>NC_083720.1:120176703-121426703 GCF_028564815.1 Eubalaena glacialis
GTAGATTAATCTTGGTTGTAGGTTTTTCTCCTTCATCACTTTAAGTATATCCTGCCACTCCCTTCTGGCTTGCAGAGTTTCTGCTGAAAGATCAGCTGTTAACCTTATGGGGATTCCCTTGTGTGTTATTTGTTGTTTTTCCCTTGTTGCTTTTAATATGTTTTCTTTATATTTAATTTTTGACAGTTTGATTAATATGTGTCTTGGCGTGTTTCTCCTTGGATTTATCCTGTATGGGACTCTCTGTCTTCCAGGACTTGATTAACTATTTCCTTTCCCATATTAGGGAAGTTTTCAACTATAATCTCTTCAAATATTTTCTCAGTCCCTTTCTTTTTCTCTTCTTCTTCTGGGACCCCTATCATTCGAATGTTGGTGCGTTTAATGTTGTCCCAGAGGTCTCTGAGACTGTCCTCAGTTCTTTTCATTCTTTTTTCTTTATCCTGCTCTGCAGTAGTTATTTCCACCATTTTATCTTCCAGGTCACTTATCCGTTCTTCTGCCTCAGTTATTCTGCTATTGATCCCATCTAGAGTATTTTTAATTTCATTTATTGTGTTTTTCATCGTTGCTTGGTTCCTCTTTAGTTCTTCTACGTCCTTGTTAAATGTTTCTTGCATTTTGTCTATTCTATTTCCAAGATTTTGGATCATCCTTACTATCATTATTCTGAATTCTTTTTAAGGTAGACTACCTATTTCCTCTTCATTTGTTAGGTCTGGTGTGTTTTGCCCCTGCTCCTTCATCTGCTGTGTGTTTTTCTGTCTTCTCATTTTGCTTATCTTACTGTGTTTGGGGTCTCCTTTTCACAGGCTGCAGGTTCATAGTTCCCGTTGTTTTTGGTATCTGTCCCCAGTGGCTAATGTTGGTGCAGTGGGTTGTGTAGGCTTCCTGGTGGAGGGAACGAGTGCCTGTGTTCTGGTGGATGAGGCTGGATCTTGTCTTTCTGGTGGGCACGTCCACGTCTGGTGGTGTATTTTGGGGTGTCTGTGGCCTTATTATGATTTTAGGCAGCCTCTCTGCTAATGGATGGGGCTGTGTTCCTGTCTTGCTAGTTGTTTGGCATAGGGTGTCCAGCACTGTAGCTTGCTGGTCGTTGAGTGAAGCTGGGTCTTGATGTTGAGATGGAGATCTCTGAGAGATTTTCGCCATTTGGTATTACGTGGAGCTGGGAGGTCTCTTGTGGACCAGTGTCCTGAAGTTGGCTCTCTCACCTCAGAGGCACAGCCCTGATGCCTGGCTGGAGCACCAAGAGCCTTTCATCCACACGGCTCAGAGTAAAAGGGAGAAAAAATAGAAAGAAAGAAAGAGGATAAAATATAGTGAAGTAAAATAAAGCTATTATAAAGCGAAGCTATACAGACAAAATCTCACCCAGAAGCATATACATATACACTCACAAAAAAAGGAAAAGGGGAAAAATTAATATATCCTGCTCCCAAAGTCCACCTCCTGAATTTGGGATGATTCGTTGTCTATTCAGGTATTCAACAGATGCAGGCACATCAAGTTGTTTGTGGAGTTTTAATCCGCTGCTTCTGAGGCTGCTGGGAGAGATTTCCCTTTCTCTTCTTTGTTCGCACAGCTCCCGGGGTTCAGCTTTGGATTTGGACCCGCCTCTGCGTGTAGGTCGCCTGAGGGCGTCTGTTCCCCGCCCAGACAGAACGGGGTTAAAGGAGCAGCTGCTTCGGGGGCTCTGGCTCACTCAGGCCGGGGGGAGGGAGGGATACGGATGCGGGGCGAGCCTGCGGCGGCAGAAGCCGGCGTGACGTTGCACCAGCCCGAGGCGCGCCGTGCGTTCTCCTGGGGAAGTTGTCCCCGGATCACGGGAGCCTGGCCGTGGCGGGCTGCACCGGCTCCCGGGAGGGGCGATGTGGAGAGTGACCTGTGCTCGCACACAGGCTTTTAGGTGGCGGCAGCAGCAGCCTTAGCGTCTCATGCCCGCCTCTGGGGTCTGCGCTGATAACCGCGGCTCGCGCCCGTCTCTGGAGTTTGTTTAGGCGGCGCTCCGAATCCCCTCTCCTTGCGCGCCGCGAAACAAAGAGGCAAGAAAAAGTCTCTTGCCTCTTCGGCAGCTGCAGACTTTTTCCCGGACTCCCTCCCGGCTAGCTGTGGTGCGCTAGCCCCTTCAGGCTGTGTTCACGCCGCCAACCCCAGTCCTCTCCCTGCGATCCGACCTCCGAAGCCCGAGCCTCAGCTCCCAGCCCCCGCCCGCCCCGGCGGGTGAGCAGACAAGCCTCTCGGGCTGGTGAGTGCAGGTCGGCACTGAGCCTCCGTGCGGGAATCTCTCTGCTTTTCCCTCTGCGCCCCTGTTGCTGTGGGGTCCGCGCTGATAGCCGCGGCTCGCGCCCGTCTCTGGAGCTCGTTTAGGCGGCGCTCTGAATCCCCTCTCCTCGCGCACCAGGAAACAAAGAGGGAAGAAAAAGTCTCTTGCCTCTTCGGCAGCTGCAGACTTTTTCCCGGACTCCCTCCCGGCTAGCTGTGGTGTGCTAACCCCTTCAGGCTGTGTTCACGCCGCCAACCCCAGTCCTCTCCCTGGGATCCGACTGAAGCCCGAGCCTCAGCTCCTAGCCCCCGCCCGCCCCGGCGGGTGAGCAGACAAGCCTCTCGGGCTGGTGAGTGCTGCTCGGCGCCGATCCTCTGTGCGGGAATCTCTCCGCTTTGCCCTCCGCACCCCTGTGGCTGTGCTCTCCTCCGTGGCTCCGAAGCTTCCCCCCTCTGCCACCCGCAGTCTCCGCCCGCGAAGGGGCTTCCTAGTGCGTGGAAACCTTTCCTCCTTCACGGCTCCCTCCCACAGGTGCAGGTCCCATCCCTATTCTTTTGTCTCTGTTATTTCTTTTTTCTTTTGCCCTACCCAAGTACGTGGGGAGTTTCTTGCCTTTTGGGAGGTCTGACGTTTTCTGCCAGCGTTCAGTGGGTGTTCTGTAGGAGCAGTTCCACATGTAGATGTATTTCTAATGTATCTGTGGGAAGGAAGGTGATCTCCGCGTCTTACTCTTCTGCCATCTTCTTCTCTTCCCCCTAGTATGGGTTTTTAAAGCATCATGTTCTCAATATGATTTGCAGTAAACCCCATATAATAACTCCTTTACATTTTTTTTTGCCATAATACTACAAGTATATCAACATATAGTGAAGGGGGAGGGGAAAATGAAGATTTATGAGAAGAATCATTACATAAACTGAAATACAGTTACTTCAAAGTTCCTTAGTCATACTCTACAGTAACAGTTCTCTAAGGCTTTTTCGACAGATAAACTGAAGTACAGATTTAAGGTAAATTCAAAAGAGACAAGGCTGTGAATTTGGAAAAGGCATGTTTCAGTGATTAGCAGTTTTCTTTGACCAGATTCATCAGATATTGTGTGGTGATTGAAGTCAGGCAATCTCTGTTTGTATCCCAGCTCCTTCACTTCATAGCTGGTGGACCTGGGTAACTTTACCTCATCTATAAAGAAAGATGACAGTTCCCACCCCACAAGGTTGCCTTGAGGGTCCAGTGACAGAATGTATCTGTGTGGAAGACCCTGTTGGTTCCCTACCCAGTGGCCATTGCCCAACTTCCTTCCTGCTAACATAATCCTGATTGTTCTCTCTCTTCAAGTTGCCATGTCCTTGCAGAGGATGGACCTTCTCTATCCCCAATGGTGGAGTATTTACTAATATAAGCCAGTCACCATGACCTCATTATACTTGCCAAGTGATAGCTTTCGGGAGGATACGGAACACAATTGTAATTAATGATACAAGAAGATCTCCTGAGGAATTCCTAGAAAGGTTTTCTTCATTCTTAAAAAGAGGCACAAACAAGGAGATTCCCTTTTTCCTGACTTTAAATGTTGATATATGAATATGTGCTGCCTGGAGCTGCCATAGCCAATGTGCAACTAAGATATGAAAATGATGAGGATGGCGGTGGGAAAGCATAGAAAAAATCTAGATCCTTAATAACATCCTTGCATGCTAAATTATCTAACCCTGTAATTGCCACCACCAGTTTTTTTGTGTGTGACATAAATTTCCCTGTTTAAGCCACTTTCAGCTCGGTTTTGTTACTTGCAGCTAAAAGCACTCTGACAATAAAATGCCAAGTAGTGCTGACACATTATCACAGCACAGAGTGGCAACTGTGTTTGTTGTCAAAGCCCCAGCAGCTAGCACGATGCCTGGCACATAATAGTGCTCAACGAATAATGAACTGTGGACAGTTTGTTGAAAAACCTACTTTTTATTAAATCCACTTTTCAAGCATTAGGCAGTATCTCAAAATCTGACATTCTTTCTGAATTTTAAAAATGCCCCACGTTCTGAATTTACTTACCCCTTCTCCCAACTTAATTCCTTTTCTAATTAGGATACCTGTTCTTCGGAGGATCAAAGTTATGAGCATGATGTGGAAGAAATCAATCTAATTGAACTGATAACACCTTATTATGAATGACTGAAAGTGCTTTAACCTATTCAAAAAACTAGGATTTTTTAAATGTTGGAAGATTACCTATTGCAAGAACTTAATTGTACTATCGCATGGGATTGAAATCACTCAGGGAGTAAGGGGCAAGCCAATTATGAATAATGAGGCCAATACATGGACTGGTCTTCCTAAGTCTTGGAATTTGCCCTAAATTCAACTTCACTGAGCTGTTCCTGAATTTCAGAGCTTTCCTTTCTTCAATATAAATCTCCACCTTTAAAAAAGTGCTTATTAGAGTTTTCAGATGACAGATCACTCTCCCCTTAAGGAATCTGATGAAAGCTAAGGTCTCTCTCCTCTCTTCAGAAAAACATACAATTATTGCATATAATTTTCAGACAGTTCAGTAACCATTGTGGAAGGGAGTAGAAATTACAAGTGCTTGCCAAGGTCTGCTTCTTTACTCTTCTGGTCACATGGAAGACTGCATTTCTCAGCTTCTGGCAACTAAGCAGGGCTCTGTGACTAGTTCTGGCCAATGGGCAAAAGTTCCTGCCCAGTGAAAGCAAAGCAGAGCCCACCTGAGATACTGCAGCTGATTCTCTCCCTGCTACAGTGATCATGGAGAAAGCCTTAAAAAACACTATGCAGCCACAAGATCGAAGCAGCCTGGATCACTAAATATCTACATTTGTCCTGGAAAGCCATTCATATCTGCAGCGGACCTTGTGTGAACACAGAATAATCCTTCTTTGTGGTGAACCACTGAGATTTTCAGAGTTGTTTGTTACCACAGCTTAATTTAGCCTGCCCTGACATCCACAAGCTTCAGGATTCTTCGTGATGGCTCCCTAGATAGTAGCAGTGGGAACTCCAGTGGGAGAGCTGGGATAGCAGTTTTCTATGACAATTTATAAATTGTGTGTTTATAGGTTGTAGGTCTGCCTATAATTTTTTAGAGGCAGAGATCCCTAAAATCCTTTGTTTTTCACTTCCATTCCTAGTCACAGGAAAACAAGTTTGATAAGACAAATGGGAGCTAAAACAGTAAAATGTATTCTTTATATACTCTATGCTACTGTCAAAAAACTTAAGAAAGATAAGCATCTTTTCTGTTACTATCATTTAAATCATGATAGATTAATCAAAGTGTACTTCTAATTTCACGAAAGAGCTTAGAGAATTCAATGGCTTCTGTACCTGATAAGAAAATAATTCCAAAGATGAAACATGCTGAAAAAGACAAATCAATACTTAATTGTAACCAAATTTTTAAATAAAAAAGAGCACAGAACTTGAGCCTTAATTTCAAATTTCCTCATTCTAATACAGTTCACTCATCTTCATATATTTTCTACAAGTGACAAGTTTGCTTTCTTAGGAATCAAGTATGTCTTCAGAAAACTAATGCTCACTTCATTGGGAAACAATAATGTAGCTCAAGATCCCTTGGGTTGAAAGATCTTTTTTTTTTCTTTTCCTTTTTTCCCCCCTTTGAGAGCCTCCTTCTCTATCTGCTGCCTTGGTTCAATAAAAGAGAATTCTTGATTGCTCAGACAAAAACTATACTTCTTTTAGATTCTGTTCACAGTTCTTAGTAGCTGATGGCGTTACCAGTTTTAACCTTCCAATGTACACTGAATTCACCACTTCTAAGAAAAATGTAGCTGGGTTTTTCTAATCTGGTTTTATTTCAGTTTTGTCTTTAATTGCTAGTTTGAAAAGCTTATGAAAAGTTTGTTGGTTGCTTGGTTAGACCATTGTAAAACCAGAGTAAATGCTGTAGCTGTACCAGTGCAAGGCTAGGGTTTGAAGTTCTGGGGGAACCCTGTTGTCACCCATTTATGTTTATCTCATTCCCAGTGAGGGGTCTTACCTCTGCTTCTAACTGTGTCCTTTTACTTGCGGTCATGGATCCCAAATACTCTGTCAATTTAGCTAAATACTTTCTACCATTGCTAGAATTGTGGGGAAAACAACCCTCTCCTAAGTATATTTAATCCTTCGCTGGTAAGGCTCTATTTGGACAATTCCATATGATTTCTTCTGAAAAAATAAGTTAACATTAACATTTAAAATATGAACATATTGAAGGCACAAATTCTGTTGGCTTCTAATTTTTTCCAGAGTTTCCCCGAAACTTTGGGTATTGTGTGGGAGTTTTATTTCTATTTATGTCTCACCTTGGTATTTTCATTATTATTAATTTTTTTAACCACAACATCAATAAAAAATTATATCCATGGTCCCAGAATTTGCTTTCCTGTAAATTCTTTTACTCTGTCCTCGCTGTATTTTTAACTCCCAGACCTGAGTGAATGTTTTTATAATCTAGTTTCCCTAGCATAATTAATAGAAAAATAAATACTTTTCATGATGAACATTCTTTTAGAAATTAGAAATCATTTATAATGCCTTGTTATGATGACTGACTTGACTAACAATCCTTGGATGTATATTTCACTTCTCATGGATAATGTCTGCCTCCCGGGGTGGGTACAATGTGCTCAGTATGGGAGATATTGAGCAAGAGTCTAATCAGATGAAATGATAGTATATTTCTTAATTTTAATGCCATATCATCCTGACTGGTGTCTTGACCTTCCTGAAGTGAACCCCTGAAAACACTACAAATGCACCTGAATACAGTTACTTTTTGAATCATCTGAACTACTGTAGCAATAAAATAACTATTAACAGCACCAATATTTGTCACCCCAAATCCTTTAACAGGACAGTGTACTCAGGTTTTTTTCTTCCTTTCATTGCCTGCTAACCTTCAGTCAAAAAATCTGAGCCAAATAGATGTTCTTTCATCATGCCCTCAAGGTAAACAAAGTTGGGCTTTGTCACACCAATAGGGAAAATTAAGTTAGCTCATTTAAGTGCTGTGCCTCTAAGGGACTGTATTTATTGACTTCTAACATGGAATCAGGCACTCAAAGTGAGAAAAGACCAATTAATTTTGGCCTTTAGTGAGACCAGTCTGATTTCTCAGAATTAAGACTACATATACATTTCATTGTATCAGTAGGTAATAAAGTGTATTTTGCACTCTTATCAAAGGAAGTTTAATTTAACACTTTCAAAGATCTAGTTTTGCTTATTAAATGTGCTCCTGGGAAAAGACACATAGTTTTCCTCAAGTCTCCACATATTTGTAACTCAGATATAAAAGTAACAATGAAGATATATGAAATGAAATGAAGCTTCAAAATCAATAGTCAGGAAGAAGATTAATGAGAAAAACCGGGGGAGAAATTTTGGTCAAAATGACCATCATAAAATTTTGAGGTTAATATTTTTACTATTCACATTTGTTTGGCCCAAGTTTTCACCACTGCCCACTAACAGGATTATGAAAAGGAGAAAATCTGCTATACAGAAGGAAGCTATTATGTCCAGCCTTTAGGTCTTTATTAAAATTAAAAACCAAATTAATAAAAATTAAAAATTCATTGTGTTGAATACAACATTAGGAAAGGAAACTCTTTTTCCATATAAATCTTAGGAGAGACAGATGAACAGAATGATACAATTTTATCATAAGAATACTCCCTAAAATATTGATGTCCAAATAGATATATTATTAATATATGTATATATGTCAATAGATATATAGATTATAGATATGTCTAATATATCTTTGGATATATATATATGCATATGCATATATATACTATCTGAATGAATTCACTTGTTCATTCACTTTCATCCAGGGCTTTACACTCTAATCTTACTTGAAGATTTATATGATGAAATGTGAATATAGTATATTCCTTAGTAATTTGATTGGCAGGAAACAGAGAACAAAACATTACACACACAGCTTTTAAATAATTTATGATTACTTACATGAATCTACTAAGTTTAGGCACACAATTATATGACTAATTATGTTGAAAATCCAAGTGGATGCTTAAATAGATGACCATGCCCTGAGGCCTTTCCAGTTGTTTCTGCTGTCTCATTTAACCATGCAAATGTTATTAAGAATTTCCTGGATAAAAATTTTCAAGCATGTGCAAGTGAGTGTAATTGCATAGATAATTATGCATAATACTGTCACTTTCTATATCTAACATAGAATTTTCCTTTTAAAAAAATACATCAGCTTTATACTGGTAGCCTTCTCAATACATGCCAAGAAAAATATAATTTGTAAAAGATAGGTAAATCAAAACCAATCTATTTTGCTCTTTCTCCAGGAGACTTCTTGACTCTCTTTAGTACATCAATTTGAAGGGAAACAAAGAAAGATCAAGCCATATACTAAAATTAAAGCAAATTCTAAATACCTATAAATGAAACAATCTATATTTGTAATAATTCAACAACTATTTTTAGATCCACATAAATATTTATACAAACTTGATAACAGGGGATACAAAAGAACTAACTGTTCTGATCTACAACTAAATATGTATATGGCAGGTCTTTAAGGTTTGCAGATACTAAGCTTAGTTTATACAACAGCAAAAAAATGTTCAGAAAAAAATTAATGAGCACATATACATTGGTAGGTTAATTTCTTGTCATGAGACTATTAAGGAAGCTTTACAATATAGAATCCTGCCTGATGCCATGTCTCACCAGCCCTGCCTAACAAATTCCGAGGCAAAGTTCAACATGTGTGCAGCTGATTGGTGGAGACTGGCTCACATGACCCTGCCCAGCTGCAAGGGAAGCTGGGAAAGAGAATATCTGGCTTTTCAATGAGTAAGGTGGGAACAAGTCCCAGTTTTCCACTTAAATTTATAAAGTAGAGAATATCTTAAGCATGGAAACAGAGGTTTAGATGCTGTCAGAGAACCACTAGAAATAGTGCTGAGTGCTATGAAGGAAAAATAAAGAGGGGTAAGAGGACAAAAAGTGCTTAGGTTTGGGGAGGGCTATGTTAAACAGAAAGTTCAGAGGAGTCTTTCAAAAGAGGCATGGTTTGTAAAGAAACCTGAATTGAAATGATGAAGCAAGCTGTGTGAATATCTAGGAGGGTGGAGAGAAGATATCCTGGTAAAGCTGGGCTTGTTTGAGTAACAACAAGAAGACCAATATGGTGGGAGAAAACTGAGTGAGGAGAAGGAAGAACTGAGGTTCCAGTGGTAGCTAGTTAATTTAGGTCTTTCAGGCCATAGTGATGACTTTGGATTTTATTCCAATTGTGATGGAAAATTGTTACTGAGGTCTGAGAATAGGACTCTGACTTTTTAAAAAGATCACTTTGGCTGCTGTGTGAAGAACAGGTTGTAAAGCAGTGGCCTTTTTGACTAAAACCTACAGTAAGAAATATATTTTACCTTGTGATGCAGAATAAGCAATTGAATCAAGAATTTGACAAAACCATACTTACTACATGTGATGCACTCTGGTATTTTTCTATTGTAGTCTAATCTATTTCATTTTTAATGATTTTAAAGAAATTTTAAGTAGAAGATTCTTAGGAGGAAAAATGACATTGAAATTAGAATTGTTCATTGGTGATTCAAGATATTCCATTGCATTTTCTATTATGATTCAAGTATTTGAAGATACCCTGTGTAAAATTAAACTTCACAATAAGCCTTAAGCAGTTTCTCAAGAGTGCAACTCAAGGACCACTTGCATCAAAAATTATCTGATCGGTGATGGTGGGAGGTTGTTATAAATGCGTATGCTAGGGCCTTACCACGGACTCATTGAACCAGAATCTCCAGTGAAGGGGCTTGAGAATCTACTTTCAACAAGCTCACCAGGTGATTCTCATGTGTGACAACTGCTCTTAAATTTTTCAATATTTTAAGGTTTAGATAAGGCAAGGTTAGCTTTTCCTCATGAATATGTGATATTTCACTAATGTATGTAAACCTATTTAGTGAGTCTTCAGATAACATTTCTTATCAATATTTAAATTCATATATGATAAATGGAAAGCACTGTAAACCAATACATCTCTTCCTTTGGCTTCCTTTATATATCTATTTTAAAATCAAGTGAAGGCCTTTGAACTCTTCCTTCTTAATTCCAACTGTTATTGTTAGTTCACATCATTTATCAGAAATAATAATCTTTTTCTCTGCTCAGTTACCTTCCCTTTTCCTTCTAAATGTTTCTAAAATTTCACTTCCCCAAGAAGTCTACCTACCCATGTTGAAACATGGTTAAATACCACATATTCACAACTCCACAGGTCTAAGTGGTATATGGCAGTTGTATATGGTATGGCATATCATTTCTCAATAGGTTCGTGTGTCACTGATATTTACTAAACATATCCTCCACTGTGGCACGGGGGGGATTTTCTCATCATGTCATTCTGTTTTGATGCATTATGGGTACAACAGGTTAGATGGTTTCTCTAGAAAAAAGTTTTCACAGTATCATTAAAGTGTATGGGAAATTTGTCTTTACTCGGTTCTAAAATGAAACAGGAAACCCGCTAAACAGCTGTCATATGGATCACACGCATGTGAAATCAGGCTTCAATCTGGCACATTTGATGTTGGTAAAGAATGGGGCTTGAGACCTGATGTCATAAAGTCACTTTGTAAAATGTTTTCCAATTTCACATTCACTTTTGATGTGGATGGAACAAAGTCCCCCATATCGCTGGTATCACCATAGCAAAGCCTGTCACGGGGACATTATCCTCATCCTTAGCGAAAGCAAAAAGTCCTGACTTACATGCCCGTACATCAAAGGGATCCTCTCCCGTTGACTCTGCTTCAAAAACAAAAAAGGGACAGAATTCTTGTGTGTTCATGGGGAAACATGGGGTTAAAGTGGACTGCATTTCGGGAAGTGTGCAGTTGACTTGCTCTGTGGCGAGAGGCTGCAGTCCTAGCTAATGACTTGTAGGTACGGAATCCTCAGTTCTCTCAGGTGGTTTCAGTCGACCAGTTTCAGCAGAATGATGAAAAGGTTGAGATAAAATAAACTGACAGTTGCTACTCATCGTAGGCAGCAAGCTGTACCCAGGCAGCTGAGACCCTGGGAGCCCTCTTTCTTAAACAAAGGCTTTCACTGCAGTGAGCAATGCACTCCAAATAACAAAAAAATGGGGGCAGATTGGCAGCTGGTGAGGGACAGGAGGAGGGAAAGGAGGGAAACTGGGAAACACAGCAATTGTTGGCTAATTAGAAGCCATTCCCTCCTACTTAATACCAACCCATTAAGCAGAAAATACTTTTCATCTTTCTCTCCTGCTACACATGACATTATACTTCAATCAATACCCTTCCGCTGGCTGCCTCAGTGCCCACAAACGACTACACTGCAAGTTTAAGAATGTGGTAATTGATTTGAGACAGTGAAACTGCAGCTTTCACAGTATATTTTCTGAAGATACTAATGTAGTGTTTGTGATGCTTAGATAAAGTAGTCATAACTGTAAACTGACAGCTGTCAAAATTGAAAAACATAAGAGAAAACTGAATCATGGTAGACTCATTTGAGCCTTAATAGCAAACAATCATGTAAATCAATTTTCCCCCTTTTGGGAACAACGCAATATTTGGCTTACTAAATTCACTATCACTACCTCCATTTCACTCTTCACACACACACACACACACACACACACACACACACACACACACACGAAATTTATAAGGTGACATATGGGAAGTATAATAGGTGTACATAAAATTATCTTACATTGTGTTTGAGCAGGATTTTAATAGAATTCTTTCATTGGTCCCATTTTAAACTTATGGGAATTGATCTCAACAACTCAAATAAACTACTGGAAATTTATCCTAATGCAATAGGATAATACTTGTGTACCATTACCATCATATTACTTTGAACAATTTCCCATCTGCCCTTTGCATGTGAGAAACAGATTCTATCTTAAATAATATTTACATAAAAATAATATATATATAATATTATTTTTCCTTGTTTCAGTACTGTGACATTTATAAAGCTTTTTTTTTTTCTGAACCTAAATATCAGCTTCCAAATTTTATATAGTTTTCTAACCAATAGTCCATCCCTACACACTATTTCTGAGACATTGATCACAGTGTTAACCAATACTTACAGATGTTGGAGTAGTAGGTAATAGAAAGGAAAACAGATTGTTTCCTATGCTGTATCAAAATAACTAGGAAAGTCTTGAGGAACAAAAAGGATTTCAGAAACTGAGGTTTAAAGTCACTATACAGAAGGTGGTGATACAAGACTGTCTTGGGATTTTAGAGTAGGACCTTGTGTAGGGAAAATTTACTGGAAATTAATACTGATCAAAAGAGTAGAGCATGGTGCTCTGGTTTCATTTGTGTGCATAAAACAAATGAGGTGAGATCCAAATTATCTTTGTACTGAATGTGAGGAGAATGGATTAAGCTTTACATGTTGACTCAACTGTGTTATTTTAAAGCACGCATTTCAAACACAGTCATGATTATTACCCAAAGTATTGCCTGGCAGTGCCAGACTTTTATAGAAGAACAGATACTAACCACCCCTGCATTACAACTTACACACACCTGTAAGAGGAGACTTCCAAACATGGCGCACTGCAGGAAGAGTAATAGGAAGAGGGAGTCTTCTTGCTTTAAAATTATGACCTGATTCCAAAACACAGCCCCATTCATTAGTTTTATTTCTCAGAAAAATTTAAATTACTGATGTCAGGCCTTATAAGTAACTCATAGAAATATTCTTCTGGTCTCCTTAGCCAACCAAGTCTACTATTTCAATTGAGAGAGCGAGAGTGAGAGAGAGTGTGTGTGTGTGTGTGTGTGTGTGTAGGTTCATGGGTATGTATAGTCATATATACTATTAGAAAAATGGAAACAACAGCAAAAGAGTTAATATCACTTTAAGATTTATTAACAGAAATGTTAATAGAAATAGTAAGTCTTGTTATTAGACTACAGTTTTGCCTTTGAAACCAGACAGCTTGAGAGGCATGTGAAAGCACTGAGCGGGATTTACAAAATTATAATGAAGAAGGTTAATCATTGGGAAAATGTGACACATGAGTAAAGGTTGAGAGTACTTTAGACTGTGGGGAGATAAGATTCTCTAATAACTGTCTTCAAGTAGGTGTCATTAAGGAAAAGATACTTTAACAACCGCCCTCCATCTTCTAAGGGAAAAAGCAAAAGAAAATGGATTTACTACTAGAGCATATAAATACTTCACTTATCAGTCAGTCAAACTTTGATGACTTCAACAAACCAAACATTTACTTTGTTGATGCTGTTGAATCAATTGCAACATACTTTATAGAAGACTATATTTACCCCTTAATAAATATATTAAAAACAAGGCAGCATGTTATAAACAGACACAGTGACAATATCAATAAACACTAGATGAAAATAAGAAGAAGGTTGACACACACACACATAAATAAACATTCGTACAAGCACTCAGTAGTCTGGGGCCAATTTATGTGGGAGCAAAGAAACCTTACAAACTCACATATATTGTTTTTTCTATTGATGGCCCTTAGCCACCGAGGAAAGATTAAAGTACATTCATTTTTAGTCTGTTTAAACATGCAGGGTAATCTTAAGGAAATTTTCTTTTGTAGAACTTTAGTGATGTATAAAAGTCCCAGATTTCTAGTTGAGTCTTCATTTTACAGATGAAGAAACTTATGTTTACATGAGGTGAGCTGTCCTACCCCAGGCCAAACAGAGGAGGTGGCAGCATCAGAACTTGAATGGATATCCAAAAAGCACACCTCACACCCTTTCCATTTTACTCTACTGCCTGCAACAAGTTTACCATTTAAATTTTTTTTTTTTGGTACCTGGTAAATTTATCTAAAAGGTTTACCCTCTGCCATCTAAACAGAAGATTACAAACATAAGGGGATTTGAAAACTACTGAATTAATTCAAGCACTGAGTTAATTTTTCAGTCTACATCACAAGTTTTTAGAAAGTTTAGAGATAGAAGTGTGTCTTTGGGGGATGGTCCAAGATAGCAACATAGGAAGATCCTGAACTCACCTCCTCCATGGACACACAAAGTCTGCAGCTACCTATGGGATAACTCCCGCTGAAAAAGAACCGAAAACTAGCTTAACATCCTCTCCACAACAAGGGATAGAAGGGCACAGTGAGACGGTAGGAAAGGCAGAGACATGGTCTCACCAAAACCCTCACTCCTGGTGCAATGACACACACTAGGGAAGGCTCTCACAGACCCAGAGCCTCTCCCTTGAGGACAAAGGGGTTTGTGCCACACATCAGGCACCCCAACCCTTGGAACCTGCACCAGAGAAACAAGTTCCCCCACCCCCAAAATCTGGTTTTGGAGACAAACAGGGCTTGTATCCAGGGGATCTGGAGGACTGTGGAGATCTAAGATACCCCTGTTGAGGGGCTAATGTGCAAACTCACTTATCCCGGGAGCCAGTGCAAAGGCAACAGTTTGAGAGGTGACTGAAATATATGTGAAGGAGATTCAGTTGCTAATCTTATAGTGTCTGTCAGAAGGGCAGGGATTAGTTGGAATTTTCCTCAGGGACAGAGGCACTGGAGAGCACTATTTTTTACACACTCCCTTTACCTTGCTAGCACAGGTGGGCATGTGCAGAGACATGGATAAAACTGAGGGCATGCCGTGCGCCCAGTGCTCATCCCAGGCCTCACTAAAAACACAGGTGTGCTCCACCCCAGCACTCTTCTCTGGCATCACTAAAACCAAGGGCATGCCCAATCCAATACTCTTCCACAGCCTCATTGAAGCTGGTGGGTCAGCACAGTACACACACGGGATACCTCTTGATTGCCTGGCTCTGATGGACAGAAAGGTTTGTGCTCCTGGACACAACAAGACTGTAATAATTGGGAAGACAGAGTTCTGGGCAGGATACCACACCCAGGACACTCCACAGACAGCAGCCTGAAACACACCACCAGTCCACAAGTGAAAAAGGCCCTTTTAATTGTCCTAGAGCTTTAACCTGAGGGACAGGCTTCAGGTTTGCTATAAATCTAAAGGCTACAGACATGCACCATCTATGTGTCCTCCCTTGAACTCACCACAGCTCATTGGTACCTCACAGAAATGAGACTCTACATTCATATGAATCCCTGATTCTTGCAAATGTTGCCCTGAGGACATCTCCAGATCTTCTAGTCTGAAGGTCAGCAGCATCTACAATTCCAGTCCCACAGGACTGTATATATCTGTGTACTTTAAAGCTGATGCCTGAGAATCTAGATTCCAGTAAGCTTGATCTGAGATCACTGACTGAAGTGCTGACTGAGATCACTTCCTTTGGAACACTGAGGTCTTGGCACACCCTCAACAACTGAGACATATCAAGAATAAATCAGGCTACTAAAACAATCGCAAAGGTTCAAGAGACAATCAAGAGCTAAGGTGAGGATGAATGATAAGGTTCATCTCCTACACAAGAACACTACTTCAAGACTAGGAGAGGTAGCTGTTTCACCTAATACATACAAACAACACAGACATTCAAGGAAAATGAGAAAACAGGAATATGTTCCAAACCAAAGAACAAGACAAAACCTCAGAAAAAGACCTTAATGAAACAGGGATAAGTATCAGATAAAGTGTTCAAAGTAATGGTCATAAAAATGCTCACCAAACTCAAGAGAAGAATGGATGAACACAGTGAGAACGTCAACAAAGAGATAGGAAATATAAGAAAGTACCAAATAGAAGTCACAGAGTTGAAGAACTGAACTGAAAAATACACTAGAGGCATTCAATAGCAGACTAGGTGAAGTAGAAGAACAAATCAGTGACCTGGAAGACAGGGCATTGGAACTCACCCAAATAGAGCAGCAAAAAGAAAAAAGAATTTTGAAAACTGAAGATAACTTAAGACCTGTGGGACAACATCAAGTGGAATCACATTCACATTATTGGGGTCCCAGAAGGAGAAGAGAGAGAAAGGGGGAGAAAGCTTATTTGAAGAAATAACTGAAAACTGCTCTAACCTGGGGAAAAAAGCAGACATCCAGGTCTAGGAAGCCCAGAGAGTTCCAAATAAGAAGAACTCAAAGAGATCCACACCGAGACACATTATAATTAAAATGTCTAAAGTTAAATAGAGAATCATAAAAGCAGCAGGAGAAAAACAATTTGATATGTACAAGGGAACCCCCATAAGACTATCAGCTGATTTTTCAGCAGAAATTCTGCAGGCCAAAAGGGAGTGGTATGATATCTACAAAGTGCTGAAAAGAAAGAGCATCCAACCCTGAATACTCTACTCAACAAGGGTATCATAAGAATGGAAAGAGAGATAAAGAATCTCCATACAAGCAAAAGATAAAGGAGTTCATCACCACTAAACTGGCCTTGCAAGAAATTTTTAAAGGTCTTATTTAAACTGAAAAGAAAAGGCACTAACAAATAATAAGGAAACATATGAAAGTAAAAATCTCACTTGTAAAGGTGAATAAATAGCAAGGGCAGTGGATCAACCACTATGGTTAGTAGTGGTTAGTATGAAGGTAAAAATACAAGAGCAATAAAATTAATTGTAACTACCATAATTAGTTAAGGGATATACAAAATAGATTTAAAATATAATATCAAAAACATAAAATGAGGGGTGGGGATGTAAAAATGTAGAGTTTTTGATATGTGTTCAAATTTAAGTTGCCACCAACTTAAAATAGACTGCTATATATGTAGACCGTTATATGTGAGCCTCATAGTAACAAAAAAGAAAAACCTACAGGAGATACACAAAAGATAAAAAGAAAGGAATCTAAACATAACACTAAAGAAATTATCAACCCACAGGGGCAGAAAAGAAAAAAGGAACAGAAAGGAACTACAAAAACAGCCAAAATACAATTAATAAAGGCCAATAAGTACATACTTATCAAAAATTACTTTAAATGTAAATGGTCTAAATTCTCCAATTGAAAGACATAGAGTGGCTAAACGGATAAATAAACAAGCTCATCTATATGTTACCTACAAGAGACCCACTTCAGATCTAAGGATGCACAGTATAAAAAGGAAGGGATGGAAAAAGATTTTCCATGGAAATAGAAACAAAAGATAGCTGACATAGCTGTACTTGTATTAGACAAAATAGACTTTAAAACACAGAATGTAATAAAAGACAAAGAAGGGCATTGCATAATGATAAAGGGGTCAATCCAACAAGGGGATTTGATATTTGTAAATATTTATACACCCAGCATAGGAACATCTAAATACATAAAGCAAATATTAACAAACCTAAAGGGAGATTTTGACAGCAATACAATAATAGTAGGGAACTTGAAAATCCCACTTACATCAATGGGTATATCATCCAGACAGAAATAAATAAGAAAACATCAGCCTTAAACAACATATTAGACCTGATGAAATTAATAGATATCTATAGAATGTTCCATCCAAAAGCAGCAGAATACACATTTCTCTCAAGTGCACATGGAACATTCTCCAGGATAGATTGTATGTTAGGCCACAACACAAGCCTCAGTAAATTTAAGAATATTGAAATCATATCAAACACCTTTTCCAACCACAACAGTATGAAACTAGAAATCAATTTAAAGAAGAAAACTGAAAAAACCACATATAGATGGAGATTAAACAACATGCTACTAAACAACAAGTGGGTCAGTAAAAAATCAAAGGGGAAATTAAAAAATACCTAGAGACAATGAAAATAGAAATACAACATACCAAAATCTATGGGATGCAGCATAAGCAGATCCAAGAGGAAAGTTCATAGTTATACAATCCCACCTCAAGAAACAAGAAAAATCTCAAATAAATAAATTAACTTAATACTTAAAGGAACTAGAAAAAGAAGACAGATGAAGCCCAAAGTAAGTAGAAAGCAGAACATAATAAATGAGAGCCAAAATAAAAGAAATAGAAACTAAAATAATCACTAGAAAAGATCAGTGAAGCTAACAGCTTGTTCTTTGAAAGGATAAATAAAATTGACAAAACTTTAGCTACACTCACTAAGAAAAAAGAGAGAGGGCTCAAATAAATAAAATCAGAAATGAAAGAGAAGTTACAACAAATACTAAAAAAAAGTACAAAGGATCATAAGAGAATACTATGAATGCCAGATAAGAAATGAATAAATTCCTAGAAATATGCAATCTTCCAAAACTGAATCATGAAGAAATACAGAATATGAATAAACCAATTACTGGTAAGGAAATTGAATCAGTATCAAAACCTCCCAACAAACAAGAGTCTAAGACCAGAGGCCTTAGTGATTAATTCTATCAAACATTCAAAGAAGATTTGATACCTATCCTACACAAGTGCTTCCAAAAAATTCAAGAGGAGGAAGTGCTTCCCAACACATGTTATAAGGCCAGCATTACCCTGATACCAAAACCAAAAAGGGACACCACACACACACACACACAAATTACAGACCAATATCCCTGATGAGCATAGATGCATAAATTCTCAGCAGAATATTTGCAAACTGAGTTCAACAATACATTAAGAAGCTCATACACTGTGATCTAGTGAAATTTATTCCAGGTGTTCAGGGATGGTTCAACATCTGCAAATCAATCAATCTGATACACCACATTAACAAAATGAAGGATAAAAACTATAAGATCATCTTAATAGATGCAGAAAAAGCATTTGACAAAATTCAACATTCACTCGTGATAAAAACTCTCAATAAAGTGGGTATAGAGGGAATGTACCTCAACCTAATAAAGACCACATATGACAAGCCTGCAGCTAACTTCATACTCAATGGTGAAAAACTGAAAGCTTTTCCTCTAAGATGAGGAACAAGACAAGATTGTCCACTCTCCACTTTCATTCAGCATAGTACTGAAAGTCTTAGCCATTGCAATTAGGCAAGAAAAAGAAGTAAAAAGCATCCAAATAGGAAAGAAAGAAGTAAAACTGTCACTATTTGCAGATGACATGATTCTAATATATAGAAAACCCCAAAGACTCCACCAAAAAACTCTTAGAATTAATAATAAATTCAATAAAATTGCAGGATACAAAATCAATATTCAGAAATTGGTCATGTTTCTGTACACTAATAACAAACTAGCAGAAAGAGGAATTAGGAGAGCAATCCTACTTATAGTTGCATCAAAAAGAATTTAATACCTAGGAATAAATTTCACCAAGGAGGTAAAAGAACTGTACACTGAAAACTATGACATCAATGAAAAAAACTGAAGAAAACACAAATAAATGGAAAGATATTTCATGTTCATAAATTTGAAGAATTAATGTTGTTGAAATGTCCATATTCATACTACCCAAGCAATCCATACATTCAAAAAAATTCCTATCAAAATTCCAATGGCATTTTTCACAGAAATAGAACAAACAATCCTAAAATTTCCATTAAACCACAAAAGATCCCAAAAAGCCAAAGCAACCTTGAAAAGAAGAACAAATTTGTAGGTATCACACGCTGATTTCAAATTATACTACAAAGCTACAGCAATATAAACAGTATGGTATTGGCATAAAAAGAGACACAGATCAATGGAACAAATTACTGAACCTAGAAATAAACCCACACATATATGGTTAATTAATTTGAGACAAAGGAACAAAGAATATACAATGAAGAAAGGACAGTCTCTTCAATAAACTGTGTTGAAAAAATTGGACCGCCATATGCAAAAGAATGAAACTGTACCACTGTCTTACACCGTACACAAAAACTAACTCAAAATGAATTAAAGACTTTAATATAAGTCCACAAACCATAAAACTCTTAGAAGAAAACATAGCTGGTAAGTTTCTTTACATCACTCTTAGCAATATTTTTCCAAAGGCAATGGCAACAAAAGCAAATATAAACAAATGGGACTACATCAAACTAAAAAGCTTCTGCACAGCAGAGAAGACCACAATAAAACAGAAAGGCAACCTACTGAATGGGAGAATATATTTGCAAATCATATATCTGATAAAAGATAATACTCAAAATATAAATAACTCATACAAGTCAATAACAAAAAAGCAAACAATTCAATGTAAAAAATGGGCAAAGGATCTGAATAGACATTTCTCCAAAGAAGACATACAGATGGCCAACAGGCTCATGAAAAGATGCTCAACATCACTAATCATCTGGGAAATGCAAGTCAAAACTACAGTGCGTTATCATCTCACAGCTGTTAGAATATCTGTTACCAAGATGACAAGAAACAACAAGTGTTGGAAAGGTTGTAGAGAAAAGGGAACCCTCCTACACAGATACTGGGAATGTAAAATGATGCAGCCACTATGGAAAACAGCCTGGAGGTTCCTCAAAAAATTAAAAATAAAACCACCATATGATCCAGCAATCCCAGTTCCAGGTGGTTAGAAGAAAACAAAAACACTATCTCAAAAAGATATATATACCCCATGTTCATTGCAGCATTATTTACATTAACCAAGACATGAAAACAACCTAAGTTTCCATCAGTGGATGAATGGATAAAGAAAACGTGGTAAAAATACACAATGGAATACTACTCAGCCATAAAAATGAAAGAAATCTTGCTGTTTGTGACAACATATATGAACCTTGAGGGTATTAAACTAAGTGAAATAAGTCATCCAGAGAAAGACCAATACATTATGATTTCACCTATATGTGGGATCTAAAAAAACAAAAGTAATGGACAAAACAAAACACACAGATACAGAGAACAGATTGGTGGTTATCAAAGGGGAAGGGGTCAACTGTATGGTGACAGATGGTAACTAGAATTATTGTGGTGATGACTTTGTAGTATATATAAACATCGACTTATTATGCTATACACCTGAAACTAATATTATGTTATATGCCAATTTTACCTTTATTAAAAAAGAAGGGGGGGGGCTTCCCTGGTAGCGCAGTGGTTGAGAATCTGCCTGCCAATGCAGGGGACACGGGTTCGAGCCCTGGTCTGGGAAGATCCCACATGCCGCGGAGCAACTAGGCCCGTGAGCCACAACTACTGAGCCTGCGCGTCTGGAGCCTGTGCTCCGCAACAAGAGAGGCCGCGATAGTGAGAGGCCGGCGCACGGCGATGAAGAGTGGCCCCCGCTTGCCGCAACTAGAGAAAGTCCTCGCACAGAAACGAAGACCCAACACAGCCAAAAATAAATAAATAAATAAATTTAAAAAAAAAAAAAAAAAAAAAAAAAAGAAGGGGGGGGCTTCCCTGGTGGCACAGTGGTTAAGAATCTGCCTGCCAATGCAGGGGACACGGGTTCAAGTCCTGGTCTGGGAAGATCCCACATGCCACGGAGCAACTAAGCCCGCGCACCACAACTACTGAAGCCTGTGCTCTAGAGCCTGTACTCCACAACAAGAGAAGCCACCGCAATGAGAAGCCCCTGCTCGCCGCAACTAGAGAAAGCCTGCGCACAGGAACGAAAGACCCAACACAGCCAATAAATAAATAAATAAATAAAATCTGTTTTAAAAAAAAAGGGAAAAAATGAGTCTTAGGTTAGTTGAATGTACCATATAAGATTAGGGTCCTAGGAGCAACTATACTCCAATAAAAATTACTTTAAAAAATAAATAAAATAAAATTATTAATAGCCATTTTTTAAAAACAGTAGGGTCCTAGGTTAATTGCTCTATCTATAAAAAACCCTATATTTTCCTTTTTATCTTGAAAAAGTAATTGAGATAATGTTTTTTTTTAATGTGTTATGTTATATCCCAAAAGAAATGGTATTATAGGTATTATATGGTACTCTTAAAAACAAACAAAAAAATACTATAATGGACAGCATTTTACATTATGGAATAGATTACAATGACATAAGAAAATCAGTCACTATCATTTCTTATTAAATGAAAACAATGGGCATTGTTCTTGCATTGAATGTGGTATTCCCAAATTTATTTTTCTATACATTTCACCAACAGAGTAATGTCGCAGTAAATACATAATAAATATTTTATTTTTTATGTAACATTGGAATATAATTTAACAATCATATATCTTGTTATTTATTTGACTTTTCCCTTCTTGATAACACATTCTCAACAACCATTAATTTAAATAATAATATTTTCCATACAAATGGCCAAGATACAATATTTAATATCTATAAAGTAATGACCTCAATAATTTATTTTAAAAGTGGTCACTCTCTGCACTGAAATGGCAGGGAAGGGACTATTAGGAAACCAGATAATACTTCAGTACTGTGTAAAAGGAGTGAAGAAATGTACTACCAAGTATTAAACTTTCATTGTCTTCTGCATGTGTTAGATCAGAATGTCAGAAATCAATTTGTACAAGTAAAAATAAAGATAGGGAATTTGAAATTGACAGTTGCACCACAAGATTCACTTATAAGTGAGGGTATTACATCTAAAAAGATGTCATTGTAGATACCATGTTTTAATCAGTCAAACAGCATGTTTAATAGCTGCCTTTGTTTTCTTCCTCATAGTAATTAGCCTGGAGGTTTACTTATGGTTGTCATTTTAGATTTTTGTTTACTGAAAATGAATAGTCAAGATTTTCTCATATAGATACAGCAAACAGAATAGTGGTTACCAGAAGGGAAGGATGGGGGGTGGGGGGGAAATGGGTAAAGGAATCAACTGTATGGTTTCAGATGGAAACTAAATTTTTGGTGGTGTTCATGGTGTAGTGCATACAGAAGTAAAAATATAATATTGCACACATGAAACTTATATAACTTTATAAACCAATGTTATCACAATAAAAAACAAATTTTAAAAAATAGAGGTTTTCTCTTCGCTATCAGAATAGTCATCTAGTTTACCACTGAATTTCTACTACCACCAAATTTCTTTAATAATCCATATGTGCATACAAAGACTTCTGTAGAGAGGCACTCCATATGTGCACAGCTAGGTGTATTTCACTTTGTAAAGATAGCAAAGTAAAAACATTTCAAAAGTCTATTGTGATAAAATTTCATTTTCTGGTACTCCTACATCAGAGGTGAATAATTTGAGATAATGCAGTATTGAAGCAGCATGTTAGTGAACCTCGCTTGTAATGAAGTCTTACTGAATTCAAAATATAGTGACTTGGTTTTATATAATGCTTGCTTTTATTGAGTAAATCTTTCAGAATACAGTCCTTATATTAAATTTACATTGTGCCGAGCAAACTTTATAGTCTACTGATTTGTTTGTCATGTGCATTTCAAGATTTTAATCTTAAACTATAAAATTACACGTTTTCAACCATCATTTGCTTCCGGATATTGAAGTTGCACCATATTTTCTATTTTGGTTTCAAAATCTCAGCTTCAGGAGTGTTTAGAGCTTGATTCTTTTAATCTCTTTTCTTCAGGTTAATATAAAAGTTAACTCATTTCAATATGATGGAATCTATATATTTTTATTCAAAATATATTTTTGGTTGGGAAAGATATAAAGCCATCTAATACTGGATAATCCAATCTAACAGTTTTTCTACTCTCATTCTTTGTCACAGACACTATATTGTCAGGTGTATTTCTGAACATACACTGTTATTTCAAGAAGGGGAAGATGTATTTTTATAAACAAAGTATGTCTGCTGACATTGTCTTTTCCTTTATAAATCATTGCCTTTCTTATAGTTTATGTTGTATGCCTAACTAGTAAGTTACACAAAGTTTATCTGTTATAAGTCCTCAATTCCAAGATTGTCAGGATATTTTGATGTTTGTGAGACTCATGCAAATACACAAGCTCCAGTGCCCTGGGCTGGAATCAAGAGAAGTTATTTGTAGTGAGACACAGAGATGTGGATTCTATAATAATACAAGTCCAGCCATTTACTATCTGATCTTCATTTTTTAACTTGTTATATGAACAAATCATTCCAACTTTACAAGACTATTGAAAAAATTGAGTTGAAAAACCCCTGGCATGGTGAGATATATATATATATATATATATATATATATATATATATATATATGGTTTGTGTGTATATATATATATATATATATATATATATATGTATAGAGAGAGAGAGAGAGAATATTAACTAAATATTAGTTCAGCTGTTTAAGAGATGGACTCCAGAAAAGACAAATCTAGAGCTATGAGAAACCCCAGAGAGTGAAAACTGAAACTAATCCATGGAAGAGCACTCAGTCTTAGAGAAAAGGAAATTCCTACAGATATTTTCCACTATATACATGCCTGCATGTCTTATCTCATTTTCCCAAATGGGACACACGATCTTTAGAAGAGAGCTGGAGACTGCTGGTCTCATGAGATTGTACAGTGGAACATGCTTCTTTTTATTTTTGTACTTATTAAACAGTTTAAGCAATTTGAACAATAAGAAGATATATTTATAATGCAGAAAGTGAAGGTACTCATACATTTACACACACATATACACACACACACACAGTTTAGAATGGTTCATTTAGAAAATTACTCACTTGACCATGCTATATCCATTAAGATGTCCAGCCCTGTGTATTACTGGGATGACTGGGACATTGTGATCTCTACCCATAAATGTTGACTGAAAAGTGCTTTAAAAAGAAGTATTCTACTGGGTTTAATTTGGGGGAAGCAGGAATATTTTAGCAGATCTGGAAGAATATATCAATTCTGGGAATTTTATGTCTCGAAAATTGCCCTTTCACAACTGTTTAAATTTGATTAAAATATTTTAAAAGTTCTACTACAAAGAATAATGTCACATTTATTTCAAATGGGAGGATTTTAGAAGGAAGTAGGTAACTTTATATCACATTTAAACATTCTTTGCTTTCTCTTAAAGCTAAAATTTTGAGTTAGAATTGTGTTTACTATCCTTGACACTTCACAGAAAAGTAAAAATGTATATAATACTTTCAAATTGTGAAATATTCCTATTTTTGAGAATCTCTACAGGTCTAGAATCCCAAGTAGCTATAAATGTCATTACTAAGATGGGCTGGGGGTGAAATATAACATCTTATCGGCCCAAAAGATTATTTGAATGTAGTATTGAATTTAAGATTCATTTTTGAGCTTCAGTTATCTAGTTATAAGAGGCTCTAAAATCAGTGGAAATAGCAGGTGGTTCCATTCTACATGAAAACCTATAAATTCAATCTCATTTTGACTAGCTTCCAGGGTAGTCTTCCATTAAGAGGAGATTCAGAACCAATGTAAAGGAAGTAAAATGAGCCCTTGGCTGTTTCACCAATAGTTGAGAGCCAATGACTGTGGGGTAAATGTAGTTATGCCCAGACTCAGCCAGATAAAGTCAAGTCTAATCTAATTCTAATCTGTTCTAAAGCCCCAGTCTATCATGACTATCATGACAGAAATTAAAACAGAGAATCATATTATCTTTTTTATTTAAAATATTAAATTGAGTCAATATTTTAAATTACTAATAGATCTCAAATATCATACAATGTTTACCAATGGATCCAGTTTAAGAATGTGCCATATATTTTGCTTGAATTCAGTTAACAATATTATTTCAAAGCTTTTTCTAAGCTACAGTGAATTCCTTTAGAAACTTATTGCTCCTATTTGTTTATAGTATCAAGCTATACTTAAACACTGGGATAGTTAGAAATTATTTAGGAAAATCTGGAAATTAATTGAAAGGAATCAAATTACTAAGAAATGCTACAAATTATTACCAGGAAATATTCCATTGTGGTTGGCAATAAATGATTATAAAATGGTTTTCAAAAGTTCTCACATAATAATTCTGGTCTGAGATGTTTATTATTTTATTCTTACATTTATACATTATCTTTACAGGGATTCTAACCAAGTTATATTGAGACCGAACATACTTCAGATTTTAAGTTCCTCCTTTTATTGTTCAAAGTTGTTGCTGCCCAGCCTACAAATCTTAAAACAGCATTTCAAAACTGCTTTTTACAAAGTTGCTCTTTGTTTGCTCATCATTTCTAAATATTAACTTAATGTGTAGTCCATTTCTTTCCTGATGTAGAATGTGTACTCATGTCTGTACATATGCAAACATAAGATGTAGTTGTGTCTGAACGTGGGTATGGAAGTTGCTGTTTGATGTGCATACCTGTGCAACTGCTTCTCTACAACAGAGAATCTATAAGAACCTAAGCATGCAGAATACAGAAAGCAAAGTGGGAAGGAGATTTTTCAACTTAATTTCCACCAAAAATAAAACTGAATACAATGAAAGGCTAAATTACATGCTGAAATGCTCTCCCTTTCTGAGAATTTAGCTGGCATCAAGGTGGTGGCCCAGATATAGTGATAAAGAGAAGCAGACAGTTTTGAGATGCATTTTTGTATAGAACCAAGGCTTGTTGAGGGATTACCTTTGAGGATGAACAACAAAGAGAAATAAAAGATGATTCTTAAAATTTTGTCTTGTAGACATGATTTTGACTGGGAAAAACCAAAGGTTCTATTTTGATGTATTGTTGTAGATGTTTAAGATGTTTTTTAGATCCTAAACTACAGATTTCAAGCAAGAGTTGGATATATAAGTCTGGAGCTCAGAGGGAAGGACTGGACTGCAGATAAAAATTTAGAGTCATAGCTTATAGATAGTATTTGAAGCAGTGGTACTTCATGAAATAACCTTGAGAGAGCATATGAGGAAAGAGAAAATGAGGTCACTCTGCAAGTAAAAGTTAGGATTTAGAAGAGCTAGCAGTAGAGGACAGGAAAGAGCACAGATGCCTGTGTATCCATGAGACACTATTTCCATTGAAATGTAGAACAAATTTTTTTTAACTTTAAAAATAAATGGCCAATCTGGCAAAAAGTAAGGAAAATACCCAAGGGCTTAAAAGATGATGTGCTTGTTATGCTTGAAGTCATTTTATCTTAAGAGGGGTGAACAAGAAAACAAGTAATAGCATATGAGGTCCCAGAGTTAATGGTTGGGATAGGGTAGGAATGACCCAATAGAGAGGGGAGAAATTACAGTGAAGAAGAGAGGAGAATTGTTGGAACAATGTTCTTGGTTAGGCAAGAGGGAATGGGATCTACTGCACAAATAGCAGGGTTGGCCTTTGATGACAGCATGGACACATCTCCATTGAAACAGGAGTGCAGGCACAGTGCAAGTTAGGTAAGTAGATGTGTTGGGAGTTTATCAAAGTTATCTTTTAACTGCTCCAGTTTTCTTAGTGAAAAAAGAAACAACATTATTATCTAGAAGTCAGATGGGAGGTTTAACGAGAAAAGAGAAAACATGAAATCATTTTCTAGGAGAATGAAAGAATATGTGGACTACACCAATACATGATTATTCCAAGGCAAATCTAACCTCTTTCCACAAACACACCAAATCTACAGCTACATATGGAACAACTCCCTTTGAAAAAGAACTGAAAACTAGCTGAACAGCTCCTCCACAACAAAGGAAAAAAGGGCCACATGAGATGGGTCTTGGCACAACCTCAACAACTGGGACCCAACAGGAATGTATCAGGCTACTTAGATCACAAAGGATTGACAGACAACAAAGAGCTTGGGCAAGGTTGAATGACAAGGTTCACCTCCTACTCAAGCCCACTCCTTCAAGACTGGGAGAGGTAGCTGTTTGCTTAATACATAGAAACAAACACAGAGAGTCAACCAATATGAAGCAAAAAAGGAATATAATTTCAACTGAAAGAACAAGATAAAACCCCAGAAAAAATCTTAATGAAATGGAGATAAGTAATCTACCTGATAAAGAGTTCAAAGTAATGGTCATAAAAATGGTCACCAACTCTGGAGAAGAATGGATGAACATGGTGAGCACTTCAACAAAGAGATAGAAAATATAAGAAAGTACCAAACAGAGGGCACAGAGTTGAAGAATACAATAACTAAACTGAAAAATACACAAGAGGGGTTCACAGCAGTCTTGATGAAGCAAAAGAAGGGTTCAGTGATCTGGAAGACAGGGCATTGGGACTCACCCAAACAGAGCAGCAAAAAGAAAAAAGAATTTTAAAAAGTGAAGATAGCTTAAGGAACCAATGGGATAACATCAAGCAGAACAATATTCTTATTATAGGGGTCCCAAAAGAAGAAGAAGAAAGAAAGAAAGGGGCAGACAACTTATTTCAAAAAATAATGGCTGGACTTACCTGGTGATGCAGTGGTTAGAATCCGCCTGCCAATGCAGGGGACACAGGTTCGATCCCTGGTCCGGGAAGATCCCACATGCCACAGAGCAACTAAGCCGATGCACCACAACTACTGAAACCCATGCACCCTAGGGCCCGCATGCTGCAACTACTGAGCCCGTGTGCTGCAACTACTGAAGCCCACGTGCCTAGAGCCTGTGCTCTGCAATGAGAAGCCACCACAATGAGAAGCCCGCGCACTGCAACAAAGACTAGCCCCCGCTTGCTGCAACTAGAGCAAGCCTGCATGCAGCAATGAAGACCCAACGCAGCCAAAAAAAAAAAAAAAAAAAAAGGCTGAAAACTTTCCTAACCTGAGGATGGAACAGACCTTCAGATCAAATAGTCCAGAGAGTTCCAAATAAGAGGAACCCAAATAAATCTATATTAGGACACATTATAATTAAAATGTCAAAAGTCAAAGATAAAGAGAGAATCTTAAAAACTGAAAAGGTAAATAATTTGATATGTACAAGGGAAAGCCCCCTAAGACTATCAGTAGATTTTTCAGCAGAGACTTTGCAAGCCAAAAGGTAATGGAGGGATATATTTAAAGCTCTGAAAGGGAAAAATTTCCAACAAAAATTATTTACCCAGCAAGATTATCATTCAGAATTGAAGGAGAGGAAAAGAGTTTTCCATACAAGCAAAAGGTAAAGGAGTTCATCATCACTAAACCAGCCCCCAAGAAATTTTAAAAGGTCTTTAAGCTGCAAAGAAAGGACACTAATTAGTAACAAGAAAACATATGAAACTAAAAATCATACTGGTAAAGGTAAATATACAGTAAAGGTAGTACGTTAATCACCTATAAAGCTAGGATGAAGGTTAAAAGAAAAAAGCAACTATAATTACAGTATTAGTTAAGGGATACACAAAATAAAAATATGTTAAAAAGACATCAAAAACATAAAACTTGTTGGGGGGAGTAAAAATGTACAGTTTTAGAATGCAGTCAAACTTAAGTTGCTATTGACTTAGAATAGACTATTGTATAAGTAGACTATTATATGTGAGTCACATTGTAACCATAAGGCAAAAAGCTATAGTAAATATACAAAAAATAACAAGAAAAGAATCTAAGTATAACATTAAAGAATGTCATCAAACAATAACAGGAGAGAACAAAGAAGGAAGAAACAGAGAGAAACTAAAAAACAGCCAGAAAACAATTAACAAAATGTCAATAAGTACATATTTATCAATAATTATTTTAAATGTAAATGATCTAAATGCTCCAATCAAAAGACTTAGAGTGGCTGGTTGGATTAAAAAAACAATACCCATCTTAATGCTGCCCACAAGAGACACACTTCAGAGGTAAGGGCATACACAGACTAAAAGTGAAGGGATAGAAAAAGATGTTTCAGGAAAATGGAAACCAATAGAAAGCTGGAATACCTATGCTTATATCAGACAAAATAGATTTTAAAACAAAGAATGTAATAAAAGACAAAAATGGACATTACATAATGTTAAGGAGTCAACCCAACAAGAGGATATAACATTTGTAAATATTTATGCACCCAGCATAGGAGCACCTAAATACATAAAGCAAATATTAAGAGACCTAAAGAGAGAAACTGACAGCAGTACAATAATAGTAGAAACTTTAAAACCCAACTTACATCAATGAATAGATCATCCAGACAGAAAATCAATAACAGAACATCAGCCTTAAATGACACATTAGACCAGAAGAACTTAACAGATAATTACAAAACATTCCATCCAAAAGGAGCAGAACACACACGCTTCTCAAGTACACATGGAACATTCTCCAGGATAGATCATATTTTAGGGCACAAAACAAGGCTCAACAAATTTAGGAAGATTGAAATCATATCAAGCACCTTTTTCAACCACAATGCTATGAGACTAGAAATTGAATACAAGAAGAAAACTGGAAAAATCACAAATAGGTGGAGATTAAACAACATGCTACTAAACAACCAACAGGTCAAGAAGAAATCAAAGGGAAATTTTTTTAAATACCTCAAGACAAATGAAATTGGAAATACAACAACCCAATATCTATGGATGCACCAAAAGCAGTTTTAAGAGTAAAGTTCATAGCAATACAGGCCTACCTCAGGAAACAATAAAAATCTCAAACAAACAATCTAACTCTACACTAGAAAAAGAACAGAGAATCCCAAAGTTAGTAGAAGGAAGGAAACAATAAAAATCAAAGCAGAAAAAAATAAAATAGAGGATAAAAAGACAAAAGAAAACATCAGTGAAACTAGAATCTTGTTCTTTTAAAGGATAAACAAAATTGACAAACCTTTAGCTAGTCTCACTAAGGAAAAAAGAGAGAAGACTCAAATAAACAAAATCAGTAATGAAAGAGGAGAAATTACAAGTGACACCACAGAAACACAAAGAATCATAAGAGACTACTATGAACAATTATACACGAACAAAATGGACAACGTAGAAGAAATGGATAAATTCTTAAAAGCATACAACCCACCTATACTGAATCGTGACTAAATAGAAAATATAAGTAGACTGAATACTAATAAAAAGATTGAATCAGTAATCAAAAACCTCCCAACAAACAAGAGTTTAGGACCAGATGGCTTCACTGGTGAATTCTACCAAACATTCAAAGAAGATTTAATACTCTTCCTTCTCAAACTTTTCCAAAAAATTCAAGAGGAAGGAATGCTTCCAAACATTTTACGAGGCCAGCATTACCCCAATACCAAAACCGGATGAGGACATCACATAAAAAGAAAATTACAGGCCAAACATTCCTGATGAACAATGATGCATTAATCCTCAACAAAATATTAGCAAACCAATTTCAATAATACATTAAAAGGATCATATACCATGATCTAGTGGGATTTATGCCAGGGACTCAATGATGGTTGAACATCTGCAAATCAATCGACCTGATACACCACATTAACAAAATGAAGGATAAAAGTTATAAGATCATCTCAATAGATGCAGAAAAAGTATTTGACAAAATTCAACATCCATCATGATAAAAACTTTCAACAAAGTGTGATTAGAGGTAATACACTTCAGCTAAATAAAGGCAATGTATGACAGTCTCACAGCTAATAAGACTCAATGATGAAAAGCTGAAAGGTTTTCCTCTAAGATGAGGAAAAAGACAATGATGGTCATTCTCTCCGCTTTTAGTCAACATAGTATATTGAGTTAGGACTGCCAACAAATGCATCCAAATAAGAAAAAAGTAAAACTCACTACTTGCAGAGGATATTATTCTGAAAATGACATAGAAAACTCTAAAGACTTCACCAAAAAAAAAAAAAAAAATCCCTTAGAATTAATAAATGAATTCAGTAAAGTTGCAGGATACAAAATTCATATAGAGAAATCAGTTGTGTTTCTATATATTAATAACAAACTATCAGAAAGAGAAATTAAGAAATAATCCCATTGATAATTGCATCTAAAAGAATTTAATACCTAGGAATAAATTTCACAACGGAGATAAAAGAACTGTACACTGAAAACTACAGGACTTTGATGAAAGAAATTGAAGAAGACACAATTGAATGGAAAGATATTCCATGTTCAGGAATTGGAAGAATTAATATTGTTAAAATGTCCATACTACCCAAAGCAATCTATAGATTCAATGCAATCCCTATCAAAATTCCATTGGCATTTTTTACAGTAATAGAATAAACAGTTCTAAAATTTGTATGGAACAACAACAGATCCTGAAAAGCCAGAGCAATTTTGAAAAAGAAGAACAAAGCTGGAGGCATCACACTCCCTGATTTCACACTATCTTATAAAGCTACAGTAATCAAAACAGTATGGTATTGGCCTAAAAAGAGACATATAGATCAATGGAGCAAATAGAGAGTCCTGAAATAAAATCATGCATATATGTTCAATTAATTTATGACAAAGGAGCCAAGAATATACAATGGGAAAAGGACAGTCACTTCAATAAATAGTGTTGGGAAAACTGGACAGCCAGTGAAAAAGAATAAAATTAGACTACTATCTTACCGTGCACAAAAATTAACTCAAAATGGGTTAAAGACTGAATATAAGACCTGAAAACATAAAACTCTTAGAAGAAAACAGAGGCATTAATCTCCTTGACATTGGTTTTGGTTATAAATTTGTGGCTCTGACTCCAAAGGCAAGGACAACAAATGCAAAAATGTCCAAGTGGGACTACAGCAAACTAAAATGCTCTTGCACAGTGAAGGAAACCAGCAACAAAACAAAAAGGCAATCTACTAAATAGGAGAAGATATTTGCAAATCATATATCCAGTAAGGGTTTAATATTCAAAAGATACAAACAACTCATGCAACTCAACAACATATCTGATTAAAAAATTGGCAGAGGATCTGAATACCTGTTTTTCCAAAGAAGACATACAGATGGCCAACAAGCACATGAAAAGGTGTTCAACATCCCTAATCATCAGGAAATGCAAATCAAAACCACACCTGATAGAATGGCTATTAACAAAAAGATGGAGTAACAAGTGTTGGTGAGGATGTGGAGAAAAGGAAACCCAGATACACTGTTGGACAGAATGTAAAATGATGCAGTCCCTATGGAAAACAGTATGGAGGTTCTCCAAATAGTAAAAATAGAACTACCAAATGATCCAGCAATTCCACTTCTGGGTATTTATCTGAAGAAAATGAAAACACTAATTTGAAAAGAGATATGTACCCCTATGTTCACTACAGCAGTATTTACAATAGCCAAGATATGGAAACTACCTAAGAGTCCATGGATGGATGAATGGATAAAGAAGAGCCATAAAAAAGTAATAATATCTTGCCATTTGCAGCAACATGGATGGACCTCAAGGGTATTTTGCTATATGAAATAATTCAGACAGAGAAAGACAAAAACCATATGATTTCACTTATATGTGGAATCTAAAAAAACAAAACAAACAAACAAAACAAAATAGGTACAGAAGACAGATTGGTGGCTGCCAAAGGGGAGGGAGGTTGGGGGCTAAACAAAAGGGGGTCAAGAGGTACAGTCTTCCAGTTATAAAATAAATAAGTCATAGGGAAGTACTATACAGCATGGTGACTATAGTCAATAATATTGTATTGCATATTTGAAAAGTTCTTGTCACCAAAAAAAAAATTGTAACTTTGTATGGTGACAGATGGTAACTAGACTTATTGTGGTAATCATTTCACAATGTATACAAATATTGAATTATTATATTGTACACCTGAAACTAACATAATGTGATATGTCAACTATACCTCAACTTAAAAAAAAAAGGTATCTCTTTAAAAATGTAAAAAAATGGAAAATCTGCTTTAAAAAATATTTCATAATTAAATGAGCCATTTTCAACAATACTAAGCTAATGAGATGCAAAGCTTTTAGCAATGAATTTGCATTCAAGGAAATTTTAAATTTTTTTCAATATTGCCACTACTTGAATTTACTGATCACATTTACAGACATACATAGTCATCAGTTTTATTAGAAACATCCAAACAACATATAGCCTTTGACCAAAAACTGACCATAAAACTAAGAACTAAAGTCCATGCATTTTGTAATAATGAAGGCTTAAGCTCTCTGCTCCTGGGCATATTCACATAATGTGCCTGTAAGCTCTTTTCTGTATCCAAAATTATGATTAGTATATTTAATCTATGGTTCCTGTCCTTATTGGGGCTATCAACATATCAAAGCAGTATGTGCTAATTGGACATAATAACAGCTAAGTCTTAGAGCTAATATAAAATAATGACTAACATTTATTGAGCCCTTATATGTTAGGTCCCATACTAAGCAATTTCTAGGCAGTATCTCTTTTATTCCTACAAAGATATTATAAGCTAGGTACAGGTAAGATTCTTGGTGGCAGGGACCTTGGCTACCCTCTTCTCCACTGAATATCAGTGCCTCGCATTGAGTGGGCTTTGAATGTATTTATCGAATAAATAAACGAATATTATTAGTACTACCATTCTGCACATTAGAAAACTGAGGTTTAGGAAGATTAGGAGACACAGTAGTGAGTGACAGAGCTGGAATCTGAACCCAGGTTTGTTTGATCTCAGAATCCATGCTTTGAACCAAGATCTATGCCGTTTGGTCATTGACCCCAAATTTTCTGAATTTGGAGTTTATCTCTTATTAGATTATGCTTAATTTTGAGCCCCTTAAAGATCAGAATTCAGTTGAGTGTATTTCTGTCAAACAAATTATCATTTATTTAAGTCATATTACAGACCTACTCAAGGAAATACTTGCCTCTAATTCCTTAAATATAAAAGATCCTATTTTTTAGAAAGTGAAGATGTTTTACAATTTCCCATTGAGGTAGTAATAGAAACTGATGTGAAGGAGGAAGGATGACCTTGTTACTCAAAATGTTTGAATATCACCTGGGAGTTTTACCTGCAATAGAAATGCAGAAGCTCAGGCTCACCCAGATCTACTGGATCAGAATCTGCATTTTAACAAGTTCCCTACGGTTCTCAACCCAGGCTGCACTTTAGAATCCTCTGTCAGCTTTTTAAAACCACTGACGCAGAGATCTCATACCCAAGGATTTGGATATAAATGGGCATTCACTGGGTGGCATCCATACAATGGTATTTTTTAAAGCTTCCCAAGTGATTTCTAAGAAGCAGCTAGGATTGAGACCCACTAGAATTATAAGCTTAAGAAGTCTAGATTCTTTTCCCAGTTGCCCCTGCTAGCTGAACAAATCAGCTAACTTCTATAGGTCCGCCTTTTAATCTATTCAATGAAGATGATATATATACCCTCTCTACTTCAGGGGAGTTGCAACAGACACAAAATGCTTTAAGCACAAAGCCCGTGTTATTTTTTTTATTATTTTTATTGTGTTCAGCTACACGTGTAATTTCTAATGTTCAACATTTGAATGTTATTTTAAATGACCTAGAGTGTGCAGTGTAATATTTTTTTTAGAAATTTAGAAATTATTAAAGCAACTAAAGACATACAAGCTCCTTAAACTTTATGAGAAATAACAGAAAAGTATCCGAATGAAAGCCAGTTCTGGGTCATTTTTGTGTGACACCGATTATCAGCCCAAAGCATAACTAAGGTGATAATTAGAACTAAGGCACACCCACTATGTGAAGATACATTTGTTCTGTTCTGCTTGAATCACAGCAGACTCCGGGACTGACTTTCTGTTGCCTTTAATAATGTGTAAAATGCTTTTGAATCTACATCTTTATTTGGGACATGTGTAAAAATATATTCTTTATCCTTATTTTAGTATCTAAAAACTAAATAACCAATGGTATACCCTTGTACTACATTTCACTATTATATTTTTTGTGGGTATGCCTTAGTAAAAACCCATAATTCATAAAATAAGAAAGAAATTTTAAATCCTCAAAATCAGGAAAATATTCTGAAACATGATTTAAAAACTTGAGTATTTGACTTTTCAGATATGGTATTTTTTATTTCAAAAATGTCAATCTCCATCTAAAAGGAAAGTAAATATTTGCAATCATTAACGTAAAACATTCATGACATAATGTCATGTGTACTTTTAGAATTTCAACCATAAATACTGATACCAAGGACTTGATTCAAAACTCTAATATTATAGAGCAATATGTAGTTTTAAGAAAAGAAAGATTTGAAGAGGAGAGAAATGCTTGAAAGCAACCGTTTTGTTGCCGAAAGTTAGGCATAGTTAATAGGTTAATTTCTGTTTATTGAATAAGAGCACCCAATGCTGATTGATACAGTAATTTCAGTGTTTGCTATGGCAACTATTTAGCTCATTATCAGTTTTAATAGCATTTTGCAGAACAAGCCTTTTCTTGACATCTAGAAAATACTATTAAATTTCCCTGCATAGATACATTGTTATGACACGCAATAACTACTTGAATATAAAGGGGATTAATAATTTAAAAGGTGTTAACAAATTAGGGCCATCATTAAAAATAGACTTTGAACCATTTTGTAGCAAAATCAGATTGAGGTAATGCTCTGCTCTTATGATAAAGAATTACTGCATTAATTCTGCAAAGTGAACTTATTGCTCCTATTCGTCTCCAAAACCCTGGAGCATTAAAGGACAGGAAGAATGAAATGATCACTGCCTTTTTTTCAGACACAACAGCTCTAATATTTCCATCACAGTTTCACAGCTCAGTCGGCCTCGTTGTGTTAATGGGGGGGAAAAAACCTTCAAAATGTCATCGTTTTCTTTAATTTTGCTTTTAGCCTGTCCTATAAAATTGGGCCAGATTTTCTCAGACAGTTTATAATAATAGTAGAGAATTGTATTTAACTTAGGCAACATCAGTATTGACTACATGGCTTAATACTGTTTTACATCTGACTTTTTAAAATTTAATCCACAAGTATGTTGAAGATCTTATTTCCATGTCTCTTTATTTGCACATTTCCAACCCCTAATGGCTAGAGTTGATATGACTGATGGGGATGGCTAAGTGGTGCCCCCTTCTTACTCCATGGGCATCCCTCCTAAAACTAAGCACTTTTCCATATAGAAGGCAACCCCGCAGAAGCTGTTGTTTGGTTAAGAGAAATTGGTAGCTATACTTTCCTATTTGAATCTTTAAATTTAATACTCAATTTTCTCTACTCTCTCTCCTTATCTCTTAAAAATATATATGATAACACATTTTTAAACACTGTTATACTTGCTGATAACTAAATTCTCTGTGCAAACTATTGACATAAACTGAAAAGAAAGTGAAAATTGGTATAGAAATTGCAACTATGATGCTAATGTTCATAGAATCATGGAATGTTAAAGCTGAAATGAACCTAAGAGGTCACCTTGTCCAGCCCTTGAATTTTAAAGGTGCAGAGACTGAGGCCCAGACAGGTTAAATAGATTGTCTTAGAACACATGGCTATGAGTGATGGGTAGAATCTCTCCATTGTTATGTTTGCATTATCAGCTATTCCTCAGTTCTGAGATTCCTATATTTCTCGATACTACCTGATTACAGCTGTGAAGTGGAATGAATACTGCACTTAGGGTAAGCTGGCCTAGAACTTGAGTCTCAACTTATGCACATATTCTTGAGAAAATCTCCTGACCTCTTGTTAGTGTCTGTTTCCTCATCCACTAAATATAGATAATAATACCCGACTTCAGGGATGCCATGTGAATTCACTGGGATTATATATGTATAGGCACTATAAACTATAAATCATTATACAAATATGTTATTATCATTAAGAAGAAATGTCTGCTTCCACTAGATTAAGTCATTTTGTTTTCTTGGAGAGGAATTATTAGCTAGCTAACATGTGAGCAAGGCCTTGAGGCAATGGGACAAAACAATAAGTTTTCATTTGTGGGAGAAGAAAAGTAGAGAAAGGTCTAAGGCATGGGTAATTGGAACAGAAGAGTGAGGCACCAAGGTCGGTTGTCAAAAACAGAAGAGAGACAGCAGAGGAGAGGAGGACTCCAATTTACAATTGAGAAAACGGAGGTTTTGGAGAGGTTAAGTAATTTGACCCCAGTGACCCAGCCAGAGGGTGGTAGAACTAGGACTGAAACCAGGCCTTTCTGATTCAAGACCAGATATAATTAACTATAAGGGGAATAAATTACAGAGTCACAAGTAGAATGAAATTTTTGCACTGAGATCATAAGAAAACATTTTTTTCTCACGTCCAAAGCTGGAGGTGAAAAATATTATGAAGGAAACCTAAGGAAGCTCTAGAGATCTATAACGTCAACTTGCTAAAGCAATGATGGACTCAGTGTTTCATTTACAGCACAGTTCAGTGAATGATTCCAAAGGAATTTGGGTTGAAATTTGTCAGTGATCTTCTTTAACCTTAAACAATTCATTGAAGAACTGAACAGCTTCTAAATGTTCTAAGAACACTGATTAACCCACCAAGGCTTCCTCTCAATTCACAATCCGTCTAACAATCCCTCTAACCCAACTAGAGTTTATATTTTCTTCTTGGCTTATAAATTGATTGCAGGACTTCCCTGGTGGCACAGTGGTTAAGAATCCACCTACCAATGCAGGGGACACGGGTTCGAGCCCTGGTCCAGGAAGATCCCACATGCCACGGAGCAACTAAGCCCGTGCACCACAACTACTGAGCCTGCGCTCTAGAGCCAGCGAGCCACAACTACTGAGCCCGTGCGCCACAACTACAGAAGCCTGCGCACTCTAGGGCCCACGTGCTGCAACTACTGAACCCGCATGCTGCAATTACTGCAGCCCGTGTGCCTAGAGCCTGTGCTCCACAGCGAGAGAAGCCACCACAATGAGAAGCCTGCGCACTGCAACGAAGAATAGCCCCAGCTCGCCGCAACTAGAGAAAACCCGCGTGCAGCAATGAAGACCCAACGCAGCCAAAAATTTAAAAAATTAATTGATTGCAAAAAAGTTATTTAACAACTCATTATATCTTGTGATTTCATCCTCTGCCAAAGATCCCATAAAACCTAATGCTGAAATATATTTATACATAATGTCATTTAACCCAGTTTGGAATATCACTTGCAATGGAATTTAGCAGTTATGAGACTAATGGCTTTATCACAAACCGACTTTTAAAAAATACTGTTTTCTTGTTTACTTTTTTTTTATCAGACAGGTAGTCCATGTACAATAAATATATTATTAAAATATTCACTTAGAAACATTCAGCTCTGCCAATCCCATCCAAGCAATGAAGCTTCCTCACCTACCATCAATGCTATAAGAATGTTAAAATGATTTGTAAACTTCTGAGAATACCTATTGGTACAGAAGTAAAGAGAGAGAAACAGCTATGAAAATAGTAACAAATGAAAGAGGGATTTGTTCTGTGGTAGACACCAACCCAAAGACCAGGCTTGTACATAACAATCTCCTGATCAAAAGCATTTTTTTCACATGTCAAAATTACTTGCTTATGTATATCTTGCTTCTCTATTCAGTAATTAGGTACTTCTAGTTAGGTTCAGTAATTAGGTATTTCTTTAAGTTAACAAACATTCATTTTTAAATGTGAACACCTATAAGAAGGTTATGGCCATTCATACATTAGAATTGGTTGGCTTAATCTGACTGCTTTCTTCCTAACATTTAGCAGAGCACAGCTGAACTGAGACACTGTGAGTGTGAGTAAATAATTTTTTGACTCAAGACCTCTCTGCTCCCCAGATGTACTCCATTTCTCAAACCCCCAACTTGCCCTTAGCATTCTGCTCTCCTTGAGAATTCAGCTATCTGACTTGCATATGTGTTTATGGCAGAGGCCATATATTCTGAGCAACAGTCCCCTCTAGAGAGTTGAAGCTTTAAAAACATTTCACTCAATGTTATTGACAGTTGATTTACATCCTTTGAATTCGCACTCCTAGATCAAGATTTTTTTTTTATTTCCAGCCATAAAGTATCATCATCATTTAAAATGGTAAATCTGGGCAAACGCCAAGGTCTGCCTGTCTTTTGAAGGCTGCCTGTCTAATCGATTCACTTGGTTTGAAGCCACATGACAAACCAAATCAACTGTATTTGTGCTGAAGTAAGACGATGAATACATTGTTGTCACTGAAGGGTCATGTACTTACATGCAGAGATGCTTTCAGAGAGCAATTATATAAAACGCTCTCAATTTTGTAGGTAAGATAAAAATTAAAGTTTTATTTTCAAAGTTAACCCATGCTTTGATTTAGAAATTAAGACCTGGAAGTTGAATGCATTTTACTCAACGTTAACTTGTGGTTTGGGTTTCTTTTAAAGAAATAACTAGACATTTAAATTATAATTTAACTTACAAGGAATTACTTTCTCTGAAAATTTTACCTCTTCCATGTGAACTTACCTTAATATAAACTTTTCTGGGACTTCCCTGGTGGCACAGTGGTTAAGAATTCGCCTGCTAACGCTGGGGACACGGGTTCTATCCCTGGTCTGGGAAGATCCCACATGCTGCGAAGCAACTAAGCCTGTGCACCACAACTACTGATCCTGTGCTCTAGAGTCCGCAAGCCACACCTACTGAGCCCACATGCCCTAAAGCCCGTGCTTCACAACAAGAGAAGCCACCGCAATGAGAAGCCGGTGCACCCCAACGAAGAGTAGCCCCTGCTCGCCGCAACTAGAAAAATCCCGCGTGCAACAACGAAGACCCAATGCAGCCAAAAAACATTAAAAAAAAAAAAAAGTTATAAACTTTTCCCTTTTTTTTATATTGAGGATGTAATGTTCTAAATGTTAAAAATAGCAGACAATTACACTTTAAGACATACCTATACATACATGCCTTTAAGATACACCAGGCTAACGATTTTTAAATAAGCCCTAAAATTCTTCCAAACCTTTAATTGCAATTTTATGATCTATACAATGATGAAATCGTACATTAAGATCTGACTTATAATATTAATGAAGATTTTTTTTGGTAACACATATAAAAATATATAAACAATGCGTATGGCCAAACTTAAAGTCAACAAGCCTTTGCATGAAAAATGAAACAGTCTAATCAGTAAACTTGAAACTGGTGATCTCTGTGCGAAAAAAATGAGAAAAAAAAGTAAAAAAACTCTTTATAGCTGCTGTCACTTTTAGCAGACAATAAGAAAAAACACATTAGTGTAACCTCAGGACATGATCATCCTTTTTGAACTGAATTTATTCAGTGCATTTCTGTTCCTCAGCATCTTGTCTCCAAGCATCTCTTTGCTCATCATTGTTAAGAGCCCCAGTCTGGAGGTGATCCCTTTATTATATTTTGATCATCTGTAGATAAAGTGTCAAGCACAAGTGATATAACAGAAGCAAATGATATCTATGTTCGAACATGATAAAAAACCCAAATCCTCCTACCTCACTGAGCCTAAGTATATGTACTCTCCTAAATGGATTCTACTGTGAAGTGTTTTCTTTCTCTTTAAAATTAATTATTCTTATTGAAATACTTATTAACCAATTAACCAGGGAACTGCATGTCAGTAATGCCTTAAGGAATATTTCTTATTGGGCTGACGGAGGCTTGGAGTTGGGATCGGATATGATACTATCAGTCCCCCCCTGCCCCGTGAGAGGGGTGAAGGCTGCATCTCTCTCGAGTAGCCCCTTGAGGTTAGCTTAGAGCAGCACTTCTGCTTTGGAAGAGGCTGTAAGCCCTCTGGGCTACAGAAATATGCTGTTTTTAATAAGAACCTTGCACAAGACAGTAGCTATGATTTGGAGTCTATTTTCTCCCCTCTACCACTCTTGAAATGGAACAGATCACAAGGTGATTGAATACTTAATGCCAAACTAGTTCTGAGCATTAGAAATCACCAAGAACATCAAATCCATAAGTCAGACTTTCAAAAAAATGGTTTGATTAAGATGCTTTGGGGGTGTATCCTCTGCTTTGTGCTCTGGGAACATCACTATGCTGCATTGTTGTAGAAGAAGGATGGAAAAGTGGGAATTAAATTCAGGTCACTGTCGTCATTGCCCTCCCCTCTGGCTTAGCAATAATCAACCCTGTTATTTAGTGTCATCTTTTCTCTAAAACAAAGTTTAGAACTTGCGTGGAGTTAGCCTATAAATAATGTGCCATCTCTGAAAAAGGAATAAGGTGCAGATGGGAAAAAAAGGGAGACTTTTTGGTGAAATCTGTAAGTGCAGCAAGTTTGGAGGTCACAGTCTATGACTTCCACTTTTGGAGCTCACTTTAGGTGGTAACTAAAATAAAGAGACTGATATAGCCTCTACTTCTCTCTTGGCTATGCTCTCTGCCTTCAATCAGTTAACCACTGAGAGATTTTACCTTTTTCAAAAATGTGTCATCTACCTAAACCTATCAATATCTGAAAGTTATGAGCTAAGTACATTTTCTCATTGTGTTAACTTAAAAGCAGTAGCTTAAATTCCATCGCTTATCACCTTTAACAAACTCTTTGCAATCTCACAATACGCACACTAATTTGCATGCAGATGAATGTTCTGTTTTACCATACTTTCCACTATGTTCCAGTGAAGGTGGGGATGCATGAGATCTATAACCACCATGCAGTTAGTTGAACTTTGACTTGGATTGCCTTGTACTTAGTAAAGTCAGAAATAGGAGAACTAAGTATGTGTAGTGGAGACCAGGCAATTTTTCATCCCTATCCCCAGGACTATATGGCTCTTCAATGTAAAGTAAATGAAGAGATGAAGAAGAGCTCATTGACTTTTAAGAGGAGCTTCTCATTTACTTAAAGCTGTCATAGTTCAAGGCGGGGATGGGGGGCATGGGGGGAGGGTAGGTGGCGGAGAGAGGACTCAGAAGTAGAGCACAAACAACTGAGAAGAGAATGTTTGAATTTAGCATGACTAAAGAACCTTGCACTTTAGCCAAAGACTGAAAGTTGTGCAATTAAAATAGAGACAGAGAAGTTCTGGGAACTGAAATTCCTCACTCTGAGGAACCAAAGAGGGGAGAGAACTATTGAAAAGGCAAAAGCACTGACTGCTAGGAAAACTTCATCCCTAGGGAACTGACTACAAGTCCCAAAACCAGAAATAACTTTAGCTTAATCGTTTGCAGCTCAAAACTCAAATAACAAAGCTTTGTTTGGTTGTCAAATTTGATAACTAATGGAGAACATGGAAGTATATTATTATTTTTTTAAAGGAAGGTGTTCATGTCGTCATGGAAGTGTATCAGAAGTCAGAAAAAAGTGGCAAATCCTATTTCATCCACACTCCTTAGTATCAGATAAGCCAGGCAAACTATAAGTCTGAGGTCACTGAGAACTCAATTCTCATTTCTTTTTCAGGCCTGAATTCCTTTATGCCTATATTTCAATAGTTAAATTTTTTTAACTGTAATAGTGTGCATATGTGAAAAGTACCTTCTTCCTTAAAAGATGTATTGTGAATTAATAAGTAATAAGTAGAAACTAAATATATATATATTATATATATATATGTATATATATATAAAATGCACTGTATGCATTTTATTATTACTTGCATTAATTTGGGGGTGGGAGGTGATTTCCTAGGTTAGACAAATTATTCCTAAATCCAAAAGACTCAAAGCAGTAACCACGTGTTCATTACCACTCATTAATTAAATACAGTTAATAAAATTGATGTTTCATAGAAGCCTCATTGTATGTTTAACAGTTGCGTACTGTATACTTTATCTGAGAAGGTAATTCTTGAGTGGCTCTAACATCCATGGGATCACAGTAGAGAGAGATGGCCAGCTTTTGTTGTCTACACACTACATTGCCTTAAGAGACATTGAGACCAGCAGACAAAAAATGAAATTATACTGATCCAATAGATATACCTCTGAGAGCTTTCTATTATATTCCTACCTCAGACATTGTACCACCATTAAATTCACATATTGAGGCCCTGGGAATCAAGCCAGCCTAACACAGAAGTTTGGCTAAAATAAATCTACTGTATCAGTTTTTGCAAAAATGATTAAGCTCTATGGATTCAAGATCAGTTCTATTTTTCAAGCAGTCAAAGCCAAATAAACCCTAATGTAAGAGACAAAATGAGAAGAAAGCTGGCAGAGATAAAATTGAATCGCAGAGTGAAGCAAGCTGCCATAAGACATGATTTGAGCCAGAAAACAGCACAAGGTCATCGATTTGGCACTTTTGTTCTGTTTTTTTTTTTTTAATCTGCTAACAGGCAACATTTTTTAAAAGCTTTTTAAGGAGACTGTCCATCACAAAGTCATCATTTTAATCAGAATTCTTACAACGTTTCCCAAATTCCTAAAGGCAATCAGCTCCACTCAAATTAGTAACTCAGATAAATCACCATTAATTAGCTAATATAAGCCAGCAGGTGGTTTTGAGCCCAGAGACATTCCCTGGTTACTTAAATTATGTATACTACACCACACTAAAGAAAGAGTAAGTAAAAGGGAGAAAAGAGACAAGTCTATAAAGAAAATCTGTTTAGGGATAATACTCAACTAAAATCTCCTGCAACTTCTACATCTTACCCAGAGGAATACAAGGCAGCCTTGACCCCTGCCTCAAAAAATATTATTCACCAACATCCAGCTCTCATTTCAACACTGATTATGCATGCGATGTACAAAGTGTGCATTGGAAGCTTACTTGAATATATTTGTTCTAGAAAGATTACCAATTACTAAAGAATAGGAGAGGAAGAATTGTTTTTCATGCATAATTTGTGACGCAAGAGAATCTTCTTCATAATCTTTATGCCCTGGTGTTCTTTAATTGACCTACTCTAACTCATGTAATTGAGGGTTATTTCCTAGACTATAAAAAGAAGCAGAGGCACGGCATAGCTGCCAACCATCTAAGATTGCATTTGCAATGGAATGGCACAGAAGATGGTAGTTTGTATTGAAAATTCCCTCGTCCGTGTGGGGACAACTTTCCTTAAGCCTGTTACAGAGCTATCCCTTTACTTTCCTAAACAAACAGAGAACCTTTTGACAGTCAAACCACAGAATAATTTTTGGACAAAATCACGTTAGACTTCAGACACCTAATTTTATTCTGCTCCTCGAATGCTGTCCATAGGATGTATCATTTCAAACTTCATAGCTGTAACATCTACTTAATAGGATTCCTAAGACATGAGCATAATAAAATAAGTAGGTATCTGAATCTGACTAAAGACTTCACTAAGGAAAATCAGAGTCTGACTCTTTTTTAAACATGAGAGTCAAATTTCAGTAAACTATAATATGTTGAGTAGGGAGATATACATTCGTTTTAAGAAGACCCAAAGTATTTTCGAATGGAAGCTTCCAGAAATAAACTAGCTCCTGGGATAGGCTAGACTTGGTTCTGGGTCCTTCTCTGAACTACCTTTGGACCTGTGATGCAGGACCTTAAATTTCTATTTCAGTCACACCTGGAAAGGGGCAGAAACCAGACCAACTCAAGAAATCAGGGAAGTGAGGAGCTCTTCTCTCCAGCATTCTCTAAACACACTTTCATCTCGGTGGAGGAGGGCGAGAGACAACAACCCCAAAAACAAAAAATAAAAATTACCTGAAAGTAGTATTGTTGTTTAAACTAAAATTATCTGGAAAATACTTATAAACCATTATTTCATTGTGTTCGAATATTTACCGCAAGATCAAACTAAAAGGAAAATCGTGACTACTTTAATTTCTCAAGTTAGGGTTCACCATCAAACAGCATAATTGCTTCCCAAATACAAATAGCTAACATCATAATGTTAAAGCAATTGGAAAATCGGCACCAACATATTTGGAGTTTGTGACATCTTTAACATCCCTACTTTTTAATACAACTCTCCATCTTCTTTTGAGCAAACTAACAAGTCCTGCTTGGTGGTGCAGCCCTGGATGGTTCAGAGAAGCAAATGCTGGCTTGTTGCTGGCTTCACGTAACCGTGCCTTTTGATATATTTTTTTTAAGTTTGTAATAATGCTGTGACTACTGCTGTTCACAGATATTTTATTTATAAAATCTATCCTCCCCTAGGGCTGGTACAGAGGATCTACAAGCTGAAGGCTAGTCTGTAAACTCCACTCGCTCTAGGAGACTGAGCTTCTTTCTCTAACATCATTTGCTGAGCTGGGTGTTTCGACAGAGTGAACTAGCTGTGCTTCCCAATCACAGTATAGAAAGCAAAGCAAATAGGTTTTCCTGTTGTGGCATTCTTTAAACAAAACACATTTAGAGAAATACCTTGTGAGGTAACAGGGCCCTTTCTTTCAACGGAAATGCTAGAGGCCGGTACTAAAGGCAAGAGAAAAAATGTTTTTTTAGAAACCCGTCACCAAGAAGGAATGGATCTCTTTTCCAGAAACAAAGTTTAAAAACTGCTGTTGTTTTTATCTCAGTTTCAAGGATGGGGGAAAACCCTGTCTGAATAAGTGGATTCTTCCACTTTTTTTCACTGAAAGGATAAAAATGACCAATTAGATAAAGGCTAAATGAATCATTTTCATGTACACCATTTTATACTGTTCTAAAAACTCTTTCAATAAAGATTGCTTAAAGTTGCACAAAAAAGAAAAAAAAAACCATCACCATCTCTAGATTAACATTTAAATAATAAACCTTAGGTACTTCACACTATTGACACGTGACCATGCTGTTCCAGAGATTATTGAAAACAATGGTATAGCATGAGTCAAGGTAGGGTGGGCAGAAGGGCACTACATTTTGTATCAGAAGACCTGGGGTTTCCAAAGCACAAAGATTGTTCCCATCAGGTATGGTTTAAGTGGCCTTCCATCCAAGGGGTATTAAGCATGACTATAGTTAATACTAAACTATGATCTGTATTTCAGACTTCAGCTAAATTTTATTTAATAGCTAAAACTGGAAGGAAAAGGCATTCTTCATTTCCTCTCTCTTGATTGCCTAGCTAAGCTTTACTTACTGCAATCACCAAAGAACACGGCCATGGCCAACCACTGGAGGCTGACTTCTCCGACACCCACAGCCAGTCCCAGCTCCATGACCAGGGGTGCTCTACCTGCCTGCCTGCATTTCATTTTCCCCTTCTGCATCCAGGAGACATTGGTTCTTGCCAACAAATTTCTTCTACTTTATCTCAGTCGGCTCAGAGTGCCCTATGCCCTTTTTTTCCTAGGCTCTTGCCTCATTCCTGCCTTACCCATCGGTCCCCCAACTTCTGCCACTGTCTGTCTCAGACCTCTAATATTCCCCCAACTGAATATGGCAGGAGCTTGATCAAAACTGGTGATAATTCAACACCCACATCAGGCATCTGGGTCTTAATGTTCAGCATTGTCTGCTCTCTGGTTCTTGATCTGTTGATGATGAATGACAGGGAATCTCTCCCCACTTTTCTCTTAATTGTTTAGACTTTTTTACTCCTAAAATATTACAACGTGGGGGGACCACTCCCCATCTTCACCTCTAATACATTCCCACAGGGAGTAGCCATATAGCTCACTAGCCACTCACTTCTCAACTTGAGTACAAACCAGAAACCAGACATTCTCTAGGCCCTGGAAATAGAAGATGAATCAAACACAATCCCTGTCATCAAAGAGCTCATACACAGACAAGTAAGCAGATGACAACATACTTCAGTGGTTGATGAGACAGGCATTCACCACACCTGTGGGAGTGCAGAGAGGCTGCCACCCATCCTACTGTCGAGTTAGTTACTGCCTCTCCACACAATGCTCAGGGAGTAATTCAGTAACTGGGCTACACCTTTTGTGGGACTAGAATGTATATGAGAAGACAGCTTGGGAAACTTAATAGGCATTTACTACATCACATCTGTATTTGAAGAACCTCTAGGTTCTAACTCTGCTACTGTTTACCTATTCACTCTTCATTTCTCTCCTCTGCATCCCCTCCACTTCCCTCCCCCTCCTTCCTTCCCTCCATCGCTCGCTCACTGTCTCTCTCACACACATACACACGTACACATGCACTCCAAACACACTCTGCATAGGAGCCATCTAATAAAAGCCACCTTCATTCAGAATACAGAGAAACAACAACCAGATACGCTGAGATATTAATTGTACAGACTTAGAGGTATTTCACAGGATATCAAGGATATCCATACTCATTCCTTTCCCCTCTTCACTCCCCGAAGCCACTCTGGCAACACTCTTCCTTATTGATAAATAAGCCACTATTATCAATAAGGCACCCTTCCTTATTGACAAGTCAAGGTTGGGTGACTTAGCTTTGTGGGCATTTGCTCCTCGTAGTGAATGAACGGTCTGAAAGTCCCTATTATGGGGCTGGGGCTGCTCGTTTGATTAACTGTTCCATGTGAGGGAAGCTCTCACAGTGCAATTTGTAGTTCTTTCCTTTCAATCAATCCCAGATATAAAGGATGCACACTCTGCTGATGGACCGATTCAATAATTGAGCCGCCTCCCCCTTTATGGGACAATGCAAATGAAATGCTCTGTCAGTTTAAACTGCTAGACAAATCTTGGCTTTTCCAAAGCTAAGTGAGAGGCAAAATGCCAAGAAGAAGGAGATTAAAGCAAACTATAATCATCCTCAAACTAGATGTATTTATGACCCCTCAACTGACACTTGAAGGAAACTGATGGGCAAAAGACATGAGTGAAATTGGACTAAATATTTCTTTGGGTGCCGTAAAACTGAAGGCTGTCTTATATTCCATGCTTTGTCTGTAAGACATGAAAAGAAAAAAAATAAATAACCCAGAAAAGGCAATCTGGCTGTGCTGCTTGTTCACTCTTGAACTCTCTAAACCATCCGCCTCTAATACAACCTGACACTGCTAATTTTGGCATTAAAGTTTGAAACAAAAATCAATATCTGTTTTGAGCTTGAAAACAGAGTGACTGTACCTTGGGTAGAGCATAGGCCAGGCACTTGTTTTCAGTGATCTGTAAGGAAGATAATAGAAATTTTCCAGTTTGGAGCATTTAAAACACTTATTCAGATGAAATCTGATTGTCTTGAAAGTCACTATGAACTGCATTCTTTCAACCCTCCTAAGACCTATTATAAAATGCTTTTCAAGCTTCCTTTCATGTTTTCCTTTTTAAAAACCGTGTTCCTGAGCACGTTTCCCACATGAGACTTGGAGACTTTACCTGGCCTTTCCTGCTAGGACAAAAGGTCTTCAACTAATGCTGGTGGAGAGTGAAAGGCTCAGGACCAGAGGACTGATTTCTCCTGTGATGTCAGGCTGAGAACTTACCTAATGCTTTTGCTGAAAAAAAAAAAAAAAAAAAAATCCTGTCTGGGGAGTTTATTTTGCATTGTGTTCTCTGTTATCTTGGTTTGTTTTATATTACATTCAAATCTCTTCTGAGAAGAAAATTATATCATTAAAAGATGTTTTATGTAACATAAGCTGTTCTAATAGAAATTTAACTTCAATCTAGTCATTTTTCCTTTCCTTTCCTCCTACCTCTTACTTCCATATGAAAAGAGGAGGAAGAGGAGGGAGGAAAGGAAAGGGAAAAGGGAAGAAGAAAGGAGGGAGGGAAGGAAGAAGGAAGGTTAGTTCACACTGATGTGTATAAACAAAAAAAAATTTTAGTGTTTCAAAATATTTCTTTTATTTATAATTATGAGATATATTTGCTATGTAGACTGATTCTATACCATCCCAGCTGTAAAGAATGCAAGAATTCTCTCCTTCCAGAAAGAGAGAAGTATGGAAAGAATCCTAGTGTCCCCCTCTATAAAATTCTTTAGTAGCTCCCACAATATACGCTCTATTGCTATTCCAAAAGTGACAGAAATAAATACTTTTTTTAACCAAAATGTCACATTCCTTACCACTCTATATCTGATCTTAACTTTTAACTTGAGCCTCCACACACACCCATTAATACTTAGACAGCATCCTTTCCCCAAATGCTCTATGAAGGATAAAGTTAAAATGTATACAGTAAAGAGTAAGAGTGCCTTCCATGCACAGATACTTTCTTGAAGAGTAATACTATTGACAGCTTAGTATGCATCCTCCCAGGCATGTTTCTATGCAGCCGAGTGTGTGGTTTTGGTTTTTTTGTTTTTGTTTTGTCTTATTTTGAAGTATAATTGACCTACAACACTATGTAGATCCAGGTGCACAACAAAGTGACTTGATATTTCTCTACATTCCAAAATGATCACCACAATAAGTCTACTTACCATCTGTCACCATACAAGGATATTACAATGTTATTGACTATATTCCCCATGCTATACATGACTAAACGTGTAACTCGTTTATTTTGTAACTGGAAGTTTGTACTTATTAATCTCCCTCATCTATTTCACTCATCCCCTCAACCCTCTCACCCCTGACAAACACCTGTTTGTTCTCTGCATCTGTTAAGTCTGTTTCTGCTTTGTTATGTTTGTTCATTTATTTTGTTTTTAGATTACACATACAAGTGAAATCAAATGGTGTTTGTCTTTCCTTGTCTGACATTTCATTTAGCATAATACCCTCTAGGTTCATCTATGATGTTGCAAATGGTAAGATTTCATTATTTTTTGTGGCTGAGTAATATTCCATTATATATATATATATATACCACATCTTCTTTATCCATTTATCTATCAATGGACGCTTAGGTTGCTTCCATATCTTGGCTATTGTAAATAATGCTGCAATGAACATAGGAGTGCATATATCCATTCAAATTATTGTTTTTGTCTTCTTTGGGAAAATACCCAGCACCAACGGGGGGAAGTGGGGGGGGGGTGGTGGTGGTGGGATGAACTGGGAGATTGAGATTGACATATATACACTAATATGTATAAAATAGATAACTAATAAGAACCTGCTGTATAAAAATAAATTAATAAAATAAAATTCAAATCAAAAAAGAAAATACCCAGAAGTGGAATTGCTGGATCCATATGGTAGTTTTAATTTTTTGAGGAACCCCCATACTGTTTTTCATAGTGGTTGTAACAATTTACATTCCCACCAACAGTGCATGAAGGTTCCCTTTTCTCCACATCCTCAGGACTTATTTGTCTTTTTGATGATAGCCATTCTAACAGGTGTGAGGTGGTATCTCACTGTGGTTTTGATTTGCATTTCCCTGATGATTAGTTATGCTGAGCATCTTTTCATGTGTCTGTTAGCCATCCATATGTCTTCTTTGAAAAAATATCTATTCAGGCCCTCTGCTCATTTTTTAATTGGGCTGTTTGGTTTTTATTGATGTTAACTTGCATGAGTTCTTTGTATATTTTGAATATTAACTGCTTATGAGATATGTCATTTGCAAATATTTTCTCCCATTCAGTAGGCTGCCTTTTTGCTTTGTTAAGAGTTTCCTTGGTATGCAAAAGCTTTTTAGTTTGACGTAGTCCCATTTGTTAATTTTTGCTTTTGTTTCCCTTGCTTGAGAAGACATATCCAAAAAAAATTACTATGACCAGTGTCAAAGAGAGTACTGCCTATGCTTTCTTCTAGGAGTTTTATGGTTTCAGGTCTTACATTTAAGTTTTTAATCCATTTTGAATTTATTTTTGTGCATCGTGTGAGAAAGTAGTCCAGCTTGATTCTTTTGCGTGTAGCTATCCAGTTTTCCTGACACCATTTATTGAAGACACTGTATATTCTTGCCTCCTTTGACATAGATTAATTGACCATATAAGCATGTGTTTATTTCTGGGCTTTCTATTCTGTTCCATTGATCTGTGTGTCTGTTTCTGTGCTGGTACCATACTGTTTTGATGATTGTAGGTTTGTAGTATAGTTTGAAACCAGAGAGTATGATACCTCTATGCTCTTCTTCCTCAAGATTTTTTGGCTATTCAGGGTCTTTTGTGTTTCCATACAAGTTTTTAAATTATTTGTTCTAGTTCTGTGAAAAATGCCATTACTATTTTGATAGGGGCTGCACAGAATCTGTAGAATGCCTTGGGCTCTGTGGTCATTTTAGCAATATTAATTCTTCCAATCCATGAGCACAGTATATCTTTCTTTGGTCATCTTCAATTTTTTTCATTAACGTTGCATAGTTTTCCAAGTATAGGTCTTTCACCTCTTAGTTAGATTTATTCTTTTTGATGCAATAGTAAACGGGATTTTTAAAAATTTCTCTTTCTGACCTTTTGTTGTTAGTATATAGAAATGCAACACATTTTGCATATTAATTTGTATCCTACAACTTTATTGAATTCAGATTGCCAACACCAGTGTCCCAGTGGTAGAGTGAACGCCCAAAAATGGCTGCCGCCAGTGTCCCTGTCTGCTGCTGCCAGTGTCCCTGTCCCCGGAGGGAGTCCCAGTTGCCTCCTAACTCTCCACTAGGCTCTGCAAATTCAGCAAGTGGGTCTGACCCAGGCTCCTTTCAAAATACTGCCTCTGCCCAAGGTCTCAGAGCCAGTGAGATTCTGCATGAGCCCTTTAACAGTGGAGTCTGTTTCCTACAGCCCTCTGGCTCTCCTGTACACAAGCTCTGATGGCCTTCAAAGCCAGATGTTCTGGGGGCTTATCTTCTGGTACAGGACCACCAGGCTGGGGAGCCCAATATGGGGCTGTGAGCCCTCACTCCTTATGGAGAACCTCTGCATTTTTAAAAAATACCTCACTTATAGTGTAAAGAGACTCCAGTGTTCTCTCAGAAGTAAATATCTAGGTACACTGAAAAGCTGTTATATTGTGTTTACATGCTAATAACAGCCTGGCTTGTTCAAATATTATCTGAAAATCATCAATGTAATAGTTCTATTTCCTCAGTCTCTTATTTGAGGTCTTGAGAAAGCCACTCAGGAAGACATCTTTGGTAGGCATTTGTCACTCTTAAGATGAAAACCAGTGATTTTAAACAATAAGTTATCCATTACTACAGCTAGATAACATAATAACATAAAATAGGATCAGTAAATAGATTTTTTTTAACATCTTTATTGGAGAGTAATAGCTTTACAATGGTGTGTTAGTTTCTGTTTCATAACAAAGTGAATCAGTTATACGTATACATATGTCCCCATATCTCTTCCCTCTTGCATCTCCCTCCCTCTCACCCTCCCTATCCCACCATTCTAGGTGGTCACAAAGCACCGAGCTGATCTCCCTGTGCTATGTGGCTGCTTCCCACTAGCTATCTATATTATGTTTGGTAGTGTATGTATGTCCATGCCACTCTCTCACTTTGTCCCAACTTACACTTCCCCCTCCCCATATCCTCAAGTCCATTCTCTAAGAGGTCTGCATCTTTATTCCCGTCTTGCCCCTAGGTTCTTCTCACGATTTTTTTTCTCTTTTTTTTAGATTCCATATATATGTGTTAGCATATGGTATTTGTTTTTCTCTTTCTGACTTACTTCACTCTGTATGACAGTCTCTAGATCCATCCACCTCACCACAAATAACTCAGTTTCGTTCCTTTTTATGACTAATATTCCATTGCATATATATGCCACATCTTCTTTACCCATTCATTTGTTGATGGACACTTAGGTTGCTTCCATGTCCTGGCTATTGTAAATAGAGCTGCAATGAACATTGTGGTGCATGACTCTTTTTGAATTATGGTTTTCTCAGGGTATATGCTCAGTAGTGGGATTGCTGGGTCGTATGGTAGTTCTATTTTTAGTTTTTTAAGGAACCTCCGTACTGTTCTCCATAGTGGCTGTATCAATTTACATTCCCACCAACAGTGCAAGAGGGTACCCTTTTCTCCACACCCTCTTCAGCATTTATTGTTTGTAGATTTTTTGATGATGGCCATTCTGACCGGTGTGAGATGATGTCTCATTGTAGTTTTGATTTGCATTTCTCTAATGATTAATGATGTTGAGCATTCTTTCATGTGTTTGTTGGCAATCTGTCTATCTTCTTTGGAGAAATGTCTATTTAGGTCTTCTGCCATTTTTGGATTGGGCTGTTTGTTTTTTTGATATTGAGTTGCTTGTATGTTTTGGAGATTAATCCTTTGTCAGTTGCTTCATTTGCAAATATTTTCTCCGATTCTGAGGGTTGTCTTTTCATCTTGTTTACAGTTTCCTTTGCTGGGCAAAAGCTTTTAAGTTTCATTAGGTCCCATTTGTTTATTTTTGGTTTTATTTCCATTTCTCTAGGAAGTGGGTCAAAAAGGATCTTGCTGTGATTTATGTCATAGAGTGGTCTGCCTATGTTTTCCTCTAAGAGTTTGATGGCGTCTGGCCTTACTTTTATGTCTTTAATCCATTTGAGTTTATTTTTGTGTATAGTGTTAGGGAGTGTTCTAATTTCATTCTTTTACATGTGGCTGTCCAGTTTTCCCAGCACCACTTATTGAAGAGGCTGTCTTTTCTCCACTGTATATTCTTGCCTCCTTTATCAAAGATAAGGTGACCATATGTGCGTGGGTTTATCGCTGGGCTTTCTATCCTGTTCCATTGATCTATATTTCTGTTTTTGTGCCAGTACCATACTGTCTTGATTACGGTAGCTTTGTAATATAGTCTGAGGTCAGGAAGCCTGATTCCTCCAGCTCCGTTTTTCGTTCTCAAGATTGCTTTGGCTATTCGGGGTCTTTTGTGTTTCCATACAAATTGTGAAATTTTTTGTTCTATTTCTGTGAGAAATGCCAGTGGTAGTTTGATAGGGATTGCATTGAATCTGTAGATTGCTTTGGGTAGTAGAGTCATTTTCACAATGTTGATTCTTCCAATCCAAGAACATGGTGTATCTCTCCATCGATTTGTATCATCTTTAATTTCTTTCATCAGTCTCTTATAATTGTCTGCATAAAGGTCTTTTGTCTCCTTGGGTAGCTTTATTCCTAGATATTCCTAGATTTTATTCTTTTTGTTGCAGTGGTAAATGGGAGTGTTTTCTTAATTTCACTTTCAGATTTTTCATCATTAGTGTATAGAAATGCAGGATATTTCTGTACATTTCTTTTGTATCCTGCTACTTTACCATATTCAGTAATTAGCTCTAGTTGTTTTCTGGTAGCATCTTTAGGATTCCCTATGTATAATATCATGTCATCTGTAAACAGTGACAGTTTTACTTCTTCTTTTCCGATATGGATTCCTTTTATTTCTTTTTCTTCTCCGATTGCTGTGGCTAAAACTTCCAAAACTATGTTGAATAATAGTGGTGAGAGTGGGCAACCTTGTCTTGTTCCTGATCTTAGTGGAAATGGTTTCAGTTTTTCACCATTGAGGACGATGTTGGCTGTGGGTTTGTCATATATGGCCTTTATTATGTTGAGGAAAGTTCCCTCTATGCCTACTTTCTGGAGGGTTTTTATCATAAATGGGTGTTGAATTTTGTCAAAAGCTTTCTCTGCATCTATTGAGATGATCATATGGTTTTTCTCCTTCAATTTGTTAATATGGTGCATCACATTGTTTGATTTGCGTATATTGAAGAATCCTTGCATTCCTGGGATAAACCCCACTTGATCATAGTGTATGATCCTTTTAATGTGCTGTTGGATTCTGTTTGCTAGTATTTCGTTGAGGATTTTTGCATCTGTGTTCATCAGTGATATTGGCCTGTAGTTTTCTTTCTCTGTGACATCTTTGTCTGGTTTTGGTATCAGAGTGATGGTGGCATTGTAGAATGAGTTTGGGAGTGTTTCTGCCTCTGCTATATTTTAGAAGAGTTTGAGAAAGATAGGTGTTAGCTCTTCTCTAAATGTTCGATAGAATTCGCCTGTGAAGCCATCTGGTCCTGGGCTTTTGTGTGTTGGAAGATTTTTAATCACAATTTCAATTTCAGTGCTTGTGATCAGTCTGTTCAAATTTTCTATTTCTTCCTGGTTCAGTCTCGGAAGGTTGTGCTTTTTTTAGAATTTGTCCATTTCTTCCAGGTTGTCCATTTTATTGGCATATAGTTGCTTGTAGTAATCTCTCATGATCCTTTGCATTTCTGCAGGGTCAGTTTTTACTTCTCCTTTTTCATTTCCAATTCTATTGATTTGAGTTTTCTCCCTTTTTTTCTTGATAAGTCTGGCTAACGGTTTATCAATTTTCCTTATCTTCTCAAAGAACCAGTTTTTAGTTTTATTAATCTTTGCTATCGTTTCCTTCATTTCTTTTTCATTTATTTCTGATCTGACCTTTATGATTTCTTTCCTTCTGCTAACTTTGGGGGTTTCTTGTTCTTCTTTCTCTAATTGCTTTAGGTGTAAGGTTAGGTGGTTTATTTGAGTTGTTTCTTGTTTCTTAAGGTAGGATTGTATTCCTATAAACTTCCCTCTTAGGATTGCTTTCGATGCAGCTTTTGCTGCATCCCATAGGTTTTGGGTCATTGTGTTTTCATTGTCATCTGTTTCTAGGTAGTTTTTGATTTCCTCTCTGATTTCTTCAGTGATCTCTTGGTTATTAGATAGTGTGCTGTTTAGCCTCCATGTGTTTGTATTTCTTACACATTTTTTTCCTGTAATTGATATCTAGTCTCATAGCATTGTGGTCGGAAAAGATACTTGATACGATTTCAATTCTCTTAAATTTTCCACGGCTTGATTTGTGACCCAAGATATGATCTATCCTGGAGAATGTTCCATGAGCACTTGAGAAGAATGTGTATTCTGTTGTTTTTGGATGGAATGTCCTATAAATATCAAGTCCATCTTGTTTAATGTATCATTTAAAGCTTGGGTTTCGTTATTTATTTTCATTTTGGATGATCTGTCCATTGGTGAAAGTGGGGTGTTAAAGTCCCACACTGTGATTGTGTTACTGTCGATTTCCCCTTTTATGGCTGTTAGTATTTGCCTTATGTGTTGAGGTGCCGCTATTTTGGGTGCATAAATATTTACAATTGTGATATCTTCTTCTTGGATTGATCCCTTTATCATTATGTAGTGTCCTTCTTTCTCTCTTGTAATAGTCTTTGTTTTAAAGTCTATTTTGGCTGATATGAGAATTGCTACTCCAGCTTTCTTTTGATTTCCATTTGCATGGAATATCTTTTTCCATCCCCTCACTTTCTGTCTGTATGTGTCCCTAGGGCTGAAGTGGATCTCTTGTAGACAGCATATATACAGGTCTTGTTTTTGTATGCATTCAGCCAGTCTATGTCTTTTCGTTGGAACATTTAATCCATTTACATTTAAGGTAATTATCGATATGTATGTTCCTATTACCATTTTCTTAATTCTTTTGTGTTTGTTATTGTAGGTCTTTTCCTTCTCTTGTGTTTCCTGCCTAGAGAAGTTCCTTTAGCATTTGTTGTAAAGCTGGATTGGTGGTGCTGAATTCTCTTAGCTTTTGCTTGTCTGTAAAGCTTTTAATTTCTCCGTCAAATCTGAATGAGATCCTTGCTGGATAGAGTAATCTTGGTTGTAGGTTTTTCTCCTTCATCTCTTTAAATATGTCCTGACACTCCCTTCTGGCTTGCAGAGTTTCTGCTGAAAGATCAGCTGTTAACCTTATGGGGATTCCCTTGTGTGTTATTTGTTGTTTTTCCCTTGTTGCTTTTAATATGTTTTCTTTATATTTAATTTTTGATAGTTTGATTAATATATGTCTTGGTGTGTTTCTCCTTGGATTTATCCTGTATGGGACTCTCTCTGCTTCCTGGACTTGATTAAATATTTCCTTTCCTATATTAGGGAAGTTTTCAACTATAATCTCTTCAAATATTTTCTCAGTTCCTTTCTTTTTCTCTTCTTCTTCTGGGACCCCTATAATTCAAATGTTGGTGTGTTTAATGTTGTCCCAGAGGTCTCTGAGGCTGTCCTCCATTCTTTTCATTCTTTTTTCTTTATTCTGCTCTGCAGTAGTTATTTCCACTATTTTATCTTCCAGGACACTTATCTGTTCTTCTGCCTCAGTTATTCTGCTATTGATCCCTTCTAGAGAATTTTTAATTTCATTTATTGTGTTGTTCATCACTGTTTGTTTGCTCTTTAGTTCTTCTAGTTCCTTGTTAAACGTTTCTTGTATTTTCTCCATTCTATTTCCAAGATTTTGGATCATGTTAAACTGTCATTATTCTGAATTCTTTTCCAGGTAGACTATTTCCTCTTCATTTGTTAGGTCTGGTGGGTTTTTGCCTTGCTCCTTCATCTGCTGTGTGTTTCTCTGTCTTCTCATTTTGCTTAACTTACTGTGTTTGGGGTCTCTTTTCGCAGGCTGCAGGTTCGTGGTTTCTGTTGTTTTTGGCATCTCTCCCCAGTGGCTAAGGTTGGTTCAGTGGGTTGTGTAGGTTTCCTGGTGGAGGGGACTAGTGACTGTGCTCTGGTGGATGAGGCTAGCTCTTGTCTTTCTGGTGGGCAGGTCCACGTCTGGTGGTGTGTTTTGGGGTGTCTGTGGCCTTATTATGATTTTAGGCAGCCTCTCTGCTAACAGATGGGGTTGTGTTCCTGTCTTGCTAGTTGTTTGGCATAGGGTGTCCAGCACTGTAGCTTGCTGGTCGTTGAGTGAAGCTGGGTCTTGATGTTGAGATGGAGATCTCTGTGAGATTTTCGCCATTTGATATTACGTGGAGCTGGGAGGTCTCTTGTGGACCAGTGTCCTGAACTTGGCTCTCCCACCTCAGTGGCACAGCCCTGATGCCTGCCTGGAGCACCAAGAGCCTGTCTTCCACACGGCTCAGAATAAAACGGAGAAAAAAAAAGAAAGAAAGAAAGAAGAAGATAAAATAAAATAAAATAAAATAAAGTTATTAATGTAAAAAAAAACTATTATTAAGAAAAAAAAATTTTTAACTAATAAAAAACAAAACAAAACAAAACAAAAACGGACAGACAGAATCCTAGGACAAATGGTAAAAGCAAAGCTATACAGACAAAATCACACACAGAAGCATACACATACACACTCACAAAAAGAGAAAAAGGGAAAAAATATATATATTGTTGCTCCCAAAGTCCAGCTCCTCAATTTGGGATGATTCGTTGTCTATTCAGGTATTCCACAGATGCAGGTACATCACGTTGACTGTGGAGATTTAATGCGCTCCTCCTGAGGCTGCTGGGAGAGATTTCCCTTTCTCGTCTTTGTTCGCACAGCTCCCGGGGTTCAGCCTTGGATTTGGACCCGCCTCTGCGTGTAGGTCGCCTGAGGGCATCTGTTCTTCGCTCAGACAGGAGGGGGTTAAAGGAGCAGCTGATTCGGGGGCTCTGGCTCACTCAGGCCGGGGGGAGGGAGGGGTACGAATGCGGGGCGAGCCTGCGGCGGCAGATGCCAGTGTGATGTTGCACCAGCCTGAGGCGCGCCGTGCGTTCTCCCGGGGAAGTTGTCCCTGGATCACGGGAGCCTGGCAGTGGCGGGCTGCACAGGCTCCCGGGAGGGGAGGTGTGGCAAGTGACCTGTGCTTGCACACAGGCTTCTTGGTGGTGGCAGCAGCAGCGTTAGCATCTCACGCCTGTCTCTGGGGTCCGTGCTGATAGCCGCAGCTCGCGCCCATCTCTGGAGCTCCTTTAAGCGGCGCTGTGAATCCCCTCTCCTCGCGCACCAGGAAACAAAGAGGCAAGAAAAAGTCTCTTGCCTATTCAGCAGCTCCAGACTTTTTCCCGGACTCCCTCCCGGCTAGCCATGGCGCACTAGCCCCTTTCAGGCTGTGTTCACGCCGCCAACCCCAGTCCTCTCCCTGGGATCCGACCTCCGAAGCCTGAGCCTCAGCTCCCAGCCCCCGCCCGTCCCGGCGGGTGAGCAGACAAGCCTCTCGGGCTGGTGAGTGCTGGTCGCCCCGATCCTCTATGTGGGAATCTCTCCGCTTTGCCCTCCGCACCCCTGTTGCTGCGCTCTCCTCTGCGGCTCCGAAGCTTCCCACCTCCGCCACCCGCAGTCTCCGCCCGCGAAGGGGCTTCCTAGTGTGTGGAGACCTTTCCTCCTTCCCAGCTCCCTCCCATTGGTGCAGGTCTCCTCCCTATTCTTTTGTCTCTGTTTTTCCTTTTTTCTTTTGCCCTACCCAGGTACGTGGGGAGTTTCTTGCCTTTTGGAAGGTCTGAGGTCTTCTGCCAGCACTCTGTAGCTGTTCTGTAGGAGGTGTTCCACATGTAGGTGTATTTCTGATGTATTTGTGGAGAGGAAGGCTATCTCCACGTCTTACTCTTCCACTGTCTTGAAGCAGTAAATAGATTCTATTTAAATAATAGATCTAATAATATTTTAAAATATGCCTCTTAAAGTCCATTAAGTATTAATCTATTATTTTTTCAAGGAAAACATATTTGAAATTAGGTCTATGACTGCCATTATTTCATGCAAGCTCATGAATTTTTGTAATTGTGATATATATCATACTTACAGGAGTGTGTAAAACATATATATTTCATCTAAATGTTCATGTATTAATCAAAACATGATGCTAAATTCCATAGCATGTTAAATCCATACTAAAGGAGAATGTTCAGAATTTACCTTAAATTGTTAGAATAAATCATTATCAATTTATAGATCTATTCATTTGCCCATTCAAAAATTAATTATTGAATAAATGCTCTAAGTTTTGTAAAGATCTCTAAGTTAGGATTCTTACCTTCAAGAAGTTTTCATGTTACTAGATGATACAAGATAAATACACATGTTTTTTTTCAAAGAACTATGAGAGATAACTCTGTCTTCATGGATGAATTCATGGAAGAGGTGAATTTGAGAGATGAGCAGGATTCTTTGGCCAGTAGGGACAAGGGAATAGAAGAAAAAGTCTAAATAAATAGTGGCATAGCATGAACAAAGGACAGAAATGATAAGACAAAAATTGTATGGGAAATGGCAAGGAACCCAGCTTACCTAAACATAGTATATCTGTGGGGAAATAGTGGAAGACAAAGGGAAGGTGGATTGAGATGGAGAGCAGTGAAAAGTTTGGACTTGTGTTTTAGTCACTGGGAAGCTTCTCAAGGTTTTTATGCAAGGGTTGGATGGACCTAGAGATTATTATACTAAGTGAAGTAAGTCAGACAGAGAAAGACAAATACCATATGATATCACTTATATGTGGAATCTAAAATATGACAAAAAATGGTCTTATCTACAAAACAAAAACAAACTCACAAACATAGAAAACAGACTTGTGGTTGCCAAGGATGAGAGGAGGTGGGGAGGGATGAGTGGGAGGTTGGGGTTAGCAGATACAAACTATTATATATAGAATGGATAAACAAGGTCCTTCTGTATAGCGCAGGGAACTATATTCAATATCCTGTAATAATGGAAAAGAATATGAAAAAGAATATAAATATAACTGAATCACTTTGCTGTACACCAGAAATTAACACAACATTGTAAATCAACTATACTTCAATAAAATAAAAAAATTTTTTAAGGTTTTTATGCAAGTGTCAAATGAGCAGAGCAGCCCTTTAGGAAGGTTAATCTGGGAGTAGAATATAAGATGGTTATTGGATATAAGAAAGAGAGAAGCCAGAGAGACCAGTTAGAAGACTGTTGTAATAGATCAGGTAATAGAGGGTAATTTAAGGTGGAAGCCTTGAAAATGGAGAGGGACAGCTAATATAAATCTTCATGTTAAGGTATTTTAATATACTTTTTCTTCTTGAAATACGAATCAAAATTTATAATGTTGATGATAATAATATAGTTTGTTTCAGGCACTGAGCTAGGTGCTAAGGCTACAAAGATAAAATGTGTATCCTCTTTCTAAATATTCAATATAATAAAAAGTAATGGTTACATTTCAACCCTATAAAAAGTTTTCACAATTGAATTCTACCAAACTTTTAAGGAATAGATAACCCCAGTGCTATTTAAACTTTTCAAGGTTACAAGAAAAAAGAAACATCCAATTATTTTTATGAAACCAGTATAAGATTTAATACAAAAATTTAACAAAACACTGGGACTTCCCTGGTAGTCCAGTGGTTAAGAATCCACCTTCCAATGCAGGGGACGTGGGTTTGATCCCTGGTTGGCGAACTAATATCCCACATGCCACGGGGCAACTAAGCCCACATACTGCAACTACTGAGCCCATGCACTCGAGCCTGCACGCCACAACTAGAGGGAAGCCCATATACCACAACAAAGAGCCCACATGCTGCAACTAAGACCTGATGCAGCCAAATAAATAAAATACAAAAAAAAAAAAATTTAACAAAGCACTAAAAGAGAAAAATAATTATAGACCAATCTCACTTTCAAACAACACTACAAAATTTTGAATAAGCAGACTCAAGTAGACCAATTGTCCCCTGCCTTTTTGGTACCAGGGACCAGTTTCATGGAAGACATTTTTTCCACGGACCAGGGGGTGAGGGTGGGGAGATGGTTCAGGGGGTAATGCAAGCAATAGGGAGCGGCAGATGAAGCTTTGCTCACTCTCCCGCCGCTCACCTCCTGCTGTGCGTCCTGGTTCCTAACAGGCCATGGACCGGTAGTGGTCCACAGCCCAGGGGTTGGGGACCCCTGAAGTAGACCATTAAAAGAATAACATGCCGTGACCAACTGAGGTTTCTAACAAGAGTGTAAAGATAGGCCAGTATTAGGAGATCTATTAATACAACTCACTGCAACTGGGATAAGACTGCCTTTCCCTCAGTCTCCACTATAAGAGTCAAGATGAATCCCAGAGCTCCTCCTACACATCCAAAGATCCAGGTGTTCTGGATAATGTCACTTCACTTATGCCTCCACATCAAAGTTGGCAGGAACAGAGAGGGCAGCCAATCTTTGTGAGCTCCAGGCAAAACTCCTTGTGTTGGCTCCGGACTCCCAGCTTTAGCCCCACTATCTATCTGAGGCTATCAGGAGTAATCTTATTATGTCTATTATCACTGTTCAGAGCAGTGATGACAAAAAATCCTGATCTCCCAAGACTCTCATACCATAAGGTTTTCTATATACACATTTTTCCCCAATCCCATCTCCTAATTCTCTTCAACCACTGAAATCCTTTCAGTAAGTCCTCAGAAATCCATGGTCAGAAAAGCAATACCCTCCACCTTTTCTCCCAATATTCCTTTTGCTGCCTGTGCTTACTGAAACCTGGCTGTCCTCCAAGGACACTGCTTTCTCTGCAGTGCTCTCAAGTGATGGCTGTTTTCTCTCCCATATACTTTGGGCCTAAAGGTATCACAAGTAACCTTGACCTTACTGCCACTTTTTATAGGCTAAAACCCTACCTATAAATCCCAAATAAGAGACTATATTCTTCTACCTCTTATGGTTTGCAGTCATCTCTCTCCAGGTATCTCCTTTCATCCTTTGAAGCTTTCAGCTCCTGGTTCATTGTCACTACACATAATAATCCTTCCAGCATTTTCTCCTCTCAGTTTCTTGACCTCCTCTATTTCAGTGACCTTGTCTTCCGTCTTATCTTACCTACTCATTCTTGTCGTTAAACCTAGACCTTTTCAATAGTGAAAATTGCACTGCCTTCATAAACTCAACTTCAAAAACTCCACTATCTCCTGTCCCTCCACTTTGCTTCCTGTAATAAATGGGTTCCTATCAGGACCTATCATCAGTGGGTCCTACCACCTTTTCATTTACCCTCAGTTCCCTCACGTTTCCACTTCTGTCTACTGTTTCCAAGTCCCCAGCATATATTAATCTTTGGGTGTTGGGAATGAGAAACAAAATTTCTAGGAATTCCCCAAATCATAAGTTATTCTTAAAACACTTCCACAGTCTTTATCCTCTTGACTTACTATCAATATATTAAATAGTCTACAGTCTAAAAAATATAAATATATAAAGAAATATTAAGTTGAGTAAAATTTACAAAGAGCTGTTGCCTGTAGTGAATATTCAAACACTAGAAAATGCCAGCAACCATTATTGGGTGAGTATTCAAATAACATTGCAATCACCTAGCAGCATAAAAACACTACTCAGAATTACATATCCAAAATGCAAACTTACAGATTTTTTTTTTTCTTCCAAAACTTATTTCTTGGAACACCATTCACAGAATTTCTATAAAGTATACTACTCATGTAAGCTGAATAACATTTATTTTGCTTGCAAGACGTCTCACCCTTAGCAGCAGACAGTGCCACAAGCACATACTTATGGCAACACCTAAAAACAAGCCTGACTAGAACACAACTATTTCTCTCTTACATGCTCTCTTTAAGTTTCCAGCAATGTCAACCTTAACTTTGATCCTGCGTGTCAGCATTTCCTGCTTTGCTTTCAACTTGATGCTAGTGGATTTCTTCCCCCCAAACTAACATCTTTATGTTTTTAAACTTTGTCTCACATGGGAATTCTAATACTTTTACCTGTTTCCCCAATTTATCAACTTGTCTTTTTTTCCTGGGATTCAGGATTTAGCAAAACACATAAATTTCCTGAAAAATTCCAGGGAGAAATTGCCTCACGGAAACTACTTCTGTCTTTAAGCAGTTTAAAGTCTGTGATCCATCCCTTACCTATCTTTCTTCTGCATACTTGCCTGGTAAAACCATTACATTAACTCAACTCAACTCTCTGCCTACTTCCTGTTTGTATCCTTACAACAGAATGTTGCTGCAGAAAAACATACAGCCATGCCGATTGATCTGGTTTTAAATTCATGCTCACTAACCTCAAGTGGGCCCTTAATGCTCACCCCAATCACTATATATCCCGAGTTCATTCTCTCTCCCTTCTCCTAGACAGCTACTTCACATTTTGTCCTCTTTACCCAAACCTCCAACACTTTCTCACCCATCCTCACTCTGAATTGATGACCCTATTTCTTATTTCATTTAAAAAAAGAAAATTTCAATAAAATATTATCACCTTTACTCACTCACCTACATCTCCACTCAATATACATTTTCTCCTTTTACTGAGGATTGACTGTCATGCTCCTAGCCTAGGCCAAACTGTCCACCTGTGTACTATATCTCATCCATTCTCATTTTCTCAAAGCCATTACCTCCAACAATTCTCCCCTTTCTCTCCATCTGCATCAAATGGTCTGTAAATCATTCTTCTCAGTATACAAACATGCTGTAATTTCTCTCATCTTTAAAAAAAGTCTTTTGACCTCACACTTCTCACCAGTTACTGTCTCATTTCTCTGCTCCACTTTGTCACAATATTCTTTAAAGGATCATCTATGTTAGTTGTCTCTAATTACTCTCTTCCTATTCTCTCCTGAATCCACTCTCATCAGTCTCACCTTCTACCAAGATTGCTCTTCTCAAGCTCATTGATGACTTTCACATCGCCAAACCTAATTGTCATTTCTCAACCCTCCTCATCTTATTTGACTATCAGCAACACTGAACAGAGTTGACTACTCCCTCCTCCTTTAAATACTCTTTTCAGATGGCTTACCCTACTGGCTCTGTTACTGAATGCAAGTCTGTGTGCCCAACACACAGTGAAGCCAAACAATACAGAAACATCGGAGTTTGGAGCAGAGAGAGGTTTATGGCAGGGCCATGCAAGGAGATGGGTGGCTCATGCCAAACTCCTCAAAGACTTTCAGCAAAGCTCTTTTAAAGGCAAAGTGAGGGAGGGGTGAGGTTAGTTGTTGCAAACTTCTTGGTGTTGGATTCTTTGTTCTTGAGGCTATCCGCGTAGGTGAGGTCACAGCCAAGCCACAGTGTTCATGTATATTTCAAGCTGTAGGCAACATTCTTTTACAAAATGTACAGAGCCAGCATGACTAAGCACAGGCAACAGAGCCCAAAGGTTAAAGTGAGGTTAAAGTGAAAGGAACAGATCTAATATGGAGTCAGATTTGTTCTTCCCTATTACAGCTCCTCCTTCCTCCCTAGCCGCTCCTTCTCAATCTCCTTTGCTGGTTCCACCTAATCTTCCCGATCTTTAAATGTTAGCGTGACCCATGGCTCAAGCTTTAGTTTCTTCTCTTTTCTATTTGCACTCATTCTCTTATTGATCTCATCCAATTTCATGGCCTTAAACATTATCTATTCACTAATAATTCTCAACTTTATATATACTGCCTGGAGCTCTCTCCTGAATTCCAGGCTTGTGTACACAAATTCCTACTTGACACCTTCACTTGGATGTCTAGCACACATCTCAGACTTGGAATGTGCAAAATCATCCTCTTATCACTTACCTCAAATAAGCCCAAAGGGCCCTCCCCCCAGGCTTTCATGTCTTAATTAATGGGACATTTGCACAAATTTAAAACCTGAGAGTCATCCTTAATCTCCTCACATCCCACATCAAATCTGCCAACAAATCCTATTCCTTGAAAATGTATCCAGTATCATGTAACTTCTTACTATCTCCTAGTCCAAGCCACCCCCATACCTTGCTTGGACTGTTGTAATAGCTTCTCATACAGTCTATTCTCAACACAGTAGTCAGTGTAACCTTTTTAAAATACAAGTTAGATTATGTCACTCCTCTGCTTAAAACACTCCAAATGATTTCCTATCTCATGTGGAATAAAAGCTAACATACCCACAATGGCCTGTGAGACCATGCATGATCTGGCTCCCTATTACCTCTCTGATAATCATTCCCACTATTCCTGCCCACCCTTGATTAGCCTCCTCTTCCCACACAGGTCTTATTTCTGTTCCTGAAACATACTAGGCATGCCTCCACCTCAGAACTTTTGTACTTGCTGTTCTTTTTGCCTGTGCTGCTCTTCTTCAAGATATTCCCATAGCTTATTTCCCTAAGAATTTTAATCAAATATCACCTGGTCATACTTTTAAAAGTTGCAAACCACCCCCCACGCACACTCATACATACATTCCCTGTGTTTATATGCTTCCCTCAATAGCATATGTTATCATCTGACATAATGTATTTATTATTTATCAAGATTTACTCTCTGTCTTTAACCTCTAGAATTATAAGCACCATGACAACAGGATTTTTGTCTGTTTTCTTTCCTCAGTGTTGTATCCCCAAAACTTAGAACATAGACACATTATAGGCACTCGTCAAGTATTTGTTGAATGAATGAACAACTGAAAAGAGGAAGATCACATGATTATTCCTAATGGATGCTCATAATACATTTAATAAAATTCATTATCCATACTAGGAGTAATTCCATTAAAGGCAATAATAAAATAAAGACAACCACTATCACTACTATCATTTAACACTGTTATAGAGAAAAAAAGAAGATATATAAGAACTGGAAAAGGATAAGAGTGTATAATTATTTACATAGTTCCTCAATTGGAAAACCAAGGAAAAGCAAATGAAAAGCCTTATAAACAACAACAGAACTTGATAAGATGGCTAGACACAAAATTAATGTGTAAAAATCAATAATCTTCTAGCTTCTGCTTAAATGCAGAAAACTAGAAAGAATGTCATTCTCATCCTTACAGCAACAACAACAAAATCTGCAAAACAAATTTTCTTGAACCCATAAAAGACCTGAGATCACAAGGCAACCAACTCAATTCTACAACCAAAACAGAAAAGCATGACAATATGCCTTCATAAAATAAAACAATTCTGCATGACAAAACACCACAAACAAGTCTTTTTTTTAAGTGAACTTGGAAAAAAATCTGCAAATGTCACAAAGACCTCAACTCTTTTACAAAAAAGGTCATAAATCAGTAGGCCGAAGACCAATAACCCAATTTTTAAAAATGGAAAAAGGATATGAAGAGTTTACTAAAAAGTGAATTTTAATATGAAAAAATTGCTGCCTTTACTCATGATAAGAAAAATGTGAATTAAAAGTATAGGAAGGGGGCTTCCCTGGTGGCACAGTGGTTAAGAATCCGCCTGCCAATGCAGGGGACACAGGTTCGAGCCCTAGTCCGGGAAGATCCCACATGCCACGGAGCAACTAAGCCCGCGTGACACAACTACTGAGCCCGTGCTCTAGAGCCCACGAGCCACAACTACTGAAGCCTGTGCACCTAGAGCCCATGCTCCGCAACAAGAGAAGTCACCACAGTGAGAAACCCATGCACCGCAATGAAGAGTAGCCCCTGCTCACCGCAACTAGAGAGAGCCTGCGTGCAGCAGCGAAGACCCAGCGCAGCCAAAAATAAATTTTAAAAAGTGTAAGAAGGAATTTTCAGCTGTCAGATTGGCGAGTTTAATAATACAATATGTTGGTGAGCGTGTGATGATACAGGATCTCCCATGTATTACTGGTGAAAGAATAAATACAACCTCTAGGGAGAGTAGTTTGGCAATACAGAAATTTAAAATGCATGCAGCTTTGACCCATAATTTTATGTTTACCCAACACATTCATTCATTCACTCATTCATTCATTCAACTATTTACTAAGCATCTCTATACACTAAGCATTGTCTGAGGTACTGGCAGCACATAAAACAAAGTCTCCACCCTCATGCAACTTATTCACTAGAGGGGAATCTAGACAGCTGAAAACATAAACATATAACATGACATAATACGTTATAATATAATATGCAGTAAGATGTGATATATGTGTATATATATATCTCACTATGTGTGGACAGGGAGTGATGGAATGGAACAATTCTACTTTAGATAGAATGGATGTAGAAGACCTTTCAGAGGAGGTAACATTTCAGGAGACACCTGGATAAAGTAAAGGAGTTAGACATAAGCATCTCTTGGAGGGGAAAACAATCCAGGCTGAAGGATGAACAAATGCAAAAGCCTTACAAAGGTTTAAGTATTGATGTACAGTATTTTAATTATAAAAGATTGCAAACAATTTAAATGTTCAACAAGGCATTTAATGATTGGTTAAATTATGGTACATCCATATGTTAGACACTATTCCACTGTTAGCAACAAATGAAGCAACTCCATATGTACTGAAAAATAATAGTCAAGAGAATGAGAACACTAGCCACAGACTGGAAGAAAATATTTGCAAAGGACACTTCTTATAAAGGACCTTATCCAAAATATACAAAAAACTCTTAAAACTCAACAATAAGAAAACAAGCAACCCAATTAAAAAAAAAAAAAAAGCCAAAGATCTGGACAGATGCCTCACCAAAGAAAATACACAGATGGCAAAAAAAGCATATGAAAAGATGCTCAACATCATATGTCATTAAGGAATTTCAACTTTTAATTTGCAATTCCCTAATGATACTAGATACTACTACAACTAGATACTACTACACACCTAGTAGAGTGGCCAAAATCTGGAGCACGACAGCACCAAATTTGGTGAGGATGTGGAGCAACAGGAACTCTCATTCATTGTTGGTGAGAATGCAAAATGTTACAGCCACCTTAGAAAACAGTTTGGCAGTTTCTTACAGAACTAAACATACTCTTATCTTACCACTGAGCAGTCACACTCCTTGGTATTTACCCAAAAGAGTTGAAAACTATGTCCACACAGACACCTGCACATGGATGATTACAGCAGCTTTATTCATATTTGCCAAAACTTGGAAACAACCAAGATGTCCTTCAGTAGGTAAATGGATAAATAAATTGTGATACATCCCAGAAAATGAAATATTACTCAGTGCTAAAAAGAAATGTTAAGCCATGGAAAGACATGGAAGAAAAAAATGCATATTGCTAAGTGAAATAAACCAACTTGAAAAGGTTACATACTGTATGATTCCAACTCTGTGACATTCTGGAAAAGACAAAACTATGAAGACAGTAAAAAAAAAAAACCAGTGGTTGCCGGAGTTTGGGGGTGAGGGAGGAATGAATAGGTAGAGCACAGTGGATTTTTTTCAGCAGTGAAACTATTCTGTATGATATTATAATGATGGATACATGTCATTATATATTTGTCCAAACCCATAGAATATCAAGAGTCAACCCATGGAACATAGAATATGTTCATAGTAGGGGAGACTCTGACATGTGGGGATGAGAGGTATAAGGGAACTCTCTGTACTTTTCGCTCAGTTTTTCTGTGAACCCAAAACTAGTCTAAAAAAATAAAGTCTATTTTTTTCTAAAAAAAGACAGAAAGAGAACAATATCCAATATATACTGTTTCTTAAAAAGTACAGAAATATGTGTATAGTATGGTGACATTTGTGTATAAATAAGATAAAAATATGTATTCTATATTTATATGTGAATATGGACTCTTTTATATAAGCATGAAGTATTTCCAAAAGGACACTCAAGAAATAGTAGCAGTGGTTGCCTCTAGGGAAGAGCAGTAAGTAGCTGGGGATCAAGGATTTTGAACAGATTTTTTACTGTCCAATCTTTAAAAAAAAGTACCATGTGTATGTATCACCTCTTAAAAAAATAATTAACTTTTAAAGTAAAGAATATGATATGCAAAGGAATAATTACAGAATTCTTAGAGCCTATCTTACTCCGTTGGACTGCTGTAACAAAAATACAATAGATTGAATAGCTTATAAAGAACAGGAATTTATTTCTCACAGTTCCAGAGGCTGGGAAGTCCAAGATCAAGGCATTGGCAGATTCAGTGTCTGGTGAGATCTCACTTCCTGGTTCATAGCAGGCCATCCTTTTGCTGTCCTCATGTGACCGAAGTGATGAGGGAGTTCTCTGGCTGCTTCTTTAATAGAGACACTAATCTCATTCATAAGGGCTCCACCCTCATGATCTAATCACCTCCCAAAGGCCTCACCTCTAAATACGATCACATTGGGCATTAGGATTTAACATGTGAATCTGGGGGGACACAAACATTCAGTCTATAACAAGGCCTATTATTTCTTCACTCTTTCACAAAGGATTTAATAGTTTTTCAACTGTAATAGTGTCAATGCAATGAGAATATTCTATTTATTCTACTTTCTAAAGTTGAAGTTCTTTACTACACTTAATTTATATATTATAGTATTAAAAAAGTAGCATCATAGAGTCATCAGTGATCACTCATCTTTAATGTCATTCCAAATACATTGTTTTTGTACCATTATAAAGAAAAGTATCACTCAACCTTGGGCAAGATAACAGGTATCAAAAAGAAGTGTAATTATGTGACAATATTTAAATAAGAAAACAGGTCAGTGTGAGTGAGAGAGAACTGACATGTGAGGACAAGGCTGTGTCAAAGAAATGTTTTAAATAAGTGGTTTAGGTGCATTTATACAAGCAACTCTATTCAAGTTGATATGTAACTTACTTGACATTCCCAATATGTGTAATATGTGCAATGAAATGCTGCAAGATGCTGGAGCAAATCCACACAACTTTAAACTACATGGAGTATTTGGTTTCTTACTCCCAGTTTCCTAGGTCACATAAAAATGGCAATTGAATATATATATTTTAAAATGTATTTTTTATTTATATCATACACATTTTAATATATTTATATTATATTCACTTATATATTTTTATTATTTATATGTTAATTTTTTTTACAATTATATATTTTATATATATATATACACACACATAAATTCGATGTGGTCTTATCACTGAAAAGCCTATTTTATATTCTTCTTCAACTTAATTCATTCTCATGGGCTTAGCCATCAAAGTAGTCCTATCCCAGTAATTATTGTCATCTGAATATGTATTGTTATCATTTTTAATATCTTCCCATTCATTAAAGCATAATTTATGTAGTGTCTTCCCTCATAAAATTTGTCAGCTTTATGACCCAGGAATCCCACTACTGGGCATATACCCTGAGAAAACCATAATTCAAAAAGACACATGCACCGCAGTGTTCATTGCAGCACTATTTACAATAACCAGGACATGGAAGCAACCTAAATGTCCATTGACAGATGAATGGATAAAGAAGATGTGGTATATATATACAATGGAATATTACTTAGCCATAAAAGGGAATGAAATTGGGTCATTTGTAGAGATGTGGATGGACCTAGAGTCTGTCATACAGAGTGAAGTAAGTCAGAAAGAGAAAAATAAATATCATATATTAATGCATATATGAGGAATCTAGAAAAATGGTACAGATGAACCTATCTGCAGGGCAGGAATAGAGACACAGATGTAGAGAACCATCCTGTGGACACAGGGGGACAGGGGGTGGGGATGGAGGGAGGATGAATTGGGAGATTGGGATTGACATATATACACTACCATGTGTAAAACAGATAGCTAGTGGGAACCTACTGTATAGCGCAGGGAGCTCAGCTTAGTGCTCTGTGGTGACCTAGATGGGTGGGATGGAGGGAGTGGGAGGTCCAAGAGGGAGGGGATATATGTATACATATAGCTGATTCACTTCATTGCACAGCAGAAACTACCACAACATTGTAAAGCAACTATACTCTAATAAAAAAAAAAAAAATTGATGAAAGAAAAAAAAAGGATATAGTACCTTTCTTTTTTTTCCCAACCACAGTGCAAGAAAGCCAAAGAAGGTAAACTTGAAGGGAGGAGGTTATTTGTGTAGTAAGGAAAAACAGTCTTCCAACTCTGCTGTTCTTCCTCTCTTCTGCCCTCTAGGCCCAATACAATTACATAACCAATATATAGAAAGGTGACTCCATATCCTCATTGCTCTTTAAAATAAGTGAATCCATGAAAATTAAGATACTTTGTGTAGGTTAAACCTTCTTTAAGACGGAAGGAAGGAAAAATTAAGTAAGCAGTTCTTTCTTATTTACAAAACAGCAGTAGACCCACAGACATAGAAAACAAACTTATGGTTACCAAAGGGGGAAGGGCAGGGGAGGGATAAATTAGGAGTTTGGGATTAACATACACACACTACCATATATAAAATAGATAACCAACAAGGACCTACTGTGTAGCACAGAGAACTCTACTCAATATTTTGCAATAACCTATAAGGGAAAAGAATCTGAAAAAAAAATAGATACATATGTGTATATAACTGAATCACTTTGCTGTACACCTGAAACTAACACAGCATTGTAAATCAACTATACAGTACTTCCATAAAAAAAATAATGATAATCCTCCCTTAAAAAAAAAGTAGTTCTTCAAACTTAACTGTGTTAAATTATTTTAAGCAATTGTGCATAAGGATCCCATTTCTTCCCTGAAGAACTTCAGATATTGTGACTAAAAGTTTAGACTTGGTCTGCTTTACTTTCAAGATGAGCAAATAATATATTCAAGAAGAAAACCAGTCCTTAAAAACTGAGTATTTCTTATGTGCTCGTTAAAGAGTTGTCTGTAGATCTTGCTGGAGAATTTTTTTAATTAGCTACATTTTCAAACCAATAGTTTTGTCTTTATATATGTTTTGTGCTCTCACCTAAATGTTTAAGAACAGGCATAAGTCATTCATTCTGTCTTTCAACAGACATTTATTGGTCATCTACTATGTGCCAAGCAATACTTTATTATGTCACTTTTTTTTTTGCTACAAGCGAAGTTGAGATTCTTTTTTTATTGAAGTATAGTTGATTTACAATGCTGTGTTAATTTCTGCTGTACAGCAAAGTGATTCAGTTGTACATATATATACCTTCTTTTTTAATATTCTTTTCTGTTATGGTTTATCACAGGATATTGAATAGAGTTCCCTGTGCTATACAGTAGGACCTTGTTGTTTATCCATCCTATATATAATAGTTTGCATCTGCTAACCCCAAACTCCTAGTCCTTCCCTCCCTGCCCCTTGGCAACCACAAGTCTGTTCTCTATGTCTGTGAGTCTGTTTCTGTTTCGTAGATAAGTCATGTCACATTTTAGATTCCACATATATGTGATATCATATGATATTTGTCTTACTCTGTCTGGCTTACTTCACTTAGTATGACAATCTCTAGGTCCATCCATGTTGCTGCAAATGGCATTGTTTCATTCTTTTTTATGGCTGAGTAGTATTCCATTGCATATATGTACCACATCTTCTTCACCCATTCATCTGTCGATGGCACGTCACATTTTTTAAAGTAAATCACAAGCTAAAAACTGTGTTCATTCAGAAAACATTAAATATGTACTATCTCTAAGATATCATGCAAGGTACAGGGATGAATATACTACTTTGCAAAAAAGAAAAGTCTATAATACAAAGATAACAAAGAAATGGTGATTATATACTTAAGTTCAAACCACAAAAAGTTTTTCACAAATGACTTCTTCTTATCTATAAGTCAAAATACGTGTGCAGTATGTAATGTGCACCCATTAAGGTAACATGTTCTAACACAGAGATTCTCTGTTCTTCAAATTTTTGATCCACCAATCAAGCTATTGAGGAATCTGGGTCCTACCATGGAAAACCCAACAGGCTTATTTTCCCTGAGACAAGCATTTAAATGCATTTATTATATGTATTCTGTTAATGTCTTAGTGTTTGTTTTGAAACCCTGTGCTCCCTCCTAGACTATGCTATTAATTGCTTTAATAAATTGTACATAAAACTCTCATTCCTTCTCTGAAGACCAGGCACTAGTACAGAGAATCATGCTGTGATTATAGATTGAGTCCCCCACTGCAACCCCTTCCCCAGCCATGTACTCCTGAATCCATCTAATTTGAATACTGCTACCAACTGTACCCCAACACCTATCTCACAAATGTGTGTTTTTCACTCAGGTGGTACTCAGTGAATATCTGTTGAATGAATGACGACTGAATAGGGGTTACCAGTGGACAGACACAGCGTATGGGCAACATAAGCTATATCCACTATTGGAAAAGCAATTTAAAATTTGTGTCATTTGGAGAGTAAAGTAGCGTGAATCTCTGTCTCATTTATTATTATACAACTGGAATTAAAAATATGTTTAATCAAGAGTGTTCACTGAGCAATTGGTTTGCTACTTGGATTCTACAAAACACATGTGGTAATGGCCCAGAGCTGGTCTAAGTAGCATTTTAGAAATCTTTGTGTATAATTTTTATTTCTCATTGTCCTCACCTTCTCTGAAAAGAATGGCTGACAACCTTTCCTTGTGATATCTGAGACTTTAAGAGTGTTGTTTTATCTATTTTTATGACCAACCTTACACTTGTTAAGTGTAATGTTTGCTTTATGTAGCATAACAAATCTGTGATATGGTGCCCTGTGAATTAACAAGATTGGCTGGACAAAAGACGAGAAAAAAATTTTTTTAATTAATTTATTTATTTTTGGCTGTGTTGGGTCTTCGTTTCTGTGCGAGGGCTCTCTCTAGTTGTGGCAAGCGGGGGCCACTCTTCATCGCGGTGCGCGGGTCTCTCACTATCGCGGCCTCTCTTGTTGCGGAGCACAGGCTCCAGACGCGCAGGCTCAGTAGTTGTGGCTCACGGGCCTAGTTGCTCCGCGGCATGTGGGATCCTCCCAGACCAGGGCTCGAACCCGTGTCCCCTGCACTAGCAGGCAGACTCAACCACTGCGCAACCAGGGAAGCCCCAAGAAATCTTTTAAAAACAAATATTCATATTAAATACCTTGGATAGGTAAGCCTTGTGGGGATTTTTCTTTAATGCAACAAAAGTGCACCATTTCTGTTTTCAGAAATAGTTTCTCTCAGATCCTAGCTCATGTAGAACCATACTACATAAATAAGGGCTTTGTTTGTACATTAGTATTTTACATCTTAGAGTCTTACTAAATCCTTTTTTGATCAATCTGATATTGAGCAGATCTATATTGATTTCTTCTACACTTGTTTATGGTATTTGTTTTGTTATATCTAGGATTAAAAGCCAAATTAACAAGTGTAATCAATTTTCTTAGTGATAAAGAAAGTCCCCTAGTACCCTTATACACATTCATCTAGGGATAAAAACTTAAGTGAAGATGTTGTAATAAATGGATCGATTTATTCAATCACTGAGCATAAAAACATTAGCTCTGGGAAAGCGCTTTCCTCTAAGAGCTTTAGCTACTGAGTTTCTCTTGTATTGTACCAAATGATTTGCATTTTTAGAGAAAGTTCATGTCTGCAGTGAGTTCCAGTGACAACATGAATAAATTGCTTTTCTTTCCCTCTTTTTCTGACTTTATGAAGCTGAATCCATTAGGGGTTGAGTCAAAGTATAATGAAATAAAGGCAACAACGCACCTGATGGAAACCCTGGATTAGGTTCCTCATTGCCCAAGCCCAGTTGTCCTAGATTTCCTGTCAGCTTAGTGGTCTTCAGGGAGATCCCTGGGGCATGTGGCAGTTTTTTTTAACTGCTATATTAGAAACCATCTCTAGAAGACAAGAAAATAGACAAACAACAATTAAGGACTAGACAGGATTTTCATGGCAGTTTGCCACAAGGTAAAATAAATCCTCCTCTCCAAGCCTAACACAATACAGCTGCCTAAGAGGCTTTCCTATTACCTTCCTTCTTTTGAATTCACTGGAGTGAGAGTGAGTATAGAAGTTATGAACATGGGCTTTGGATCCAAACTGACCTGGGTTTGCATCTCCACTGAGCCAGTTTTCACCTGTGTTATATTGAGCAAAAGTCAATACCTTAGTATGATCATGTCTAGTTGCATCCATGTTGCTGCATGTGTATAACTGAGTCACTTTGCTGTACAGCAGAGATTGGCACAGCATTGTAAATCAACTCTACTTCAATTAAAAAAAAAAAGTCAATCCCTTCAACCTTTGGTTTCCTTATCTGCACGTTAGGGAGTTGAGCGGTTTAAAAAAAAGAGGCCCCCATCCAAGTACTAACCAGGCCCAACCCTGCTTAGCTTCTGAGATCAGGCACTTCCAGAGTGTAAGAATGAAATAATGCCTTTTGCAGCAACATGGATGGACCTAGAGATTATCATACTAAGTGAAGTAAATCAGACAGAGAAAAACAAATATCATATCACTTATATGTGGAATCTAAACTAGGATACAAATGATCTTATTTACAAAAGAGAAACAGACTCACAGACATAGAGAACAAACTTATGGTTACCAAAGGGGAAAGGGGGTGGGGGAGGGAAAAATTAGAAGTATGGGATTAGCAGATACACATTGTTATATATAATATAGATTAAAAGACAAGGCCCTAATGTATAGCACAAGGAACTATATTTATGTCTTGTACTAACCTATAATGAAAAAGAATACGAAAAAGAATATATATATATGTATGTATGTATGCACAACTGAATCACTTTTGCTGTACACCAGAAACTAGTACAATACTGTATATACTTCAATAAAATATGTATGACAATAGTTAGGATATGAAATTTTTTTAATTTAAAAAAAATTTTAAAGCTCTATCACATTCCCTCATACAAAATACACTCTCAATCCATGCAAATGAATTTAATTTTTACTCATGATCTGAATGTTGCAACTGAACAAAACACAAGCAGCTATCCTTCCTCCTTTTACCAGACAGGCTATTTTGCTCCTACCTTAAATAGTAGGTATAAATAAGAGGAAGGTTATACAAAACAATGGGTGTCAAACTTTAGTGAGCAAACAAATGACCTTGGTATTCTTTTAAAATGCAGATTCTGATTTACTAGGTCTAGAGTGGGGTCTGAGATTTAGGGGGTTTTTGGGGGGAAGGGGAGTTGTTTCAGGAAAGAGGGTACTCTGATTTTGGTTATTCCATCTTGACTAGAAAAACTGCAGAATTTGTAATGTGGCATTAATTGGAGAAATTTTAAAAACTGTATGAAGACATCAACACTATATTTATTTATCTTAAGAAAGTATTCAGTGTCTGAAAAGATTGACAGATGTGAATAAGATACTCTCATTAAAAGTTTAGATATCTAGAAAAAGAAACTCTGGATAGTTCTGTGTCAGTGTGATCTCCTCAATGCTTCATCCAAGTCTGGCTCCATTCTATTTAAGATAATGATGCTTAAGGGAGGGAAAAGAACCTATAATTTTGAGTTCAAATATACTTCTGATCCTTGTACAAATTTTAATAGGCTTCATATATTAACAAAAGCCTTTGAAAAGGGAATTGCTATATACCAGAACCTGTAATATGAAAGGTCACTGGTCAGTTTTTTTGTTTTTTTTGTTTTTTTTTTTTTTAAAGGCTTGGGATTTTATTCATGCAATGTTAATGTAATGGAAAACAATTCGGTATCTCCAGCAGGAATGATTTTACAGGCATTAGCAGGTGGCAGACTACATAAACTTTACCTTTCTTGACATTTTTAAACAACTAATAGAGTTTTTTAAAGCATGTCCATGTTCCTATCATTTAAATAGTGAAACTATTAATGATAAACAAGGTTTATAAGAAATGTGAATTTGAAGCATTTTGTTTACATTCAGTTAGGTACATATAAACTTTGATAAATGCTAATGGGAGTTACCAACATGCATTCCTTTCATAGCAATGGAAGAACATTCTGTACAATTCCAAATAATCCTTTTAACCTTGTGAAAAATGAATACGGAACTGGTGAGTATAGAGCACTAAAGCATAATAAGAGCAGAAATAAGTGAGCTTACTCCCGTTCATTCTCAGGCGAAAGAGTAAGAAACAATTCCAAACAAGTACATTTCATGAGGGCTTCTACTTTCATGGCACTTTCCTCCTGGGCCAGTCAGGAGAGAATGCCTTTATTTCTTTTTTTTTTTTTTTTTTAAACATCTTTATTGAAGGATAATTGCTTTACAATGGTGTGTTAGCTTCTGCTTTATAACAAAGTGAATCAGTTATACATATACATATGTTCCCATATCGCTTCCCTCTTGCATCTCCCTCCCTCCCACCCTCCCTCTCCCACCCCTCTAGATGGTCACAAAGCACCGAGCTGATCTCCCTGTGCTATGCGGCTGCTTCCCACTAGCTATCTACTTTACATTTGGTAGTGTATATATGTCCATGACACTCTCTCACCCTGTCACATCTCACCCCTCCCCCTCCCCATATCCTCAAGTCCATTCTCTAGTAGGTCTGTGTCTTTATTCCCATCTTGCCACTAGGTTCTTCATGACCTTTTTTTTTTTTTTTCCTTAGATTCCATATATACGTGTTAGCATACTGTATTTCTTTTTCTCTTTCTGACTTACTTCACTCTGTATGACAGACTCTAACTCCATCCACCTCATTACAAACACCTCCATTTCATTTCTTTTTATGGCTGAGTAATATTCCATTGTATACATGTGCCACATCTTCTTTATCCATTCATCCGATGATGGACACCTAGGTTGCTTCCATGTCCTGGCTATTGTAAACAGAGCTGCAATGAACATTTTGGTACATGACTCTTTCTGAATTATGGTTTTCTCAGGGTATATGCCCAGTAGTGGGATTGCTGGGTCATATGGTAGTTCTATTTTTAGTTTTTTAAGGAACCTCCATACTGTTCTCTACAGTGGCTGTATCAATTTACATTCCCACCAACAGTGCAAGAGTGTTCCCTTTTCTCCACACCCTCTCCAGCATTTATTGTTTCTAGATTTTTTGATGATGGCCATTCTGACCGGTGTGAGATGATACCTCATTGTAGTTTTGATTTGCATTTCTCTAATGATTAATGATGTTGAGCATTCTTTCATGTGTCTGTTGGCAATCTGTATATCTTCTTTGGAGAAATGTCTATTTAGGTCTTCTGCCCATTTTTGGATTGGGTTGTTTGTTTTTTTGTTATTGAGCTGCATGAGCTGCTTGTAAATCTTGGAGATTAATCCTTTGTCAGTTGCTTCATTTGCAAATATTTTCTCCCATTCTGAGGGTTGTCTTTTGGTCTTGTTTATGGTTTCCTTTGCTGTGCAAAAGCTTTTAAGTTTCATTAGGTACCATTTGTTTATTTGTGTTTTTATTTCCATTTCTCTAGGAGCTGGGTCAAAAAGGATCTTGCTGTGATTTATGTCATAGAGTGTTCTGCCTATGTTTTCCTCTAAGAGTTTGATAGTGTCTAGCCTTACACTTAGGTCTTTAATCCATTTTGAGTTTATTTTTGTGTATGGTGTCAGGGAGTGTTCTAATTTCATACTTTTACATGTACCTGTCCAATTTCCCCAGCACCACTTATTGAAGAGGCTGTCTTTTCTCCACTGTATACGCTTGCCTCCTTTATCAAAGATAAGGTGACCATATGTGCGTGGGCTTATCTCTGGGCTTTCTATCCTGTTCCATTGATCTATATTTCTGTTTTTGTGCCAGTACCAAACTGTCTTGATTACTGTAGCTTTGTAATATAGTCTGAAGTCAGGGAGCCTGATTCCTCCAGCTCCATTTTTCGTTCTCAAGATTGCTTTGGCTATTCGGGGTCTTTTGTGTTTCCATACAAATTGTGAAATTTTTTGTTCTAGTTCTGTGAAAAATGCCATTGGTAGTTTGATAGGGATTGCATTGAATCTGTAGATTGCTTTGGGTAGCAGAGTCATTTTCACAATGTTGATTCTTCCAATCCAAGAACATGGTATATCTCTCCATCTATTTGTATCATCTTTAATTTCTTTCATCAGTGTCCTATAATTTTCTGCATACAGGTCTTTTGTCTCCTTAGGTAGGTTTATTCCTAGATATTTTATTCTTTTTGTTGCAATGGTAAACGGGAGTGTTTTCTTAATTTCACTTTCAGATTTTTCATCATTAGTATACAGGAATGCAAGAGATTTCTGTGCATTAATTTTGTATCCTGCTACTTTACCAAATTCATTGATTAGCTCTAGTAGTTTTCTGGTAGCATCTTTAGGATTCTCTATGTATAGTATCATGTCATCTGCAAACAGTGACAGCTTTACTTCTTCTTTTCCAATTTGGATTCCTTTTATTTCTTTTTTTTCTCTGATTGCTGTGGCTAACACTTCCAAAACTATGTTGAATAATAGTGGTGAGAGTGGGCAACCTTGTCTTGTTCCTGATCTTAGTGGAAATGGTTTCAGTTTTTCACCATTGAGGACAATGTTGGCTGTGGGTTTGTCATATATGGCCTTTATTATGTTGAGGAAAGTTCCCTCTATGCCTACTTTCTTCAGGGCTTTTATCATAAATGGGTGTTGAATTTTGTCAAAAGCTTTCTCTGCATCTATTGAGATGATCATATGGTTTTTCTCCTTCAGTTTGTTAATATGATGTATCACGTTGATTGATTTGCGTATATTGAAGAATCCTTGCATTCCTGGAATAAACCCCACTTGATTATGGTGTATAATCCTTTTAATGTGCTGTTGGATTCTGTTTGCTAGTATTTTGTTGAGAATTTTTGCATCTATGTTCATCAGTGATATTGGCCAGTAGTTTTCTTTCTTTGTGACATCTTTGTCTGGTTTTGGTATCAGGGTGATGGTGGCCTCGTAGAATGAGTTGGGGAGTGTTCCTCCCTCTGCAATATTTTGGAAGAGTTTGATAAGGATAGGTGTTAGCTCTTCTCTAAATGTTTGATAGAATTCACCTGTGAAGCCATCTGGTCCTGGGCTTTTGTGTGTTGGAAGATTTTTAATCACAGTTTCAATTTCAGTGCTTGTGATTGGTCTGTTCATATTTTCTATTTCTTCCTGGTTCAGTCTTGGCAGGTTGTGCATTTCTAAGAATCTGTCCATTTCTTCCAGGTTGTCCATTTTATTGGCATAGAGTTGCTTGTAGTAATCTCTCATGATCGTTTGTATTTCTGCAGTGTCAGTGGTTACTTCTCCTTTTTCATTTCTAATTCTATTAATTTGAGTCTTCTCCCTTTTTCTCTTGATGAGTCTGGCTAATGGTTTATCAATTTTGTTTATCTTCTCAAAGAACCAGCTTTTAGTTTTGCTATTGTTTCCTTCATTTCTTTTTCATTTATTTCTGATCTGATCTTTATGATTTCTTTCCTTCTGCTAGCTTTGGGGTTTTTTTGTTCTTCTTTCTCTAATTGCTTTAGGTGCAAGGTTAGGTTGTTTATTCGAGATGTTTCCTGTTTCTTGATGTAGGCTTGTATTGCTATAAACTTCCCTCTTAGAACTGCTTTTGCTGCATCCCATAGGTTTTGGATCGTCGTGTCTCCATTGTCATTTGTTTCTAGGTATTTTTTGATTTCCCCTTTGATTTCTTCAGTGATCACTTCGTTATTAAGTAGTGTATTGTGTAGCCTCCATGTGTTTGTATTTTTTACAGATCTTTTCCTGTAATTGATATCTAGTCTCATAGCGTTGTGGTCGGAAAAGATACTTGACATGATTTCAATTTTCTTAAATTTACCAAGGCTTGATTTGTGACCCAAGATATGATCTATCCTGGAGAATGTTCCATGAGCACTTGAGAAAAATGTGTATTCTGTTGTTTTTGGGTGGAATGTCCTATAAATATCAATTAAGTCCATCTTGTTTAATGTATCATTTAAAGCTTGTGTTTCCTTATTTATTTTCATTTTGGATGATCTGTCCATTGGTGAAAGTGGGGTGTTAAAGTCCCCTACTATGATTGTGTTGCTGTCGATTTCCCCTTTTATGGCTGTTAGTATTTGCCTTATGTATTGAGGTGCTCCTATGTTGGGTGCATAAATATTTACAATTGTTATACCTTCCTCTTGGATCGATCCCTTGATCATTATATAGTGTCCTTCTTTGTCTCTTGTAATAGTCTTTATTTTAAAGTCTATTTTGTCTGATATGAGAATTGCTACTCCAGCTTTCTTTTGATTTCCATTTGCATGGAATATCTTTTTCCATCCCCTCACTTTCAGTCTGTATGTGTCTCTAGGTCTGAAGTGGGTCTCTTGTAGACAGCATATATATGGGTCTTGTTTTTGTATCCATTCAGCCAGTCTGTGTCTTTTGGTGGGAGCATTTAATCCATTTACATTTAAGGTAATTATCGATATGTATGTTCCTATTCCCATTTTCTTAAATGTTTTGGGTTTGTTATTGTAGGTGTTTTCCTTCTCTTGTGTTTCTTGCCTAGAGAAGTTCCTTTAGCATTTGTTGTAAAGCTGGTTTGGTGGTGCTGAACTCTCTCAGCTTTTGCTTATCTGTAAATGTTTTAATTTCTCCATCAAATCTGAATCACTGGTCGGTTTTTGACACTTAAGAGAATCTACCCAAACTTGATGTGTTCTGCCTTAAAAGTGTTTATACTCATCAGATATGGAATAACCACATCATGACTTCTGCTTCAGAACACAGATGGAAGCGATTACCTTTCTGTTTGTTAACAAAAAATAGGAAAGTATTACTAAGAAAACTTGGATGGTTTTGGTTTTTTGGGTTGGTTTTGGTTGTTGTTTTTGTTTGGTTTGGTTTTTTGGTAAAGTGGGATTAACTCTGCAATCTCAGGCTTTGGTTCATAGAATTTTTATAGACTGTAAAATGAGAAATGCCATGAATGACAAACCAATATTACCAAAAAAAAGAAAAAGGGGGCGGGAGGGCAAGGAGGAGAAAAAGAAAGAGAAAGGGGAAAGAAAGACAAGGAAAAGAGAAATATCAACTCATATACTAGCATCAAGTATGTTGACACTTAAACCATGCTTCACATGACCAAACTGGTGACATTAGCACTTTGTGATTATTATATGCAATTTCACACACACACACACACACACACACACACACACACACGAACAAGATCCATTCTCCCACTTTGCTCTGTGTCCCAGGAGACTGATTTCAGACTGCATCTCACAGGTTAACTTGCCTGCTGTCTTCCTGGTTTGGATTTATCTAAAGGGAGTCATCAGCAGGGGCTCAGAGGTTAGGAGGTGGAAAGGTCAGGAATTATTCCTTAGGCCCTGACTTCAGCTCAGTTCTGACAGCTGTGACACTGCAACCGCTGCTTCTAGGTTCAGTTGGGTGAGCACTATTCTAAACTTCCATCCCTCACTCAGGGTCCAATAACGCCATCCTGTGCCCCTTTACCTTCAGCCTGGGGAAGATAATGGCATAGCATCCCTCCACTGGGAGTCACTGGGTGCCTGAGGATCTCTTGTCATTCTAGCCCTGCCCTCATCTCTTAATAGACCCTTCATTAACATCTCTTCAAAATCCCAGTTGAATGTGCCATCTGCTTCCTCCTGACTGATACCCAAGGCCTTCTCTATTGTGAGTATCAAGTGGGGTGGCTAAAGGCAAGCAAGTACAAGAAATATTAGGAAACTTCCACTTGCTAAAAAGTTCAGTTGATGAGAGAACAGTGCCAATGAGGCCATAATGTGTGTCTGGCTGTGCTCCAGGCTCACAGGCTATATCCCTGACCAGCCATTTTACACACCATCAGTTACAAGGAGGACCATGCCAAAAAGGACATGGGCATCTGTGCCAATCCATCACTACTTCTGGGAACATAATTCAAAGACGAGCTCTTCAATTGAGATAGCTTCAAAATCATCTTTGTTCCCAAAGAACAGCTTTTGTGATTCTAGTGAAAATTTTACACAGGCTATTTTAAATAATAAAACCATCCCTGTCAATATCTTTGTCAAAAATATACTTTCATTTTGTTACTTAGTCTGTCATTAATTCCTAATGACATAGGTTAAAAGTCAAGGTTATCAAAATATGCCTTATATTGGCAATTGGATTCGGGATTTATAAGAATATATATTCAACTCGTTTCTTTAAAATTTTCCAACTGTTGTGATTAAATGAATGAAACTACATAACACTGTCTAGAAGATAAGCAGTTAAATTTTAATTTATTTATTTAAAGTGATTTTCTGATTATCAAATATGAATGACAAATTTTCAGTGTATATACTCTGTTCTCCTCAGTACAGTTACCTTCTAAAACCACATTGTAATAGGCCATTGTGGGTATAGCACTGTATTAATATTGATATACTAGGCTTGCTTCCATGGTGTTAATTTTATGTGATTTGAATACATGGGAGAGGGGGAGCGACTTCTGTCCTTTTTTTGGAAATCAGTTTCTGATACTGTCTACTATGAGCATGAAAAAGAACTATTTCTACTAAAATTGAATTGTGCTGCAATACTAAAGCAAAATATAATGTCCTCATTAATAATGGCGTAATGCTAAGATCACCCATAAGATACGAGCAGTTTTCATACATGGTATTTACTCTTAATCATTTTCATGAAACACAACCTGAATTTTATTTGTTAACAAAGCCTTCTGAGACATTTTGATAAGGTCAACAGAAAGCACAGTCTTTTAACATTAGGTGATCAACTTTTTGACAATAGCAGGACCGGCAGACCTAATGGAATAATAGCCTGCAGGGTCCAGCTAAATATAATATACAAACGTAATCAAACCTATGACGACTATTCAGAAGTAATCCGTTTAGCTTTGAACTGCAACACATATTTCAACAAAGCAAAAACCTTTTGAAGAAATTCTCTGCAGACCACACTGATACAATACATCCTTCATATCCTGCTCTATGTGTTTGCTGCTTATAGTGAGTTTTAAATTTAAGGTAATGATTGCTGTATATTCATGTGAGCATACAACAATACTTTTGATTTGTTGTAGAAAGGTTGAATCCATTACCAGGGGTCTAGTCTATAAACTCTGACACAACCTTTATGTATGAGTTATTATTTACCTTTTTCTAGTAAGGCCACTAAAAATGTTTTGCATGACGAAATGATAAAAATTCATTCACCTTTTCAGTCACAAAACTACCAGGTAGCATCTCTCCCATTTCAATTTATACTCCCCTACAGATAACATTTTTTTAAAATCTCATTTATATATAGTACTGTATTATATGAAAATTATATGACATTGTTTTCAAGTAAAGGAATGGGATTGTAGGTTTATTGCAATTCAGCATCGTTGACTTATTCTATTGCTCTTTGGTACAAGGTAGGCTAAAATGTGGTAAAATTAGATCTTTTTGTTGCCCACTTGAGGGAATCTACCCTTTGAGAGTCTTTACTATTAGCAACAGGGAAGTGCCTATTTCTATTGAAATGGTAGGCAGTGTAAGAAAATACCAAACTCTCAGCTTTGCATTGGTTCTTGTCTCCCTTTCTGGAGCGATATGGGTCCTAATCTTCCAGCTTCCTTGAAGATCTACAGATTTAACATCTCAAATCATACCCTAAGAACAGACCCACAACAGGAAACCTAGGTTAGGAATCAAAATGAGTGCTTTTCCAAGATGGAATCAAGAGTCAACAATCCCATGATGCTCACCTTGTTGCAAATGAACAGAAGTCTCAGAAAACCTGAATGATAAATTCAAATGTTGCCCTGTATAAATTAACCTTTGCTAAGGTTTCCTAATACAGCAAGTGTGAATGTCTTTTTTTTTAAACTAGCAATTGTGGCCCAAGTTGAGTAAAAGAGTAGCTGCAGTAGCTATTCTTCTCAGAGAATCTACTTGAAAACTATTCCACAATAAAAATCACCTTTGCTGAGCATCTGGGGAATGAATGCTAAACAATTATTTGAGACCAACCAGGCATAATTTCAAAGTTGGAAAATCCAGGAACAATTTCTCCAATTTAAAAAATATTGTTACATCCTGCCAAACCAAAGGGAATGCTGAGTTTAAGACATTAGATAGTATAAAACAGGCATTAGGATGTCAGGATGGTTCTCTGTATTGTGATGCAATCAAAATATTAAACTGAGAAGCCCAGGGTAGTTCTTTACTTCAAAAGGTGATGGAATATATTAGTTAAAGTAAAGGCTAAGCTACTATTACAAAGAGTCCCAAAAGTACAGTAGCTTAAGAATATAGAAGTTTGTTTCTTCCTTAATCCTGAAGTGAGCTGTCTACATTTACAAGGTAGTCCCACAGGCATTCAGGGGGCCATGACCTTCTGTCTTATTGTTCCACCATCCCCCAGGGCAGGGTTTCTCAATATAGCACTATTAAAATTTTGAGCTGGATGATTTTTTTGTTGGAGAGAAGGGTGGGGAATGGCTGTCATGAGCATTGTAGGATATTTAGCAGCATTCCTGGTCTCTACCCACTAGATGCCAGTAGCACTTCCACCGACCAGTTTTGATGACAAAAATATCTCCAGATATTTCCAAATCTGCCCTGTGGAGCAAAATCATCCCAGTTGAGAACGATTGACTTGGATGTTGTTATTGTCTGCATGGTTGAAACTGAATCATAAATTTCCATGTTCAAGATTGAGGAAAATGGAAAGTTTAAGGAGAAATGAATGCCCAATGCCTAATGCTCAGACCCAGAAGCAGTATGTATCATTCTGTCCACATTCATTGATGAGAACTTACTCATGTGTCTTCAACCAAATATGTATATGCTGATGGGGAAGATTTAGTAGAGTGCAAAAAAACTGATAAGTGAAAGACAGAAGGAATTACTAGAGCCATGTCTTGTGTAGGCAAGAGAGGATGAGATCTAGTGAAGACTTAGAGGGGTTGACCTTAGATGGGAGTATGGGGGACATGAAGCATATAGAATAGAAACAAGTAAGTAACTCTTGACACAGCTTGTGGAAGCTTTTTCCTACTATGTTTTATTTCCTCTATGAGACTGGAAAATAAATCATCAGCTGAGAATGATAATGAATATAGAGAGTTGGAGGTTTGAGAAAATGGAAGAAAGAGTAAATCAGTCATCTAGGAGAGTGGAAGAATGAATAGACTAGGAACATTTAATAGGATGGCCTGAAAGTATTGAGTTCCCCCTAATGTTGGTGACCATGAATTTAAAGTGAGACCCACTTGTATGTTTTTCCAGCCACACCGAGCCTTACACTGCAGGAGAGGAATAGGCAGAGAGTTGGATTTAACTGGGATTATAGTTTTGTCAAGCGAATATAACAAAGTGAGAAAAAAAGGGTAAGGAAGTCAACCTATATGCAAGAGGGTGAATGACCATGGAGTTTAAATGGTACAAAGAAGGGAAAGAAGAAATCCAGATAGGGAGGAACAATGAAAAGATGGTAGAATTGGAAGTCCCAGTGGGGTTGAAGAATTGCTGGTGGTGGGGTAGTAGAGGGAGTGATCCAGAAAAAATAAAAGTTGGCAGTCTACTAGTTGAATGCAGGAAACTGAGTTTGAGGGGGGCTTGCAGTTACTGGTAATGAAAAAGTCTGAGAATGAGCATGGGAATTAATGGCTACGGTAAGGTAAAGGACAAGATCTAAAAGAACAGAGCTCAAGGAATTGAGACCCAGGGTGAAAGAATCTTCTAAATGTACATTTAAATTGCTAAATTAAGAAAGTAGTGGGAAATTGACAATGAACCAATGATGAAATGAACTGAGAATGATCCAGTTGCAGGTAGATCACAACAATAGTTGATTATATAAACTGATGATGTGAGTTTTAGGAAGGGAAGAAGGGAGGGCAAATACGCTGAAAGAGAACAACAAGGAGGAGGACAACTGCCCTTCTGCAAGTACCATGGTAAGAGGACTGATGAAAAGAAAAACAAGAAAGGCTTCTGGGCTGGCAGTATCCTCAGAGGACAGCCAAGATTCTGTCAGAACAAGAAAGTAAAAGGAATTTCAGAAAATAAAGTGAGAATATAGTGGAAATGTTTCAGGAGTTGTGGTAGGTGGGACATGGGGACAAAATATGAAATATGCAGAGATTTATGAAAAGTAGAATGCAGGAAATGAAAGAGGACCTGGACACTGAGGCCTGTTATAAGCAAGGATAAAGAGCATCTTATTAGATAAGTGCATTCAAGTCAAAAGTAGAAAGGCAGGAGACCTTCAAGATGGTGGAAGAGGAAGACGTGGAGATCACCTTCCTCCGCACAAATACATCAGAAATACATCTACATGTGGAACAACTCTTACAGAACACCTACTGAATGCTGGCAGAAGACCTCAGACCTCCAAAAAGGCAAGAAACTCCCCCACGTACCTGGGTAGGGCAAAAGAAAAAAGAAAAAACAGAGACAAAAGAATAGGGACGGGACCTGCACCACTGGGAGGGAGCTGTGAAGGAGGAAAGGTTTCCACACACTAGGAAGCCCCTTCACTGGTGGAGATGGGGGGAGTGGCAAAGGTGAAGCTTCAGAGCCACAGGGGAGAGGGCAGCAACAGGGGTGCAGAGGGCAAAGTGGAGAGATGCCCACACAGAGGATCGGTACCAACCAGCACTCACCAGCCTGAGAGGCTTGTCTGCTTACCTGCCAGAGAGGTGGGGGCTGGGAGCTGGGAGCTGAGGCTCAGGCTTCGGAGGTCAGACCCCAGGGAGAGGACTGGGGTTGGCTGCGTGAACACAGCCTGAAAGGGGCTAGTGCGCCACAGCTAGCTGGGAGGGAGTCTGGGAAAAAGTCTGCAACTGCCTAAGAGGCAAGAGACCATCGTTGTGGGGTGCGCGAGGAGAGGGGATTCAGAACACCGCCTAAACGAGCTCCAGAGATGGGCGCTAGCCACGAGTATCAGTGTGGACCCCAGAGACGGGCATGAGATGCTAAGGCTGCTGCTGCAGCCACCAAGAACCCTGTGTGCAAGCACAGGTCACTATCCACACCTCCCCTCCTGGGAGCCTGTGCAGCCCGCCACTGCCAGGGTCCCGTGATCCAGGGACAACTGCCCCGGGAGAACACATGCCATGCCTCAGGCTATTGCAATGTCACGCAGGCCTGTGCCGCAGCAGGCTCTCCCCACGTTCCGTACCCCTCCCTCCCCACAGCCTGAGTGAGCCAGAGCCTCCTAATCAGCTACTCCTTTAACCCCGTCCTATCTGAGCAAAGAACAGACGCCCCCAGGTGACCTACATGCAGAGGCGGGGCCAAATCCAAAGCTGAACCCCAGGAGCTGTGCAAACAAAGAAGAGAAAGGGAAATCTCTCCCAACAGCCTCAGGAGCAGCGGATAAAATCTCCACAATCAACTTGATGTACCCTGCATTAGTGGAATACCTGAGTAGACAACGAATCATCCCAAAATTGAGGTGGTGGACTTTGTGAACAACGATATATAAATTTTCTTCCTTTTTCTCTTTTTGTGAGTGTGTATGTGTATGCTTCTGTGTGTGATTTTGTCTGTATAGCTTTGCTATTATCATTAGTCCTAGGATTCTGTCTGTCCTTTTTTTTTTTTTTTTGGATAGTTTTGTTTTGTTTCTTTAGTACACTTTTTAGTGCTTGTTATCATTGCTGGATTTGTTTTTTGGTTTAGTTGCTCTCTTCTATCTTTCTTTCCTTTTTTTCTTTTTTAAATTACTTTTTATTTTTTTTAATTTTTAATAATTATATTTTATTTTAATAACTTTATTTTATTTTTTCTTTCTTTTTTTCTCCCTTTTCTTCTGAGTCGTGTGGCTGACACGGTCTTGGTGCTCCAGCCAGTGTCAGGCCTGTGCCTCTGAGGTGGGAGAGCTGAGTTCAGGAAATGAGTCCACCAGAGACCTCCCAGCACCACGTAACATCAAACAGCAAAAGCTCTCCCAGAGATCTCCATCTCAACGCTAAGACCCAGCTCCACTCAACGACCAGCAACCTCCAGGGCTGGACACCCTATGCCAAACAACTAGCAATACAAGAACACAACCTCACACATTAGCAGAGAGACTGCCTAAAATCATAATAAGTTCACAGACACCCCAAAACACACCACCGGACATGGTCCTACCCACCAGAAAGACAAGATCCAGCCTCATCCACCAGAACACAGGCACTAGTCCCTTCCACCAGGAAGCCTACACAACCCACTGAACCAACCTTAGTCACTGGGGGCAGACACCAAAAACGATGGGAAATACGAACCTGCAGCCTGCGAAAAGGAGACCCCAAACACAGTAAGTTAAGCAACATGAGAAGACAAAGAAACACACAGCACATGAAGGAGCAAGATAAAAATCCACCAGACCAAACAAATGAAGAGTAAATAGTCAGTCTACCTGAAAAAGAATTCAGAGTAATGATGGTAAAGATGCTCCAAAATCTTGGAAATAGAATGGAGAAAGTACAAGAAACGTTTAACAAGGACCTAGAAGAACTAAAGAGCAAACAAATAATGTTGAACAACAGAATAAATGAAATTTAAAATTCTCTAGAAGTAATCATTAGCAGAATACCTGAGGCAGAAAAACAGACACATGACCTGGAAGATAAAATAGTGGAAATAACTACTGCAGAGCACAATAAAGAAAAAAGAATGAAAAGAATTGAGGACAGGCTCAGAGACTTCTGGGACAATATTAAACGCACCAACATTCAAATTATAGGGGTCCCAGAAGAAGAAGAGAAAAAGAAAGGGAGTGAGAAAATATTTTAAGAGATTATAGTTGAAAACTTCCCTAATATGGGAAAGGAAATAGTCAATCAAGTCCAGGTAGCGCAAAGAGTCCCATACAAGATAAATCCAAGGAGAAACACGCCAAGACATATATTAATCAAACTATCAAAAATTAAATACAAAGAAAAAATATTAAAAGCAGCAAGGGAAAAGAAACAAATAACATACAAGGGAATCACCATAAGGTTAACAGCTGATCTTTCAGCAGAAACTCTGCAAGCCAGAAGGGAGTGGCAGAACATATTTAAAGTGATGAAAGGGAAAAACCTACAACAAAGATTACTCTACCCAGCAAGGATCACATTCAGATTTGACAGAAAAATTAAAACTTGTACAGACAAGCAAAAGCTAAGAAAATTCAGCACCACCAAACCAGCTTTACAACAAATGCTAAAGGAACTTCTCTAGGCAGGAAACACAAGAGAAGGAAAAGATCTACAATAACAAACCGAAAACAATTAAGAAAATTGTAATAGGGACACACATATCGATAATTACCTTAAATGTAAATGGATTAAATCCTCCCACCAAAAGACATAAACTGGCTTGAATGGATACAATAATAAGACCTGTATATATGCTCTCTACAGGAGACCCACTTCAGGCCTAGGGGAACAAACAGACTGAAAGTGAGGGGATGGAAAAAGATATTCCATGCAAATGGAAATCAAAAGAAACTTGGAGTAGCAATTCTTGTATCAGACAAAATGACTTTAAAATAAAGATTATTTCAAGAGATAATGAAGGACACTACATAATGATCAAGGGATCAATCCAAGAAGAAGATAAAACAATTGTAAATATTTATGCACCCAACATAGGAGCACCTCAATACATAAGGTAAATGCTAACAGCCATAAAAGGGGAAATAGACAGTAACACAATAATAGTAGGGGACTTTAACACCCCACTTTCACCAATGGACAGATCATTCAAAATGAAAATAAATAAGGAAACACAAGCTTTAAATGACACATTAAACAAGATGGAATTAATTGATATTTAGAAGACATTCCATCTAAAAACAACAGAATACACTTTCTTCTCAAGTGCTCATGGAACATTCTCCAGGATAGATCATATCTTGGGTCACAAATCAAGCCTTGGTATATTTAAGAAAATTGAAATCATATCAAGTACCTTTTCTGACCACAACGCTATGAGACTAGATATCAATTACAGGAAAAAATCAGGAAAAAATACAAACACATGGAGGCTAAACCATACACTACTTAATAATCAAGAGATTACTGAAGAAATCAAAGAGGAAATCCAAAAGACCTATAAACAAATGACAATGAAAACACAATGACACAAAACCTATGGGATGCAGCAAAAGCAGTTCTAAGAGGGAAGTTTATAGCAATACAATCCTACCTCAAGAAGCAAGAAACATCTCAAATAAACAACCTATCCTTACACCTAAAGCAATTAGAGAAAGAAGAACAAAAAAACCCCAACGTTAGCAGAAGGAAAGAAATAATAAAGATGATCAGAAATAAATGAAAAAGAAATGAAGGAAACAACAGCAAAGATCAATAAAACCAGAAGCTGGTTTTCTGAGAAGATAAACAAAATTGATAAACCATTAGCCAGATTTATCAAGAAAAAAAGGGAGAAGACTCAAATCAATAGAATTAGAAATGAAAAAGGAGAAGTAACAGCTGACACTGCAGACATACAAAGGATCATGAGAGATTACTACAAACAACTCTATGCCAATAAAATGGACAACCTGGAGGAAATGGACAAATTCTTAGAAAAGCACAACCTTCCAAGACGGAACCAGGAAGAAATAGAAAATATGAATACACCAAGCACAAACACTGAAATTGACACTGTGATTAAAAATCTTCCAAAAACCAAAAGCCCAGGACCAGGCAGCCACACCAGCGAATTCTATCAAACATTTGAGAAGAGCTAACACCTATCTTTCTCAAACTCTTCCAAAATAGAGCTGACAGAGGAACACTCCCAAACTCATTCTATAAGACCACCATCACCCTGATGCCAAAACCAGACATAGATGTCACAAAGAAAGAAAACTACAGGGCAATATCCCTGATGAACATAGTTGTAAAAATCCTCAACAAAATACTAGCAAACAGAATCCAACAGCACATTACAAGTATCATACACCATGATCAAGTGGGGTTTATCCCAGGAATGCAAGGATTCTTCAATATATGCAAATCAATCAATGTGATACACCATATTAACAAATTGAAGGATAAAAACCATATGATCATCTTAATGGATTCAAAAAAAGCTTTTGACAAAATTCAACACTCATTTATGATAAAAATCCTCCAGAAGGTAGGCATAGAGGAAACTTACCTCAACATAATAAAGGTCATATATGACAGACCCACAGCCAACATCGTTCTCAATGGTGAAAAACTGAAATCATTTCCACTAAGATCAGGAACAAGACAAGGTTGCCCACTCTCACCACTATTATTCAACATAGTTTTGGAAGTTTTAGCCACAGCCCTCAATAGCCAAACCAATCTTGAGAAAGAAAAATGGAACTGGAGGAATCAGGCTCCCTGACTTCAGACTATACTACAAAGCTATAGTAATCAAGACTGTATGGTCATGGCACAAAAACAGAAATGTAAATCAATGGAACAGGATAGAAAGCCCAGAGATAAACCCACGCACATATGGTCACCTTATCTTTGATAAAGGAGGCAAGAATATACAATGGAGAAAAGACAACCTCTTCGATAAGTGGTGCTGGGAAAACTGGACAGCCACATGTAAAAGAATGACATTAGAACACTCCCTAACACTATACACAAAAATAAACTCAAAATGGATTAAAGACCTAAATGTTAGGCCAGACAGTAGAAAACTCTTAGAGGAAAACACAGGCAGAACACTCTATGACATAAATCACAGCAAGATCCTTTTTGACCCACCTCCTAGAGAAATGGAAATAAAAACAAAAATAAACACATGGGACGTAATGAAACAAAAGCTTTTGCACAGCAAAGGGAAACATAAGCAAAACGAAAAGACAACCCTCAGAATGGGTGAAAATATTTTCAAATGAAGCAATTGACAAAGCATTAATCTCCAAAATTTACAAGCAGCTCATGTAGCTCAATATCAAAAAAACAAACAACCCAATCCAAAAATGGGCAGAAGACCTAAATAGACATTTCTCCAAAGAAGATATACAGATTGCCAACAAACACATGAAATATTGCTCAACATCATTAATCATTAGAGAAATGCAAATCAAAACTACAATGAGGTATCACCTCACACCGGTCAGAATGGCCATCTTCAAAAAATCTACAAACAATAAATGCTGGAGTGGGTGTGGAGAAAAGGGAACACTCTTGCACTCTTGGTGGGAGTGTAAATTGATACAGCCACTATGGAGAACTTTATGGAGGTTCCTTAGAAAACTAAAAATAGAACTGCCATATTACCCAGCAATCCCACTACTGGACATATACCCTGAGAAAACCATAATTCAAAAAGGGTCATGTACCAAATTGTCATTGCAGCTCTATTTACAATAGGCAGGACATGGAAACAACCTAAATGTCCATTGATAGATGAATGGATAAAGAAGATGTGGCCCATATATACAATGGAATATTACTCAGCCATAAAAAGAAATGAAATTGAGTTATTTGTAATGAGGTGGATGGACATAGAGTCTGTCATACAGAGTAAAGTAAGTCAGAAAGAGAAAAACAAATAGCAAATGCTAACACATATATATGGAATCTAAAAAAAAAAAAAAACCGTGGTCCTGAAGAACCTAGGAGCAGGACAGGAATAAAGATGCAGACATAGAGAATGGACTTGAGGACACGGGGAGGAGGAAGGGTAACCTGGGACGAAGTGAGAGAGTGGCATGGACTTATATATACTACCAAATGTAAAATAGATAGCTAATGGGAAGCAGCCGCATAGCACAGGGAGATCAGCTCAGTGCTTTGTGACCACCTAGAGGGGTGGGATAGGGAGAGTGGGAGGGAGATACAAGAGGGAGGAGATATGGGGATATATGTATTTGTACAGTTGATTCACTTTGTTATAAAGCAGAAACTAACACACCATTGTAAAGCAATTACACTCCAATAAAGATGTTAAAAAAAAAAAAGTAGAAGGGCAGATATGAAAGTTAAATAATAAATTAATATTTCTGTTTATGTCTAAATTTCCCATATCTTATTTGATTATTTGGATACTTTATATTGCTCTCTAAATTAATTGTCCTTCAGAGTTTTGCTTTAACAAGTCATCTTATCTCCAAACAGTGGCTGTTCCATTTGCCATTTCATATATCACAAGAATTCTGTGAGTTAGGAATTCGAACCTGGCTTGGCTAGACATCCATTGAGGTTACCCAATGATAATACTCAACTGACAGATGGGTTGATCTGAAGGATCCAAGAAAGTTTTACTCACAGAGTGGAGCTTTGGCGGGATGGCTAGAAGGCTGGGCTCAACTGGGACTGTCAACTGGAGCATCTGTACATGGCCTCACCAGGATGGCAATCTCAGGGTGGTAGGACTTTTTATATGGCGACTGGCTTCCTCCAAAGCAAGCATCCTAAGAGAACCAGGTGGAAGCAGCGTAGCCTCTTCTTATCTAGGTTTGGAAGTCATGCAGTCACTTCCTCCACATTCTATTGATTACAAAATAGTACTATGCCTAGCCCAGTTTCAAGAGGAGGAGAATTGGATTCCACCTTTTGAAGGGGAAGTGGCAAGGTCATAGTTTTGAGGAACGTGTAGAGTGAGAGATATCATTGTGGCCATCTTTGACCGATATAATCTGCACTGGTGATACAAGTGATACATAAACTTTTGTCATACAGGTGATAAGGGTAGATACCCCTGAAAAGAGATTCCCACATTCAAACTCAAAAGAACTGTAAACTGTATTTGTGATAAACCATTAAATATATACATCTTTTTTTCTTTAGGAGGGTCTAGAAGATCCACAATGGAAAGTTTATATCAAACCTCAGATTTTTCGGAAGAGGACCTCAGTGGGTATGATAAATCAAGTTAAACTTTCTATTAAGTATCCACATTATGCAAGATACTAAGTATAATGTAATTCTCCAAACACAAAAAAGGTAACTTCATCTAACACTTGATAAGCTACTACTGAAACACTGGTTAAAAAAAGAAAGAGAGAAAGAAATCATAGAGGTACTTTTAAATAATACATAAGGTTAAGTACTTTTAATCTTTTAAGCTATGTCTAAAAATTACAGAATACAAAATCCAGTCGACCCTTGAACAACATGAAGGTTAGGGATGCCAACCCTCCCCACAGTCAAAAATATGCATATAACCTATAGTTAGCCCTCCGTATACATATTTTTCTCCATATCCTCGGCTCTGCATTTGCAGATTCAACCAGCCACTGATTGTATGGTACTGTAGTATTTACTATTGAAAAAAGTCTGCATATAAGTGGACTCCCACAGTTCAAAACCATGTTATTCAAGGTCAATTGCAATGTCTTAAAAGCAAGGTTTCTTGGTGTTTTTTTTTTTTTTTTGGCTTTCTAGTCCAATATAAAATTTAATTTTATAATTTATTTTATTTCAGATTTCCAGATAATCAAAAAAAATGAGACTTAAACCAACTTTTGACTCAACAACAAATCAAGAAGTAATTTATCATATCACTTCAGTCTTCAATACCTGTAATATGAGTATGTTACAAATAATAGAGTTATAATAAAACTATGACTACATTTTCATTGGATTTTGTATTATAATTTGCTATTACAAATTTAGTCTAAAACATCTAAATCCATGAAAATTAAATATATCCCAAATGCTTAGAAATATCAATAATTATCCATAAGCTAAACTGTAAAATTTTCCTCTTATCCATTATTCTACCAGAAATAGTGCTATTACACTTGATCTTAGCCAAAAGGCTGAGAAGCAATAGAAATAATGCTATTATAGAATCAAAATTTGGTTGTGTCTAATGAGAAGATTGTTTTAAACTTAAGGAAGTCTATGCTGAATAAAGGTAGGAAAAGATTTACTAAAATTCCTGGGAACCTTTTCAACATATGTAAAAGGATTGTAACCAATAGAGACTATCATACTGATAAGTACTGCTCAAAACAGTCTGCTTCACCCAGGTAAAGGAAAACTCGTTTCCTCTATTTGCCCCACTTCTGACACCAAATGTGTGAGTTTTTCCACTCCAGTTCTCAGCAGACACTGACTGGGTGTCTTACAATTTAACTTAATTCTGACACTAACTGCCAGGAGTTGGCACAGACCACAGATTAAGGGATCAGGTCCGTAAGACTGTCCCCCACTTCATATGCCAATTGCAAGCCCCAGCTTGTCACCTGTACTTCTGGCTGAGCTGGCTAGAACTGAGGATTCCCACAACCCCCTTCTCAGCTTCAATAATTTACTATAACAACTCACAGAACTCAGGGAAGAAGATACTTACACTTGCCAGTTTATTATAAAGAGTATAATAAAAGATATAGATGAATAGAAAAATAGAAGTATAGGGCAAGGCATGGGGTAAGGGGAACAGGGCTTCCATGCCCTCCCAGGGTGTATCTCCCTCTGAGCACCTCAGTTCATTCACCAACATAGATGCTCCCCAAATCCTTTCAGTTGTTTTTTATGGAGGCTTTATTACCTAGATATGATTGGTTAAATCATTGACAATTAGTGATTAACTCAACCTCCAGCCTCTCTCTCCCCAGAGGTCAGGACATAGGGTGGAAAGTTTCAACCCTCTAGTCACATGGTTGACTCCCCTGACCACTAGCCCCTCATTTTATGGGCTTTCCAAAAAAGTCACTTTATTAAAATAAACCAAGGTGTGGTTGAAAATGTCTTGTTATTAATGACAAAACATGCTCCTTTCGCCTTTATTCATCTCTCCAGAGTTGTTTAAAGTGCCAGGGACAAAAAACAAATATTAATTTATCATATAATATTAGGAGTTCTGTGCCAGAAACCAGAGAGGAAGACCACATATATATTTCTTATTACAACATTACACTGTGTAAAAGTATATTTTATGATACTTTTAGCTGATAGTATATAATGTATCCATACCAATTTTAAAAGACTATGAAAATCCTTCAGTCTTAGGCCCCTGCCCTAATGTGACTTACAAAATGAGAGGACATAGCTGAAATAATTATATGTATAATTTCTAGAGATTTGCAGGTCTAGGGGAATCCATAAATGAAATTCTTTACCAAAAATAAAGACTTTTACTCCCACTTAACCTTAGTCAATATACACTTTAATTTTGGTTCTTTTTAATTCCTCGTGATTAAAGTTTGGGGACTAACCCTAGAACACTGCAGTGTGGAGTCATACTGCTTTCACATAATAGTGATGCATCCACACTCTGCTCAAGGTGATGATTCAGTGCAAATACCAAAAACTGTAGATGAGGTAAGTGGAAAAATAGAAGAATTATCCTTTGTTGTTTATTGAATCAATAAACCCAATTTCCACAGCATCTCTGATTCCTGAATTATTTTTTTTTTTTTGCCATTCCCACAGACTTCTATGTTTTGTTTTGCCCAAAAAGTAGAATTAAAGTGTGTTTATCTCTTTAAGGAAACCCCAGATGTCTCCATCAAGCCTTACAAAATATTGAGACAGAGAAATAAATTGGTTAAGGAGGTTTTCTGAGAACACATCTTTGTTAAATTAACAAACAAGGAGGCCATTGGACTGAGGTGGTTCTAATGCCTTGGTGGCCTATGTAAATAAGCTAAAACCTAAGCCTGTAATTGCCTCAAGGTTAAGAAATCAAAATTAAAGACAATCAGTCACAAGCAGCCAACTATGGTTTCCCAAATAAGACAACTGCTTAAGCTATAGCTAATCAAATAATTTCCTTGCTTTTATAAAAGTCTTGCCCCTACCTCCTATAAGTGGTGTTCCTAACCATTTCCAGTTTGGCACTACTGCCTGATTCACATTGGGTTTTAATCTTTTTTTAATGCCTCAGTTTATCTTTTAACACCTTCTCTGGTGATCACCAGGTCTCTTTTTTCCAGAAATTTCCTGGTTTAGCTAGAAACAGTCATTTAAAAGGGTGGTGCTGAGGGTGGAGAATAAGATGGCGGAAGAGTAAGACGCGGAGATCACCTTCCTTCCCACAGATACATTAGAAATACATCTACACGTGGAACTGCTCCTACAGAACACCCACTGAACGCTGGCAGAAAACGTCAGACCTCCCAAAAGGCAAGAAACTCCCCACGTACTTGGGTAGGGCAAAAGAAAAAAGAAATAACAGAGACAAAAGAATAGGGACGGGACCTGCACCTGTGGGAGGGAGCCCTGAAGGAGGAAAGGTTTCCACACACTAGGAAGCCCCTTCGTGGGCAGAGACTGCGGGTGGCGGAGGGGGGAAGCTTCGGAGCCACGGAGGAGAGCGCAGCCACAGGGGTGCGGAGGGCAAAGCGGAGAGACTCCTGCACGGAGGCTCGGCGCCGAGCAGCACTCACCAGCCCGAGAGGCTTGTCTGCTCAGCCGCCGGGGCGGGCGGGGGCTGGGAGCTGAGGCTCGGGCTTCGGTCGGATCGCAGGGAGAGGACTGGGGTTGGCAGCGTGAACACAGCCTGAAGGGGTTAGTGCACCACAGCTAGCGGGGAGGGAGTCGGGGAAAAAGTCTGCAGCTGCCGAAGAGCCAAGAGACTTTTTCTTGCCTCTTTGTTTCCTGGTGCGCAAGGAGAGGGGATTCAGAGCGCCGCCTAAACGAACTCCAGAGACGGGCGCGAGCCGCGGCGATCAGCGCGGACCCCAGAGACGGGCATGAGACACTGAGGCTGCTGCTGCCGCCACCAAAAAGCCTGTGTGAGAGCACAGCTCACTCTCCACACCGCCCCTCCCGGGAGCCGGTGCAGCCCGCCACGGCCAGGCTCCCGTGATCCGGGGACAACTTCCCTGGGAGAACACACGGCGCGCCTCGGGCTGGTGCAACGTCACGCCGGCCTCTGCCGCCGCAGGCTCGCCCCTCATCCGTATCCCTCCCTCCCCCCGGCCTGAGTGAGCCAGAGCCACCGAAGCAGCTGCTCCTTTAACCCCGTTCTGTCTGGGCGGGGAACAGACGCCCTCAGGCGACCTACACGCAGAGGTGGGTCCAAATCCAAAGCTGAACCCTGGGAGCTGTGCGAACAAAGAAGAGAAAGGGAAATCTCTCCCAGCAGCCTCAGAAGCAGCGGATTAAAACTCCACAAACAACTTGATGTGCCTGCATCTGTTGAATACCTGAATAGACAACGAATCATCCCAAATTCAGGAGGTGGACTTTGGGAGCAGGGTATATTAATTTTTCCCCTTTTCCTTTTTTTGTGAGTGTATATGTATATGCTTCTGGGTGAGATTTTGTCTGTATAGCTTTGCTTTATAATAGCTTTATTTTACTTCACTATATTTTATCCTCTTTCTTTCTTTCTTTCTATTTTTTCTCCCTTTTACTCTGAGCTGTGTGGATGAAAGGCTCTTGGTGCTCCAGCCAGGCATCAGGGCTGTGCCTCTGAGGTGGGAGAGCCAACTTCAGGACACTGGTCCACAAGAGACCTCCCAGCTCCACGTAATACCAAATGGCGAAAATCTCTCAGAGATCTCCATCTCAACATCAAGACCCAGCTTCACTCAACGACCAGCAAGCTACAGTGCTGGACACCCTATGCCAAACAACAAGCAAAACAGGAACACAGCCCCATCCATTAGCAGAGAGGCTGCCTAAAATCATAATAAGGCCACAGACACCCCAAAATACACCACCAGACGTGGACGTGCCCACCAGAAAGACAAGATCCAGCCTCATCCACCAGAACACAGGCACTAGTTCCCTCCACCAGGAAGCCTACACAACCCAGTGAACCAACCTTAGCCACTGGAGACAGATACCAAAAACAACGGGAACTACGAACCTGCAGCCTGTGAAAAGGAGACCCCAAACACAGTAAGATAAGCAAAATGAGAAGACAGAAAAACACACAGCAGATGAAGGAGCAGGGTCAAAACACACCAGACTGAACAAATGAAGAGGAAATAGGTAGTCTACCTAAAAAAGAATTCAGAATAATGATAGTAAGGATGATCCAAAATCTTGGAAATAGAATAGACAAAATGCAAGAAACATTTAACAAGGACGTAGAAGAACTAAAGAGGAACCAAGCAACGATGGAAAACACAATAAATGAAATTAAAAGGGTGGTGCTAGTCAGGAACAGGAAAATAGATCAATGGAACAGAAAAGGGCATTCAGAAACAGCCAAAATTATATATTTAAATTTAGTTTATGATGAAGATGATATTTCAAAACAATTGGGAAAGGATGGCATATATAATAAACATTCTGAAACCACTGGTTATCTGTTAAGGAACAAAATCTAGACTGTGTTCCCTATCTCACATCATCTAATCAGATAGAATTAGAAATAAACCAGGATCCAACAGAGAGGACTGTGTTTCTAACCTTGGGTTGGGGAATGCCTTCCTAATTCAAAAATCAAAGTCAGGTGCAGAATGAACAATGACTAGAACATATGTGACTACATTAAAAATATTAATATGGTGAAAAGTTAACTAAACGAAGTTAAAATACCAATGACAGAGCAGGAGAATTTAAAATGACAAAGAATTAATGATCATAAAACACAAATAATTTATTTTAAAAAGATTAATAAAGAAGAGAAGAAGAAGAAAGAGAAAAGGAGAAGAAAAAGAGAAAGATAACTTAATGGGAAAAGGACAGAGAATAGCCTTTGAATTTAAGTTGTTATTAGCTTAAAATAGACTGATATAAATGTAAGAGGTTTTATGTAAGCCTCATGGTAGCCACAAAGCAAAAACCTATAGTAGATACACAAAAGCGAAAGAGAAAGAAATCTAAGCATACTACTACAGAAAATCATCAAATCACAAAGGAAGAGAACAAGAGAAGAAGGAATAAAGGAATTACAAAACCTCCAGAAAACAATTTTTGAAGTGGTAATAAGTCCTTACCTATCAATACTTACTTTAACTGTAAATGGGCTAAATTGCCCAATCAAAAGACATCGAGTGGCTGAATGGATATATATATATATATATAATATATATTATATTATATATATATAATATATATATTATATATATTATATATATTATATATATATATTATATATTATATATATAATATAATATATATTATATATATATATATTATATATATATATATATACAGAGAGAGAGACAGAGACATAATGCCTGCAAGAGATTCTCTTCAGCTTTAAGGACAAATGGGACTGAAAGTAAAGGGATGGAAAAAGATATTCCATGTAAATGGAAATCAAAAGAAAGCTGGGGTAACTATATTTATATCAGTCAAAATAAACTTTAAGTCAAAAGACTGTAATAAGAGACAAGGACATTAATATAATGATAAAGAGTTCAATCCAACAAGAGGATATAACATTGGTAAATATTTATGCACCCAACATAGGAGCATCTAAATATACAAAGCAAACATTAACAGACCTAAAGGGAGAAATAAACAGCATACAATAATAGTAGGGGACTTTAATACCTCACTTTCATCAAAGACAGATCATCCAGACAGAAAATCAACAAGGACACATTGGCCTTAAATGACACGTTAGATCAAATGGACTTAACAGACATATCTAGAACATTTCATCCAAAAACAACAGAATATATATTCTTCTCAAGCACACACAGCATATAATAGGTCACAAAACAAGTCTTAATAAATTAGAAATTAATTACAAGAAGAAAAGTGAAAAAAATCACAAACATATGGAGATTAAACAACATGTTACTGGGTCATAAACAACATGACCAATGGGTCAAAGAAAAAAAAAAAGAAAAGCTTGAGACAAATGAAAATGGAAATACAACATATCAAAACTTATAGGATGCAACAAAAGGTGTCTGAATAGAGTTGTTCACAGTGATGAATGCCTACATTAGAGAAAGAAATATCTCAAATAAACAACCTAACTTTGTACCTCAAGGAACTAGAAAAATAAGAACAAATGAAGCCCAAAGTTAGTACAAGGAAGGAAATTTTAAAATATTGGAACAGAAATAAGAGAGTAAAGAGACAATAGAAAAGATGAACAAACTAAGGTCTATTTTTTTAAGGTAAAATATACAAAGCTTTAGCTAGACTCAGCAACAAAAAGGAGAGAGGACTGAAATAAAATCAGAAATGAAAAATAGATGTTAAAACTGATACCACAGGAATACAAAACAGTATAAGAAAATACCATGAACAATTATATGGCAACAAATTGAGCAACATAGAAGAAATGGATAAATTCCTATAAACATACAACCTACCAAGACCAAATCATGAAGAAATAGAAAATATGAACAGACTGATTACTAGTAAGGAGATTGACTCAGTAATCAAAAAGCTCCCAACAAACAAAAGTCCAGGACTGGATGGATTCACTGGTGAAATCTACCAAACATTTGAAGAAGGATTAATATCAATCCTTCTCAAACTCTTCTAAAAATAGAAGAGGAAGGAACACTGCTAAACTCTTTTTTACAAGGCCACCATTACCCTGATATCAAAATCAGACAAGGACATCACATAAGAGAAAGTTACAGGCCAACATGCCTGCTGAACAACAATGTATTAATCATCAACAAAATATTAGCCAACCAAATCCAACAATATATTAAAAGGATCATATACCATGGTCAAGTGGGATTTATTCCAGGGATGCAAGGATGGTTCAACATCTGCCAGTCTGTAAATATAATACACCACATTAACAAAATGAAGTATAAAAATCATAAGAGCATCTCAACAAATGCAGAAAAAGCATTTGACAAAATTCAACATCCATTCATGATAAGAACTCTCAACAAAATGAGTATAGAGAGAACATACCTCAATATATCAAAGGCCATTTATAAAAAACCCACAGCTAACATCATACTCAGTGGTGAAAAGCTGATTTTCCCTAAGATCAGGACCAAGACAAGGATGCCCACTCTTGCCACTTTGATTCAACATAGTATTGGAAGTTCTACCCAGAGCAATTAAGCAAGAAAAAGAAATAATAGGCAACCAAATCAGAAAGGAAGAAGTAAAAGTGTCTCTATTTGCAGATGACACAGTATTATATATAGAAAACGCTGAAGACTCCACCAAAAAACTGTTAGAACTAATAAATGAATTTAGTAAAGTTGCAAGATAAAAAATCTACATACAACAATCAGTTGCATTTTTATACACAAACTATCAGAGAGAAATTAAGAAAACAATCCTATTTACAATTGCATCAAAAAGAATAAAGTATCTAAGAATAAATTTAACCAAGATGGTGAAAGACTTGTACACTAAAAACCATAAGACATTGATGAAAGATATTGAATACACAAATAAATGGAAAGATAGTCCATGCTCAGTATGAGAAGAATCAATACTGTTAAAATGTCCATACTACCCAAAGCAATCTACAGATTCAATGCAATCCCAATCAAAATTCCAATTGGCATTTTTCAAAGAAATATAACAAACTCCTAAAATTTGTATGGAAACACAAAAGATCCCAAATAATCAAAGCAATCTTCAGAAAGAAGAACAAAGCTAGAAGCATCACACTTCCTGATTTCAAACTATATTACAAGCCTCTAGCAATCAAAACAATATGGTATTGACATAAAAACAGACACATAGATCAATAGAATTGAATAGAGAGCCCAGAATAAACACACGCATACATGGTCAATTAACTTATGAAAAAGAGCCAAGAATATACAGTGGGGAAAAGAGAGTCACTCCAATAAGTAGTATTGGCAAATCTGGACAGTCACATGCAAAAGAATGAAACTGGACCACTATCTTACACCATACACAAAAATTAACTCAAAATGGATTGAAAATTGAATGCAAGACCGGAAATCATAAAACTCCTAGAAGAAAACATAAGGGGTGAGCTCCTTGACATTAGTCTTGGTGATGATAATTTTGGAATTGACACCAAAAGCAAAGGCAACAAAAGCAAAATAAACAAATGGCATCAAACTAAAAAGCTTCTATACAGCAAATGAAATCATCAACAAAATGTAAAGGAAACCTACAAATAGGAGAAAACACTTACAAAACACCTATCTGATAAGAACTTGTATTGAGTATATATAAAGAATTCTCATAACTCAGTAATAAAACAAAGAATGTGATTTAAGAAATAGGCAAAAGATTTGAACAGGCATTTTGCCAAAGATACACATATAGCAAATAAGCACATGAAAAGATTCTCAGTACCATTTGTTGTTAGAGAAATGCAAATTAAAACCACAATGAGCTATCACTACACACCTACTAAAATGGCTAAAATTAAAGAGTCTGAAAATACCAAATGCTGGAGCAACTAGAATTCTCAAAATCACTAATGGAAACACAAAACCGTACAGCTGCTTTGGAAAAGAGTTTAGCAATTTCTTATAAATTTAAATATACACCATATGACCAGCAACCGACTCTTAATCACCTAAGAGAAATGAAAACGCATGTTCACTAAGACCTGTAAATGAATATTTATAGCAATTTTATTCGCAATAGCCAAAAACATGAAATTACCAAATGTTCATCAATGGTGAGTAAATAAACAAATTGTAATATATTTATGAAATGAAATACAACTCAGCAATAAAATGAAAGCAACTAAATATAACAAGATGAACATCAAAAGTATTATGCTAAGTGAAAAAAGCCAATCACAAAAATTCCATTTATATAACATTCTAAAAAAGACAAAAGTACAGAACAGAAGTCAGATCAATAGCTGCCAGTACTGGGGGCAGAGAAAAGGAAGTGACTGTTAAAGGGTATGAGGGAATTTTGGGGCCTATAGGAATGTTCTGTATTTTGATTGTGATGGTGGTTGTACTACTATAAACATTTCTCAAAGGTAACTGAACTCTACACTAGAGGATATATTTTACTGTATAAATTATAACTCAATAAATCTGACTTTTAAACAAAGCCAAAAACAAAGAGGATATGACTATGGAGTAAATTCGGTCTGATCACAGTGTTATTTAAATACAGTTCTGTGTATTCATGGTTACGTATATATTTATATGTGTATAGAAAAAGCTCTTAAATGTTCTAAATCGAAGTGTGAACTCTGATTATCTCTAGGGAATGGGAAAGGGAGAATAATTTTAATTTTATACATGTATTGGTTTAAAATTTTCCACGTACATGACTATATATTGTGTGTAGGTGGTTTAACAATAAAAAATATTAAAGACAAAAAACATTCTGCCACCATGGTGTAAAAGTGATTCCTTAACCATTTTCATTTCAAATACCCCATCTCATCTCACTCTATTTAAAAAGTGAGATTAACCGTGAGAAAACTTTTTTTTTCCTTTTATAAGAACAATTCTAGCTTTGAAGTTCTAAATCCAAATAACACATCTTACTTTTTTTCCTCTGAAACTGTTTCTGTAATAACAGCATTTTCTTATACTGTCTTCTTAAATTAATTTTAAGATACCTTAAAAAGATGTTTGGAAAGTTTTGTGGGAATATTTTTAATCAAAATGCCCACATCTTTGAAAACACTTAGGAAATTAGATGTATCCAACGTAAACCTGTCGGGAAGGTCAACAGAAAAAAGAATTTACAATCAAATGCTAAACAGCCACACTGCTATCCCTTCTGATAGATTTAATCAAAAGGTTTCTTTGGTGGTTTCTCCTTAAATTTCAGTTTGAGTCATTTTTATTTGTGAAACTGAAAACAAATCTGAAAACAAAATCAAGGTTTTATGATGACAGATGCAAATCACAATTGCATCAAATGCTAGTTCTTATCTATAAAAGGTCCTTCCATAAATAATGCAGTGAGGACCACTCACTGAGAAGGTATACGTATTTACAATATTGTCGAATTCCTTTTTTATCAAAATGACAGTACCTAAAATACAACATTCCCTAATGTACCACAATTACTTGAGCTTTCAGTTTCTCCTTTAAAAAACTGCTATGACATCATCATGCCTTTTCAGTTTTTCATACTTTCTAATAAGATTCCCTAAAAGTGGTAAAAAAAAATTGTATCCCAAGTTACAGGAAACAAATATCTTTGTTCCCCCACATTTTAGGTAACACTGATAGTATCCTGGTGTAGATATGCACTGATCTAATTTTTAAGGGACCCTTTATCTTTATTCTCTCCCCTTACTTCTTCCCTTCTAGGGGCTTTCCTTTCCTCTCATAGGATAGTGATAACATATCTGCACAGGAATGATGGTATATATAGAAATGTAGAAGATATATTTGGTTGACTTTCAAGAGCCTCATTTAATGGTGAAATATAGGGAGTACTTAGAAAAAAGAAATGAACATAATTTCCATTAAGGTGAAAAGCATTAAGTGCCTTCTTTCCAAAGTTACTTTACCCAGATATTTTTTCAAAGAATGTATTATATTATCATTATTACTAACTGGTATTTATCTCTTCTCCCCACCACCCTCACACACACACACGTACCACAGAAATTATAAAATGTGCCCTGGAGAGTAATGTGGCCATGCAATTATTTACAGATTCTTATTTTTTTAAAAAAATGACCCAAATTGACTGAAAATCAAAGAAAGAAAAAGATTCAAATGCTCTAGTTTTAATTAATACTTCACTAAAAATTGCTTTGCTTTACAAACCTCTTGCTTTTGTTTCTAACTTCTTAAGCTCTATCTGAAATAAGCATTTCTTCATGAAATCATACCCATAAACTTCATGAAATTGCAATTGATTATACTGTTATCTCAAAAATTTTGAGTATATATACAATAACTTTATATTTTATATAATTATATATTATATATGTTTATATAAATATGAATTGTCTCAGTAGTTTAAGAAAACATTTTCATTGTTATTTGGACAACCTAATAGAATTAACCAGGGTGAATAAATTTTGCATCAGAGAACAATTAGCTTGTCACCACTTTTAACCCCTAAACTTTAAAACATGTTCTGCACCCACTAGTGCTCAAAAAAATGCAAATTAAAACAGAAATGTAATCCTAATATTTTGCCTATCATCTGATCAAAATTTTAAAAGAATAAAAATCACCAGTGTTCCAATGCTCAGTAAAATAAAGTGGTAAAAAAAAAATGGTTGTAATCTAAATGCAATTTGACAGCAGGTGCCAAAAGCATTTAAAAACTTTTTGACCCTACAATTTCATCTCTAAGAGTTTATCTGAGGAAATAATCAGACAGGTGAGAAATGTTGAAGGTGCGAAACTGCTTATTGAAGTTCCTTTCTCATGCTGGCATAAGAACAAACGAACCAAACCAAGATTCAACCTAAATACCCAATAATAAGTAATTGGTCAAATAACTTATAGTACCTTCATACTAGGTATATTAGTTTTCTGTTGTTGCTGCAACAATTTACTACAAATTTAGCATTTATATTTACATTTATATTACTGAATATGCATAGAAGCAATTCCTGAAAGATATTCCACAAAATGTTAACAGTTATTTCTAAAAGGTAGAATTTTAGAAAAAAAGTCAAAGAAACAGATAGAACATGGAGTCTAATTTAGCTCTGCCCTGTGACAAATGAGATAACACACTGCCCTCTTCTCAAACTATCCCAATCAAGATTTAATGAAGGTTTCTGGACCCAGTCTGGAAAAGGAATGCTCAAGTAAAGCCTGAAAGCTCCTCAGGCATAAGCTGCAGAGGCACCGAGAGGGACACCCAGCACCTCCTGAGGCGGGAGAGGTAGTGAGCTCAGGGGCTCAGCAGGAAGAGGACCTTCAAGATGGTGGAGGAGTAAGACATGGAGATCAACTTCCTCCCCACAAACACATCAAAAATACATCTACATGTGGAAGAGCTCCTAGAGAACACCTACTGAACACTGACAGAAGACCTCAGACTTCCCAAAAGGCAAGAAACTCCCCACGTACCTGGCCATATGGCTGACAGCTCTTGGTGCTCTGACCGGGTGTCAGGCCAGAGCCTCTGAGGTGGGAGAGCTGAGTTCTGAATATTGGTCCACCAGAGACCTCCCAGCCCCACGTAATATCAATCGGCGAGAGCTCTCCCAGAGATATCCTTCTCAATGCTAAGACCCAGCTCCAGTCAATGACCAGCAAGCTCCAGTGCTGGACTCCCCATGCCAAACAACTATCAAGACAGACACACAACCCCACCCATTAACAGAGAGGCTGCCTAAAATCATAATAAGTTCACAGACCCTGAAACACACCACTGGACGTGATCCTGCCCACCAGAAAGACAAGATCCAGCCTTATCCACCAGAACACAGGCACCAGTCCCCTCCACCAGGAAGCCTACACAACCAACTGAACCAACCTTACCCACTGGGGACAGATACCAAAAACAATGGGAACTACGAACCTTCAGCCTGTGAAAAGGAGATCCCAAACACAGTAAGTTAAGTAAAATGAAAAGACAGAGAAATACACAGCAGAGGAAGGAGCAAGGTAAAAACCCACCAGACCAAACAAATGAAGAGGAAATAGATAGTCTACCTGAAAAAGAATTCAGAGTAATGATAGTAAAGATGATCCAAAATCTTGGAAACAGAAAGGAGAAAATGCAAAAAACATTTAACAAGGACCTAGAAGAAATAAAGAAAAAACAAACAATGATGAACAACACAATAAATGAAATTAAAAATTCTCTAGAAGGAATTAATAGCAGAATAACTGAGGCAGAAAAAAGGATAAGTGACCTGGAAGATAAAAGAGTGGAAATAACTACTGCAGAGCACAATAACGAAAAGAAACAAAAGAATTGAGGACAGTCTCAGAGACCACTGGGACAACATTAAATGCAGCAACATTCAAATTATAGGGATCCCAGAAGAAGAGAAAAAGAAAGGGACTGAGAAAATATCTGAAGAGATCATAATTGAAAACTTCCCTAATGGGGGAAAGGAAACAGTCAATCAAGTCCAGGAAGTGCAGAGAGTCCCATACAGGATAAAACCAAGGAGAAACACGCCAAGACATATATTAATCAAACTATCAAAAATTAAATACAAAGAAAAAATATTAAAAGCAGCAAGGGAAAAGCAACAAATAACATACAAGGGAATACCCATAAAGTTAACAGCTGATCTTTCAGCAGAAACTCTGCAAGCCAGAAGGGTGTAGCAGGACATATTTAAAGTGATGAAAGGGAAAAACCTACAATCAAGATTACTCTACCCAGCAAGGATCACATTCAGATTTGACAGAAAAATTAAAACTTTTACAGACAAGCAAAAGCTAAGAAAATTCAGCATCACCAAACCAGCTTTACGACAAATGCTAAAGGAACTTCTCTAGGCAGGAAACACAAGAGAAGGAAAAGACCTACAATAACAAAGCCAAAACAGTTAAGAAAATAGTAATAGGAATATACATATTGATAATTACATTAAACGTAAAAGGATTAAATGCTCCAACCAGAAGACACAGACTGGCTGAATGGATACAAAAACACGACCCGTATATAAGCTGTCTACAAGAGACCCACTTCAGACCTAGGGACACATACAGACTTGAAAGTGAGGGTATAGAAAAAGATATTCCATGCAAATGGAAATCAAAAGAAAGCTAGAGTAGCAGTTCTCATATCAGACAAAACAGACTTTAAAATAAAGACTATTTGAAGAGACAAAGAAGGACACTACATAATGATCAAGGGATCAATCCAAGAAGAAGATAAAACAATTGTAAATATTTATGCACCCAACATAGGAGCACCTCAATACATAAGACAAATGCTAACAGCCATAAAAGGGGAAATAGACAGTAACACAATAATAATAGTGGATTTTAACACTTTCACCAATGGACAGATCATTCAAAATGAAAATAAATAAGGAAACACAAGCTTTAAATGATACATTACACAAGATGGACTTAATTGATATTTATAGGACATTCCATCTACAAACAACAGAGGGCTTCCCTGGTGGTGCAGTGGTTGAGAATCTGCCTGCCAATGCAGGGGACACGGGTTCGAGCCCTGGTCTGGGAAGATCCCACATGCCGTGGGGCAACTGGGCCCGTGAGCCACAACTACTGAGCCTGCGCGTCTGGAGCCCGTGCTCCACAACAAGAGAGGCCGCGATAGTGAGAGACCTGTGCACCGCGATGAAGAGTGGCCCCCGCTTACCGCAACTAGAGAAAGCCCTTGCACAGAAACGAAGACCCAACACAGCCAAAAATAATTAATTAATTAATTAATTAATTTTTTTAAAAAAGAGTTCTATAAAAACAACAGAATACACTTTCTTCTCAAGTGCTCATGGAACATTCTCCAGGATAGATCATATCTTGAGTCACAAATCAAGCCTTGGTAAATTTCAGAAAATTGAAATCGTATCAAGTACCATTTCTGACCACAATGCTGCAAGACTAGATATCAATTATAGGGGGAAAAAAACTGTAAAAAATACAAACACCTGCAGGCTAAAAAATTCAGTATTAAATAACCAAGAGATCACTGAAGAAATCAAAGAGGAAATCAAAAAGTACCTACAAACAGATGACAATGAAAACACAATGACCCAAAACCTATGGGATGCAGCAAAAGCAATTCTAAGAGGGAAGTTTATGGCAATACAACCCTATCTCAAGAAACAAGAAACATCCCAAATACAAAACCTAACCTTATACCTAAAGCAATTAGAGAAAGAAGAACAAAAAAACCCCAAAGATAGCAAAAGGAAAGAAAGCATAAAGATCAGATCAGAAATAGATGAAAAAGAAACGAAGGAAATGATAGCAAAGATCAATAAAACTAAAAGCTGGTTCTTTGAGAAGAAAAACAAAATTGATGAACCATTAGCCAGACTCATCAAGAAAAAAAGGGAGAAGACTCAAATCAACAGAAGGAGAAATGAAAAAGGAGAAGTAACAACTGACACTGCAGAAATACACAGGACCATGAGAGATTACTACAAGCAACTATATGTCAATAAAATGGACAACCTGGAAGAAATGGACAAATTCTTAGAAAAGCACAACCTTCCAAGACTGAACCAGGAAGAAATAGAAAATATGAAAAGACCAATCACAGGCACTGAAATTGAAACTGTGATTAAAAATCTTTCAACAAACAGAAGCCCAGGAGCAGATGGCTTCACATGTGAATTCTATCAAACATTTAGAGAAGAGCTAACACCTATCCTTCTCAAATTCTTCCAAAATATAGCAGAGGGCAGAACACTCCCAAACTAATTATACGAGGCCATGATCACCCTGACACTAAAACCAGACAAAGATGTCAGAAAAATAGAAAACTACAGGCCAATATCACTGATGAAAATAGGTGCAAAAATCTTCCACAAAATACTAGCGAACAGAATCCATCAGCACATTAAAGGGATCATACACTATGATCAAGGGGGGTGTATCCCAGGAATGCAAGGATTCTTCACTATATGCAAATCAATCAATGTGATAAACCATATTAAACTGAAGGATAAAAACCATATGATCATCACAATAGATGCAGAAAAAGCTTTCGACAAAATTCAACACCCATTTATGAAAAAAACCCTCTGGAAAGTAGGCATAGAAGGAACTTACCTCAACATAATAAAGGTCATATATGACAAACCCACAGCCAACATCATTCTCAATGGTGGAAAACTGAAACCATTTCCAGTAAGATCAGGAACAAGACAAGGTTGCCCACTCTCACCACTATTATTCTACATAGTTTTGGTAGTTTTAGCCACAGCAATCAGAGAAGAAAAAGAAATAAAAGGAATCCAAATCAGAAAAGAAGAAGTAAAGCTGTCACTGTTTGCAGATGACGTGATATTATACGTAGAGAATCCTAAAGATGCTACCAAAAAATTACTAGAGCTAATCAATGGATTTGGTGAAGCAGTAGGATACAAAATTAATGCACAGAAATCTCTTGCATTCCTATACACTAATGATGAAAAATCTGAAAGAGAAGTTAAGGAAACGCTCCCATTTACCACTGCAACAAAAAGAATAAAATACCTAGGAATAAACCTACCTAAGGAGACAAATGACTTGTATTCAGAAAACTATAAGATACTGATGAAAGAAATTAAAGATGATACAAACAGATGGAGAGATATACCATGTTCTTGGATTGGAAGAATCAACATTGTGAAACTGACTATACTACCCAAAGCAATCTACAGATTCCGTGCAATCCCTATCAAACTACCAATGGCATTTTCCACAGAACTAGAACAAGAAATTTCACAATTTGTATGGAAACACAAAAGACCCCGAATAGTCAAAGCAATCTTGAGAACGAAAAAGGGAGCTTGAGGAATCAGGCTCCCTGACTTCAGTCTATACTACAAAGCTACAGTAATCAAGACTGTATAGTACTGGCACAAAAACAGAAATATAGATCAATGGAACAGGATAGAAAGCCCAGAGATAAACCCACGCACATTTGGTCACCTTATCTTTGATAAAGGATGCGAAAATATACAATGAAGAAAAGACAGCCTCTTCAATAAGTGGTGCTGGGTAAACTGGACAGCTACATGTAAAAGAATGAATTTAGAACACTCCCTAACACCATACACAAAAATAAACTCAAAATGGATTAAAGACCTACATGTAAGGCCAGACACTATCAAACTCTTAGAGGAAAACATAGGCAGAATACTCTATGACATAAATCACAGCAAGATCCTTTTTGACCCACTTCCTAGAGAAATGGAAATAAAAACAAAAATAAATAAATGGGACCTATTGAAACAAAATCTTTTGCACAGCAAAGAAAAACATAAAGAAGACAAAAAGATAGCCCTCATAATGGGAGAAAATATTTACAAATGAAGCAACTGACAAAGGATTAATCTCCAAAATATACAAGCAGTCCATGCAGCTCAATATCAAAAAAACAAACAACCCAATCCAAAAATGGGCAGAAGACCTAAACAGACATTTCTCCAAAGAAGATATACAGATTGCCAGCAAACACATGAAAGAATGCTCAACATCATTAATCATTAGAGAAATGCAAATCAAAACTACAATGAGGTATCACCTCACACCGGTCAGAATGGTCTTCATCAAAAAAATCTACAAACAATAAATGCTGGAGTGGGTGTGGAGAAAAGGGAACCCTCTTGCACTGTTAGTGGGAATGTAAATTGATACAGCCACTGTGGAGAAAAGTATAGAGGTTCCTTAAAAAACTAAAAATAGAACTACCATACGACCCAGCAATCCCACTACTGGGCATATAACCTGAGAAAACCATAATTCAAAGAGAGTCATGTACCAAACTGTCATTGCAGCTCTATTTACAATAGGCAGGACATGGAAGCAACCTAAATGTCCATTGATAGATGAATGGATAAAGAAGATGTGGCCCATATATACAATGGAATATTACTCAGCCATAAAAAGAAATGAAATTGAGTTATTTGTAATGAGCTGGATGGACCTAGAGTCTGTCATACAGAGTGAAGCAAGTCAGAAAAAGAAAAACAAATACCGTATGCTAACACGTATATATGGAATTTTTAAAAAATGGTTCTGAAGAACCTATGGGCAGGGCAGGAATAAAGATGTAGACGTAGAGAATGGACTTGAGTACACGGGGAGGGCGAAGGGTAAGGTGGGATGAAGTGAGAGAGTGGCATGGACATATATACACTACCAAATGTAAAATAGCTAGCTATTGGGAAACAGCCACATAGCACAGGGAGATCAGCTCGCTGCTTTGTGACCACCTAGAATGGTGGGATAGGGAGGGTGGGAGGGAGACACAAGAGGGAGAGGATATGGTAATATATGTATATGTATAGCTGATTCACTTTGTTATACAGCAGAAGCTAACACACCATTTTAAAGCAATTATACTCTAATAAAGATGCTAAAAAATTACTATATAAAAAATAATAATAATAAAGAAATATAAAATAAAAGGTAGAATTTTAGGTGATGTAAATTTATTTTTTTAATTTTCTGTATTTAAATCCATGAACATGTACTTTTGGCATATTAATACATAAATAAATATAAAACAAAATAATTTCTGGACTTTTTCTGTTGTGACCTTGGGGGAAAAATTCCCTCATTTTTGAACCTCTGTTTCTTAATCAGTAAAGTAAGCTACATGATATTTTTCTCATCCTATCCAATTCTAAGGGTTTCTGATTTTTAATCGGCCACTCAACTCTGTACTCAGGTTCAGTCTATGTTTACAGAAAAAATGAAAGATGGGGGAGAATTTTCAGGAAGGAGGGAGGCCATTGGTGTTACAAGAAATTGTCTTCATTTTGTCAATTTCACACATTGTAGAAAACTATAATTGCTTTTTAAGGTGACAATTCATTCAAGACTGAGGTTCCCAATGCAGTTATTTATTCACCTCTGCTAATTGTCCAGATGCTGTAGTTTATTCTAGCTTTTAAACTACATTTCCTGAACTGTCATTATTGAAGCAACAAGCACTGAGGATATTGTAAATTACAGTAGACAAGACAGAGAAGCTACATCCATGGAGCCAATATTCAAGATGGAGAACACAAACGATGTCTTATCAAGTGAGTACATAAACAAGACAGATTGTTATAAAAATTTGAAGGATATAAATGAGATGTGCTAGATAATAATGTAGAAGGGCCATAAGGGAAGGACTCTCTGGGGAAGTAGCATTTGAACTGAAACCTACAAGATCACTTCACATCCATTTGGATGACTATAACAAAAAAAAGTAGACAGTAACAAGTTGAGGAGAATGTAGAGAAATTGTAACCCTCACACATTGCTAATAGGAATATCAAATGATGCAGCTGCTTTAGAAAACAGTTTGGCAGTGCCTCAAAAAATTAAATATAGAGTTAACTTAGGACTCAGGAATTCCAGTCCTAGGTATCTTCCCAAAAGAAGTGGAAACATACATTCAAACAAAAACGTGTACATAAATGTTCACAGCAGTATTAATCATAACAGCCAAAAAGTAGAAAAACCCAAATATCCATAAACTGATGGATGGATAAATAAAATGTGGTCTATCATACAATGGAATGTATAATGGTTGCACACCTTTGTGAATATTCTAAAATCACTGAACTGTACAATTTTTAAAAGGGTAAGTTTTATGATATGTGAATTGTATCTCAATAAAGCTATTATTTTTGAAGTAACAATGAAAATAATACAGGATAATGATAGTATCTATCTCACATATCTCATGGGTTTTATCAAATTTAAAATGAGTTAATGTGTGTAAAGTGCTTAAAGGAAAATATTTGACCCATTGTAAGTGCTACATAAGTGATAAATAAAATTTCCTGTCAAGGTAAAAGTTTATGTTTTGGTATACATTCCCACCCCTTCCAGACACATTGTATTAATGGAGTAAATATAAAAATAATTTGCAGTATCTACAACCAATAAAATGTAAGTATTTAGGATGTGATAAATCATATAAAATCAGTGAGAAAAAAAACACAACAGAAAAATGAACAGGGTATAAGAACAATTTATAGGCAAAGAACTCCAAATGGCCCATAAAAATATGAAAATATAATCAACTTCACAGTTAATCAGGAAAATTCATAGTAAAATAAGAAGATACATTTTATACTCACCTACTTTGGCAAAAATTACAAAATTCTAATAACCTCAAGTGTTTATGAGGATATGGAGAAATAAACATTCTAGAGAACAATTGGACACTATCTAGTAAATTTGACACGATACTAGATAATAAAGTTGAAGATACTTAGAATGTATGAACAAGAAATTCCATTTCTAAGCACGTACCCTAAAGAAGTAAGGAGACAGACTGAGAATTTTTATTGTATCCTTGTTTATGGTAATGAAAATTGAAAAATAACTATTAAAATGAGAATGGATGCACTGTGGTATTCCTACAATGGAAACCATATACAGTAGTTGATGAATGAACTACAGCTGCATGTATTAACATGGACAAATCTCCAAAAACATAATTTATACAAAAAGAAGTGTTTCAGAATGATTTATACATTATATGTATATATATAAAATGATGGGTATAGTTTTAAAAAATTTTTAACGTGAAACAATGCTGTATATTTTACATATGAATATACATGTGTGTAGCTAAAAAACAAAAATAGCATGAAAATAATTAACAACAAATTCAGGTTAGTGATTACCTCTATGGAGGGAAGGAGGAAAATGGGATCATGGAGGGATACACATGAGGCAGCAATTATATCTGTAATTTTGTATTTCTTTAAAAATTCCTAACTGAAGTAAATACAGAATAAGATAAAGATTTGCTAAAGGTGACTGGTAGGAACATAGGTATACATTATATTTTCCTAACTTGCCTATATTATGTTAAAAAAGAAATAACAGGCCCAAGGTGGAGTTATTCCACAGACAGCAAACCATGACTTAATTGTATTTTCAATGTCTCCCAGAAACGTGGCGTTTAAACAGGCAATCTGAAATTTCCTGGTCTGTACTAGTGAAGTAATCTGTATAATAAGACCCCTGCTGTTCCTTTTCCCCAAAAAGAAGATGACCTGGCCTGAAATAACTCTATCTTTTCTTTTGTTAATAATTTCCTTGCCCCACCTTCTGCTTATAAAAACCTTCCATTTCGTTGTACAACTCCTCGAACTGCCCTTCTAAGAACTAGATGGGATGCTGCTTGATTCATGAATTGTCGAAAAAAGCCAATTAGATTTTCAAATTTACTCAGTTGAATTTTGCTTTTTACAAGATTTGGTGGCAGTGATGTGATCAGCATTTGGGGTCAATGAGAAACACAAGTGTGGCACCCTGAGAACGCTTTTTGAGTTCTCTTTCTCACTATTTCCAAGGGGCCGTTGTTGAGTTCCTCTTGTTTTGAGCTCTGCTCTTCTTGCATTCAAGCTCCCAATCTAATTGGTTTTCCTTTACTGAACAGGTCAACTTGAACTGGTAGATGATTCTGCCTGAAGCCCAGTTGAGCTGGCAAACCATACTGCCTAGACTCAAGCCCCTAGCCTTTCAGACTGAAATTCCCAGGTTTTTGAGTGGATAACCCCAGCCCTTGATTCTGCTCCCAGATTCCACCTTGGGAACTGCTGATGGTTTAGTCCACAATTCCCTATTTCTTTGGAATCCATCCCCAGATTCCACTCTTGGAACTTGGGGGCAGCCGCAGTTTTGCATTTTGTTTCAAATCAGTCCACAGTTCCCAGTCCTTGGGGTTTATTGGTTCAATCCTTTTCCAAGGTTCCAAGGTTCCACAGGCATTGGTAGGCATTGGTAGTACACATAGGGCCTTCTTTTGGCCAGCATGCAGTAACATCTCTTGGTTCCTTCCAGTATATTCACATGTTCATTTGTCTTGTTTCATGTAGATAAAGGCTAATTGATAATGGGATCCTTTATATTCAAAGAGTTGGGCACTCCACCTTCTGGCATACCTGCTTATTTTATGACTGGGACTGTGGTGCCGAAAACTGTGGATATCTACAAAAATGGCAAAATTTTACTCCAATTAGACAAGATCACTCATTTAAGAAATGCACTTGAGAGCAAGGGATCTCAAGGTGAACAAATAGAATGGGATGCCTATTTTAACTGGTACACAGACGCTTACAAAAGGCTTCAGGGTTCCAAAATGTCTTCATTGAAAGATTCGTTACAAAAGGCTAATGAAAAATTAAAGATGCAAAAGGCATCTAAAACAACTCCTACCTCTCCCCCATTACACCCTCCTAAGGGTTTATCATCAAAACACTGGCCCAGAAATTGAGATTGTCCTCAAAGGCCCTATGCAAATTCTTCAGTGTCCTCTTATCTACCTTCAGAAAGGCCCCAGATGGGCCCCTCCCAAAGTTGATGGGACTCTGAGGGTTTTTCTGGTAAAACTGCTTTGTTATTCCCTTAAACAGGGAAAGGAAACTAAAATTAAAATTTATGAGGTTATTTAAAACTGCCAGAAATATTTATTGTTTGTCCCAGCTGAAACCTGACAAGATATTTGAAAGGATTTAATAACTTTATGATCAGAAATTTGGCCAAATTGGAACCTGATAACCAGAGCCTGATAGAAAATTTTTTCAAGCCCTCTCTTCTAAGCTAAAATAAAACTATGTGCCCAGAGGGAAAGAAGTAAATTAGAGAAAATGTAGTTGGAAGGGTGAGTCAACCTCTTTATCATTCAGGCTGCAATCCATTTCTTTGGGGAATTGGAACCAATTGTCTTTGTCTTGCAAATTTCTGCTGCAGGGCCAAAGGTGTGGCTCTAAAAGTTCAAAGGTCATCTGCATTTTTTTTTTTTTAACCAATTCCCCAAACCTTGCCTATTCCTCTCAAAATGCTAAAAAAAGTTCAGAACATCTTTAATGTTTTTCCAGATTTAATGAAATCTTTTCTCTATCAATGATTTGGTAAGATATATCTTTGGGAACAAAGATGAAACATTTACTTTTTTCTCCCTATCTGGTCCCTCCAAAATTCAGAAACTCTCAGTGAGTATTCTTTTTTTTTTTTTTTAATTTATTATTATTTATTTTTGGCTGTGTTGGGTCTTCGTTTCTGTGCGAGGGCTTTCTCTAGTTGCGGCAAGCGGGGGCCACTCTTCATCGCGATGCGCAGGCCTCTCACTATCGCGGCCTCTCTTGTTGCGGAGCACAGGCTCCAGACGCGCAGGCTCAGCAATTGTGGCTCACGGGCCTAGTCGCTCCGCGGCATGTGGGATCTTCCCAGACCAGGGCTCGAACCCGTGTTCCCTGCATTGGCAGGCAGAATCTCAACCACTGCGCCACCAGGGAAGCCCTCAGTGAGTTTTCTTATTACCAACAAATCAGCCTTAAAAAGAGCTTATATGACCAATCGCTATTCTAGCTGCATTATATAAATAATCAGGCCAAGTTTAATACAAATAAATTAGTTTTACTGTAATTATCTTTGGTAAAAAATGGGACTAATTGTAGAGAGAAAAATTACAATTGCACCTTTGTATATATAAGATTCTAGTCCTGTTAATTGTCTTCAAGGTTCTGTTACATACCTGTAAACTGGACTGGATCCTAAATTCTTCTGGTTTCCTCAAATATCTGGCTATGCTTCACCAAACTAATGTTCCCATCCTTCTGATTTGGAATCACTAAGAACAAAGATATAGCTTGAGCCCTGTCAGAAAGGATCTTACCAAGTACTCCTGAACACTGACGCTGCTGAAAAACTAGAAAGCATTAAGCCTTTTATATACATCTCACAGCTAAAGAAGGCTCCACTTAATATCTGATACAGACACTGAAGAACTCTGAATCAAATTGATGGGGAAAGGAAATAGCTGACAGGTAGTCTACAAGGTAAGACTGCCTCCACCCAAGATAATGGATCAAAACTTTATACTTTAACTAAACAGGAAACGCTTTCTCCTTCTTTTCCTTTTCTTTACTCCAGCATTTGCCTGGAAAGCTAACACCTTCATCTGTATCTCCCAGGCCATTGCTAAGGGTGGGGGTAACCTTTCAGATTGCTGGATTTATCATCAAAGATTCTGATCTATCCATAATTATCTAGATCATAATTGTCCCCACTCACTGAGAGATCTCACCAGCAGCTCCCATCTTTGCAAGGGGTTTAGGATGACTCTTTATTTCAGGCTGTGAGATTCTCTTCCCATATTCACTAAAAACCTGACTATCTCCTGGACTGAACAGGTAAACACAGAAATACCTGTGACTAAATACATTCCCTGGTTAAGAGTAAATACAAATGAGAATATACTAAGAAACCTCCTCTTAACTCTTGACGATATTACAGATTCCATTGCTAAGGCATTGACTTGCCAAAATAGATCATTAACCTCTCTGGCCAAAGTTGTTCTTGATAAAAGATGCCCCTTGATTATCTTTTACCAAACAAACAGGTGTCTATTCTGTGGCCAACACCACCTGCTATACCAGGACTGACACTTTTGGGGAAGTTGAAACACAGTAATGTAAGGTCACTTGATCAAGCCACTTGGCTTAAAAGGGTGACTCCTTCAATGGGGGTCTTCCTCTGATTGGTTTGGGTCTTGGGGACTATGGCTCCAAATTGCACTCCAAATATTGGAAATTATCCTGCTTATTGTAATCATAATAATTTCCCTGGCATGTTGTATTCTCTCAAAAGGTTTAAATGCATGTGAAGCCACTAACCACCAAGCAAATAATCTCTCTAAGACTGGAACATCAGAAAAGAAACAAAGAGAATGACGGATTTAAGGATAATGAACCTGACTCGTGAATGTCATAGGGATTATGGAAAAGCATCATGACCTATGGATATCACATCAAATATGAAGAAAAATGAGATAACTACAGAGAGGTATGAGAATGGAGTTAATTCTTTAATTTTTCATCACATCTCTCAGGCTGAGAGTTTGATCAAAAGGGGGAATTGTTGAAAAGAGAAGAAAAGAAAAGAAAAGAAAAGAAAAGAAATAACAGGTTCAGGGTGGATTCATTTGTCTCCACAACAGCAAACCAAGACTTAATTGCAGTTTCAACCTCTCCCAGGAATGTGATTTTAAACAGATAATCTGAAATTTCCTGATTAGCTCTAGTGAGGTAATCTGCATACCTTCCCCCCAAAAGATGACCTGGCTGGAAACAATCTTTCTTTTCTTTTCCTGATAATTTCCTTACCCCACCTTCCCTTTGCCTGTACAAACCTTCCATTTTGTACAGCTCCTTGGAGCACCCTTCTGTTTACTAGATGGGATGCTGCCCAACTCATGAATTGTTGAATAAAGCCAATTAGATCTTCAAATTTACTCAGTGAAATTTTAGTTTTTAACAATAATAAAGAATAATTTTTAAGAAGTAAAATTTTTTTAAAAATTCATGCCTTCCAGCCCACAATCAAAAAGATTTTTTCTGAGTCACAAGCACTAATTTTTTAATTTTTTTTGATATTTCATCCATTTTTGGTGGAATTTCTTCCCTAATAGCCTCAACAACTAAGTACTTTTGGTTGTAATTAAATAACCATTTAATTAAGGATATTTTAAACATTTAAAAAATGAAAATATACAAGATAATTACAAGTTTGCAATAAAGTTCCTTTCATGCACTGAATTTTTATTATGAATGTATCAATAATACTCTAGTTGCGCTTCCATTTCTAGACTTACTGCAGAACTTTTTTTTTTTTTAGCAGCTTTGACATTTTTAATGTCATGCAATGATTCAAGGGGGAAATTGTTCAGTCAAATTTTAACATCATTCTTTAATCACAATTTAGTCAATTTAGGTTAATCTATCCTTTTAAAAAGGTATTATTGCTATAATCAACTTCTAATATATTCTTAAACCTCTGACTTTTTGATAGACATGAAAAGAAAAAGGAATAGTCTTCATTCTTCCTTTACCCAGTTAATCCACAAGAACCATATTATGTGAAAATAACTTAGAAACCATTAAATTCCCAATAAAAAACTTATGGAGAAACATAAGCTTCAGAATTTAGTATAATAACTTAGCTAACAAAGCAAATAGAATGTGATTAGGAAAATCAAGTTCACTCTCAAATATATACAGGATGAACAGAACTCTCCTTTTTTCAAACCCTCCGGATTAACAATTTAATATTTTCTTTTTTTAAATTAATTAATTAATTTATTTATTTATTTTGGCTTCATTGGGTCTTCATTGCTGTGCACGGGCTTTCTTTAGTTGCAGCAAGCGGGGGCTACTCTTTGTTGCAGTGAGCAGGCTTCTCATTGTGGTGGCTTCTCTTGTTGAGGAGCACAGGCTCTAGGCATGTGGGCTTCAGTAGTTGTGGCTCGTGGGCTCTAGAGCGCAGGCTCAGTAGCTGTGAAACATGGGCTTAGTTGCTCCGTGGCATGTGGGATCTTTCCGGACCAGGGCTCAAACCCGTGTCTGCTGCATGGTTGTCCAGTTAGTCAAAAAGCATTAGAGAGAGATTGTTTTGTGAGAACAGTGTAATAGGCTGTGAGTACATATTTTTTAATAGGCCACAAACTCTACTCTTAAGAAGCATATATAGGAGCTGAGGAGTAAAGACTGCATAAGATACACTTTGTAAATACGATGCAACACATTAGCAAATTATTCAACTCCAACCTCTTATTTCTAATATACACTTCAGATCTTAAGAATAATGACACATCATTATATTTTATATCTAGCTTACAAGATTATGGCAGAATCAGGAAGTATTCAGAAAGTTTGGCTTTGCTGCCCCAGACACTTGCAATTCTATTCCAGTCTTTCTTCAAGAGCCAGACACCCTCAAGATCTTATTTATTTATTTATTTTACAATATGTGTCAGATACACTATGCATCAGTTTAAAATAGCATGTTTAATAATAAGCATGCTAGTAAAAATTATTATTTTGTATCAGTAAGATTAGGCTACATAATGCAACAATAAGAAATCTCAGTGGCTCACAACAACAAAGTAGATTTCTCACATATTATATGCTGGCTTTGGGTGTTGTTCTTCTTCATAATCTCTTTACTCCAGAATCCAAGGTGAGGAAACCCCTAACTGAGACATCACCATTCTCATGACAGAGAGAAAAGAGAGAGTGGTGGACATATACGATGACTCTTAAAAATTTCTGCTTATAAGTTATATATATATATATTATATATATATTATATATTATATATATATATCATATATATATATAATATATAATATATATATATATCATATCCACTCACATTTCATAGGCCCTCCTTCTGCACCTGGGCCATGGAGAGGTCAGAAATCCAGACCCTTCAGATCAGGGCTTGCTGTCTTCATTGATTGGGATGAGGCCCAATTCTGATTTTGTTTTATTCAAGCCTATTTTTCTTCCTTCTACCATCAATCCCAAAGCTCACTTCTTTCCTTAGGCATGTCACCCCCTACTCTAGTGTGCCTTAAGGTGCATGTCCTTGACAAACAGAAAGTGTTGTTAGGTGTATGTTTGTGTCTTCAATGGACAGAGAGGAGACTGTGCTGGATCTTGTGTCCACCACATTATAGCTTTCCATTCCCCTAGGATTAAAATTGCTTCCAATTTCCCATCCTACAATCTTCGATGAGGACGCTTGTACAAACCCCTCCAGGACTATGTATAAGGGTCTGAAAGGTATGCTCCAGAGTAGGGGTATCAGCCAAAGGGCACACAGGTAATGTTACAGAAGGTTGCCCAAAGGTTCTCTAAGGGCACTGCACCAGTTACCCTCCCCCAGTAGTGTGCTGGAGCCAGTTTACACAGCTTTGCAAGAGCTAATTGTTAAATTTTAAGAATTTTACAAGTTTATCATTAAATACAGTCATTATTAAAAATTAAACTTCATTTTATTGTATTCATTTTACTACTTTACCTTTTACAATGTATTTTACCTCATTTCACTGTTACCCATGCTCTAGATGTTATTTACATCTATTATAACTGAACAGTGGAAATGCTATATAACTCTGTACTACTGTACATCTCATCCCAATTCCACTTTCATTGATGTCACATTGGCAGCTTGAACTCAGCAACACTGGAACCAGTTACACCATGGATATTTGCAAATGCTACCAATCAGGGCTTGACTGATTGCTTAAGGTCTCTGCTAAAATATCACCTACTCAGACAGGCCTTTACTCACAACTCTTTTTAAAAATACACATGCATCTTCATCACAATAACTACCTCCTTTACTCTTTATCTTCATAGAATACTCACTTTATCTATGTGGTTACTTGTTTATTTCCTTATTATTAGTCTCCCTCACTGTTAAATTAACATTTGTTAAGTAGAACACAGAGTGCCAGATGACAAGGAACAAAAGACCACAAGAATAATTGAAATAAAGAAGTTTATTGCTCACAGGTCTTGTGAAGTACACAGCACATTTTGAAAGGCCACACTGGGAGGCCAGGCAGGGTACAAGCAGAGAGAGGGGCAGGACCTGAGGCATATGCCTTTATGAGCATCCACGGGTGGAGTGCTTTGGGGTTCTGACTAAGACCAGATTGGTCAATTCAAATCAAAAGAAGCAGGGTTTCAGTAAGCTCCACATAAGTTCTTATCTAAGAGGCACACAAGGAGAAGGTCCTGGGAAGTAGAGAAGACTGTTTATCACAAGGGCTGTTGGGGAAATCATATCAAGAACTTAAAATTACTTGTGACTCTGTTATCTAGGGCATGCTTTTGCATAAAGGGAATAGTGTCCTTTTAAGGCCCCTGCAGGCTGGTTAGCCAAACAAAATGGATGCCAAGCCAGGAATACCTTGGAGTAGCGAGGCTAAGCTCTCAGTACCCACTAACATTAGTTCTCTAAGGGTGTGAACATTATTCATCTTATTCACTGTTGTAATCACAGCACCAGCATAGGAATTGGCATATAGTAGGTTCTCAATAAATATTTGTTGAATGAACAGATTAATGGATGTATGTGAGTGAATGAATGAATAAACTCAATGTTTGATACTCATAAAATTGGAGTAAAACTAGGTATGGAAGAAACACTGGAGCAAAGCCCAAAGGACCACAGCGAGACATCCTTCATATTCATTAAAATAATAACTTTTATTGAGTGCCAGCTGTGTGTCAAATCCCGTGACTACAAAAAGCTATAAAATGAAGATCCATCCCTGAGGCTCACAATGTAATTAAGGAAATAGAATATACTTACAAAGAAATTAATAATAATAGAATGTAATAATTTCATGATTAGTAAAATATCTTTAAGTGGTACAAGATGTTTCAGCTTCATGCAGATTGGTGTGTGTAAATATATATATGAGAGATTTTTGTAATTTTCACAAGTAAGTGTAATATAGGGAAAAAAATCAAAGCAGACTTGTCAGAACCAAAATGATCTGCCAGTAATTTGTTGTGTCTTACAACACAATACTCAACAGCATTCAAAAAAAAAAAAATCTAGTCTCTCAAAAATGTACCATAGCAATGTCCAGCATACAATAGTGAATTATTAGATATATGAAAAATTAGAAAACTATGGCTGATAACCAAGAAAAACAGCAGGCAATAGACACAGACCTGAGATGATGTGCATTTTAGTATTAGCAGACAAGGGCTTTAAAGCAGATATTATAAATTTGTTCATGGGCCTAAAGGAAGAGATGATCATAATAAGTAAGCATATGAAGAATCGCAGCAAAGAAATAGAAACTATAAAAAAAAGAGCTGAATGGAAGTCTTATAACTGTAAATTATGCTGATATATATTTTTAAATTCCCGGATGGGTTTAAGAGTATATTGGAGACTGTAGAAGAAAGTTATAATGAACCTGAAGGCAAATCAAAAAGAATTATCCAACAGAACAGAGAGAAAAATAATTGAAAAAAAGTACCAAACTTAGTGACCTGAAGGACAATATAAAATGGTCTAATGCATATAGTATAAATAGAGTCCCAGATGGAGAAGAGAGAGAAGACAAAGGAAAAAAAAATATATATATATATATACATAAACATATATATATGTATATGAAAAAATAATGGCCAAAATTTTCCAGCTGTGTTGGAAAACATCAACTTACAGCTCCAACAAGCTCAGTGAACCCAAACACAATAAATACAAAGTGGACGAAACCTGGGTACATCATAGTCAAACTACTGACAACCCAAGTTAAAGAGAAAATCTAATAGAGAGAAAGGTACATAATATACAACAATACAAGCCATGGCAGACTTCACATCAGAAATAATGGAAACCAGAAGACAATGAAATGATATTTTTAAACTGCTGAAGGAAAAAACTGTCAAAGAGAACTCTCTGTCAAGTGAATATATCCCAAATGATTGGAATAAAGACATTTGTGGGGACTTCCCTGGTGCCGCAGTGGATAAGACTCCGCACTCCCAATGCAGGAGGCCCAGGCTCTATCCCTGGTCAGGGAACTAGATTCCACGTGCATGCCACAATTAAGAGTTTGTATGCCACAACTAAGGAGCCCGCCTGCCGCAACTAAGACCCGGCGCAACCTAAATAAATAAATAAATAAATAAATAAATAAATAAATATTTTTTTTAAAAAGACATTTGAAAATGAACAAAATCACAGACAATTCAAGATCAGCAGCACTCAACTGCTAATGAAGACTATTATGAAAATAAACTCAAACCACAGATTGGGAGAAACTATTCACAATACAAATATATGACAAAGATCTTATACATAGAATACAGAAAGAACTCATACAACTCAATATCAAGACAATTCCAATTTAATAAATAGGCAAAAGACTTGAACAGACACTTCACAAAAGAACATCTACAAATGAACAATAAGCACATGGAAAGGTGCTCAACATTACTAGTCACCAGGGTGATGCAAATTAAAAACACAATGAGATATTACTTCACACCCATTAAAATGGCTAAAATTAAAAAGATTGATATCCCTAAACATTGGGCAGGGATGTGAGCAACTGGTACTCTCATGCATTGCTGTGGGAATATAAAATGGAAACTATTGGAAACTATTTGGAAACTATTTGGCAGTTTCTTATAAATTTAAGCTATTTGGCATTTTCTTATAAATTTAAACATATTCCTATGCCATCACCCTCCAACTCCAAATTTAGGTAATTACCAAGAGAAATGAAAATGTCTGTCCATACAAAGTATGTGAATATTTAGAGCAGCTTTATGCATAATAGCCAAAAATTGAAAACAATGCAAATGACCATCAACAGGAGAATGGACTAACAAACTATGAGATATCCATGCAGTGGAAAATTACTCAACAATTAAAAAAAAAGTATTTGTGTGTACAGATATACACAAAACATGAATAAATCTCAAAAACATTAAGTTGAGCAAAAAAGCCAGACCGAAAAGAGTACATACCAAATGAATTTATTTATTTAAAATGCAATAACATGCAAAACTGACCTATGATGATAGAAAACCAGAACAGTGGTTGCTTCTGGCAGGTAGGGATTAACTGAAAGGGATCACAAGGGAACTTTTGAGGTGGTAAAAACATTCTCTACCTTGACTGGCTACTGGCTATATAAGGCTATTCACTTTTCAAAACTCATTGAATTGTACATTAAAAATCTGTGTTTTATGGTATGTAACATTTACTTCAAGAAACAAAAAATCACTGCAGAATTTTCAAAAAAATTGGCAACCCAATTTTTAAGTTTATGAGGAGAAGCAAAGCATACAAATAGTGAAGACACTGTTGAAGAAGGAGGAAGGGAATTTTAGGAAAACACTTTCTGCCCTAAAATCAAGACATTATAAATCCACTGTAACTTTAAAATGTAGTATTTATAAATGAATAGCTAAATTGACCGATGGAATAGAGAGGCCCAAAGAAGAAACATACACAGATGGAACCTTGATTTATGCCAGAGGTGACATCGAAAATCACTGAAACAGATTATTCAATGACTAGTACTGAAAGAATTGGCTATTCAAATGGAAATAAAATTGGATCCTTACCTTAATACAGACACACAAAAAATAAACTCCAAACTGACTAAAGATTTAAATGTGAAGGGCAAAACTTCAAAACTTTTAGAAAAACATATAGGAGAATACTTTTATGACCTCATGTTAGGAAAGAATTTTTCAAACAAAATATACCGATAAACATGACACATTAAAATTTTAAATTTCTGTTCATCAAAAGACATCAAAAGCAGTGTGGGGAAACAAAAGCCACAAAATGAATGATAAAACAAGGATAAACAGAATTTGTGAAGCACTCTTACGAAACTGTAAGTAAAAAAGATAACCATCACTCCCTAAAAAAATGGACAGAAAGCAAATAAACATTTCAGAGAAGAAAAAATTACAAAACAAATAAACAACAAAGAAAAACACAGAGGAAAGATGTCCTACCTCATTAGTAGCACTATTAGCTCTTCCTTTTTCATTTATTATAAAAGGGTGTGGGTGACGCTTTAAAAAAGTAGAGATGCACCAAATTACGTGGTAACACAAAATAAATGTTAAAATCAACATTCAGCCAAATCTAAGACCAAACCCTTAGGTCACCACCATAGATTGAACTTCTCAGATGTCAGAATCTTGGGATTTTACCCCAAAAGTAGTTTTTACTATAATTTTTCATTAAAACCACTAGTAAAATTTTTTAAATTTGACATAATATAGGAAAATCAGTTCCTCAATACTGTCAGCTGATGGATTGATCCTGAGTTCACCATACACTTCATACACTTCATCTGTTATACTAAATAGATTCACTCTTTCAACTGAGGTTGGTAGACGGACATATTTAGAAGTTCTTCATTTTTGTTTAACACTGTCTTCCTTTATTCTATATATTCTTTGTTATGTCTAGATCAAAGATGATTTATTACAGATGTTGTACATGATTTGGGTTGTTTCCCACCTTGTCAAATTTAACAAGGCAAATTTAACATTTTACTTTTTATCCATCCTTCAAGATGTGAAGAATTTCTAAAGAGAACTTTATCCTGAAAGACTCATGGCCTAAACGGAATTAAATAACTAAACAATACTGTACAATAAGAATAGTTTTAAAGGTAATTTTCATTAATATTTGAATACTAATACAACTTCAAAGATTAATTCTAATCTCTATGCTATGATTTCTATTATTCTTTCTCGTATTATTTAAATTTTATAAATATTCACTGGCTCTAAGAAGATATAATATTCTTCCTAAAGTTATCTAGCTAACATATTCTATCTTAATATTAATCTTTATTTTATATCTATTTCCTTATACATTTATTATTTGAAATATTCTGGTTATTTTTGTATATAAAATAATTTCTATAATCATTAATTATTGTTGCATTTTACTCTTGCAATATCATTTACATTTATACTTCAACAGATCGATAGACTATCAACATTTAGAATCTACAGAGATGTTTTTCATCCCAAACTACATATAGAATGTAATCTGTTTGAAAGTGAATATCCAGGTAGTATCAGTAAATCTGAATTATATGCTTTGTTCTTGTTGTTGGCATTGTTATGCTGATTCAACATGGTTTAACTTATATGACCACATTGCTGAATGTTTAGGGATGACAGTTGAAGTAGACATTTGTCTAGTCATCCTTCCAAAAGCCTTAGCCTGAACCAAAGACAAAAATGTTGGCCAAATATTTTAGCTAACACCAAACTATGGTGCATCCCTAAAAGGAAGTATGTAACCAAACATCTGTCTCCTAGACAGAACCTTATATCCCATATCCACATAGATATATATAGAAATTCTTTATCTCCAAACTAAATTTTCCCAGATACAAAAACAAAGAGATGGGATATAAAGATGCTCAGTGGATTGTGTTATGGTTGTTCTTGTTCTTGTTGATAATGATGACTTCTTATCCATAACCATCTGCCACTTATAAAACTTCATAGCAGCCTCTCACCACACATAGCCATATCCCATGCTCAGTGTACTTCCCCCATGGTGATAGCACTGCTTCAGAATAGAGTGGACAAAGTAGGCTTCTTGGTGAATTCTGAATAAAAGACTAAAACCAAGATTATTTAAGGCATAAAAGGTATCGCTATAAATAGGAATCATTGGGCTAGAAGCAAATGATAAAAATAGAAAGAGAAGAGGAAAAGAAAAAACACGTTCACAGTAGTTTAGCTCAGTTTGTGCACTATTCTAAAGCGAACAAACTTCCACTTGTATCAATGGAGACATGAGAATTAACTCAGAGAATAGATCATGCACATTAAAAAAAAAGAAAAAAAAACCACCCTAACGAATGATTTGCCTTGAACCTTCAGACCTCACCCATTTTCAAATTGCCCAACCCTAACAGAGAAGCAAGAATATGATTCTCAAACATTTTGGTCTCAGGGGGCTTCAGATTCCAAAAAATTATTGATGACCCCAAAGAGATTTCGTTTATGTAGGCTATATATATTGATACTTACCATATTAGAAATTGAAAAAGAATTTTTTAAAATAAATTTATTTATTTATTTATTTATTTATATTTCTGGCTGCATTGGGTCTTTGTTGCTGTGCGCGGGCTTTCTCTGGTTGCAGCGAGTGGGGGCTCCTCTTCATTGCCGTGCGCAGGCTTCTCATTGCAGTGGCTTCTCTTGTTGCAAAGCACAGGCTCTAGGCACGTGTGCTTCAGTAGTTGTGGCACACAGGCTCAGTAGTTGTGGCACACGGGCTCAGTAGTTGTGGCACGTGAGCTCTAGAGCACAGGCTCAGCAGTGGTGCATGGGCTTAGTTGCTCCACGGCATGTGGGAACCCATGTCCCCTGCATTGGCAGGTGGATTCTTAACAACTGCGCCACCAGGGAAGCCCTGAAATAGAAATTTTAAAAATGTTTATTTTAAACGTTTTAATAAACCCATTACATGTTAACACAAGTGGTATGCTTTTATGAAAATAACTGCATTTTCCAAAATAAAAAATTTAGTGAAAGTGTTTTAAACTTTTGCAAGTATCTTTAATGTCTGGCTTAATAAAACACAATTGGATTCTCATATCTGCTTCTAAATTCAATCTATTAGCAATATATTGCTTTGAACTATTATAAAGAAAATCCAACCTCACACAGATGTGCAGTTGAAAAAGGGTGGAGTATTTCACATTCTTCTCAGATAATTGTGGGTATTCTTCTTTGATACTATACCAAAATTTAACAAATGATGATTTCATAAAAGTTGGAGGATTGACACTACTTGACTTCAAGTCTAACTGTAGAGTAATCAAGACAGTATGGTATTGGCAAGATAACAGACAAATTAGATCATTAGGACAGAATAGAGCACCCAGAAATAAACCCACATAAATACAGTCAACTGATCTCTGACAAGGCAGTAAAGGCAATACAATGGAGCAAAAATCATCTTTTCAACAAAGGTATTGAACCAACTGGGCATCCACATGCAAAAAGATTAATCTAGACCCAAACTCACACCCTTCACAAAAATTAACTCAAAATGGATTATAGACCTAAATGTAAAATGCAAAACTAACTCCTAGAACATAACATAGGAGAAAACCTAGATGACCTTGGGTATGATGATGACTTTTTAGATAAAATAGCAAAGGCATGATCCATGAAAGAAAGAATTGCTAAGCAGAACTTCATTAAAATTAAAAACTTCTGCTCTGCAAAAGACAACATCAAGAGAATGAGAAGTCACAGACCGGGAGAAAATATTTGCAAAAGACACATCTGATGAAGGAGTGTTATCCAAAATATACAGAGAACACTTAAAACTCAACAGTAAGAAAACAAACAACATAATTTTAAAATGGGCCAAAGAACCAAAGCGATACCTCACCAAAGAAGATATACAGAAGGAAAATAAACATATGAAAAGATATTACACATCATATGTCATCAGGAAAATGCAAATTAAAAAAAAAAAATGAGATACCACTATAACTATTTGGTCATTCTTGGCCAAAATCCAGAAAAACGATAACACTAAATGCCAGTGGGGATGTGGAGCAACAGGAATTCTCATATATTGTTGGTGGGAATGGAAAATGGCACAGCTACTTTGGAAGACAGTTGGCAGTTGCCTACAAAACTAAACATATTCTTGTCATACCACCCAGCAGTCATACTTCTTGGTATGTGGAGTTGAAAATTATGTCCACGCAAAAACCTGCACGTAAGTATTTATAGCAGCTTTATTCATAATTGCCAAAACTTGGAAGCAAGCAGGATGTCCTTCAGTAGGTAAATGGTTAAATAAACTATGGTACATCCAGACAGTGGAATACTGTTCAGCACTAAAAAGAAATGAACTATCAAACCATGAAAAGACATGGAGTAATAGTAAATGCATATTACTATGGGAAAGAAGTCAATGTGAAAATGTTATATACTGTAGGATTCCAAATCTATAACATTCTGGAAAAGGAAAAACCACGGAGACAGCAAAAAGATCAGTGGTTGCCAGGGGTTAAGGGTGGGGAGAGGGATGAATAGGCGGAGCACAGAGGATTTTTAAGGCAGTGAAAATACACTGTATGATATAATAATGGTGGATCCGCTTCATTATGCATTTGTCCAAGCCCACAGAATATACAACAGCAAGAGTGAACCCTGATATAAACAACAGACTTTGGGTGATAACGATGTGTCAGTGTAGGTTCATCCATTGTAACAAATGTACCACTCTAGCAGGGGATGTTGATACTGGGGGTCTATGCATGTGTGGAGGCAGGGGGTATATAAATCTCTGTACCTTTCTCTCAATTTCGTTGTCAATTTAAACTGCCCTAAATATATATATTTTGTTTTGTTTTGTTTTGTTTTGTTTTAATTTTTAAATTTAACTTAAGAAAACAAAACAGTGGAAGGCTACACACAAATCTAACAAAAGTGGGTCTGGGTAATAGGGAAAACAGAGACATGAATGAAAGCTAGACTTGGAAATGTATACTTTAGTAGAGTCTTAAATTTTGTGTCACAAAAATTATGTATTGCCAACTCATAACAAAATAAAGTAGCAAGTATATAATATAATCTTTTTTTATAATCACACAGATATAATAGAGCAAAATATGAATGACACTCATCTCTGTGATTTTTTTGGTCATTTACTTATTTATGATTTTTATTCTCTTTGTTTACTTATTTGTACTTTGTGAGTTTTCTACAATAAATATGTATTATCTGTGTAATTGTAAGTAGTTTCAAAAACTTATCATCCCGCTTCCCCAAATTAATGGAGAATAATTTCAGTAGCATCTCAGTATAAGCACTTTGAGCAACCTCAGGAATGCTTATGAATCCCTGGCCCCCAAAGTACATTTTCTCTATATGTGTTCTGCTGAAGATCCTGTCAGTGAAGAGTACCCAGTACGAACCTTAAAAGAGCAAACTGCTTATTATTTTCAAACTACCAAATGCATTTTTAAAATTTTTTATTTTTTCTCTATTTTCATTTTTTATTTGTTGAAGTATAGTTGATTTACAGTATCATGCTAGTCTCAGGTATACAGCACAGTGATTCAGAGATATATATATATTCAGATATACATACATAGCTATAATAGATATATATATTCTTCTTCAGACTCTCTTCCCTTATAGGTTATTACAAAATATTGAGTATAGTTCCCTGTGCTACACAGTAGGTCCTTGTTGGTTATCTATTTTATATATACTAGTGTGTATATGTTAATCCCAACCTCCTAATTTATCCCTCACCCCACCTCATTTTCCCCTTTGGTAACCATCAGTTTGTTTTCTATGTCTGTGAGTCTTCTTTTATTTTGGAAATAAGTTAATTTGTATCTTTTTTTTTAATATATTCCACATATAAATGATCATTTTTTAAATTTTACACCAATCTACTTTCTTTCCCAGAAACCAATTTCACTGCTTAATATCTAGTTAATGGGTGAAAGTTGCATTATATGTCCATTCACATTTATTTTTGTGTTGAAAGATAAAACAGAAATATTTCATGTTCACAGACTCCCCTAGAATATGTTTTATCAATAGCCTCGTCTTTACTGCTTAAACACATTTGGATTCTCTTCCAATACTTGTCCATTCATAAAGATGAAAAGCATAAAACTATTTTATTAGAAATATTGATTTTAAATTTAAAACTGTTGAGAATAAATTGCTTGTTTAAGAAAAGCTGGAGGGGAAACAGCAAACTAGGGTGTTCTGTGTAAATAAGCACTGTTAGGGCATGCCATTCTTATAATTTCTGTGAACAGATAGTGTGCAATCAAGTGTAATTCTCTGAACCTCAGCTGCAAAGAATAAGGAAAGCTGCAGCACAGTATTGTCATAGTCAATGTCTATCAACAACTTAAATTCGTGGCACATACATAATACTAGCACATTCATTGTTCTCCCTCCTTGTCCACTAGATACACTGGCAAATAAACATTTTGCCAGAGGAAGATCGCAAAATGCTTTCAGAAAATGTCTGCAACATACTCTTAAGGAAACAAAGGGAGCCTTTAATCAGGTCCAATAAGCAATGAGCCAATATCCTTCAACAAACACTGCTCCAGCTCCCAAAAAACTGGTCTGTCAGTGTGCTGGAAGGATTCTCCCATCAAGTGTTAAAGGAGCCCTTATCAAGGAATGACCTGAGTTCTTCCTAGTACGTCCTTCAGTGAAGAGATAAACACTTGTCTCCAAAGGACTTCCTAGAACTCTGCACAGTGTGGGTAAGAGAAGGCTGAAAAAGTACAGCCTCCTTTAAAAGAAAAACAAGTCATGCTGTGCAGCATTTTAAGTGTAAGAGTGGTAATTCGTATGCTGGTGAATGCCATTAATCTGGAAGTTTTCAGCAAATACTAAATACATTCATTTCTTTGTTAGATATTCCACATAAGTGAATGTTACTAATTACAGAAGCCATTATCTCAAAGCAGTTTTTTTCCATTCTAAACATGTACAAAGAGTCTATCGCACCACATTATCATTTTTTAAATAAAGAGTATTATAAACATAATTTCACTCTTTAAATCTATGGAGACTCATGTAAAGTCCTATGAAGCAAGGATTGAGGGGTGTAAGGCTGTCTGTGCCTATACGCTACATGCCACTGATGGCGGGGCTGTGTTTTCATAGTTTTTCTGTCAACTTTTTGCATTCCTCTCTTTTCCCTGCTATTTGCTATTAATTCAACTTACTAACAGTATGTGCTGCCTCTTTTTCAGACACTGGGTGAGACCTGAATGGTAGCGCTCAACTTCTCTTACAGATCCCAATGTGCTCTGGGCAGGTCTTTGGTGTTCAGAAGCTTTTGTCAATTACTTCCAGGCTTAAGACAAAATATGTTATAGGTTAAATCTGACTTCTGGAAAAGTGGTGGATTAATTTAATATAATTCCAGAATTTTATTAACTGTTTCAACATTCTAACCTGCATATTGTCACAAAAGACAACACTATAGTTAAGTCAAAATTCTATGGCTTGGGGACTTCCCTTGTGGTCCAGTGGCTGGGACTCCGTGCTCCCAATGCAGTGGGCCTGGGTTCAATCCCTGGTCAGGGAACTGGATCCCACATGCCACAACTAAGAGTTTGCATGCTGCAACTAAAGATCCCGTATGCCGCAACTAAGACCCCCCAAATAAATAAATAAATATTTTTAAAAAAAATTCTATGGCATGAAAAAAACAAAACAAACAAAAACAAAATGAAACAAAATTCTATGGCATAATCTTCTCAAGGTTGTCACTGTTTTCAAAATGATGAACTCCGTCAGGTTCCCAAAGCGCATCCCTCAGAACACAGGATATTCATAGGTGATATAGTGAGTAGTACTACTTAGAACCAGCTCTGGGGCCTCTACCCTAGGCACTCCCCATCACCCTCAGTGCTCTGGCCTTCCTCAGGACCAGGAGGGTAGACTTTGGATGAAGAGACTCTGGTGTCCGCAAACATGCAAGCAAAACTTCTCCTGGGGTGGGAAGAGAAGTGGGAAAGAGACTCAGAAAGCAGAGAGCCAGGGCACAAAATGCCAAGGAATCCAAAAATTCTAAATGAAAGTCTGCATTCCACGTCATTTTGTAGGTATGTCAGTCAAGGTAAGAACATGGAACACATTTTAACAATTTGTTAGCTTAATGTATAGCTCTTAAATATATTGGCATACGATATATAGGTGCTCAATTCTACTTATGTTTCAGCAAGGCAAATAACTGATCCACTGTAATTTCTACAAATTCTGTGAAAGCGAGAAACTTCTTACCTTGTTCACTGCTATAGCTCCAGGACCAAACACATAACTGATGATGAAAAAGGTACCCCAGGGTCAAAAAAAAAAAAAGTTTGAGAAATGCTACCTTTTGCAGTCTCCTTTGGAGGATTAACTGTGCAAATTAGCATTTTAAAGGCTTTGAGAAGCTACAGTTTTAAGCAAGCCACGCCCACCTCCCCACCCCCCCATCCCCCCACCCCTCCACCCCTCCACCCCACACACACACATCTCCCCACCCCCCGGAGACCTTCTCACATCTACTTTATGGTAGAAATCTTTTAGGAATTGATCAAATCGATGACATATATCTACCAGCCCACTTTGGGAGCAACTCAAGACACCTGGAATGGACATAATTTACCCTCAAATATGGTCCCAGATACAATCCAAACATTACAAAAAGCTAAGAAATATACTGGATACTCTTGAAGGAAATAAATACAAGATTTTCTTTTTCATGAACAAATCAAGAATTTAATGATAGCAAAAAAAATAATCTTTTCCTGGAATTTTTCTACCTGAGAATAGACAGTTTAGAGAGGGATGCAGAGAGAAAAAGTAACAAACCTATCATATTAAATTCAAGGTGAGAATAAACATCCTGTAAATTTTAATACTCATTCAACACCTCGTTTATTAATTTAAAGTGTAATTTATTTGTTGTCACTAATCTGGATTCAAATGCCGACCAATTCAGCACTTTTAGTTTAAGCATGAAGATCTATTGTAATTAATACCGATGCTGATTATGATTAACACTTGGCATCAGAGCAAGGCAGAGTGGGAAATTTACATTATAGACTTTTACTTTAACCTGGAAGTACAGAAAAAAGTGAGGATGTATATTAGGACTCTTTCAGAGACAAGTCAAATATATCCTATGCAAACTAACTTAACTGCATAAAAGGAGTTACTGCCTGATGTAACTGGGAAGCATATGGATGCCATTGACCTTGGAAATAACTGAATTAAGGAATTCAACTCACTCCTCTCTCCTCTGTTCTTTTGCTTCTTTTCCCCATTCCCTCTCCCCTCTCCTCATGTTTCTTACTCTTTCACACAGCCCCAAGTTATAGCATCACAGCTCAGAAACCCCAAAGGACAGAGCACTTCAACTTTCAGTATATAAAAACTCAAGGAAAGGAGTCTCATTGTCCAGGCTTGGGTCACATGTCCCATTAGATCAACTGCTAAGACCCAGACAGGTATGCCACTGCTTGACATCAATGACATCATAGGGTGAGATAAATCAACACATGGCAGGTAGTCTTACCAGAAGAGGGGAAAGGAATGCTTGACATACAGAACTTCAGTTGTCCCAGGCAGAGTGTAATTCACAACACTCTTCAAGTGTCTACAAAGGAGGATGAGAAAGATCATTAAGAATTAACTTCTAAAAAATAAAATTAGATTTAAAAAAATAGGATAAAGATGTGATACATATATATACAATGGAGTATTACTCAGCCATAAAAAGTAACAAAATTGGGTCATTTGTAGAGACGTGGATGGACCTAGAGACTGTCATACAGAGTGAAGTAAGTCAGAAAGAGAAAAACAAATATCATATATTAACACATATATGTGGAATCTAGAAAAATGGTACAGATGAACTTATTTGCGAAGCAGAAATAGAGACACAGATGTAGAGAACAAACGTATGGATACCAAGCGGGGAAGGGGTGGGTGGGATGAACTGGGAGATTGGGATTGACATATATACACTACTATGTGTAAAATAGACAACTAATGAGAACCGGCTGTATACCACAGGGAACTCTACTCAACGCTCTGTGGTGGCCTAAATGGGAAGGAAATACAAAAAAGAGGGGATATACGTATACGTATAGATGATTCACTTTGCTGCACAGTAGAAACTAACACAACATTATAAAGCAACTATACTCTAATTAAAAAATAAAATTAAAAAAAAAAAGAATTATCTTCTAGTCAAGAGGTCAACAAGGCAAGTCAGGGCAATAGGGAAGAGACAGCTTCAGAGACAGAGGCACACACAACAGCTATCCCTTCCTAGTTATGCTACGGAGACAGAATAGACTAGTTTCTTGTCATGGTCTCTCTGAGTTCAGCCTCACAGTCAGAAAAATGAAAAACTGCTTTGAAAATAATTGTAATGAAGGTGAAAATACATAGGTTGACATTGGTAATTATTTACTTTGCTTTTATGTTATCCTAATTTCTTATGAGGTCATTATCTGATGAAAAGGCACATAATAAAAGCTCCTTCTACCGGAATTCCAGCACAAACTATTGCTAACTCGCTATGTGACCTTGGATAAGTCACTTCATCTCTTTGTTCCTATAATATAAGAAGTTTGGACTAAATAATCTCTCAAACTTCTTTTGACTATAACATTTTATTATTATGTGGAAGTCTTTTTACAAAGCTTTAGCTACTGTGCTTCAAAAATATAGGACACAATAAATCCAACCTGTTTTGTTAGTGCTTGCTGGTTCTCTTCCCCTTGAGTCCTTCTCACAGGATGAATTTGAAACTTTTCAGTTTGCCAATGTGCTTCTTATTTAAGCTCAGCTCTAAAATCAAAATGCTAGTATTAAAAACAAAAAGAATCGCTTTCATTTAACATTTTCACAGAAAATTTTTAGCTATTAAAATTTAGCTATATAATTAAAATTTAAATAACCATTGTAATGTAAAATAGATTTCAGATAAAATCTATACTAAGGAAAAGACGGAAGAGAGGTTTAAGGGAGAGACTGAATAAGAGGAATAGGATGTATGAGGAGGGAGAGGAAGCAAGGAAGAAGTGAAGGAAGGAGAGAAATAAGTTGTTTAGCTTTAGGTAATGTGGGAACAGCCTTTGGAAACCAAAAGCTCAGTTAAAACTGTCATTTGAATTTGAAAAATACAATCAAGGAAGGCAACTTTTATCATCCCTTATATCATATGTAATGCCTACTAAATCTCCCAGACAATAAACAGAGATCAAATTATCTTTATTATACACATTCGTGCTCCTCACCTTCCTCCCCAACCTCCCAATACAATACAAAAGTCACAGGCAGCTGACTTAGCCGCCAACCACCTACACTGTGGGCTGGGCTGCATGCATTAAGGAGTCTGAGATGCAAATGACCAATTCTGCTCTGTAGATCATGCTTGACATTGCACTAAGCAGTAGGGTTCTTCCTGCTTTTCCTTCAGGGGATAAAATTTTGCTTTCACATTGGGTGAACCAACTTCAGAGTGCCCTTTCTCAGGACTTCCTATTATGTAAGAACGATAAACATTTCTTATTATTAAAAATGTAAAAGTTGACTTCAGAGACAGTGGTCACTTGAGTATATGACCACTCAAAACTGTAACCTATAAGAATTAGGGGATTTAAAAGGAGCTTTGTATGGATAACATGCCCAGACTAAAGACCCTACAAGGGCTATAGTCCACGGGTGTAAATAAACTGAATGTCTGGAAATACCCAGGTTAGCTGCATACAGATATGTAAGTGTAACATGTTCAAATGTCTTATTACTTTGATAAGCACCAACTCTGCTTTCCATGCCCAGAAGGGTGGCTACAATTGACTGGAGCAGAGCTCCCAGCTCCTTGAGGTGCCTCAGATCTCTCATCTCTATACAAATTCTTGCAGGTTCCTAGGTCTGCTGAGTATCTTTTTAAAGCCTTGCTATACCTCTGTACTCTCATACTTACAGCGCAGTAAACTGTGTTACTGCTTACTTCAATAAGTGGGCTTATTGAGCATTTGAAGGATAACTGAAGATTTGAGTCTCTACCCATCCCTGCAACAGCAAAGGGTGAGTTAATTAAAAGCTTAACTAATTTTCCTCACCCACATGGCCTTTTCTTGTGGCCTGGCTCCCAGCCAAGTCCTGAAGGGCAGCCAAAGCTGCCAAAGCCAGCTCCCCAGCTGCTGGGAAATGTGGTGCTCAGATTATTACATAGTGGCCAGATTACTATATGTTAAAAGCAAATAAAAAATAGATTTTTAATAGATAACTGACGCTTACTAACATGTTATCATTTTCTTAAGTTTATTAGCAGTATGAAGTGCTCATCACGCAAAACCACCACTCTTCACATCCACAATTGTTAAAGCATGCAGTGGCTGTTTCTCACCCCAAAACATTTTCCCCAGATATTAAACTGACATGTTTTGCAAATAATAAAAGTGAAACCATCTTTGAAGCAGTAGCACAGAAAATACAATCATACAGCTCCACAAAGAGAGTAAAAGAGAAACTTTGCCCAGTTGGCAACCTATTAAATTTCTCAAAACTGTGTTGATTCTAAAAATAAAACCATTTTACCATTTTTGTAAAATAAAGAGAGGAAAATCTTTTCTAGTTCTAATATTCTGCTTTCTAGAAACGTAAAGAAATGATCGATTCTCATTAAAGTGATAAGGGATGGAGTATTGTTTTCGCTGAGCTAAGAATGTTTACAGTAAATGTGGGTAAACCTAAAATTCTTGAGCAAATATATGTATCAAAAAGCATGTTAGGGACTTCCCTGGTGGCGCAGTGGTTAAGAATCCACCTGCCAATGCAGGGGACACAGGTTCGAGCCCTGGTCCAAGAAGATTCCACATGCTGTGGAGCAACTAAGCCCGTGCACCACAACTACTGAACCTGTGCTCTAGAGCCCGCAAGCCACAACTACTGAAGCCCGTGTGCCACAACTACTGAAGCCCGCACACCTAGAGCCCGTGCTCCACAACAAGAGAAGCCACCGCAGTGAGAAGCCCGCGCTCTGCAACGAAGAGTAGCCCCTGCTCACTGCAACTAGAGAAAGCACGCGCAGCAAAGAAGACCAAACGCAGCCAAAAATAAAATTAATTAATTAATTAATTAATTAATTATTTTTAAAAAGTATGTTAGTTGAAATGGCAAAGGCATACAAAGTTCAATGGCAAAACAGAATCTTTCCTTGAACCTCCATGACAGTCATCTCATTTCTCCACTTGACCTTAGCAAATAATTATAGTTTCACATAAGCCAAAATAGGATCCAAAGAAAGGAAATTCTTCATCCTACCTGTGTCACTTCAGGGTATGTGCTGCAGGGTGAAGGGAAGAGTGGGTTGGTATAAACCGCTATCTGATAAAATGTAAATTGCTGCTCCTGCTTCCCTCCTGCCAGAGCACGTGGGACTTGACTCCACGTCTCTCACCATTTGCTCATCATCTTCTTCAGGTGTCTCTCTCCCCACAAATCCATGAACTTTTCAAAGATAAACTATGTCTTTTATCCCCAGCATCTTTCAAAATACCTGAAACTCAAAGTTTGTTAAACTAATGATTTCAATGTTCAATTTACTCATTAATATAGTAATTCCAGGAATCTTGGTTTAAAAAATCATATAATGGGGAAAACAAGGTCTCATATCTCACTCAAACCATAAATATAATAGCAGAATTCCCTAAATGACAATTACTTCCAGAATACACCTATAACCACAGGTTCATATATAAAGCCCAAAAAGTGTAAAGGAAACTAGAGAAAAATACTCTGTTCATTTCCTTTCTATGCATCTGTTGATGGAATCATATTTTGAACTACCTTCATACTCTACACATTGAACTCCTGCCTACCTGGAACATCAGATACTAGTGTCTCATTCCCTGGTTATCGACCTCCTAGATACCAGACATTTGGCTTGTTTCTGATACCTGGTTCTACATTATAACCATTTAGGATAGCATAGAATGTGAATTATTTTATCTTCAATTTTCTCAAGAAACGTAAGATGAATTTCCACCTAAAACGCTAGTTTTAAAAAAAAATACATTTTACGTGATTAATACAAAAACCTAATTATTAAAACTAGAAATGACTTTCTCAGCATATCAAATTATCTCTTTTATCCTTTTCAAGATTATCCTTGAGACAATAGATGAGCATCTTCAAATACTGTACACATCAATAGTATTAACAAATAATTCCCTGAGGTAGTATATAATTATTATTTTCTTCATTTTGTAGATAAAGTGATTGAGAGAAACAAGATTATTTTCCCAAGTTCTCAAAAAAATAGAAAATGTAACATTAACACACCAAACCCTCTGGTTATCACGGATCCTATTTACCTCCCTCCAAAAAGGATTTGAAGTTATACACCATAAATGGTACTCAGAACTAATGTTTTCTGAGTACCTAAAATGTGCTGAACACTGTGCTAATAACTCAGATAATTAAAACAATGAAGAAAGTAGTGTTGGTCTCATTTTACACATGAGAAGACTAAGACACAGAGGGGTGTTTTTTCCAGGTTCACATAGCTAGGAAGTATTACCATCCAAATTTGTTCAGAATTTGAACCCAGGTCTTTCCAACACCAAAGCTGATACCATTTCCTCTATAGTATTCTAACATAGGTATAATTAAACCAGAAGCACATAATCCCAAATGAATAATAAACAAATAAATAAATAAATGACAAACCGCAAAAATAGCAAGCTATAAAAGGCTGGAGAAAGAGAAGATAAATACATATTCCCAAAATACACATATTGAAAAAAACCTATTGCATTTAAACCCAAATCTTAGGTCTGCATTATGAGCCAAGGCAAAGAGGGAAATCAGAGGGGTAGCAGCTCTTATTTATCTAATAAAAAGAAGACTGTCAGTCTATCAAGAAGGAGAAACAGCTTACAAGTTCTAAGAGGGATTTCTTATGTATGTCACAAACTGAACCTCATACAGTAGAATCCATTTTCTCCATAGCAGTCATCCAAAGATCCGGAGGTGTCATTCACATAGCTGTTTCTTCACAGACCCACTTCCATAGCCAGGTACAGGCAAACCAAAAATAAGGTGCTGATAGCACAACTGAAGAAAAACAACAATGTCTCCATACAAAGCTCTAACTTCCTCAAATCATTAGATCTGAGTCTTTCTTTCTCATCTCACATTCATTAGCAAAACACCTTTCTGATGACAAGTAAGAATGAGCCTGCTGCCTCTGCCAGAGCTACTAGTCATTCTTTAAGTCATTTAGCCCATCAATCAATCAGTCAGTCAACAAATATTTATTGAGTGCCCATCATGTGCCAAGTACTGTGCTCGGTACAAGTGAACTCGACAGATCTTGTCCACTTTGAGGAAGTTGACTCTTTTGTGGAGAAAACAGTTTACCTAGTCACTCAAATACTTATATTCAAACTCCAGTACTTGTTATGAAGGCATTACAAAGTGCCAGGAGAATAAAGCAGAAACTAACACACCATTGTAAAGCACTTATACTCCAATAAAGATGTTAAATAAATTAATTAATTAAATAAATGAAAAATAAATAATAAAATAAATAAAAATAAAGTGCTATGAGAGCCAGTAACAGGGACATGATCTAGCTTAGAGCAGAGGCAGGGAACAGGTTTAAGAAATGCATCCCTCCCTGAGTTGAATTCCACGCTCCATGAAGGCATTTGACCTCACCCAGCTGCCCGAGCTGCTTAAGCTTTATTACCAGAGGCTCTTTCCCTAAGCCCAGTACTATCACTGGCTCAACTATGGCGGAGTGGTAAAGAATTACTTTCAACATCATGAATTTTCATTCACATTGAAAGGTGATATTTACATTCAGTACCAATCCTTCAACAACCAGAGTGATCTGGAAAAGGAGAGGCAGAAAATGAATCCATACAAGATTGATATAGGCTTAGTATATTCCCACAGACCAAATCAACACAATACAGTGCATCTGGGAGCTTTCCAGGCTCAGGAAAAAGAACTGGTGTTTGACATTGACATGACAGACTATGACGATGTGAGGAGACACTGTAGTTGTGCAGACATGTGTTCTAAGTGCTGGACCCTCATGACGATGGCCATACACATCATCAGCCAAGCATTGAAAGAGGACTTTGGATTTAAACATCATCTCTGGGTATATTCTGGAAGGAGAGATGTTCATTTTTGGGTCTGTGATGAATCAGTTAGAAAACTGTCCTCTGCAGTACGTTCTGGGATATTTGAATATTTGAAGCTTGCAAAGGGTGGTCAGGACGTTAAAAAGAAAGTTCATCTAAGTAACAAAAATTCACCCTTTTGTCAGAAAATCTATAAATATAATGAAAAATACTTTGAAGAATATGTTTTGGTTGATTAAGATATTCTTGAGAATAAAGAAAGCTGGGATAAGATTTTAACCCTTGTTCCTGAAACAATGCATGATGAACTTCAACAAAGCTTCCAAAAGCATCACAATTCACTTCAGCATTGGGGACATTTGAAGAAAGCAGCCAGCAGATATCAGAATAACAGCAAAAATGACCCTGGCTTGAGTGGGAGATCATGATCCAGTACTGTTTTCCACAACTGGATATCAATGTTAGCAAAGGAGTCAATCATTTACTGAAGAGCCCTTTTAGTGTTCATCCTAAAACAGGTTGCATTTCTGTGCCTATTGATTTATAGAAAGTGGATCAGTTTGATCCATTTACTGTCCCAACCATAAGTTCCATTTGCCATGAATTGGATGTTAATTCCACTAATGAAGAAGAAAAAGAGAATGGAGCTGAAACTGATATCAAACATAGAACCAGAGATTATAAGAAGACCAGTCTAGCTCCTTTTGTAAAAGTTTTTGAGCAGTTTCTTGAAAACCTGGATAAATCTCGAAAAGGAGAACTTCTCAAGAAGAGTGATTTATAAAAAGACTTCTGAAAATAACTACTCCCTTTATACCAATGTGGATATATTCTACCTTGAACCAAGAATCAAATACTTCAAGAGCCATTTAACAAATATAGCAGAACTAAAAAAAAAAAAAAAAAAAGAAAGAAAGAAAAAAAGAAATGCATCCCTGAAAAATGACATATGAGCTGAGATCTGACTTGCTTGCGATTAGTCATCATGTGTACATCATGTGTACATCATGTGTACCTTAGAGACCAAGAATTAAGTATACAAAGAAGCCTAGCATTCACAACTTTGAAGAAGTTTAAATTCAATTACACAGAAAAGACATGTACACATGAGAAGTTTAATACAAGAAAGCATTAGAAAGGCATCAAATATGTGGCACAAATAAGTGATAAAAGGCAAAGGGACTGATGAATCATTAGGGGCTGGTGTAACCCAGAAAGAGTTCTCAGAGAAAGCAGGACAAGATGTAGACCCTACAACAATGGTTTTCAAATGTTTTTGACTAAAACACACAATAAGAAATACATTTTACTGAGTCAACTTTGTTGTTCAGTAGAAATTAACACTGTAAATCAACTATACTTCAATAAAATTTTTTTAAAATTGAAAAATATACATTTTAAACTATGGCACAATATAAACATACAGATATAAATAAAAGTAAAACAAGTTTCATGAAAAAAAGCTTGTTCTCACAAAATGAGATCCAATTGATTGTTTCTATTCTATTTCATTCTCTTAAATTTTTCTTTATGCTGGCCACAATCCAATAAATTAAGTTCATTACCCACTAATGAGTCACAACCTAACACTGGAAATTTCTATAACAGAACATATTTCTGCACACAGTAAAGGTCCTTCATGAAATAAAAGGAAACCCAAAAGTAATTCTCACCTCCTACAAAAGTGATCCAAGCCAGCATGACCTCTAACTCTTTCCCACCATTCCTTCAGCTTCTCCTCATTTCCAGTTGCATAGCTACCTTAGCAATAAGGAATCCACACTCAGAATGTGGCTACATCACATATTTACATGATAACCTACCACCTTCTAGCACCACCAGCAGCACCAGCCTGATTCTTAGTCGGAATGTATGAAGCTGCTTCACCAGAGCATAAGTGAAGGTTGCTATCAGAGGACTAGATCAAGATTTCAGATCAGACCTACATTTTAGGTCCTGAGGCTACACATAAACAGAGGGTATTTATCCATTAGTCCCATATGTTTCTTCATGAGCATTCGTTTTTGACCCAATTCAGTTTTCCAAGGTCAGACTTTTTAAAATTGATCAGACCTCCAGTTACTAAAGATAGAAAAATATATATCATGCAAAGCAGGCTACCAATTTTCCACAAATTTATGGTGATCCCTCATCAATACCCACCAATGTTGATAAACTTTTCATCTGGGAAGGAGCTCTCATTCTTTAGTCATGCCTAACTGAAATACTCACTTTCATCAAGTATAGACTTAACAAAAGCCTCCAAAAATTTGCCCTATAGATTTGACCTAAGAGCCTAAGAGGAACAGTGCTCGTCATCACCAGCTTCATAAATAGTTCACAGACATTCCTCAGTGTTTTCTTTTTTAAGGAAGAGATAGTTGTCTAAAAATAAAATGTTAACTCAAAACAAAATAATAATCAGTCTGAATCAGGCAGGAATCAGGTTCAGAAATGCATCCATTGCATTTATTGATACAAATGATGAAAATATATTTATTGATCAGGTATTAAAAATTAAAACCCAAATTAATAAATATACATTTCTCATTTTGCCCTACCATTTACAAGCCTCCTTTAAAAGTCTGGAAGAATGGTCATCTTAGTCTGCTGATAGGCATAACTAATGTTAACAATCTGGGAAGGAACAGGGGAATTCCTCAGCTGACATATATGTCACTGTGTTTCATACGCACCTGCTAACCTACCCCAGTACCAACATTACCAGGGGAGATTGGAGCTGCCTCCTGGCCAATTTGGCTCACTCAAGAGTTTTTTGTTTGTCTGATGTGTGTGTGTGTGTGTGTGTGTGTGTGTGTGTGTGTGTAATCTGAAGAATACTGATGGCATTTAATGCTCTAAAGCTAAACCAGGAAGGTGAGGATGAATGCTCATTTATGTCTACTCTTAACCAATGCCACTCCAAAGGGCAGCAGTGTCCCTAGAATTGTCATTTTCCTTAAAATGAATCTTCATACCTGCATAGGCCCCAATTTTAGGGCTAAGGCTCCTCTAAGAATGAATAAGAGGTCTTTCTGTAAAGCAGACCCGGAAAGTTATCTATGAGGTTTTAGTGACTAAACGACCTGTTAATGAGATTTGGATGAGATCTGATTATTCTTCCTTCTTTAACGCCAAAGATAGTGGTTAAGTAGGATTTACATTTTTAAACTTCCATATAACAAGCTGGGACCAGGCTGCTCCGGTCTATTTAAATTACTGCGAAGGAATGAAATGCATTCACTTACTAATTACTGTATTTGCTCTCCTACGCGTCTCGCTGTTGATAGGTCAGGGGTGGGAAAGGCAAACTGCTGCTACATCTTTTAATCAAAAGGCAAGGTGAGTTGCTTTTCTCCGGTTCTTCGTGGGGTAATTTGTACATTTACAACAGGAAGGGCTGGCTTCTGCCAGGAGTGGCCTTGGGGAGTCCAAGGAAGCCCTACAATGCACTTCCACGGTGGGAGTCACCGGAGGAAAAGGGCCTTGGAGACCCCGGCGCGCAGTTGGGCCGCTTCCAGGGCATCGGGCCGCAGCCGTATGGCCAGCTAGACGCCTGGGCGGGCCTGTCTTCCTCCGCCAAAGTGGGCCGTGAAGGCACCTCCCGGGCCTCTTCGCTCAGGTTTGGGAGAAAAGGCGACAAAGGCCCGAGGGCAGCCGGCCGGATGGGAGGACGAAGCGGCTGCGGCGCTCAGCCACCGCGCCCGAGGTCCCCGGCGGGGCGCAGGCGGGGGCGCTGCAGGGAGGCGCGGGCTGCGCGACAGCGGGCTGCGGCGACCTGCCAGTCCTGGCGGCCAGGGAGGGACCCCGGGAAGGCCCTGGCACCCGACTGGCGCCCGCCTCGCGGCCGATCGGTGGGTGAGCCTGTGGCTCCCGAGGCTCGAGACGCCCCCCGTGCGGCTGTCCAACCCGGCAGCCGCGCTGCGCCTCCCGAGTGCAATTTGACCGGTGTGTCCCCGGTCGGTCGCCTAAGGCCACGGCTGGGAGGACAGCGAGGCCGAAAGAGAAAAAGGGAATGGGGTGGGGGAGGGGATCGGGAGCGAGGAAGCGGTGTCATTTACACCAACTGGGCTCTTTCCTGACCCAGCCGCTCATCTGTCACGGCTGTCTCATTCCTGTTATTTACATCTGTCTTTAGCATTCTAATTACTCGCTTTATTACTTTAGCCTGAAGGAATCCTGTAAAAAACAACGGAGATGAGGATCCTACCACACAATAAAACTGCCCAAAATCCCCACTGCACATTATACAGAGCACTTGAGAATATTTGTGCTGTTATATGACCTCAATATGTCCTTAGATTGATCCTATTATATCTTTCTCTCTTCTCTTTCTCCGTGTGTATGTGATGAACTCTTTTAAGGTGTGGAGTGTAAGAATAAACTGTTTAACAAATGATGAAAATAGGATTATTCTTGGAAGAGGAGGTAAAGGGGGAGATGGGTCTTCCCTTAAAAGACTTTGAGGTATTTGAACCAACCCCATCCAGGTCCAGTTCCTAAACTCTTGGTTTTATTTTTTACTTAATCTGATAAAGTAGAGCTATCTTCACACACAAGCTAAGGCTGAAAGAATCTTAGAAATTTGGAGGAGAGAATAAAATGCCTAATGTCTTTCATTATCTTGCATTAATCTCTGAGTTCCCAGAAGGTCTCAGGAGGGGAAGTGAATTTAGAGTAGTGATAAGAAGTGGGGTTAAAAAATCATGGTGGTTGGAATGCTTTTCTTTTAATGTGAGATTTAGAATGGGGTGCAATATCTTACAAACAAACCCCTGATAGCAAGATTCACAGATACACTCAGTACTTGAATCCAAAGGAGGCTGATCTAACCTACCAGAAAATTCAGGACAAAATGCAGCTTTCTGTTATTTATTACTTCCAGTGGAATTATCATTGCACTCACTTGCAATTTTCTGGCTGTACTAATGTTTGTCTTTATTGTGTTACACTAACATAATCTCCTCCAGAAAAAAAAATGACAAAATATATAGATTTTCAGATAAATAACTGAGGTAATTTATTGGCCTCTATGCTCTTCTGATGGTGTGGTTGATAGATAATGTAATAATATGTACATAATTAAGCAGGTTTACTATACCTCCGTCAAAATAGGTTCAGGGGCAGTAGCTCTGTCTTTAGGCCTATGGTTTTCTCAATGGATATTTACTTCCTCTATCCTGTGGAATAAAGGGCAGAACCTCAGGAAGTAAACAACTAGGCACTAAGTGAGGGAGGGAGGTATGAAGAAAAGAAAACTGGCAAATTCTCTTATAAAGGATTTTAGATTAGAGACCATTTTTTTCATACTCCCTATCCCAAACCTCATAAGGTTCAGTGAATAGATGAGAAGGAAAAAAAAAAAGAAAAAAGAAACATTGAAGACAAACATACTCCTTCCCAGAGAAATGAATGACTTACATCCAGGTCAAGGAGCGGTGGGGGGGTTTCCAAAACACCTTTGCAGGATCCAGAAATCTTCCATCAAGGGAGCATGAAGGCTTCTGGGAAATCATTAATAGCGAACTTGGCCACCACATGCCCCCTTGCCCCGGCTTCTGGAGGTTGCCCATTCAAGGCATGGTGTACTTGCTCTTCCAAACTCATCTAAATTACATCAATAACAGACCGCACTCTTTAATGAGCTTTCAACTTTAAAGACTTGAAAGATATTAACAAGCCGCTTGACAAATGGTGCTTAGAAGCACATTAAAGACGCTGCTAATGGAGCGCATAATGACGGCTAATTTTCGATCAGATATAAATTAGAGCCCCAACAGTTATTTGCCTTAAGGACTTTATGTAAATGATTCTGTTCTGTATAAACTGAAAAGCGAAGAGAGCCCTGCCATTTTGGCAATCCTTGTGGATATGATTAATAGATCTGCAACAGAGCTGGGCAGAGACAACTGATGGCATTTCCATCTAAAAGTCAATGTGTTTAGGTAGTAAATATGATAGCTTCTAGAGTCAATGTGTGCTTCTTCTTCAACCGAAAGAGTAAAAGACGTCCTTGGCATCTCCTCCACATGGTTAAAGAGGTTCACAAAAGAAGATCATTCAGCCTCATCTCCCTAGACCTGCACCTCACACCCACTGAGATACCCAGAACAGCCACAACTTTCTCCTTCACTGGGACCCAAATCTGCGTTATATGCTCCCTAAACACACATCCCTGCATCATCTTCAAAGACACCATCAACTGTACTGGGATCTATGCTCTATTGATCACTTTTTAGAATCCTTTCACTGTGAAATTGCTTGAGCTCTCATTCCTAGCTTTGCACACAATTCAGGTTCTCTAAGACTGTGTTGGGAAGAGGAAGGGATTGGGAGGAGGAAAGTGAAGAGGAGGAGGAGGGGGAGGAGGAGGGGGGAAATGATGATGGTAATGGTGAGGTGGGAAGAAGGGGAGTGGAAAAGAATGTGAGAGCAGGAGTTCAGATAGGAAAGACTGGAGGAGCTCTAATACCTACCTAATTTAAAGTGGAGGAGACATCTGTAGCTTTGCTTTTTCTTTCTTTCTTTCTTTTTTTTTTTCCTTCTGTGCCTTCCACATTTTAAGAGTTAAGTCTCAAGCCATCAGAGTGCATAAAAGGGTTTGGGGACTGATTCTTCAAGTTGATTTCCTTCCAGCCTATTCCTGCTCTGGTGGTTCATGGGAAGCTTGGAAGAAGAGTTACCCTAAGACTGTGTTACCTGTGTCCAGTTTCTGCTTTATCACGTCTATTTGACATCAGCTGGGGTGATTGCCACGTTTAACACTGGGATTGCTTAGAGCTATTTCTGGCTGCAGTTTCAGAGATAACATCCTTTCCTGAACAAGGGGAAAGAGTTTGCGTAAGAGTGAATTTGCATAACCTGAAAAACCAGCAAACTCTAGCTTGTCAATGACTTGTTTATTATGAATTACAAACAAAACCTCAGCCTTTCTGCTGCAGGAAATTCAAGCATTACTGCATCTCAGGGCAGTTTTCTCTGCCTTACATACACAATATAAATATGGATTTGGGGGGAGGGGGTCGTTTTTTCATAAGCAATTTGTGGGCGGTGTTAAAGTTAATACAGAAATCCTGCCTCAATAAGGGAGCTATTTCTACCAGTGACACCAGCTTCTAAGATTTCCTCATCCAAGCCATTTGAGAGCTAAGAGTAATGAGAAGAGCACAGGGGAGGGGAAAATGGAAGGGTGAGGCGTTGAGCATTAAAGAAATTTCTCCTAGACTGATTAAATCATTTTATCTTGCAGTAACTGATACCTAATAGCCAGGAGTTAAATGGTAGAGAGTAAGGATGCTTCTTACCATCATTACTGAGTTATGAAGTAGTTTTAAATTGGGGTACAATAAATACGATTGCTCTCATCTTCCATTAATCTGTCTACCCTTCCCTCTAACCCTCCTCCCCAATCACACACACTTCTAGGGCTACCAGAACATGCGGGAAACATCTGGACATTTCTTCTACCCACCAGTGTAAGATTCTGCAGCAATGGGAGCAAGTAGAAAGAGCAGACTCAGCTCTCATTTCGTCTGACAGCAACATCCAGCCTCCCCTCTGTTTTCCACTGGCTGTTGGATGCTCCGTGTGATGGCAGAATTGGATGGTAAAAACTAACTTGGAAAAATAAAACTTAGAATTATGTGAATAGCAAAATTAATCACAAAACTGCAGAATTCTGATCTCACTGGGTTGGGAGAGAGAAAAGTGGCTGAGCTTTTTAGAATGCCAAGCGATGTTTGGCACATTACAGCTTAGAGAGCTGGATTTGCTTCTTCTTCCACTTTTTCCTCCTGACCAGAGTGGATAAATCATGTCACCTTTAGGGAATTTTGTGATTTTATTTACAGTGAATGAACTCATATTCTCAAGATTAATTCCCAGCTATGTGGTACTTCCACTCCTCCTGGGGACACATAGAGGATACCTGACCAAATGGGGCCACTCTGGCTCCCTGTGATGTGCCCTTTCTATTTTATTCTAGCTCTCTTTTCTCTTTTGGGCATCTACACTATCTAAGATAGGGAGACGGCAGATGTGGTCACTCTGCATGTCTTCCTCTCCCCGGGGAAAAGTAGAGATCATCTCCTATTAACCACCCATCTCCCCCCATACTCCCTCTTTTTCCTTGTTCACCTCTCAAACTCTGAGTGAATCCCAGGGGGGATAAAAATAAGTCTTACTGAAAAAGAAGGCAGCATAAGGGGGAAAAAATCAATGAAATGATTTAGGAAATGGAAGAATGGGCCCCTCTGACAATACTGTAATTAAAAGCTCTCAGGGCTCCAAAGTGAAAAGTTGATGAAAGAAAAGTGCAAGTTGCCAACCGATTCTTATCTAACCCATTTAGGACCATTTCGCGGAAGTTAGAGACTTAATTTAGGGACGTGAACCCCATGTCCTCAGAAACGACTTTCCTCTCAAAAGGAATCAGAAATCCTAGCTGGGCAGCCAGGGTCTGGGTTCTCTTCCCCACTCACCACCCACCCCCTAACCCCACCCCAAAGACCAAAGACTCTGGAAGAAGAGGAGAAAGCGGTTGCCCTCATTCTGGCTCCAGGTGAAGACGTGAGTGGCATTGTTAATTAGAACCTTGAAGATGGTACCAAAATGACACTTACAACCGGTGAGCCAGGCCACCCTCTCCGGAAGCCACGCTGAAGTCCGGGAGAGCCCATAGCCTGAAGCACTGAATCCTGATTTCACAGGGAACCCTCGATCTAATTCTGGCTCCTCACTCCCGCTGAGCCCAGCCACAGACCCTGTCCTCACGCCCATCCTGGGAGTCACAGACCGCTTCCCTCTCGGAGCCAGAGGTGCTGCCCCAAAGACACCATGTTTGAGCTCCGTGTAAAGGCAGGATGGGCAGGAAGTACACCTGTGGCAAACAGAAGGTCAGAGCCTGTTGGTGCACTAAGAAGAGGCACGCACGGAGTCTCGAGAATCTTCCCAGGCGAATCGCGTGTCTTGGATAGACTAAGAAGGAGAGATTTTGAGTGAGTTTGAAAAGTTTCACCAAGGCATGCGGGCCCCAGGGAATGGCTCTGAGTGAACCTGTGTGTTGGTGTGTGAACGTCCAGCTACATGTGTGTTACTGAATGACAAGCAATGAGGAAAATGCCCGCGTTGCAGTAGGGGATCTCCACTTCTCTTCCAGTCTGTGGCTTCAGGCCAAGCCTGCAGAGGCTCGGTGTACTCTGGTCAGAAGTGTGCCTCCCCCGCGCTGCAAAGTGATTTGGTTCACCTAGGATTGGAACAGAAAAGGTGACTATTCCGGGCAAGAGTCAGGGGCCTTCCTGTGAAATCTACCCTTACCTATATGGGCCCTGGACTGCTGTTGAACTTGGAGCATAAGGTGACTGCCCCCCACACAGCAGGATTACTGCCTTCCGCCACCTTCGCCTCCAACACCTTACACAACCAGGCCAATAACTCCCCAAGCCAAGGACCTACTCTGTCCCTAGAAATCAGGGAGCCTCCACACCTTTTAACCAAAATGCACAAAGATGCAGACTGCCATTTAGTAAAGCCCTGGGGGCCCACTGGGAAAGTCGGACTGTCTGGCCATGTGTGTATTAACCCTCCATCTCCTGGTGAGTCCACCAACCTCCGAGTCACACAGGCTTTCTGAAAATGCAGTCACTATCCCAGCCACTCGTGCAGAGGGTGTTGATTTATGCCTTCCAATCACTTACAAACCCATCAATTACTTGTTTGATTTTTAAAACAAAATTATACCGATTAACAGGACGACTTTGGCATCTTACAAGTATTCCAGAAGCCAGTTGGCTTCTTTCAAAAATATTGGACGCATACTTCTCATTTTCTTGTAATCTCAAATTATTTAGGGAAACCTGGAAGCTACAAGAGAACCCGCCCATCAAAAACAACAAGAACAACAACGACAACAAAAAACTCACCAATAGACACACATTAAGACTTTGAATATGCTCCCAAGGTCCAGAAAATGGGAGGGTTATGGGGAAAGAGGAACTAATGTGTTTATGAAGAATTATAACAAAATTTGAAGAACCACGACTCAGACCCTAGGGGAGGGTGAGCGGACGCAGGCTTCCGTTGGCTACTGCGAAGTCTGGGGATGGGGGAGGGCTCTTGCTTTCCGCCGAGTGACAGCTGGAGTAATGGCTGCAGACCCAGTGCTGGGGCGGGGGGTGGTGAGGCTGGGTGGGGGCAGTAATTACGAGCCAGGCTCACCCGCCTCCCTACTTTAGAGCGAATGCGTTCCTTTTGCGCGTCCAGCTGCGCGCTCGGCTAGCTGCTCGGCCTCGGGGCATCCTGGAGCCTGAATCGCTGGGAGAGCAGGGGTGAGTGCTAGAGAACTTTAAATCGAGGTTCCTAAAAGGCTTCTGAACTAGAAAGTCCCCAGGGTCTCAGCCTTGCAGGGCTGTGGAGTAAAAGAAGGCTGAGCAGAGACTGCTCCGCGCCCAGCAGCCCTCCACCCCTCGGCCCGCATTAGGGACCCGGCAGGAAGTGAGCAGGGAGGATCGGTGCTGAAGGGGGTAGCAGCCCGCGAAGCAGCGCCCCATCTGATCTGGCTGCACAGGACTGAAACCCTTCCACGCGGGTGGAAGGAAAAGCGAGGCCAGGTGCCAGCCTGATCCCACCACCTCTCCTCCCGGTCCACAAAGCTCAAACCCTCAGAAGGCGCAAGCGCTCCCTTGGGCCCCGAACCTGAAGTTAAGTGTACACCGAGGGATCCGCGCTGGGGAGGGCGGAGAGGAGGGGAGAGGGGTAGGAGTTAGGTTCTCCACCTCCTCCCGCCGCCTCCCTCCCGCAGGCTGGAAGCCTCACGTAGTCTGGGATTTTTTCAGAATAATTGATGGGTCCAGTTCTCCAGAGCTTTCCCGGAGAGAGCGCGGCGGACCGCGCTAGAATTTAAATAGAAGTGATTAGTAAAATGCAAGAGGGCGAGGCGCCCGGGCCTCTCTTTCTCGCAGGATCCTGGCTGCGCGCCTGGCAAGGCGCCTGCTCCCCGCAGGCTCTGGGGGCCACGCGGGGCCAGGGCAAGCTCGTCCGGCGCAGAGGGCGGCTCTGCTCCCCGCCCCCTAAAGCTGTGCACTGTAACAGTCACCCCTCCCAATCAGTTTCTCATCAACGTGCACCCAGACCTGGAGGAGAGGGGAATTGGGTCTGGCAGGCAACCCAAGGCCGGCGGGTGTAAGTGATGGTAAGCCAGCGGGTGGGTGCAAAGATCTTGATTCCTCTGCACCGCCAGAGCCGGCCAGGCAATCACGAAGCCTTAGCCTTGAGCAGAGAGGAAAGCCTCTCGGTGATCACTGACCCCGCGCCCTGGTTCTCACACGCACAGTTCCCTTTCACTACCTCTGCCCTCACCGGTAGGTCCTCGCTCCAGGCTGCCGAGCCCGAGCAGCCAGGGTCGTGGAACTCAAGGCGCCCCTTCACTTACCCAGAGCTCTAAGTAGGTCCCCTCCACAAAGAAGTGACCTAGGCTGGGGAAAGCCTTCGCCTTCCCTCTCTCTCTCACATCCTTATCTCATAGATTTGTTCCTTAAAAGGGGGCTGTGCATTCTTATAACGTCTACAGCCAATTAATATTGCATTAACTCTATTTTTAAAAAAAACAAACACAAAAGCACCAGAATACTGCACCCTATCAAAGCCATCTATTATTCACGGAAATGTAATTGGAGACCTAAGATATGTGTGTTACAGGCCAATGGAGGAAAACAGAGTCATGACAATATTTCAGAAAGGAAGGGGATCCGAGGGTATCTAATATTTAATTTCAAGTCTGTGGTTTTCTAATTCGAGATTAAAAGCAGTCACGTCTTTGAAGCCAGACAGTTGGTATAAATGTACAGTTAAAATATTCTATTCCACAGTCCCTAGACAGAGCTCTCTGCTCGTCCCAGGCTTCATTAAATTTTTATTATCATCCCAGACTAGAGCAGGGAATGAGCGGAAAGACTGTCCATCTAATTGCAATTGATAAAAAAAAAAAAAGCTCTTAGATTTCCCCCCTCATTTTAATATATTAACAGTAGTTTTCTTCGTATGTCCAGTCTTTCCCAGCCCTGTGATACACACACTTTACCACACAGATACGTTTTCCACTTTCCAGCAGGCACCAGGCTTGACTGTCTTCTCTGCCCTTTGAGAAGGCCTAGGGGTGGGGTGGGCGTGGAGGGAGAAAGGGTAGTGGAGACTGGTTTCAGAAAGTGATGCTATATGGGGGAAAAAGAAAAAAGGTGACATCAGTTCTTGAAGCATCTGGCGAAAGATCAACGAGAGACAACATTTGCACTAAGCTGGTTCTTCCTGTAGCAAGATGAAAGCATATTGTTACCCAAACAAAACAAACAGATTATTAGACCAGGCTGCACTTTTCGACAGCCTTTCCACTGTGTGGGATGAAAGCAAAGCGTACTATTTTCATTTTATTTCTTTCTTTCTCACTGCTGCCCCCAAACACACACACACACACACACACACACACACACACGCACAAACACACAGACACCTCAAAACATTTGTTCTTCTTGAGCCTTCTTCATATGCTACTAATCGGACTGTCACACCAGATGCCTGTATGTGTGTGTGTGTGTGTGTGTCAGTGTGAGTATTCAGGAAGCCTGTCTCAACAAGGGTACTTCAAAAAATTTTGAAACTGGTGTAAATAAAGCGTTTCATCTCTAAGTAGAATAAAACCCACAGTTTGCTTTTTGAGCAGCTTCCTATTATCACATCGCCACTTAATTTTATTTCTATTCTCTCCAAGTTAAATAGAAAGACTGGCTCACAAGGGAGCTGCCATGTGCCTACAGACTGGGGATGTCAAGCAGAGAGACTCACTGTGCAAACTTAATTTCAATTCCCGAGGAGGATTTCACATTCCGGCTGGCTGTGACCCACAGTAATTAGCTGAGATAACTAATGATTACTTACTTATTCCTTGTAATTATCTGGATTTAATAATACGCCGTGTAATTTATTAATTCACTCATAATAGCCTTTCAGGACAGGGAATGTCTCCTTTAAAGGAGAAAAGCAGGGAAATTTTAGTGATTATTTTTTCACATTGTCATAAATCTGTCTCCTGACAAATGCAGACTTCAGGAATATTTCTATCATCATAACTATCCGGGAACCTTTGTCTTCCTTTTCGTCCTATCAGGATACCAATCCAACTTCTTTTTTTTTTTTTTTTTCCTTCTGTTGCAGCCCCTCCCTCCAAGGCTAACTGAAAAGTAAAGCGTAGTTTTGAGTTCTAATGTGGACCATTTACCTAGAAATATAAATTGTTGTTGCCAAACAATTGAAAGGATGAATTTCTAAACTTACTGTTATGGCTTGCTTAGAAAAATTTGAGCTTCATCTTCTGAATAATATACCTTTTAAGATCAAGTGAATTTTTTAATGCCTTTTCCACCATCTCCTCAAGGGCTTCCCCAACAGATAGATCAAAATGAATTGATTCATTTAAAGTTTAAAATAAAGCATTTTTACCCCCCAAATTCCAATTCTCTTGGCAAAAAGAGGTCCCAGAATCTGTCCTTGATAGTAAAAAAAAACTTAGTTACGTATTGTTATTTATTTTTAAAATACATTTTATAGAAGATAGGAGAGTGTTACATTGAATGTAAAGCCCAGTTATTTCATTTGCTTTTTCATATTTCCATTATTTTTCCCCAAGCTGTGTATCAATGAAACTTAATCTATAAAGAACTGACCAACTGATTTAATGTCAAATTTCAAAAAAAAATTGCAGATAATAGTATTATCCAATTGGTGTAGAGAGTACTTAGCTCTCAACCAGGCCGCAATGATCTTTGCTATTAGTCACTATTCCATTCCATTTTAGACTTAAATGATTACCCATTGAATCGTTTGGACCATTTGTCTTTAAAGAAGTTAAAAGAAAAGAAACTACATAATTCTGAAATGTCGTATTGAGGAAGATTAGGTATGCAGCTAAGTCAATTCATAAAATACCTTTTTCTGATAAAATAGTCATTGTGGACCTTTAGGGGAAAAAATTAGGAAAGGAGTCATGAATGCCAATGGATTTGATTGATATGACAAGGGTCTTCAGACACAATTTGCTATTTATCTATCTGAGTATTTTGAAATCCAATACCAAATGGATATTTCTCAACAGTTTATAAACAGATCCTTCTAGTTTTACCTTTAATTTCTTCTTTAAGACCAATCCTCTTCAAATCTCTTTGTTTTGGTATATCTCTGCAACTATCATTCACTTAAAAACTTTCAGAATATATTTCTTTTTAAAGTTCTGCTTTTCTCATAAAACAAACACATTTAAGCAGGCTTAAATAATGGATATAATTTCCGTTTTGTAGGCAAGAAATTTTTTTTACCCTTGTGATAACATCAAGAAGATGAACTTAAAATGTGATAGTTGTAGAAGTCCAGGAACACAGGCAACAAAGAACAGTTGATGAATGAAGGGGGAAATATAGGTGTTCACTATCAACTGTTGAAGTAAATGGATAGCTGCTTTCCTGTCACGTACCTTACAAAAATCTAGGACAAACGTGCATACATGCAAGCTATCATATATTTCAAAATGCACTAAAAAGAACACCTATTTTATTTCTATCCATTATATTTCTTAATTTCTACTACTTTTACAGTATTCCTCTCTTCATTTAAAGATGTTATATTTGTAGAAAGAAAACACAAGCACACCTGTCTTTCCCCTAACTGACTCCCCTTCCTCCTAACACACATTTCCTGGACGCTTAGTTAACAGCCACATATGGGAAGGAGGAGGCGTTATTTACTGAAGATAATTTTTATTCTAGATCAGAAAGTCTGGTTTGCTATACATTCAAGCCATTTAATTCATTTTCCGCACTCCAGAAAAAGTAAGCAAGCAGAAAGTTCTCCAATTGGCTAGAACTGTATGGTCAAACGTGTGGGAGCAAGCTTGAGTCATGTGGTTACTATCCGTGGTGCTGAAACCAGTACCTAGTACAGTGAGATTGGAGACTGGCTGATTGAAAAGATTTTCAGGAAAACTGAATCTAATAGTAGGGGGTAAAGTGGAAGAAAGGACATTCAGCCTTCACAACACAGAAATAAAATTAAACTATCAATATCACTATATATGAAATTACAATTCTTTCTTTTAAATCTCCACAACTTTCTATATTTCCTTAGATATCTATGCAATGTATCTCATTATTTCTAAATGGACATATGGATTTTGTTCTTTCAGGTGCCTTTTATTCAGTTATAGGGAAAGAAGTCCCTCCACCCATTATCCATCCAACTTTCAGAACTCTTTTTGTTACACCTGAAAGTCATAATCAGTTTTCCAACAACATTTCATTCCAACTTGAGCCACTATAACAATTTTCATTGACTCATGGGATGTTTCCTTACCTCATCCTCAAAATAAGAAATATTCCAAGACAGTTCCATATTAGAGAGGTAACAGCTCTGGTTAGCAGAATTACCCATGGAGGATGGCCTGATTCCTCTCTCTTGTTGTACCTATAATTAATATGATGCTTTCATCATTAATAATGTAAATATCTAAACCAGAGCTTTCCTGAAAAATAAAAACTTTGAAAACTTAACGTGTTGCCCAAATATTGTAGGAAGTCTGAAAATTATTAAAATTTGTGAGGAGGTTTTTTTAAACTAAGATCAGAAAAAGAAAAGTCAGTGTATCAAATGGGCAAAATTTCTTTGTGCCAAACCACCAGTAGACAGAATTCCGCCAACTCTGGCATCTGGATGAGTCATAGAAAGGGGGCAAAATTTTGCTCCCTCTAACCACCCAGGATTTCTTCCTCAGCCCCACTCTGCCTCTTGCAGAATGTGAGTTTCCTTAAGGGTTATGGCAATGGAGAGAGAGAGAGGGAGAGAGAAAGAGAGAGAGAGAGGTGCTTTACTTTATAACCCAGTAACCTAGGTGCTTTATGCTCTGGCTGTAGGGCACTGCTCTCCAGGAGTGGTGACTGAACTGACAACTCTGGTGGGCCATCCCCTAGGTCTCAGCCAGGGTGTCCTACTCCACCAACCAGGCCTTGACACTTGCCACACCCAGTCTCCCAGTGCTGCTGAAAACTGAAGTGGGTTCCTTTCTTCTACCCATGCAATACCTCCGCTCACAAAGATGGTCTTCGCAGAATTTTGCTGATCTGGAGAAAGAACTTCAAGAGAGGTATTTGGAGCCAAATGTTGTGACCTCATCTGGGCAGAAAGGCAAAGCACCCTGTGAGATGAGCTCTGGCTATGAGAAGGCTATTATAAACCCTGTTCTTTTATATTTTCCTAGAGAAACACCCTCTACTAAATCCAAGCCAGACTTTGGCAACAACCACTGCATTATAAACCGTTAAAATGTGTTTCTGCTTTAAAAAAATCCCCCATCAAAATAATTCCCATGTAAATGATTTAAAACAACATCACATTTTAAAAGCCATTTAATTTCAATAGCATATTTTAATGAAAAAAAGCAGCATACTTTGCCAATAAAACATTAAAATCATCTCTTCGATGAAAGACCATCAAACAACACCAAAAATAACTTAATACATTACCATAGTAAATAAACCATCTATTAACAAAAACAAGAAACCAGGTCATATACAGAACTCAAGACTTCAGAGAGCCTTAAATGGAACAGCAATACAGCAAAATTTGTAAGAATATATCTATATGTGCATCATTTTGAATGAAGTATTTACAGTAGATAAGGTACCAGTCATCATGTACCTAATTTTTGTTGTTGTTGTTTCAAAAGAATTCTACCAAACAATGTGAATTTACAAGCAGTGCACTGTCTTTCTTATAGTTCAAATTTGTTTTCCTACAAACAAACCTCCGAAACGAAAAACGGAAGGATTCTTGTAAATGTTAAAATGTAGTCAACAGAGCAATTGAAAACTAGAAGACTGAAATACCTTGGTGAAATCTTAGAATCTGGAAGGGCAAACACCAAGTGACAAATGCACCTAAAGCTAGAAAATGATGCATCATAGTCATGCTTGCAACCGCTTGACTTCTTCTCTTCCATTAGAGGTGTGTGTGTGTGTGTGTGTGTGTGTCTAAGAGTGAGTGAGAGAGTGCCTGTGTAGCAGGGACAATGTGGGAATCCCCATTAAATATGTAACGAAGTAAACAATACTTTGGACAGTGAATCAGGTCTACACGATTAAGACATCCATTACTGAGTGTCGACTCACAAATCAGAACACTACCAGTAAAAACAAAGAAAAAGCAATCTTCATTCAAAGTGAGAATATACAAATGGGCCAAAAGGAACATAGTATAAGAGGAAAGCTGTAAAAATTCAGTAAACTCATCAAACAAAAAAAATTTTTTAACTTCACTAGCCATACGTTCTCCCGTTTTTTAAGAGTAAATAAGTTTAATTAATTAGAATGTGCACAAATTAAGTTGCTAGAGAGATAAATTAATAATTTACAGAGGGTTGTTCAGCAATAATCTAATAATAGCTTTCAAGATCAGTGAACACAGCAGGCGCAACTCCTTCCTTAAGCATTAACACTTCAGAGGAGGAAGAAGGGGGTAAGAACCACAATAAAAATATATATATAATATACAGTGTAAATGCAGAAAATCTGCCATCTTTTTTTTTTAATTCAAAATACTTTAGAGATGTCTCTATCACATTAAGCATCAACTCTAGTTTAAAGTTTCAGTCCTGAATCAATTTCTATTTCTGAAAAATAGCTGCAAAGTGTACTTTTAAACTTGAACAAGGGTGATGTCTTTAGGAATAAAAACAAATCTTACTTGATCATTCTGGGGGCCTTTTAAAAGGCTGTCTCGTCTGCCTTCCTGCTAACAGCCAGCTCCAGACTTCCTCTGAAGAGGCCGAGGTGCCTTTTCCGGGTGGGGTGGGGTCGAAAGGGGCAACTTTGCTACAACTTGACAAATCCCTTCTTTTGTTTTTCTTTCCCTTGAGAAATCGTTTCACATTCTCACCGGGCTTGGGCTCAGTGGCTTGCTCGTTCGCTCGCTCTCCAATCCTCGCTTTCTCTGGATTCACATTTAATGGAATTGTTTCTCGTCGCGAAAAGTGGGGGGGGGGGGGGAAGAGGCAGGAGAGAGGGAGGGAAAAGAGGAGATGAGGAGGGGCCTGTCCCTGGAGAGGCCGTGGATCTCCTAAATGCCTGCGGAATATTTCATTCTTTTCTGTTTCTGCCTCTGGTTGCAGAACCAGACGCGCACCACGTTCTTCTTAAGGTCCAGCTTCTCAGCGATGGCGGCGATCTTCTCGGAAGAGGGCCGCGGCTGGATGGCGAAGTAGGCTTCGAGCGAGCGCTTCTCCGGCGCCGCGATGGACGTGCGCTTGCGCTTCTTCTCTGCGCCGTTGAAGAGCTCCGGCTTGGTGAGCTTCTCGCGGTGAGACTTCTCCGCCTCCTCTAGCCACGCTTGCAGGATGGGTTTGAGCGCGATCATATTGTTGTGAGACAACGTGAGCGACTCGAACCTGCAGATGGTGCTCTGGCTGAGCGAGCCCACGCCGGGGATCTTGAGGTTGGCCAGCGCGGAGCCCACATCGGCCTGGGTCACCCCCAGCTTGATGCGTCGCTGCTTGAAGCGCTCGGCGAACGCCTCCAGGTCCCGGGGGTCGGCGTCCACGTCGCTCATGCAGCTCATGTGTGAGGGCAGCCCGTGCGCGTGGGCCATGCTGAGAGCGGCTTGGTGCATGGGGTTCATGGTAGCCATGGGCGGCGCGTGAGCTGGAGTGGACACCACGGCGCCGTCGGGGCCCGCCATGGCACCCAGCGCTAACCCGGGACTCAGGTGCTCCAGCAACTCGCCCTCAAGCGCCTGATGCGGCTGATGGTGGTGATGGTGGTGGTGGTGGTGGTGGTGGTGCGTGCCCGCCAGCGCGGACGGGTGCGAGATGGGCACCGACGAAGAGGAAGCAGCCGACGTGCACGGGATGGTATTCATGGTGTGGTAGGTGGCGTCCGGCTTGAAGGGGCTGTGGTGGGGCGGGTGATGGTGGTGGCTCTTGCTCTGGGAGACGATGTCCACCGCCGCCAGAGCCTCGGCGCGGGCCAGCAGACTCTCATCCAGCCCGCCGAATATATTGCTCTGCAATTGCAAGTAAAAGGCACACATCACTCTCAGCGGGGAATTGTGCGCACTCTCTCCGGAAGCTCCGGCCCAGAGCTCGACACCGCCGCCGCGCCTACAACATTCCCAGAACGTTAAAAATAAATTAAAAAAATAATAATAACAATCCTGAAGCTAGCAGGTGAGGAGGAGAGAAGGGAAGCCACGGAGAGAAGCCACGAGTGCACGAGGAGGAGGAAAGTGAGCCTGCAAACACAACACAACACAACACGCGCACAGGCAACATTCCAGGTCTTAAAAATTAACATGAAAGGAAAGACCCGCTGAATACATAAGAGAGAGAGGGGGGAAAATGGGTTGGAGGTGCGGGGTGATTTGCTGTGCAGACATGAAAAAAACATCAAGCAGATAAAGGGGGCTGTCAAAATCTGCCTTTAAGCGGTGATTATGCAGAAATACGCACCGGTGGGGTTGGAAGACACGCTCTCCGCATCGCCTCGGAGCCCCCGCCGCTGCCGCCGCTGCTGCCACTGCTACTGGAGCTGCTGCTCCGGCCTCCACCGCCCCCGCCACTGCCGCCACCGCCGCCAGCATTGCTCGAGCTGCTAGGAGAGCTGGCGGAGGGCGCCGCGGGTGCAGAGGACCCGGGCGAGGCGCTGTGCAATGCCGAGTACTTGGGCTCCACGTGCAGGCTGCCGCCGTGCGGCATGCTGAACGCCTGCTTGCTGTTCAGGGACATCATCATCATCTTCCCGGCCTGCCCGCGCGCCTGTATGTGGCGCACGCAACTGGCCCCGGTTGCCGGGACCCTCCGCAGAAGCGCTGGGCGAGAGCCGGAGCGGGAAAGGGCGAGGCAGAGTTGCTCTCACTCGCCGGCGCTCCGAGCTCGGCGCGCCTTGCCCCGGCTCCGCGCTCCACCGCTGGCTACGAGGTCAGTCTGCGCTGATGCTGGGCTCCGCTTGGCGCTGGCTGCAGACCTGGGCACGCGAAACTGCCCCGCGCTTCGCGGCCGCCGAGTTATACTCCCCTCTCCCCGCGCCTGCCCCCGCACCCCCGCCCGCCCTCCCTCCCTCCCGCGCGCCCCCGCCCTCCCCTGCCTGAAAGCGCAGGCTTCTCCTGCTCGGATTCTGGCGTCGCCCCTTCTCCCTCTCGGCTTCCTCCAGGCTTTGGTCCTTTCTGCTCTCCCGACACCCGCCTCCCGCTCCCCCGCCGCGCCCTCCACCTCCCCTTCCTGCCCCCGCCGGCGCTCTGATGCCGCCTCCCCTTCCCTGCGCCCCGCAGCTCTCACTTACAGCAGTGCCCCTGCTCAAACCCACGCCCCCCCGGCCAGGTCTGCGCTCCAGTCGCAGGGCACTTCCTACCTAAGAGCCGGCCGCCTGCCCCTCCTGCTTCTTCCACTCCGTCTCCGCCTCGCGGGGAAAAGAAACTACTAAATAAAGTTGCGGACCAAGGCAGCCTTGGGTGGGATTTTCCCTAGACTACAAGGAACGCCTCTTACCTAGCTGCCTCCCCCGCCTCCTGCTTACCGCTAAGTTCCAGGCCTCCGACCCCAACTCGGCCCGCCTCTCCCCGCAGCTCGGGTGACCCTGATCCCTGGCTCGCCACCACAGTGGAGAACGCGGACCCTGCCGCCGACCTGGATCTTCTGCTCTGCTCTGCGCTTCCGGCTGGTACGAGCAGCGCTTGGCGTTTCTCTGCGCCCCCTCGGCCTGGCGGGTGCCTGGTGCCAAAGAGACCTGGGGTCCGCAGGGCTGCAGGGCTTTCTCTTACTCGGTTTCTCACAGCTCTCAGCGGATTGGACGGCAGAGGAGACTGCTCCGGTCGCCTATGCGCATGCGACTCCTACCCCCCCCCCCCCCGCCGCCAGCCAGACCCCCGTGTACTCCCCCAACGCCACCACCGACAGACACTCCTCTCCACCCTCTTTTCTCTTCCTCCGGATCTTCCTCCTCCTCCTCCCTGTCTCCAGTTCAGTGTGAGTTGGGTCTTGGGCGGATCCACTGGCAAACCCTGCCACTTCATTAGCCACAGTCAAAGGAGGACGGGGCAACTGACGGAGAGGCAGGGCCAGAGATCACAGAGCGCATGTGCCGCAGAATATCCCCCCCACACACACACCCTAATAAACACACACACACGCCCTCAGGGGCTGGCACAAGCCCCACTTATCTTCATTTCCACAGCCGCTCGGTGCAGAGAGCCTATTTTTAGCCAACACTTTGCTCGCACTTTTGTCCCATTGTGGACCACTTTTCTTAGAAGTGGACACACACTCTTAGTTCCATTTGTAAAAGAAGCAGACAACCTCTCCTACACACACACGCACCGCCTTCCTCTCCTCCCCGCTCCGGTCTTCTCTCTACTTTCCTCTGTGCTGGGGCTGCTGTCACCTCCCCAGAGCGCGGGAGGAGCGGGATACAAGCGAGGGTGGAAGGCCCTAAGACCGGGACGCTGGAGCCCGCCGGTGGCCCGACCCGGACGGGGATGGCTGGGAGCAGGTGCAGGCACACGGTGCCTGGGGAAGGCGAGCAGGTGCGAGAGCAGGCGGCAGGCCTGAGAGGCGCTGGCGCGCGTTGGGACGAAACAGAGTGGGAACGAGCGTGGCGAAGGGGGACCCTCGAGTGGTCAGCGCCTGGAAGCCCCGCGGCGGCGGCAAGTAGGGGGGTCTCTCGTTCACCCATGACCCCTGCGGGGCGAGATGGCAGGTTCAAGTCGGGAGCTCAGTCCTCGGGAGTCGCCAGAGACTAGGAAGGCTGCCGCAAACGGCGCGCGACGGGCTCTGTCCATGGTGCTTAACCCCCTTGCAACCCCAGGGCTTGCCTTCCTCCTCCCCTATGTGGAGGAAAATAATAAATAGCAGCCGAAGGGAATTCCTACCAGCAGTGTTCCTGAGCAGAAGCCCGGAGAAGCCTGGACGCGGGACTGGAGAGGGGGTGTTGACATGAATGAATGTGTCTTGCGCCGGTCGGTTCAAGTAAATGCTTAGGTGTTTAATTTCTACCTCAACAACAGCCAGGGTAATTTCAAGGAAATAAAGAAATGACATTGCACAGCTCTCACTGTCTCAAGATTCGAGAAATGAAATAAATCAAAGTTAAAGGCTTGAGTATCATTTAATTATAGTGCGAATAGCGCTTTGAAAGAAGTAGAACAACATCTCTAAACAAATTATGACTGGGCCAGGAAGGAATTATTAGATTGAAATTTCATTTAGGCTCGGGAGACACCGCGCTTCACTGTGTAATCTGCTATGCCTCATCTGATTTGTATGCTTAATTCAGCTTGACGAATTTATTAGTTTTCGTAATAGTGAAAAAATTGAGCAGTACTATGGGCTAATGCATTGTGTGTACTATAAATTGTATGTCATCGTGGAAAGGCTGAAGTCTATAGAAATCTTGTATTAACGTCGGTATAGGAGGGAGGATTTTCGTGCAAACCTTGGAGAGGTTCACGCCAAACTCCAGTGTTGCTGGGTCTCACTGGTCCATTAACGTATCGTCATACTAATTAGACTACTTCATCAGTGATGTAATTTCAAACTTCAAATTATGTTCTAATTAACAAGGGTTGTCCAATCTGCTTAATCTTCAAACGGCTTGGGATGGTCTAATTAGTATAAACTGTTGAGCATCTCTAAAGCCTAAAAAAAAAAATCCATTAAAATATTTTTGGTATGTATTCTATCAATACTGTGTAAGAACCAAAGGTCTAAAAGTGAGAGTGGAGGAGGAAAATAACTGGAAGGCAAAGGTCTGCATCTACCAGTTCCCCCAGATTATAATACTAAGTGAATCACGGGAGAAACTTTTGGGTATTGCACCTCCTAAACAGTGTGTTTATGTGTTTAAATAAAGGCATAAGAATATCAAGGAGAAAAAAAAAACCACAAGGGGAAAAAATTCTTCTCTTTCATTAGGTGCCTAATTAGATGTAAAGTGAAAAGCAACCCTGAGGAGTTTCCCAAGCATTATTGTGGCATCAGTCAGCTGAACTTGGATTGCAAAATCAAATATTTGGGGGTGTTTTGAACCTCTCCCTCTCCCCTCCCCCTTCATTGAGCTTAATTACTTGCAATAGTTGTTTTAATGTATGTTGTCACCTGGGAGTATTGAGAAATGCATGTCGTTAATATGAATTAATCTTGATTTTAATAGCAACTGACAACTGATCTCCAAAATGCTAAACACTTGTCACCACTTCATATGGTAAATAAGGTAGTAAAATAAATTCATGAAATAAAGAGGGCACTGTTGAAATGACTGGACAAACTTTGTTTGATGTGCAATTTAGTGATTAAAACTATTTTAAGCAGGACAACTCCCAAGAGAATATTTTCCTGGTGGCTAAAATCAATATATCATTAAATTAATTCAATATAACTTTGAAAAATCTTTCAGATACTTCTCAGTGATATCTCTAATTCCAGACAGAAAAAAGGAAGCCCTTTATTCTAATTATCAAGGTGAGATAAATTAATATGTAGTTGTAGAGCAAGTCAAGAGTTTATTTACCCGTATTCACTTCCTCTTAGAAAACATACATGTTTTCAAAAAGAGGTCAGAGTTCGATTTCTCCTTTTCTCACTCAAAGTGAAAAGTGAATAGCAGTGATTGTGTTGTATTAGAGTGAAAATGCAATTCTTCTTTCATCACCACGACTTGCAATCTTGCAATCTCTTCTACCAGAAGTGCCCAGAATACCAACATCTTTGCGGTGATATCAATAAAACCCATTTCGGTTTTGTCCACAGGCAATGTTGCGAAGTGCTCCAGTAAGCGTGGAAGCTGCTCTCTGAGGAAGTAAAACTCCAGCCCCCCAGGTAGCGGAAACCATCTAAACAACCAAAAGTTGGGAATAAACCCAAGGGGTGGCAACAAATGGCCCAACATTGGAAATCTGCTTCATATGACCTCAACATACACTTTTATGTCCCAGCACCTATCTGCACTGGCACCTATGCACACCCTCAGATCTACCTAATAAACCAAAAACAGAGAAGTGATTTTTTTTTTTTTTAAGTAGAGAAATGGAAAATGAATCAACTGTGTGACTACACGAGGGGCGCCATTTCTTCTCGCCAAGCCTCTTTGTTTGACAATAGCTTCTGTCCCACCCGCTGCCAGATGTGGAGAGACATGACAAGCTTCCCTTCCGACAGGCGAGGAATCGCTTGAGGTTCCACCCAAGCTCCCAAGCAGCGGGGTCCCTGCAGAAGGTGCCCCCCACACCCCGAAATCGGCCCACAGCCATCCTGAGGGGAGAAATCACTGTCTCTTCTCCTGTATCTGGGACCTAATTCAGTACTAAAATTTTAAGCAGTGCATTCATATTTTACTGGACCTAATGTGTTTTATTAAATTTTAATCCATTAAGGGCAGTGTGATTTCTCTGTATTTCAAACAGAACTGAGTTGGATTACAAGGAAGATTTCTTAAAAGAGAGATCTGACCCTATTCATGCACCATGTCCATCTCGGGTAAACAGGGTTTGCGGGAGGAAAGAGGGAAAGGATGGATTCTCCCCCATCCCATCTCCTCAAGGTCAATCGGCTCTGGATTCTGAATAGAGTCAGATCCTCTGAGCTCTCTCTGCACTCTGTAGCTTGGGGCAGAAGGATATGGGATGATTAAACTCCTCCATGGCCTCGGCGGTACCAAGAAAGAAAAAAAGGAGGGAATTATCCCTGAAACTGAGACCTCTGGGAGCGCCCAGAGAGCCTGGTACAGAGCGAAGGGCCGGGAAGGAGAGCTCTCCTGGGTTTCTTACGTCCTGGGGCTAAGTTCGGGGAGTATGGGTGCGTTTTGCTCTAACACCTTTCCTCTTCCGAGCACGTCCACCTCTGCTCTTGTGTTTGTGTCTAACTTTCTCTCTCTACTGGCTCCCCCGTGAGTCCCAAGTCCACCTCGCTTAGAGATTCTAGGAGCCCCTCTTTCGCCCAAAGCTGCCAGGCAGTCCCTGTGGCTGAGGGCACAGCCTCGCCTCAGTGCTTTCCTGGCTAACTCTCTCTCTCACCGCCTCTCACTGCAAGCACTCAGCAAGTGTCTCCGGAAACCTCTGCATCCGGCAGTTCCCAGGCCCTCCTAGATCAAAATTCGGGCTCGCCAACTCCTGCCCTCCCATCAAGGCCTGGCAGAGCGAAGGGAGGGGCGGGGGTAAAAACAAATGGCCATTGGCGATCGGGAGGACGCACGTTGAGGGTAGGGAGAGACCTGCGCCAGGGCCAGGCCCCTGTAGTCTCCGAATGAGCTGAGCGGGGCTCTCTCTAGATAATTCTGGACTGAGGACAGTGGCCGGGCAGGGGACAAGAGGATGAGAAGAGGCAAGGTAGAAAGGAAAGTAACGGCTCCCTCTTTCCCCGGTGGAGGGAAAGGCGCAGAGCTGAATTTCAAAAAATGCAGACTGGGAAGAAGGGACGCGGGACGCAGCCAGCCCCAGGCCCGCTGGATGCCTGCGAGGCTCCTAGACGCCTTCACGATTCCGCAGGGTAGGTTGGCTGAGGCCGAGGGTGGCGAGGAACCCGCACGCGGGGACTGCTGACTCACCCACTGGAGTCGACCAACCTTTGGAGCAAACACAACAGGCGCCGAGAAATTAACATCGGCCGGGGGGAAACCGTGAGTCGTCCGTTTCCAACTCCGCACTCCCCAGAGCGCGGGGACGCACAAACTCAGGCACGGACACACACACAGGCACGCTCACACCCGCGCATGCAGACACACAAGTGCTAACACTCACGCACACTCACTCAGATTCACACCTGTTTCTCCCCTCCCCACCTTCCGTGGAAGGGGCTGGGGGGGAAGAGGCAGAGCACCGCGTTCTGTCCGCATGCAAGAGCCCCTGTGTTTTCTTTCCCCGACGAAACTGTTATTTTTCGTCGTAGTGAATTTCCCTGGTCCGTGTGTTTCTCTTCCCAAAGTTAAGTCCAGTCACGAAATCAAACTTAAAGCATTGGAACAATCAATGAAGACTTTTGCGATCCATGGCGCCTTGCGCTTCCTGGAATTAAAATAAATGCAAGAAATCGAAACTTAATTACTTGAAAGAAATCCAGAAATCCCTCTGCATAATTTATCCAGTCATTTTTCGTAGCGTTCGTGTTCGGTGCAGTGTATGTTAACTCTATACTTTGGGCTAAAATCTGGCTTCCTTCGTTGATTCCTTGGAGGTGGCTGCGCCCGACCTCAGCCAGGAATTTTGCCCCTGCACTAGGCTCCCCCTTCTTCCCACTCCTCAGAGCTGATCTAGTAACTTTTTTCAGAAGTCACCAACTGTAACGGTACAAGAATCCCTGGGGCTGAGTGTTGCTTGTAGTTTAAAAATAAAAAATCTCACCCGTTCTCTCTTCTTTTTGCTCACTGGGGCTGTACTTGAATTTGTGTGAGTTGCTTAATACTAGATCTGAAATCAGTACCCTTAGTAAATACAAGGCAGGAACATTTCTCTGAAGGAACAGTGCCCCATCAAAAAGTGCCATTCTGCTGGTGATGGAAAAATTGATTAAAAGGTGGACTTTTTTTTCTTTCTCTCCAGGGACATTTTCTCGCGCTCTCTCTCTCTCTCTCTCTCTCTCTCTCTCTACCTCTCTCTCTCTCTCTCTCTCTTTTTCGTCTTTATCTTCCTAAGGCACACTGCTTGAATATTTGTTCTGACTAAACTACTCTTCAAAGTATTTTTAGCTGGACCACAAACCCAGGACAATAGTTTCTTGCTCTGATATCTGTTCCTTTCAGAGTCACTCATTTTCTCCTCTCCTTTGGTTTCTAATTACTTGAGAATCTCCATATCTATAAAGTGCCAAAAGATCTTCATGTGGGAGCACTAAATAAAATAGATGCTCCTGCATTCAGCTTAAAGATACTGGCTAATATCAAATGACTTTTGTACATGTTGTGACTCTGACGTTAAGTACTATTGGGAATTTAGAAATTTCGTGATTACTAAAGCTATGGCTAGTGGATTTGCAGAATAGAATGGTCCCTGAATCTATTATCATGGTGAGGCTGATTCCAGAAAGACAAGCTTTCTCATAGACACCTTATAGAAATCTGAAGTAATGTTATGAAAGAATGAAAAAATACACTGGGGAACAGCTTGGAAACTGAAGTACATTTTGATTTAACTTACATTAACAGAAATGTAATGTAAAAGTGAAAGGATCTAACAAAACCATTAATAATTAAAAAATAATTACAGATAGTCTATCCTTACTATTCATAACCACTCAACACTTTAGACAAAGAAAACGGAATACTCTTAATGGGAATGAGATGTGAACAGACTGCTAATGAGAAGTTAACGAAGGACTGTGCATTTGTCAAAGGAGAGGAGTTTCCTTGTTCCCCCCCACCACCACTGTCCCCACATATTTTAATTCTCTCAGAGTTAGCTTGGATCTTCCTCTTCATATACACTGAGTGTCAGAGTTTATGCAACAGAAAAATCTCTTGAGCAATAACAATACAGACCTTATCGAATTGTGGAGATCAGGGGCACCAGATGGCTTGTCTATTAACTACCCTCACTGACAAATATTTATAGGTGCCTAAGAGATCCATGCTTCTGTAATAGATTTTGGGTGGACAATCCCATCCCACAAGGATTTCACAAAATAATGACCCTCTAAAGACAGCAGTTTGTTCCCTGTTCTTGTTTGTGATCACTTTTTTAAAAAAGATGAGTCATCCTTTAAGGATTCATTGTCATCCTTTTTCTTGTACTTCTCACCAGAGGTGTTACGTTCCAGTATTTTTTTTAAATGTGTGTGTATTTTTCTTTTACCTAAATTATATTTATTTTCTTTCCAGTATGTGTTTTTCAATGTTCCAAGGCTTTAGAGCAGTTTTCTACACTTAATCATGCAGTAAACTTTTAATCATGCACTAGAACTTTAAAAAGATGTTGCGAAGGAAGATACAGTGACTCCATTCTGATGTTCACTGCATGTTCTTCTTTATTTTGTTTGAGAGACACATGGGACTGCCCTAGAGTGCTCCGTTGATGTTTGGAGACACTGGGAGGAAATCAAAGCAGCCTGGCGGAAAGCAAACTTCACTGCCTCTTTTCAGAGATAAAGGGAATTCTTACAAAAGGAGAGATTTGCAGACATGCAACTGGAGTTCAATGAAGTCATGGCTGAGGCATCTGCTGGGAAGCTACCAGGAAGTGGAGACCTACAGCCCATGTCAAATCTTTTAAATCTAAAGAATTTGAAGCTTCCTTCCTTCCCCGTCCCCAGATAAATTAGGAAACAAAACAGCATGCCTTTTATAGGAAACAGAAAAACCTAAGGAGAAATGCTAATAGATTGCCTACAAAGATTATAAATACTTCTTAGCTGTATAAATATGACCTGAGTGCGTAAAGCATGATAGAGTCCGTGTAGGCATCCACTCTGTTTTTGTTTAAATGCAGCAGAAGGACACCATGACAACAATGACAACAAACTCACATTTAAACATTTTATCATTTCTTGAAATTTTACATATTGCCTATGATTTGCCTGTAAATCTCATATATATAGAAGTGAGCAAATCAATCATAGAATTATAATATTTGTACCTAAGGATGTGTTGTTGTCTCTGTTTTCCTTTCTCTCCTTTATACTCATAAATAGATCATCAAGGTAGAGTTCAGCTAACATGTGCTCTGGAAGATGTTATAACTTTGTGCCTTGACTAGTTTTTCCTGACATGCACTTAAGACATGAAATCGCTCTAGCATTATGACAAGCAAGCTGTATTTGAAAGCATTAAGATCTCTCCTCTTCAAAACACAAAATCTATATATTTTGTGATGTCATGTGCTTATTACACCCCTTCTTTGCTTGTCAAAGCAAGGCCAAAGAAGGCGTTGTCAACATTGTGCTAATCTGGCATATTCCTATACTCATGTTCCACTGGTTTCTCCTGGACTCCACTGTCTAGTCTGGACCATATGACAAGTCATTTCTATAGTAACCCTGCTAGACCCCTTAATCTCTTTGCTCCCTTACCTTTCCCATATCAACCTTACCTTTCCTGTTTTCTCCACTTTTGCCAATAGGCTGCTGATTTCACTGGCGATAGGAGGATAGGCTAGTTTCTCTTTAAATTATAATTTATTATATATTCATGCTATCCATCTGATATATATATATATATATATATATATATATATATCAGATATATACAGATACGTATATCTGTAATAGCTTGAAACTCAATTTCGTTCTGATGTGCCTTCCTCTACTGCACAGTCTGTGAAGTTAAAACTACATTTCCCAGGCTCTCCTACAGTTCAGGTACTGGCTGTGACCGAGAGGCAGAGGTGTAGCTCAGTTATTCTCTTTTGGTGTGAACCTAAGAGGAGTGGTACTTCCTTAGATCCAACAGTTACGTGCTGCTAAGATGGTATATTCTTGAAGTCTGGAGTTTCACCAGTGTCTTTCTTATTCTCCTCCTTCTTAACTGTGGGAGAGCCCACAGCTTTCCTGGCAGACTAGTTCTGCACTGTGGCTCTGGGTGTTGTTCCAGAAAGTTCAGTGTAGAGTTTGTGACTTCATTCTTTCCAAAGATGTGTAAGCACCTGCCTGTATGAAATCTCTCTTTGTTTAAAATAAAGTAGTTTCTGTTATTTGCAGCTACCCCCCGACCTATACTCCAGCCTTAACCTTATTTTCTCTACTGCTCAGTATCCTTTTTACTCACTGTTAATTGACTCTCCATCTCATGCCCTACAGTGTCTACTGCAAACATTTTCTACCTCTGCCATCATGATTTTGAGCATAAAACCTCACCTCACAGTTTACAAATAAATTATTTTACTGCCACACATTCCCTTAAGTTTTCTACTGCCACCTAGGCATGTTTTCTGTGTTTTTACCCAGCGTCTCCTCCTTCGATTCTCCCATAAGTGTTCGCCTCCTCCTTCAAGTTAACCCTTTAATGTGCTCGTGATTTCTATCCTCTCACCACCTTCTGAACCTTGGTCTGTCAATTTATTCTTTTTCTTGCATCTTCAATTTTTCCTCTCCAGTCTCTCTCTCCTTACCCTACTAATATATTCAAGATGTTTTGGCCATAAAATTTAAATAAAACAAAAACTCTTTACATTTCTTTCCTCCAATATCTCTCTTCCTTTTGCCATCAGGTTTTTGCAAATGGTAGTTGCATTTACTACCATTCATCTGCTTTCATCTTATTACCATCCAATCACTTCTTAACTTCTTAACTCTCTACTGATGATGCTGCCTCATAGGATACCAATGGTCTTTTAGTTTACACTCTCTGTGGTACTTGTTCCAAAAGCGTAGGCTTCAAACTTGGAATTTTGTGCTAGTTCTACTACTTATTGACTCCAATTCCCATTTTACCCCTCTGAAAATCATGGATAATAATAGCATATTCTTCCCCCGGAGTACTGAGTGGATTAAACAACACATAACATGTAAAGGGCTTAGGATATTTCCTTGTATGTGATAAGTACTTGATAAATATTAGCTAATAATACAATACCAATAATAGTCATTATGGAATGTGAGGGCTGGCAATTCTCTCTTTCCTGAAATGGATTGGCTTGGATCTCAGCCTATGGTCTGTAAAGGCAGGATTTACCAACCTCAACAGAATCATCCTTTAAAACAGGTTTTGGCCTTTCTCGTTATTCTTTTCCTATCCTCTCCTGCCCATCAAACAAGGCCAGCACCCCAGTGATCCATCTCCCCAAGGCTGTTATATCAAAAATGTAGGTTTATATATCATTTATTCATTAACTCAGAGACACATTCAGAGAAACCAGGGATTAATTATTATTGATTAAATGCTTTATCTTGCTCAGAAGACCCAAAATTTTGTCAACAGGCTTCCACTACCATTTTAACATGATTTCTAACTTATTTCCTTAAAAAGCTAATAAATTTTGAAGGAATAACATACCCAATATCTACACCTAAGCATATGGGTCCCTTTCTCAAGTCAAGAGTATTCTGCACATCTACCTTCTGAGACAGTTTCCTTTCTTCTTTTCCTTGGCTACTCTCCCATTTTCTGAAGGTAGTGATTACCTAAGGATCTATAAACTCTATTTCTGCATCTCCCTTGCTAATTAAAGCATTTTCATAGCTTCTACTCTCACCCAAATGCCTCCCCAAACGATATTATTCTGATGTCTTCTGAAAGTCAGTTTCACATTCCAACAGTTTACTCAATTTCTCCACCTGGATGCCTGCTCTACCTTCAAACTCAATCCCTACAGACCCATACCACTTGATAATAATTCACTTATGAAATGTATTACTTTCCATTTGTATAATTTTTTATTCTTGTCTGATCTCCTAGATGGGACTGTGAGATCCCCGAAGACAGAGTCTATGTTTAACTCCTTCCGTGCCCTTAACAAGCTTATCATCGCATCCTGTATAGAGTAGGTGCTTGATACTTATTTGCTGGCTGACAATGGATGATTGTTATGATAGCAAATGATGAGACTGCTGTGCATTAATATCTCACCAATGCTTATTCTTTTCTGAATCTTTTTAGAACCTGACCTCAAATTAACAGGTAAATGAGATACTGGGAGAAAACATTTGTATTGGCTAAAAACGACAAAGGAAAAACTAGATCATACAAAGTACCCCTGCAAACTAACATGAAAAGAAATATAATAGGAAAAGACATAAATAGGCAATTTATAGGTTGGCAAAGCCAAGCGCTAACTAAGATTGGAGAAGTGCCAAATCTCGCTTAAGTAACCACACAAAGGTTAATTAAAACAGTGAGGTACCAACTTATAGCTATCATCTTCATAAAATTGAAAAGTTAGATAATACCAAAAGTTATTAAGGATGTAGGATAGAAATCATAACACAATATTGATAGAAGTATAAGTATTGGATGGTCATTGTGAAATGCAAACTGGTAATCTTTAGTAACACGACTATGCAGATAACCTCTGACCTACCAATTCCATTGCTGGGTTATACTCCAAAGAAATTTTCCTACAGATCCAAAAGGTAATATTTGAAGATGTTCCTATCAGTGTTGTTTATAATGTCAGAGAGGTAGAGGCAGCAGATAGAAGCAATGACTCTTATGGCAATATAGAAAGGCCTTAAAAAGTTGAGTGAAAACTGAACACAGTATGTAATATAATGCTATTTTTATACTTGAACACAAAAAAAAGCTGTGTATTTTTCAAGGATATATATATATATATACACACAAAGATACATTCAACTCATTAGCCTAAGTGCCATTGGCTAGTAGGAATGTAACTGGGAAATAAATTCATTAAGATACATCAAAGGCCTTAAAGGTTCATTTTCTCTTATGAATCCTACTTCTAGGAATTTCTCTTAAGAAAACAATTTGTTTTCAATGCCCACAAAGATGTAAGGCAGCTTTGATTATAAGAGTAAAAACTGGAGAGTGTCCAGTAGCAGAGAAATAGTTTAATAACTGTAGTACAGCCATATTATTAAATAGTACTCAGCCACTGCAATCATGTTTTCAGGGAATTTTTAATGACATGGGAAAATACACGCTTTAAGAAAAAGCAAACATGATACAAAACAAAGATTCTTTTTGTTCAAAAGAGATATATAGATACACAGAAAATAGTGAAAAAATAAGTACTTTGAGTGTTGCATTGTGAGAGATTTTAATTTCCCAAATTGTCTATGATGAACTGTATTCCTCTTATTACCAGAATTACATGTGTGTACAGATTTAGATGTAGTTATAGATATAACTTTCCTAGGTTGTATACTTTTTCCTGTAAGATTCATTGCACCTCTTATTTAAAGTGCTGTAGCTAAGTGATCCACCAGCTGAACTCATTCACTAACACTAGCTGTAGTGAATATTTATAGATTGGAAATCGTATTTAATTGACTTGAGAAAGATGCATTTTGCCATCTAAATTTTATAGTGCATCTCTGAAATGCGGAAAAGCTCACAGGATTACATAGAGAAGCCAGCCTTGACTATCACATGCTTAGCTGGGGACCCCACAAAATGATCCTCTAAAGATGGCCTAAATCATTTCAACTGCAATCCATATCGCCTCTCTTTGCCTAAAGCAGGTCCAAGATGCTCCCTAGGTAGCTAAGAGACAGGGACAAGAAGGGATATGTTATCAGACTCCTTATTTTCACCCTTTCCAATATTTTATTAAGGAAAAAAAATGCACACTTGATTAGTTTAAGTGAAAAAATACACTTTATTGAGAAAGTGTTAAAATAGCATCTCTGTTCTCAGAGGCAGGATCCATTATATTCTCTGCCTTGGTTCCCTAGCTGATATACACAAAGGAGAACTTTTGTAAACTAGTTGTTTTTTTTAATTGAAAAATTAACACACAATGATGATTAGATTTATGCTCAAGATGGTGCAGTAACTTCAATCTTTGACTACCCCATTAGTTGCAAACACGGCAATGTTAGGTAAAATATAAGAAAAGAAAACCTCATAGGGCGTTGTCTATATAAATAATTTGATTGAGAAATGCATTATGAGATTCATGGGCTCATGTGAGATAGAGGGATTTACTGATGAAAATGCAGAATGATGGATAGAGAAGAGATACTTACATAGTGTTTATTGTCCAACCAGTATGTGTGAAGATTCTTTCTTCATACTATGCAGGCACCATCTCTTCCTGTACATGATCAGGACCATCTCTTCACATTCTCTATTGTTAAATATGCTGTTCCTGGCTGATTTCATATCTCTCATGATAAGAAAAAGATAGCTCTTTAGAATCTGTTTGTGTTCATGTGATACAGATTTTCTTGTTCTGCAGTGTCTTAATACCATTTACTTAATGTTAGTTTCATCATTACTCATGAGTCTGCATTCTCCATCCTGCCATCCATGAATACTGATTTCCATTGACTCTCTCAAACATTGTGTTATGCTTTGTTGATGATGACCTCAAATGCAAGTCATACTCAGAGTATGCAGAAAAATGTGAATTATAATTTGTTTTCTGATGATGTTAAATTTACCTTTCAGAATTTTATAGAATAAAGGTAGAATAACATATTTTCCAACCCTGTTTTCTCTTGAACTTTTTTAGGCCATAATCAGTGCCTTTCTAGATTGTACAGTGTTAACTGTACCCCTGCCTTCACATACCACCACTAACAAGGAGGATAGGTGAGGCCCCTATGGGCAGAGAAAAAGAGTGGTCCTATTCACTCAAGGATATCCATCCCTAGTTCAGCATGGCATAAAACCAGTCCAGGAGAACATGGCATCTACCTGGGAATAGTGCCAAGAGAGGACATTGATCAGAAGAGCTTTAGCATTGTGGACCCATGGTTTCAAAATCTCTCAGAGGAGGAAGGTATGGCCATCCAGAGGATGCCTGACAAGATAGTAAAGATGGTGAGATAACCACTTTTGGTTTCAGGGACAGAAGACAATCAGTAAAAGCCTGACACCCTCCCCTTCTCCACTGCCCTTGGGTGTTGCACACCAGAGGTGACATTGTGGTTAGAAGACAGATGGGCAAAAGTCAATACACAGTATGAGACACCTGACGCAAGCCCCAAATCAGAGTGTCAACAGCATTCTTGTGGCCCAATCTCATACTATCCTGTGAAAGAAATACTACACAGGTCAGCAGTAATAATCCATTTACTAAGCTGCCCCTCTGGAACAAGAATAAGGCCACAGTAATTTAGGATAACCCATAGGCTCCAATCCTGGAGGTCTTTGGGGTATCTGGTTGACATCATGGATAAAGTAGAAGGTAGAAGGTCTAAAACAAGCTGAGGATGAAAACTGGGACCAGGGTCCATGCAGATCCCAGTACAGGCATGAAATGCCTGTTCTTCTCAGACAGCCATGCTGGCTAAGTCCCATTTTGGCAACAGAAGAGGAACTAGAATTTTTCACAAAGTGCTTCTGGCAACTAGGACCCATGCAAGACAGGGTCTGAGCATGGCAAGCCCTGTCTGGATGGTGCTACTTGTCCTTGCCAACTCAAGGCATCAGAGGATGACTTTAAAAATTTCAAGGAAGGTAGGGAATTCCCTGGCGGTCCAGTGGTTAGGACTCCACGCTCTCACTGCTGAGGGCCTGGGTTCAATCCCTGGTCAGAGAACTAAGATCCCGCAGGCTGTGTAGTACAGCCCCCCCCAAAAAAAATTTTTTTTAAGGAAGGTACACCAGAGCATAAGGCTCCTGAAGTGTGGGCCTGGTATAGTTCCTAGTTTGCCCTGATTTAAAAGCAGTATTGCCAGGATGGACTGTGCCTGAGAATGGAGAGTTTTTTTTTTAAACAATGTAAGGCATTTATGAAAAAATTATCAATAATACAAGGAAATAGGACCAAAAGATCAAAAAATAAGGAGAAAAAAACAGATGAGAGAATGGACCCTCTAGGTGATACAGATATTTGGTCATCAGACAAACACTTTTAAATAACTGGGATTAATGGTCTTAAGAAAGTAGATGACAGTTATAATCCATAAAAAATCAAATGGAAATACTGGAGGTGAATAAAACAATAAAATATGTTTAATATCAGGTTAGACACATCAGAAGAGAGGATTATTGGCCCCAAATATGGGTCTGGACTGAATCATGGAGAGAAAATAGATGGAGTATGTAGAAAAAACCTGCAGCTTCAAAAAGCTCTATGGGGCTTCCCTGGTGGCACAGTAGTTGAGAATCTGCCTGCTAATGCAGGGGACATGGGTTCGAGCCCTGGTCTGGGAAGATCTCACATGCCGCGGAGCAACTGGGCCCGTGAGCCACAACTACTGAGCCTGCGCGTCTGGAGCCTGTGCTCCGCAACAAGAGAGGCCGCGATAGTGAGAGGCCCACGCACCGTGATGAAGAGTGGCCCCTGCTTGCCGCAACTAGAGGAAGCCCTCGCACAGAAACGAAGACCCAACACAGCCAAAAAAATAAATAAATAAATAAATAATAATTAAAGGTGCTAATAATTTAAAAAAAAAAGCTCTATGAACTTCCAGCAGGATAAATACAAAGAAAACATTATTTAGTCACTTCATAGCAAGACTGCTGAAAGCAAAGAGAAAGTCTTAACATAGCAAGAGGAAAAACGTATATGAACTTCAAAGGAGCAACAATAAGACTTACAGCAGACTTTCCGAGGAAAATATGGGATGAGATCTTTAAAGCACTGAAAGACAGTTATCTGCCAGTCTGTAACCCAATAACTGAGAAAGGTGCTTTGAAATGAAGACTTTTCAGACAAATACCAAAAGAATTTTTCACCAACAGACCTCTCCTCAAAGAAATTCTAAAGTGAGTTCTTCAGGAAGAAGAAAAATGATTCAAAAAAAGCAGCATTGAAAGTCATGAAGAATTGATGAGCATTGTTACAGATTAACACAGAGTAAATATAAATGTATGCAGAATCAAAATATATGACAACAATAACACAAAAGAGGGGGAAGGAATTAAATAGAGTTCAAGTGTGTTAAAATCCTTGCATTATCCAAGAGAGGATAAAATCTTAATGTACAGTTAACTCTATTAAGTTAAGGATGCATGCTGTAATCTTTAGGTAACTACTAAAAGAATAATAAAAGCTAGTAGAGAGGGGTGATAGAATTTTTTAATACCCGATTGACCTAAAAGGAGTATGAAACTAAATAATAAGGAACAAAGACCAGAGGCAACAAACAGAAGATAAATAGTAATATGGTTGATTTAAACCAAATATACCAGTAATTACATCAAATGTGAATGGACTAAATATTCCAATTAAACAGGCATTCTCTAGACAAGACAAGAGGTTGGCAAACTTCTATGTAATTGGCCAGGTAGTGTTTTAAGTTTTGAGGGCCACATATGTCTCAGCTGCATATTCTTCTTTGTTTTTTGTTTTTAACCCTTTAAACGTGTAAAAACTATCTTTAGGTGGCAGGTAATATTTGGCTCCCAAGTTTGCCAATTCTGCTCTACACAATGATGATGATGATAATGATGGTAATCTTAATAATATCTACTTAGGGCCTACTATGTACTGGGAACACCTATCAGAACATTATACATGTAAATTCATTTAAATATCTATTTCACATTATTATAATGCTATAATCTCCATTTTACGAAAGAGGAACTTGAAGCATAGTTATGTTAACTAACTTGCTTATGTCTTACAGTGGGTAAAATAGCAAAACCAGGCAGTCTGGCTACAGAGTTAACCTTCTTATTGAGTTGATTAGTAGCATGCCTGGCTAATGTGTGTTCCACAGGAAAACAGTAGCATATGATTAGAAGGATCTTGCATCTGAAGGCTAGAGATTAGGACCAGTTGGGGACTTGAAATATCCTAAAAAAGGTCCAGATTCCAGTAAGAATTATTGAGTTTTTCAATAATCAAGGCTGTTGATTTATACCACTTTTAGTGATAGCTCAGAATCTATTTTCCTTTATCAAATTTAAATTATTTTCAGTCTTCAGGAAAGGACATTTCTAAGATACCCGTTGTCCCAGTATGATGCTGATCTGCATTGGATTTTAAGACAATCTAATCAACTGCCTGTTCTACTTCTATGATCTTACAGATAGGCCTGGATCAACTATAGCATGTTGGCCTATAAATTTCTTGTAGCAAGTGGCCTAGATTAATCTGAAAATGGTTTGGAAGTTTGTAAAGTTGCAGTTTATGTCTCGACTAATAATGTTTTCTGTGTGTTTTTTTTTAAAAATAACAATTATAAAGTCATTTCTTGCTCAAATTACAGGTTAATGTCTTTATTAGCTAGTGTGTAATGTTTAAATGTTTATCCAAGATCAATACACAAATGGTCATTTTCAAAATCTTTGAATTTTTTTATTTCTCAAAGATCTTATAGAAGAAAAGTGGATACAATTAAAATGTATAGTTTACAAATAACTATAAGTGTGAAGACTAGTTTTACCCTTTTCTTTCTTTTAGAAAAAAGGCAGATGAAAGAAAATGTTTAAAGTAAACATTAGTGGACTTTCCTGGTGGTGCAGTGGCTAAGAATCTGCCTGCCAATGCAGGGGACACTGGTTCAAGCCCTGGTCCGGGAGGATCTCGCATGCCGCAGAGCAACTAAGCCAGTGCGCCTCAACTGCTGGACCTGCGCTCTAGAACCTGCGAGCCACAACTACTGAGCCTACATGCCACAACTGCTGAAGCCCACGTGCCTAGAGCCCATGCTCCGCAACAAGAGAAGCCACCACAATGAGAAGCCCGCACACCACAACGAAGAGTAGCCCCCACTCACAGCAACTCTAGAAAGCCTGTGCGCAGCAACGAAGACCCAATGCAGCCAAAAATAAAATAAATTTTTAAAAAAGGAAACATTAGTGATAGCAGGATGCAATGAATTTTTAGTTGAGGTTCAAATGTTCAATTAAGCATTTTATGTACTGTAAGTATATTGAAGACCCTGAAGTATATTGTCTGAGAGTTATAAATTAGGCATTTAAAAAGTGTCCTAGTAAAATGTTACCATACAAAGTCTAGGATACAGACTATTTCCAGAGCCAATTTTACCAATAAATTAAAATATATTCAGTAATATCATGTCCTTATTGATTTCTCCCTGAGAGTTAATTTAGCTCTTAAAATAAGCACTAGTGCTATATTTTAAAATATTATTTTGAACAGAAGTAAGTCTGAAAAGAAGTACTATAGCATCAAAGAAACAAGTCTCCCCTTAAATCTCAGTTCATTTTGTGCAACACTAAACCCTGTAAGTAAATCACTTACATATGTGAAACCATTAAGTGAATCAAGCATTACTACAGTGAACACACACACAAAAAGTCTGATTCCCGTTGGCATTAAATATTTAAGTGCAAGTTTAAAGTTTCCATCCCCTTACAGATGGGATGTTTAAAAGCCCCAGTGGTAAATTCATTTAATTTTGCTTGTTTCCATTCTTCATTCCTCTGGCAACTTCAGTCTCTTACCAAATAACTGTCCCTATCATTTGGCTGAGTTTCTTCCAGCAACACAAGAAGAGAGGAGGAATCACTGGAGATGTTCTTACTGAGACCAAACATGTGGGGTTGCAGTAGTTGGCAGCTTTTAATTATTCTTCAATAACAAGAGCCCTCAAAGAAGTTTCAGGGGCAGTACATTTTGTTCACTGAAGATTTCCCTATAAAGACATTTTCCATAGGAAAACAACCTGCACACCTCTTTATTTTTTTAATTTATTTGTTTTTCCTCCAGTTTTATTGAGACATAATTGACATACAACAATGTATACATTTAAGCTGTACAGCATGATGATTTGACTTACATAAATCATGAAATGATTATCACAGTAAGTTTAGTGAATGTCCCTTATGTCATATAAATACAAAATTAAAGAAATAGAAAAACATTTTTTCCTGTGATGAGAACTCATGACTTTTACTCTCTTAACAACTTTCACGTATAACATACAATCTACAGATTCAATGCAATCCCTATCAAAATACCAATGGCATTTTTCACAGAACTAGAACAAATAATTCTAAAATTTGTATGGAAACACAAAAGGCTCCCCCCGCCCCCAAACCTGAACAGTCAAAACAATCTTGAGAGAGAAGAACGAAGTTGGAGATATCACACTCCCTGATTTCAAACAATATTACAAAGCCACAGTCATCAAAACAATATGGTGCTGGCACAAAAACAGACACATAAATCAGTGCAACAGACTAGAGAGACCAGAAATAAACCCACACTTATATGGGCAAATAATCTATGACAAAGGAGGCAAGAATATACAATGGAGAAAAGACACCTCTTCAATAAATGGTGTTGGGAAAACTGGACAGCTACATACAAAAGAATCAAACTGGACTGCTCTCTCACACCATGCACCAAAATAAATTCAAAATGGATTAAAAACTTAAATGTAAGACCTGAAACCAGAAAACTTCTAGAAGGAAACACAGGCAGTACTCTCTTTGACATGGGTCTTTAGTAACTTTTTTTTTGGGTATGTCTCCTCAGGCAGGGGAAACAAAAACAAAAATAAACAAACATAATTATATCAAACTAAAAAGCTTTTGCACAGCAAAGGAAACTATTAATAAAATAAAAAGGAAGCCTACTGAATGGGAGAAGATATTTGCAAACAATATATCTGGTAAGGGGTTAATACCAAAAAATACAAAGAACTCATACAACTCAGTAGCAAGAAAGCAAACAATCTGATTTAAAAATGGACAGAAGATCTGAATAGGCATTTTTCCAAAGAAGACATACAGATGATCAACAGGCACCAAAAAAGATGCTCAACATCACTAATCAACAGGGAAATGCAAATCAAAACCACAATGAGGGGCTTCCTGGTGGCGCAGTGGTTGAGAATCTGCCTGCCAATGCAGGGGACACAGGTTCGAGCCCTGGTCTGGGAAGATCCCACATGCCGCGGAGCTGCTGGGCCCGTGAGCCACAATTGCTGAGCCTGCGCGTCTGGAGCCTGTGCTCCGCAACAAGAGAGGCCGCGATAGTGAGAGGCCCGCACACCGCGATGAAGAGTGGCCCCCACTTGCCGCAACTGGAGAAAGCCCTCGCGCAGAAACGAAGACCCAACACAGCCATAAATAAATAAATAAATAAAATTAAAAAAAATAAAAACCACAATGAGATAACACCTCACATCTGTCAGAATGGCAATTATCAAAAAGACAACAAATTACAATGTTGGCGAGGATGTGGAGAAAAGGGAACCCTCATGGACTGTTGGTAGGAGTGTAAATTGGTGCAGCCACTATGGAAAACAGTATGCAGATTCCTCAAAAAATTAAAAACACAATTACCGTACAATCCAGCAATTCCACTCCCGGGTTTCTATCAGAGGGAAAGAAAAACACTAATTCAAACAGATACAGGCCCCCAGTGTTCATAGCAGCATTATTTGCGATAGCCAAGATATGGAAGCAATCCAAGTGCCCATCAACAGATGAATGGATAAAGAAGATGTGATATTATATATGTGTATATATATATATATATATATATATATATATATATATATATATATATATAAATATCACTCTGCCTGCACACCTCTTTAAAAGAACTGTCTGGATCCTCTGTCTTTTCTCTTTCTTTATCCTGATTGCTTCATTCCCTTTTTCTTTCAGGGTCTTCTGCTCCCATCATCCTCAAAACCAGCTCTCAGAAAAGTCTCTGATACATTCGTTCACACTGAGGTGTAATTGACTTGCTACTCTATCAGGCAGTTATCATGAATCACTTTTTCTGGGAAAATCTGCATTTTAATAGAATTTCTCAAAGTGAATGTCTAGTTGTAAAGGGTCCAACATTAGCAAAGAAGACAATGGTGGAGAAAGAGAAGCAGCCCTGAAATCATAGTATGCAAATTGCTGTTTAGTCTACCTACTTGTTAGGGTGGACATGACAAAAAGAGGCTAAACTACTTAGGATCACTTGGTAAAATAAGCAGTTAGTTGACCTATTGCCAAAAGAACTTAAACCTGTGAATAGGCAATACGTAAAACTGAAGACAATATTGAGGTATTATCTTCAATAATTCAACATGCATGTAAGTGTCCACATGCATATAAGATTGATAAGAGATAACACACTTGTCAAAGGAAATATACATTTAAATTTTACCCATGTTGGCCTTATTACTTCACAATTACTCTTTGCCATTTTTATGGATGGAACAACAGAGCAGAGGAAAACATGGCTTTAAAATGGTGAAGGGAATTCCCTGGCAGTCCAGTAGTTAGGACTCTGCGTTTTCACTGCCACACAGCGCAGCCAAAAAAATAAAATAAAATAAATAAAATAGTGAAAAAATATCAGGGATATAGTTGGAATTCTTTCTTAAGGAAAGCGATTTTTTGCAACTTGTGCAATTTGAAATGGCAGCAATTAGTTTCTTAGTGGGACTAATCACTTGCACAAAGAGAAAACATATCATTTTAGATACAGAATCAGCATATGATTTGATCAGCAAATTCCTAATTTGAAGAAAGAAAAATAGCTTCAGGGCCTGGGTGGGCCAGAGTAGTGAACCATGCATGTAAAATGCCAAGCCTTTGATTAAGAATATAAATAATTATTAGCTTATACCACATGGTGTTTCTCCTTTTTTCTCTCTCATGCTCTGTATCTGCAGGGTATTTTACAAAATTTAACTGTGGGGAGGAGGACAAGCTAGGGAAGGGGCCCTGATCCTCGATTATCTCTTGTTAACACAGAATTCTGAATGCCTTATTAAATGCAGATTCTTGTTGTTAGAAGGGTAAGGAAAATCATAGGTGTCAGCTGTGGACAGCATGCAGTAACATTCGGGAGATGCTAAGACACCTTGTTTCTTTTTCTTTTTTGGCTTGTTTTTGTCCCCTTTACTATTGTTTTATTAAGCAAGTAATATATATTTATTTTTTGAGAAAGTACATAATGCGGATTAAATTTTCTTTAGCCATTAAAAAGAATGAAATAATGCCATTTGCAACAACATGGATGGACCTGGAGATTACCATACTAAGTGAAGTAAGTCAGACAGAGAAAGACAACTATCATATGATATTGCTTATATGCTGTCTAAAAAGAAAAAAAAGGATACAAATGAACTTATTTACAAAACAGAAACAGACTCACAGACTTAGAGAAGGAACTTATGGTTACCAGGGGGGAAGGGTGGGGGAGAGATAGATTGGGAGTTGGGGATTAACATATACATACTGCTATATTTAAGATAGATAACCAATAAGGACCTTCTGTATAGCACAGGGAACTCTGCTCAATATTCTGTAATAACCTAAATGGGAAAAGAATTTGAAAGAGAATAGATACATGCATATGTATAAGGGAATCACTTCGCTGTATACCTGAAACTAACACATTGTTAATCAACTATACTCCAATTTAAATTAAAATTTTTTTAATTTAAAAAAACTCAGTGACCAAGATAATAGATTAATGCAATATTTTATAAAACTAAAAATTAATATAAAATCCATGATACACAAAATACAAAAATGTTTAATAAAAGTGTAGTCCAGAGTGATATCCACAAAGAAAAAAAAAATCAACCATAATCCCCCTACACTGACATACTGATTGTTAGTTGAAAATTGAATGTCTAATCGCCATAATGTGTTAAAGCTTTTCTTTAGGAAATCAAGTCTGTGTTCTTTAGCTTGTTTATAATAGGAAAAAATAAAAAGAAACATCCTTAATGTCCAGCCATAAGGAATCCAGTAACAATAATTGTTGTTATGTATAAGTACATATGTGTTTATATGCCTGAGGCTTATTTAAACGGTATCAGACTATATGTATTGTAAGACACCTTGTTTCTGGTTCCTTTTTTCTAAAATGACAAGTAATTCTATATTTGAAAACTAAATATGGACATATTCAGTTTTAGGTAATAGGGCTTTCATGTCAAAATTACCATGGAGATTTTGCAGACTTCTTTTTTCCAGACTTTTTATTTATGGAATTAATTTTAATTAAGTAATTCTTATTCATCTCCAGTGATATAAAGCACTACTATTATCTCAGTTTCTTAGTAAAAGAAAAAAAAGTGTATTTTGGCTAAACTTTTTTTCTGAGAATCAAAACATTGAAATTTGATGGAGTGGCTTTTTGGACTTTAGAAAAATGTATTAAACTTGAAGAAACTGCCTGAATATACAGACATACAGAATAATGTGGGAAATTTGTGTAATTATTCAGAAAAATTCAATATATACTCTCAGCCTGTTTCCTTTCAAGGAAGAATTAGTCTAAATACTAAATAATCCAAATATATTGTGTCAATTGAAGGGACCAATCTCCTAAACAGAAATGAGGGTTAGAGAGCCATTTTACACTTATATTTCTGTCTCTGAGGATGCAAATGTCAGAGCAGACTTCCCAGCTCACCTCCTTAACATCTAAAGGAATTGTGTTTGCTCAGTTCTTTACAGAGACAACAAATGGATAAATTAACTGCAACCCTATTATGAGCAGTTTATTTTCAGGTAATTTAAACAAGGAACCGGCCATGATGCCCAGCATTGATCTGTAGTTTACCTCCAAGCCCCCATCTTGAGGGTGTAGTAATTTATGAACCAGTGCCCAACAGGATGTTCATGTCTCATTGTCTTAGCTGTGTGCCTCTGACCCACCATGTACTCCTCATTTTACTTTGACCCACATTTGTCTGGCCACTTTCAAATACTAACATTTATTCAGTAATTGTAGAGAACCTGAGTTACTTTGACTGCAACTGTTCTAAGTTCTTTCCTTAGATTATAGGCTTTCTGTTTCTTGGCAGAGTTCATTCACTTTTGCCTTCTTTGTTTTACTCTTGTCCCTAATTTCCATTGTTCAAATGCGTATTTGTTCAAGACATGCAAGAAGAAGACTCTCCTGGGTCACGCTCTTTCTACATGATATTTTTCTCCTCTTGTCTATTTCCTAAAACTTGGAGAGGGATTTTATAGTCTACCATGGATATAGGTAGGAAGAGAAAGAAATCTTTAAACCCAGAGCTGTGTGGAGGTCTTTTCCCAGTATTCAAATTTTGCATTTTTTCTCATTCACATTAAAGGTCCTTGCTGCCAAGAAAATGTTTTCCACGGTGGAGAGAATTTCTTGGGTAAGTGTATAGGAATGATCATCAGTAACGTGACTCATGATCTATGTCCTTACCCCCAAAATAATAATTTTCTCTGGAATCCTTTATATCAGAAGTAGAATGCATCTTCAGAAAGTTCAACTTTAGATGTATGATACAGAGGTTTTGAGGTGCGGGTGTATTTTAAAATATAAAGAACAGACTTATGTTTTAAAACATTCTCAGTTTGGCCTGGATTGGAGGGAAGATGAAAATTGGAGGTTTACAGTGCTGTATATTCTTCATACCAGTCATTCAACCATACATGCTTTGTAAGGCAAAAAAGTTTATTCATTTGAAAAAAATGTATCGAATGCTCACTAAGTGTTATATATCATTTTAGGTGCTATGGAATCAACAGCGAAGAAGATAAACTCCAGAACTTACATTCTAGTGGGATGACCAGATAATTAACAAATAGCTAAATAGATGTATAAAATCAGATGCTTAAAAATAATGAAGAAAAATAAAAGAGGGTAAAGATATAGAGAAGATCAAGATGTGCTATTTTAGGTAAAGTGGGTTTGGGAAGGCCCATCTATGGAAGAAGAGAGTTCCAGGAAGGTGGAAGAGTTACACAAAGGCCAGAGGCAGGAGAGGGCATGATTCTTGAAGGACAGCAAGGAGCCAGTATGACTAGAGTGGAGTGAAGGGGATGGGGAGGAGGAGGAGGAAGAAGAGGAGTAGGGCATGAGCTCAGAGAGGTCGCCAAGGGACAGATCATGCAGAGCCTTGTAAACCATGGAAAAAATGGATTCATTCCCAATGTGACAGGAAACCACTGGAGAACTGAAGTCAGGGTAGTGAATGTGATTCAAAGTCAGTTTTGGCTTTAAAACATCAGTCTGGTTGTTGTGTTGAGAGTCGCCTATAGAAGATCAATCTTGGAGTAGGGACACTAATTGAAAGCCTATAGCTGTAGTCCAGACAAGAGATGAATGCAGCTCGGATTAGCATATTACCAATGAAAGTAGTGAGAAATGGTCCGTTTCATTTGCAGGATATATTTAGAAAGTAGAAACCATAGGATTTGCTAATAGATTGGATACGAGATGAAAAGAAAAAAGTCTCAAGGATGACTCCAAGATTTCATCCAATAAATCATCTAAGATAATTCTCAGATGATCAGGGTGGAAAAGGTCTCCTGGTGTTTCTATCTCATCTGGGAGCACTGATTGCAGACCCAGAGCATTCCCTCTAAGTCTCTGGTGTTTACCTGCTCTGCTCTAAACACATCTGATGTTGGCATGGCAGCTGTCTTTTTCGGTAATTTTTAACTGTGTGAGCAGCCAATGATGCATTAGGTCTTGCATGGCAGAAGTTTAGACTACTTTGGGGGTCCAGACTTCTGTATGTGTTTACTAAATAAAGCTTGCTAATTGTGTTCTTCAAGTCTTATTTGCTTACTAATTTTTTGTTTTTTTATCTACCAAACTTCAGAAGAAAGGTGCTGAAACCTCCCATTATAATTGTGCATTTATCAGTTTCTCCTATAGCTTCATACATTTTTCTTTACATATTTTGAGGTCAATTTATTATTAGAGGTGTATCACTTAAGAATTGTTATATCTTTCATTATTAAGAAGTGAATTTTTATCATTATATAATGGCATCTCTTATCCTTAAAAATAATTTCTAAGATAAAATCTATTTCGTATGATATTGTATAGAAACTCAGCTTTCTTTTTGTTACATTTCTTTTTTTTTTAACATCTTTATTGGAGTATAATTGCTTTACAATGGTGTGTTAGTTTCTGCTTTATAACAAAGTAAATCAGTTATACATATACATATGTTCCCATATCTCTTCCCTCTTGCGTCTCCCTCCTTCCCACCCTCACTATCCCACCCCTCTGGGTGGTCACAAAGCACTGAGCTGATCTCCCTGTGCTATGCGGCTGCTTCCCACTAGCTATCTATTTTACATTTCGTAGTGTATATATGTCCATGACACTCTCTCACCCTGTCACATCTCACCCTTCCCCCTCCCCGTATCCTCAAGTCCATTCTCTAGTAGGTCTTTATTCCCGTCTTGCCCCTAGGTTCTTCATGACCTTTTTTTTTTTCCTAGATTCCATATATATGTGTTAGCATATGGTATTTGGTTTTCTCTTTCTGACTTACTTCACTCTGTATGATAGTCTCTAGGTCCATCCACCTCACTACAAATACCTCAGTTTCGTTCCTTTTTATGGTTGAGTAATATTCCATTGTATATATGTGCCACATCTTCTTTATCCATTCATCTGTCGATGGACACTTAGGTTGCTTCCATGTCCTGGCTATTGTAAATAGAGCTGCAATGAACATTTTGGTACATGACTCTTTTTGAATTATGGTTTTCTCAGGTTATATGCCCAGTAGTGGGATTGCTGGGTCGTATGGTAGTTCTATTTTTAGTTTTTTAAGGAACGTCCATACTTTTCTCCATAGTGGCTGTATCAATTTACATTCCCACCAACAGTGCAAGAGGGTTCTCTTTTGGTTACATTTCTGACTTTCAAAATTTTTATTTTAATTTTTTTTCCTGTTTCTTTGTTTTCTCAATTCATTATTTACTGTTTTATTCTGTTAGTAGTAATCTTCGAAATTTTACCATGGTTACTTAACAACTTGAAAAAGCTTAAAGTTAATCAATATATTAACTCCTCTTCCCAAAAAATAGAAGTGCCTTAGAACAATTTTATTTCAATTGTCCTCTCCCCAAATTATATTGACCTATCTTTAACATGATAACTTTGGCTTCTGTGAGGAGAATGGAGGGTAAGAAGGGCAAACGTGGATACGATGAAACCAGTCAGGAGGCATTGGCACTGGTCCAGGAAAGCAATCATGGAGGCTTAGATTGATGGATTGGGTGCAGTAAGAAAATTAGGTGCAGTTGCTTCCCAGCATAAGATGGAATCAGAGTACTGTCTCATACGGTGTAACTGGCTTCAATGTGTGTTAACCATAAATAATAGCTAATATCAGTTGAAGGTCTCTATGGGCCAGGGCACTGCAGAAGGACTTAAAATGGATTTCTCCTTTAATCCTCACAAGAATCCTGTCAGATAGATTTTTTGCTTCACCTGGAGAGAGACCCAAAGTTGCAGACTAAGTGCTCGGACACCTAACGCATCAGGAAGGTGAGAAGTCAAGCCACGATGTGGATAGCTGAGCCAAAGGGCTATGATTCAGAACAGGAATAAATCATCCCTTTGAGAACCAGGGATCTAAAATCACCTTGCTTTTGTTTGCTTGTTTGTTTGTTTGTTTTGGCCACGTGACATTCAGGATCTTAGTTCCCCAACCAGAGATCAAACCGGTGCCCCCTTCAGTGGAAGCATGGAGTCCCAACCACTGGACCACCAGGGAATTCTGTGCTTGTTTGTGTTATATTTCAAAGTAAGTTTAAATATCCTTATCTTTCTGTTCTTGAAACTACAAAGCATGTTACAAAATTGGAATAATTGTAAAAATAGAAACTCCTTCTTTTTTCTTTTTTGCTATGTTAGGGTAGAAAAATATTCAATTTTTCTATGAATATACTCCATTGTTATATAAACATATATAGTATCTATTCTGCATTTCATGATTACAACTCTAAGTTAATAGCTGTTGAAAACTCTGTATTAAAAGGGTGAAAGATTTGAAAGGTTGTCTCACATTAAACAGCTTTTTTATTAAATATTAAGAGTGATAAAAAATGTTAGTGAAGTATTGATTATGGGTAGTCCCAATTTATAAATAGGTGGTGTTCCCAAAATTAGTTTGAAATCTCATTTGCATTTCCGTATAAAACAATAATTATAGTCAGCATTTATAAAGTGTCTATGTATTGGGTGCTTTACAAATATGATTTTCTAGTCTCCCACAAAATATTTTAAAGTATAAATTACTCCCATTTTACAGATGAGGAAACTGAAGCTGAAAGAGGTTAAGTAACTTGCTGACGCTCTCACAGCTTACAAATAGCAGAGTTGGGATTTTAACGCAGGTCAATTTCAAGTCTTGCCCTCATCACACCATCCTTGGCAAGCTCCAAAAGGCTATTGAAGTCATAAATGCAGCTTCAATATTACTCCTAAGAAGTCAGAGTTTACCTACTCCCCCTAAGCCTTTCCAAACCCTGAGCACTGTTTTAACTTTGAATCTTTCTCAGTCCAGAGCCCAATTTCCTGTAAGGTTGGAGCAGCCCCCAGACTAGCATTTCTCTAAACCCGGATATGATGTAGAACAGGATCAGGGCTGGTGGAGAATCAGCATCTGGGTGGCTCCCACAGCATGCTGTGGGTTAAGAGGAGGCTCCAAAAACAGCTGGGGCATGAAAGAAGTGAGAAGCCTGGCCCAAGAGTTTATAACTTGGTTGTGGGAGGCGGAGGCAGGGACTTGGGTGGGGGCAGACCTGTGGCAGGTACCGGCTGGAGCGGGCTCTGTTTACAGGTGGCATAAATAGGATGTTAGAGGGAACTCCCTGGTGGTCCAGTGGTTAGGACGCGACGCTTCCACCGCACGGGGGATGGGTTCGATTCCCGGTCAGGGAACTAGGATCCCCGCAAGCCAGGTGGGGTGGCAAAAAAAAAAGAAAGAAAGAAAAGAAAAAATGGGATGTTGAGAAACATTTTGTGTCATATGGATAGCAGTTTTCCTTAGATTCCAGGGGTTTGTTTGTTTTGCTTGTTTGTTTGTTTTTTGTCTGCGTTGGGTCTTTGTTGCTGCACGCGGGCTTTCTCTAGTTGCTGTGAGCGGGGGCTACTCTTCGTTGCGGTGCGCAGGCTTCTCATTGTGCTGGCTTCTCTTGTTGCTGAGCACGGGCTCTAGGCACGTGGGCTTCAGTAGTTGTGGCACGCAGGCTCAGTAGTTGTGGCTCGCGGGCTCCAGAGCGCAGGCTCAGTAGTTGTGGCGCTCAGGCTTAGTTGCTCCGCGGCATGTGGAATCCTCCCGGACCAGGGCTCAAACCCATGTCCCTTGCATTGGCAGTCAGATTCTTAACCACCGCGCCACCAGGGAAGTCCCTAGATTCCAGGTTTTATGTATGAGATTTGTTTGTATATTTTCCTTTTTTCTCCCTCCAAAGATATCCTATTGGGAAATAAATGTATTTCAGCAAAGAGGAAGGTAAATGAATTTTGGTAAACTAATTCAGAACTAGGCCTCCCTGCCCCATGTGACCATAAGATTATTGTTATACAATATTTGTTGCCTTTGGTCGTACAAAGTGAAAGACCATGTCTAATTTATTTTTGTACTTTCTGTAATGACCTAGACATAATAGGAGTTCAATAAACACATGATGAAGGGAATTGAATTCTTGATGACCAACATGATAAAATCAGAAATACATTTTCCTAATAGACTGCACTGAAAATGTTTGAAGAAAACAGGATTACAAAGGTAGACAGCATTGTAACACATTTGCAAGGCTGTATCCGCTAGGTTTTTACTTTAAGCAAGTGTTTCCAACTACTTCTTAAAATCACCAACAATCTTAGATCTTTCTGCTGAAACATCTAAGAATAGATGCCTAAAGAATAAAGTCCAAACTGTTAATCATAGCCCACTTGGCTCACCAAGGTCTGGTCTCTTACTTAACTCTTCAATCTTCTTTCTCATTGTGGTGTTTGCCTGAACCTGTCAACAGATGCCCATGACTTTACTCCTGCTGTTCTCTCTGCTGGGAAAAAACCTTTCAAGATCGTTGAGGGCTCTTGCCCCCAGATGAAATCTTTGTGCTCCCTCCATACCCTACCTCAAGTTCAATAGCATATTTTACTGACCTTGCTGTTTATAAGCCTGTTTCTCTGTACTAGATGAAGAACTTCTTAGCAACACATCTTCTTAAAGATTTGTGTTCTCAATGCCCAGCATATACAAGGTCTTCAACAAAGGTTTTATTGTATGTCAGTAGCTTGTTAGGTAAAAAAGGAAACTATGTTAGCACTGGGAATTAGAAGAACTAGTTGTTTATTTATTACTTTTGTTGCTGTCTGAGAAGCAGACTAATGCAAAAGTTTAATATTAAAAACTGGAAGAGTTTGAATACTTTCTTAATATGATACAAAATATTCTCTGGCAAACCAATGGCTGAATGCTTCATTCATTCACTCGCCAAAAAGGATTCATAGATCACTTGTCCCAGGTGCTGGGATATCGTGAATGAGAGAGGCAAGGTCCTGCCCACATGGGCCTCACAATCTCGCAGAATAAACAGAGATAAATGTTCATTCAGATTACTATGTCAACACTTATGTTTCATGTGAGGAAGCAGAGGATGCTCTGAGAAGCTGTAACAGGATGACCTAAACTAATCTGGGATCCAGGGAAGGCTTCTCTGAGGGATGCTTAAGATGACCTCTGAAAGCTGAGTAGAAAGTGAGGCAAATTTACAATATGGAGCAAGCGTCTTTTCTACATCTTGGCAAATCATCATACTCCTTTCTAAGTATGGGCCAGCTTCCAACATTTTGTGCTTTCAATGTCATGGAATTATTGGAGAGTTTTTTTAATGAAAAAAAAAATGAGGCATGTTCTGGGCAGAAGGAAGAGCACACATGAAGACCTCCCAGGTGAGAAGGATCAAAGTGCATTCTGTGAACAGAGGGAGGTCAGTGTGGCCTCTCAACATTACTAATAATCGAAGAAAAGTGGGTCAAAATTTTTAAAAGATTGATAAACCATTTTAGATGAAATGTTTGGAAAGTGGGAAAACACACAATGTTGGCAGGAGTGTAATAATTTTCCTGAAGGCAGGTTGGCAGTATGTATCAAACTTTGAAATGTATGTAGTTTTGACTATGAAATGCCCTGGTTAAGAATTTAACCAAAGACAAGAACCAGCCCAATGCACAGAGACCCAGGTATTCAAGGCCACTCACTGTAACGCTATTTTTATTAGCAAATATTTGGAAACAATTTAAATATCAGTAGGGGATTAGTGGGTTAAATCACGGAACTAAATGGGCTTTAGAAATGATTCTGTAGAACTATATTTATCATTCAACAAAAAGAGAAAATTTCAACACTACATTTATAATATAATCTCATTTTGTGGAAAATGTGGTGTGGATTTCCAGTCAAGAGGACACTGAAACTTCATGATGATCTGAAACAACAGTGAAAGAAAATAATTCAGGGAGAAAGAAATTGGATCCAGAGAAATAAACAGGGAACATATAAATTGGAAAAATTAATAATAGCAATTTGTATTCGTAAGTTAGAATTAAATTCCAAACAACAATAACAGGAAAGATGACAGAAGGGTTTTCAGTGTGTGGTTAGAGCAGACCAGGGTCTTTGTCTTGAGGAGCAGTGCAGAGACAGTGGATAGCCTGAGATGACTGGAGAAACTTATTGTTGAGTATGCATATTAAAACGTTAAATGGGGACTTCCCTGGTGGTCCAGCAGTTAAGAATCCACCTTCCAATGCGGGGGACGCAGGTTCAATCCCTGGTCGGGGAACTAAGATCCCATATGCTGCAAGGCAACTAAGCCTGTATGCTACAACTATTGAGCCCTCATGCTCTGGAGCTCATGCACCACAACTAGAGAGAAGCCTGTGCACCACAAGGAAAGATCTGTGTGCCACAGCTAAGACCCGACCCAGCCCGATAAATAAATTAATTAATTTAAAAAAACACTTTAAATGTAAGTACCACCAAGTATAGCTACATAAGTCTAGGAAACATAATGTTAAGTAAACAAAGGGCAGGATAATATAGAGAAAAGAATACCACTCATCTAAAGCTTAAAAATTTACAAATCCATATTATATTCCTTAGAAGTTCAAAAATATGTAGTAAAAATATAAAAACATGGGTAAAAACAATGCATACTAACCTCAGATAATCTAACTTCCAGAAGAAAAGGAGAGAGTAAGGAGCATGGGATCATAAAAGGGTACAAAGTTCACTACAGCACATTTTATTTCCTACAATTTTATATATATATATATATATATATATATATATAAAGCAAATACAGTAAAATGTTAACATTGATTAAATGCTGAGGTAGGTACGTGGATTTTGCCCTTGGGAACTATGGCCTCCAGTTTGAGCAATGGGACGGCCCTGAGTTGAATGAACTTCATCACAGCAGTGGATACCTTCAAAATTCTGGGTGTGCACTTGTAGTTAGAGTGAAATGAAATAGAGATGTGATTTAGGGCCTCACTCACCAGGTGCTTACCTTGGTGGGGCTAGTGTACTTCAAGTCCTGTGCTTGGCTCTGTAGGTCAAGAAACATGATTTTTGTCAGTTTACCCTGAGGTAATGGTCAGGTTTAGAGTCCCTGAGTCACACTAACCCAGCAGAGAAGAGTCAATGCATTCACTTAAGAAACTTATAACTATCAAAGGGGCCAGGAAGTTCACTCAGAGAGCCAACTCTGCTTCTGAGTGAGTGTGAAATTGGAGCTAGGGATATTCTTGGCTTTTGTTTTTTAGCCACACCACGCAGCTTGTGGGATCTTAGTTCCAGACGAGGGATGGAACCCGTGCCCCCTGCAGTGGAAGCACGGAGTCCTAACCACTCAACTGCCAGGGAATTCCTGAGCCAGGGATATTTTTTTTTTTTTTTTAACATCTTTATTGGAGTATAATTACTTTACAATGGTGTGTTAGTTTCTGCTTTATAACAAAGTGAATCAGCTATACATATACATATATCCCCATGTCTCCTCCCTCTTGCGTCTGCCTCCCACCCTCCCTATCCCACCCCTCTAGGTGGTCACAAAGCACTGAGCTGATCTCCCTGTGCTATGTGGCTGCTTCCCACTAGATATCTATACATGGAATCTAAAAAAAAAAAAAATGGTTCTGAAGAACCTAAGGGCAGGACAGGAATAAAGATGCAGACATAGAGGATGGACTTGAGGACACGGGGGTGGGGCAGGGAGGAGGGTAAGCTGGGATGAAGTGAGGGAGTGGCATGGACATATATACACTGCCAGGGATATTCTTAATGGTTAGTGCTATTGCGTTGTATTAAGTTAATTTATCCATTTTAAATAGAATTAATTTAATTCAGTGATTGTCTCCTGAGCATCCTCCAAAGCCCCGCAAGGAAGACCTAGCAATTGTGATGGCCTGTTTGTGCAGCCTCTTCTCTGACAGCCCTGGAGACGTGATGACAGATACTTCATCTCTGCCTCTCCACTCTCTGACCTTCCTACTGCCACACCTCTGGTGGTCCTTCCCTTGGACCAGCAGGGTGCAAAATGTTAGTTCAAAACTTTCTAGATGCTATTGCATTCCGGCTGTGCCTTTGTGTGACATGTGTCCACATCACCCAAACTGAACTTGTGTCTGCAGATCTTTTTTTGCCACCCTTCACAGATGGTCGCTTAGATTACTAGCACAGCTGGTAATTTTATTCTATGTTGGCGCTTACTAGATTTACTCCTTTAAAATAAAATGATTATTCTTTTAAAAAGTTAACTTCTTTTTTTCAATTTTTTTCTTTTCTTTTTTTTTAACATTTTTATTGGAGTATAATTGCTTTACAATGGTGTGTTAGTTTCTGCTTTATAACAAAGTGAATCAGTTATACATATACATATATCCCCATATCTCTTCCCTCTTGCGTCTCCCTCCCTCCCCCCTCCCTATCCCACCCCTCTAGGTGGTCACAAAGCACCGAGCTGATCTCCCTGTGCTATGTGGCTGCTTCCCACTAGCTATCTATTTTACGTTTGGTAGTGTATATATGTCCATGCCACTCTCTTACTTTGTCCCAGCTTACCCTTCCCCCTCCCCATATCCTCAAGTCCATTCTCTAGTAGGTCTGCAACAAAAAGTTAACTTTTTTATATACCTAATACATGCACATAGTATGAAATGTAACAATACAAAAGGATGTACAGTGAAATCTCCACTTCCTTCCCACCTCTGTCTCTTATTTTTTTTTTAATCTTCTTCCAACTGTCTTCTTCCTGCTGCCAAAAGCTGAGGAGGTGCTTAGAAAACACATTCTGGGTTAGGTTCTTCTCATGCATGTTCTCCCAGCAATCCGTACTTTCCTATCATTAGCACATAATTTCTTGCTTACTTGTTTGTCTCTATTATAGATTGTCAGCTTCTTGAAGGATGGGATATTCTCTAACTTGTTTTATTCCCAGCATCTAGCACAATAAATCTACCTTAATACATAGTACAATATATATTTGTTGAATGAATAAATATCATCAGTAATTGATATTTACCAAGTGTTTAGGATAAATTGGAATAAGTATTGTACTAAGATCATTATTTATGGCAGTAGATGGATATGCCCCACCCATATTCCCCATGCCTTTACTATTTCAGTACATACAGGACCAACTTCCAAATGTATTTCTTTGCCTGAGGGTTTTCTCTGATCACCCAAGCCCAAAATGCAAGGGATTAATGATCTTCTCCCACCACCACCAGTAGCCCTCAACAAATGACTGATGGGAGGTGGGGTAAAAATACCCAATTCCTTTGCCCCTAGGGTGGGATAACTCTGAGGTATGTGTCCTACATTTGCTTCCAGGATTTCAAAGCAAGATTAAACCCCAGTTACCTATAATGGTAACTTGTTTGAAAATGTACCAGCTGATACCGATGATGTCCTGAAATTAACATTGTTGTCTCTAATTGGTCTAACTTGGATCATGTTCCTTTTCTGAACCAATCACTATCCCCAGTCTGATTGGCCAGACTTGGGTCACATGTCCACCCTTGGAATATATTTCACCAGAATGGCAAAGATTGAGAATGAGAAAGAGAAGAAAACCAGAGGCCATTTCCAGAAAGTATTGTGATTAGATGTGGAATAGCCAAAGAACAACTATATTCCATTACAGACAGAGGACTGAGACTCACTGAAAAAGAAAAAAGATTTTTTTTCATTAAGATTTATAGCTAGTCTGAATTATTTATCAGGCCTTCTAAGGAAAATAATATTTCTCTATTTTAAACTTTCCCATAGAGCATAAAATGAAAGATTTCTTTTTTAAATAAGATAGATATTTTTCTTTGGTGGGAGCATGATAACACCCACCCCCAGTGAGGCCACAGGCCAAGCATTTGGCTTTTACAAACATATTGAAATATTATTCACCTCTGCAAAGATACCTGAATGGACAGAATTTTTTGAAACAATATTTTAAGGAGTTTTCATAAAGAGATAAATATTTTGAGCAGCTGGCCATAGAAAGTTTGAGGTGTCAGCAATCTGACATACTTGAAGTTTCTTACATTAAATAGCATAAAACTGAGATTTTCTCTCTAAAGTGTCCCTTTTCTGCTGCCAGTAAATGCCTCAAACCAAAAGGATTAAGCTTCTCAGCAAACATTCCTATTCTTTTACTCTCTTACCTTCTGCTGTCCTAGAAACACTAAATTTCTCATCAATTCAGTATGTTCAACTACAGGAATACTAATACCCCCTGCCCACCATCTTCAATGCACAATCTAATTAGCTAAGGAATCACCAGCTCTGTGGATGGATGGGGAGCTCAACCTTATCTCAAGACCTGTTGTTTGGTAAGTTGTCTCTTAAATCAAGATGCATAATAAAGACCTGTCCTCTGAGCACACAGTCTGAGTGTCTTTTTTTTTTTTTTTGGCTGCGCCTTGCGGGATCCTATTTCCCCAACCAGGGATGGAACCCAGGACCCTCGGCAGTGAAAGCGTGGAGTCCTAACCACTGGACCACCAGGGAATTCCCCTGAGTGTCTTTCTCTTAAGTAGGAAAAGCAGGAGGTGCATCTAAACTATCCCTAAGATGTTCAGAGAGGGGAAAAGCCAATTATTCTTTCATTGACCCATTTTTCCTAATAATAGCTCACAATAGAATATAAAATGTTGGTGAGGAAATTGGAGAATTGGTTGAGTGGTACTCTTCCCCTGTCTTTGGAGAGCAGCATCAAGGTGGGGCAAAGGAAATGGCTGTATCTTTTTTCTGTTAATTTTATTGGAGTATAGTTGATTTACAATGTTGTGTTAGCTTCAGCTGTACAGCAAAGTGATTCAGTTATTTATATACATATACTCATTCTTTTTCAGATTCTTTTCTCATATACGTTATCACAGAATATTGAGTAGAGTTCCCTGTTCTGTACAGTAGGTCCTTGTTGGTTATCTATCTTATATATAGTAGTGTGTGTTGACTGTATCTTAAAGACTAAGTCTCCTTCCTGGCTCTATAGGGATCAAGAGAATGATTAGAAAGAGAGGACCAGAAAGAAAGATCAGACCATTCTTCCAAACCTGATATGACCTTTCCGGGGGCCAGGTTCAATCCCTGGTCGGGGAACTAAGGTTCAGCGAGCTATGCGGTGAGGCCAAAAAAAAAAAAAAAGTCACTCTCCATTACCTCTTCCTTCCAGCTCCTGGAAAAAAAATGTTGCTTTATCCATACAATGGAATATTATTCAGCAATAAAAGTGGATGAAGTATTGACACATACTATAACATGAATGAACCTTGAAACATTACAGGAAGTGAAAGAAGCCAGATACAAAAGACCACATACTGTATGAGCTCATTGATATGGAATGCTCAGAACAGGCAAATCCATAGAGCCTTTAGCATTTTTTTAAATTGTGTTAAAATACACATAACACAAAATTTACCATTGTAACCAGTTTTAAGTTCAGTGTTATGCATTTCATTCACATTATTATTCAGTCATCACCACTAACCATCTCCAGTACGTTTTCATCATCCCCAAATGAAACTCTATACTCCTTAAACCATGACTTCCCATTCTCCCCTTCCCCCAGCCCCTGGCGACCACCCTTCTACTTTCTGTGTCTACGAATTTGACTCCTCTGGGCAAGTCATATAAGTGGAGTCATACAGTGTTTGTTCTTTGGTGTCTGGTTTACTTCACTTGGCATATGTAAGATACATGCACACTGTAGCATGTGTCAGAATTTCCTTCCTTTTTAAGACTATATAATATTCCGTTGTATGTATACACCACACTTTGTTTAACCATTCATCTGTCAATGGACATTTGGGTTGCTTCCACCTTTGGCTATTGTGAATAATGCTGCCATGAACCTGAGTGTACAGAGAGCACAAGTGTCTCTGAGATCCCGCTTTCAGTTCTTTTGGGTATATATCAAGAATGGACTTGCTGGGACATAATGTAATCCTATTTTTAGTTTTTATAAGGAACAGCAGTACTATTCCCATTAGCATTTGTAAGGAGTCACAGGAGCTTACAGTAAATGAATGCTTCAATCCTATCCATCACTGGTGGGGAGGCAGGACAAAACTGTCTGACAATAGTTTAATTCCAGGCTCCCAGACAATGAGGTAAGAAACAAGCTATCTACTCCTCATCACTTGCATTTCTCTTCATAAACTATCAAGTTAATAAAATGTCTCATTTTTCAAAATTCAGTGACTAAAACTGATATCATTCTCAGCATATTATCGGCTAACTTAAGGAAAAATTTAAAGTATTGTTTCATTTTTAATAATCCTGTGAGTCAAACTTTTCTCCTTGCTTGAGCAGAGCCTGCCTGTGAATGTTCAGAGGAAAAGCCCATTTATGAATGGATGGTTTCTGCATGTGGCCCAAACAGTAAGTTATATACTGAATTTTAGTCAGAGAGGATTCAATTTGCATCCCCTAATGGTTTAGTTACAGTCATGCCTCAAGGCATAGGAATAGACTGGATTTTGTATCACTTTATTTTTCTGACTCATGAGGGAAAAGGCAGATTGAAGCAGTTTCTGATTTGGAAAGAAGGAGAGAAGTCCTACCCATTTTCCCTTACCCTGCAGTGCTTTCCTTTATTTTCCATCCTAAATGTCATTCTCCTTGAAAAGAAGATATTCATAGTCTTAAATTCCTCAATTTACCATTAACATTTTCTTTGCAGAAGTAATGGGTAGAAAACCACCAGATGATCTGATTGGTATCAGTGCCCTACGGGGAGGACATTCAGCAACACAGATAAGCTTCCTGTGTTGGGAAACACTCTTCCAGGCCCTGCTAAGATGGGCTCCAACTTAATAAGCCTGTGAACATTTTCCATGAAAAAGTCATCTTCTTCTTAATGAAACTCATATTAAGCCATCTCAGAGTTATTCATCTCCCAAATTCTAAGCCAACAAAACCAAGAATCTTAAGTGGTTTTGGGGGGCTTTTTGTTTTTGTTTTCTTTGTTTGTTTTTGTTTTGTGGTGTTTTTTTATTTTTTGGCCGGGCGGCACAGCCTGTGTGATCTTAGTTCCCCAAGCAGGGATTGAACCCTTGCCCCCTGTAGTGGAAGCATGGAGTCCTAACCACTGGACCATCAGGGAATTCCCCAGTAATTTTTTAAGTTAACTAGTTTGCTTCCATTATGTAGTTTATGGAACATGCATCTTCTTTTTTTTCTTTTAAATAGATCTTTATTGGAGTATAATTGCTTCACAATGCTGTGTTAGTTTCTGTTGTACAACAAAGTGAATCAGCTATATACATACACATGTCCCCATATCCTCTCCCTCTTGAGCCTCCCTCCCACCCTCCCTATCCCACCCCTCTACGTCATAGCAAAGCACCCAGCTGATCTCCCTGTGCTATGCTTCTTCTTCCCACTAGCTATCTATTTTATATTCAGTAGTGTATATATATCGATGCTACCCTCACTACACCCCAGCTTCCCCCTCCCCGTGTCCTCAAGTCCATTCTCTACGTCTGCGTCTTTATTCCTGTCCTGCCACTAGGTTCATCAGTACCATTTTTTTTCTTTTTTTTTTATATTCCATATATGTGTGTTAGCATATTGTATTTGTTTTTCTCTTTCTGACTTACTTCACTCTGTATGACAGACTCTAGGTCCATCCACCTCACTACAAATAACTCAATTTCGTTTCTTTTTATGGCTGAGTCTGACCCGCCCTGCACCCCAGTTTCGTAGAGTGATGTGTAGGCTCCCAAGAGTGAACTCCAGGGGGAACATTTGTTACATTTGTTATTCTTTTAGATGGAGAAAACTATTTTGCCCATTCTGATGGAAGTCCGTCAAGAACTTCCCTCTGCCCATTACTAAGGCCCCATTGCATACACTGACTCTGTCAAAGTCCCCAGGGTCCCTGGTGCCGCTACATTTGCGTCAGCCTCAAAGCCACTGTCAGAATGACTGAACCGTGAACCCTCAGAGCTCTACCTGCTGTGGGCAGGAGCCCTGACTTCACTCTTCGATGCACTCCCAGCCTCTGCACCTTTATCTGCCCAAGAATCCACTAGGAAAAATCCCATCATATTCTCCATCCCTATTAACTTCAGCAAACTCAAGAAAGCCAAGACTCCCAGATCATGCTGCTTTACTCCAGTGCTCACTTCCTAAGGCTCTGGGAATCCTGTAATAATCTGTCCCAATCTTTCTTCCCTCTGCAGTCACGGTCACTTTTGCTGTAACCTCCAGAATTCAAATCTGTATCAACAAAATCACCTAGGGAATTCCCTGGCGGTCCAGTGGTTAGGACTCCATGCTCTCACTGCCAAGGGCCCGGGTTCAGTCCCTGGTCAGGGAACTAAGATCCTGCAAGCTGTGCGGCATGGCCAAAAACAAACAAAAACCCCGCAAAATCTCCTATACCCTCAATCTCGTCTTGCTGCAACTCTAACCCAGCTCTCCCCTGAAAACACTACTTCCCCTAAAATCCCCTCAGGTAGTGACTGTTTTTGTCTCCTATCCCTGGGCCCAGAAGGGGTAGCTGTCCTTTGTGTACTTCATGGCCACTTCCAGACCATGCTTTCTCCTCTTCCCTAAACCCAGCAACTCCTTGGAAGCTCATACTTTTGTCAGTTCTGCCACTATGCCTCCAAGTTGCCATCACCTACAGCTCTCCAGGTCACTCTCCATCAGTCCTTAAAGATTTTAGCTCTTGCCTCACCTCTTGTCAACCTCTCTAGTCATCTCATTATCACTGAGATGATCCTTCCATTAAAGTAAGTTCTTGGTCCCTTGATTGCTTCTCTCCAAGGATCTCGTCCTTCATGCCATTCAGCCGCCTAACTCCAGGGTCATCTAGACCTCATCACCGCCTTTGCCATAATTCACTCTCAAGCACTTTCACTCCAACTCTACTTCACTCCCTCTGATATCTTGACACCGATGATTCATCAACCCCACTGGAACCTCCAATTTGATTGTTTTGGCCACCTTTTCACTCAGCCTCACTCCCCTCATATCTTTTTTTTAAATTTTTTTGGTTACATGGCCCGGCTTGTGGGATCTTAGTTCCCCGACCAGGGATTGATCCTGGGTCCTCAGCAGTGAAAGCAGCGAGTCCTAACTGCTGGACTGCCAGAGGATTCCCACTCCCCTCATGTCTTTTCTTCCCTTCTGACATAGTTCCAACCCAGTTATCCTTCATTAAAATTATTCCTTAGGCATACTTTTAAATCTCTTGCTTTTCTTTCTTCAAGCAGTGGTTATGTGGGGAAATGTCCAAGTGGTTAAATCCAACCCCTCCTCTCCCCTGCTGGTCTCACTGCAAATTCATCACTGCTCTCTGCGTCCACTTAGTACTGTTCTGTGATCCCACCTCACTGTCCCAGTCCAATCGCTCTTAGTTCCCCCAGATCAGAGTTCTCAGTCCTTCCTCTTTCCTTTCCCTGTCCTTCCCCAACTCTCAGCTGATGACCTTGACCTTTTTTATTTCATTGAGAAAATAGGAACGATCAGAAAGCATTTACTATTTGTTCCTACAACCAAATTTACAAAACCACCTGTATTGGTGCCCACCTATTATGCTTTCTCTCATGTTGTGAGAAAACCAAACCAAAAACTGTGAGTTTATATTTATTTATCCTATTTAAAGCCAATCCCCAATTCCATTTCCATTCCTTCTTTCATCCAAGGATCTCACTTTCCTAGTGGTCTCTTCTCCTGCATCATTGACTTTTTCCCCTCTTTACTGCATTATTCCCATTGGCCTATAAACGTGCAATAATATTGCCCAACTTAAATTTTAAAAAGAGATCTCTTGATCCTACATCTTCATTCAGCTATAGGCTCATTCTTTTCTCCTCTTTGTAGCAAAATTCTTAGGCTAATTTGTCTTACTCTCACTGTCTTCACTTCCTCTTTTTCCATTCTTTGCTGAACTCTCTTTAATCATGCTTTTGTCTCCCCATTTTGTGAAGCTGCTCGTGTCAAGATCACTAATGGTCTCTGTGTTTCTCTGTCCTCCTCTTACTGTCTTACCTGTCAGACACAGAAAATCTCTCCCTCCTTCTTGAAACACTTTCTGCACTTGGCCTATGGGACTCTACACTATCTAGATTCTCTTTCTAACTCCCAAGCTTCTTTGCTGATTCCTTCTCATCTTTGAGATTTCTTCAGATCTTGTCTCTATTATATTCACTCTCTGGAAACTACATGGCTTTAAATACTATCTATTGAGGCCCTCAAATTTGTATCTTCAGCCCCTATCTCTTCTCTGGACTCCAGATCCATACAACTAACTACATACTGAAACTCTTGGCTTGAGAGTTTGAGAATCTCAAACTTAGCATGAAAAAAAATTGTTTTGAGGTATCTTCCCCACCCCTCAAAGTCTGCCCCTTCTTATGACGTGGCAACTCCAGTCTCCCAGCTATTCAGCCCCAAATGTTGGAGTTACCTTAAATCTTTTCTATCATATTCCACATCTAATCTCAAATTCTGTTGGCTCTACTTTCAAATCATTTCCAAATTTTACCACTCTTTATTACTTTTACTAATACCATCAACTCCTTCTTGACAATGGCCATTGGCTTCCTTGTTGCTTCCCTTAACTCCCCACATCCTATTCTCCACTCAGAAGCCTGGGTGATCCTTCTAACATGCAAGTCTGATCATGACTCTCTTCTACTCAAAAACTCTCCAATGGCTTCCCAGCTCACTCCAAGTATAATCCAAAAGCTTTACCCCAGCCTACAAGAACTCAAATGAGCTGAGCCCAGGGTATCCCTTGACTTTCCTCAACGTCCCTCTCTCTATTTCAGGCTCTCTCTGCCCCATCCTCCTTAGCCTAACTATGGTCACCTCAACGCCCCAGTATACACTTGCCTCAGGGCTTTCGTACTTGCAATCTCTTCTGTGTGAAACACATTCACCCCAAATATCCACTTGGCTTCCTTCCTCACTTCCTTCAGGTCTCTACTCAAACATCACCTCCTCTGAGAGGCTTTCTAAAATAGCACATTCATAATGTACAGCATGGTGACCAGAGTCAATAATACTGGCATGCATATTTGAAAGTTGCCAAGGCAGTAAATCTTAGAAACTCTCAGCACCGGGAAAAAAATTGTGTAACTTTGTGTGGTGACTGATGGTAACTAGACTTATTGTGTAGATCACTTTGCAATGCATGGAAGTATTGAATCATTATGTTGTACATCTGAAATTAATATGATGTTATATGGCAATTATACCTCAACAAAATAATAAATAAAGTGCATCCACACCATGACTATCTTTCCCTTTATCCACCATTTTCTTTTTCATAGCATTTATCATTTGGTGTACTATCTGTTTATCGTTTGTTGGTTGGTTGGTTTATTTATGACTATCTTCTCCCACAAGAATAAAAGTTATAGTTCATCCTAACATTTCACTCCATAAAAGCAGTGACTTTTCTGTCACCATTACTTTATATCATATTCTCATCACTTTTATTATCATCATTTGATATTTCCACTCCATCCACTTAATAAATATCTGTTGATTGACGTGAATAGTCCAAATGCTACAAATACAGGAGACGCTCTTATTCTCTTACTTTAATGAGTCTTTCTCCAGAAATATATACCAACTATGACAGGAATGATCTGTGTCAACGTTTCAAAGAATTATTTAGTCAAAATCCAGCAAATATGTATTGAGCACCTACTATGCACCAGACATCGTTCTAGGTGCTGGGGCTATAATATTAAACAAAACTAAAAAAATACGCTACTCTCATGGCTCTTCTAGAAGAGGATATTTTATAAACAAGATAAATAAGTAAAATATTTAGCATGTAAGATAACATTAAGTGCTAAAAACAAAAAATAAATTAAGGAAAGGAGATAGAAAATATCAGGGGTTGAGGAAATTGAAATTTTAAATCGGGTGGCTAGGGAATGCCTCAAAGAGAAGGTCATTTTTTGAAGGATGTGAGAGAGCTAGCAAAGTGAGAAAGCATACGCAACGACCTTGAGAGCATAAATGGCATGCTCTAGGACCAGTAACGAGGGCTGTGTAGCTGCTGCAGAGAGGAAAAGGACAGGGTAGGTGATGAAGCTTAGAGAGGTGAAGGGGCCACCTTGCAGATAATAGTGAGCAAGTTGTCTTTTACTCTAAGCCATGGGAAGACACTGGAAAGTTTTGAGCAGATAAACGATATTACTTGCCTTCAGTTTTTCAAGTTAACTCTAGGCACTGCACTGAGAATAGCCTGCAGAGAGGTAAGAGCAGAAGAGAACAAGGCTTTTAATAATCCAGATGAGGGATGAGTGGTTTGGCACAGAAAGATGGTAAAGCAGGTGGTGAAAAGTGATCTTATGCTAGATATATTTTAAAGGTAGAGGTGCCAGCTTTTGCAGATGGGCTTGTGTGGATTGTTAGGAAAATAAAGGAGTCCAGGATGACACCAAAGTGATTGGCTTGGGCAACTATGGGGAGGGAATTGCCATAAACTTAGGTGATGAAGACTGCAGAAGAAGATGACAGGAACTCAGTTTTCAATATGTTTACACTGAGATGACTATTATACATGTATCCAATTAAAATGTCAAGTAACACTTGGCTATGTGACTGTGGATGACAGAGTTTTGAACATTAAGTCTAGACTGGTATATTTTTTTAAATCATTGTTTGTAAATAAAAGGAGAAGGTTGGAAGTAGCCTGTGTCAGTCATAATAATCTAGGGATTTTTAGCAGGATTGAATTATTCCAGGGAGTTAGAAGCTCATATAATTATTGAAAGAAAGAAGAGTGAATGTCTACTGATGATCACCTCTAGTTTCCTGATGAAGTAGGACACAAGGTAAAGTGCTGAGAAGAAGAAGGGTAAAGAAAGCTGAGTAAGGGGTTTTGAGGAATTAGTAAAAGTTAAATGGGTCATCAAAAAGATTCCTCTGAGCCCGCTCATGATATGTCAGACGAAGAGCTAGGTTTGTGACATAATGATATTTCATACTGTTTGTCTTCTCTGCAGACATTTAAAGTAGTTCTGTTTAAAAGTTCTTTTGGGAGCACGGCTGCACACTAGTTGCCAATAGGAGATGTAAGCAAAGATTCAACTCTGAGTTTGTAAAATGCAGATTTTCAGCCCGCCCCAGTGATCCCGATTCATTATGTCTGGGGTAAGGTCCAGGAATTTTTAACAAATACCATGGATGATTTTGAACACTGTGATAAACACTGCTCTGAGTTGCTTGCAGACTGGAACTGTTGATAGAAACAGATGCTGACCGTATGGGTTGCCCTTGATTTGTTCTAGAAGACATTGCCGCTGAAGAGCAGCTTTTGTTCAAGGTTCAGAGACAGAAAGTTTTATTATAACACATGCTGAAGATCTCCATTATTCTAGAATGTCCTCCATTATTCTAGAATGAATCACACTTAAGGAAGAAGTAGGTCAGGCCCCACTGTCTACCTAACAGTGGGGGAAAAGTGGAGATTTCTGGTCTTTTGTTGTAATTTTTAATAAGGAGAAGAAATAGCAATTCTCTCCAAAAAATTTCCTGGAGCTTAGCTCATAAACGCTAGACTTTGAATCTTTTACAAATTTTAAAATAATGACTTGGCCCTCAAATGCCTAGCCAGGATGATGTACCCAGGAGAAACTAGAAAATAGTAATTTTTCCCAGGGCTAGTGTTGTTAACTTTTGACTATATTTGGCCAAATAAGAGATGGGGGCAGAGATAATCATATAACATTTTTAATGTGCAAATAAATCCCAAGCGAAGCAATTTCATGTGATAGTTGCAGATTTTTTTCTTAATAAGGCTGATTTCATTGTAAAGGAGTTTGTTGGCTTTTTTTTTTTTTTTTGCCTTAGAAGATTGTTTAATCAAGGTGTAACTGTGTTAACGTTAAAGAAGAGCTTCAACCATCTAAATAAAATGTCAGTATGTACTTGGAATATTTTCCTAAAAATTTAAAACTTCTCCTTATTACTAGCAGCCACTTAACAGCCCTTAACCATTCAGCTCAATCAATTAAATTAATCCCATGAAATAAAATATGCAATAGAGATGATATCTGAAATCATTTTTATTCATGGTTAGAGACTATGAAGAGTCTTTTGACAAGCCCTTAAAAATCTTGTGGGTGATGTTGAAAACTTCAACGTACAAGTGCTGATTCAGTTTGAGGAGTGAGAGCCTCCTGGTTTGATAAGAGGCAATTCTACACAGAGGGCACGAGAATAGCAAACCCCCAAGCTATACAAAGGCTGCTAGAGTTTTCACACGCTCATTACCGGAATTTTCTAGTGCTGAGCAACTGAGGAATATGAATATGCGAAGCTCATGGTCTCTGATCAGCAACTTCTTCTCTCAGCCGCTCCTCCTTCTGAAAAGGAAGTCGCTGTGCCCCTGGCTTTCTAAGCTCTGTGTTCTGAATCCCCAAAGCAAGCAGGAGAAGAGTGAAGAGAAGGGGAGAGAGTTTTGTTTGTTTGTTTTTATACCAAAAACTGAATTTGCCTTTTACAGAGCATGTGTTTTCAGACAAATATCAGGATTCAGCCAGTGATTTCTCATCCAGTTGTCTACCAGGATTAATTGCACATGGTCGTCCCAGAGGTGAAATAAGAGAAATCCCAATGGCTTGGCATCCTGAATTGTCTTCAGTGGTTCTTGAAGTTTGTCTCTTGCTCTGTTTCTAATTTTTTGATCCAAAAGATAAAAAGCAAACACACCATCATGTTTACTTTATATATTTCCATAATTGTCTTTATACTCAAGGTTTTTTTTGTTTTTTGTGTTTTTTAAGTCCCAGTCCTTTCTGAGAATTAGTGCTTGTTTGTCTATCTTACAAAAAATTAATTTTGTGTAAGAATGATTAATCCAGAAAGGGAGATCTCTTAAGTCTACCAGCAACCTCTGCATTTTACCTCGTGGCAGATGTACTGCCTTCTCCCCATCATACCCAACCTGTGACCTCCTTCCCTTCCCTTCCCTATGCTGAACAGCAAACAAGCTCTCTTGGGGCAACAGCACTGTCTACCGGTCGTGGTGGTAAATTGTCTAAAGAAATGGCTTTAGCACACGCACAAGCCATATTCTCCCATGTTGTCTACATTCGAAACTCAGTAAATCATTTTACAAATTTTTCTTCAGTTGCAAATCACACACCCACATGCTATCTCAGCCATCAAGAGAAGCCCCAACACGACTCATCCTTTAAATCACATCCCCCTACAGCTCTGTCCTTCCCTTTATACGACCCAATCTCACACTCTTCCCAAACTCTTAATTGCACATGGTTGACACAAACTCTTCACTGTGCCCTCTGGAACTCATTGTCTGTCATCAGCAAAATTTCCTGTATCCTCAAGGTCTTCTCCATGTTACCTCCACCTCTTTATTCTAAATGAAACCTGTTCTTCCTACAGCTGTGAGTACTCACTGCCAGTTCCAGATGCTCCCCCTTTTCTTCTCCCTAAACATTCTTGCTTCCTTTGAAGCTCAGCCATTGGTCATCCACTTCTCCATGTGTCAAGCATCTATAGACTTTATAGTCACGTCTCATCATTCCTTGAAGAGTCTCATGCATGACCCACTGTCAATCTCTCCAACAGCACTCTTCTCATAATTCTTGGTGATTTCAAAATCATTGGAAAGATCATTGCAATAAACTCACCTCTGGCTCTTGATGTCCTCTTCTCCTCTGATCTTATTCTCCGTATCACTCCAGCCACCTGCTCCAGGGTCACGCCCTAGACGGTATTGTTACTAGTAACTGCATCCCCTGCATAACGTTAATTTCAGACATCATGCACTCCCACTCTCATCATTTTTTTAGCCCAGGAGGAACACCTATCTATTGACCTCAGCATGTGTCCCCCACCTCCTTGGGTCCTAATTTACCTCTTTCTTTAATTAAGACTCAGTGGCTCAACATGATGATCATTCCCTTGCATACACCCCAATTTCCTGTCCTTCTCTCCTGTCATCAAATGTACTCATTCTTTTTTTTTTTTTTTAAGATAGTAGTCATCTTTTCTTTTTTAAATTAATTAATTAATTACTTTATTTATTTTTGGCTGTGTTGGGTCTTCGTTTCTGCGCGAGGGCTTCCTCCAGCTGCGGCAAGCGGGGGCCACTCTTCATCGCGGTGTGCGGGCCTCTCACTGTCGCGGCCTCTCTCATTGCGGAGCACAGGCTCCAGACGCGCAGGCTCAGTAGTTGTGGCTCACGGGCCCACTTGCTCCGCGGCATGTGGGATCTTCCCAGACCAGGGCTCGAACCCGTGTCCCCTGAATTGACAGGCAGATTCTCAACCACTGCGCCACCAGGGAAGCCCCACTCATTCTTAATTCAATCAAAACTTCCACCTACTCTTCCCTGTCCCTGAACTGTTGAAGGTGGCTGAAAGAAAATACACTTGTGCTGGCACATAGTACTTCAATTTCTTATCATTAATCTCAGGTGAGCCCTTACTGTTGCCAGGAAATTTTATTGCCTTTGACTGGTCCCTTTCCTCTCTTATTCTCCCAGACAACTATTTCTCAACTTTCTTCTCTCCTCAAACCTACAGCACTTCATCCTTTACCCTTACTCTTACTTGTAATGACCTTGCTTTTCATTTTACTAAAAAAATAGACGCCATTAGAAGGAACTTCCTCATGCTCCCACCACCAAATCCACAGACTTTCCTCCCTCGATGCCCAACCTCTGCCTTCCCTTCTGTTACACTGAATACATTGCTCCTAACTAAGGACAACCTCCACCCCCCACGAATAAAATAAAATGGCTTCTCTTCCACTCAAGAGCATCCTTCTTGCAGTTGCGTGTCTTCTCTGCATTGTTGATATCTCCTTCTCTAACTAGATCTCTTTCATCTTTAAAAATAAAACCTAACCTTGATCACACGTGCACCTCCAGATACCACCCCATTTCTCTGCTCCCCTTCATAGCAAAAATCTTCCAGACGGTGAACTCCATTTGCTGTCTGCCTTTCTTCTAATATTTCCTGAGCCAATTCCACTTACAAGCCCTAGCTCTTAAAGATTAGCAGTGATATCCATGTTGCCAAGCTAATGGTTTTTTCTGTTCTCATCGTCTGCATTATCAGTAGCATTTGTGTCAGTCGATCACTTCCTCTTAAAATGTTCTCTTTGCTTGTCTCTTTATCTTCCTATTTCTCTGGTCATTCCTCTTGTCATATTCTTGCAGGTTCCTCCTCATATTCCAGACTCCAAACTGGAGAGTGCCAAAGTATTCCTCCTCAGATCTCTTCTTTGTCATTCACTCTTCACATGATCTCACTCAGTCCTCTAAGTTTAAATGTCAACTAGTTGTACATAACTTAAAATTTCTATCTGTAGCTCACACTTCCCCCTTTGAATTCTAGACTCAAATAATCAACTTCCATCTTGGTATCATCACATGGAAGTCTAAGCAGACATCTCAAAAATAACATATCACAAACTGGACCCATGATCCCACCCTCTCAAATGTGTTCCTCTCCCTGGTTTTGCTCATAACAGTAAATGGAAACTTGATTCTCTCAGTTTCCCGAGCCCAACATCTTGAGTCTTCCTTGACTCTTTTTTCACTTTTGTTATGGACATTTTTAACATACACAAAAGTAGAGTGAACCTTGACTCCATTTTTTTTTTGCTCATACTCTACATCTAATCCACCAACAAATCCTATTTGTTCTACCATCAAAGATTAAAAAGACCACTTCTCAGCATCCCTACCATTATTACCCTCCTGACCCATAATTAGTACTGCAAGAGACTCTTAACTGTTCTACTAACTTCTGCCCTTGACTCTGTTTTCAACACAACAACCAGATCCTTCTGAAATTCATGCAAGATCTTATCATTACTCTGATCAAAATTCTCATCTCTTTCAGAGGACATGCCAGAGGTCTTGGGATGGCTGTTGTATGGTCAGGCCACCCAAGATGACTGTTCTCTTGCTCTCTGTACATCCCCTGCTTGACCAGTGCCTGCTTCACCTACATGCTACTTCAATGACTGACTTCCTATTGATACATACTTGCCCAACGCCCCAGCTAGTTATTGTTCTAACCTTTAGATCAGAATATCTCCACCACCAGAGCGTATCAAAAGGGCTGTGTGAGCGTGCCCCTCTGCTAGTTTCCCTGGTAACCAATGAGCCAACCTGACATCAATTCCGCCTTTAACTGGTAACTTCCCCTTTCCCTGGAGCCAAGACTGCTGCAGTGTCCTGCCCCACATGGTGAGGTGTCACTCCAGGACCTTGTTTCAGATGTGTAAGATCCTCCATCCATTAAACTGTTGATGTCTCTGTCGCTGACTCCGGGCTCTTTCTTCAGTCCTGAAGCTGGGCAAGTATAGGCCTTGTAGGCCTTTGGAGTACAGCCTAACAGCTGTGCCCTACATCATCTGGCCCACTGCCGCATGTCTTATCACTTCCCCACTCATGCTTTCTGCCCCCAGCATGGTCTCCTCCTCTAACTCACTGCCCATGCTCTGGCCTCAGGACCTTTGCACTTCCCATTTCTCTGCCTGGAATGTCATTCCTTTACATGCTTTAAGTCTCTGCTCAAATGTAATCTTGTCAAGGGACTTCCCTGGTGGTGCAGTGGTTAAGACTCCACGCTCCCAATGGAGGGGGCCCGGGTTCGATCCCTGGTCAGGGCACTAGATCCCACACACATGCCACAACTAAGAGTTCGAATGCCGCAACTAAGGAGCCCGCCTGCCGCAACTAAGACCCAGCACAACGAAATAAAGAAATTTTTTAAAAAATGTAACCTTGTCAAAAAGTCCTTCCCTGACCACTCCACATATTAGCATCTTTCTTTATCCCCACCATGACTTATAGCTCTTATTTTCCTTCATTTTTCTTCATGTTTCTTATCTCCACTGACAGTACTGATTTGTTTGTTTTATATTTCTTTCCACTAGAATATAAACTCCATGAGAGTAGGGACTTTGTTTTATTTATTTTTTCTTACCTAGTGTTTTGAACAGTGCTCAGTGCAGGAAAGGAACCAAATAATTATTTGCCATGCAAATCTCCTTTTATCTTTCTCTAACCCTTGCATTTCCATCTCTCCCGTCCTGGTCTTCTGTCTTTCACTGCTTTTCTTAACATTTCTGAGTTCCAGAGTAACATAATCTAGGGCCAAAAAATTCACCTCAGGACCCCAGTACACTATAAACGTGTGAAGCAACTAGGAGTAGAAATACAGGGGTGGTAGAGTGTGCCTGCCCCACCCCAAACTATTCAAATTCCAATTTTAAAAGGTTAAACAGCACGCCTCTCAACACACCTCTTTTTTTAATTTTTTAAATTTTTTGGGGGGGAGTAACATTTATTTATCAGCTATATTGTGAATATTATTTTTAGACAATCAGATATACACACTTGAAAATTCCACAATACTTTAGAGACCCAAAGGCATAGATACAAGTGATTAACTATGTTTTTAAACTGTGACAAAAGGGAATATTGATTCTGGGAGATTTTTAATCAATTCAACACTATTATACACTAGAGAAAAAAAAATTCACAAACATCCCCTTGCAAAGCCAGTAGTTTTACATTCACATAGTATTATTATAGCAATTTTAAATGTTAATCTATGATACAATAATGTTAGTTCAGAAAATGTAAAAAAATAGTTTTTGGAGCCAGGCTCCCAGTTTTGATGAAAGCTGGTCAGTTCATCCTAATGTTAGTTTGACTCTAAGCTTTGGCCTGAAGTCCATGTGTTTGCCATCCTTGCCCGGACAGTGCTAGGCAACTCTTGTATTAAGAACAATTTCATAACTTTTGAAATTAAACGTAGTCACTTTCAGAATTTCCTCACGTTTCTCCCCAATATTTCATCCACATTAAACCTACTGTTCCTCAAGTTCTAGCATCTGAGGTGTTTTCTTTTTCTTTTTCCTTTTTTTTTTTCTGCTTGGAGCAGCTTGCAGGATCTTAGTTCTCCAACCAGGGATTGAACCCGTGCCACGGTAGTGAACACATGGAGTCCTAACCACTGGACTGCCAGGGAATTCCCTGAGGTGTTTTCTTGAAGTTTTCACTGTTTTCCGTGCATTTTGACTAATATTATAAAATTATTTTTCTGCTATTTTCCATATGAATGTTAGTATTTATTACATAGCATTTTATAGACATTTTATAAGGCCTCAGACCCCCTAACATAACTGTATAGTGACTCTTCTTACAGGAAGTGAGTAGGATTAATGAACTGGATTACTGTAAACAAGGTAGATCAAAATCTGTGCGCTTCTTTTCAGAAGATAGATCACAAGGAAAGAAAGTGTGTTATGTCTGAAAATTCTCTGCTAAAAGCTGCTTTATGCAAAAACCTTGCTCATTTCTTTCTGCATTTCTATAAAAGGAATGGGGAACCATCTCCCTGCAGTGTCCCCAGACAGGGTAAGAGAGCTGTGTTGGAAGGTCACACAGGACCATCATTTCTGCCCTAATTTACTACTAAAATGAGTCAGAACCCAACCCCTGATCCTACCTTTTCACCTCCTCTCTCCCAATCATCACCCAGTTATGCAAACCAGTCATGAGTGACCCTCTGTTGTTCTGTCAAAGCTGAGTCTCCTCATCAGGCCAAGAGGGGCTCAGGGCTATCTGCTTATCTCTCAGCATTTGACAGGGAATAAAGGTCAGGGCTTTTGGCCAGTATTTTCTGTTTCACTGAAATCTTTAAAAATCATGCACATTCCTCCCTGCCTACTTCACTCTTGCCCGTTCCCAAGCACCTGTGTTTGCGTTTCGGCCTCCGATTTTTAAAACTGTTTTCATTGGACAGTGCATTCCAAGCAGCTAGCTAACAAGTGAATCTGTGAAATACAATTCAAGTAGAAATTGGGAATATTGCTTCTTCTCGAATAGGACCAAATTCAACAAAAGAATGTTCTGGTCTGGCTGGGTCGCTATCAATGAAGGACTGGGGAGCTGAGCACTTGTCCGGATGTTAGCAGTGTAGACAGCTCCCCTCCTCCCCCCTTCCCCAGTAACCAAGACTTCTGAAACACATGGGTTTTTTCCCCTTCAAGTGCATGGCTCAATGTTGGAGACAAAGACATTTTGCAGAACTAACCAGATAATACTCAAGAGTGGACTATGGGGAGAACTATACAAACATGTCACTCCAAAACGGACCGTAAGAAGAATAGGATTCAGATGCCAAGTCCTAAGTAAGGAAACTGGCTGAGTTGTGAAATACGTTGACAGCAAAACTTCACTTGATATTGGCGCTGACCCCCAAGCTCAGCTTTAAGACTTTCTACTTCTGAGCAGTGTCCAAATACGCAAACAGAAAAGACAAACTATAAGGCTAACGGGAAATTGTACCTTCTCAGAGGTCAAATTTGCTGAAATTTTTGAATAAGATACAAAAGGGCAAGAGGACCAAAGACCCTGGTGAAATCAGGACCCTGTCCCCTGAAGCCAGTGACTGAGTGGGAAAATAATTTCATATCCTCATGCCTGGATTTTAAGGGCAGAAAGCAATATAGTCTGGCAAAAATATGGGACATAAATTTAATAAAATGAGTTTTATGAGATGGGGCACCACAGAGCTTCCCTAATTAAACTTTATCCTCATGTTGGTCAATTTTCTTCTTTTTGAGACCAGCCTGTCCTTTATTTCTTAACTTCCTCTCATTCTTTTTATTGGTAAAGCAATTATTTTTACTAAAACCTGTGGACAGAGCTCATAAAGTGACACTGTTTTGCCCACACTCTGCATTGTTGAAAGATGTAAAGAATAAGTGTACATTTTTGGGGGGGAAATAAATCACCCAAATAAGTATTACTCAACATAGTACATTGTGCCCATGATTGTAATTTTTTAAAATTTATTTCATTGAAGTATAGTTGATTTACAATGTTGTGTTAGTTTCTGGTGTACAGCAAAGTGATTCAGTTATACATCTATATAATAGTTTGCATTTGTTAATCCCAAACTCTCAGTCTATCCCTTCCCCCCGCAACCCCCATGATTATAATTTTAAGCTAGTTTTCTGGGAACTTCCCTGGCAGTCCAGTGGTTAAGACTCTGTGCTTCCACTGCAGGGGGCACGGGTTCGATACCTGCCCCCTGCGGTGGAACTATTCTGCAAGCCACAGGGAGTGGCCAAAAAGAAAAAAAAAAACCAAAAAACAAAACTACGTTTTCTGGATGAAGACTGGAAAATTATCCTTTTTAATGAAAGAAAACAATGTCTGCTTTGGGAGACATTATATAAAACAGATTTTAGATTAAAATATTAACTCAAAGGACTGAAGGAAGATATCCCCCAGAGGTCCTTAAATATATTCTTAGGTCAGAAAACTGTACCTAAACCAGTCATTACTGCTAAAACTATCTCATGAAAGTTACTCAAAGTGATATGGTATGGGTGCATAGCTAAAACTGCTACCTGTAACTATACGTGCAGGCAAAATAAACTTCTGACACAGGTCACTACCAACTTCTATTATTTAAAAAATGTATATCAAGTTTCATTAAATATCATCATCAAATATCTTTTTTGGTTATTGAAAAGTCAACCAGATGTATACTGAGCACTGTCCATTGGTAAAGTACCAGTAGCAATAGAATTTCATAGTGTAAGGTAAAATCTACAAGAAAAGATTTGGTGACAAACTTTTACAAATCAGTGTCTTATTATATTGGGTTAACTTCTGGATAGGTAGAGAGAGAGAGAGAGAGAGAGAGATACAGATAGATAGACAGATAGATATCTAAGAGAAAGTTAAGAATTATGAGCTTCTAGTCTCTTCAAAAAAAGTTGTATTAGGCTTCCCTGGTGGTGCAGTGGTTAAGAATCCGCCTGCCAATGCAGGGAACACAGGTTCAAGCCCTGGTCCGGGAAGATCCCACATGTCTCGGAGCAACTAAGCCCGTGAGCCACAACTACTGAGCCTGCGCTCTAGAGTCCGCGAACCACAGCTGCTGAAGCCCGCGCGCCTAGAGCCCGTGCTCCAAAACAAGAGAAGCCACCTCAATGAAAAGCCTGCGCACCGCAAAGAAGAGTAGCCCCCGCTCTCTGCAACTAGAGAAAGCCCACGTGTGGCAACGAAGACCCAACGCAGCCAAAAATAAATAAATAAATAATTTAAGAAAGAAAAGAGTTGTATTGTCACTTGTAGAAGAGGGTGGGACAGATCATACCATTAGGTACAGTTTTGATGTTTCTTTAAGCTGAAAGACCCTAAGCTATGAGTATAGTGATGTAACATATCCACAGAAGAAATTATAACCACATTCTCTGAAGTCAATATTCTCAAGATATCAATGTATTCTACCTGCTGGGAGTCTACAAAGAAAGCGCAATGATGCTGGTGATAGCCTTAGACTATTTTCCTTTGAAAAAAAGGAAAATAGTTTGAAAAACTATTAGTTTGAAAAACTAAGTTTAATAATCCTAACCCTAACCCTAACCCTAACTATTAGTTTGAAAAACTAAGAATTATTCTGATCTATGACCCACCAGAAGCCATGTGGATACCATTGTTATAAGGAGACCATGAGAACTCCAAAGCTGCAGATCCAAGATGGATTCATGAGGTAGATTCTGTAAGATTAATTTGCTTTCATTATTTGTTTTTCATTTTAAAAAAAAAAAAAGCTTTCAGGGATTTTGCCATGGAGAAGAGGGTAGAAACTGTGCAGGGAGAAAGTGGAAGTAAAACTAAGAGGTAGATTGAAGAAGCGAACCTGAAGAAAGGGACTCTATTCTTTCCCATTATTTCCCAGAAATAAAAAAACTTTAATATAAATATAGATAGATTATCTGCTTTGGGCTATGTTAAATACAACCTAAATAAAAGGACACCAAGTGTGGATTCAATCAGTGTCTTTTAGCATCACAATATAGGCTTTCTTAATTTTCAAAAGCAGAATAGGAAAATTTAAAAAGTGATCCAGTGTTCAGGAATATTTTACTTACTATTTTAATAAACCTTTGTTTATGCCTAGAGGTGCCATTAAATTACCAGCCAGACATTAATACACAGCTCACTGGGGGCTGGCGTATATGCAGTGATTATTGCTGGGCGTTTCATTTGGGGCTCACCCAGCTGTTTATAAACAGCTACTGGACAGATGATTTTAAAAAAAAGTCTGGGCTTCATTTATATCCCAAGATCGTTTTTCTATCATACTTGGAGATGAATAGCTATTTATGATGTGGATCAAATAATCACAATAGCAGGCTTTTAAAAAGAAGGCATCTTTTAACCAACAAGGACCTACTGTATAGCATAAGGAACTCTATCCAATATTCTGTGATAACCTATATGAGAAAAGAATCTAAAAAATAATGAATATATGTATATGTATAACTGGATCACTTTGCTATACACCTGAAACTAGCACAGCATTGTAAATCAGCTATACCCCAAGAAAATTAAAATATTTAAAAAATAATAGGGCATCTTTAGACATTTTTTTCTGTGATTACAGTAGAAGGTAACTTAATTTTTCCTACTTGAAGAGGTGACTGAAAATATGGTGTTTGATGATGAATAGTCTTTTGCCCTTTTTCAGTTTACAGTTCAGAGCTTAGCATAAGAGTCAGGTTAACAGACTGTTATACCTGGGAGGACCACCGAGGAGACACTGATTTCCACCTGTGCAAATACATGCCAGTGATTGTGTATTTCAGAAAATCAATCAGAACATTGTTGTGAAACCCGAGCCTGAATATGTTTGGTACGTTAATTCTAATTATAGTAATTAGGTTATAAATAATTAATCCTGTATCAGTACAATGGGTTAAATGGCATTACATTTCTTAGATGGGTGATCTTAATTTTTTTTTTTCTAGCACTTAAAAAATAAGAATGCTACCAAGATGCTGCGATTCATACCTCTAAATTGTCTTTTTTTAAAAAAGTTTGTAATGCAAATCAGAGCATAGAAATTCTAGTCAATGATTTAAAATGCATTTTTATAGTGCTTTCAGGTGCTAGAAGCAAATAGCATAGCAGCAGGATGAAAATCAGAAAGTAATGCTGGCAAAATGGAGCTGTTTTCCTCTGCTAAATGGGATGCAGAGAGCATTCTTAACTTCAAGAACCGGTGGAGGTACTTCCCTGGTGGCACAGTGATTAAGAATTTGCCTGCCAATACAAGGGACATGGGTTTGAGCCCTGGTCCGGGAAGATCCCACATGCCGCGGAGCAACTAAGCCCGTGCGCCACAACTACCGAGCCCACGTGCCACAACTACTGAAGCCTGCGCGCCTAGAGCCCGAGCTCTGCAACAAGAGAAGCCACTGCAATGAGAAGCCCATGCACCGCAACAAAGAGTAGCCCCTGCTTGCCACAACTAGAGAAAGCCCGCGCGCAGCAACGAAGACCCAACACAGCCAACAATAAATAAATAAATAAATAAATAAATAAATGAATGAATGAACGGGTGGAATGAGTGAATAACTTCCCACTGTGGTTCTCAGAACTGTTGGCGGTTAGAGCTCTATTTTGTTACCTGTCAGAGCTTCAGAAACATGGTTATTGAAGGTCTGTTTCACTTACTTTTTTTTTTTTTTTGGCCATGCCATGCAGCATGCGGGATCCTAGTTCCCCACCCAGGGACTGAACCCCTGCCCCCTGCAGTGGAAGAGCGGAGTCTTAACCACCAGACCACCAGGGAAGTCCCTCACTTACTTTTAAAATACAGGTGACAGGGGTTTCCCTGGTGGTGCAGTGGTTGAGAATCTGCCTGCCAATGCAGGGGACACGGGTTCGAGCCCTGGTCTGGGAAGATCCCATATGCCACGGAGCAACTAGGCCCGTGAGCCACAACTACTGGGCCTGCGCGTCTGGAGCCTGTGCTCCGTAACAGGAGAGGCCGCGATAGTGAGAGGCCCGCGCACCGCGATGAAGAGTGGCCCCCGCTTGCCGCAACTAGAGAAAACACTCGCACAGAAATGAAGACCCAACACGGCCAAAAATAAATAAATTAATTAAAAAAAAATACAGGTGACAGGATCAATGAGCCTGGTGAAACTTGAATAATCACTGAATTTTTCTAGCATCACTAAGGAAGTAATGTCTATAGTAATTACCCCCAATTATGTATGCATATATGCATATAAACACTAAAAGTAAACATTGGATAAAACAAAAGGGGAAATGTAAACTGTTAACATCTTTTGAGAATGCAATTCTGGACATCTCTACTAAGATTACCATACATACACCCCCTCTCTTAACAATACCATAAAAACTAACCTACCAGCCCATAAGGGTGCATGTGAAAGATGTTTACTGTAGCTTTGTTCATTGGGGTAAAAAACAGGACTATAAAGGAAGTGCTCATCACTAGAGATATAGATAAATAAACTGGGGTTCATTCATACCATGAAATGGTATGCATTCACTAAAGAAAACATGTTAGGTCTGTATTAGTTGATTGGAGGGATTTTCACACTGTGTGTTCAAGTGAGAAAAACAGTTTTCTAACATTTTTTATAGGAATGGTGAGGAGGGATGGATAAGAGAGGGAGAGGAAAGACATAAAGAACTTAACAAAATGCTTTAAAGAATATTCTTAATAAAATACATGTATAATATGACCCTATTTTTTCAAAATTTAATTTTATTTATTTTGGCCGTGCAGCGTGGCTTGTGAGATCTTAGTTCCCCAACCAGGGATCAAACCCAGGCCCCTACACACACACACAGTGGAAGCGCAAAGTCCTAACCACTGGACCCCCAGGGAATTCCCTCAACATTTTATATATAAGTCTGCATATATTAGTCTGAAGAGATATGTTAAAGGATGGTTACTAAAGTTTTAATAGTGGTTATCTCAGATGATTTTGTTTCTTCCTTAAATTTTTTTGTCCAGTTGACTACAATATAGCATACTTTACTTGTGTAATGAGATGGAAAGAAGTGTAAAGAATTACCAGTAGCAATTTTAATGTTCAATTTAAGAAAACACTTTTCAAATCTGTAAAATACAGAATATATAAACAGGCTTTTGAAAGGCCAAAAATTAATATTATGTTTGCAAATATAAGGCATCATATATGCTCCAGATAACCAGTAAAAAATATTTTGATTTGGCAAATCTTTAACATTGCATCAAGGATTTATATTATGCTGATATGTTATGGTCCAAGTACAAAAAGCAGACCATTTGCAAAGCCTAATCCTGTTCAAGGGTCATTAAAACCAACTAGAATATCTGTCAAAATGGGGTATGCAGGCTTTGAAATGTTGGGTTTTGATATAGAAAGTCAGAATGTATAGCAGATCCTGATCCTCCGGGGGCTGGAGTTAAGTCCTCGTTCCTTCCAAGGATTTGGAGCACGCAAGCCCAAGGTTTGCAAAAACCCCCAAAAGCCATCTAGAGGTACATATGCATCATAGCACCATGGACTTGTCTCTGTTTTGAACATGGTGAATAAATATCTTGGTTGCCATCTATAGAAATAACAATAATATCTACTATAGAAGAGGAAAAATATCTTTTTCCTCTGCCCTTCTAAGTTCTCGACTTGGGTCCGTGTCCCAAAAGATTAACAAGAGAAAGGCATACAAGTTTATTTAATGTAGGTTTTACAGGACACTGGAGATTTCATAAGGAAATAAGACCTGAAGAAGCAGTTAAACCTGAATGTTTTCATGCCAGGTTTGATGAAGAGAAGAGAGTAGTGGGAAAATGTGATAAGACCAAAAAAAGGGGGGGGTTCTCTTGGTGTCCCTCCGTTTTTGGAGATAAGGATGTTCCTTTCTAAGGGAGGCACCTCTCATATGAGGGTTTTGTGACCTGCCTCAGGGGAAGTCAGAAAGTCCTTCCTTCACCTGCCATTTCTCATATTCTTTCAGCTTGAAATATTCAATATGCCAAGGCATCACATTTTGGGATGTTGTGTCCTGAACCTCAGCACTACCAGTTGCTGATCACTGAGATAAGTGCTTTCTATGCATCATCTAATTTAATGCTGCAACAACAGGTAGGTCATACTATTTTTGCATGGCTGGCTCTTTCATTTCATTCTGATCCCAAAGGGCAGCTCCTCCTTCCCTAGTCACTCAGGCTAAATTAGAATACCTCTGATATCCAGCAAGACCCTGTGGGGCTCCTGGACACAAAAGCCTTTCTGTGTCCCTCATTTCTTGATTACAGGAAATAGGCTTCATTCAGCCTCCATGACCTTCCCTGAGTTCCAATGGGTGGGTTCAAACAGTTGCTCATTAGGGAAGGGAGGGGATGCAGAGACAAGGGAGGAACAGTTAAAAGAAACAAAGGTGCAGCCTTGGGGCAGGGTCCTGGTTCCCCCTCAAGGATACCCATAACAATATCTTTGCGCTGTTTTGCAGATACTGAAACGCCCACCAGGTGGGAGAAGTTAATGGTATGCTGCCCACAGGCACATAGACCCCAGACCGGTTGGGGTTGACCCCCAGAAGGTTGATGATGCTGACTCCCACTTACCACCAACCAATCAGAAGAATGTCCACGAACTGATCACACCTTCTTTGAACCATTACTATAAAACTTCTCACTACTCCCTCCAGGTTGGGACACACAGTTTTAGGGGCATTAGCTCGCTCTAGCCTCCTTTGCCTGGCAAAGCAATAAAGCTATTCTTTTCTACTTCACCCACACTCTGTCACCAAGATTTAATTTGGTGTCGGGGTACAGAGGCTGGATTCGGCTTCACCTCCCCCTGGGCAGCTGTAGGGGCGCGGTGTTTCTAGTCCAGAGCCTCTGAATCTGTCTAGAACTTCTTAGGCATTCAGTCAGTATTTGCCGAATAAATGAATTCTTTTTATTTCTCCAATATCGTAAGGTTGCGAGCCTCGACTTTGTCAATTTCCTTTGTTTGTTCATTTACTAACTCAACAAATATTTATTAAGTACTTACTAGATTCCAGCCCTGTTCAAGGCCTTTGGAATGTGCCAGTGAACAAAGAGACAAAGTTCCTGCTTCCTTGGAGCTTACTTTTTAGTCACTAAAATCTTAGGTTCTTTTTTTTTCCACCTAGTTTGACTAATTGCCATAAAAATAGTAACAAATGTAAACACTGTTCTGATTTCCTTCTGTGGTATTTAAAAATGTAGATATGCTATTTTCAGAGTTATAGAAATCAGACAAAACCTTTACATTTCTTTTTTTGTAAATATTTAATTCTATACGTAAGTTGTCTTAGATGGCTGAAGAGGTAAAACAGACTTCTTATAAGCTAATGATAAATATGTCTAGTTAATAAAACCATTGTTCTTATATACAAGGTCATGATAAAGAAGTCAAGGAAGGGGCTTCCCTGGTGGCGCAGTGGTTGAGAATCTGCCTGCCAATGCAGGAGACACGGGTTCGAGCCCTGGTCTGGGAAGATCCCACATGCCGCGGAGCAACTGAGCCCGTGAGCCACAACTACTGAGCCTGCGCGTCTGGAGCCTGTGCTCAGCAACAGGAGAGGCCGCGACAGTGAGAGGCCCGCGCACCGGGATGAAGAGTGGCCCCCGCTCGTCGCAACTAGAGAAAGCCCTCGCACAGAAACGAAGACCCAACACAGCCAAAAATAAATATAAATAAATAAATAAATTTATTAAAAAAAAAAAAAAAGAAGTCAAGGAAGAATTAATTTTGAGCCCGTATTTTCTATTCCTTGGTATTATCGATAGATTTTAACATTTGAAAAATGGTTTTACCAAGCTTAAAATACTATATCCAATACATTTCCTTCTTAGAAAAAAAGAATGCTTGCAACTGCCTATGCACCAGCTCTTCTCAGGAACCAGATAACTTGATTTGTTTGTTTGTTTTTGAATCAATGCTAAGCCTGGGCAGAGACCTAAAACAACCCTGAGTTTCCTTTAAATAAAATGAGGAAATAATACCTGCTCTGTCTATGCCACTATGAGAAGTGAATGAATTCATGTGGTTTCCGTAACTGTAAACTACTGCATACAACTATATGTAAATATAATGTTTACTTGGTGCAATTTTAAGAATATAAAAATGGACCCTCTTAACAACAGCTGATACGTATGTAAATAGTTTTAGAATGAGAAAAATTAAATTTAGTGATAATTTCCAAATATGCTCCACCTTCATGAAATAAATGTCAGACACTAAGAATAACCAATTTCAAGTTTACATTGGTCTTAGAGATGGTATAAGCATAAGAAAAACTTGAGAATTCACTTTGCTGCCAGACTGAATTTATAGTTCTTGTAGAAGGCCAAAAGGCAAGGTCAAGCTGCTGGGAAATTGTAAATCCTTTGGTATTTCCCCTTGATAATTTAACTGGGCAGATTAATATAAATACAAAAAAATAAGGTGATATTCAGCGTGAATAAAGAGAAGATTCTGATAAAAAGCATAAGATTAAAACTGATTCTAGAGAATTCCCTTGCAGTCAGTGGTTAGGACTCTGTGCTTCCACTGCAAGGGACCTGGGTTCCATCCTTGGTCAGAGAACTAAGATCCTGAAAACACACAGTGCACAGTGCGGCCAAAATAAAAAGAGAAAGAAAGAAACTGATTCTCAGCATTTATGGGATAATCCCCCACAGAGCAGGAATTCCATGGTGGTCCAGTGGTTAGGGCTCTGAGCTTCAACTACAAGGACCACGGTTCGATCCCTGGTCAGGGAAATAAAATCCCACAAGCCACGCAGTGCAACCAAAAAACAAAAAAAAAATCTCCACAGAGGATAGCTCAGGCAGGGAGGATGGGGCTCACAGCTGGGGTTTTTTTTCCTGATTTGCTCTCCTCGAGTCCGCAGCTGCTTAGACACTGGTCTAGCACACTTGATTCCCCAAGAGCACAGTGACCTTTGATCTTCTCCATCTATTGTTGGCGAATTCTCCTTGGCTTCTTTGCACACGGTGTTCCCCGTATCAGAGGCTAGGTGTATGGGGGTTGGAGACACAATAGGAGGCATACCTCACTTTCTGTCCCAGGGGCATCAGCAGTACTTCATAGAGGAGGAGACACCTAAAGTGAGTCCTGAAGAGTGAGTAGAAATTGTGCAGAAGAGCAAAGCTACTGGGGGAAGAGAAGATGAACCACATCTATAAAAACAGGAAGAAATCCAGAATACAGAGTGTTGCTAAACCTAAGTTTGTGTGCCCAACACACATTGAGGTCAAACAAACTGAAACGTCAGAGTTTGCAGCAGAGAAGGTTTATTGCAAGGACCATACAAGGAGAAGGGGTGGCTCGTGCTCAAAAACCCCAAGGGGGTTTTGGGGAAGAGTTTTTATAGGCAAGATCTGGGGGAAGGGCTGGAGGGTGTGAGACCTTCCTCTGATTGGTTGGTAGTGAGGCAACAGGGCGGTGTTCCAGGAATCATCCTTCTGGTTTCCACCAGTCTGGGGTCCATGTGCCTGTGCTCAGCCTGAAGTTGCCATCCTCCACCTGGGTGGGGGCCTTAGTTCCTGTAGAAGAACTCAGAGACACATATCAGATTGTTATGTATATTCACTAAGGAGGAACCAGGACCCTGCCCCATCACTGAGCCATTGTTTCTTGACTGCCTTTCCTTTGTTTCTGCATTCCCTCACTCCCCTAATTAGTAACTGTTTGAAGCTGCCCTTGGAACTCACAGAAAGTCTAGGAGGCTGAAAGCCTTTTTCCTTCAAACAAGAAAAGAGGAACATGGAGTGGCTTTTGTACCCAAAAGGGCCCACAGGGTCTTGCTCAGTTTGTATTTCCAAAGCATTCTAGTTAGTCTTCATAGAAACATAAACCTCTTTCTTTTGTATTTTTATTTTATTAGTCCAGAAGGGTGTTATTAATTAATTATTTAATTAAATAACATAAATCAAATAACAAGCACAAAAGACAGGCTGGTTTGGGAACAAATACAATTGATTCTTGGTAAGAGTATTTCTGCTATATTCTTGAGTAACTTCACATTAGCATATAAGGACAATCCCCAAGCAGCTCTTAACTGGAGTTTAAGAATTAGAAAGGTCTGGGGACTTCCCTGCTGGCAGAGTGGTTAAGAATCTGCCTGCCAATGCAGGGGACATGGGTTCAAGCCCTGGTCCGGAAAGATCCCACATGCCACGGAGCAACCAAGCCCGTGTGCCACAACTACTAAGCCTGCGCTCTAGAGCCTGTGAGCCACAACTACTGAGCCCGTGTGCCACAACTACTGAAGCCTATGCACCTTGAGCCCATGCTCCACAACAAGAGGAGCCACCGCAATGAGAAGCCCGTGCACTGCAATGAAGAGTAGCCCCTGCTTGCCACAACTAGAGAAAGCCTGTGAGCAGCAACGAAGACCCAATGCAGCCAAAAATAAATAATATAAATAAAAATAAATTTATATTAAAAAAAAAAAGAATTAGAAAGGTCTGGGTTGAATCCAGACTCCGTAGTTTACTTTCACTAGCTGTGTGACCTTGAGTAAGTCATCTATTTTTTCTGAGCCGTGGTTTCTTGGCAGGTAGCATGGTAATTATAACTGAAAATTCAGTGCATAAATGAGCTCATCTAAAAGAGCTACTGGTACAATGTAGATACTCAATACTCTTTTCCTTACTTCTCAGTAAAAGAAAGAGATAAATGTCTATTACCTTCACCCTTCCCAACTTTTTTTGTCAGTACTCTGTACAGTTATCAAGACCTCTACTAAACAGTCAAATCAGACTCATTTAATCCTTGGAAATAAAAGGTTCTTAGGATATGTCTAATGGACTATCCTAATTACTTGTAAGTGATGCCGAATAAAAATGTTGGTCTCTGTTCTAGATACAGGTTAGTATTTCAAATAACAGGACCAACATTTTAAGACAGGAAGGGGGCAGGGCACATCCTTTAAAAGAATGACACAGCTGTTGAGGACACAATATAAACTGTTTAGAACCAACTAGGTCCAAGATGGTGGATGAGTCGACTTCCACTAGACCTTGAGCCTCCTTATGTGCTCCTTGTAATACATTAGCATCTAAATGACACACACACTGGCGCCATGACAGTTCCAAGGCCCACCATAAAAGGCCAAAAAGAGGGCGGTGGCCCAATTCCTGGAAATCTCCGCCCCTTCCCCCAAATTGTTGGAAAAATCATCCCACTCATTAGCCTATGAAATTACCCACCGCTATAAAAACTGACAATCCTGTATCCTGGGGCCTCTCGCCTTCTGAGATGGCCCACACTCTGTCTATGGAGTGTGTATTTCCCTGAATAAACCTTCTTTCACTTTACTATGGCTCACTCTTGAATTCTTTCCTGCACAAAGCCAAGAACCCACACTTGGCAGCCATCCAGGGACTTGCCTGAGACCTGGGACGTGGTCATCCTCTCGCACCCCACTTTCTTTCCTGCAACAGTTTCACAGGTTCACGGTCCAGTTGGCTCCATGCCTCCCTGCCACTCTTTTTCTATAGTGATAATAATAACTGGTAACTGGAGAACCAGAGAAACAAGAAATCAAAAAGAAAGTGTCTTCAACACAACGGGCACATTTTGTAGTGAGACCCCTTTCTTCTGCCCTTAAGAACACTTAAGAAAGTGTTATTTTCTTGGGTTGATAGAATTATGCCCCAAGCCTTTTGCCGGAGGCTGAATATTCATATACAACCCTAACAGGCCTACTCTTGGGTCCACTGTGAGCTCTGTGCTGCGCTCTAGAAAGCCTTTGTGTGCTTTCATTTGAACACTAAGCCTGGTGATGATGGGAAGGATGATATGGGCTACTTTCCCTCACAGAGGTGTCATAAAGATAAATGAAATGATATTCATACAGCACTTTAGGATGTTCTTATAAAATGCACCTTTGTAAATATGACGTATTCTAAAAGACCAGTGACTGCAACTTCTATTTAAAATAAAAATTGCTGACAACAATTTCAGCTTTGGAAAGTAAACACATCAGCTTGAAATTGAAGTGCACTTTGCCAAGTAGCAGTAGGCTGATGGCCTATCTGGGTCCTTACTGCAAATAAGGCTAAATGTTCACATGGATTGTTGTGTACAGTTCATCCTGCTCTGCTATTTGGAAGCATCGAAAGGCAGTGGCCTGGTCTGGTGTTCTTTGTGATCCATGAACATCTGGAAGCATGGCTTGGTCTTAGAACCTCCAAGGATGTCTATCTCAAGAAAACTATGATTAGAGACATCTTGAGGATACTGAACTACAGCAGGATCCAAGCTATAGGGGTACATTAAAGCTATCCCATCGGGGACCCTCTGAAACTAGATCAAAGTGACTCTCTGGAAAACCTTCAACCTGGAGACAGGAGCAAAATTCTCATCCCTCAGGTGGCCATGGTCTGAGAAATGAGGCCGCGTCCTGGAACATATTTAGAGATCTTTGTATGCAAACACTGTATGTCACCCACTTATAGCATTCTGGGGGATGTTCTAACACTGTCACAGGGCATTGATGTGTTTTATACTCTATCAAGCAAAGGGTGTCCTAGGACTAGCAGAGATCACACAGTTAGCATCCTGTGTGCAGAGGGCAATAACCTGGCAGCAGTGAAGCACGTGTAAGTTGACAGAGGACCAAGCCAGCAAATGCAATAGGGAGAACTAGGAAGAGAACCAGTCTTGAAGAGTGCAGTCTTGGGAGAGACCCCAGGCAACTATGCAAGTGGGACCTGGCTCTAAAGTAGCAGAGAATAACGTTTCACAGACTCAGCTATAGAAACACGGGAAGTTCAGTAAGAGGCAGAGGAGAATGATATCAACTACTGAAACAAAACAGCTTCTCCACCATGACAGCCATGGCAGTTGCACCTGTACTTGCTTGCTTATAGCCTCATTCTTTCTCTCCACTGTGGGTCTCCTTAGGCCCTGTTGCCTTCCTGATCTAAACCTGTAATGAGATATCCATTTAAAAATGCACAGAAGAGGGAAGTCCCTGGTGGTCCAGTGGTTAGGACTCAGCGATTTCACTTTTGGGGACTGGGTTCGATCCCTGGTTGGGGAACTAGGATCTCAAAGGCCGCGTGACACGGCAAAAAAAAAAAAAAAAAAAAAGAAACAAAAAAAGCACAGAAGAAAAACACAACCTAAAATTAACTAGTGATTTCACTACTGGTTGCTGACACACATACAATACACCACATAATATCTTAAAAATAATGTATTTGGTTTTAGAATTTTGAATTTCAATTTGGAGATTTTGACACTCTTTTCGTATCTGATCTTAGGTAACTTCAGGGAAGGTATTAACATTTTGATGCTTCTTTGTCTGTGTTTTCAAAATGAGGGAAATCGTATGATATTTTCCCTGTGCAAAAGGCATTAGAAAGGCATTATATGTCTTGCTATCATTTTATGTTTATCATTAAAAAGTCTGAGACTTTCCTCTTATTCTGTTTTTAAGTCCATTCCACAAATATTCATGTTTAGGCTCACTGCTGACTTTTCTCCTTTTTAAGAATGAGAAGAAAGAGGGACTTCCCTGGTGGTCCAGTGGGTAGGATTCCGTGTTCCCAATGCAGGGGTACTGGGTTCGATCCATGGTTGGGGAACTAGATCCTGCATGCATGCCGCAACTAAAGATCTTGCACACTGAAACTAAGACCAGGTGCAGCCAAAATAAATAAATAAATAATAAAATAAATAAATAAATATTAAAACAAAATAGAATGGGAAGAAAGACAAAACACAAGGGGATAAGAATGAACATTTATTGACCATTAACTCTACTGCTAGGTAATTTATCTATAACTGTCATGACAACCTTGTGAAGTAAGTATTATTAACCATAACAAGTTTCACTGGGGAATAAGAGGGTCACATGCCTCTCAATTGAGATAGCATGAGATTTTTATACAATTTTTAAAAGTAACAACAAAATCATGTCTTCCCTATGATTTTTGAGAACTCACATATGCCAGATAGCAACCTTGCTCCTTGACGACTTTGTTCTGCCAGTGAAGAAACAGACCTATAACTGTGGTCAGGTAATTTACTCAAATGGTGGATGTGGAGTTTGAAGGCTCCAGTTTTCACTCTCTCGCATTCTTGTGTTTTAAAGTAAGGCATTTCAAATGGGTGATTCATCTGTGTAATCACCACTTAGCCTTCAAAATAAATCTTCAGGTAGATGACTAAAATGATCATGAGAAAGTCATAAAGCATGAAAATGGAATCATTTAGACATGTTTACTCTTTCCTTCTTTATTGCTTTTAGAGTGTTTGGTTTTAGGACATTCAACAAGTGGGAATAATACCATGAGAAGTGATAGACTCCAGCTGTTTGCAACGTGGTACCAAGTGAGGAGGCATATGATTTCAAGGAAAAGGGGGTGGGGATAAACAGACTATTTACAAAGTACTTTTTTATTGCTTTTCCCCATGTTCTTCTAGAAAGCAATACAAAAAAAGATTTACAATATCTTGCTTGTGGTTAGTTATTTCTTAAAGCCCCAAGGTTTATACTTTGCTTTCTTGGGCTAGGTAGTCAGTGGGGTTAGGCATGCTTCCTATAACATATATCTCAAGTATAGGGACCCAAAATATTTGTCAGATATTCCCAGCTCTTCATGAAGTCAACCCAATAAAGACATGACACATAACCAGAGGAAATGAAGATCTTATTCTTTGAGAAAATCCCAGTCTTCTTACAAGTCAATCAGAGCAGAGAGCCAGAAAGAGCTTTTTAAGAAGATATTTCAGTTTAAAACACAGCAGATGACAAATTCAGTCCTAGAGCCCTCGGGGGATTTGACTGCCACACACTGATATATCACAGAAACATTTATTTTGTAAGTAATGTTAATGATATTCTCAGAGCTCTGTGTTTACTGTTTAACACTGCTATTATTTATTGATGACTAATGGCCAATACACAGAGCCTCTTGCCTTACTCTGGCTTCCAGTCAGTATTTATGGATTAGGTCCATCAGTCTCCTTTTGAAAGCCACTGAGACAATGCAGCTGGCACCCAGCTGAAGAGGAGACACAAAAAATATTACCTGCCACTCAAGGTAAGGCAAAGAAGAGAACTTGTAAGGAAGATGTGCTATTGCCACCACAAAGAAGCATTTAAGTATTATTACGACCTAATTAATATTCCTAAATATCTAGTAGCATGGTTTACCTTTTTATTCTCATTTCTATCTCTAAAACACTCCATACTCTCTAACACTGTTCCATAAAGGACTATGGGAATACAGTGATTGAGATCACTTTAAAGAAAATAAAAGCTCAGGCATTTAAGAATGTGGAAATAGGGACTTGCCTGGTGGTCCAGTGGGTAAGACTCCGAGCTCTCAATGCAGCGGCCCGGGTTCAATCCCTGGTCGGGGAACTAGATCCTGCATGCATGCCACGATGAAGATCCTGCGTGTTGCAACTAAGACCCGGCACAGCCTAAATAAATAATAAATTTTTTTTTTTTTAAAAAAGAATGTAGAAATAAAGAAATGATAAGAAATTTTAATTACTGGAAGTAGATGGTAAAAGGAAGATGGCACACAGTTCAGGGAAATACATCAAAAAGTTATAGTAATTAAAATACTCAAAATTGTTTTATTAATTTGTTTACCACATGAGGAAAGAGGAAAAATATTAGTGGAGTTTTCCCCTTCTCTATTCTTAATCTGAAGATATACTTGGGTTATCAAAGTACTGTTAATTACATTCATTTTGCAGCTAGCACAGGTACATTAGGAATTGACTTTATCTTTCAAAGGAACTTCTAAAGGCTTATCTTCCAATTGTTTAAGGCAACTCTAAATCTCCAAAGGTTTTGTACTTTCTTTCCCCAAACTGAATTCTGTGTCTAATAATTTTCACCATTAAAATAGCTTTCTGGGAGGGTATATGTCCTACTGTAGTGTATATGGGAGAAAGCACAGAGTGATTGAGGGCTCCGATTGCTTGTCCCAGCTCTGTCACCATGCTGTGATTTTCAGCAGGGGTACAATTGGTTCTTGTTGGTATAATCAGCATGTTGGACTAGAATTATTTTTACTTTTAAAATTTAGTTTTAGGGCTTTCCTGGTGGCGCAGTGGTTGAGAATCTGCCTGCCAATGCAGGGGACACGGGTTCGAGCCCTGGTCTGGGAAGATCCCACATGCCGCGGAGCAACTGGGCCCGTGAGCCTCAACTACTGAGCCTGCGCGTCTGGAGCCTGTGCTCCGCAACAAGAGAGGCCGCGACAGTCAGAGGCCCGCGCACCGCGATGAAGAGTGGCCCCCACACGCTGCAACTAGAGAAAGCCCTCTCACAGCAACGAAGACCCAACACAGCCAAAAAAAAAAAAAAAAAAAAAATTTAGTTTTAGTTTTGAAGCCGAATCTGGCTTCTGTACCCCGACACCAAATTAAATCTCAGAGAGAGAGTTTTGGGTGAAGCAGAAAAGAATAGATTTGTTGCTTTGCCATGGGGGCCACAGTGGGCTAATGCCCTTAAAACTGTGTGTCCCAACCTGGAGGGGGTAGTGAGGAGTTTTATAGTAATGGCTCAAAGAGGGCATGATCAGCTCGTGTACATTTTCTGATTGGTTAGTGGTAAGTGGGAGTCAGCATCATCAACCTTCTGGATCCAACTGGTCTGGGGTCTGTGTGCTTGTGGACAGTATACCTTCATTAACCGTTAACCTCTCCCACCTGGTGGGCATTTTAGCATCTGCAAAACAGCTCAAAGATAGTGTTATGTGTATCCTTGAGGGGGAACCAGGACCCTGCCCCAAGGCTGCACTATTGTTTCTTTGAACTGTTCCTCCCTTGTCTCCGGCATCTCCTCCCTTCCCTGATTAGTAACTGTTTGAACCTGCTCATTGGAATTCAGGGAAGGTCACGGAGGCTGAATGAAGCCTATTTCCTATAATCAAGAAATGGGGGACACAGAAAGGCTTTTGTGCCCAGGAGCCCCAAAGTGTCCTGCTTGGTATCAGTTTTACCTTCAGTTTTAAATTTCTAAAATCCCAGGAAAATGGTGACACATCCAAATAGGGTTGATCTTTTTTGGGTAAGCACTCCTGTGTTAGGGGAACCACTGACCGAAACCACCCAGCCTGGCCAGGCTGATAGTAACCACTTGCATGGGTTATCTTACAACAGGAGCTCCTGGTAAGGAACGCGGAACTAACAAGCTACCACCAACCAGAAGAATTCGGGAAAGGTCAAAAGGAGAGAGGAGACGCCAGTCCATATCTCCTACCAACCTCCCAGAATCCTTCTTGCTGGAATCCATCTTGGCTAAGAGATGCGCGTGCCACTGGGAAGGACCCTGAGTCAGATTGATTGGCCAGAGACAACCTGGAAACTAACTCCATTACCATTAAACCTGAGTCTGAAAACCACGTGGCAAAGCAGTCCTTCTGGGTTCCCTTACCCTGCTGCTCTCCACCCGGGCACCCCTTCCCAACAAAGTCTCTTGCTTTGTCAGCACGTGTGTCTCCGCGGACAATTCATTTCCAAGTGTTAGACAAGAGCCCACTCTCGGGCCCTGGAAGGGGTCCCCTTCCTGCAACACATGGAAGAAACATGTGAATAACCTTCAACCAGAAATGAATGACTTGATCAGGAAAGTCTATTTGCCTTATCGGAATTATTTCTGCCTACCTTAATACACCTCCTTGCACTGCTTTTCTTCTATGCTATTTTCAATGGTCCTATCTTTAACTTTACTTCTTTCCCTCAGCCATATATTGTCAGCTGAATCCTTTTTCTGTTTCTTTCCTTGATCATTTGTTGGTTTCATTTCCTCTGCATTTTTTCTACATTCCAGAAAGGAACAAAAATTATGTCATGACATCGTCTGGCTACCCAAGGACATAACTTTCTAGATGCAAGTACTAAGTTGTATAGATACCATCTTTGGCTTCAGGTGTTTATATTGTCGGGAAGTGTTGCAGGCAAATTTGACAGTGAGACTTGACAATAAATTTCTACTCATGCCCTAGCAAAGCATGGCAGCTGCACCCAGACGTAGACAGAGGTGGGGAGTTATCTTAGCATAGGAGGGACTTAAAAGTCAAAGAGGAATCTTAAGAACCTTAAGTTTTTCTTATCTAAGGCAGTGCTGTCTGGGGAAGGAGAGGGCAGCAAATATTTTTTACAGAGACAAACGTCTGGAACAGGCCAGATAATAAATATTTTTGGCTTTGCTGGGTAAGGAGATCATTGTGCAACTACTCAACTCTACTTTGCAGGAAAAATGGCCATAGATAATACCAAACAAACAGGCAGAGCTGTGGCCAGGTTTCAATAAACTTTATTTATAACCTCAGGATTTGTTTTATTTACGAAAAACAAACAAACAAAACAAAACGCAAGGGGTGGGCTTTAGTTTGCTCACTGCTGGTATAAGAGAAATACTAGGCTAGTAATTTGGAGATGTGAATTTAAGAGATCCGCTTTGATCAACTGAACAAATTAGGACATGCCATTGGTCCAGTTATTCAATCCTTTGTTTCTAGGGAAACACAATTGCCACAGCCCTTCCAGTCGAAGAATAAAGTGACACTTTCCTCGGAGAATGGTAGTGGCACCTGTTTTCCTCTTCACTGTTCAAGAGTTTCAATACCAGTACCCAGGCCACTTAAGAGATCATGAGTCAGCCTCACAAATGATGCTAGGAGATGCAGTGTATTCAAAAATAATATTTATAGATGCCTGGCCAGTGTGGCTTTAAAGTGTCTTCAGATACAGCTTCTGGCCCCTAGGTCAAACTTTTTCTTCCTCCAAATAGTATGCACAAATTGGATCCACCAAGACAGGTAGGCCAATCACAACAGCAAACTCCAGTCTTAGTTTCCTACTTAATAATCTATTGCTTTTCTGCAAAGCTGCCAAGGAAGGAAGGTGTATGAGGCACCATCAGTCACATCAGCCAGGCAGCAGGAGAGCCTTCAAGGTGCAACAAAGCCTGAGTTTTGAAGATGCATGAAGGTCATTGGGATAAATGTTTTCCAAGGACTTGTCATAGAGGACAGCTGTGAAAAAACCACTAGGACCACAGCTGCATGTAAGGAGTATATAGGTAGCTACAGATGAATGTCCAGGTTCTTAGCTGTGGTGTTCAGAAATTCTTCATTATCTCAAGTGTGGCACGCAATGTTTTAGAAGGAAAAATGAGGAACTGGATCAGAACAGATGAACAGAAGCAAGTGATGAAAATCAATACTTTATCTGACATTGATAACCTCACAATAAATTATGTAGAAAAATAAAACCAAAACAAACTAAAAAAATTAATTTATCACTGATGATTCAGTTTCTACTATGTGTAAACTCAATAGATTGTATGAGTTGAAAGCAAGCAATTAGGCATTAGGGTTAGCAATTCACTTTTTTGATCACTCATTAGGTCAAGAGATCACTGCTTACTTTTCAAGTTTTCAAAAACGTATGGCATATTAATTAAAATTAGGCTTGGCTATAAGCAACAGAAAACTCACAATAATAGTAATGACCACAATAGAAGTTTGTTTCTCACTTACACACATACAATCTGGAAGTAGGTGGTCTAGAGCTACTATGGCAGCTCCAGGATGCACCCGCTGTCTTGCTGCTCTGCCAGTCTTGGTGGAAGCTGGCTGCTGGGATTTTAGCCTTTACATCTGCATTATAGCCAGCAAGAAGAAGGGTATAAAGAAGTGAACATTGCCTTCCTATAAGAATCATCCTAGAAATCAGGTACTTCCAATCACATTCTATTCCTGGAATTTAGTCTCATGCCCATTTACTAGCTGCAAAGGAAGTTGTAATCTTTATTTGGTGGCCATGTGCCCAGCTAGAATCAGGAGTTTTGCCACTAAGAATGGGTCCTAGCACCCATTCTAATTACATACACAGCCTTTATATTAATTAATCAAGTCTATGAAACGTGCAGCTTTGGGGAGCTCCATGAAACTAGTGTAATACACACAGGTCTCCACATCACAGAGACTTAAGGCTCTCTGAATTTCTTTTAGATCTTTGCTCTTTCTTCCTTTTTTTTTAAATAAATAAATTCATTTATTTATTTCTTGGCCGTGTTGGGTCTTCATCGCTGCGTGCGGGCTTTCTCTAGTTGAGGCCAGTGGGGGCTATTTGTTGCGGTGCACGGGCTTCTCATTGCGGTGGCTTCTCTTTGTTGCGGAGCATGGGCTCAAGGCACGTGGGTTCAGTACTTGTGGCACATGAGCTCAGTAGTTGTGGCTCATGGGCCCTAGAGCGTAGGCTCAATAGTTGTAGCACATAGGCTTAGTTGCTCCGCGGCATGTGGGATCTTCCCAGACCAGGGCTCGAACCTATGTCCCCTGCATTGGCAGGCGGATTCTTAACCACTGCGCCACCAAGGAAGTCTCAGCTTTATTTCTTTTACTCTTTCTATCCTTCATCATTTATTAATGACCCAGATTGTGTGACGAAGAGTTGTCAACATTATCATTTTTCGATATTTACAGGTATAATAACTGCATTGAAGTGGATTTGTCATCTAATAGCCTTAAATGATCCCTCTCTTTTGGGCTGCATTTCCCTCCATTATTTACTGGGCCTCCCCATAGGTTATCATCCATGGCTGTTGACTCTCCTCTCTGTCCTTAATTTCCTGAGACAGATTTCCACTTAAGAGACTGAGAAACTATTAGATAGAGTTTCCACAAACCACAGGAGCAGAAGGTCTTCTGCAGAGACACTTCACCCACTATGGGTTAAAGAAAGTAGCATTACATCTCCACCTGACAAACCCAGTCCCTATCAATGTGAAGAGGGCAGAAACACATTTAAATTGAGGGAATCTACATGCATAACTCTCATTAACACAAGTACAATAGGAGCTAAGTGCCTAAATTCCTGTGCAGGAAAAACCGAAGTGGTTATACTTCTAGTCTAATGTAAAGCATGGCCTCCTATATTTGAGTTGGTTTTCATAAGTGTTTAATTAGTCTGTTAATTGTTCCAGGGAGAGCCAATAGCAAAGAAGAAAATAATACTCTATCTCCATAAAGCATTTTAGCAGCGCTCAGAGAAGCGGACTACCAGATATTTATTTTGGAAATTAGCTAGCTAGCTACGATATATTTTCAAATTATGCATGTATTGGTAGTTTTCTGCTGTAATTGGTGAGGCCACTATTTATCTCTATCTTTGCTATATTTAGAATACTGTACAGGAAAATAAGTCAGCATTACCTTTCATGGTAACATTTTGGAGCCAACAATATTCACTAGTGTAAAAGTATTCTCTGATCAAAACAGTTGCATTTGTTATATACATTTGTTGGAAGATTACATGACATGTTGAAGATTATGTCCTTATGGATTTTTCATTTAATTTGTAATTACTTCCAATCATTAAAAAGAATACAAATGACTTAACTTCTCAAAAGAAAAATATAAAATATCACCACACCCTATATAATTTTCACAAATTATTCATCAGTGATAAATTACATGGGTTGATTATTGAACCGGACACTACCATCTAAATTGTTTCTGTGCATTGCCAGGTGCCTTTTTATTAAACTTTTATTCTGTGGGATATATGAAGCCATTGAAGATCTTTGAGTCGAGTGGGGCCATATTTCTGGAAAGAGGGTGAGATTTCTAGTTGGTGGTAGTTGACTTATAGTCCTTTATTTAAACTTTTTTCTGTTTGGGTAATCTTATCCAATCGCATGGCTTTAAAGACCACTCACGCCTATGACTCCTACATTTTTCTCTCTAGCTTTGATCTCCCTCTGTGAACTGTTTGGTCAACTGCCTGATCTCCCTCCACCTGAATTTCTTTCCTTTTCTTTTCTCTTTTTTTTTTCTGGCCGTGCCACGTGGCTTATAGAATTTTAGTTCCCGACCAGGGATCAAACCCAGGGCCCCAGCAGTGAGAGGGCTGAGTCCTAACTACTGGACTGCCAGGGAATTCCCTCCACCTGAAATGCTAACAGGCCCCTCAAACCTATCTCAAAATAAATCTTGATTTTCCTCACTAAATCTGCTCTGCCCTATCTCTTTCATCTTTGTAAATTGATACCAACGTTCACCCAAATAAATAGTGGATTTAGCTAAACCTTAGGTTTAGCTAAATAAATAATAAATCCCTGATTCCTTTCCCTAACTCATCTAAATCCAGTCCAACAGCAAATGCTGTCTCTGCCTCTGTGACATAACTGGAAATGATTGCCTTTTCTCCTCCCCATTACCACTGCCCCTCCAGCACAGGCCAGCAGGATCTCTTCTTTTAACTACTCTAAAAGCCTCGTATCTCCTTTTCCATCTTCTTTAAAATTCCTCCTCCGCACAACAGCCAGAGTGACCTAAGAACGATTTTTCCTTGTTAAAAATTTCCTATAGCTTCCCACCACACTTAAATAAAATCTAAATTTTATTACCTGGTCTACAAATACCTACATGATCCGAAGGCTCTGGCCCTGCTTCCTCTGGCTCCCCAGCACACTGTATCCCAGTCCTTTGGCCTTCCTTCCTTTAACATGCTGTAGTAGGTAGAATAATGGCCCCTAAAGATGACCACATGCTAATCCTCAGAACCTGTGACTATGTTATTGTGATTAAATTAAGAATTAAACTAAATAGGAACATCACCTTGGATTATCTGGGTATGCACATTGGAATCAGAAGGGTCTCTGTAAGTGAAGGAGGGAGGCGGTGCCAGAATGATTCTTCATGAGAAAGACTGTATGGGCAGTTGTGGACTTTAAAGATGAAGGGAGCCCCTAGAAGCAGGAAGAGAAAAGATTCTCCTCCAGAAACCCAGAAAGGAATGCAGACTTGTAGACACATTGATTTTTAGCCCAGTGAGAGCCATTTCGAACTTCTGAGCCCCTGAACTGTAAGATAATAAATTTATGTTGTTTTAAGCCACTGAGTTAATTTGTTACAGCAGCCATAGGAAACTTAATACATATGTCAAGATCATTTCCACCTTAGGGCATTTACAAAGGTTGTTCACCAGTTCTCCCTCTGCCTGAGGTGCTTATCTCTCAGATATCAGCATCATGAATGTTCCCCCATCATTTGGGTCTCTGCTTAAATTGCATCCTTCAGAAAGGCCTTCCCTGACCACTCAAAGTAGCCTCCTTGTTACTTTCTCAAGCGACCTGTTTTATTTTCATTGTGGCAGTTATCACTACTTGTTAATTTTCTTTTTTATGTCATTATTGGAACACACAAGGAAAGCTGAAACCTTGTCTCTCACTTTTCCTTGTAACCCCAGTATTTACAGAATAATGCCTAGCACAAAGTAGGAGCTCAATAAGTATTTGTGGAATAAATGAATAACTGAGCATTTTTTCCATGCAAAGCAACGTACCTACAACGTACATCCCACTGAATCTTTTCAATAGCCTGATGGGACAGGTTCAATCACAAGGTGTACTCCTATTCTTGGCACATAGTAAACATTCATAATTATAAGTAAGTGAACTATATTCAGAGATTGAGTAACCAATGTGACAAAGTATAAAAGTAAATATATGCTACATTAATGCCTATGATTTCCATAATCTATTGTTGAAGAATCCCAGAGCTACAGCAACTCTGTACTCATGAACTCAAACATCCATTCTACCCCTTCTGGACATCTCTATTTGTATGCTCCAATGGTCTTGAACACAAGATATAAACTGAATTTATAATCTCGTCCCCAAATCTACTATATAAAGTTTCCCTGGCTGAGTGACTGGCACGAGCATCTGTCTGACAGACATACTCTGGGAGTCATTTTAGACTGTTTCGCCACTCCCCCGTGGGCAACTGGTCATTTATTTTTGATTCTTCCTGCTTAACAGTTCTTATACTAATTACCTTTTCCGGCTCCACTGACTTAGTCACTTCTTTCTGAACTATTTGTTCAGAGACTGCCTCTAAAGTAATCTCTCCAGCAAAACTGGACAGGACTTCACTAGCTAGTTTTAATTCCTTTAGTGGCTTCCTACAGTGTTTAATAAAATCTAAATCCTTTACCACAGCTTCCGGTTGCCCCACTTCTGCAACTTTCCAGCTTCTGGTGGTTGGTTCCAAAGTGGAACCCTTGGCATTCCTTGGCTTGTAGACACATCACTCCAATCTCTGCTTCCATCTTCACATGATTTCTTCTTCATGTCTCTTTTGTGTGTCTTCACATGACCTTCTTATAAGAACATGAGTCATTGGATTTAAACCCATCTTAACACAGTATGAGCTCATCTTAACCAATTACATGGGCAAGACTCCATTTCCAAATAAGGTCACATTCTGAGGTTCTGGATTGACATGAACATTTGGGGGACACCATTCAACAAAGTACAGTTACCTAATTTGGTAAAAGGATATTTGCAGATATAGTTAAGGATCTTAAAATGAGATCATTCTGGATTATCGGGTTGGGTCCTAAATCTGATGACAAATGTTTTTATAGGAGACACACAGAAGAGCAGGGGGCAATGTGAAGACAGATGCAGAGTCTGGAGTGACATGGCCATAAGCCAAGGAAGCCAAGTTATGCCAACAACCACCAGAAGCTGTAAGAGACAAGGAAGGATTCTCTCCTTAGAGCCTCCAGGGTTAGTGTGGCCTTGCCAACACCTTGATTTTGGACTTCTGGCTTCCAGAACTATGAGAGACTAAATTTCCATTATTTTAAAGGTCTCCAGTTTTAGGTATCTGTTACAGTATCCGCAGGAAACTAATACAGAATTCACAGTGCACTGTATTATTTCCCTTTAAGTAACCACCAAATCAAAAATTATTTCCATGAGTTTGATTCTGCTGTAAATAGATCTGAGTTCTTAGTAAACTGTAACACAGCATTTGCCCAATTTATTTATTTGGGTGCATAATGGAAAGAGTTGATGTTCCTGCAGGATCTGTGGGTAGGAAGTCCATTCATGAAACTATCAATGTCACTGGTTGGCAGAAAACACTTCAAGGGAGAAAAGGGGACGGATAGGATCTAGCACGTGGGGCAATGGAAGGCAGGAGCCCTGCCTCTACCTGGTCCCTCACCACTTTTGCCTTGGGTATCCTGACCTCCTTCCCACAGTTACCCTGCTGCTTGGGTGGGGCAAGTTCTGGGGGTCAAGCGAAAGCGTTCACGCTTCAGACTCGCCAGCTCAGACTCGCACCTCGCCCCCCCGTCAGCTTCGCTGGGAGGTAGGGAGGGAGCTCAAGCACTCACCCACCATCCCCAAAGGAAGATGTGGTCCCCGCTTCCCGGTAGGGGGCTGAACCTCTGCAGTCCCCACTCCGGGGCTGGTGATGGCGAAGGGGGTCGGGGCCCGGCGCCCACCCGCGGATGACCGACCTGGGGGTACCGCCCACCCTCCTGGGCTGCAACGCTGCTACGTATGTGGGCGTCGGCTCGGTGTCCAATTCTCAACCCATTTCCGGGGCTAAAGCTACCCGCACTGGGGTGCCGCTTTCCCGCGCCGGGGTATGAGCATGGCTAACTCCAGAGGCTCGGGCCGAGACTAGGAGACCGAGAGCGTCCTCCCCTTTCCCCCCCCGCGTACACGTCAACGCCGGCGTCGAGGAAGCGTCGTAATGCCTCGAAGAAGCTCGCCACCAAAAAAAAAACCTGAACCCCGCCGCCGCAGCTGCCGACCGAGAAATCCCTGCCCCAAGCGCACGCTAGCCCTTACCGCAGGCTCAAGGCGAAGCCAAGAAGAGTCTCTCCATGGATGTATTCCAGGGGCGCGGGGGGCTGTGTCTAAAGGTTTGTTGGAGCCGGACCCTTGATAGAGCTAGGAGGCTGTGGCGCCTCACGCCACTCCCCGCCCCTGTCATTCCTAAGGTTCCACAGGTCTTGACGGTGGCGAGTCTGTCAGCCCTACTCGCGGCCAGCTTCCCTTCCTCGATCGCTTGCGCCGGCCGGCCTGGCCCAAACGTCCGCTTCAGAGGGTTGGGAGGCGCAGCCGGAGCCGCGGTGGCTTGTGCGCGTCTATTAGTAGGCGCACGGTAGTGATGGCGGCGCTCAGTGAGACTTTACTGTCACTGGATACTACTACTCCCAGCCCTCCTCAAAGCAGCCGGAGCAATCCCCCGGTCTTTAATTTACGAGTAGCAATTTGACTTGCTCTGCTGCATGTCAGGTGGGACCGTGGAAAGTGTGGAGACGCCCCGGGGATTAAGCGATAGCAGCTTAAGAAGAAAAAAAGCCAAACAAATAAACAAAACCCACCCGCCCTAACAAACATGAGGCTACTGGAGAGAATGAGGAAAGAATGGTTCATGATTGGAATAGTATTGGCGATCGCCGGAGCAAAGCTGGAGCCGTCCATAGGGGTGAATGGGGGTAAGTGCTGCACCTCTGCATGCTCCACCGCGATTCCCACTTCAGAACTAATTTGCGAGTCTTGGGAAGGAGGGGAGACCGGAATTGGGGAGTGTCTGCCTCTCTTATGGGCACTGACCAGTCCAAGGTGTCTTTTGGCCCTCTTGCTGATTTTTTAATTTGCCAGCCCCAGAGAGGATTTATAATTAGGAATGGGGCAAGGGAATTTGAACTCAGGTTGCCTTTTCCGCGAACGATCAATGAGTATCCTTAGCGTCAAGGAGTGAGGTTACCGAGAATGAAACTTACTTGCCTTCAAAGTAGCATCCTATCCCAAGGGACGGTAGGTTGCCAGGAGTTCCTTATCTATCTTGGAGTGGACACCATTACCTTGTCTGTTTCCGACACTCCCCTCCCCCATGGTAAAAAAAAAAAAAGGAGTGGAGGAAGAAAAAGGGACACCCATGCCTCTTCCAACTCAGATTTGTTGGCCCACATGTTGGAGGGTGATGATTTGCTGCAGTTGCTGCCGTTCCACAAACTCTCAAACCGACTGACACGTTGCACTCAACTGCTTCCGTGTGCTGCCGGGACTCAATTGCTACCTTTAGCAGTCTCACAGATCCAGGCTGTGTTAGACCATGTGTAGTGTGTATTTTGGCAAGGAAATGTAGGCGGGCTAAAAATCACACCCAGATCTCTGAATTGTGGGATCCTTGTCATGTGTGGATGGGCACTGGTGGAAACGACTGGAAATATCGTTAGCCTTTCATGCCCCCCCGGCCCCCTCCACCCACCCTTAGACAATCATGTCCCACTTTTCATAAACATTAATTGAATTTCTTCAGTTCATTGTCTGTTTGACCTTGTTTAGCAGTTTTCACGCTTATTGACAGGTTTTACACATGCAAGGACAGATAAGAACAGAAGTGAGCACACACAATCTTTATGCTAGGAAGCTGTCAGGAGGATATTTGAAGTTATTTGAACCTTTTTGTTCAAACATGATGGAAATGAATGAAATGATCTCTCAGGAGAACAGTGGTTCCTTCTACCCTCTACCCGCAATACCTCCATTTAGAGGTAGCTTCAGAGAACATTTAAAAGGAATTTTTTGGACAAAGGTAGTGGGGATTCAAACTTTTTGGTTTATTTTATGTTCTTTTCTTCTATGTTCAACTTAGTACAAAATGTGGAGGGTGGGTAACTGTGAGAGTAAAGCTGTTTGGGGTTACCCCGCTGAAGATACCAGTTTCTCATTTGACATAGTTTCTCTGTGAGCTTTGGGGAAACTTGTGAAGGTTGGTATTTAGGTTCTGTCCAATGAGTTCCCCTGTCCCTGCAGCTAGCCAGGTAGTAAGAATGTTAGAGAGCGTCTTTGTGGTGATCTGGAATGTACATTTCACTAGCTTCACTTGCAGACTTTATAGCTTCTAGGGTTAGATCTCTGATCCGCTCAGTGTTAAGGTGAAATTACAGGTGATGTGTGATCTTTAAGTTGAGATCTGCAGAGACTAGGTTTGGTAAAATTCCTTTTCTCTTATATTCCTGGGCTGCTCAGTGGGAAGGAGAGTTGTCGATTGCTGAATCATTTCCCTAGGGCTTCCCCACAGTGGCGTGTGTGAGATGGATTCTGTAATCTTATTTGTTCCCTCAGACTCTGCTTCTTGAAGTTTTGGGAATTATTGTATCTTAGAAATATTGTTTCCCATTTTCACTAGTCCTTATGCCATTGATCCAGGAGAGTTCATTTGTTTGTTTAATTATAAAAGAGGAGACTTAAGAGCTGAGGGAACTTTATTTTAAGCTAACATGCTTCTTTTACAGCTGAAGATACTGAGACCTCAGGTCACGTGACTCACCCTAGGTCAGGTTCGCTAGCTTAGGGAAGAGGAAGGACTGGGGACCAGGATTCCCCCTTATTTCATACCAGTTGCAACATTCATCCAAATATTCTTGGCAAAAATCACTAAAAATGAATAACCGTTATAAGGAAAGGCTCTCTGTAATAAAGACGGTTTCCATGCCCTGATTTTTAGGCCAAAAGAAGCTGAGCAGAATCAGGTAATATTAGACAACCGTGTATTCATGTGATTTTTTGAGATCTGTCCAAGTGTAAAAGTTACTGTTTCTAAAAACAAAAGTTAAACAAACAATTGTTTGGGATTTCTTATATAAGCTGTCAGGCTAAGTTCTTGGTACTTCAGTTGACCTTCCCACCTGTAAAACTTCTTCAATGAAAACAAACTTCCTAATAGTACTAAATAACACTTTGACCCCATCAGTTAAAACAACAAAAATCTAGGAACAAGGAGAGTAATGGTGGCTGAAAGTGGTCTGTCCTCTTCTGCTCTACAGAATGATCTAAAGCACCTCTTTTTGCTTGTCACTTTTAGTCAGAAGTTCCATTTTTGGGTCTGTACACTAGAATGCGTGTGCATTTTTAATGCGCTCACATTGACTGAACAATTTTCAGTCGAACAGTTTTCTAGACATTCTTTTCTCTTCAGTAGAAAGTTTTGATTGTTTTCAACTTAAGATGCTCACTTCACCTTTACCTGGATCAATACCTTAATGACTCTATTTTGAAGTGTAAGACTTCTACACTTAAAGGATCACACCTTTGCTCTGCCCTCCCTTTAAAAACAATCTTTATAGCCAGTGGGTGAGTTATGTATGGCAGGAAATTTATAGAGGTGGGAACCCTGAAGTGAGAGAGGTTGAATGACTTTCCATATGGGAAAAAGTGTAACAGGTACTAGCATGGAAAATTTAATTTTTAGTTCCCTGTTCTTTTTACTCAGTTACATTTCATTTAAAAATATATAGAAGGTTGAAAGTAAAGAGCCACAGGAGATGTAAATTGTAGATCCTGAGGTGTAGATACTCTGTTTCATTTCCACCCAGGGGAGCCCTGAGCTATGCACATCTTAGAGTTTACCAGAGTTCAACACTGTGCCATTCATTCTCCAAGAGAAAGGCTTACTTCTTTGGAAGTACAGATTAAGCGTCTCATTTCTACCTGCATCTTAACTGAAATTTTTGCCATTAATAAGACATAAATCCTAAAAAGGAAATTGCTTCATTTTTGCATTAAGAAAACATAACCAGAAACATGCTACTGTATAAACTTAAGAATATTAGCATGAATACTTTAGATTAGGTTTAGGAGTGAAATTTACTAGATGATAAGTAGATTTGATGAAACGGTAATAGTTCCTTGCATTCCTAAACATTCCAGATCGTCTTCTTTCCCCACACTCCACTCCCACATTAAAAAGCATGGGTTTGAAGTCCCAAAATTGCTTCATTTTTTACGGCCAATTTTTCTTTTGATGTTGCTACTCTATTCCATTTTCACTGATAAACATTTTTTTTTTTTTCCTTTGGTTTAAGGAAGAGTTAAAACTTATATTTCCACTTTGCGCTTTGTAGCCTTCTCAAGATCTGAATATGGTTATTTTCATGACTTGGAGGATATAATCATTACCTTGGAGAGGGGCCATATACCATTTCATAGCGTAGTTTCAACTCTCACCTCTGTGCAAATGTTTACCAGCTTTTTATTTCAGCCCTGCCTGCTTCTAGTTCTGCATTCATTCACACCGTGGGCGATCCATTAGCAGCTGTCTCAAAGGGGCCTTAGGTTTCCCCAGATCAGAATTAATTCCTCCTTCCCTTTTAAAAAGGTACATTGTAGGTAGCCCTGGAAGAGCCTCACCAGGTCCTTTCATGGATTAGTTATCTGGATGTGCATCTAATACAAAAAACAATATAAAAATAAACAGTATACCCTGTCTCTAGGATTTAAAACATTCAAAGTAAGGAATCATTCCACAGAATTATGCCAGTTAGTTAATAGCTACCATGTGTATTTATATATATATGTGCATGGAGTGTAGGAAGAGTTACCTTCTTAAAAAATCCAGTTGTTGGCTAACTAAGGTAGATGCTTTAGCTGCCCCAAAGAAACATGTGGTCTAAGTCAATGCCATGTGCTTGCTATGGAGATGCATCTTTGGACGCATCGCCTAGCTCTTGCTTGCAAATATACTGCTAACTATAACCTATCCTATAGAGAAAATCTGGGGCACCACTGTGGATGGAGGCATAGTTGACAAAAATGGGTCTCACAAAAAGCAAGGGGTTGGAGGAAAAGAAAAAGGATATGAGTTTGGAAAAAAACAAACAGGATATTAAAAATTCCTGGAAGGCATTTACTTCCAAAACAAGCCAGATTCCTTGACTTTCAAATCTGCTCCTGAATCACCTTCCTCAGCTTTTGAGGAAATATTATTTTGAAGTGTGAGCAGCTGAGACAGATTCACTCACAAGTATGGGGGGAAAAATGTACTTCTTTTTAAGTTTTTGAACCACTTTCACTGCCCTGAAGTGTAATGCCTCTTTCCCTGCCTTCACCGTTTTGCTGCCTTTTCTCAGATCACAGCAAAATGATTTGAGTAAATGCCAGGTATCTAAAAGAATGTATTGCAGTGGTTTTTTTTTTTCTTTTTTCCAGCTTTATTGAGATATAATTAACATATAACATTGAATAAGTTTAAGGTGTACAATGTGATGATTTTAGATATGCAAAATGATTACCACAATCAAGTTGGTTAACACATCCTTCACCTCACATAATTACCATTTTTTGTTGTTGTTATAATGAGAACATTTAAGATCTCCTGTGTACAAAATGGTATTATTAACTATAGTCTCCACTATAGAACTCAAGATCCCCAAACTTGATTATCATTTTCTTTTTTTTTAACATCTTTATTGGAGTATAATTGCTTTACAATGGTGTGTTAGTTTCTGCTTTATAACAAAGTGAATCAGTTATACATATACATATGTTCCCATATCTCTTCCCTCTTGCGTCTCCCTCCCTCCCACGCTCCCTATCCCACCCCTCTAGGTGGTCACAAAGCACCGAGCTGATCTCCCTGTGCTATGCGGCTGCTTCCCACTAGCTATCTATTTTACGTTTGGTAGTATATATATGTCCATGCCACTCTCTCACTTTGTCACAGCTTACCCTTCCCCCTCCCCATATCCTCAAGTCCATTCTCTAGTAGGTCTGTGTCTTTATTCCCGTCTTACCCCTAGGTTCTTCATGACCTTTTTTTTTTTTTTTCTTAGATTCCATATATATGTGTTAGCATACAGTATTTGTTTTTCTCTTTCTGACTTACTTCACTCTGTATGACAGTCTCTAGGTCCATCCACCTCACTACAAATAACTCAATTTCGTTTCTTTTTACGGCTGAGTAATATTCCATTGTATATATGTGCCACATCTTCTTTATCCATTCATCTGTTGATGGACACTTAGGTGTTGCAGTGTTTGAGGAGCTCTTTGTTTTTTTTATTCACTGATGTGCTACAAATGCCTAAAATGTAGCATTGTGGTTGCTCAGTGAATACTTGTTGACTGACTGAGTGGTGATTTTTCCCCAGCTTGGTCTTATTTGCTGAGCAGTATCTATTGGAACGGTGGAGGGTTACAGGCAATGGAAGAACCATGATGTGGTCCTGTTGTTTGGCTTGAGGGAATGTGTTCATTTCCTAGCGCTGCCACAATAAATTACCACAAACTGGGTGGCTTAGAACAACAGAAATTTTTTTTCCCAGAAATTACTCTGGTGGCTAGAATTCAGAAATCAAAATGTCGGCAGGGCCAACATTTACTATGGCAGATAAAATTAGAGGACCTAATATGGAAGGATGCGGCCTATTTGCTCTCCCGTGTGACAGCAGCATTTATTTTCATTTTTCTGCTCTGAGGATACTGTGCTGCACTGGACAACCATGGTCTTCGCCTTCTGGAAAATCCTCTCTGGAGTTAGGCTGCATCACAGCAAACACTTAACTCTGTCAGGACATTAGTATGTTAGCGGCGACACCGAGATTTAAAGTACCGTTTATTCTCCTCCAATGGATTCTCCTTTCATATCAAGTTATCTACAGGAAATGCCTATCTAACAGTGACTCATTTCTCTCTCTTTAGGACCACTGATGCCAGAAATAACTGTCTCCTACATTGCTGTCGCAACAATATTCTTTAACAGTGGATTATCATTAAATACGGAGGTACTGTCAACTATGGGGCACATGAAAAGCAGGGAGAAAAATTTAATTCGTGCTTACTCTTTTGAAATTTCAGATTCCTTTTGTAAAGCCGTGTGTAGGTACAGTCTGAAGCTTCACTATCACAGAAGAGCACTTGGACTGCAGCAAAGGACTTGCGTTTTGTACCTATATATTATAGATACTGCATAGCTGGGCGGCATGGAGAATAAGGGTGTGTTTATAGTGGTTATGTTTTCAGTACAACAACTGAACTGAAACATCTACTTCAGGTCTTCCTCAGATTGTGGTGGTCACTATAGTGGCACTGAGGCACACTGGAGTTATTGATGTTTAGTTAGGTTTCCATAACTTGTGGATCATCTTTTGCTTCCAGGACTTATGCTGCTCAAGTGATGCTTGTTATGTTATAATTTTTAACTAATTTTTTTTAAAGTATATTCTTTGCTGGTATATCTGTTACATATTAATAAATGTTTTAAGAGAAATGCTGGAATTTTTCATAGTAAGCCACAATCTATTATGAAGACACACAGGTAATGTTATTTACTGATCTAGGTGTCACTAAATACGGGATTCTTATAGAATTAAACAAATCCAGGCATTTTTACATCCAAGAGAGGAATGCGTAGAATTTATGATTCTCTTTTGAATTGTAGTAGAAGAAAAAAAGAGGAGAAAATACCTATTTACGTTTGAAGAAATTACATTGAGTTTCTAAAGTTGTCATTCTAAGATGCTTATTCTTATATAGATAGGGAAATCTTACTATGTCAGGATTTTGGGTTTTTTTAGAAATGGCTGTAAAATTTGTTTCAGCATTATGTCTTGCCTTTATTTATTTTAAGTTTATTTTCTTTGAAGTGTGCTTTGAATGAAGACCAAATTTAGTTACCTTCTTCTTTGACCATCCAATAGTGATGTGGAAAAAGCATGGTTTTACTAAATTTATGTATTCTGTAGTTGTCAGGTTGGTATAAATCTTATCAATGGGGTATTTTTGATGTAAATGGGATCCCCGTGTAGTGTCTGAGAAATTTTGTCTCAAGAATTTGAACTATTCTCACTAATTACTTGCTCTTTTGAAAACGGACATAGAATGGGATTTCCTAAATATGTTGAATTCTAGTTTTTGGAAATTATATTGCCACGAAAGGACTATGATTAGTGCTGAAGGGGGCCCAGGCTTTTTCTGTCAACACCTGAGTTCTCCTACTGGTTCTGAAATGTGGGACCCAGTGATACAGAAAGATAGTTGCCACTCCGGTGGTGCTGGACTGATCTTCCCTGGAGGTCTTCCTGCTGGCCTTGGCTGATGCTCTTTGTGGAACAGCTGCCTTACCCAAGTCCTCTACTTGGGACATTGCTCTAACTACGTCCCCTGGTGGCTGCTTAATGGCTACAGCTGTTCTTTATGCCATGGGAAATCTGGCAAGATTTGATTCTCTCACTCCTTTAGCTTCTTGCTTAATGCTATTCTGTCAAGCAGCCAACTTTGCGGGATGCAGGAGTTGAAGAAGGAAGAATGTCATACTTACCAGCATTTCTCTAAGGACCGAATTCTTTTGTAAGCACCTAGGAAACCTTCAGAATCATCCAGCTAATTTGGATCTAACGATGAAATGCCTTGATCCTGTGCTTTATTGTGGTATCTAAGTAGCCATCAAAGCCACTTCTTCCATATTAAAGGCTCTTTTCAAACTAATACAACATTAAGTCATTTTCAAGATCCGTTTAAGTTAAGATGCCCTAGATTGCATCATTATGGAATGTTAAACCATCTCTAAGCCCTGTTAATTTCCCGGGCAACCAAACAGTTGTAAGTTAGGAGGTAGTGAACTTCTTGTTATTTGTTTTCTAGTTAACGATCTTAAACTAATTTCAACTGGGACTACTATTTTTGTATCCTGTTAGGTCCTGGAACAGTGCATTTTTGTGCACAGGAGATGGTAGGTTATAATTAACTTGCGTTTATTTGAAAGAATGTACATTGGCCCCACTCAAGTTTGATTTATAGTGAACATTTCATGTAGTATTACTTATACATTGATGTAATGATGTGTATTCTAAAATTTGTTTTGTTCATTTATTAAAGTTATAAAGGACTCTGTGTTAATACTTCATGCTAAAAAGCATGCTAAATCATTTAATGCTAAATCTTCAGTTTTATGACTGTTGATTTCTAGTTTGTGACATACCTGTTGAAATGGTTTCTGAAATTTTGTTGTAGTGAAATGAAGTAAGGTCACATTCGAAATATATTTCATATTTAGCTAACTTCAAACCTACAGTTTCAGAGGATTTGTTACTTAAGAGACTGGGACAAGACCAATCTCATTTAAACAAGTACCTATTTAGCGCCTGTGGCCACAAGGCACTGCCACCTTGTGCACTTGTACTTGGCTCGGGACACAAGCAAAGATGAGCAGGAAACTCAGGGCCTGAAAAGGGTCCGCACTAAGCCAGAATATACCGGCTTTCCTTTATTTTCCTAAACAGATCATTTTTAAAAATTCCCATCAGCTTAGAAATAAATACAGCAAATTCTAAACTTGAGGCTCTTGCTGCTTGTTTCCAGCCCAGAGCTATGAGGCTGACTCTCAGAAAGCAAATCCAATAAAGGTCAAATAAGGGTTAGGAGGGAAATTGGTATGTAATGAAAATATTTCTAAGTCCCAGTCAGAGCCTCTGATTTTAAGCGATTCTTGATGCTGTCAGTGAGGCCCTGGTATGTGGAGTATCTCCTTAAGTTTATTTTAATGGAATTCGACCTGTATTACATGTGAATAAATAAAATGTCATGTGGAATCAGCTCTTCAATTATTCATGATGGTATTTATTTGAGTATGTGGCCCTCAATTCTACATGGATATGTATGGAATAATACTATTTTGAATTTTATAGTGTTTACTTGCTTTTTCTTTTCCATTGCAAGCTTATTTTATCTTTAAGGTTGTATGAAGAAGATATAGAAAATATAGAACACTGGGTTTTTGTGACAGTCTTGAAAATCTTTCTTGGAAACACTTCATGTCTGTTATTTCCCTGTTGTTAAGAAGCCCCTGAGGACCCAACATAGTGGCCCCTTGTGATTCATTTTGCTGGGTTCTTTACTGTTCCATTATTTTGATACAATATCAGTTGTTTCTACTGTCATTTTTCAGATCAACTAGTGTTTTCTAACTACATTTTATTTTTTATAACTTTTTTCATGATTACAAAAGTAGTCTTTCCCCATGTAGAAAGATTAGAAGGAATAAAAATAACTGCTATTAACATTTGTGTGTATTTTAGCCCTTTTTTCCCTAAATGTATTTTTTATATAGAGACTACTTTAAAAATAAAGTATTTAAAAAATTGTATATATGTATATATGTATGTATGTGTATATATGTATACACATACTTGCATAAATATACACATACATACACACATACAATTTTATTTTTAATACGTGACAGTGTATAATAGTAATTTTCCATGTAATATATTTCATTTAATTTTTCTTCATATTTGAAAATAAGATAATTTATATTTTATTTACTTTTATGAACATAAATCAAAAGGTACAAAAGTATATATGATGAGAAGTCTTATTTTTACCCCTCTACTAAATATTCAGTTCTTGTCTCTGGAGGCAACCAATGTTAACAGTTTCTGTGTATCTTTCTGGAGATATTCTGTGCAAAACATACATATGTGTATCACCCCCCTGCCCCTGTCAAACTGTGGTGTTTTATACCGTTTGCCACCTTACCTTATTTTACTCAAAACACATATCTTGGAGGTTGTTTCATATCAACACCTAAAAAACTCCCTGTTTCTTTTTGGATGCTGAAAAATATTCCATTTTTGAATGTGTCTTGATATATTTTCCTCATCTTCTCTTGAAAGGCATTTAGGTAACTTATGGGGTTTTGCTATTATAAACATTCTGCAAAGGATAACCTAAAAATATGTCATTTCCTACATTTGGGAATATGTATGAAGGATTAATTCCTAGAAGTAGGATTGCTGGGTCAGATGATATGTGAAGTTTGAGTTCTGAGAGATAGTCCAAGTACCTAGAAAGGAGGCAGGTGCTGGGTAAGTGTTTGCCGCCTGAAGGAATGAGTTGCTAGGTTGGTCTCTGTAGGCTGTGCCAATGAGACACCTGTTGGTTAAGTAGGGAGAGACCCTGAACTTCTACATCCTTGTCTACACAGTTTTAACATAGTTTCTAATAGCTCTTAACACTCTGTTGCTACCTTAAGTTATTTAGTTATTTCCTCACTTTTGGACATATAAGTTGTTTCCAGATTTTACTGTAATAGATAATGCTGTGACTATCAACTAATTCTATATATAAATGCTTGTAACCACTTTTTATATCCTTAGGAGAAATGCCTAGACATAAAATTTCAGGGTCCAAGAGTATGAATCCTATTATAGTCCTTGAGATATTCTCCCAAATTACTTTTCAGAAAAGTTACAGCGTTTTATATTCCTATGAGAAGTGTATGCAAATGCCTTTGTTACTGCCTTCTGGCTAATCATTTTATTTTCATTTTTTGAAAATAAAAAACCCACTGATATTTATTTGGTATTTAAGAATGCCTCTGAGTGTATTTGAGTGAGATTTGGTTTCAAGACTGCTGAGAATTCTTGGAACTGCTGGTGCTCAAGTTTTCTCCGGGGTGCAACTTCTGGTTCATTGTAAAGATGGCTCCTTTTATGTTAGCTCTGATCCATGGACCCAGTGTGGCTTCCAGTCTGCACAGTGTTTCCCAGTTGCCCTGCATTAGACCCAGATTTCCAGAAGTTCCATAGATGCCATTAGGGACGTATTGTGATTAAACTGGAACTGCTGTGTAACATGAAGGGAGATTAATGGTGGGAGCTGATGAGACAGATTGCAGAAAGTGGTGACCAGTGAATGAGTCTGCATTAACCTACTGTTTATCATACCATGAACTTTGGCTAATGTCTGTGAGGCTAGTTCATGACTTACTTGAACTAAGGGAGGTGGGGGACATGACAGTGCTATGTTTATAAACCAGTGAATCTCTGGCAACTTTGAATGTGTTTAGTGACTGCCTGCATGTTTTATATTCTACTACTTTCTGAATTTGTTTTATTTTTGCTGAATAACCACATAACTCAAAGAAATTCGAATGTAAACGCTTGTTGGTTTGTACATATTGAAATCCCAAAGTTTACCGGAGTATCCTTTTTTAGCTGTGAGACTTACAATATGTGCCTGGTGTGTCATGCATGATTCATGCAAATCTTTTCTCTCCTGGGGCAGCGGTGTGACATGGTGGGAGAAGCAGGAGTGAGTGGGTTTGATAGAATGCCAGAAATGGGTTTGATTCTGAGCTTCACTCTCAATCTCAATTTCCTCATCAGTACAATAGGGATAATAATACCTTCCTAACTGGGTTGTTTTCAGGATTAAATGAGATAACATACATAAAGTGGCAAGCTCAGAGCATGGCACAGAGCTGCGATTCAGTAAATGTTAATAAAGAAATCTAATGAGTAGATTTTGGGGAAAAAGCCCTTTTGAATTGTAGAATATTGTTGGGGAAAACATTTTTAAAAATTATGATTTGTATGTAGATTTAGTAACATCTTGCCAAATTGAGGCCTTGCTAGGTCTGGTGTAATGAATAGAGGTTAATTATCAAATTTAATTAAAATTCTAGGTCCTGCCAAAATTTTTAAACAAGGTTTTGTTTTAAATAGTTAAACATACATGTTTGTTTGCAGTGTCAACAATTCTGAAATCTATACTAGTGTAAAGGTAGTTAGCTTAGTCCTGTTCCAGAATTTTACAAATCTGAATTGTTGGGGTATACTGTATTTGAAAGAAATTAGAATGCTTCAGAAATTTTCTAGAAAAATACTTTATAATTATCATGAACAACTTTTTTTTTCTTAAAGTCTGTCTCTTACGCATATGCTTATAGGTAAAAATTTTAGCTATGAAATAACTCCACATTGATGGATATTAACTAGACTTATTGTGGTGATCATTTTGCAGTACACACAATGAATCTTCATGTTGTATACCTAAAATTAATATAATGTTATATGTCAATTATATCTCAATTTAAAAAAAACCTAAATCATGTGATGTTGTTTTGGTAGCAGTCTGTCTTCAGAAATAGTTTTCTTACCTTTGTTATTTTGTGTCCTTCATTTTCACAGGAGCTGACAAGTGCTTTGGTGCATATAAAACTACATCTTTTCATTCAGATCTTTACACTTGCATTCTTCCCAGCAGCAATATGGCTTTTTCTTCAGCTTTTGTCAATCACACCCATCAATGAATGGCTTTTAAAAGGGTATGTTTAAATATTTTGAAGGGTCCACTTTTAATGGGGTATCTTTAGTAACATTATTATTTCTGTGGTAACTATACACAAAAGGGCTTATGTGTCATATAAGGAAATAAAAAGTTTTAACATTATTATTATTCTTTAAAGTGATAGTGTTTCACCAAGGAACTTCATTAAAGAATTTTATAACAAGAATCTTAAAATATACACTCTTGCTAAATGATAAGGTTCTAGGAGAGACAATTTTCTGTTGGGAGAAAAATGGAAGGCACTACAGGACGTAAGGTCTGTGTGCATGTGTGTAATGTAGGCTGTCAACTGGGTGCTTTAACTTTTGTGTTCTATATCTTACCAAATGTATACAGATACTGGCTGACTATAATATGTGTTTTTAAAATACATAGGAAAGAAAAAATATATAGAGGGGACAAACATTTACTTTTTCACTTGTTCTGTTTTACGATTGATAGGATAATTGAATTAGCAATAGATTTTTTTTTCATGTTATTTTTTTCATGCTATTTTTTAATTTATTTTTTTAACATCTTTATTGGAGTATAATTGCTTTACAATGGTGTGTTAGTTTCTGTTGTATAACAAAGTGAATCAGCTATACATATACATATATCCCCATATCCCCTCCCTCTTGTGTCTCCCTCCCACCCTCCCTATCCCACCCCTCTAGGTGGACACAAAGCACCGAGCTGATCTCCCTGTGCTATGCGGCTGCTTCCCACTAGCTATCTATTTTACATTTGGTAGTGTATATATGTCCATGCCACTCTTTCACTTTGTCCCAGCTTACCCTTCCCCCTCCTTGTGTCCTCAAGTCCATTCTCTACGTCTGCATCTTTATTCCTGTCCTGCCCCTAGGTTCTTCAGAACCATTTTTTTTTTTTTTTAGATTCCATATATATGTGTTAGCATACGGTATTTGTTTTTCTCTTTCTGACTTACTTCACTCTGTATGACAGTCTCTAGGTCCATCCACCTCACTACAAATAACTCAATTTTGTTTCTTTTTATGGCTGAGTAATATTCCATTGTATGTATGTGCCACGTCTTCTTTATCCATTCATCTGTCTATGGATACTTAGGTTGTTTCCATGTCCTGACTGTTGTAAATAGAGCAATAGATTTTTATTAGAATCTTTTCTCCAATTAAAAATGTTGCCATGTTTGTTAAAAGGATTTAATGATTTTTAAAAATTATTTGAAGTGGTTTAAAACTAACCACATTTTAGCATCATGGTATAACAACTATAACACTGAACTTAAAGCCTAAAGATTGCACTCTGACCTTGTCCCTAAGTTGCTATGTGACTTTGAGGAAAGTCATTGAATAGTCTTGAACCTCAATTTCCCTGTGTATAAAGTGAGGATAATCATACTTTTATTGCCTGCTTAGTAATGCTGTGGGGATATCAATTGAGATCACTTATTCATTCATTTATTCAAGTCATTTATTCAGCTCCTTCTATATGCCAGGAATTATCATAGGTATTGGAGAAACAACAGTGAACAAAATTGGCAAGTTAGTTTTGCATGTCAAGGACACTCTAGGTGTGATTGTCAATAAATAAGTAAATAGATGATCAAGATAGAGATAAGTGATCTGAAGTAAAACTGTGAGATATGGATGGTTGAGAGGACAGGCTGGTGATTAATTTAGACTGCAGAGTTCTGGGGGCAGAATGTTCTAGGTAAAGAAAACAAAATGTGTAAGGACTGGAACAAGCCTGGTGTATTCTAGGGTCAGGAAAGTGACAATGATGGCCAAAGCCTGATGATATAGAGGACGAATAATGTGACTTGGGGTTGGAAAGATGGATAGGATCCTGGTCATGCACAGCCTTGTAGGCTTGTAAAGCATTCAGTTTTTATTTTTAGTGCTGCAGGAAGCTACAGGAGGGATTTAAATGAGAGAACAATATGGTTCTGATTTATGTTTGCAAATGATTCTTCTAGTTCCTGTATGAAGAATAGACAGTAGAAGAGCCTGAGAGAAAGCTAGGAGACCAGCTTGGAGACTAGTGTGATGAGGGAGCAGCTCAGAAGAAAGAAATGGATGTATGGAGGATATATTTTAAAATTAGAGCTCTCAGTATCCATGGGTGGATAGGTTGGGAGAGAGAAGGACAGGGAGGAGTCTGGATTTGGGGTATGAGCCACTGGCTGATTGGCGGCATCATTTTCTTCGCTGGAGGAGAAATAGGTTGGGACGAGAGCAGGAAATCAAGAGTGCTGTTTTGGCCAGATTGAGTTTGAGAGAATGAACATAAAATTTCACCAGACAGCGTAAAATGCTACATAAATGTGATGACATCATTTTAGAGCAACAAAGTATGATGCATATAAAGAACCAGTATTTACCAAGTATCTGCCCTGTATAGAGCACTCAAGAAATTGGAAGATATTAACTCATTTTCATTGTATTCAGGGAACTTCCAATTTAGTTGGATAGGTAGGATATATATACATACATATAAAACAGTAACCAATAAAATGGGGCAGCATACGATTTGTTAGATAAATGGTGTAATCAGTTAAAGGGGAAGAGGTTCAGCAGGGGTTGTGTACTCCTAAAGAAGAGAATTCAAACATGAGGCATTAGTGGGAGACAAAGATAAAAAGTTTCCTTAAGGCCAAGTTGCAAGAGACTGGAACTACTGGGCTGAGGAGTTTGAGTTTGAATCTGTAGATGATGCAGAGTTCTTAAATGTGCTAAACAAGAGAACCACATGCTAAAAAATGGTCATTAAAGAGGATTATCTGATAGTATTGTCCTGGGTATATAAGCAGAGCAGAGTAGAGTTTGTAATCACAGTATGCTAAATAAAAAAAAGCATACAATTCTCAGCTCAGGATATTAAACTTAACGGAGTACAAACTTAGTCTATCTCACTTAGAGAAAGCTCTTCCTCACTCACTTTTTCTCCCTTCCCCTCGCAATTTGAGAGTACACACTTAGTATGTTAACTGGAGGGAATTGCCGACTTCTACATCAAGATCCTGTTTAAATCACTGAGATAAATGTATTCTGAGCACGCACTCCTTACCTTGCTGTGTTAAAGAGAAAGAGTGAAGGTAGAGAGAGCACTGAGTAAGCGTTTAGAAATGTCCAGACTTGGGCGAAAAGCATCTGAAGGGGAATAATGACAACAGTCATGGAAAAGAATGGAAAGTTGGTTGTGGAGATTGTTTGGTTTATTAAGAGTGAGTGGAGCTCCACTTAACTCCAAAGTTTCAGACTGGATCATTAGGAAAAAAACTGTCCCATTGGCAGAAATAGGTTAATTGAGAGGCAAAATTGATTTCTTAGAAAATACATAAATTCAACATTAGACATGTTTTGTTTATGGTGGCAGTCATAAGCAGCTACGGATTTGGGAATGGAGGTTAGGGTTAGCAATAGAAATTTGTAAGTATTCATATAGATTCACATTTGCAAATAAGATTGAGAAGAAGACAGGAGAAAACTTGAATGGGCTGGTTTAAAAGACAGGAGATAAATTAGAATGATACTGTACTATGGCAACCAAGAGAATAGAGTGCTTTGAGAAGCAAGGAGGTAAGGAGAATGAATATAGGGAAAAGGATGTTGGATTTGGTGATTGGGAGATTGCTGGTTACTTATAAGGTTACTGCTTTTACTAGAAGGGGCATAAGTCAGATTCCAGGGGAGTAAAGAGAGAATGAGCTTTGGGGTCATGGAGGTAGAGCACAACAGTGAGCCACAGTGGAAAAAGTAAGATTACATCCTGAGGAGGCAACAGTACTAATTTTGAGGTTAGTTATCTACATTTGTGTGTTGAATATTCTGCCTCCTTGAAGGCAGGAATGATGTCTTATATTTTTTTTATACCCTTGTGTAGTGTCCTACCTATAGAAAGTATATGTATTCAGTATATATCTTAGAGATTTTTTTTTTAAGATATGGAGAACTCTCCTTCTTTGTACATAGAGGGGAAGAGGCCAGATGAGAGGGAAAGATTGAAAAAGTTAGATTGAAAATACCTGAGAGGATCTGTTCCTTGTATTGGTGGTAGAGAAGCCAGAAGGCAGAGAGCCTGGAGGGGTAGGCCTTGGTAAGCCTTTGACCCTGGATTCCAGAATAAAAGTTTAACCCAAGATAGGTGATTTTGTGAGTTTGGTCATATTATTTAACTCCTTTCTTAACTTCAGTTTTCGGAAAAATGAGAATAATAATAGTATTTATCTTAAATACTTGTGAGGAATAAATGAGTAAAGTGTCTAGAACAGTATCTACTACAGACGGTAAAATCTCAGTAGTATTAGTGATGTTGATGGTAATGATCACAAGGAAGGCTCAGAGACTGGGAATTCATAATCAGACAGACTACTTCAGCAGCACTTGGGAAAACAGACCTTAAAAGAAGACCACGTTAAAGTGAATTGAACTGGAAGTTCCCTATAAGGTTTTTTCTTAAGTTTTCAGTCAAAAATTAATGAAAACTTTTTATTTTTATTTTTTTTACTTCAGAGCCAATATAAATTCATTGCATAAAGATTAGACAATATATTAATACAAAAGTGAATAAAAATGACCTGTGATCCTACATTCAAAATATTAGTCAGATACTCTGTGTCCTTGATTCCTTGTATAAACTTCCCACTTTAGTTGGGCTTTGTCCCCAGAGTATATATTCTGTATGAATGCTGAGGAATGTTTTTTATCTTTAATACTTGGATTTACTACTCATAATTTCATTTGCTTGTCATGCAATGTGTTTTCTATTCTAAACTAAGAGAATAGAATTCTTGTCACGATCTTGGGAGTATACACATAGTTTAATAAAAACCAAATTTAGAATAGACACTAGAATTTACTATAGGGTCTGAATCTAAGAAGTATATGATTATGTCATGCCTATTTTTATAATGATACTACAACAGCATGAAAATGTCTTTTATGAGATGAAAGTTTGAGAATTGCTGTTATGTGGAAAAGAATCTGCAAGAGGTTTTAAAGTTTTATTTTTGCCAAAAACCTTCCTATAAAAAATGTAAGGAAAAGATACCTGAAAATAACTGACTATATACACTTACGAAATGATTAACCATTTTGGTTATCTTTCAATGACTACACTTACCATAACCTGACTGTTTTTTGAATTGTATAAGAGCTTAAATAATTTTAAAAATAAAATCACCCAAGTCTGTGGAATGGAGTGAGAGCTTCTATTAAGCCACGTTGCCTCATATAGAATTGTCTAAACTCAAAAGGGCGTGTGCATCAGTAAACATTCTCCTATTTTCATTTACTCAGCTCTGCTATTTTAGAATGAATGTAGTGAAAACTATTTATAATTGAAAACAAAAGCCTACTTATGGTTGCTTATTTTTTTCTTTTTCAGGTTGCAGACAGTAGGTTGCATGCCTCCCCCTGTGTCTTCTGCAGTGATTTTAACCAAGGCAGTTGGTGGAAACGAGGTAAGTCACAAGGCTAACTTTGTTTAAACATAAGTGGGTGCTATGCTCTTATTTTATATTTTATTTTATTTTATTTTATTTTATTTTATTTTATTTTATTTTATTTTATTTTATTTTATTTTATTTTATTTTATTTTATTTTATTCTATTCTATTCTATTCTGTTCTATTTTATGATGGAGTCATGTCACAGAAAACACATAACCATAGCAGCTTATGAAAGAACTGGGTGGATTCATGTATTAGGATGATGCTAAAATTGACAATAATGAGTGGAATTTAGGATTTCAAAGAGAAGAGCAAGGGAGGTGAATGAAATAGAGATGGTGATTTTTCTACCTCAGTGGGAAATGAGGAGACAGAAGACAGTGAATCCAAGGCAAGGGACTTTTACATCCGAGACTCAAGAACTGAGGACACCTGCTATGGCCATTCCTTAGTTCTTAAAAAATTTGTAGCAAACTAAATTCATGGAAAAAGGGTCAATATGAGTTTAATGGCAAATGAAGATGATATAAAAAAGGAGAAATTAGGCCAGGTTTCTAAGATGAGTTCAAAGAAATTATTCAACTACTAGGAAACTGTGGCCAAAGAAGAGTGCTTGTATATTGGGATGGCAGTTGTCCATTTTGGGAGCTACTTATAGGTGGTTTTTCTTGGCTGAAAGACCCTACGACTTTATACTGAGGGACTCTGCTTTGTAGTAGCTTATTCCTCCTTTTCCACTAATATTTTATCATTCAGAAAAGAATACTATTGAATGAGGGAGGATATAAATGTTCCCACTGCAATTCGTTCTTAGGATTTTGCATTCTTTGCATCTGTTTTCATCTTTATTCACTTTATTCAGTACCTGCTATATTCCTTTTATAAAAAAGTTTATTGAAGTATCATCAACATACAATAAACTGCACAAATTTAAACAATTTAACATTTTGATATATGTATATACTTGGGAAACCATCAACACAATTGAGATAGTGAACGTGTTCATCACCCTCAAAAGTTTCCTTGTACTGCTGTGTAATCCCTCCCTCCTGTCATCTTCCCCAGGCAACCTCTGATCTGTTTTCTGTCACTATAGATGTTTGCATTTTCTAGAGTTTTATATACAGTAAGTCCCCTACATACGAACCTTCAAGTTGCGAACTTTCAAAGATGCGAACGTGCGTTCCATCGATGTCAGGCGTGAGTGAAATTGCACCTTGCCCTCCGTCTCCTATTGCTGACAGCTCTATCCTCTCCCACCTCCTCTCCCTCCTCCAGTCAGTAACTCTTCTTGCCTGTTTACTCGATGCCAACCCCTGTATGCCAGCTGTTGTACTGTACTATTGTACTTTTCAAGGTACTGTAGTGTAAGATTAAAAATGTTTTCTTTATTTTTTGTGTTTGTTTTTTATGTACTATTTGTGTGAAAAGTATTATAAACCTATTACAGTACAGTACTATATAGCTGATTGTGTTAGTTGGGTACCTAGGCTAATTTTGTTGGACTTACGAACAAATGGACTTATGAATGCGCTCTTGGAATGGAACTCGTTTGTATGTAGGGGACTTACTGTAACGGAATCATACAGTGTGTACTCTTTTTTTTTTTCCTTTTCTTCTCTTACTCAGCATAATTATTTTGAGATTCATCTATATTGTGTGTATCAATACTTCAGTCCTTTTTATTGCTGAATAGTAGTATTTTGTATGGATATGCCACAATTTGATTATCCATTCACTTGGTGATGGACATTTGGGCAGTTTCCACTTTTGGGCTATGAACATTGGTGTACAAATCTTTAAGTGGACATATACTTTCTTTCTCTTGAGAATACTTAGGAGTGGAATGGCTGGATCATCTAATAGGTGTATGTTTTAGCACCTTTCAGCCAAGGGAAGAATCACCAATAAATGTAAGTCATCTATAAACAGCTTCTGGAGTGGACCATATCTGTCAATATATAAACACTCTTCTTTTACCACCAGTGTATGTTTAACTTTTTAGAAATTGCCAAAGTATTTTCCAAAGCGGTTGTATCATTTTACATTTTAAATAGCAATATATGAGAATTGCAGTGTTCTACGTCTCATCAATACTTGGTATTGTCATTCTTTTTAATTTTAGCCATTCTAATATGTATGTAGCTGTATCTCACTGTGGTTTTAATTTAATTTGCATTTTCCAGTGACTAATAGTGGTGAGCATTCTTATCTTTCCATGTGTTTATTTGCTATCCATGTCTTTCTTGGGGAAATGTCTATTAAAATTTTGTTTTTTAAAAAATTGGGTGTTTTGTTTTCTTATTGATGAGCTTGGAGAGTTTTATATATTCTGGATATAAGCCCTTCATTTTATCTATATGCTTTTAAAGTGTTTTCTCCCAGTTTGTGTTTGTCTTTTCATTTTCTTATCAGTGTCTTTTGAAGAGCAGAATGGTAGTGGAAAAAGTAAAGGGTGGTTGGATTCTGTATGTATTTTGAAGGCGCAGGATATGCTGATGAATTGGATGTGGGGTATGAGAGAAAGAAAGGGGACAAGAATGACTTCAAGGTTTTTGACTGAGCAACTAAAAGGATGGAGTTTGCTGAGATGGAAAAGACTGCTATGTGAGAGCCGCTTTTGGGGAGTATTTAGTCTGGGTAGGCAAGGCTATACTGTGATAACTAAGAACTCCAAAATCTCAATGGCTTGTTAAGCATATAAGTTTATTTCTTGCTAATGGTACCTGTTCCATGTTGGTCAGTGGGAAGGTCTTTGCCATCACTAAGGAAGCCTGGTTGGTGGAGGCTCCATGTCTTGAAGTACACCATCTGGATGGAACACAAAACATTTTCAGTTGCCACAGCAGGGAAAGAGAGAGATTGGAGAATCACAATGGGCTTTTCATGTCCAGGCTGGAAATGATATATGGCACTTCTGCTCACATTACATTGGCCAGAACAAGTCATGTGGCCTTATCATGGGTTGTCATTCCTGTGCCCTGAAGGGGAGGGGAGCTGGACGTTGATGAACACTTGTAATGTCAGCCATATGGTAAAGATCAAGAGCTTATTTTTTTGATGTGTCAAGATGCCTATTACATATCCAAACGAAAATGTCAGTGAGCAATTAGAGATACAGGGGTTGAGAGTTGAGGGAGTGGCCTAAACCTGGAGACATAAATTAGGGAGTCATCAGTGAATAAATTGTATTTAAAGCCAAGATTGAGGATGAGATTCCTTAGGGAGAGAGCATAGATAGAAAAGAGCAGAGGTTCAAGGACTGAGTCCTGGAACCCGCCAACATTAAGAGGTCAGGACAATGAGGAATAACCAGCAAAGGCAACAGAGAGTATAATTAGTGAGACTGAATCAAAAACAAGAGAGCATGGTATCCTGGAAGCCAGGTGAAGAAGGGGTTTGAAGGAGGAGGGTATGATGAGCGGTATCAAATTCTGCTGATAATGAGTTGTGTAAGATGAATTCCGAGAATTGACCATTGAATTAAGGTATGTGGAGGTTACTGGTAACCTTGACCAGGGTGGTTTTGGTGGAGCGTAGTGGCAAAAGCTTGTAGAGTTGGTTCAAGGAAAACAGGAAGAGAAGAATTAGAGACAGGAGGTCTAGACCACTGTTATGAGGTCCTTTGTGATAAAAGGGAATAGAGAAATGGGACTATGCTTAGAGAGGGATGCGGGGTCAAGATACTTTTTTTAATGCAGAAAGGACAGTGTATTTCTATCATGATGAAAATCGTACAGCAGAGAGCAAGCTGTGGATTTAAGAGAGAGTGCTGGAGTAGTTTATTTGATCAAGTGGGAGACAATGGTATTGGGTTGTATGAGCTTAGGTAGGAGCTTGGACCATTTATTCATAATAACAGGAGGGAAGGCAGAGTGTTTGGCTATAGATCCACATAGATGGGTAGAAGGGGTACACTTGGGAGTTTTTTCTGATGACTTTCATTTTTTCTCAGCAGCAGAGAGTGATGATGGGGGTAAGTGCTATTAATGTTCGAGATGAGAGGAGAATATGCGGAATTGCCATGTAGATGGGGAGAGTGAGTCAACTGGAGAAGATGGTAGCATTGCCAGGCAGCACCAAGGACCCAGCTGAAATCAAGCCATGCATTTAAAGTGAAGCCAGGCATCATGGATGTGTGTTTTCCCTAAGCCACATTTAACTTCTCGGTGTAGGAATGGAATTGGCAGATAGTTGGATTTAACCAGCATTTCAGTATGCCAAGTAATTCTTTCAGTTGCCACATAATTAGTGAGGTAGAGAAGTTATTGGAGTCTTGGATTAGCACCTGCTATGATTATCTTTCTACTGCCTTCAAAGAATTTGAGGAAAGGGTCTCCTGTGGTATATCTGAGACTAATGGTAATTGGTTTAAAGGTGTCATTTATCTCTTTCTTTCTAATGTGATTCCCTTAAAAAACTTTTCTTTCTCAAATGACTTTTGGCAGAAGTTCAAAGTTCACTCATTTTCTTGTCATTAACATATAACATTTGTAATTGTATCTACATGTTCATTCCCCAGTAGATATTTAAATTATTTACATTAATGTTGCATGTTAATAATGTTGAATTTATGAACATCTCCTTCGTTTTCTAGCATCATTGGTCTAGTTCTTTAAATGTTTATATTGTGCAGCTTCATGATTGTCATTTTTTAAAAAATTTTATTTATTTATTTTTATTTTTGGCTGCGTTGGGTCTTCGTTGCTGCATGCAGGCTTTCTTTAGTTGCGGCGAGTGGGGGCTACTCTTTGTTGTGGTGCACAGGCTTCTCATTGCAGTGGCTTCTCTTGCTGCGGAGCACAGGCTCTAGGCATGCGGGCTCAGTAGTTGTGGCTCACAGGCTCTAGAGCACAGGCTCAGTAGTTGTGGCACACGGGCTTAGTTGCTCCGCAGCATGTGGGATCTTCCCGCACTAGGGCTCGAACCCGTGTCCCTGCATTGGCAGGCGGATTCTTAACCACTGTGCCACCAGGGAAGCCCTGTCAAGCATTTTTGAAGTCCTGGGGAATAAGACACAATTTTTCGTAAATATTGAACATTGAGCTTCAGAAATGAAGCTTTCAAAGTCCATTTTGGTCATGTCTTCCGATGTGCAGTGAATAGACTATTTTATATTTATGTCAGATTATGGAAGAAAATGATCTGTAGGTAAAAATATTAGATAATTTTAAGTTTCATGGTTTTCTAAAATACTGTTATAAGGTAACCGAATATAGGCTTTTGTTGAAATAAATGTAAGGGAATATTAATCTTTTGTATCATATATTGGAAAAATCTAATCTAAGGATAGAAAATGAATTTTTTGGTGCATGTAAATGAAAAGATCCAAAAGCTGAGTGCAGTGTCAGGTGCCATTAGGTGAAGGTTTTGATTCTACTTCACCATGATTGGCTGCTCTGTCTCACATACAGCGGCTATGTACCCACATGGTTTTTAGCATGGGGGGAAATTACTGGGGCACATTTCCATGTTACACTGTTCTTTCCAGCTGACCATTCTTTGCAGTGTTTATACATGTAAGAAAACTTTTTTCTTTCCAGATTTTGTGTTATTAAACTTATTGACCTTGAGTTTATGCTCTCAAATACTTATATATACATCTTTTAATACCTGTACACATGTTTAGCATATGCTCTCGTGTGTTAAAATGTGCGACTGTGTAGCATATTTGTATTTAATGATTTTGGGGACGTATGCAGATACAATAGTGTCATTTGAAATGATTCTCTTCATTTTATTTTGTAAAGTTGTTGTATAACTTAGAAGGAATTTTTTTTTTTTTCTGTTACTTATATACCTCTCATTGTAAATGCTTTTTTCCATAAAACTGTTACTGAAAGGTTTTTGTCATGGATTGAAAGTTATTGCATCCCTTAAACTCACGTCTTGTACTTTGGTGAGAATAGCCTTTTTACTTCTTGTTAAAGTTAAAAAACAATTTCTGTTTTTATAACTTAGATTGTTTTTGTTTCAGTGAGCCAATTAAAATTTATAATCATTTTTAGCAGCAGAGGGAACTCAATGTGTGTGCATAGCAATGCATGTACTGCTGGAATGCCAGCATATCCTTTAGGTATTAAAGTGAGACTGTTTAAGGGTATAGCTGACTGGCAGTCTTATTTCGTGGCTTTTAAATTTTAAACTACTTTCAATTAAGTATTGGAAACTTGGTTAGGTTCTTTTTTGTGATTGTTATTTATTCATTCCAGTGTTTTAAATGCAATTTTTCAAACCTGCAGGATTGTAGTGTGTGATGTTGACATGGTCTGATTGGTGGTGATAGTGGTAGTGTGTGTGTGTGTGTGTGTGTCCTAATTACATTGCCAAGTATAAAAAAGAAGATAGGTCAAAATGTTTTTTATTCTAACATGGGAGACATAGTATAAACACATATTTTTTGTTTAAAACTGTATACAGTTCTGTTCCAAATGTAAAGTTAGGTGGTAAAAGACATGATTTTTTTCCCAAAAGCCTTACATAGGTTTTAAACTTTATGGGATTTGCTAAGAAAATCATTGTACTTAAATTCAAGTAACTTCTGCCTTATAGTAACTACCACAGGGATTTCTTTTATAAAAGGCGTTTCTTTAAAAAAAAAAAAAAAACTGGAAAATTATTTCCCTAAGTTTGGAGGGAAGGTATCATGTGGTTTTTGTGTTGTTGTTATAGAGGTATTTTTATTTCATTTGACACTTATACTGTTGTTTAATGAAAAAGCAAGAGAGGTAGGGTTTGGGAAAAGATGCACTATCTCCTTTTACCTCTATTTCTTTTTTTGCAAACTGAGATAGGGAAGGATTCAGCTAAAAGCCCTTCCTCAAAATATGAAGTAAATATGAGGTCTTAATTCCCAAGTAAAGTTGCAAAGCTGTATAACTTTGTAAAATTTTGTGAGTCTGGGCAATAAACCAAGTAGGAGAGAAATGTAATTAAGGATTTCTACCTTCAAATATCTGAAGGAAAAAAGAAAAGGAAAACAAAAGCATTAAGAATTATAATAGAGGAAAATCAGAGCAAGTTAGGAAGGAATTCCCAGGCATATCTGAGAGTAATATTTTATGCTAAATACTATGTTCTCTGTGTTTAAGTCTGAGCCTGATAATTTGAACCAGGAAAGTAAAACACCTTCACCACTAATACCAGTGTACTGATAACAGGCATGTTATTTATGTTGGTCTGTTTATTTATTTATTTTTTCTCAAAGTGAATTCTATAGATCGCCCACATCTGCGTTATCTGGGGTGGTTAGAAAAAAAAAAAATCCCTTATCTCCACTTTAGACCTATTCAGTTAGAATGTGTAGTGGATGGGCCTCAGGATTCTCCCTCTTTTTTAAAATTATGAAATATCATATCTACAAAAAACACACATAATATCCAGTTAAAAGCATAATAATAAACACCACTGTGCCCACCATACAGCTTTAGAAATAGAATGTGCTAGTCAACAGTAGTTTAGCACCCACTTTATGTAGCCACTGCCTTTTACCATAGGGAATAAAAAAGGAGAGTAAGATCTGGGGCCTGCCTTCAAGAAGCCTACATTCAGTACATTCAGTGTCATGTTACACTATTCAAAACCTCTATTTCACATTAAAAACCTCACAAATGTAGGCAAAACAGAGTAGAATGGCTTTACATTGGCCCATATCATTAAAATCATTGTTTTTCTTTCTTAGTGTAGAAAAAAACCAAAATGTACCCCAAGTGAGCTCAGTCTCATTCAGCTGTGTAGGGCAGCCAGAAGTTCCATTTGGGGTTGTGGACTATGGTTGCTTCCTGTAGGCATTAAGCTGTCCTCTTGCTTAGTCTAGAGTTAAGATGGTGTGCTGCTTTTAGTGTAAACAGATTTAGCTGACGTTTTTATTGTGTTTTAGTTAACAGGCTGAAGGATTTTAGAACATTTTGGTAGTCATGCAGAATTCCAAGTACATTTTAAGGAAAAGTTTTGATTTCAGGTATGGTAGAAAGGTGACAAGTTGAAAATGTGTGTGTGTGTATGTGCGCACGTGTGCTTAATTTCATCGATGGAGTTATTGCCCAAATCTCTTCCAAGAAAACTTAAGAATGTCTCCCGAGCCAAGAAAATTATTACATGTGATGAACTCTTTAAGTCATTGACGAAGGTCATGGCAGTCTGAGTGTATTTAAAAAAGGTGTTCTATCTGCTTGGAAAGCAAATGAAGCATTCATTACGAACTTTAAAATTATAGCTATGAGAAGATTTTTGCTGGAGGTGAAAGATCAAGATCATCACAGTCCAAATGGAGATGGAAAGTTCAATTTCTGGCTGATCAGCAAGGCATGAAACACTTCAGGGTTATTTTGCATTATCAGTGGGGAGTTGATCTTGCTAATCCACTGCATGAAGATAAGGTTCACTGAAACATTTATAAAGGCATTTAGAGTAGATTTGATCAGCAGAGAGAGGACTTGAAGTGAGAAGGAAATCTGATCTGTCAGTCACTGTCTCAGCTTCAGCCATCACTGGGCTTTTGTGTGCCTTGCCTTTCTCTCCTGTTAAATGGGCTTGGTCACTGCTTTTGCTTGCAGTGGGAGTTTACTGGCCTCCTGGAGCAATCTTGTACAAGCCTGAAAAAGGCTGTCAGTGTTGAGCCCTCTTGCAAGCTGGCCTGTGTGTACTTTCTACCCTCCAGCCTCCTGTGCTCTCAGAGAAATGGTAACAGTTTTTCCTCTTTGACAGATGAAAGAACAGAAGTAATAGCAGCCAGAAATTCCATGTCCCTACTAGTCTTCCATTTCTACCTTTTAACTTTAGTCTCATTGTCTGTATTGGGTTAGCATTCTTAGGAGCCCTCAAAAGAGTTGACTGGGTTTGTTTGAAGCTGCTATAAAACTGGCTTGAAACATACCTAGACTTCCCAAGATTTTTGTGTGTAACTTAGAATTCTCTCATTTAACCCCTTAAAGCCTCTCAAATTGTCTTCCATTTCTACCACTCCAACCAAATGGGTCCTCTCAGTGGTTGGCAGTGATGTCTGTTCACCAAATCCAGTGTCCATTTCTCATCCTTCATGACCTGACTTCAACCTGTGACACCACACCTACTTGCTTCCAACTTCCTTTTGCTTCTCTGACCCTCTTCTCTCCTAATTCTCTTCCTATGTTTCTCATCACTCCTTTTCTTCTTACCTGGGTCCTTTCCCATCTGAATGGGAGCGTCTTCCAGGGACTTGATCTTGAAACACCTTGTTCAGCATCGCCAGATTCCTGTTTCCGAGCCCTTCTTTCTATAGCTGAAGTCATTTGACCCCCACCTTTGGGTCCAACTCTGCCTCAGACATAAGGACCAGTCCTGATCTTGGGTGAGAAGTATTTAAACAACACCAGCTTAACATGCTGGGTGCAGCATCACACCTGAGCTGCTAGGCCACCTGACCTTTTAGCAAAGGATGCACTTGCCGGGAAATCAAAGCAGGTGTTTGATTCCTGCTTTTGCCGTTACTCACCTAGTGGTCTGAGTGGTCACCAGGTAAGCCCTGGACCTCTCTGAGCCTTGGTTTTCTCATCTGAGGATCAATAGTGTTTGCATCCTTATTTCATAGAATTGCTTACAAGGATCTCATGAAATCATATGCAGAAGTACTTATAAATTGTGAGGACACGTATCAAGCAAGCATCAGCGTTATCCTCATTGTAGAGGTTTGTCACTGATGAAATCACCTAGTTTTCTGAGTCATTATCATTGCTTCCTCAAAGTTTGATCTAAGTCTATTCATTTACTCCATTCATTCATTCAAAAATATATGTTGAGTACTTACTATAGCTTCCTATATATCGTACCTTCATAGAATTTTCAGTTGAGTAAGTGATATAAAACATAAACAGTAAATTGCAATATAAGAAGGTTGGGGTTTAAATAAATTTACAAGATGGCAGGTGTCTAAATAAATTTAACAAACTGGGTAATCCCAGTTTATTAGTTTGTATTATAGATCCTCAACATTTTTGTATAAATATTTCTTACCATGACATGGAATATTCATGTCAGATATCCGAGATTGCCCCCTCTGGGAACTAAAGGGCATGGGAAGTCAAGTTACTTATGGAAAGTTTGCTTTGGGAATTTAGAACCAGATAAAGAGGACTGAACAGACCTGCAGGATGTTTCCTCTAAACTGTAATGCCTGGAAAACCACCCCGGGTTCCATTGTAACTAACAAACAAACAGACCACAGAAACAATCAGGTACCATGTGTCCTTTGAACAATTCTTCATAAACATTGGACATTTGTTATCTAATTCTTTTTCAATGTCAGATTGTCTGCATATATTATGACTAACATAAAACATTTTTCAATAATTTGGTTTATTTGTATTAGTTACATTTTAATAATCAAACTTCCTTTTTTAGGGAGGTACCCTGGGTCCATTAGTGATTTTGAGGAAACACTAGTCTAAACAACAACGCACTCATAACTTTTTTCTTAGTTAATCTTATTTGATTAATGTTCACATTTGTTGTATCTCATTATAGAGAATTTGATTATTTATACCTTCATTTCCAAATTCTGGGCAAGTACCTTTTTTAGGTTCTTTGGCTTATCTGTGCATTGACTACATGCCAGTTACATATATATTTGTATGTGTTTATAAAGTTGTTACTATTGAAAAAGGAGACTTATTCTCAATAATTTGTTAAACCATGGAATTACGATAATACTAATAAATTAAATCTGAGAAGACTTAGTTTCCTCTCTTGGCCCCATCGCTAACTAGCTCTGTGATCTTGGGTATTCTCTTTTTCAGCTTTTTAATCAGTTGTATGTAGGCAGGGTTGTTTTAGATGAATATACTTTGGGAAAAAACATATAAGGACTTATATAAATGAGAGGAGGTAATCTGTCATTTTAAGCTATTTACTTCTTGGTGAAATATGATCTACTTTATTGTGTTAATTGTAGATCTTTATGCTTTCTCAATTTATTCTCCCTATGAGATTATCCACTTCATAACAGAGAATTACATTATCCATGTATCTTTCATATGAAGATGCTTAGCATCTGTCAGTCTAAAGGAAACAAGCATAATCTTTACTGCATTGCTATGAACTTTGGAAATGACTCTTTTAAACTTTACTTGCTTTATGAAGACATCAGACTGTGTCTTCTAAGTATCTAATGAGAACATCTTGCTTAGTGCAGTAAGATTTTTTAAGTCAATTATTCATGACCAAGAACACTTAGACCCAAACTAATGGTCTGAATATATTGAGTGAGACTGAGCTGCATTCTAATCAAGTGCCAAGATATTAGACCTGAAGGGCCCTTTAAATGAGTGAGTTTCATTTTTTAAAAAAAAACACAGTCCACAGCTAGAAACTGAAAAGTTACTCTATGTGTCATTCACTCTCTCCTCTCCTCTCCTGTCTTCTTCCCTTCCCCCTCCTCCTCCACCTTTCTCCTTTCCTTCCCTTCCTTTTACTTCACTTTCTTTCATTTTGTAAAATAAATGCCAATTTACTAATTGGTTTTGGGAACTACAGTTTGAAAAACACAACCCTAAACTGTAGTGGAAACGCGCCACCTGTATTTCCTCCTGAGTCAGCTCCTCTGATCCTCTGGACAGATTTTCTGGCCTTTGGTCTATTCTCAAGGAGATTCCTGGCCTCCTATTACTTGCAGACAGTTCCTTTGGTGTTGGCCCTCAGACCAGTGTGAGAACTTTGTGTTTCTGAGAAGGTCTTCTGCCGCTTGTGATCAGTTCACTTGACCAGTCTGCCCCTATAATAGAGACCTCCTCATCTTCCAGTATCTTCCACTTCCAGTGGAAGTCCTGCCCATCAGTCAAAGACCCAGCTCAAATAATCATTTCCTTCTTAAGAAGCCTTGCAGATGCCCAGGCAGAAATATTAATCTTTTTTTTCCTTCCACAGGAGAGACTGTTTTTGTACACTTAATCAGATACTTTTGCATGTATTTGGCTCTTTAATCAATTTTTGACTTTTCTTGGCAGGAACTGCTTTTCTTTGTATCCCTTTAATGCAGTACAAGAGTATCCATAATAAAAATGGCAAAGGATTGGGGAAGCTAGAGAATGACTCTAGCTTTGTATGACTCTTAGTCATGCAATGGTCCCAGCAGAGTTGTTCAGAACAATGTGAGGTCACTTACATTGCAGTAATTTTCATAAGTATATGTTCTCAATCTCTCCTTCAAATATCTTTTTGGATTTACTGTGCCAGAATAAAGTGGGATAGAATTGAACAATGTTCTATCTAGATTAGACATATTTTCTCATTGATGCACGTACATTTTAGATCCCATTAAGAGTGCTTATTTATGGGAAGTTTTCAGAGTTTATGCTCCATAGTGTTTCTTATTAAGCAGTCCTTTACATCTGGACTCAGAGACAGTGTTATTACAAACTTCCAGTCTTATTACAATTACATTAAGTTCATGTTTGAGAACGGTATAGTTTTTCAAATAGGGAGATCATGTTACTTTAATTCTGAAAACCAGTCTCAGAAACTAACTATATGAGGTAAAGTGTATTTATATATTTATACATACTAATCTTTTTTTAAAGTGCATGATGAGTTAGCCTATGAAAAATGCTTTTCAACTTTTGTGGCCCTCCTTATCAAGGACAGCAGGGACTGATATGCCTTAATTCTTGTTTGAGTTTAAGTCCTTGTCAAAATAAGCTATCGTAGACACTCATTGCATTTATGCAATGGAGTTGCTGACATGCGTTATTCTTTTAGTTCCTCCAACGTTTGATGTTTCCAGTTCCCAGATAGTTTTAATTACCAATTATTCTGCTGTGTGCTTGCACACTTGCTGTTAAACGTGAGATAGTCACATTTTCATATGAAAAATGGAAGCTGGCATTAAAATTAAAACAGGATCTACCATGCTAAAGTAGTTTATAAAGAGAGACATGAATTCTGTTGGTTTGATATCGTTATCTTTTTATGGATAACAAAAAATGAAATTTTTGTTGGAGGATTATGTAGCTCTCTTGAAAAAATTTTTATCTTCAAGTTGTGTTTGAAATACTTCTAAGGGTAAAAAAAAGAACCTACTTCAAGAAACAAGTTGCCTGTGGTTGATGAAGTTTTACAACTTCAGGCCCAATTCATTATAAATTGATTGTCAATATAGAAAGAGGAAAGAAGTTAATTGAGTTAGAAGCTTGTTTGTTTAATTAAAGGAGCCTTTTATTGTTTGGACGAAGCTTGACCTCAGGTTTTACAAAGCCTCTTAGACATGTGAAGAACTGCTAACGTTTTTCTACGCTTCCCCAATTTCTGACCTGGAAAAGAAAATAAGGGCACAGCAGGACAATGGAATGACACAGGACGGCAACAACGCACAATTCCGGGAAGCATTCTTAACTTTTGTGGGCAATTCCTCTGCCCTAAGTGGATTTATTTAGCTGCTGACCCACACAGCAAGAGATAGCTGCAATCACAGTTAAGGTCTTGCCATCAAAATAATAACATCCCAGTGCGCTTATAGCTCACTATATGTGTCAATCCTTGTTCTCAGTGCTTTATATTATATATTAACTCCTTTAAGCCTTTTAACAACCTTTTGAGCTAGGTACTATTATTATTATTATCTCCATTTTATAGATGAGAACACTGATGCAAAAAGAGATTAAGAAACTTGCCCAGGGTTATGTAGCGCAAAAGAGGAAGAGCAAGGATGTAAACCCAGGAGCTCCTCTTCCAATGCCTGTGCTCCTAGTCTTCCCTTCAATACTAGACTCTCAGTTAACACTGGAGGTAGATAGGACCCATGGTACTAAAAGCTCTCCATCTACACATGGCTTAGTGCCTGAACTACTTAGGTAAGAAAAATAAGGGTTGATCTACGAGTAGACCAAAAAGCCAGTAGTTAGCAAAAAAAAAAAAAAAAAAAAAAAAATGGAGTTAGGTAAGAAACTTAAGAAGTTGTATAGGTATTGACTTTCCCACTTGACTGCAAGCCTCCCTTGAGGAAGCTTTCCCGTCTTTCTACCAGGGCTCTGTGGTACTTACCCCATCAAGGCACGTATAGCACAGAGTATTGTAAATGCCTATGTATCTCACTGTCGTCATGAGATGACAGGAAATGTGTATTTCTTATTCACAGTTGTGTCCTCTGTGTCTGGTGCAGCATTTGGCATGTATTGGGGCCACAGTAAATATATTTGAATAGATTAATATTCTTGAAGGACTTTAAATCTAGCCCTATCAGTGTCTTGATTTAAATGTTTTATTAAAGTAATATCTGATATCTAGTTTTACTTTGTTGTATGTTAAATAAACTTTTATAGAAAAATCATAAATTTTTGTAAAAAATCAGGATACATAATTGGCTGTCTCTTGTAATATTTCTGCTTTTCTCCGTTATTCACACCTGTTCTGCTTTGTCTAAGCATCAGCAGTCATAGCCGCTTACATGGTGGCAGCCTCCAAAATGGCTGGCATAATGCCTAGAAGGAAATACAAGATTTCTAGTGCTTGGAAGGGAACGAAAGACTTTTATATGGTTGATCTGGCCTGGAAGGGAATAAAAGACTTCTATAGGGTTGATCTTGCATTTTCAAACCTATTAAGTGATGAAAAACATACACAGACATTTTAGTAGCTGAATGGGACCTTTTAGTCTATTTTCTTCCCTTTTAAATTTTGGATGCTCTTAAATTAACTAGTCTAGTAAATATCTCATGTGGGAAAAATGATTTTGACATTAAAGACATTAGTAGATACTTAAAATATATTTTTTTGCATGAATGATAAGGTAAAATTTCTTTCCCTTATTTAAAATAAATAGTGATTTCTGTATGGAAGTTTCAGTATACAGTTGACCCTTGAACAGCGTAGGGGTTAGGGGTGCCAACCCTCCTCACAGTTGAAATCCATGTGTAATTTATAGTCAGACCCCATACCCTTGGTTCCTCCATATCCATGGATTCAACACCATATACACATCCACGGATTCAACCAACCACTGACTGTCTAGTACTGTAGTACAGTAAATACTGTAGTATTTACTACTGAAAAAAATCTGCATATACATGGACATGGGCAGTTCAAACCCTTGTTGTTCAAGGGTCAACTGTATATAGAATTAAAACATATGACAGTACTTCTTTAGATCATCTCCTATTGTGAAAAATATATTTATTTTGCATATCTTATGAAATGCTTTTACCTGTATTTTCTTTTCTAACCTCCCAGCAGTTATATGAAGTAGATAGGACTGGTATTATGTTATCCTGATTTTCGTAGTTGGTCAAATTAGGATTTAGAGGTGAGTTGACTAAAGTCACACAGCTGGGAAGTATAGACTCCTTCTCCAGGACCCCTTCATCCAATTAAGCAATATCTTCAGCAAAACCAACAAAACTCTAGAAATCAGTCACATAAGAAGGAACACCTAGATCTTGTGTTGGCTCCTCATTAAAGGTGGATGGCTTGAAATTTTTCCGAGAGATGAATGTCAGTGTACAATTAAATTAAAACAAATTAGCGGGCATTTGCAATTTACAGAGCACCGAGCTAGTATTTTGAGGCGTGGGGAGGTGGAGTACAAAGAGAATGCAATGTCGTGTGCTTTCACAGAGTTCGGTAATGAAATGGGGAAAACCGGGAGCGCTAACAACAGGTGCGTGTGAGTGAGCTAGTGGGGTAAGTCAGGAGGGGGCAGGGGAGGTCCCTAGAGCTTGAGCTGGGCCCACAGGTCCTGGTTGGCAAGTTGGTTCTTGGAAGTGATAGGCTTTCAAATTCTCTCCTAGTGCTTAGGGTATCTTTTTGAAAGGCCTCCCCCTTAGGGTTAAGATAATACACTGGTTGGAAGATCCAAGAGAATGGATGGGTCTGATGGAAGGGGTGCCGCTCACAAATCCTGTCCCAGTGGCCTGATCAATGCAACATACCTGACCTGCATGTGAGAGCTGGAGTGCAGACTGACCAAGGAAGCAATTGCATTGTGGCTGACAGTTTGACTGCAAATGTTGCTTCCTTTATACTTAGTGAGTTAGTGGCAGAATTACTGCTTTGCTGTGCCACATAGGTACCAAATCTGAATGGAATAACCAAACGCTTGGGTGGTGTGGGTAGGTCAGTGGCACAGGGAGGCCAAGCCTGTGTGCCCTGCTTCATGGCAGTTGCAGAGTTAAAAGAAAAACTCACCACTGCCCTAATCACAGGGAGATTCTTCACGTATATCTCAGCAACTTCCATTCCCTGCAGGATGAAAAGGTGAAAAGCAAAGTTGAGGTTTCCTTCTGCGCCTCAAACATGAGAGGCCTTTTGTCTTGAATTTGTTTTGGTACCACAGACCCAAACTCTACCACCAGGAAGCCAGTTCCACCCAGAAACACAGCAGCAAATATATCCCTTTCTAGCAAATGTTATTCCAGTATCTGAAACTGTAAGATACCATGTACATGCTTTTTCTTTAAAGGCTATTTAAATAGAAAAAATTAATTTCAGTGTTAGAAACTCTATAAGTACATACCCACTTTCCCCCCTAAATCCACACCATAGATTAAGTTATATAAAATATCTCCCAGCAATAGATACACATTGTTTAGTGTTAGCTTGTTAAATGATTAAATTAACATACTGTGTACATGCTTTGCAAATTACAAAACATTATATAATTACGTTATTGCTATAGATGACTGGCTTTTAAAAATTTTATTGATTGGAAAGTCTATTGGATATAGCTAATTGTTCATAAATTAATCATTGCTCTCTTGACAGCTTATTTGAATGGCCTGTAGTTTCTAGTTGAGTATTGAATGTCTTATTGAATGTTGTGTTATTACTTTGGGGGTTAGAAGTTAAATGTGGTATTTTTCACCTTGGTTGATAAAACTAGTTTTATCATGATACCTGAAAAAACATTTAGTATTTATCTCTCTTACTTGCCTAAGTTGCTTCACATATTTCTTTTTGCCCCATAAGCCTAGGAAGAGAGGATGCTGATAGTCTACTTGATTTTTTAAAGTTTATTCATTTTTTATATTTATATTTTAAAAATCTGTGCCTCTATCGTCTGAGCTTCTCCCTTTCTCTTTCCTGTCCTTCTCCTCTTTTTCTTTCATCACTGTTTCTCTCTCACTTTGCTGGTGAATTTTAGTTCCTCCACTAACTAGGTCTTAACCCAGCTAGACTCTTCAATAGATTCCTGCATGGTCCTCTGGCGCCTTTGTTGTTGTCACTGCCCTCATGGTCATCTTGCCATTCTGTGGTCTCTTGGAAGCTCTGGGCGTAACTGTTTTTCAGCCCAGAGTGGGACATCCACTCAGGTTTCCAAATCCTGAACCGGGCCTTATAATGACGAAAGTATCGACTTTCCTGGCCCTACGTATTCTTCCAAAAGCTGTTAGGGTCTGTCAGTCTGCTCCGGCAGTGATAGTCTTTGAAGGTCTCCTGGGACAGGGGATTGCCCTCCACACCAGCTCTGTGTGTAGCAGGTGTTTTCAGGGTCCATGGGACTCTGAATCATTCTGCCCTCAGCACCAAGATATTAGGAAGCTTCCTTTAGAATGTGTGACCCTGTTGTGCTTGCTGCTACTGTCATGCTGCTACTGTCATGCACCTTTGGGCCTTTCTCCTTGGCAGCCACTTACTCTTTAAAGTGCTGCTTCCAAAGCCTTCTCAGAATGAATCATTGCAGCTTTATATGGATGTTGCAGAAGTCACGGAGATCAATAGCCAAATGAGAGGAATTTGGGCTATAACTGGAACTCTCTAAAATCTCCAGTCAGAGTCAAATCATATAATCTTCTTAAACTCCCTCCTCCATGATTCTGTACAAATAATTCTCCATTTGATCTGGAAGATATGCCTTAAGGGGAATTGGTTTGGTTATTCTGATTTTCACTCTTTTGCTTCTTTTCCAACGTTTTTTTCCTCAGTAGTGGCAAGGGATGGGGGTGGGGTGATGGAAAAACACTGTCTTCAATCTAGACTTAAAGTTATGTTTTCATCTCTACATTGACTCAGTCTAAGCCAACACACAATATTAACTCATTGGGAGAATCTGCCTGATTCATTTATTTAGTAAGTACTCTATTCATATTTAAGGAAATAAATGAAATTCACTGTGTTGCAAGGAAATGAATTGATTCCCTGTCTCTTTAATTGGATATTATTGATATTTTCTCAAACTGAAAACTAATTTCAAATTTCTTTTTTTCATCATGGTGATTTGTTGATAATTCTCATTCTTTTATATGAATTATACTAGTCAGATACCAGTAATAGTTAATGAATTTGTTTTCCCTTTGTTTCGACTTGTTTATTTACCTACAATAATAGTTGTATTTAAGTGAATATTCTGGTTAATATATGTGTCAGACACCTCTGGTTGCTTTCTAATTTCCTTTTCCCTTCATCTTTAGAGCAGAACCCAAACTTTCAGGTGGGCACACTGCCACCTAAATACTGTATTTACTAGACTTCCTGGTGTTCTAGTGGCCACGTAACTAAATTCTGGCCAGTGAAATGTAAGTGAAAATATTGTATATCAACATCCAAGACATCTCTTTAAAAGTAGGTGGTACAGCCTTCATTTTTCCTTCCTCTCTGCTTACTGGAATGTTGACTTGATGACTAGAGCTTGAGGAGAAATCTTCGGCCATGCTAATGATTTGACCTGCTAATGATAGCAGAGCAGCCAGAATAGGATTCTGGGTCCTTTTGTCTGTGGAGCTGCCATTCCAGCCCTGGATTGCCTACCTCTGGACTTCCTTCACGTGAAAGAGAAGTGAATTTCTCTCTTGTATAAGCTACTGTTATTTGGAGTTTCTTTTTTAGTGTGTGTATGTAATTAAACTTAATCACAATTAATATAAAATATATTTGTATAATTTTCAAATGATAGAATAGAATAAAGTAAGCTTAGCACTGGAACTACACTGAATATAATTTAAAATAATATGATATTTGGAAGGCACTTGGAGAGCCAGATTAATTCCTGGGTCCATTATATCTTAATAGTTCACAGTATTGTAAAAAAATCTCATTGGTTGTCTTGAATTTTCTACCTCTTTTGATTCTGGAAATGCAGATTAATATTGAGAAATAGTTTTGTTACTTAGCAGCAGTATTCCTAACGTGAGGTCCCAAACTCTAGGCATCTAGGGGAAATTTTGGAAAAACGTTTTTTGGAATCCATTCTGCTAATGTGCTCTGGAACTGATTTGGGGCTTTTGTTTTGTTTTGTTTTTTCAGTTCTTGAGTGATGGTGATAAGAGTATATAAATTAAAACGTGATTGCGGATGCTTCTCATTTATGCATCTTTGGTCAAGGAAAGACATTCAAAATAAAAGACCTCCAAATTTTCATTATCTTGGAGTTTTCATATTATTATATATCTAACATAATTCTTTTAAAAATTGTTGTAAAATATACATACATAACATAAAATTTACCTTTTTAATTATTTTTAAGTATACAGTTCATTGGCATTAATTACATTGCTGTGTAATCATTACCACCCAGAACTTTTTCATCTTCCCGAAATAAAACTCCACCCCCATTAAACAATAGCTCCCCATTTCTCCCTCCCCCCAGCCCTCAGCAACCAACTTTCTTATTTTGTCTGTATACATTAGACTGCTCTAGAAACCTCGTGTAAGTGGAATCAGACAATATTTGTCTTTTTGTGAGGGGCTTATTCCACACTAACAATTCTTTTGCTTTACTTGATAATAAATGAATTGTTATTGCTTAAATTGTATTTCTTACATTCATCCTCTGAAAATTTTTGTCTCTAGTGGTAATTATAATGGATGTTAACAGAGTAGATAGTGTAAGGATAAAATAGGATATTAGAATCATTAACTTATGAAGTACAGTACAAGGTAGAAGTCTTTATATAGTTATGTGTTTTGAATATTATAAAAAAATTAAAACATAAAACAAGGACTTCTTTTGACAGGTATGAGATAAATGCATCAGGTATTTTAGCCAGTCTCATGAGTTTTCTGTCACCCTGTATAAGAACATAAATGTCATATGTAGTATAACACTTGATCTCATATATCATCTGAATGTATTGCAAATAGGTAAAATGTGATTTTAGGATAAAATATTGAAGTTCACAGATTAAGCCGTTATCCCACTTGGCTTATATTCTGTTTGTGTAATAAATGGTAAATTATTTTTTTTTTCTCGGAATGTATAGACTTGGGGGATTAAACAATAATCCTTAAAAAGGAATTAAGATGTTGATGATTATTTGTTGCCTTGGGGGGAAAATATTGATAATCTTTGTCATTTCAAAAATAACATTTTGTCCTTGACTGAATTGTTTGGCATTTTGTTTTTTTTTTAAGCTTACATCACTTCTTGCACCCTCTTGCTTTCCTCAGAGGCACATTACAGAAGTATACTTTAATCAAACCTTTCTGGTAGATTGGCAGCTAAGATTCTTTCAAAAAAAATCCCAGTTAAAAGAAGAAACATGATAGGAAGTTGGCGTAATAAGAGGCATGCAACTGTATTTGCAAATCTTAGACATTATCCCACAGTTTTGGTGTAACCCTTCAGCTGACAGTTAAAATCTTTGTTTTATCAGTCATCACCCAACCCTAACAGATGGGTGAAGAATTAATCTGATTTGTATTTTTCCTCACAACTTTCTCCTACACATTGTAATATTCTATGATTAACATTCAGTGAGTTCTTAAAGATGATTGATGGGCCTTAAGGATATAATATATACATCCTATTTAAATTATGCTGGAGTGAAACCACAGAACAGAAGCACTCCTAAGACCACTGTAGAAATTTGAAGACAATTTTGATACTCTCGTCCACTCAAAAAGAAATCTGCTAATACTGTAATGTTTTTTCCCTTGCCAGGACCCTCCTTGCCTGGTGTCATTTCTTGAGCTCTCCTGGGAGGAGATTAGTCTAAAACAACAAAGTAGCCAGATGTCTGGTTCTGAGAGAGTCCCAGAGGCCAGGCTACGGTAGGCAACAGAAACCGCATGGGGCTGAAGATCAAAGATACCTGAGAATTACTTATGGGCACATAGTATGTGTCATTCCCATTATTAACAGTCTGAGAAAATTTGTTTCTCTAATTAACCCTTTTGTTGGAGTAACCTTAAATTTTAGTGAGTATATTTCTTTTTTGATATGTATTCTTTTGTGGAATTTTGAGAAGTGCACGTATCAAAAAAGAGAAATGAAAAGGAAGTCACATGCTTGATTGAAATCTCTAAGCCTTTATCCTTATCCAAAATAGATATGCTATCCAGTGTGTAATCATTTATTCATGAAATAAGTGGGCATTATGGTTCTAAGTTAAAATTACAAATTAAGAGTCTGGAACTACATGGTTTTTACATACAAATAGCTGTTGTTAAAGCCCCAATCCTTAAAGTACCGTTATTTCAACTTTTAACCCTTTCAGAGTGGAGATTTTTAAGATCACAGCTTTCTGGTCTTAAAATGAATTCAGAATAAATCCCAGTGGTGGGAAATCTGTCCCTTATTAATAGTTGACCTCTTTCTTTTCACATTGGTATTATAATGAAATGCTAATTAAAAATTCTTGCCATCCTTTACCTGTTTGCTTTATAGGTATAATTTTATATTGTTTAGATATATACAGATTTGGACAATATGAATACATTTGCTTTTTAGAGTTAGTCTTAATCCTAAAGCCTCTAAAGCCTTTTAGCTGAATTTATTCTAAGGCATGAGGAAAAATCTAATGATAACTTCCCATGTCTTAGCCCCTAGATGAGAGTATCAAAAGAGAGAACAAAAGATTTGGGTTGGCCTTGCCCCTTGTTTTTGCTTCTGTTCAGTATCATCATGTAACAACAAAATCGTGTAAATGCCTTCTTCCTGCTTTCCTTGAGATATAATCATAAACCATTGTTATCAAGAGCGTGATTAGCCAGCTTTAGCGCTTTTAAGTGCTACCACACATTCTTTAACATCTGGTAATATAAACTTGGCATAAAAGCTGTAAAAATGTCCTTAAACCTGATTGGAGCTATGTGTTTGCTATGTAGTGCAGAGATTTCATCTCCTTTGTGTGATGGTCAAGGCTTCTGTTAACTCCTTGAGGAAAAGGAAGCTCCTAGGAGCAGTTTATAAGGATTAATAGATCTCTTTGTCTCTAGATTTAAGTATGGAAGCAAGAATAAAATTGGCTTCTTGCACAAAGAACTGGAGAGGAAACTGTATTTTTTTTCAGAGCAGAATTTGTTGTTACTTCTGTGACAAAGGGCGATCTGCGTTTTCACTCTTTCCACCTGTGTTTCTCTTACTGACTACCATTGTGAACACCATTTGCTATCACCAGAGGCTGCTTATTTGTTTTTCTTTTTTTTTTCTCTTTTATTTATTTGCATTTATTTTATGCTGAATTTATTCCCAGGCCATACGTTTTTGTTTCCTCAGTTTCTTCTGGGATATCTTTTTCTCCTGTGCAACCTCTTCTTCTGCTTTAGGAACAACCTGCTGTGTTTCGGTGAGGGTCAGCTCAGCGTGGCAGGGAAAGCTCATGCACGGGTTGTCTGTAGGTTCTGTGCCGAGGCTGTGTTCACCTGGATGTGCTCAGTGATCAGAGAATCTGCTTCTAGGCCCTGTAGTTCAGCATTACTCTCTGCTTTTTTAAGCACGTGCAGTAAAAATTCAGCACTCTTTGTGGGCCATCGACCCTGCGTCCAGCCCCTCTGTCTGGCCTGGGCACGCCTATCAACTCCACCATTGTAGCCACAGCGTGGCACACATTGCTTCTGTAAAGTGACGTCCTTCACATACGTGGTGGCTTTTCGGATACGCATACCCTTCATGGCCTGGGTGGTTTCACGAGTGTTCTTAAAGTGAACACAAAGATTTGAACCTCTTGATTTGTATGACTCTGGGGTTTTCTGGGTCAAATGAATAGTGAACCATTTTCAGAGGTCACCTCGCCGCTTATGGGAAGAGGAAGCTCTGTTTTCCTATTTTGAATGCAAGTTATCAGCTATGACCGCTATATCATAAATATTTCTCAGCCCCAATTAATGGCTTACCTTAAGCAAGTAGTATTCAGAGTAACAAAACACCTCCCAGTACCACAATATTAGTCAGTTCCTTGGAGTTGGTTATATGGCAAGATTTGATCTGAGGGAATGAGAGTCGTAGTTCCAGGACTGAGGTCCAGTGGTAGAAGTAGCACTCCACCCTTTGTAGCCCAGGGGGCTGTTCTTTTTTTTTTTTTTTAATTTATTTATTTTGTTTTTATTTATTTATTATTTTTGGCTGCGTTGGGTCTTCGTTGCTGTGTGTGGGTTTTCTCTAGTTGCGGCGAGCGGGGGCTACTCTTCGTTGCAGTGCACGGGCTTCTCATTGCTGTGGCTTCTCTTGTTGTGGAGCACGGGCTCTAGATGCATGGGCTTCAGTAGTTGTAGCACGCGGGCTCTGTAGTTGTGGCTTGAGGGCTCTAGAGCACAGGCTCAATAGTTGTGGCACACGGGCTTAGTTGCTCCGCGGCACGTGGGATCTTCCCGGACCATGGCTTGAACCCGTGTCCCCTGCATCGGCAGGCAGATTCTTAACCACTGTGCCACCAGGGAAGCCCCTGGGGGGGCTGTTCTTGTTTCCCTCTTTCCCCTCATCCGCAAGACACACAGACTTATGTATACACACTCACACACACACGTAAAATAGGGATTTGCTAAGGAGAAGACAAAAAGGTAACCCATCTTTTTATCTTTCAGAAGTTACCAACCTTGCTGACCATGAACCTGTGAATGCCTTCACCTTGGGTTGCTCCACTGACATTTGGGGCACTCATCTCACTCCCTGCCCACCTTCTTTGCCTCCTCTCCCCCTCCCATAACTTATGAACCATTGCTGTGTGTATCAGCTCTTCGTGGGGCATTTCTCCCACAACACTGTGTACAGAGATGTGTTTAATTATGTTTTTTAAAAATTAGATATTATCAAATTTGAGGAGGTGAAGAGTGTGGGTTTTCTAGTTCCTGCTTTTTATCTATCCACTTGATCTTCTCATTCATAGATTTCTTTTTTTATGACCTCCTCCTCTACCCTGTCATATTTTCTCTTTTTCTTCATCTTTTACTTTTCTTAACTCTGTTTCAGCATTCTGCCCACAGCTTTCTAAGATGGGTTCTGATTTGAAATAAGAACTAAGTTGTTAAGAGCAGGCAATTAAGACCTATATTAAAAAATTCTTTTAATAACTTAATGCATAATGATTCAGTACTTGAGTGGGCATGGAGGGAGTAATCTATAAACTTTTTGTGATGGGATTATGTGCTAAATAAAAACGTTTGCAATATAACTCAAGTTGGCTTTGTTAGAATGTGATGATAATATGCATTTTAATGCCTCTTAATTTTAAAAGCTTTGAGGTTAAAGGTAGAATCTTAAACTTTTCTTTTTAATTTATGATGGTCTGAAAGATCTTAAGAGCTCCTGACTTACTTACCTTTTTACTTGCTTGCTAAATTTCTTTAGTTTTAATTTAAAGTTGTATTTATCCTCACCTGAGGTTTGGAGTAATAGCCTTGGAACATCTGTTTACTGTTTAAAGCGGTGGTCTTTGACTTTAAGTTGCCTGAGAGTCTGAGGTTGCAAAGTGATAGGATTAGATCTTAGCAGATGGGAAGGTCCTTTCCCCAGTGGCAAGTGTAGGGTAGCACGCTGCTAGAGAGGGCAGTCCTGGAAGGAAAGTTATGGGTTTTTTTTTTTTTTTAATTTATTTATTTTTGGCTGTGTTGGGTCTTCGTTGCTGTGCGCGGGCTATCTCTAGTTGTGCAGAGCGGGAGCTACTCTTCCTTGAGGTGTGCAGGCTTCTCATTGCGGTGGCTCCTCTTGTTGTGGAGCACGGGCTCTAGGCGCGTGGGCTTCAGTAGTTGCAGCCTGCGGGCTCAGTAGTTGTGGCTCACAGGCTCTAGCGCACAGGCTCTGTAGTTGTGGCGCACGGGCTTAGTTGCTCCGCGGCATGTAGGATATTCCCGGACCAGGCCTCGAACCCGTGTCCCCTGCATTGGCAGGCGGATTCTTAACCACTGCGCCACCAGGGAAGCCCCGGGAAAGTTATGTTTTGAATACAAATGATCAGTTCTTGAATCCTTGTGACTTCTAACTCTATTACTAAAATAAAAAAAAATTTTTTTTAAGAAGTTGTAGAAAACTATGTATTGTCATTGAGGGTATCCAGTATGAGCAGTTGACTGAAGAGAAGTGTTTCCAGTGGAGTAGTTTTCCTTTTTCAGGTAAGATTTACATGATTCACTATGAAATGAAACTACAGCCCATAGATAATCAGATAGCTAAGAATAATGTTTGGGAACCTGGGTTTCCTGAAGATATGAGACTTAGTTATTTTAGCCTGGGGATTTTGCCTGGGGAAAAATGTATGTGCCTCAACAGCTGAAGGGCTATTCAGGAAGAAACAAAGTAAAATGGCATCTATTTTAACGTGTAATTTCGATATTTCATACTTAATCTTATCCTTGGCAGAAATGTCAGAATATACTAGCTGCAAACCATCTCTGAAGCCATATCTACACTATCAAATTGAACTGGGTAAAGTCTTTAAGAATCAAGTAGTTTTCCACGGGGGGAAGAGGGTCCTTTCTAGGTAATTCTCTGCTGGGAAGGGACTACTCTAGTAGAATAAAAATGAAGATGTGGTGTATTTCAAATATAGGTATATACAACCTAAAGGAATGGCTGCAGGGAGGTGGGGGGGGGAGATTTTAAACTTTGGTGTATTATGGTTTGTTTTGCATTATTTTCTATTTCTATTTATTCCCACTTAAATTTGAAATAGCACTTTCTTTCATTTATGCTTAGGTTTTTTGTTTTTTGTTTTTAACCTCATCCAAAATTGAATATCTCATGCTAGAAATGATACTACAATTCTGTCCCTTATTTCCTTCTCTACCATTCTTTAGAGGCTGAATTATTCTAGCTGTATAAGTTGCTGTTTAAGTTAAAATCAAGTTCTTACTAATGGAATAGCTAGATTTCTATTTTCTATAAATGCTTTTCTTTTGTTTATGCTAGAATAGAAACATACCCCTTGAAGGAATTAAAATGGTAAAGTCTAGGCTGCCATTTATTCTGTCACCACGTGGCTGTTGTTTATTGTTTTTTTAATCAAAAATCAAGTTTCTGTACTTAATGACTTGGAAGATGCATTACATTTTGTCAAAATGTAAGAATTTATGAAGAATAAAGAGCCTCTGGAATCCCCAAAAGATCAAGGAGAGGATGTGTATAATTTTGCTGTTTAACACATATATAAGCATTAATATTTATTATTGAGTTTAGTATTTTGTATTTACACTCCCATCAACGTATAATATATTATAGCGTATTGTTTAGAGGCCGTTAAACAGCTCACGATTTATTCACAGAAGAGGAAAAAAAAATGTTAGGGTTTTTTTTTTTCTCTCTTTTATTTGAATTTTCCCTAGGTTGTTTGGTAAAGAGCAAACATTTCTTCCTGATGAGGGAACTTACATTATATAAAACCTGGTCTGGTATGTGTGGAAGTAATCAAAGAACTGACAAGTTGCTGCATGGTCACCATCATCTGTTAATGTAATGCACAAACTGTTCGTGCTAAGGTAACAGAGGTAACCTTGACAGTGAAAATCCGTGGCATGTGCAGATATGACCCTTGATACTTAATTTTTACTTAATTATTAGGACGCACATAAAGCACATCCGGTTGGTTGGCTTAAACAATAGTATTAGTTCCGTATCATTTAAAATTCATAGAAATGTTAGATAAATGCACCTTTGTTTGATTAGAGGATTCATTTTTTATTAAAATAGCCATTAAAAAACCCAAAATATAACATTTCTAGAAACTCAACTTTTTAAAGAAATACTTGACCAGTAGAAAATGCTTCTCTAGCCAAATTGGTAGTGTCATGATCTTTTAAATAGCATTATTTGGAATGCTTCTAAAAGTACTTTTTCCCATATTAAATTAAATGTCAAATTATGCACCTTCCTTGCAACCTTTTTAAGGAGAAATTTCATCAGAGAATGAGACTACTGTGTTTAATTCACTGAGGTGAATTATAATTTCAAACATATGTTTATGACGTTTTAAAGGTGATCTTGTGTAACGTATAAATAATATCTTTTTAGTGGAATATACCCCTGGGCTTTTCCTTATTTAATAGATATTGTGGCTTGGAAAGAAAACCACACATAGAGTAAATCAAAGACTCGGGGAACCGAGCAGCATTAAATCAAAACATGCTTGGGTCAGAATTAAGAAAAACTACATTTCGAGAAGACATGGGGGTAGGATTCCCCCCAACTCTGTCGCCTCGAGGAAATAGAGATGGCGGCCTTTCAGGTCTTCCCCACATCTCTAGTGCTCTGTATTGATGAGGAAAGAATCTTTCGACAACTGGTGGTGACCAAGCAGTTAGCTTTACCAACCTGGGCTCTTGTATTGGAAATTTGGTTTTCATTCTCATTCCTTGCCTACTGCAGTGATACGGCCTTTGGACAACTAGACTTTCCAAAGTTAAAAGGCAATAAGTCAATCCCCTGGAAACGATGCAGAAACGAAGATTCAAATCGTAAATAAGGAAATGCATTGAGTACATTAAATAGACATAGAAAAATGGATTTCTGTCTTTTGTAGTAAGGTAATTGGGCACCACTGCTTGGCAGGAGCTGGTGCTATTGAGCCCGCTGTAGCTGCCACAGGTTGATAGGCAGGTGATCAGGCAGCTTCCACCAGGGTCTGCACAGGAGGCCTACCTAATATGCTGTCTGCCCTAAGGGCCTATGGGAACACAGTTGGATTATTATGTTAATGCATGAGCCTGCTGCCCTCTTCCTATCCCAGCTGGGTTCCCTGTTGTTAGGAACTGCTTTGCACTGACAGTGGAGTAATATGCTTCATGATTGAAAGGGCAAAGGGGCTTGGAAGGGAAAAAAAAAGAATAGACCTGCACAGATATGTAAATGAGGGAAGGCAATCTGTAGGAAGATTTCACTCTAAGTGTAGAGAGAAAGTTTATTACAAAGTACTTTCTCTCATAGCACAATGAGTGGTTTTACTCATTTCTTAATTAATTTCTGGGCTTGCTTTCCCCTAACACTGGTATATACAGCATAGGCAATGTTTTCCAAAATAGGCACTTAGGTTGATTTGTTTTCAACTAAGATGCTCTAACACCTTGGTACCCAGGTAGAGTGCTGACAGTAATGCATTTTTTTTGCACCTTCATTATTCTTTAATACTCGTCCCTTAGTTATTGCACTATATTTTATAGAAAAGTTATTTTTTTAAGATGCTGAAGGATTTATATTTTGTGTTGACATCACTTTTATTTCTCTTTATTTTTGATGCAGCTTTAGAAAACTGCCTAAACCTCTTTTGGGAGTAGGTAGGGGTGGATGTGAGGAAATGATTGAATGAGCTGGAGGGATATTTTGGCGGGTTATGAGTTTGATATGAGTAGGGGTTCAAATTGCAGTAGCATTTTGTTTTCAGTTGAGATTTTTATTTTTTAAAAATTTAGTTATTTGTTTATTTTATTTTTGGCTGCATTGGGTCTTGGTTGTTTCGCGTGGGCTTTCTCTAGTTGCAACAAGCGGGGGCTACTCTTCGTTGCGGTGCACGGGCTTCTCATTGCGGTGGCTTCTCTTGTTGCTGAGCATGGGCTCTAGGCGCATGGGCTTCAGTAGTTGTGGCTCGCGGGCTGTAGAGCGCAGGCTCAGTAGTTGCGGCGCACAGGCTTAGTTGCTCCGCGGCATGTGGGATCTTCCTGGACCAGGCCTCGAATCCGTGTCCCCTGAATTGGCAGGGGGATTCTTAACCGCTTCGCCACCAGGGAAGCCCTCAGTTGAGGTTTTTAATGTTGCCATTGTAACATAATAAAAAGAGTATGGGCTTTGGTGTCTCCAGACCTATACAAATCCCAGCTCTACTAATTACTAGCTGTCTAACTTTAAATTACATTACCACTCATCTACCTCACCTGTAAAATGGGTGTGATATGAATTTTAAATGAGAGGATAATGAATATAAATCATTTAGTCTGACCTAGAGTGAGTACTCACAAATGCTTGCCATAATAATGATACTTAATTGCCATCATAACAGTAATAATTTTCAGTTATTAGATGATTATTTTAATATGTATGGCTCTATACTTTCAATAGATTTCAATGGATTGAAGATTTTTTATCTTTCTCCTAGATTATCTACCTTTTTATCACCAAGCCTCACCAAGTGGGAGTAACTTTAGCTTCAACCAGAATTTGAGACAGAAAATTATTCAGATAGACATTATTTAACTGAAAGGGTTAATGCTAGAATATGCTCTTAAACAATTAGTTTTATAATAAGTCATCCTTCAAATGCTAAAGAATATTGAATGGAAAAGAAAATCTAGTTGGGCCAGTGTTCTAGACAGTTCTGGAGGTACTTTTAGTGTTTGCCTAAATTCGGGAAAGTTTCCAAATATTCCTGTATGTGTAACTTTCTAATACATATATTTAAACTAACTTAAAATGGCAGTATTTGATTGGGAACTATTTTAAATATATCTCTTGTGTTTATTACTTAGCACCGTACCTATTGCACGAGATGACTGTGTAACGATGATCTGTGCGCAGTGCCTGACACACATGGAGGGATTGGGAGATGGCGGTCACTGATATTAATGGTAGTGCATGTTCCGTACTGACAGACCAGCCTGTGTTAGTAACTTTGCAGATTAAAAAGGAGGAACTTCAGGGAGATTCTCAAGGTCAGCAAATGCAGAGAGTCTGGGTCTAGTATAGCTCTTCAGGCTAGTAAGACAGTTACCATATATATCTAGTGAAAAAGGGTCTACATGATTCTTTGTAATTTTTTCAAATCATTTTACTACTCCATTGAAAACTTTGTTAAAGGTTAAGATAGGTACCTTGTGTTATATTAGCAAAAAGATTCTTTTCTAAAAAGGTAATTGTGCATTTACATACACAGAATAAAGGGAGAGGGAACCAGTTCTAAGCAATCCTTTGTGGTTATAGCAAAATTTTATAACATGTCTTTACATTTTGGGTAATGTGTTATATGTTATATGTAATGTGTTTTATGTATGGGGTGTGTGTAGAAGCAGTAAGACCATGAGGTAAGTAGAGAAATAGTCGAAGGATTACCCCTTTCTTCACATCCTTGTTTTCCCACCAACCAACAGTTCAGGCTGTGTACACCGCCTATTGTCAGAACCCAGTTATACATCTGCCCCAGACATAGCCACTGTGCACAGAAAGAAGCCCATCACAGAGTAAATAACAAACTGTTTTAAAGGAAGTCGACTTTGAAGAAAATCTATGCAGTCTATTTGTTTTAAATAAACATTTGTCCAATGCCTGCTTTTCTCTAAAGTAGCTTTGGATTTGATACATCTATACTCCCTTGTAGGTTGAAATATTCTTGAGGACAGGCGTCACAGCTTATATTGTTAAAAAGGAATCCCAGTTCCTTATACACAGAAGGAATTCATCAAATACTTGTTGACCAGATAACTGGGTTGGTTTTGATGGTAATACTCAGATTTTAAGTCCATGGATCTGAGCATTCCTTGCTTTCTCTTACCTTTCCTTAGTACTGCTTTCAAGGAAGCATTATCCATGTGCCCTCTGGCAGCTTCATGAAGCTGCTGACTGAGTTCAATTTTCAACCTTTCTGATGCCAGTGGTAACTTCTCCTGACCACCTTCCTACCTCTACCGGCCACGTGCACCTCCTTACCCCCTCCCCACATTGTTATTTTATCAGAGGTGCAAGAAAGGCCAGAGGTGGAGAAATGATGACTGGATTGAGGTTCACTTCATAGAAAGATGCAAAGATCTTGCCAGATGGGTTGGTTTCTGTTCTCCTGGAAGCCATTAGCTTCTCCAGTGACCGTGCCATCCCTCTGGCTGTGTTCCCCATTCAGCCTTTGGCTTTCGGGAGACTTTATGAGCACTGTGAATGATTAGTTTATTCCAAACCCCAATCCTAATTAGGATTGTTAGGACCCACTCTGCTATAAAGGTTCATTTCCACCTCTTCTCCCAACCCCATTCCAGGACTTCTTTCAGGTTTTTACCCCAAAAGTGGTAAAAAAAAATTTTTGTTGTTGAATATTTTCTGAGGTCTGACAAATCTCTAAATATTAACAAAGAATTTTACATAACAGGTTATAATTCTAAAACACAGTGAGTTATGTTGTAAAAAATAAACACTGTATTGTTTTTTAACATCTTTATTGGAGTATAATTGCTTTACAATGGAGTGTTAGTTTCCGCTGTATCACAAAGTGAATCAGCTATACGTATACATATATCCCCATATCTCTTCCCTCTTGCGTCTCCCTCCCACCCTCCCTATCCCACCGCTCTATGTGGTCACAAAGCACCGAGCTGATCTCCCTGTGCTATGCGGCTGCTTCCCACTAGCTATCTATTTTACATTTGGTAGTGTATATATGTCCATGCCACTCACTCACTTCATCCGAGCTTACCTTTCCCCCTCCCCGTGTCCACAAGTCCATTCTCTACGTCTGCGTCTTTATTTCTGTCCTGCCCCTAGGTTCTTCAGAACCTTTTTTTTTTTTTTTAGATTCCATATATATGAAACACTGCATTTTAAAAAAGGCTTGCTTGTCTCACATCCCAATATTCATCCTTCCTTCTTTTTCTGACCTTAAATTGTTTGTCTCTATTTTTTCAAATTTACCAGAAATTTTATCTCTATTTCTGGATTTCTAATTTGGCAAGTCATTGATTAATGGTTCTTACCACTTAATAATATGATAATATTGATGATATTATATATCATATAATATATGTAATATAATAATATAACATATATAATAATAACTAACCTTTATTAAGCATTTACTGTGCTAATACTTTACATGAATTGTCTGATTTAATTCTCACTTAGTACTCACAAGTAGATACTAATATTACACCTATTTTTGAGATGAGGAAGCAGGCATGAGATGGTAAAACTGATCTTGTTGGAGGTACCTCTGGCTTTGGTGCTGGATTCGGACCTAGGTCAGTTAAGTCTAGTGCCCTCTTGTGTGTGCCTGTGTATCTCATGGCTATTTTAGGTGGTAAACTATATACGGAAAACATAGCCCTCTTCTCCCACCTTTCTCCCTTCAGTCTTTGGGTTCTGTCTGTATCTATTTTTGCACAGGAGGTTGTGTCACATTAGGCATAATCATGTCACATAGGTCTAGGAGGATGGATCATGGATAAATAAAAGGAAAACCACGCTAGTAGGGTTTTTTTTAACCCTACTTTTCCAGGTTGACTGGGTAGGCAGCTTAGTAACTTGTTATTATCTCATAATGATGATCTCAAAGGAAAAACTATGAGCTAGGCTAACTAGTCCCTCTTTTACTAGCAAAGCTTGACAGCAAATGTTGTGTGGGTAGTAAATAGCTAACAGGAAGCTGACAGTTGAAGGGAATGAAATTTGTATTAGTTTCCTTAAAGATAAACCTCACCTTGGAGGTAACAATCTGCTAAGTGCACAGACAGACCTTGAAGAGAAAAGTTATCAAAAGGAAACTGGGTATAAATTAATAAGTCAGATCTTGACTTCCAGATAAAGCCTGTCCTGATTGCTGGACACTGATTGAAAAGGCAATGAAGTAAGCCTGGCTTTCAGCAAGCTTTTGGATTTTGCAGAAAGAGCCCTGAGAGTCCCAAGAATGAAACTTTTTGAATCACTTTACCCAGGCTCCTAACCCGAGAGGAAGGTGTCTGCTGGGGCGCCTGAAATCCCAGTGGCCTGTTTGAGAGGATTCTAGTTAAAATGGACAATTAAAAACAGGTGCTTTGTCCTAGGCTTTCTTCCTAAGGTCTCACATTTATGATACTGTCCTTTTACAAGAGCATGGGTTTAGGAGTCCCAATGTCACCACTGATTCATTGCACTTATTTCTCTCAACCACTTTACTTCCCTGAGCCTTATTTTTCACAATCTATGAAATGGAATAATACCTCATAGGGTTATTTTGGGGATTATGTGAAATATCACTTATTGTTTGGCACATAGAAGATGCTCAGAAAAGGTCAGCTTTTTTTTTTCTGCTTATGAATTGCTATTTTGAAGGAAAAGTAAAGTAAAAGAAGTCATTTCACTGTAAATTCCTGGGTCAGAAAACAGGTTTGATCTCCTGATCTTATAGAATATTATGCGTCATCTCTCATTTAAGACCCTGTGAGCTCCTGATGTAGGGGATAAAATGAAATTTAGTTTGGTTAATGAAAACTCTTAGAAGGTAGTTTTTAAACTGTGATGAAGGTAGGTTAAATGGTAACCAAGTGGGGCCATTTCCAGGGGTCTTGGAGGTGAAACAATTTGTTTTTGTAGTTGTATCTGTGCTTTTACTCTTTTAAATCTCATTTCTAGTCCCTTGGGTTCCATAATAAAATCTTCAGTACTATACATTTTTATTAAACATCTTTTTTGGACTCCAATTTGCATTTCAGATAATATAACAAAATGTATGTGTTTCAAGTATTCACTGCCTAATTGTGATTAGAACATGTAATCCCTCAAAAGATGTTAATTGCAATTTAAATTCACGCTGAATTTAATTAAGTGAGTTGGGGATTAGAAAGTAGATGTAAAGAGTAGTTAAGGGAATACATTTTGAAAAAGCATCCATATTTTTCCTGAAAAATGTAAACCTCTTTCAAGTTTAAGGTTAGAAAGATAAAGGACATATGGAAGAGAAGGGGAGGAAGCAGGTTAAAGGACATATTAGAAAAATTTTAAAACTGTGTTCACAATATGGGTCCTGAATTTAAGCTACCTGTGGTTAAAGAAGGAGGGGTGGTTTGAATAGCCTTCTCATTTATATCCCTGGAGTCTTCTAGTGCATATTAACTTGCTTGGTGTCTGATAGAGACTTCGTTAACCTGAACTCTTTAAGAACTGCCAAGAATGATTAGGAAGGAAGTCGATAGAAACAGAGGTCTTTCAATTCACCTGTTACCTGATGCTTCAATTTTCCTTACAATATTCTGGTCAAGGGGGTGTCTTATGAATAATTAGATGTAATAGACACTTTGTGCATAGACAATTCAGATTTAAGCAGTGCTTTTCTATGATAACTTCATTATATTAATGGAAATAAAGAGTAGTATTGGAAGAAAGACAAATACCTTATTTTTTTCCCCTGATTTCTATAGAATACTAAAATTTGAGATTTAAGGTCTTAAAAAATGTTGAGCAGTCATATGTCTCTGATTGGGAGAATGAAGTATAACAATTAATTATTTGATATTGAATTTGAAAACAATTTTTCAAAAGGAATAACATTGTGCCTCATTTTATTCTTAAAATTTCCCAGGAACACATTTTATTTTATTTTAATATTTATTTATTTGGTTGTGCCAGGTCTTAGTTGTGGCAGGCAGGCTCCTTAGTTGCGGCTCGCTGGCTCCTTAGTTGTGGCACATGGGCTTCTGAGTTGTGGCTCACCAGCTCCTTAGTTGTGGCATGTGAACTCTTAGTTGTGGCATGCATGTGGGATCTAGTTCCCTGACCAGGGATGGAACCCCGGCCCCCTGCATTGGGAGTGTGGAGTCTTAACCACTGCACCACCAGGGAAGTTCCAAGAGTTTGTTTTAAGATGATCTAAAGAGTTTTTTTGTTGTTTTTTAAAATTTCCTGTTTTTATTTTAATTTATTCTTTTGGCCATGCCAACAAAAGAAATGTGGGATGGTTTGCGGGATCTTAGTTCCCCAACCAGGGATCGAACCTGGCCCCCCTGCAGTGGAAATATGGAGTTCTAACCACTGGACTGCCAGGGAATTCCCTAAACACAGTTCTAAATGCAATGGTATTATTCCTACTTTTAAGTCATTTCCTTATTTTCACATGTGTCTAGAAGAGGAAAATATTTACTTCATAAACCTGTTTTGAATGAGTCATACCGTAAATGTGATACACAAACCACAGTGTGTATGTGTGTGTATGTTAGTTACACACATTGGCAACCTAATATTTATTGGACTCTATAAACATAATATAAAAAAACCAAATTTCAAAGACTTTTAGATTGTCTCTTAGTAGAAATATTTCATGTGAAAATTCATGTGGGAAGCTCTGTCTTTGTTTCATTAGAAGTTGAGCATCCTTAAAATAGAAACATGAATCTGACTTTACATCTGGAACAGAGTTCTTTGACTTTGTGCTATATTGTAAGGAGTATTTAAGGGAATACATTTTTTTAAATGAGTAAATACTAAACTCTGTTTTAAAGGAAATAAAAACTCTGTTTTTACTTAAGGTACTATTTGTGACTTTAAGTATTTAAATCCTCATTCATTTTGCTTGCAACCTAAAATCATTCCATGTAAATGTCTTCATTTATTTGCAATTTAATTTCCCCAAAATGACTACTTTGATAATGACTGTCATGGTTTCTTTTTCTAATAACATAAAATTACTGTTATTCTCAATGAAATGATTATTTTTCTTTCAGGTTAGATTCTCACTATCACATAAACATAGTTTTTTTTCACATAAACATAATTTTTGACCAGTGGCATATCAAAGGAAAGGCTTACCATTCATTCACTGCCCTAAAACACATTGTATTGTGGCATTTCGAAGTCACATACAATATTCCAAAATGACTATATAGAATTTTATATTCTTGTACTGTTTAAAAAATTTTTAATAACTTGTTTTTTTCTTATTACAAAAGCAGTATGTATTCCTAGTGGATAATTGAGAAAATATAGGTAAACAAAACAAAGGAATATCATAATCCCACTGGTCTGACAACCATAGGGGTATTTGAATGTGTATTTTCCAGACCTTTTTATCTGTACATATGTTTAATAAAATGAGATCATATAATATACACCATTTTGTAATCCTATTTGTCCACCTAACAATACATTGTGAACATTGTGAAGAGGGTTCTAAAACATTCTTTTTAAAGACTACTGACCGTTCTCATGTGTGGCTGTGCAATGGTTCATTTCAGCCCTGGATAACTTTTGCTATTAAAAAAATAATAATAATGTTAAAATGAAGATCCTTTTAGTAATCTTTTCTTGTATCTGTATTATTTTCTTAGATAAATTTTTTAAAGTGGAATTCCTGGATTAAGGGGTGTGTATGGACATTGTTAAGGTTTTACTATTTACTGCAGCACGTCCAGTATGGTTATAAAGGACGCAAGGTGTCTTTTCCCTGAACTCTGATCAATCATCAGCATTATTAATTTTTTAATTCTTTGCTCATTTGATATTTTCTTCCCACACGACTTTCGTTTTTCTCTTCCCATTACAGGTTGGTCCATGTTGTAAAGATGAGGAGTCCATGTAATATTTTATAGAACAGTGTATTTAATAAATTTTCTCATTTCATCCTCCCCAGTCCTCTCCCAATTTCTACTGCTCATATTTTAGAGTAAAATCTTGAGGGCAACATTTAAAAAGTTGTTCTATTTCTTTTATTTCAACCAAAAGAAAGACACAGTGTGGTTGCTGAATGAGTTGTTTAACTAGATCTCTAACCATGTTATAAATGGTGCCTGTAGAAGGATCTGGGGACAAGACCTTTAAGCTTTTTTTGTTTTTAATCACATCTTTAGATCTCGAAGAATCTGAACTTATATAAGATTGTTTGGGCTGCTGTTATTACAGTGAAACCTGAGAGTATCTTCTCAGGTAATTTTTTTAGAGAAAGTCACTTACAGACATAAAACATTTGACCAAAAGAAAGCCTCAGGTTGTCAGAGTTACTTATACACTGTTGTTCAGCTGGGCCTCTTTATTAAATCATCTCTTGGCAGTCCATTAGTTGTGGTGCTACAGCTATTGCATGGCCCACTAAGCTAATATACCTTCAATCACTAACAGAAGGATAACCTTAATAAAAATTTGAAGTCGATTTAGTGCTTCACTGCTTGCTGACTAGTGTTTTACGCTTTAGTGTGTCTATATAATTTCCATTCCGTGTATTTTTTTGATATTCACATAGATCTTATCTACATAATATATTAGAATCAAATAAAGATTAATGGCCTAGAGAAGGAAGAGTGTTTGGGAGCTCTTATAATCCCAGCTTGGCCACTGCCAGAAACTGTGTGATCTTGAGCAAGTCACTTCCCACGCTGGGCTTCTGTCCAAACCTTATATGTAAAATTTAGGAAATTGGGAAGATATTGGCTGATATTTCTTCCTGCATTACTCTATTATTTGTAGAAAATGTAAATTACATTCTGCTGAATGTAACACATTGAAACACTTTTAACCTCAGCGATGCTTTTATAGGAAATAAAAAGAATTGTTTTATTCTGCCCCCCCATAAAAGTTTGAGTAACTAGAATGAAAAAAACATCCAATTATTCAATGGTAAATGATATAGAAGAAAGCTCACTTAAAGTCAACTAACTTTAAAAAAAGAATTAGCATTTAGTAATAATTACTGAAAAATATTAGTTTTTAGTTTGAAAAAATGGAACTGTAAATTATGGAAATAAGCTTATTTTTTTATTTATTGAACAAAATTCATTTTATATTATAACTGCTAATTCTTGGAGTGAATGAAGAAAGAATCAAGTGTTGTTTTGGAGGGCAGGGATTGATGTAATTTTCCCAAGGAATTGTATGATGATGACATGATGTCACATCTTTTTCTCCTATTTATTTTTGTAACACAATCATAAAGATACAAATATGCAAAAAAAAAATGAGGCTTCATCAATTTTCACAAGTGCTCTTACTTAAAAAAATATTTCAATTACTCTCCTTTTAATACCTATCCTGTCATTTTTTTCTCACTTGTCATTGACTTTGTTCTGATTTCACTGACTAATGAAATCCTGCATCTTCTATAGGACTTGCAATTATATTTAGCAACCTATTTGTGTTTTATTTGTGTTGTATTGTCAGGTGGCTTAAAGTACCAGACAGTTGGTGAGAATAAACCAACCAAAGCTGAGGTACAGAGATAGATATTATTGCGAAGTAGTTGGAGTGTGAGTGTGGGAGGAGAAAATATTTTCTTGAGAATCATTTTAGAAATGGTCATGAAGAACCTAGTGGTAAGACGGGAATAAAGACACAGACCTACTAGAGAATGGACTTGAGGATATGGGGAGGGGGAAGGGTAAGCTAGGACAAAGTGAGAGAGTGGCATGGACGTATATACACTACCAAACGTAAAATAGATAGCTAGTGGGAAGCAGCCGCATAGCACAGGGAGATCAGCTCGGTGGTTTGTGACCACCTAGAGGGGTGGGATAGGGAGGGTGGGAGGGAGGGAGATGCAAGAGGGAAGAGATATGGGGATATATGTATACATATAGCTGATTCACTTTGTTATACAACAGAAACTAACACACCATTGTAAAGCAATTATACTCCAATAAAGATGTCAAAAAAAAAGAAAAAAGAAAAAAGAAATGGTCATTTCATTTGTGAGTCTTTCCTTGCTGTGATGTCTCTGGTTTCCCTGTACAACCTAAACCTAAATTCTTCAGGGACTTGGAGAATGAATACTTGTATGATGAGGGCTTGCTGGGCCATTTGTATATGAGATTTTCTATGGCTGTAGAATACCCAGGGGGTCTATATTTATCATCTTATTTAATCCTCACAAAACTGTTACGAAGTGGATGTTGTTATTCCCATTTAATAAAGTGAAGAAACTGAGATTTAAAGAGTTTTCATAGCCGAGTATGTGATCAGGTTGTTTTGAAACTAAGTCTTCTGACTTCATTATCATTGCTTTTTCTACTTTTTCAGATATGTCTCTGTGATTATTTTATTTTATTTTTTACCATCTCTTTTTTTAAAATTAATTTTTATTGGAGTCTAGCTGATTTACAATGTTGTGTTAGTTTCAGGTGTACAGCAAAGTGAATCAGTTATACATAAACATATATCCACTCTTTTTTAGAGCCTGTTCCCATATAGGTCATTACAGAGTATTGAGGAGAGTTGCCTGTGCTATACAGTAGGTTCTCACTAGTTACCTATTTTATAAATAGTAGTGTGTATATGTCAATCCCAATCTCCCAATTTATCCCTCCCCCCCTTTTCCCCTTGGTAACCATAGGTTTGTTTTCTACATCTGTGACTCTATTTTTGTTTTGTAAATAGGTTCATTTGTGCCATTTCTGTCTCTGATGATTTTAAATTAAAACGGTTATTTAACGTGATATCTTTATCATCTTTAAAACAAGGGTATCTGTTTTGAATATCAGATAAGCCCATAGAGTCTTTAAGTATCCACATTATGTTAATGTTTAAAACAGTGACTTGGAAAGACATTTTTACAAATTACAAGCAGAGCTCTGAAGCTTCAGTTTTCATAGGTAGTAAGTAGTAACAGTAATTCTGTGGTTTTGATTAATTTATGTTTTTATTAAGTAAAGATCTATTAATGCTTATTTTTTGAAATTTCCTCTGTAAACCCCAAAACAAAGTAAACATGAAAAAGCTAAATCATAATATTATATAGTTACATTTCTCTACTTTTTTGTTTACTTTCAAAATTTTTATAAATCTACAAAGTCAGGTTTATGGATGTATGACTTATAGATATTAAAATTCCCTCTTTTAAAGTATGTAGTTTGATTAGTTTGGAAAATAAATAAAGTTGTGTAGAACATTGCTATCATGCTAAAAAATTCTTTTGTGCCTCTTTTCCTTTTCCCTACCTGCAGTCCCTGACAGCTAGTGATCTGAATTCTGTCTGTATAGTTTTGCCTTTTCCAGAATATCATATCAATGGACTCATATAGTACATAGCCTTTTGTGTCTGGCTGCATTTGACCAGCAAAATGCTTTTGAGATCCATCCATGTTGTTGCATGTATCAGTAGTTCATTCCTTTTTGTTGCCAAGTAGTATTCTCTTGTACGGATGTATCATAATGTGTTTATTCACCAGTTGATGGATATTTGGGTAATTTCCAGTTATGAGCTATTACAAATAAAGCTGCTCTGAATATTTGAGTACAAGTTCTTGTATGAACATATTAATATCTGTCTCTTGGGTAAATAAATACCCAGTGGTGGGATAGCTGGGCCATATGGTAAGTATATGTGCAACTTTAAAAGAGAATGGTAAACCTTTTCCAAGGTGGCTGTATCATTTGGATTCATTCCAGAAATACATGAGAATTCTATCTGGTCCACATCCTAACCAGCTCTGAACTATCAGGGTTTTGTTTTGTTTTGTTTTGTTTTGTTTTTAAGTTTTAGCCCTTTTAGTAGGTGTGTAGTGGTATCTCATGATTTTAATTTACATACTTCAAATAACTAATGATGTTTAGCATCTTTTCTTGTGTTGATTTGTCACCCATATCTCTTCTTTAGTGAAGTGTCTGTTCGAATCATTAGCCCACTTTTTTATTGGATTGTCATCTTATTATTTACTTGTAAGAATTTTAAAAATATATTCCACCTACAAGTCCTTTATCAGATGTGTGTTTTGTAAATATATTCTCTCAATATGTAGCTTGCTTTTGCATTTTCTTAACAGTGTCTTTGAAGGAAAAAAAGTTTTAAATTGTGATGAAGTCTAATTTATCATTTTTTAATTTTAAAGTTACAAGTTTTGTGTCCTGAGAAATGTTGTCCTAACCCAAAGTCACAAAGATTTTCTCTATGTTCTCTTCTAGAAGTTTTATAGATTTAGTTCTTACATTTAGCTCTATAATCCATTCCAGCTTATGTTTCGCATACAGTGTGTAAGGGTCAAAGTTCTGGTTTTTGTTATTGTTGTTTTTTGCATAGAGATGTCAGTTACCACTTACTGAAAAGACTATTCTTTTCCCATTGAATTACTGTAGCACCCATGTCAAAAATCAATTTACCATTTCTATATAGATCTATTTCTGGACTTTCTATTCTGTTCCATTGATCTACATACTTGTCCTTAAGCCAGTACCACACTATCTTAACTAATATAGCTTTATATTAAGTGTTGAAATCAAGTTGTGTGAGTCTTCCAACTGTTTTTTCTTTTTCCAAGAAGAAGATTTCCAGATAAATTTTAGTCGTCTTGTCATTTTCTTCTAAAAATCCTGCAGGGATTTTGATTGGAATTACATTAAATCTATAGATCAATGTGGGGAAATTTGACATTTTAATAATTGAGGATTCTAATACATACGTCTCTATTTAGGACTTTAAATATTTCTCAAATATTTCATGGTTTTGGTGTGCTATTGTAAATGGTATTTTTATTAATTTCAATTTTAATTTAGTCCTTGCCAGTATATAGATGTTTCATTGATTTTTACACCTTGTATGCCGCAACATTGCTAAATTCACTTATTATTTCTTGGAGTTTGTTTTGCTTTTTGTTTTTTTTTGGTCAACGTTTTCTAGGATCATATAATTTGTGAAAAAAATGGGTTTATTTCTTCTTTTCCGATCTCTCTGCCTTTTATTTCTTATTCTTGCATTATTACATGGCAAAGACTTTCAGGCCAATGTTGGATAGAAGTGGTAGTAAGAGTAGAGATCCTTATCATGTCCCTGATTTTAGGGGGAAAGCATTCAGTCTTTTCTCATTAAGTATGATGTTATCTGTTTGGTTTTTGATAAAGATGCCCTTTATCAGTTGGAGGAAATTCTTATCAATTCTAATTTTCTGAGAGTTTTTATCATGAATATATATGGAGTTTTGTCAAATACTTTTTCTCCATCTATTGATCTGATCATATGTTTTTTCTTTTAATCTGTTGATGTGGTGAATCGCCTTGATTGATTTCAAATCTTAAACCAAGTTTGCATTCCTGGAATAACTCCACTTGGTCATGATATATTATCCTTTTTGTATATTATTGAGTTTAATTAGCTAAAATTTTGTAAGTTTTGTGTTTGTCTATGTGCATGAGAATTATTGTTCTGCAGTTCTTTTATGATGTTTTGACTTGGTTTCAGTATCAGGCTAATGTTGGTTTCATAAAATGATTTTTCCCTCTTCTTGTATTTTCTGGGTGAGTTTTTACAGAATTAATATTATTTCTTCTTTAAATATTTGGTAGAATTCACCAGTGAAGCCATTTGGTTTTGGAGATTTCTTTTGTGGGAAAATTTTAAACCACAGATTCAATGTCTTTAATATATAATGGGCTATTTTTTTTTATTTAAAAAAATATTTTATTTATTTATTTATTTAGGTTGTGCCAGGTCTTAGTTGTGGCATGCAAGCTTCTTTTTTAAAATAAATAATTAATTAATTAATTTGGCCACGTCAGGTCTCAGTTGTGGCACTTGGGATCTTCGCCGTGGAATGTGGGATCGTTCGTTGTGGTGCACGGGCTTCTCTAGTTGTGGCGTGCTGGCTCAGTAGTTGTGGTGCGCGGGCTTAGTTGCCCCATGGCATGTGGGATCTTAGTTCCTCGACCAGGGTTCAAACCTGCGCCCTCTGCATTGGAAGGTGGATTCGTAACCACTGGACCACAAGAGAAGTCCCTATAATGGGCTATTTGGGTTATTTATTTATTCTTGAGAGAGCTTTGGTTACTTGTGCCTTTTAAGGAACTTGTCCATTTCATCTAAGTTGTCAAATCTGGGGGCATAATGTTGTTCACAATATTCTTATTCTTTAAATATCTGAAGGACCTCAAGCTGTCACTTCTTTTATTCCTGAAATTGATCATTTCTATCTTCTCTTTTTCTCCTGGAGCAAAGATGGGCAATCTATGGCTTGCAGGCTAAATCAGGCTTGCAGCATATTTTGAACAGTAGATGACTTAAGAATGGTTTGTACATGTTTTAAATGGTTAGAAAAAAATCAAAAGAAAATAAAACTTCATGACACACAAAAATTAAATGAACATGAAATTTTAGTATGCATAGATGAAGTTTTATTTGAACACAACCACACTCGTTATGTTGTACATTATCTATGGCTGCTTTTGTGCTATAACAGTAGCACATATGGGCTACAAAGCCTAAAACATTTATGATGTTGCTGTGGTATGATAAAAAATATATCTAATCTCTGTTCCAGGTTCTTGGTACAGACCTTCAAAAACCCTCGGAATTTCCTGAGTGATTAGAGTGTCTTTGTTATTCTAATTAGGTGACTCTCATGGGCCCCTAGATAACTTCAGGAAGGAGGCTGGTCATAAGAAAGACCAAACATGTGATTAGGGTATTGGAACTTTTAACCACTTGACCTCCTGGGAATGAGAGGGGGCTGGAGATTGAGTTCAATCACATAGTCAATGATTTAATCAATTATGCCTACATAATGAAACCCAGATTAAAAACTCTGGACACTGAAGCTCAGTGATGCTTCCTGGTTGGTGAACACATTGATGTGCTGAGAGTGTGATGTGCTCTGAGTCCATTGGGGCCCAGCCTGGAAGCTCCCAGACCTCACTCTATATGTACCCCTTATATAAAACTATGTTTGGAAGTATAGCACTTTCATTGAGATCCATGAGTTGTTCTATTGAATTATTGAATGAGAGGGGGTCATGGGAACCCCTAAATTTATAGCCGGTTGGTCAGAAGTGCAAGTGGCCTGGCGACTCTGAAAGTTCAGCTGCCATTTGAAGTGAGGGCAGTCTTGTGGAGGACTGAGCCTTTAACTTGTGGGGTCTGCAATAACTCCATGTGGTTAGTGTCAGAATTGTATTGCAGTATATTCAGTTGTGTTAGACCAGTTGGGTTGAAATGGAACAGTAACCATTTACAGAAAAAGTATCCCAATCCCTGTTCTAAAGGTATATTAGTTTTATTGATTTCTTTCCCCCCAGAGAACCAGCTTTTGATTTCATGGATCTCTATAATCTTTCTCATTTTGATTTCATTAGTTTCTGCTCATATCTTTATTTAATTTCCTTCTTATGCTTATTTTGTGTTCAATTTGCCCTTCTATTCCTAATTTTTATGCCTTTGGAATTATACCATCTCTTTCCATCTTGGTGTTCAGTGACATCATGTTTGCAGCTTGAAATTGGCCATGGTAGGAGCACTTATAGCACAAAAATCAGCAAATATTGCAAACTGATGGTTCTGCCTTCATCCTGAGAGCCAGTTGTTAAACTTACCAGCATACTACTTATAATAGCGATAACACAGCTCTTTTTTTAATTAAAAAAAATTTTTTTAATTGAAGTATAGTTGATTTATGTTGTGTTAGTTTTAGGTGTACAGCAAAATTATTCATATATATTTACATATATTTATATATTTTTTCCAGATTTTTTTCCATTATAGGTTATTACAAGGTACTGAATAAAGTGGTCCTCGTTGTTTATCTATTTTATATATAGTAGTGTGTATCTGTTAATCCCAAACTCCTAAGTTATCCCTCCCCCCCTTTCCCCTTCGGTAACCATAAATTTGTTTTCTATGTCTGTGAGTATATTTCTGTTTTGTAAATAAGTTCATTTGTATCATTGTTTTAGATTCCACATGTAAGTGATATCATATATTTGTCTTTATATCATATATTTGTCTTTGACTTACTTCACTTAGTATGATACTCTCTAGGTCCACCCATGTTGCAGGAAATGGCACTATTTCATTCTTTTTTATGGCTGAGTAAATAATATATTCTGTTGTTTATATATACCACATCTTCTTTATCCATTCATCTGTCCATGGACATTTAGGTTTCTTCCATGTCTTGGCTATTGTAAATAGTGCTGCAATGAACATTGGGGTGCATGTATTTTTTCGAATTATGGTTTTCTCTGGATATATGCCCTGGAGTGGGATTGCAGAATCATGTGGTAGCTCTATTTTTAGTTTTTTAAGGAACCTTCATACTGTTCTCCATAGCAGCTGCACCAACTTACATTCCCACCAACAGTGTAGGAGGGTTCCTTTTTCTCCACTCCCTCTCCAGTATTTATTTGTAGACTTTTTGATGATGGCCATTCTGCCTGGAGTGAGGTGATACCTCATTGTAGTTTCGATCTGCATTTCTCTAATAATTCGTGATATTGAGCATCTTTTCATGTGCCTGTTGGCCATCAACACAGCTCTTTTTTAATCCTCTCAGGGCACCTAACATAAAAAGATGATCTTAAAAGTTAATTCAGAAAAGGAAAAGACTTGTTAGTGAAAAAATGTGATTTAAAATATAGATTTTAAATCTAAAATTCTAAAAGAGATTATGCAGTCTTGATCCTGAAGTCATGAAGAATAGGATAGTAGGTTCCATTTGTTAGTGATTTCAATGTAGTCCTTTTTGAGGAAAAGTGCCTTGATTAGATGATCTGTAGAAGTCCATTGCAGTTCTGTGAATCTATGGTAAGTTATTTCCCAGAAGATGGTAGGAAAGCTATTTTATTGCTAATGAAAAGCTGATGAGTGAGTTATTGCTGAGGGATTGATCCATTGCCCTTTTAAGAAGCTCTGAGATTCCCAGACCTAATGGATGGAAAAGAGCAGAAATAACAGAGTTAGGTAGCTCAAGCCTAAAATTTGTAAGAAACATTAGATGGTTTGACATAAGTTGTCACTTATGTTTTGTGGATGCCCTTCTAAGCAAAGTGTTAGGCGAATTCTTGGCCAATTTCTCTGTTGGTGTGCTGAGAGCTTAGTTCATGTGTTTGGCATTAAATAGAGCTTCCATTAATTGATCAGAAAAGTGTTTGTATATCACTAGGAGGTATTGAAAAAGCCCACTTAAAAGGAAATTTTAGTAGTTAATTTCTGTGCTGCCGTAGCTTTGATCCCATTGATCTTCTTGTGTTATAGCCATTATGATGTCTCTGTTCTAGCCCGATACTGTGAGCAGATACTCTATTGTGTTTGTTTTTGTATTCTCAGTGCTTAGCGTTGTAAACTGCTTAATAAATTTTTGTTGAATGAATGAATAATTAAAGGAACATTTATTTTATTCCTTTTTGGCAGGACGTAGGGAACCCAAAAGATTAAGCACAATTAAATTTCAGGAATATTGAGAAAATTGGCATTAAAAAAAAAGATGTAATGTCAAATTGTGTGTAATATTTCAAGTACATTTTGTTCAGCTTCATCCTAGATATTTACAAGTGTTTAATAAGCTATTAATAAGTAAGTAACATATATTTTCAATTTAATAGTTGATATTATGAGTTACAATCACACTTTGTTCCTCTGAGTATTCAGCATTAATATAACAAGTAGGACTGTTTAGGTAGTTTCTTCTTGGTATTATCTTCAGTATCATTCAGCTTTTAGTTAGATATCGATTGAATGCAACATTATTCAAGGTTTGCCTAAAGATTAAAGAGAGAACCTCTAAAATGCTAGTTATATTTAACATATAACATTTATTATATGCTTTTTTTCTAATAAATACATAATCAGTACAAAAAACCTTGAAAATCTGGGAAAAGCATGAAGGAAAAAAATATCCATAATCCTATTACCCCAATATAACCACTATGAGTGTTTTGGTGTATGCCCTTTTTATACTATAAATCTACAAATATCATATTAAAAATAATATATAAAATAGGCCGTGTGGGTGTTATAGAGAGGGTAGAGGGAACATCTGGAGATGAGTTCTATTCTGGCTTTGCCACTAGCCAGTATGACCTTGGGAAAGATCCTTTATCTCTAGAGTTCTGTTTCTTCCTTTATAAAGGGATTGTCCCAGTATATAAGGGCCTTTTCTCACTTGAAAATTCTGATTTCATTGAAACTGAACACCTTTGAAGACATATTTCGGAGGATGAAATCGAAAGTGTTTAAGTCTATATTCATCTTAATTATGAGGCAGATTTAAAAATCTTAAACTGGTATAAATATTTCTTGCTAGTATCATTAGGTTTTTGTTATTATGAAGCAGTTATACTTAAAGTAGCAAATTTCTCTTGGAACAAGAATCACAATCTGAATTCCAGATGAAGGTATTTGAGCTGATAAATATGTTTGTAGGAAAGTGTTAAAATAATTCTCATCAGCCTTTAGGTATGTGACCAGAAATAAGATATACAGTATCGACACTATTTTCAGTACATGGTATTTTATCAAAAAAGCATACCAAGGAGAAAAATCAAAGCAACTATTTTACTTGATTATTTTTGCACCTCAAGAAAATTGATTTTGTCTCCCCTTCCCTCCTCCATGCATATTATAAAAATGTAGATTGGTATGCAAGAACTATTGCATATGATGCACCAAAGCTTTAAAAGTGTTCCAAGGTGTCTGGTTTATCTTACAAGGGTCCGTTTTCACATTAAACAATTTTTGTTGAACAATTAAGATGTCCTTTTACTTTTACCATTTCTTAGTAGGATTTTTGGTATGCATTTTAACTGTTATTTAAGAGTCCCCATATGCTTAGAAAGGAATCAGAATGTATGTGCCTTTTTTTTTTTTTTTTAAAGCCTCAGCACAATGTAGGTTATTCCATCAATACCATCAAATGACTGGGAGCTGGAGTTGGAACAATATGTAAAAATACAGCTTGCGAAAGATTTCCTTTATTAGCTGTCATCATCCGCAGAATATATGTTCAAATAAACGTTGTGTAATAACTAAATTTGAGATTAATAGGCCCCTTAAGAAACAGCGAAGTCATTCAGAATTGTCAGTGAAAAATAGGCTATAAGACTGTAACATGCACATATTGTCCTGCTTACATGCTCTCTCTGGTGTCATTCCCATTTATCACTGTCGGCGGGCTCGGTTCTCATTAAAACACTCTTGCACAAAAGCAACTTAATTTTCTTAAGAGGAGAGGACACCTGATTCAATTTGGCACCCAGAAGCGGTAACGTGAATATATTTTTTCCTTGCCTGAATTGAGATGAATAGTTACAAACAAGAATAGCCACCCCCCCACATTCACCTCAAGATTAGGGATGTTAAATATTTTTTTCCATTGATATCAAGAAATGGACCCATAGAAATAGGCAAGAAATGTTGCTTACTCTCAGAAAAGCAGCTGGATGGCATTTTCTCATAACTTGCATATAGATGAACATCTCTTCATTCCTGTAGTGTTTTCAAAACAAAGAATGAAAGCGGTCATTAAGATGGTGAATTTTAATGGTATATTAAATAATCTTTCTTTAAATTGGAGAATGCCTTGTAGCAGTTCTGTAGTCTTCATTTAGATGTATTTGTTGAGAAGAAATATTCAGTAATGACTTTAAAACAATATTCTACTTTTTAGCCATTGCTGCTTAAAAAATACAACACAAATAATGGAATCAAATGAATAATGCCCCTTTAATATTGAGCATGGTAAATAAACTCGCATGTAAATTGATGTCTTATATATACTTTTGTGTGGTATGGTTCAATAATACTTAAAGGTAATATAGACATGTATAACTCAAATTTTACTTGCTATGAGATTTATACAGTGAAAATAGTGGTAATTAAGTAGTACTAAAATGTCCTAGCAACTAAGGTGCTTGTCAGCCAATTATAATTTTTAAAAACAGGCAGAAAAAGCTTTTCTTAATTCTTTTTTTTTTTTTTTTTGGCCTTTCTATAGCATTTTGCAAAATACCTTACAAGTAAAAAGAAAATGTTTTGTATTTCCTTATTTAATTGGAGACCAAGGATAGGAATTCAATCTTTGATGTCTTTATGCTTTTTCCAACTACACCGATACTTAGAAAGGGAATAAATATTTAGGCTAGTTCTCCTTCTTGTGACTCAGAGGCAGGGGGTGATATAAATTCACATAGTTGAGGAACTTTTCCAGGTTAGGATAATGCAGCTTTGATCTCCAACAACCGTCACCAATAGTCAATTTTTTTTCTGTTGGTTTTTCATGATGTGTTATGCCATATGCAATGGGAACAAGAGATTATGCTAAATAAAACTTAATAGCCTAGTCAAGTTTATGTCTTGGAAACGCTTTTGATTTATCTAACCTGCCTCATTAGTACTTTATTACTTACTCCTTTGTTTAGGAACCTGATTGTATCAGTTAGGCTTCAAGTAATAGGAAATCAGACTAAAAGTAGCTTAAACAAGCAGGGACTTATTTTTCTCATGTACCAAGATGCCTGGAGGTGCGGCTGGCTGGCATTTGTTCTGTGGCTCAATCATATTAGAGTGGTTATCTCTGCGTTGCTCTTGGCCTTTCTCTGCTGGATGCAAGGTAGCTTTCACTGCTCCAGGCAGGAAGAACGGAAGAAGGGCAGTGCCAGAAACCAACTTCCCTAACCCCCAACCATCAAGCGGAAACCGATTTATATCTCACTGGCCAGGAGCTTGTTGCGTGGCCACCCTAGCTTTTCCTATTTCACGTGTACTTTTTGTGTCTTATTTAAAAATTTTTTTCCTTTTCAGGAGGCATACAGTGAATCTCATATTTTCTTCTAAGAGTTTTAAAGTTGTGCCTTCCAATTCTAGGTCTCTAATTTATGTCGTATTTTCTTTTCTAGCATATTGTGAAAAACTCAGTTTTTCCTCCTTTCCCAACTGTGTTACGGTGGAGCTGCTGTCATATACAGCTTTCTCACATTGTCTGTACTTTTTTTATTGTAAACTCCTGTTCACTGGGGGTAGTTTAATTGGGAATCTGCTTTGTTCCAGATTATTGAAGTGACTCCAAAGAGAAGTTCTGCGTTTGCTTCTTTCCTGGCCTCAGGGGTTCCACCGGTCTTTGATCCGTTTTGTCTTTTCTTTTCTCCGAATTAATCGTTAGTTTGGGATTCTTGAGTCACATGGGTGGTGTAAATTCCATTCCGTGCCCACCCTTGATGCCAGGCCCTGTGTTACATTCGTGACTGTCTGAGGAGCGTTTTCTAGTTGCCCTCGCCTGGTGGGCAGCCCCTTCAGCATCCTGCTCTGCTGGCCGCAGGTGCCTCAGCTCCGGTCCTCACCCTTTGCAGCCAAAGGCAGTGCGTCCTAGTGCTTCTTGCGCATGCGTCAGTATCGCCTGGGAGAGTGCAGCCTCAAACCCCCTGTTTGACCACTCTGTCTTTGACTAACTTCCATGTGTGTCCTACCAGGGTTTTTGTTTTGTTTTGGCTCAACTATACATTTAAAATGTTATGTTCTTATTATCTATTGAGTGGTGTGAATTTGAGGATTATATACATGAAATGCCGTCTTACATACTCCTTTTCCCCACCCTTACCCTCTCTTTGGGCAACATCTCTGACAGATCTCAAGGTTTTTCTGGTCACTTTTCGTTACAAAAACAGTCATATATTTAGTAATTAAGTTTAACTTTCTGGTATTATATGATTCGGGGAAGTCTAGCTTAAACAAGTTCTCTTCTTTGCCAACCTAGGCCTAATCTGTGTTTTTTGTTTTCTGTTTTTTTGGGGGGGGGGTTGGGGACAGAAGGAAGGATTTATTACTTGCAGCAAGTAAGGAGAACACCGGGGCTCTTTTCCCAAAGCAGTGTCTCCCTGAACTTCAAAATTGGGGAAGTTTTAAACTACGGGTACGTGCATATTCATAAGGGGGCTTGAGCAGAGAAGAATTCAGCATAGAATTGGGGCAAAGGTCGACAGAGCCCAAGCTTTAGTTTGTTGAAGTCAGGAGGGTCAACATCATCATTCCATCCTCCACCTGGGTGGGAGCCTTAGTTGCTGGTGTCAGGACTTTACTGAAGCTCAAGTTCTTTGTCTCGTTGCAGAAAGAATTCAAGAGACAGAGTGATAGGTAGGAAGTGGATTTATTTGGAGAGGTCACATACCATGGACAGAATGAGGTCCTTCTCAAAAGGTGAGAGCGGCCCTGGGAGACACATGCTCCACAGAGTGAGGACCAGCTCAGAAGGCGAGAGGCCCTAATCTGTGTTTGTAAAGCACAGAAAATTGTACTTTTTTCTTAATGAATATATACACGTATACAAATATAATCTTTTTTTTTTTTTTTTTTTTTTTTTTAAATAAACAGGTAGGTAGAACCAGTGGGGAAGAAGGTATGGTCTGTTTTCACTATTTTTTTACTTTCTCACCCTCCCTCCTCTGTAGAGTCAGGGGTGAGAGTAGGACCACTGGATTAGAGGGAGAGGGACAGAGTCTGATCTTACTGGTGCTGGTCTAATCTGGCCCTTAGTGCCCTCTGTCATAGCAGGTGTCCACCTTCTATTTCTTTTTCCAGGACAGGTTGGGGAGGGAGTTCTTCAGAGTACACCTGCAGCTTCCAACCCTCAACACAGCCCTTCAGCCTCTCATTGCTGGAGTCTCTTCGCCCTGGAAGGCTGCTATGTAGGGTCTCTCACAATGAATCAAGTTTCATGGCAGTCCTCTGAGGCACCTACCTGGCCCCTGGGATTGACGGAACCTTGCCCCATCACTGAACTGAAGTATACTTTGCCCAACTGCTTACCTCCGTCCTTGCCCTACCCTTGTGGCCTGTCCTAGGCAGCCTCCCCAGCTTTGCTGTCTGTCCTGTCTTTCCTGTCCTAGGCAGCCTCCCCAGCTTTACCTGTCTCTGGTTCATTACACACCCTCCCTGTCCCCCCAGCGCAGTTGGAGGGAATAGACCGTGATGGTTCCACGAGCGCTCACAGAGTGCACTCCACCTCCTGTGGCAGCCTGGCGAGCACTTTCTCCCTCAGTAAACGCCCATCCCCAGTTTGGGAGGCATGGCAGGCACATCAGCTTTCTCCCCTAGAGGAAGAAGAAAAAGTCAAAAAACCCACTACTCCTAGAAATTTCCTTTTATCAATCTCCTCCAGAACATCTAGGCTTTTCTTATATAGGCTGCATGTGAAATGGTCCCTAGCTTAGTTTTCATGTCTTTTTATAAGCTCTGCCTTGATATGTCTGGAATATTACTTTAGACTAGTGGGATACTTGCCACACATTCTCCTTAGCTTGGAGCATTATTAGAAATTCCGAGACAACCATAAATGTTCCATTTTAGCATTTTAGTAAGCATTGCTGTATACGTTGGCTGGGTAAACAGGTTATGCAACAGCGAACACCGAACACCACACAGGAAGTTTCATAAATTAATTTGTAACAGATCGTTCACACTCAGTGTAAACAATGGATCTCATTTTTTTTTTTTCTGAGTGGACTGATGAGGGAAAGAAAAAGAGGGGTGTTGGACCAGCATTATGAAAACTGTAGATATAGTGTTACAAAGAGAAGACTTGGGTAGGGGCCAACAGTGTCATATATTTGGGGTGCAGTCATTTTATAAGGGGACCACATGTTTATGTAACTCCAGAGCATGGAACATGGTCAGTGCACAGCAGTTATGGAAGGTGAAGGTTTTGGGCTTACTGTCAGGTAGGACTTCATAACATTCAAGGGCATTCAGCAATGCACTTGATTTCCTGAGTTAGAGAACACTCTGTCGCCATGCTTTTCAGTGTTTTTTTTTTTTTTTTTTTTTTTTAATTTACCTTTTTATTTCAAATAATTCCAAGTAAGTTATGAAGAAATTAATTTGTTATTGAACTTGCTCAATTTTCCAAAATAATTTAATAAAGCCATGCTGTAATATATAATGAAACATTAGTAAAATACCATACATCAAGTAAAACTGGGCTGATACTAAAAGCAATATATTATCTAAAAATGTACAGTATAAAGGAAGCCAATCTACTCAGTATTAAAAAACCACCTCAATATGAACTTTTTTAGTTAGCATTGATCAAATTATCCATCAAACATGATTACACCAAGGTATGTACTTTGCACATGGGATTCCTGAGTTAATAATGAAAACATTACTGTGCAGGACATTTAGTTAACATAAAAACTATTCATTCATTCATTTATTCATTCATTCTTTGGTTCAGTAATATTCGTTGAGGGTTTACTACAAGTCAGGTGCTGTTCTAGGCGGTGAAGATACAATCTTGTACAAATTAGACAAAATTCTTCTTGTGATGGAACATTCTAGAGGGGGAATGGGTAATTAAGTTGTTTCTGGCAAAAGAGATAATAAATAAAATGCACTATTTAAAAATCAGAATGGATAAACAACAAGGTCTTACTGTATAGCACAGGGAACTATATTCAATATCCTCTGATAAACTATAATGGAAAAGAATATGAAAAAGAATATATATATGTATAACTGAATCACTTTGCTCTACAGCAGAAATTAACACAACATTGTAAATCAACTATACTTCAATAAAATTAAAAAAAAACTTTAAAAAGATAAATAAAAATCAATGGACTCTCTCAGGTGTGGCTTCTAGAAGACAGAAGAGAGGAAACTCATATCCTAAGACAGTCTGGTCATATAAACTGAGGGGTCCTCCCTTCAGAACAAATTGTCTTTGGTGGTTCACGTTTGATCTCAGTACATGAAGTTTGTACACAGCCATGTTTGTTTTAATATAAAAATGAAAGTACATTTTTGGTTTATTTTCAAAACCAAATATTCACAGGCTACAGATACTTGTGGAAGGTGTCCTCTGTTCATCCTGTGGCTTCTCATACCCCCAGCACACTGATGTATGCTCCAGAGGGTTCTCAACCTCCAGCTCGTCATGCAGCCAGCAAGAGATATCACTAACATGCAAAGTAGGGATTGAAATCTTAATTTTATTTAAAAATAAAATATGTATTCCATTTTTAACACAAAGGGATTTAAAATGCGAACAGTAAATGGCTCAACGTCTTCCTGCCCAGATATAGAAATGCAACACATTTAAAAGAAGAAGACAAACAGGACAGACAGAAGAAAATGAAAAATAAAAATGACCCCCACCAAATTCCTTTCAAACAAATTTAATCAGAGTTAAGAGGTTTTTTCCGTGATCCCTTTCAGAAAAAAGTGTTTTTTATACTTGTCTGTGTATATATGTGTGTGTGTGTGTACACATTTACACAATAGGAATGTGATATTATGATTATAATAAGAAATATATATTTGGTCTTTGTCTCAATTCCTGGCACAGAGCTCCTAAAATGATTAGATTTCGTAAGTGAAGAGAGCTGGAAAAGGTGTCTTTTGTTATGCTAAATAGATGACTTTTGGAAAGCCCCTAGCTAACCTGAGGATGGGGCTGGTTGCCAGGGGAACCAACCAGAGATTAGAAGGTTGGACCTCTGGGGAGGGGAGAGGGGCTAGAGATTGAGTTCAGTCACCAATGGCCAATGTTGAAATCAATCATGCTATGTAATGGAGCCTCTATAGAAACCCAAAGGATGAGTTTGGACAGCTTCTGGGTTGGTGAGCACTGGAGGTGATGAGAGAGGCATGCGATCAGAGGGCATGGCAACTCCACAGCCTTGCCCCATACCTTGCCCTCTGCATCTCTTCCATCTGGCTGTTCCTGAGTTATAGCCTTTTATGATAAAGCAGTAATCTAGTGAGTAAGCTGAGTTCTGTGAGCTGCTCTAGCAAATTAATCAAACTGGAGGGGACTGGGTTGTGGAACCTCCGATTTATAGTCAGTTGGTCAGAAGCACAGGTGACAGCCTTGACTTTTGATTGACATCTGAAGTGGGGACAGCCTTGTGGTTCTGAACCCTTAACCTGGGGAATCTGATGCTATTTGAGGGTAGATAATGTCAGATAATGAGTTGAATTGTAGAAAACCCAGCTGGTGGTGGGTGAATTTCATGGTGGTGTGGAGAAACACTTACTGAAGGAATTACACACACTGTTTTGAAACTTGCTTTTTTTACTTAAAATATCTTAGCCTGCTTTAACATCAGTATATGCAGGTCATCTTTTTAGTGGCTACAGAGTATTCCTTGGTAATTCTAGATTTTATTTAACTGACTCTATTGCTATATACTGGTGGCAAATTTTAAAACATTTTTAATATTACATTAAGCATATGTATATAACTATATAAGAATAGGGAGGTTAAGAGAAGTAAAATACGATGCTGTGAGAGAGATACTTATACTGGGTGAGAGACCAAAGTCTAAATGTCATTTCCACTGCTTGGCTGTGGTGCCAGGTGGCAGATCCAGTCTTCTTTGTCTGCCAATCCTTGGATTCTGCCAAATACATAGAATAATGTAGTTGGAGAAGTAGACTTTGGACATTCCTGGGAATCCTACTTATTTTAGAAATCCAATTAGCAAACATGGAGGTGCTCAGGATGAGCTTCATCAGATTCCTTCCTTAGCAGCCTTGAGTCTCTCGTGGGGCAGGGAGGCGTGTAGATAGGTCATTCAATAGTGTGACAAGTGCCAGGGCAGAAGTATGCTCAGGATGTTGTGACAGCAGGTATGGGGACACTCAGGCCACCCAGAAGTATGGATGTGTGAGTGTTGAGGAGGTGACTGAAAGCTTCTTGGAAGCACGATGCTTAAGCTGAGTCACTAAGATAAATGGGAGTTCCCTGGCAGGCAGAAGGGCATTCCAGGCCAAGGCGCAAAGAGGTAAGAAACAGCATGATGAGTGTGGGGAATCACAAGTAGTTTAGTGCTGTCAGAATATAAATTGTGAGGCAATAAATGAGATGGACAGACACCTGTTCACGGACGGCCTTGTAGTTCATGCTGAGGAGCTGGGAATTCCCCCTTAAGTCAAAAGATACACCTGTCTTTATATATCAATTAAAAGCTCTCTAAATATTTGTCAGCACTTTTTGGAACTCTGGAAAACGTAATGGCTTCCTATGCTGCAACGGCAAAATTAAGCCAAGTGTTAGCTTAATTATCTGTTGCTATTGAGCCCAGGATCCTTGGTTCGGTGTCTGATTTCACATGGTTCTTCAGAGAACCCAGAACCTTAATCAGCCAAGTCACCAATGGTTGCCAGAGCCCACTGCATGGTGAGTGATTTCAAATCCATCACCACTGTCAGGAAAATAGCTAAGAAGTTGGCCTGCAGCATCTTTGGATACCTAAGATATCTCATCACTGTCATCACCATCATTTTATAAAATGCAGGAACATGGCCAATCCACATAAAATATATTGCTTGGGTTTGGGTTAAAAGAGAACAGGATGGGGTGGGAGTATAGCGATTTGATCTAATGAGTAGTAGTCAATACTTATTTTACTTTGACGTCTGAGTCTTTTTGTTTCTAATGTTCCATGTTTGTTTGTTTGTTTTTTTAAATGTTAGGCAAAACTATTAGTGATCTAGTATAAGGCTGGTGAAAGGCACTGGAAAGAAACAAATTTGGAAGAGAGGAGCTCAAACAGGAATACCTCATTTCTTTACTAAAAAGAGAGAAATTCGTTCTAAGCACAAAATAGGGTCTAGAAATAAACATTGTTTGTGGGGAAGGTACATTTTTATCAAAAGGAAGGCAGTGTTCCCTATTGATCTCCCCACAACTCATTTATTTATACAGTTTTACTTATTTTTCTCTGCACATAAAACTTTTTCCTGAATCATCCATAATCGGATTCTAGGTAGATGTGTTAAATATGTTGCTACAGTTTACATTTGTCATCTGTGATGTTTTATTTAGCCGAATCTTTTTTTTTTCTTCATTGCTCCCTGTACAACATGAAATACCATATGCCATTGTCCCTGTCAGGAAGCAAAGGTTTCCCTGGTCTGTGCCTGTGCCTATGTTTATGCCACAGCGGAGCTGTGGTCCAGTGCCATCTTTTATTGATAAGGCCAGCAAAGGAGAAATCTAATGAAATTATCAAAGCTTTGAATTAATTATGAACTTGAATAGGAGAGCTAAGCTCTCTGGAGCCAAGGATCTCATTACCCATGCATTCTCATTGCATTCTCTTCTGGAGCAGAAGACATTTTCAGCTACAGCTCTTAGCCTGGCTTTGGACTTTATTCAAACTTGCTAAACTGACATCCTCTTCTTACTACAATGTGGCTGCTAATGTCCATGATGATTAATTTAATTCTGCTCTGGATCCACAGGAGATGTCAATAGGTTTTCTCTGCCCCTCCTTCCGCTTTTTATTATTTTTCTTTCTCTCTTTTTTTTCATCAATTTGGATATTATACGAGTTTTTATCTTCTGGAGGTCATGTGAGAAGCTTTCAGAATTCAGGTGTAGCTTCATGGACTATAGTGATTGAATTAAAGTTAAGAACTATATTATATCTACTATGTATTCCCGGGATATTTAGGTAAGCTCAAAGTCAAGTATTTCTTCTTTGAATTTTGAACACCAAACAGAAGTTTCTCTTGCCTGTTTCTACTTTAGAATTAATCGTGTAGCAATAACTTCCATGGTCTTAACAGCATTGTTCATATTTCTAATGTGCGTTATATGGGAACTACATCTGAGTCTTTTTGTTTCTAATGTTCCATGTTTGTTTGTTTGTTTTTTTAAACCCACTTTGTGGGTGTAGCTCATAGGTCTTATGCTCCCTCATGGAGAGTAGTTCATGTTTGCTTTACAATTCTGGTATTCCTTTTCCAAGTAATATGAATTTTCTTCCTTTCTTTTCTTTTTCTTTTTCTTTTTTTTCCTTTTTTTTTTTTGGTGAATAAATCAACCTCTGATTGTTTTAAGTCTAGTAGCAAAATCAATAACAACAATGTTTCAATTTGCTATTGGGGATGATTCTTCAGTACTGTCATATAGGTTCAAAGCATCTTATGGCAAGCCTTTTCTGCTTGCTTTTGAGACCCATTATTTATGAATTCCTAAGCTGTAGCTCATCTATCTTAGTAAACTACAGGCTACTGGCAATTTTGGTAAGCAGTGACTAACTTTGCTTTACAGAGTCAATGTTTTAAGGTTTTGAATAGTGGGGGATGGGAGAATGATAGTCTTTGCTTTTCCTTTTCCTATTTACTTTCAGTGAGTTTTTTTCCCCCCATTTATTTTCTCCATAGGCAGCTGCAATATTTAATTCAGCCTTTGGAAGTTTTTTGGTAAGTAAACATGGTTTAATTTGTCTTTTATAACTTTTGTTGTGATGTTTGTATGAAATATTTAGTGAAAATTGGACTTTTTTTTTTACTATTTGGTTAAATATAAAAGTTCTTGAATCCTGTCATATGCCATTATCCATACCCTAAAGAAAATTAATAAATAAAGGAAATGTTCTCTTATAATATAATTTGGAGGCTTAGGTTTAATATTCCATTTAATGGATTCAAGGAATCAATTAAAACACTATGTGTCTCCTTATAGAGGTATGTCAATATATTGATCATTTAATGAGGTCTTTTAGATAATTATTATTTTGTGTCATGGAGCTAAGGATTTTGAAAAGGAAACATGACCCAGCTGGTCAGAAAGGGAATGCTAATTTACTTGTTGACATGTCATTTATTTTGTACATTTCACTGTTAAAGAAGCTACTGTCTTAGATACTTCTGAGAAATCTATGTGAAAAAAAATTTGAAATGAGGAAATAACTAATGAGTAATTTGCAAGAAAAAACAATATTTTTTGACATGTGAACTATCAATTGTATATAAAAAGATTAAAAATAGTTCATCTTTCATAAGTAGAACCAATATAATTATAAGGACAATACTATTTTAGCATTTTTTAATCATTGTCTTTTAAACAGATGATATAAACAAAGACTTGGTTTGTGTTATGAAAGAATGAGAAAGAAACTGAGTTTTCTGTCAACTGAATACTTTATTTATACCCTCCCTAAAACTTTGCTAAATTGATGAAAACAAATTAGAATATTGTATTTTTAGATATATAACTCATTAACAGATATGTGGTTACAGTGATTTACAAAAAATTGAGAATAAAATCAGCGAGGTATATAAGCTGGTTCATGAGTCTAGGCAAAATATCAATTACTTCTGTTTAAAATACTCTTTATGTCACTTATTATTGTATGTATTTAAATGTAGTTGAAGCTTTAAAACATATTGTTACATAGTGTTAATTCTGTACAGTCCTATATAGCTTTTAATGTCCCAATGTTACAGAGCTTTTAATGATGTAGCTTCTGCAAAATACATGCTTAGATTCTATCTTATTTTTAAAGAAGTAGTAATATTATTCCCGATGGTGTATTATTATTATTGGGTTTTAGAAGAGAGGTAATAGAGTCCATTTAATGCAAATGATCTCTTGAGCTACTTATTTTAGACTCGGTGATATTTTCTTGTCATTATTTCACATATCCAAGTATTATTTTCTATATGTTGTCACAATTGACAAAATAATATCTGTAAGATATGTTCTTGCTGGAAGCCAGTTTTTTACAAGATTTGGATTTGTATACATCCACTATCGAAACATGGTTTCCTAAGCTGGATCTCCTACTCTTCAAAATGTCTGGTGTAATTGAGAAAATAACTTTGAGGCAATTGTCTGAGTAACTAAAGCAAAATACAGTCCTTTAGTTGGAGGACAAGCTCACTAAATACAGTTTGAGCTTTGCACTGACTGACTGTATGAACAATAAATGTATCATGTTATTTGTTCTACCAGGCCCAATTCTTTGATAAGATCCAGTGAAGTAAAACTTGCTCTAGGCAGTCTTTCAGATTTTTGTTACGCTCTTTCACTTTTAAAACGTTATTCATTCTCACTCCTTAGTCTTTTTCCTCTCTTCACCTTTTTTTCTTACATTAATGAGTCAATCGAAAGTATTTATTGATTTCCTGCACACAGAGGTGGTTTTCTAATAGCTGTAGAGGTGCAAAAAAATACAACATGGTCCCACTCTGCTGTGGAGATAACACATAGAAAAAGAAATACAATGTAAAAGCTAACAAATCAAACAAAAGATGTTACTAGGTGATATATGATTGTCAGATATGAACTCTGGGTTGAGAGGTCCGACAGAAACAATTTCACTGTTGGGCCTTGAAGTGTGATAGGACTTAGCTAGTCGAGAAGAGAGGAGAGGAAAGAGGCATGAACAGTGGCAGAGAGGCAGAAGCGTCTTCCATTTTTTCCCTTACCCCTTCCTTTCCCTCCTTTTTCTTTCCCAAAGCTGAAAATTACCAGAAGGGGTTGAGAATAAAAATTATGATTGGAGATGTTTTGCTCCAGTGTTGTAAGAGAAATAATTCTATTTCTTTTTCTTCCCTCTCCACCATAGTTACAACAAACCTTGGATTATGAACTATGAGCAAGTCTGAACTAAATCAGTTAGAATTAGGCTCAGCTTATTTACCAGAAAAAAAAATAATAATAGTGGCTTGGACAAAGGTAAATGTTTATTTCTCTATTATGTAAAATCTGGAAGGAGGCTGTCATGGGAGCTTCATGGTCTCATTGTGTACAGAGACACCCATCTTTCTCCTGCACCATCCACAGCACACAGCTGCCTTCATCAATGTTACCTTATGGTCCAAGATAGCTGCTGAAGCTCCAGCCAAAAAGAAACCTGGATAGCAAGGTCTTTACCTTGGGAAAGCACAAAAGAGCTCCCCTAAAAGCTAAGTCTGCTTTCTTTAAACAGCATTCCTGGAACTCCAACCCCATACTTGCAGTAATATCTTATTGCAGAACTTAGTCATATGATCCTACCCAGCTACTGGAGAGGCTGGGACATGTGGCAATTTGGTAAGAGCTACAAACTGAATTTCTGTAACTAAGGAAGAAGAGAATGTATAAGAGGCAGCTAGTGCTTTGTGCAAAAGAGCAGTATATAGCATTTGTCAAGAGTTTGAAGAAAGAGATTAAGCTTAGTTGAATGATATGAGAAGGCTTCAGGGAGAAGTTGGTGCTTGAGTTGGGCTTGGGAAAAAGGACTTATTTTAGAGGAGGAAAATTCCAAACTATAACCTTCATGTTTTATTTTGTTATTCCTAAAGGGTGGTACTTGTTAAGAGTTTTCTTGTTTTTTGTTTTTTTTTTGAATTTTCTTTATAAATGAAAAATATTCACCTATCCTTAAAATTTAGGATTATTGGTAGTAGGATGGTTTCTAGAGTCAGACTGGGTTTAAATCCTTACTTGACTGAATACTATTCTAACCACAAAACCTTCCATATATATAAAATGGGGTAATGATAGTACCTAAACTATACAGTTGAGGTAAGGATTAAATGGGATAATCTATAAAAAATGCTTGAATAATGTAGTAGAAATAACTGGTCTAGGTTTTGTCCAAGTTCTACCATGAATTTTTTGTGCATGACCATGGACATTCATAAAATGAAGAAATTGGTTATCTGTGACTAAGCCCTGTAATTCTAAGATACACTGATTCAATGATTATTCTCTGGTTATGAGTGACCATTTCTTTTGTATTTACAGCATAGAGTGTGAAAAGGCTATTTATTTTGGATTACATTAAAACTTTGAATGAAAGCCTTTTACTAGAAGAATTTTTTTTTTTTTAAACTTTGGGTTTATTTATTTATTTATTTTTATGGCTGTGTTGGGTCTTCGTTTCTGTGCGAGGGCTTTCTCTAGTTGCGGCAAGCGGGTGCCACTCTTCATCGCGGTGCGCGGGCCTCTCATTATCGCGGCCTCTCTTGTTGCGGAGCACAGGCTCCAGACGCGCAGGCTCAGTAATTGTGGCTCACGGGCCCAGTTGCTCCGCGGCATATGGGATGTTCCCAGACCAGGGCTCGAACCCGTGTCCCCTGCATTGGCAGGCAGATTCTCAACCACTGCGCCACCAGGGAAGCCCAAGAATTTTTGAAGAAAGAACTATTTGGGCATTCTTGTTGATTTTCAGACATCCGGGTATACCAAATAAACTACTGTACATATTTATAGCTAGTTTAATAATGTCCCAGGTCTAGTTAAAACAGTGTTTTTAAGAACTAATTGTCACAGAAAACTATATTTTAATGTAGCTAGGCTGATAATAACTAATGATAGATGAATTCAATTTACATAAATTTCAGGCCAAGAAAATATTTTAAAATTATGCCACAGAAGATTGCTTTAAGTTAAGAAGTTAATGTTATTATCTCCTCTCATTTAAATTGTTTGGTTTATAATAATTGTGGAGCATAATAAGTGTTTTGAGACTTCCCTCTTGATGAGATTTTAATAAAATCTGATAGTCAACCACCCTGAATAATGAAAATGTTATCAAAATTTATATGTATATTTTTTCTATGTAAAACCATGTATTTCAAGTTCAACCATTTCATATGTTGCTTCCTCATCAAAAGAAAGATTTTTAAAAAATAGATTTAGATATTGGCAACTTTTTGAAAAATTCCAATTGAAAAATCATTTCTTTAACTTAAAAAGATTCAACTATGTTGAAAAAAAATTGATCACATGATTTGTTAGACCCTGAGCATTTTTGGTTTGGAGGCTAAATTCAGTGTTTCCATGTCCTCAAGAATTATAAGTTAAAGTTTAAAAGGAAAAAGTAGAATTTTTTCTTTTTAGATTCTTTAGCCTATTTTATTATTTTTGGTAGCTCCTAATCTTAAAGGGAAACCCTAGTGAGTAACAAAGTCAATATGTCAAATTGAGTTTCGAATAACTATGTTATACAGCATTATAGCAATTCATGGCAACATAAATGTAAGGAGTTCTGAAACAGCAGCAAAGAATTCTAAGCAAAGTTAAATCATTTTTGTGAATTGATAACACCTAGTCTAAAAAAGATCTTTAAGAGTCACTGTCTACTTTCTAAATCTCATCATTTAAAGTATCAAGAAATGGGTTTCTTCTACATAACTCTGCTTTAAAATAGTCATTGCCAGAACTAGCAGAAGCTATTCTAAGATGAATAATTTTATTTTTTTTTATGCCAGACCAAGGGTTAAAAGAAACTCCTTACCTTGAGCTGAAGAAGTAGCCAGCACATTTTTTTCTTGCCTTACCTAACTGTTGTCTTCCTTCTTTGCTTTGGCTGATGCTCCATTACTACCCATCTCTGTAGAAAGATTTAATAGTTAACTGATGCTGAAAGAAAATAGTTGCTGAAAGAAAAGAAGTCTCAAACACAAATGCCATGTTTTAATAACTTGGGATATATGTTTATCACTTTCTTTATTCTTCCTTTCTTGTAAATACAGAAATGTGCTCAGCCATACTCAGAACGGTTAGAGAGGTAGCACATTAATTTGTAACTTGTTTGATTGCTGTGCAACACTGCTTTTTAAAAATCAGATCAAGAATCTCAAATATTAATGAAGAAGGTTAAGGGTGGTACCATACAAGGCTTAATTGTTAATTTGGGTTTCCTTTCATCTAAATCTAGGATGTCAGTTTTTAATTCAGTTTATGTTTACGGAATACTCATTTTGTGCAATACTGAAAACTATGCCAATTTTTTCCTTAATTTGTTTAAAATCTTAACCAACCTGTATTATTCAGTTGAGATCTTTGTTTCCCCTCAAAAGTTCATGACTTGTTTAAAATACAGGTTTTTATTTTCATTAAGCTTAAACACCAGAACAAATAAACAAACAACTGAATTTTTGAGCAATATTCAGTACTACCTTACAGGATGTTATTTCTTACATTTATCCTTTTATTGCTAAGGACTCAATAAAACCAGTATTTTAAATAACCCATCCTGAGCTTTAAAGTAACTTATGAACTATGTTTGGACAAAAGGAAGCTAGTTTCTACCTTTATAAAACAGAATCCATCATCATTCTATGCCTTTCATTTGTTCATCTCTTTGGGCAAATGGACACCATGAAAGGTGGATTGCTGAGCACAGACTACTTTCTCTTCAAAAAATGCCATTGGGTCAATTAGCAGTATGGCACAAAATAGGAAAATAGCATATAAAATTAACACACATATACTGAGTCAATTAGATTCAAGGCACTTTTCCAGATACTGAAGCAAATGCACAATACATAAATATGTGAAAAAAATAAGTAACAGTAAAAGAATTAAGAGGACGGGAATTGCCTTGAAGGCTGTGTCTTCCAAATTTCAGGCACCTTTATGACTTTTGCCATGTCAACATATTATGTGTATTATTAAGTTAAATAAAACTTACTTTTTAAATTTAAATTTATTTTAAAGTGAAACTCTACATCAGCACGTCAAATAAAAAACCAATCTTGTCATGAAGAGAAGGTAACTGAAGTTAAATCAAATAGGAAAAAGCTATTATTAATTTGTACTCTGCTGCCTACACAAGGCTCTGAGTCCATGCCTACCCTCCTTTTGATAAGAAGTGGAATTAGCATCAGTACCTAACCAAGAACTGTCTCTTCCTTCAATCTGAAGGATTGAAAAAGATTTTTTGTAAAGAGAGTAAATTTTATTACTAATTCTCTGTCTCTGTGTCGTTTGCTTTGACTTCCACTTTGGGCCTCACTGTTCTTAGACTCTGGGAAGCACTGTTCTCTAGGGTCATTTCTCAAATCATTTCAGCAACGAGGTGAATTAAAACCATTTGGGGAGGTCAAATGAGGAAACCCCCAGAATCAGGGACTCTGGCAACATGAATATGTTCGTGTTTCTTTCATTAGAGTATTTTCTACCTAACGCTTGTCCAGAAAAGCAGGATGCATGTGTGCCAAACATGTTTGTAGACGTAAAAGTATGCAATATTGCTTGAGTAACGAAAACCCCGTGATAGTTGCATTTGAATTCATTTCTCAGACAAATTCTTATCTGAAGTACAGTCACTGTAAATAAAAAAATGGTCTTCGTTACTTCATAAAAATGTATAGAATCCTTACCTACTCCATTATAGCAGCATAATGCTCTATGCCGTCTGACAGGACTTGTGTAGCAAGTAAATGCATTAGTCACAGTGACCATTTTTCTTGCAAATTTGTGACACAGATTTAATTATAGGAATGACCAGCAACTTACAAATCTAATTTTGGTGGAGGCTGAGGCAACTTTTTTTTTTATTTTAATAATGATGGATTTTTTTAAAAGCAGTGATTTCATTACTATTTAAAGAAATCTACTGGTGTAGAACTAGCCAATTGACTGAAGTTATTTTATTACCCTTTAACATATGCCATGTACTTTCATTTTTATTTTTATTAATTTTTAAAATGTCATCATTCCCAAACTGGAAAAGTACTTGCTCCTATACCGATTTAGGTAAAAATAAATAAATATAAATTTGGGGGGCGGGGCGCAGGATATTTGTAAAGGACCTCCTAAGAAACACAATCCTAGTAGTTGGTTAAAAGCAAGACTATTTCCTTAATTTGAATCCAACCTAACTACAGAATTGCTTAGTCTATGGCCTTTAGTAGGAGATACCCACTAAGTGCTAAATGATGATAATGTGTTAGATCTCATTTCTCTGTTTCTATTTCTCCAAACTAAAAATTTACCATGATTAACCCAGTTATTAAGCTAATATTTGAGGGATCTGGGGATAATAGTGTGGTGAGCCAAACAACTAAGTTTCATGTCTTCATCTGCATTAGTGATTCTTAAGGTGAGAATATCATGTCCCATGGTGGGGGGAAGGAAGGAGGTAATCATTTTCCATTCTCAGTATACCTCATTGATTCAGACCGAACTGCCATTCCAAAATAAATCTGGGCATGGGAAAAGAAGCAGAAGGGCATCTGAGCATGCATAAACTGTTTAAACTTGTGGATTCTACCAACCAGAAAGAACCTTCCCTTTAATTACTGGTCTTTAGGATGAAAGCAAAGTTAGACATCTAAACTCCATTATGGACTCAGGTTTTCAAGTAAACTTAGCACTTCTAAAAAACAATGGTCTGTGTTATTGGAAATGGCAGATTGTAGTTTGAAATTAAGAAATCAAACTTTTTTTTTTTAGCTCAATTCATTGTGTGTCATTGTTTGCCCTTATATCAATTTTATTAATGAAACATTTGTGGACTTCCTGCTAGGAAGTAGCCTACTATGTGCTAGGCTTTGGCTAGGTTTTAGAGCTAACTAACTAAATTTTACATATATATGTATATATATATATATATATATATGTATATATATATATATATATATATATATATATATATATATATATATATATACACACACATATATATGAGGTCTTAACTTCAAGGCGTATAAAATTCCTGGATTTTAAATGTCATTTTTCACAGTGTAATTACCCAGGCAACCTGATTCTTAATTACCTCTAAATGATGATTTGCTCTCACGGAGTTTGAGGACCACTTATTCTGACTATATAACTTCAAGTAAAGCAGAAGATTAGCATCTCCAATTATTAAAATAAAACTCTTTCATTTTTATTGCAACTCCAAAGAAAACTGAATTTTAAGTGTATGTGTCTGCCAATATAGATGTTTTTAAAAAGCAGCTTATCAGATACTACATTCAGTTTGTAAGTATATCAAAAACTGACTTAGAAAATTACCTTACGATATATAGCTTATTCTGTGGGAACATTGTGTTAAAAATTAACTTTTTTAAAGCTATTTTAATTGTAGTATAGTCAGCCCTCTGTATCCTCAGGTTCCACATCCAAGAATTCAACCAGCTGAGATCAAAAATATTCAGAAAATAAAAAAAAGATTCCAGGAAGTTCCAAAAAGGAAAACTTGAACTTGCTGCAACTATTTACGTAGCATTTACCTTGTATCAGGTATTATATGTAATCTAGAGATGATTTAAAGTATATGGGAGGATGTGCATAGGTTATATGCAAATACTACATTATTTTATATAAGGGACTTGAGTGTCCGTGGAGTTTAGCATCTGTGGGGTTCCTAGAACCAATTCCCTGCAGATACTGAGGGAAACCTGCATATGTTTAATATCATATGAAATCACCAAATTGTCTTCCAAAGTGGTTGTACCTTTTACCATTTCTATCAGGAATGTTTGAGGAATCTAGTTGCTCCATATCCTGGCCAGCCCTTGGTATTAGCAATATTTTTTATTTGAGCCATTCTAATAGGTGTTTAGCGATACATCATCATAGCTTTAACTTCTAGTTCCCTAATGGCCGATGATGTTGGACATCTTTTTTTGTGCTTATTTGCCACCTGTGTATCTTCTTGGGGGTGTCTGTTCAAATCTCTTGTCTATTTTTTAATGGGGTTGTTTTCTTATAATTGGATTGTGAATTTCTAAATATGTTTTGAACACCAGTCATTTATCAGATATGTATTTTGCAAGTGTTTTCTCCCAGTCTGTGGCTTGTCTTCTCATTTTCTTAATGGTGTCTTTCGAAGAGCAGAAGTTTTAAATGATTAAATCCATTTTTTTTTCTTTTATGGCTCTTGGTTTTTGTGTCCTCTAAGAAATTCTTGTTTAATCCAAAATCACAAAATTCTTTATGTTTTCTTCTAGATGTTTTATAGTTTTTGTTTTTATATTTAAGTCTGTGATCCATTTTAAATTAATGTTTGTACATGATGCCTTATATGAGTTGGGATTCATTATTTTGCATATAGTTGTAGAAGTTTAAAGTTTTTATGTCTGTCAAATGTATCCATCTTTCCCTTTATGGATTTTTCCAGTCTTTATACTTATAAAGCCTTTCCCTAATCACAGTATCAGATAAAATTTCACATGTATTTTCTTTTAGCTTTATAGACAAAATGCATATATAATATATGTTTAAAAGTAAAGCCTGTCATACAGGAGTTAACAAATACAAATAACAGTTTGAAAGTACTTCACCTGATTAAGGTATCATTGGTTAAAGAAGTCAATTTCTGTTGTTGCTGGCCCTACTGTTGTTTTTTGTTTTCTTTTCATGTAAGTCCATCTTTGTAGTGATACTGTCATATCTACATAGTGACATATATGCTTGTCCCTGAAAATAATTAGATCAGTATTCATGACTGTTAAAAATGGTTTCTCTATCTTAGGATATTACCCATGACATTAATATAATTACCTAAGATAAAATTATTCATTTGAAGTATAAAATGGAGATGTACATAGAATAGTGATTGAAAATTATAGAAACCTCATTTTGATCTCTATCAATTTAATTTGCAAATATTCACACAAACTAACAGTAAAATGTTTCTACTTGGAGGATTGTTGAGTAAGGTGAATAGCTCTCTTAATTGCAGAGTTTCAAATAATAGAGGACTTTTAAAAAATAAAATATGATTTTAAAAACCCTGATCAATTTGATTTTAACTTTTTTTTTTTTAAATTTTATTTATTTATTTATTTTTGGCTGTGTTGGGTCTTCGTTTCTGTACGAGGGCTTTCTCTAGTTGTGGCAAGAGGGGGCCACTCTTTATCGCGGTGCGCGGGCCTCTCACTATCGCGACCTCTCTTGTTGCGGAGCACAGGCTCCAGACGCGCAGGCTCAGTAGTTGTGGCTCACGGGCCTAGTTGCTCCGCGGCATGTGGGATGTTCCCAGACCAGGGCTCGAACCCGTGTCCCCTGCATTGGCAGGCAGATTCTCAACCACTGCGCCACCAGGGAAGCCCCGATTTTAACTTTTATAATTGAACAAACTGTACTGGTCAGGGGAAAGAAACTTTTCATGATGAGAACATGGTATCTTGGAAATTAAAGTCAAAGCATCACAGCTCTCCAGGCTCATGAGATGAACATTGATTCATATTTTACATGTCCATTGGTGGTTGTACTCCGAGTATGCAGTTTGTACATTTTCTTTGTCTTTTGACAGAACCACATACGTGTTTACTTTTCCTGGGTAGCTTTTTCTGTGATGTTTCTAATAAGTAGAGTAATTAAATTAAAAATGTCCACTGTGTTTATAGTTTTACTGTAACAGTGCTTGGTCTAGTGGTCAGTATTTGTGGTTTAGTTTTCCATTATTCAGGCAATTCTCTTAAAAGTAGTTATTTCCTAAAGTGTTCCTACGTTTTCACTTGAAAGCTTATGATATTCTTTTTATCCATTTATTTAAGAAGGATAATGTTTATTAACATTATTGTGCTTTTGGTTATTCTCAAGAACCAAAGTGTTGCATCCTATATTCTTTCTCACCATCCTATATGTTATTGTAAGATAAACTATCTTCACATACTACTTTTATATGTTACTCCTATGCCTCAATGCCTTCAGTGGCTCTTTATTGCCCACCACCCAGTTGACCATTCTGGAGTCTTCTCAGTGCAACCCCATCCCCTCTCTCTCCAGCATCCTTCTTACATTCACATTTTAACTGTTGATTTACTCTTTCCTCCCTTTCCTCCAACACTTGGGGCTCCCACCTCTTTGCTTGTACTATCCCCATCCTTTCCATATCCTATCCATCTCTCAAAAGCCTGTCTGCTCCTTCAAGCAAGTTCTCCAGCTTTTCTTTTATGGTTATTTAGCTCTTGGGATGACTTTCCATCTAGATTGCAACTGCTTGATATAGTTAACTTAAAATTCTGATCTTGTCTCCCACCTCTGGCTCCTCCTGTGATCCTGCTCTTATTATTTTTTTCTAAAATACTTATCTTCTAACATTATATATTTATTATTTTTATTGTCTGTCTCTCCTCATTCCAATAAATGCTCCATGAAGGTGGGTATTTTTCTTCTGGGTGGTTTGGTTCACTGCACTCTCCACAGCACATGTAGTACCTGGCACATGGTCAGCACTCAAAAAATATTTGTTAAATGAATAAGTACGTTCAGTGAATGTTATTTTAACCTCTCTTCTTCATGTATCTAAGATTGTAAAATATCTTATGTATAATATGCACTTAAAATGCATGCTAATTATATGTTAAATTAGTTTGACAAAAATCCCAATATTACTTTAATTGGTTATCCACCAAATTTTTCTTACTTATGTTAAAGTGATTTTTAAAAAAAATTATTTATTTATTTATTTATGGCTGTGTTGGGTCTTCGTTTCCGTGCGAGGGCTTTCTCTAGTTGCGGCGAGTGGGGGCCACTCTTCATCGCGGTGCGCGGGCCTCTCCCTGTCGCGGCCTCTCTTGTTGCGGAGCACAGGCTCCAGACGCGCAGGCTCAGTAGTTGTGGCTCACGGGCCTAGTTGCTCCGCGGCATATGGAATCTTCCCAGACCAGGGCTCGAACCCGTGTCCCCTGCATTGGCAGGCAGATTCTCAACCGCTGCGCCACTAGGGAAGCCCTGTTAAAGTGATCTTAAATCATAAATTTTTAGTTTCAATAAAACATAAGCTATAAAAAAAAACAAAAAAAATGCTATAGCCATAGAAATTCGTATTGTTTTATATTCACGGTATTGATTTGGAATGAGGATGCAAACTCATTCCCACATCTAAATTTGATATTGGGTGATTTGTAAGATTTTCTTACAATAACTCCCTGTGAGTAGATTAGGGCAGATCGTCTCTATGTAATAGATTACCAACCCATATGCTATTATGATTCAAATAATTTATTTTAAATATCAGAAAGTTTTCCATGAAAAATTGCTACAAGTTTTATTACTACATATATATTTATAAAGAGCTGGAGATTTGTAAATAAGGGGTTATAATAAGTGAGTTCATTTTAAAGAATTGTTGCACTGTTGGTATTCAGGAAAAGGATTATATCGTTAAAGTTTAACCTTTCACAACTTGTGAAATATATAATTAAATTGACAAATAAGAGCCAAATTTCTAGACAATGCTGAAAACGAAATTGTACAGTATCCTAGAGAAGAAGTAAAAATGAAAGTAAGTCTGAAAAATAGAAGAACCAATTCAATGGTGTATAAAAACGAGGTCAAATCCATGACTGAGAGGCATTAGAAGTAGTACTTAGGAAATAGAAATGACCAAAAAAAGAAAAAGAAAGAAAGAAAGAAAAGCCAAGGTGATAATGAGGAAGCAGATAGCTTGAACTTGCAATATGATATGACAGCAAATGAAAGCTAATGCAGTTCCTTCTTTAGAAGCATCATGTTACAGCCATCTGCACTTGAGTTTGGTAGGTTCATGATTCAGAATATTGCTTTGATGTTGGTCTTATTATCTTGTCAGAGGTTAAAATTTGTTAAGTGAGATATAGAAAATAATGAAGATGTGACTTTAGCTAGCAGAGCTTTGGAGAGTGAGAAATACCTCTATATAATGGAGTAAAGAAGAGAGAATTTTAAGATACTAAAGGAAGAGATGTATAGTTAATCAGACATGATTTTTTCACAGAAGAGTTGGTTGCATTTTCTTACGATAACCTAAAAAATACCTTTGTGCCATTTATATTTGTTATAGCAACCTAATAAGCCATTCAGAATTCCTGATCAGTAACTGCTGAGGTATACAAATTTGGAGCAGAACAGCTTTTCAATCTTTTTCAATAACTAAAGCAATAGGAAAGGTTATTTCTTCTTTACTGCCCTCCACCAAAGAAAGTAGACTTACATGTTACTTTTTTTTTCTTCATTTACTTCTACTTCTTTAAACTAAAGAGGAAAAAATGAGTAGAAATAATGGAAAATATTAGAGAAATGTATGTGGAGGCTCCCTGCCTTTTGCCCTTTAATTCATAGATATTTTCCGTCAAAGATGGTTGAATCCTGATTCTGTATCATTAAATGTCTCTATAGAATTTTGGATCCATATCTCATGTAGTTTCAAGCTACACAACTGTTGAAGTCTAAAGGTTAAATTTCCAACTCTTAAAAAAATTGAATAAAAACTCCCACCATAGCAGACAAGTGGTCTTAAAAAAAGGCTTAAATGTGTAACAGTAGAAAATATCTACATTAGGAAGAATGCTTCCTCTTAGAGTGCTTTTTTTTTTTTTTTTGAATGAAGCTTCAAAATACATTTGAAAAGTAGCATCAAGATCTCCCTAAGGAGCAATCTCAACAATCGTTAGTCTTGAAACGAATCTTCCATTATGTCTGGCTTTTTTCCCCAAATTCTGTCAACCTGCTGCCACAATCACTAAGGGTTTTCTAGTGACAAAAATATCATAAACTAATGGAAATCTAAAGTAGCATTGTGCATCGCTGTCTTAGATTTCCTAGATGTTGCTAGCCTTTCATTTCTATATGGGAACTATATGTAGTGAGTCACCTAACATATATGTTTTGATATGTGTTATAAAAATACAAACAAACTAGAAGGGGAAGTTTTTCTCCTTTAAGAAGAAGTTGGGTGCCATATAGTCTTAAAGGAAGTTTTTCTTTCTCTGCTGGAAATCACTCTTGTTGCTTCAAAGATCTGAGACCTCTTTTCTTGGGTTAAGCCTTTTCTTGGCATGATGTCACCCTTAAGCAGAATCATTTCCAGTAACATTACTGTTTTTTTCTTTGTCTATTTGAATCATCCACTTTTAAGATACTGAGCTCCTCATTGCCAGAGCTCTAAGGGACATATACTTTGTAAATTTACTATGGTCCTGTTTCAGAAACTGATTTTGTGTCTCCAGCTCACAGGGATGGACTCACATTAATCATACTCATAGATAATGATCTATCAAGCAGATTGCCAATTTATTAATTGAGAGTGGGAAAGATAATTATGAGAAGCTCTTAGACACTTGGGTTGATGCCTTCTCTCCTTATGGCTAAATTCACACGAGAAGATATTTTAATAAGAAATTTACTTAAAAAAAAAAAAAAGGAATTTTCTTGGTGGGACTGGAATTAGAGGAAGGAGAGATAGGGAGATAATTCCCAAGTTTGATTCTATCAGGCTGTTGTAAGTGAATGTGTCTGGCTCCACAACGAGGGTTACGTTGCCCTTGTAAACAGACAGGTCCATCATTTGGATCAGGGATCTTCTTTCCTAGATGGTGCTTAGGTAGGTGTTCTTAAAAATTACTTTAAGGTACTTTCACTGCTTTCGTTGCTGACTAATTTCCCTTTTTATAGACTTACCATACCTTAAAGTGAAATCTTGCTGACATTGAAACCATTCTAATGTTTTAAAGTGATTTTGCATGTCTTTGCTGTAAAGGCATTTCCTTTATTTCCAAGTTCAAAGAGGGAAGAAATACAAATATAAAATCCCATTTTGTATCATCTACGGTTAAACTGACCGGTAAGGTAGCTACAAGCTACATGCGGCTATTTAAAATTTAATTAGTTAAAATTAAACAAAATTAAACATTCAGTTCCCCAGTCACACATTTCAGGGATTCAGTAACCACATGTGACTGCTGGTTACTGTAATGAACAGTGCAGTATGCTGAACATTTTCATCGTTGCAGAAAGTTCTGTTGGACAACACCGAAGAGATGTTTAATTGACAAAATAGTTTGCATTATCTATTTTAATATAATTTGGTGTCTGATATGTTTATATGTCTTCATTTTTGTATATGTATTTCAGATATATTCCAACTTACTATTCCGATCTTCTTTAGTGAATTTGAAGTCGATCAACAGGGATTTTGTTGTTGTTAAGACAATTGTTGGTTATGTATCCAGCACTTAACTACTCTGCTTATTAACAAGTGCTCATGAATTTCATTTGCAATTCTCCTACAGTTACTGAGAGAACTGTTTACTTTGGAGTATTGGAAAAAACTCCAGTGCACAGCCAAAACATTTTTAAATGGTTATATTATAATTTTCATAATTTTGACTTGTCATGGTAGATTTCTTTCTTTTTCCAACACTTTGCTATTTTGATAAATTAATAAAGCTCATTCAGAAATGCTGACAGTGCCAGGAAAATAAATGTATAAGAGATATCCTTTGGAAAATAGTACAATGTTGTAGCTAGAGGGACCTGAAAGTCAATCCATTTTCAAAGTCTGAATATGATTTTATTTTTAATTTGTGTGCCTTCCTCTGCATTTAACAACTGTTCTCATGGGATTCTTAGAATTTTTTAAAATCTGCTTTACCCTTGCACATTTGAAAGATCATACTCAATAAGACTAGTCTTTCTTACATGGTAGTTTAATGAGGTCAGTGATTTTCGAACATTTGGATTTCTTGATCAGTAAAATTTCAAAAGAAATTTTGGGGAGTGCCCGGTGTCTTTAATTCTTTATTTTGCTAAATAAGAACTACCATTTATTATCATTTTCAATCCATGGAAGAATGGACATTTAAACATAAAACCTGAAAGGATGTATTTCAGACATCCTTGAATAAATTTAGCTTTATGATAGTCATACTACATTCTTCTTATTTTTCCCATTTATTCTTTTAGAGCTTCTGACTGGTCACAAGCCTAAGCTCTTCACTGTTAGAATTACCAACCTTTGTTGGTTTTCTTCTTCTTTTTTTTTTTTTTTTTGATATTTTTACCACCTCTATTTGGTATTTTGAATTATAATTTTGATATAGATTTTATGCTATTAGTTAGGCAAAGACTGTCTCTATGCAAGGAAATCCTATAATATAATCAGGCCAGTCAGAACATTTAATAAGTGGTAGTAATTTATCAAAAAGTTATTTAAGTCTCAACCATGGCAACTGTTAACCAAATTTTCATTTGTGTGAGTTATACTCTAAGTTTGTCCAAGTTATAGTCTGTAGGGAGTAGGAAGAAATAGATATCTCTTCCAGAACTGGAGGAAGATGAAAACAAAGGAATAAAGACAAAGTAAATTCTTAAGTAGACCTAAGAATTCATTTTCAAAGAAAAGTCTATTTGGGGACTATTTGGATAATATAGCTCACTTTTTAGGAACTTAGAATTTTAGAAAAAAATATGTAGTTTGGAAAAATATTTTTTAAGGTAACATATAATTCATATACATATAATTTTTAACTGTGGAATTTTTATGTGCTTTGTGGACTTGTAAAAGAACTTATTGGAGAGTATGTATATACACTCAAATAAATATTTATTCATCCATATTCTTATACACAATTGTTCTTATCATTAGAAAAGGTCACTTGTTATTGAGTACTTTAGAGGTAATGGATTCAGTGTAGCTGCTGGGAGACCAAGATGTCTCCGGGCACAGATCCTGCTCTCAGAGGGCTTACACTGTAGTAATCAAATACATACAAAAGTACATGTAAAAGAATAGCTACAGTATGCGTGATTGGGAATATTTCCCAGCAGGGATGGTATGAGAAGAAGCCTTGCAGAATAAATAGAATTTGGGAATATAGTGATGCTCATTCTAGACTAAGGCTAAGGGGATCTTACTGTTACTGATTCTCTATACAGAAGTCTACCTAGTAGGCTAAGTTTTTGATGAGTTATAATGTTAGTGTCTTGTAGACAAAAATCTGGTATAATACAAAATAATAATCCAACAGGGACGAGTAATACATAGAAGGTGGCCTGGTCTAATATTTGTCATAGCTGAATTTCTGCAAGAAAGGTATAATTGACATGAAAAGCCTGCAAATTCATTTATTAGACTTTTTAGTTACACTTTTACACATGGTTTAACTGTCGTAATATTCTTTTTAGGTAAATATAAAAGACAGTAGTCTCTATATATAGAAAATGAAAATGGTCTCTACATGTAGAATATTAATCTTTGCTTGCTTTGAAAATAGTTTTTCTTTTAAAAAAGTTAAATAAGTAAAGACCTCATTTACTTTTATCAATATTATTGACATCTTAGTAGAACCCTATTAAATTTGGGCTATAGTACGGTCTCTATGTTATACAAAATAAATATAAAATACATGAATTTAAGAAAAAGACTGATGTTTCATAGAACTTATAAAGTATCACACATGATTGGGAGACAGTTATACCATGTAGGAGAAATTTTTCTTTTTGTTCCTCTTCTCTTTTTTTTTGTATAACTGTATCTTTTATATACCTGTTCCTTCTCTAGAGATTTTCTTGTATCTCTATTTGCAAAGATAAATTAGATCTTGGTCTTAGTTGGACTTAGTATTCTAAACTCTTTTCAATACCAAAAGCTATTGATTAACGACATGGTGTATACATATCTATGAATTCAGTTGAGTTACATTCAGTTGGGTGATGAAGAAAAGTATAAGACAATTTCTGTTTAAGAGACTAAGTGTAATGGAGGAAATGAAACAGGCGTAAGTAAAATGCTGGGAGAAAAACAAGAAAAAATATAATCAAGTGCTTAAATGTGTGGTACCATCAATTCAGAAAGGGAGAGCAAGACAGGGTAAAGTGATCAGGAAAGGATTCCTGGAGGATGTTCAATGTAAGATCTTTAAAATCAAGAACAACACAAGCAGAGAAGGTCAACCTGAGAGTGGATATGGCCCAGCAAAGGCAGGGACCGTGCTTTTTATGCTCATTGCTCTATCTCTATATGTAGATGTAATGGCAAATATAGTGCCTGGTACATAATAGATGATCAATATGTAATGAATAAATAAATGAATGGGTAGGTGCAGGTAAAACACAGTGAAAAGAGAGGTGTTTATGGGACTAAGCCAATTCTTGTTGGTGACTGGTAGAAATTATGTGAGATAGGTTAATGAAGAGCCTTGAATGGGAAGCAAAACTTGAACTTGATACCAGGTGAGGCATTATTGAGGTGTCTTCTAGGAGTATATCATGCCAAAAGTGGTATCTTAAGATAAGTGGCCTGGCAGCAGTGTGTTTGTTGGTGAGTTTGTATGTGAAAGACGAACGTACACCATTCTGAGTGTAGACAAACAGTGATGAACGCCCTGACTAGAGCCTTTAAATTTTCTTACAAAGAAAGAACCACAAGCACAAAAGAAAAAGGAAAAACTTTCTTAGCCATTTATTAAATTATTTAGACAGCTAATATTAACCTAGTGCCTACTGTATGAAGGTCCTGACATAGGAGTCTTACTACGAAGCTTTGAATCAAGGATACTTACCTCCTAGCACTGTTAAAAAGATTCAGTAAGATTGAGTCTCTGAGATGCTTAGCAGAATGTCTGGCACATTAGCAAGAATTATAAGTGGTAGTGGCTATTACTATTATCCAGCTTACTTTAGAAACCCTGACCCTCCTCATCCCTATGGCCAAAACCCTCTCTATAATCCTGTATTTAGACTTTTTATCTAGTCCCTAGAAACAGTATTTTCCTAAGCCTCTGGACCCTTAAAAACAACAACATTTTTTAGTTAGAAACTCTGAAACTTATACAAAGTAGATCAGATAATATTAATGAATGTTGTGTACATATCTCTCAGCTTCAGCGATTGTTAACTCAGCCCACTCTTGTTTCCTCTACACTCGCATCCACTTTTCTTCTCTCAGGTATTATTTTGAAGAAAACCCCACACGTCTTCTCATTTCAACATGAATTTAATAGGTAAGGGCTCTCTTTTTTAAACATAACTATGATGCTGTTTTCCCACTTACAGACTTTTACTGGTCCAGTTTTTCATGAAAGAGTTTGAGATATCTTTATGGTAGAAAGGCCAGGAAATGCAAGGAACATAGACAGGAGACTCAAGGATCTTAGGATTAAAGCTGTGGTGTCGTAAAGAAAAACAGGGAATTTAAGCAAGAGACTAATTTTGAGTGAGATGACTAAGGTTGAATTGATACCTATTAGTTACATGGTGGTGGTGGGACGTTCAAAGGCAGGTGTCCAGGGATGGACATGATTGGAATCTGTTTTTCCTTCATGAATGGAGGATACATGGATCTTAAACCAATATAGATTCTTTGGGGTTGACCATTAATTCCCTTCCCTCTTTTTTTTTTTTTAAACTTCTGATCGCATCCTTTCTGTATCCCAGCCTTCACCTCTCTATTGCCACTCCCCTCTACTCCTATGCATTTTTTAACCTTACTTTTCTATTAATTGTGTTAATTGAGTTGATTAGGTTAAAGTTTATTTTTTTATTAAAAATAGTTTGGCCCATCTGACAGTACTTAGAGTCAGTGATGATTAGGTAATGAATAAATATTCAAATGGGATGGATGATAGCTTCAATTTTGATTTTTATGGTGATTTCAGCTTAAGATGTTTTTCAAAGGAAAAGTGTAAAATAGTATCATAGCCAAAGTTCCATTCATCAAAGGGAGACAAATAGTTGCCACTGATTCCTGAAATTAAATTAGAACACAAATGCTCATAAATTCATAACTTTAATTCTTTTTTTTTTAAGTTCTTAGCTTTCAAAATACCTCTTCCTATTTCACTTTGAAAATAGTGAACAATTTAGCTCATAGGCCAAAATAGAGATCTTATTATTCTTTTTGATGCATAGGTGTCATGACGTTAATGCTCATTTGGGTTATGTGTGTTCATTGAGAGTGAGAATCAGGCTTATTTTAGCAGCTGATTTGAGCCTGCAGCAGACTTTCATATTCGAATTAGAAATTTAGAGATGTGTATAGAAAGTGGAGGTATATATGGTTAGGACCTACTTCAGTTTTATAACAGGCTCATAATTATTGGCAACAGGATCCTTGCTGTTAACATTGGATGCTGTTTGAATGTTCTGTGATAATTTGTAGGGTTGATTACTCCAGCTTCAAGTGGAACCTTAGAAAGAAGAGCAGCAAATGGTAAATCTCTGTGATGGTCCCTGGAGTAGCATTTCAGTTTGAGGCTCTGAGTTATGTGGGTCTCAACCTCTTTTCCTCCCCTGGCCTTTCCTGTGGCTCATCATCATCATCATCATCATCATCCGTTCAGATCATGACTGTTCAGAAATCACAGGTCCCCAGGGAGGGGAGAGTGGGGAGAGTCCTGTTATAAGCACACTCGCTGCAAACCTTTCACCTTGCTGTCAAGGTGACAAATGTTTATCCTTAAGGGAACACTGGAGGTTAAATCACCAGTGTTTCTCTCACTTATCTTCTTCTCCATACTACCAAAGCTCTTAGCCAAATTTATAGCAAAAAGAATCTCAGAAAATTAGGCTCCTCATAACCTTTATTCACCTTGTTCAGAGATATGTTTTGTGTAAGCTCAAAGTACTGACTACATTATGCATTGGGGGCTGAGTAATTAGAATTTCCTAAAAGTCATTATATAAGTACATTTTCCTTGCAGGGCTTATTCAGAAGAAAAAGATATGGGAAAGAAACATTTAAATTTTGAGAGATAGTATTGGGAGCTTTGCAAATATAATTGTGATAAGGTGAGCAATACCTTCTTTTTACATCAGCATGTGTTAAGGGTGTACACATCCTCACATGAAGAGACACCAAAACATGCATTAACCCCAGAAATGGAAGTTGCTCTGGATTTCTCCCTCTCTTTTTTGGCCCATTCCATTCCATTCTCTATATAGCAGTGAGAATGATCTTGAACCATGTAAATTGATATGACATTTTCCTGCTTAAAATCCTTCAGTGTTTCTTAGAATAAATACCCAAATTCCTTATATGGCTTACAGGGTCCTGCATGATCTATGCCTTGCCTTCCTCTCCAGCTTCATCCCATGCCACCTTCTTCACCCACAAGGCAGCTTCCATGCGGACATACTTGAGTTTCTCCAGTTCATTCATCCAACAAATACTTTATTGAGCACGTACTCTATATTGAGGCTATGGAAATGTATAAAACAGACAAAAACTCATGGAGCTTACATTCCAGTGAGGGACTATAACAACTAAAATATATAGATTTGTGACTAAACGTATATATTACATGTATATATATTCTATGTGTATATATATTTCATGTGATTATTACATATTCATTTTATATTATATATTTTAGTTATCTATATATTTTAGTTATATCTATATGTGTGTATATGTCATATGGAGAAAATGGAGAAAAATGAAGCAGGTAGGGAGAAAGACAAAGAGGAAGCTAGAGGGGTTGCAGTTTTTTAAAAAGGTGATAGGTGACGGTCTCACTTAGAATGTTTCAACAGAGACGTGAAGCAGCTGAGGGAGAAAGCCATGAGAATATTTGGGGAAACAGTGTCCATATAAAGAGAATGTCCCCAAAGTTGAAAGAGCCAGACAGGAGAAGGGCCAGAATAGGGTGGGCAATAGAGATAAATTCAGATATGTGACAAGGGGCCAGATTATATGTGGGCCATTGAAAGACCTTTGAGTTTAAATCTAAATAAGATGGTGTATTAGTCAATTTGAGCTGCCATAACAAAATGCCGTGGACAGGGTGGCTTAAGAGAGAGAGAGAGAAAGAGGTATTGGATCTGGTGTCTCTCTTCTAATAAGACACTAGCCCTTTGGATTAGGGCCCCATCCTTATGACCTCATTTAACCTAATTACCTCTCAAAGGCCATATCTCCAAATACAGTCACATTAGGGGTTAGGGCTTCAACATAGGAATTTTAGGGGAACAGAATTCAATTCATAGCAGATGGGAAGACATTTGAGAATTCTGAGCAGACCAGTAACATAATCTCATCACCACTTTGTTGAGAATGGACTGTAGGATTAAGGGCAGGAGCAGAGGAACCAGTTAGGAAATAGTTGCACTAGTTCAGCCAAAAGATGATAGTGGCTGGAACCCAGGTGATAGCTACTGAACCAAGCTTGTTACAGCTTTGGGCATTCTCACAGGCTGTTCCCTGGATTGCTTATATGTATATAGTATCTTATGAATGTCAGAGCTCTTGTACATATATTTTCTCAGGCAAGCACCATGCCTCTCCTGTGAGGCAAGCACAGTATTGTGAGACTGGAGTTTTGAATGAGACTAATTCTGGAGCAACTTCCTGGGTGTGTATTTCCTTAGGTGCGTCCCATCCCTGAGAATCGCAAATGTGCCTACCTTGTATAGTGTTGTGCAGATTAAATGAAACATTCTTTGTTAAATGTTTAGTAGAGTGGCACACTAGTAAGTAATAAATACTAGCTGTCATGATTTTTGTCGTTTAATAGATAATGAAATTAAGAGTCGGAAAAGTCCATTGGTTTGTCCAAAGTTACCTAGCTAGTAATGAGAAGAAACACAGCTAGAATCCAGTTCCTATTACTTCTCATACAGTCTGCTTTCCATTATATTTTGTAGCTGAAGGAGTTCCATTTTAAACCAGAGTATAGTTTAAGTTATAGAAGGTAGTAAAAGTTTCTTTTAAAATACTCTATAATTTGAACTTTGCAGTATTCCATCCTGACCCACATTCCTTCCTTCTGATGGCATTTCCCCATGTATCTAATTTTTCATAAAGTTTAGCTTTGTTTCCTTGAAGTAGTCCAAAAGTTTGAACCTCTTTTGAATTATCAAATAATTCCTTCTCTGGAAATTGCTTAATTTCTATTGTTTTCTCGACTGTTCACTGTTTACTGTTTACACTCAGAATTAAAGTTCTGATTCTGTGAGTGTTAAATTAAGACTTTAAGGAGATATTTGCTCCCCCCATAGAGAAGTTCAAATGGTCCTTCAGAATCCCTTTCAATTCAATCTGGTAGAAAAATTTTTAATTCATTTGTTTAAGAAAATTTTACTTAGTATGTACTGTATGCCTAGGACTAAGCTAGACATTAGGAATAGAGTGGTCAATAAGCCAGGCATGGACCTTGTCTAGATGGAGTCTACACTCAAATAGGGAAATGAACAAGAGATGAAATAATTACATTATAATTTTAATTATGAAGGAAATAAGCAATGATAAAGCAGAAATTGTTCCATTTTGTCCAGTTCTTTTTTCAACTACTCCCCATTTTTCCTCTTCTCCTAAGATAAGCTTTTTATCAGAGAAACTTGTTCTTTTAAGTTTTTTGCTTAAATCATCCATATGAAGTTGTTTAATACAGAACAAATAATGTGAGTCATTGTTAATAGATAGACAGTCAAAATTTGGCTGATATTTATGTTGATATACACAAAACTTTAACCTAGGTCACATTAGGGGCAGTAAGCTAGAAGCGTATCATTTTAATAGCAGCACAATAATAACTAGTTTAGAAGAGATATTTGTGTACTTTACAAATGGTATCAGTCATTGCATTTAATTTTTTACTTTCCTTTGTTCCTAAAACAGATACTCATTGCAGAAAAGTGTTGATGCTGTTATTTTTGCCATACAAAATTTATGTTTAAAGATGTATATGATAAAGAATGATGATTAGTAACTTGTTTTAAAATTACCTTTGGATAAGGTAAAGGAAAATGCCTTTCAGAAGATCATGTGAGTTCCTCCCTATCTCTTTTAGGCCAAGTAATTACATTCCATCATGCAATTTTTTTTTTTTTTTTTTTTTTTTTGGTTAGAGGGACAGAGTAAAGATAAAAGACAGCCATAGAAATAACAGCCTACTTCACAGCTGACTGAAGCAGGTGTTAGAAATGCAGATGAAGCATGTTGACTAAAGACTATACAAATTTGAAGTGAAAATGCCACTGGTCTGCATGCAGCGTTCTGCACATACGAAGTTTCAGGCAGTTCAATTATTCATCGTATTGTGTGAACTAGTTCAGGAGTTAGGGAAAAGGTGCCTTTTACATTTAAACTGTTTCTTCCCCTTCTTCCTTTTATCTGTACTTGACAAGCAAAATGAACTTCATTTTGTAAGTTTTGTTCCAGCAAGTGACTTACATCTCTATATGAAAAAAAAAAAATACACCGAGGAACAGATAACTCACGGGTTTAAGGGACGATATAAAACAATAGAAACTGGAAATTGTTTTTCTTTCTCATTTTTGTTATAATGAAAGCCACTAAAGACAAATAAATGTGAAAGTGGCTTTCTAATTGTCATTACCATCAACCCCACCATGAAATATTTCTCAAGTCCCTGTGTGTGCATTATTCCGTGCTGGGTAAGAAGATTTAAAAAAAAATAAGCCATTTGTTCTATAGTCTTATAATTAAGACTCCTGTTTTTTAAAAGGTAGAACTGAGATATTTTTAAACATTTAATATGTAATTTTAAAGCAGACTTACATTTTAAGGGAAATATCACAATTCCTGGAATTGTTTCTACTCTCATTTTGGCTCATTTTGCGTTTTGGTCTCAAAGGCTGGTTAACCTTGCTACATACAGGGTACCACACTGGTACCTAGAGACTGATACTAGTGTCAAAACACCTGCTTTTGGTGAACTCAGAGCACTTCAGGACACCCAAAGAGGTTTTCTGTATGTCAAGGAGAAAAACATAAACACCCCATTTTAAAGGTGAAGAAGCTAGGAACAAGGTATGCTTTTGTTTCTTTCCTTCTCTCTCTCTCCTTTCCTCCCTCCCTCCTTCCCTCCCTCCCTCCCTTCCTCCCTTCCTTCCTTCCTTCCTTCCTTTCTTCCTTCCTTCCTCGGTTGAGACTCAAAGTTTTGGAACTGCTAAAATTTTGACTCCATCTGTGCAGATGTATAGGTTTAAAATATCTTTCTTTTGGCTCTGAAGACCAAAAGCTTCAGCATCTATGCTTTGTGGCCTCGTGGTAGCAAGATGGCTGCTGCAGCTTCAGGCATTGCTCATCTCTATCCTTTTAATAAGTAAGAACAAACATTCCCAAGAGGCTCTCAGCAGACTTGCTCTAATCTTTCATTGGTCAGAGCTCAATCACAGGGTTACTGCTAGCTGTAAGGAAAGAAGACAGGTATGGTATCAAAGGGAACAGAGTTTGGCTTAGAACTATGCTTCTTGACCCCTTCCCTTCATGACACATCCTGGGGGTAAAAAGAGTGTTCCTGCTGCTCTAGGTCCTGCACTTTTACCCTGAGGGTTAAAGGGAGTCAAAACTTGGCTATCTGTGGTGCATTTAAGACTCATATTGGTTGGAAATGACTAGTTTAGACTAGTAATGAGTCACATCCTAGATTAGACGTATTGTTGCTCTAAAGAAAACAGAGTTCTATTAACATATAAGAAGATGAAGTGGCTTTTAGATAACCAATTAATAGAGTCTGGCACAGTAGCTGTTTCCTTAAATAAGTTACATTTGATCTTGGAATATGTTGTGTTTGGATTTGAATAAATGTGTTATCTGTTACTCTCGGAAGTTACTTTTTTCCCCCTTTAATGGTGAAACTATTATATACTGTGAAGGAGGCTTGGAGCTGTAAAGTTAACTTCTTTTTTTCAGGTATGCTTTCAGCGTCACTTGCGGTAATATGACTTCTGCATACGTTGAGCTATCCTGGCAGTTGTAAAGAGAAAGTGAGGGGCGGGAAAGGGCCTATCACCAGAGTGAACCAGGTTTATACATGAGAGACTGGAAGGGCATCGTAAGGAAGGATCCTAGGAACCAGGCACTGAGCAGATCGGTGGTAGCTAGCTGCTTACATGTCAAACTGCAACGGCTGCTCTGGCAAATCATTCGGTCTCCAGTGTAGTCAGTTCAGATGCTCCTTGGAAGTCGGCTGTAGCTGAGAGTGGAGATCAGGTAGAAGCTGCATCAGAAGTGAGTTTCAGGGGTTGACAAGGCTTTACTCTGCAAAGCACTGATGAAGAGCTTATGGATGAGGTGAAACTTATGGTGAAGCGTTAATTCTTCTATGCTCCAAAATAAATAGATGGAGTACCTAAGGTAGAGATAGATTAGTTTGTATATTAGGTATTTAGTGATAGTTTTAAAAACCAAATTTCCTCTAGGGCAAGATTTTCTTAGCCTGAAGGCTTGGAGTCCTAGTACGTTCTGAAAATTTATATTCAAAATTTATTCTGTAATTGTATATGGATTTTTCTAGAGAGCAAGGCCATAGCTTTCATCTAATTTTCAAAGATTAAAAACAGAGAATCCGTTGAATGCTTAAATAACCCAGACTTGAAGCAGTTTTCCAGGTCTCATTAGAGTTATTTAAAGAGAACTGCAGCTTCTAATTGTTCTATGACCTGATAATCTGTTTAAACAGTAATTTCTCTTTGATGTATATGGTGCTTTACAGTATGTGCAGTAGATGGCATAAGTGGTTTTATGGAAAAGATATGTTTTTCTGTAAAATATTTATCAGTCCTGAGTCCACGAAATTCAGTTTTTCTCTTGGGGAAGATAAAATATATTGCATGAGATGACCAAAATTAGGCAGTGTTTTTGTAAGTGATATTGCAAAGGAACCATAAAACTCTTTCTTTTACCTTCAAGATTATGTAGAGTTAAGGGTAAATTAGTTATAATAGTCAAATGCTTAATTATTTACTAGTGCTTCGGGAATTTGAATACCCAAGGTATTTGGATATTTACCTACTTAGACTTTTAATCATAGCAAAATAGTGGTAGATGATGGATAGGTATGTAGATAGATAGAAAGATAGATAGATAGATAGATATAAAAAAGAACTATTTTTCTCTATTATAAAACAATTCTCTGTTCTTCGTTGCCTTCAAAGTTACTCGTACCCTTTAGATGCATGTGTGTTTAAATAATTTCCCCCCTGTGGACGAAGCCGACAGCATTTTGCAAATTGATTTTCTATCTGTAATACTCTAACCATATCTCAAACCTCCTTAAAGCCCTTTTCATCATTTCTCTGACTCCATTATTTATGGCAGCATCTCAAAATTTAGTTTTCCCTGTAAATTTCATTATTGTGGTTACCAATTCATTATAAAATGATCAGAGGAGTAGGAGAGGGGGAAGAGGAATTGACATATGAGGACAAAGTGAAAGATTAGGACTCTTTGGCCTGGAAAGTAGAAATCTATCAAATCATGAATGGCATGGGTAAGGTGAACATGGACCAAGATGCTAGATCTGGAAACAGAAAGATGGAAGGACATTCTTGAAACTCTCTTGAAATATAAGAAGTGGAGCTACTTAACAGGGACAGAAAAGTAATTTTTAAAAGCTTTGGGTGAATTTATTTTCAAACCAAAGAGAAATTAAGATGTAGCAAATCTTCCTGTAAACTCTGAACATATCCTAAGTAATTGTAAATGTTATTATGCTAAACAAGGCCTCCTATTTTTTTTTTTTTTTATCATGTTCTCTGGGACATCCTCTAGAAACAGAATTTTGTGTTGATTAGGCAAGATGAGGTCAAATCTGACCTAGAAAGAAAGATGTGGTCCTATGTTCTTTTCATATGCAATTGGCAAATGAGATTGGTATAGCCCAAACCACTGCAACATACATCAGTGAAGACTACATCTTCAGTTTATTCTGACAGTGATATGTCAACGAATTCATCCTCTGTAAAGAAAGTGCTTTCAGTATCCGAAGTTCACCATAACAAAGGGGCAAAATATACACAAGGATGTTTTTATCTTTAATATATAAACAATTCTTATAGATAAAGAAGAAACAAATACATATCCCAGGAGGAAAATGAGCAAAGATCTTTAACTGGCCACTCACAGAGGAACAACTATGGATGAGCAATAAACCTATGAAAAGATGAACAACCGCACTGCCAGTCAGACCAGTGCAAATAAAAAATATTTTCCATCTATAAAATTGGCAGAGTCGAACAAGATTGACAAGACCTATTATTGGTAAGAATGGAAAGACTTAGAAATACACACTGGTGGTAGGTGTGTACGTATATACAATCTTTCTAGATGGTAGTTTCACAGTGTGAAGCAAAATCGAAAACACTTAAAATAATAACAGCAATAATAATAGCATCTATCAAAGCTATCCTGAACTTGGAGCTGTGCTAAACATTTAGCATGTATTATATTTTTCCTTACAATAATTATTATTACTCCTATATTATAAATGAGGAAACCAGAACTTAAAGAGTTTGAGTTCCCCCTTCCCCCAGAGTGATATAGCTATTAAGTGATGAAGTCTAGATTTGAACTTATATCTTTCTAACTCCAGATTCCACAGTGATAACCACTATGTAGTTCAGCCTGCTCTTGGTGGGTCAGTTCCAATGCTAGGAATTTATATCAAAAAGACAATCGTCAGGACTTCCCTGGCGGTCCATTGATTAAGAATTTGCCTTCCAGTGCAGGGGGTGCGGGTTCGATCGCCAGTTGGGGAGCTAAGATCCCACATGCCTCATGGCGAAAAAACCAAAACATAAAACAGAAGCAATATTGTAACAAATTCAATAAAGACTTAAAAAAAAAAATGGTCCACATCAAAAAGACATCTTAAAAAAAAAGAGAGACAATCATCAATGCCCAAGTTGTATGTACAAGAATGTTACATACCTTCATATTTAGGTGAGAAGTATACATGCACCTACATGAAGTGTAGCTTGGGCATATTCATGGCAGTTAATGGGAACTGAGACCACTGAAGAAACTTGGGAACCTAAAAGGTGCCCCCTCAGTCAAAGGGGTACTGGAAAAAAACCTACTCATTGGCCAAGATAAGTGATAGTGTTGTCCTAGGCTGGGAGTTTGAATGGAAGAAAAGGAATCTCCTGTGAACAATGGAAACTCAAAGCCTGTTCTACAGGTGGTTGTGGAGTATGAATTTATACTATTTTTATGGGCCCAGAAACTCCAAGCCTAGAAATTAATCTAAAAACTAATTTCAGACAGGAGTTCCAAAAAGAGAGGATTTTTTAGAATTAGAAGATATGAATCCCTAGATTGAAGAAGTTCACCAAGTCCCAAGTAGGATGAGTATAAATGAGTCAGAATAAAAGTTCAATACAACACAGACTACTATGACTGCAACTACTACTAATAGTACTAGCAAAAACTTATATAGTGGTCACTTTGTACTGGGTAATCATCTAAGTGCTTTATATACATATTAACTCACTTATTTATGGATAGTAACTCACAATTTTTCCTATTTTATTGAAGAGGAAAATAAGGCACAAAGAAGTTACTGAATTTTCTTAAGCCATTCAGCTACTATGTGGCCAAACCGGGATTTGAACCCAGATAATCTGGCTCCCAAGTTTGTGCTCTTAACCACTGCACACAGTGCTCAAGGAGAAAATCTTCAAAACAACCGGAGAGAAAAGACAACTTTATAAAGCAACAACAACAACTAGTCTGGCAGCTGACTTCTCTAAAGCAGTAAGAGAGGACAAAATAAAATGGAATATCTTCAAGTGCTGTGGGAAGTATCTTCAAGTGCTGTGTACCTCTTAATCCTCTACCCCTACCTCCCTCCCCCCCAAGATTATTGACAGATAATCATTCAAGAGTGAGGCTGAGCTCTTCTTCCTGTCCTCCTCCTATTTCTCTTCCTTTCCTCATCATTTCTTTAAAAAATAATTTGGGTTCCCTTCCCTCCTCTTGAGGCAGCTGGGGTTGGGGTGCCTTCAGGTCCAGGGCTGAGGAGGCAGCCAGGACCAAGAGGGCTGGTCAGTGGTCAAGCTGAGGAGGCGACTGGGACTGGGTTTTGGGTGGAGGTAAGACTGAAGAGGCCGCCAGGGCTGAGAGGGCCAGGATACCCATTGTATGTAGGAGGTATGGGGATATGACTAAATTGAGGGTAATTAGTGCTAAAAATGTGTGATCTCACTTATATGTGGAATTTAAAAAATAAAACAAACTAGTGAATGTAACAAAAAAGAAGCAGACTCACAGACCTAGAGAACAAACTAGTGGTTCCAGTGGAGAGAGGGGATGGGGGAGGAGCAAGGTAGGGGTAGAGGATTAAGAGGTACAAACTACTATGTATAAAATAAGCTACAAGGATGTACAACACAGGGAATATAGCCAGTATTTTGTAGTAACTATTAATAGATTATAACCTTTAAAAATTGTGAATCACTATACGGTACACCTGTAACTTATGTAATGTATATCAACTATATTTCAATAAAAAAAACTTTAAAAAAATGATGAGGCCATGTCAGAAGTTATACAGGAGCCAACTTGAAAGGACATGCACTGGTCAAATCTGGAGTTATTTGAGCATCAAAATAAATAATGACTGTAAAAGATTATACTCCACTGAATAAAATAGGAACCCAGGAGTCCATACTAATATAAAAAAATAACTGAATAAACAAATCAATGGGGAGAATTCCAGGCTATAAACATAGAAAGAATGATGGAGTTAGGAAATCACCATTTGGCAACTACTGTAGAAGTAATACACATAATTGATTCAGGCATGAATCATCCATGGAGGTTAAAACTAGCTCTTGAAAGTTAATGAAGGAACAGAGTGGTAGTGTTCTCGAAGTATTTTAATTAAAAAGGGGGAAACAGTAACTTCACTGAGGAGAAACCTAGAAGATACCACCTTTAAACCAAATGAGCAAAGTGAACATCCCCGGTAGTGGGGCAAATGGACATCATTGTCGCCGAATGTGGTACATTAAGAAGAGTATAGCGTCACTTCTGAGGCATTCCTGTCAAAATGCATCACCTGAATTTAATCATGAGAACGACACAGAGAAACCCAAATAGGGGGACACTCTGCGAAATAACTGGCCTGTACTCTTTAAAAATACCAAGGTTATAAAAAACATGGAAAGATTAAGGAATTGTTCTAGATAAAGAGACATGACAACTAAGTGCAAAATATGACTCTAGATTGGGACAGTTGGGTGAAGTTTGATGGGACTGGTTTGACGGTAGATGGTGGTATCATTATCAAGATAATTTCCTGATTTAGCAGGTTTTACTGTGGTTGTATATGGCAGTGTCCTTGTCTTTCAGGAAATACGCTCTGAAGTGTTAATGGTGTATCACGTCTGCCACTTACACTCAGTTGGTTCTGAAGATAATGATTGTGTGTGTGTGTGTGTGTGTATGTGTGTGCTCGAGTGTGTATGCCTGTTCATACCTCTTTTGTGGTGGTTGTGTAGATGTAAATTTTTATTTCATTCTAAACAGGTCAGCATGCTATATAACCCTTTAACCTGGTTTCCAAAAATGATTCATAAAGTTTCTATTGCTCTAGTTTTGAGCTTAGTTGACCTTTGCAATCTCAACCAAAAATACTGATTCAGAGTATCCCAAATCACAAATTTATTACATTTATACATTTTTTACTTATTATTTTCACATAATTTCTTTCTATTTATTTGCTTTGTATTTTTTGTTTCTAATTTTTTATTGAGATATAGTTGATGTACGATAGTATATAAGTTCATAATTTCTCATTAGTTTAGTATATTTTAAACATATGCAATCCACTCCTTGGTGTTTTATAATGAGAAAATAATGGTATTTAGAGTCAGACAGACTTGGTTTCACACCCCACCATTTCTGCTTCTATCTAGCTGTTTGAATGTGGGCAAAATTCTCATTTTTTTTTTTTTTTTTTTTGGTTCACAGTTTCCTCATCCATAGGCAACTCAGGATTGTTGTCAGGAACAAATGTGGAAACATGAAAAGCCTAAGCAGAGTTGCTGGCATGTAAGAGACATGCAGTAAGCATTGCCTTTCCTCACTTCATTCTTCCTTCTCTCACCAAAAGCATCCACACAAGCCTCCTGGGCATAGGGAAGCGCAAAGCTTATTAATAAGGGACCATAGGAAAGGGCTCTGTCCCTGCCCTTTTGTTCATATTTGGCTTCTCTCCTTGTAGCTGATTCTTGCCTTATTTCTGTAATTAAGTCATCCATCATCATCCAGAAGATGAACCAAGCCAGATGGTGATCACAGTTTGGGGGGGAGGATGGGAGTAGAGCACAGAGAGGACGAGAGGATTGCCGGAGAGGGTTACTGGGGACCAGCAGCCAGTGTCAGTGAGGAGGCTTGGATAGAGCAGAGCAGGTCTTTCCAACCTGGAGACTATTATCTCTGCTGTTACAGCAGCTTACGATCTCTAAGAAAAATACTGATTGATCATGGCCGAATGACTGTCTGATTCTCCTCTCTGACTCCTTACTCAGCAAGCAAATTTTAGCTGTTCTGAGTCTTGAGGCCATTCAGTGTTTGCAGTTTCTTCCCTTTCATTGATGGCTTCCATTTTTCCTTTGTTCTTTTTGGGGTATTTTCCTTATTGCTAGCCTTATTTACACTTTTATATGTAAATATATATTCCCTAAATGTCCACATGCATTTTATGCAATCTTTATTACATGTTAGTTCATTTCTATTTCCTTCGTATTCTTCCTCTTCTTTTTCTTTTAATATCTGTGGGGTTGGGGGGGCGCGGTAACTGGGCGAAGGTGGTCAAAAGGCACAAACATTCAGTTGAAAAATCTAAACAAAAAATATATATCTGCAAGGTCAGACTGATAAATGTTGTATGTGTGGCGAATAGGAGCTCTTGTTGACAGCCTGTCCATTCATCTGTCATCAGACGTGAAGTACAGTAAGTCCAGTGAGACCTGAAGCCTAGCCGTCTTTTTTTGGAACCAAATTCTAGGGTTAGGGTTCTGCTGCCTGGCAAGAGCTGAAGTGCTGAAATTCCAAGACCATATCCGTTTCTTTTAATTAAAAAGATTTTTAAATTGAAGCAGAGTTGATTTACAATGTTGTGTTGGTTTCAGGTGTACAGCAAGGCGATCCAGTTATATGCATATGTGTATATCATCATAGTTTTGATTTCAAGCCCATGTCCTTAGTTCTATTCTGACTCCTACCACACTGCACATCTTGCATCTAGATGTTTCACAAGCATTTATTGTATCAGTGACTCGGTAAATAACTCAAGATCCTGCTTTCCATCCCAGATATTTATACTGAGCCTAGAAACCAGAATAGGATTGAGTGTGGGCCTCTACTGGACCGTGCTCTTATAACACCTTCCAAGTTCCCTCCAGCCACTGCCCCATTTCACTGCTCAACTTCCAAGCAAGCAAAATTTGAAATAGCTGTCCCAATCTTTACTCCTTACAGCACTGCCTCTCCTCAGTTGACTCTAATCAAGCCTCCCTAACACTCTACTTAGAACTTGACTCTGCTCTTGTCAAGGTCACCAGTGACCTCCATCTTGCCAAAGCCACTGGTGGCTTCTCTGTCCTTGTTTTACCCAAACACTTGGCACTACTAGACACAGTCAGTCATTTTCTCCTTGAAACATGTTTTCCTCTTTCTTCATTTCCATGCTACCTCCTTCTCTTGGGGTTCCTACTGCACCTTTTCAGTATCCTATGTGGGTTCTCTGTTGTGCTTAACTTCTGTAAATGTTAGATTGTGTCAGGATTTGGTGGCAAGTCCTGGTCTTTTCTTAGTCTACAGTAACTCCCTAGGAAAGATCATCCAATCTCATGGATTTATGGAACATCAAAATGCATCTGCTACCAAATTGATGTCTTCAGCTCCAACTTCTCCCCCAAATGCCAGACTCATACATCAAGATGCCTACTTGATGTCTCATTTTGGATATCTAATAAGCATCTCAAGCTTACCATATGCAAAATAGAATTCTTGATCACACCCCCCCACACACACACATCCTTAAACTGCTTCTCCCTTAATCTTTCTCATTTCAGTTAATGGCTCTACCCATTACTTGGATTTAAGAGTTTTCCTAGACTTCTCTCTTTTCAGCATTTCCCCCTCCCCATATCTAAGTCATCAGCAAATCCTATTGGGTCTACCTTCAAAATACATTTTGAGTTCATCATCTTCTCTTCATCTTCACTGTCACTACCCAAATGCAAGATGCCATCAACTCTTGCCTGTTATGCTACAATTATGCCCTAATTTGTTCCCCTCTTTCCACTCTGATCCCCCTAAAATTCTGATTTCACATATCAGCTAAAGTAATCTTTTCAGAATGTAAAACTCATGTTGTGTCACCATACTCTCTCCCAGCTCTTCCCTGGTTTTAAGACATCTCTGGTGTCTTCTGTTGCCCTTAGGATAAAATCTAGACTCCTTATCCCAACCAATAAGGTCCTATTACCTAGCCCTGCCTTCCTCCTTGGCCCTACCTTATACCACACCCCATACTCAGCACACTTCAGCAACACAAAGTTTCTCTCCCCAAACACACCAAGCCCGTTTCTTCCTTAGGGCCTTTGTACTAGTCACCCCCCCCTCTGTCTGGAACATTCTTTCCTCCAGTCTTCACTGGATTGGCTCCTTCTTGTCATGCAGGTGTCAACTCATATGGCACCTCCTCACTGACCTTCCCTGAGTGCTTCCCCAGTACTTTCTATCACATCAACCTGTTTTGTTTTCTTCAAAGCCGTTATTATTATCAAAGTTATCTTGTTCATTTATCTGCTGTATGTCAATCCCCACTAGAGGGTAAACTCTGAGAGAGGAGGGTCCTTGTCTGCCCTTTTCATCCCAATATTCCTGCTGTTTATGTAGTGCCTGGCACCTATACTGTGCTAAATAGCTATAGAATAAGTTAACCATTTTCCAGGACTCAGAGTAGAACAAAAAGCCTGGGAATTTTCAAGTCTTACCAGCTAGCAGTCTGTCTGTGTTACATATTCACAGGTAAGCTTTCACTTTTCCCACCTTGCTATTTTTTCTCTCCCTTCTTTTCTCTTCTTCAGGATGGACTTGTCTTTGTTTCCATCTCTAAACAGCCTTTCCAAGGCCACATTTCATCCTTCTCGTCTTTTGACATCACTCAGAGATTCGTTTCTGAAGGAAAGTAAGACCAGCATGCAGTGGTCCATAAAGCTGTTTCTTATTACATCAAATTAAAGGACTTCCTGATCACTGGTCCAAGGCTTGTCTACTTTTCTTAAAACAAATGTTCCACTGTTGTTACAGTATAATCTCGTATAGATTCTCCTTTGGAGTTTCTGATTTTCTTGATCTTCATCTGTCTTCTTTGACTTCTTTTGTGACGAAGAATCTTTTTGATACTCCTTCTCTTACTATACTGAAACTAGAAAGATAACCAAATATTTAAGCTGTAGTGGATGTCACGCATTCATTGTGTGTGTGTATAAGTGTATGTAACTATTACCAGTTTTCACATAGCTCGTTCTACCTTGATATTTCATTGCTGAAATAAATATGAAATTGTAGGACACTGACTTACGTAAAGAGATTTATCTACTTTTTTTTTCAGTACAGAATCTTTTTCCTTTTTTGATTGAGAGGGTCCAGTAGAAGAGTTCTACTCTTTCTCAGGCATTTGTACATGTCCACACATTTCCACATATTTTCAGAAATCTCAGGGTGTTCTGATTACATGATGTTGCAGAAAATGCCAATGCTCGATTGTTAACACTTTGAACACTTGTGCATTATATACATCTGCACTGCCTGAAGAGCTCACTGTGCTTTACAGCTCTACCTCTTAAACTCTGGTCCCTAGAGCCTCTGCCCAAAATGAACAACTTCTTTTGTTACTGCTTTATCCAGTTTTTTTCTTTCAGCTTTAGTTTCTACTCTGGTTTGTATTGTTAAATTATACTCCAGAGAATTCTTAAAGGTGTTTCTTCTGCTGTCCTATCTTGATGCTACCCTAGATCTACTCACTGTACAGTGATTACATCCTTGGGTATCCTGCTGCAATCTTTTATTTGTTCTTGAACAACCCACAGACTTATGTCTCAACACCACGTCAGCATAAGAGGATGGGCCAAACTGAAGGACCTCTGTTTTACAGTCTCACTTTGAGACTTGATGTTCAGGAGTGATATTAGTGAAAAGCCCCATTAAGCAGGGTGTGAAGGAAAGCTCAAGCTGTCCAACTGCTAAAAATCCCAGGCTGCTGTGCAAATTCTTCCTGATGTAGACTAAAACATAGTCATGGGTTTTTTTTTTTTTTTCAAGCTAAAGGTCCCACAGCAAAACCAGAAAAGTTACCTGTGATCAATTGTGTATATTTGGGGGGTTGTGTTTTGAAAGCAGCTCTATCTTATCCTGAAATTCCTGGATGACTTTGTTGTTGCTGGAACTTAGTTGTTAAGTTGGAAGAAATTTCCAGATGTCTGAAAACTTTTCTGACATTATTTTAGTTGACAAATAGTGTACAGGTGACCTGCTTTTTAACTGAGTATTACTTAATCCACATTAAACCATCTTTTAGTTCTTAAAACTGTCTTAACTTTATTAAAGTGAAAAATAATGTTTAGAGAGGGTAAAATCGTAAATATGATTCATAAATACTTAAAAAAACAACAAATAGCGCTCCTAGTTGAACGGAAATCTCACTTACAACTGTAGTTTATCTTTGAAAGAAAAACTTCTGGGACTGAGGGTAAAGCAGTTTTAGAAAAGAAATCAAATATTATGGAATTTGAAAATCTAATTTGGCATATATTAGATTAATGCCCTGTAAAACCCTAAAGTCTGAATTCAGTTTACAGAGTGTTTGACTTAATTCTGTTATTTCTTTTTCTCTTTTTTCCTTTGTTACGTATGTATAAATCTTGGTGACTTTTCCTTTTATGGGTTTAAACATTTAGTACTGAATTCTAAAGGGGCAGGTCCCTCCCTGCTTTTTATTCTCAGTGAACTTTTGAGGAGGTAGTGGACAGGAATTTGTGAGTGTGAGTGAAATTACTTTTTCTATGAATATATGCATAATCCCACAATTTCACCAATGTACACGTTTTTTGCTTGCCAATAAGAAGGGATTAAAAAATTTGGTATGTAAAAAGCAAGGTTGATAAAGACCTTTTCATATATTTGTGTCCTAATGTGTTTCTATTTTTTAAAAATATGCTGCAGCTGATTGAACTAAATTTGTTTTTGACTTGTACCACACAACTATAATTCCTTCAAAAGCATGTCAATATGCAGTATATTTAAGGTGCTGTCAGCAACAATTCCTTCTTTATTTAGAGTAATGTAATCTGAAACTATCAACCTTTTCTACTTTCATGAGCTTTTGACTTTCACACCACAATGCATGAAATAATGCATTTTATTTAAAGCTTTCACTAAAATGTCCATCACTGGAGGGAAAATTTTTATTTAAATATGCCCCCTCCATTGAAATAGGCTTTTCTACCATTGTCTGGGTGTCTTCCAATATTCTAAGCCCTTTGGATTACTTTGGATTAATTAGTTATCTCTTTATTTATAATAAAATAACATAATGATCCCCTATTGTGGCCAAACAATTGGACTAAGCAGGGTGATTAAACTGGAGAATAGAATATTAAATGATACCAGAGTCTAGTTACCTTATCAATTTTCTTCAGATAGAAATGATTAAGCAACCTGTTGGATAGTAGATCCAGACTAGAGAGAAGAAAGTATAATTAATATTGGAAGGATATAAAGGGGGGGGAGAAAAACCCTGTAAATTGACCTATAATGAGAATAATCGATGATGCATAGCAAAGAGAATGTCAGTGTCTGGAATTCAATGCCAGCTTGGCTTACATTTATGAGGATATCTTATTCATTTTTATGAATATTAAGTTCTATAAAGTCCAAATTGAGCAAAGGAAAACAAATGACATATGCGGTTATCTACAGGTACAGGGTGGGGGGAGCCCAGGGGATAGAAAATACATTGAAATATTGAATAATCAAAGTAGAAACACTCGTCTAGCAAGATAGTCATGCCATCCATACACACATTGTTTTGGTTTTTTACTTACGTTATAACATTTTATCAAGTTATAACCTCATCTCTGATGTTATTATATGTTGGAGCAAATATATATTAACACCTGTCTCTACTGCACGCACAGACGGCCATGTTCATTTACTTGTGAAGTGAATTGTTCTATCGATTATGTGCATCCATTATGACAAGTGCTTGGGGGAAGCAGGGCAGATTTTATTCAGGTGAAAAACCTATCCAAAAAGAGCTTCTACTTTAAAAGGGGAGACATGTACACATAAATATATGAAAAGCAAGATAGTAGAAACTGTGTGCTTTAACAGGGAAGCATATAACTGAGGGACAGGTACCATGGAAACAAGGAGTAAGAGCTCAGAGATTTAGCAGGGAAGAGAGAAATATTCAGGGAAGGCTCCATGGAAGAAGTAGAGCTGTTGATCAGATAACAGTACTAAACAATTCTGATAGCTGAACAAAGTTCATGTATGTCAATTAAGGCATGTGTTTTGAAAAATACAGATAATTCATTTTATACTCATAAGAATGAGAATATGAAGGAATGTGATCCCACAGATACATGAATGGAAAAAGGATTTAGAAGGGAGATGTCTTTGCATCTTTTCCAGGTCCTCCATATTTTCATTTGCTCATGTGGTTCATATTTAGCATAAGTGTACATGGTGGGCTCTGCAGGCTGTCTAAGTAGGTACATTGCTAAAGATATAGTGACAGACTTTTGTCTTAGTGTCCTCATATAAGTGCTGATCTAGTATAATTAGCCTTTATAATATGTGATTTAAGATATAATATTTGTACTCCTTGAAAAGTTTTTCATGGCAAGCTGCCTCATGCCTTTGGCCATGTCAGTAATCATTAACCACTTTGTTACAGAAAGGTAGAAAGGAAAATTATGACGCAAGACCTATTTATTTTGCTTTTCAGTTGCAGCACTGGTAGATAAAAGATTTAATGAGGAGGGTGGAGTCAAGATGGCAGACTAGGAGGACGAGGAATTCGCGTCTTCACACAACTAGTGCACCTACCAGGCACCAGTGGGGGACCACGGACACCTAAGGGATGGGAGGAACCCCCAGCGACCAGTTGTTTCAATTATATTTTTACCTTTCCTAATATATTCTTTATCTTTCTAATTTTATTTTCTTTTTTATTCTTTGATATTGTACTGCTCCTTTTTTTCTTTCTTTTTTTTGCCACGCCACGCAGCTTGCAGATCTTGGTTCCCAGGTTGGAGGTCAGGCCCGAGCTCCTGTGGTGGGAGCACCGAGTCCAAACTGCTGGGCTAACAGAGAACCTCAGACCTCAGGGAATACTAATTAGAGTGGGACCTCACGGAGGTCCTCATCTCAGCACCCAGACCTGGCTCTATCCAACTGCCTGCAAACTCCAGTGCTGGACGCCTCAGGCCAAACAACCAATAAGACAGGAATACAACCCCACCCATCAAAAAGAAAAAATGAAATGACAAAAAAATATGTAACAGATGAAGGAGCACCTACAAGACCAAATAAATGAAAATGAAATAGGCAACCTACCTGAAAAAGAATTCAGAGTAATGATAGTAAAGATGATCCAAAATCTCGGAAACAGAATGGGGAAAATACAAGAAACATTTAACAAGGATCTAGAAGAACTAAAGAGTAACCAGACAGTGATGAACAACACAATAACTGAAATTAAAAATACTGTAGAAAGAATCAATAGCAGAATAACTGAGGCAGAAGAACGGATGAGTGAGATGGAAGATAAAATGGTGGAAATAACTGCCAGGGAGCAGAATAAAGAAAAAAGAATGAAAAGAGTTGAGGACAGTCTCAGAGACCTCTGAGACAACATTAAATGCACCAGCATTCGAATTATAGGGGTCCCAGAAGAAGAAGAGAAAAAGAAAGGGTATGAGAAAATATTTGAAGAGATTATAGTTGAAAACTTCCCTAACATGGGAAAGGAAATAGTCAATCAAGTCCAGGAAGTGCAGAGAGTCTCATACAGGATAAACCCAAAGAGAAACATGCTGAGACACATATTAATCAAACTATCAAAAATTAAATACAAAGAAAAATTACTGAAAGCAGCAAGGGAAAAGCAACAAATAACATACAACGGAATCGCCATAAGGTTAACAGCTGATCTTTCAGCAGAAACTCTGCAAGCCAGAAGGGAGTAGCAGGACATATATAAAGTGATGAAAGGGAAAAACCTACAACCAAGGTTACTCTACCCAGCAAGGATATCATTCAGATTCGACAGAGAAATTAAAACTTTTACAGGCAAGCAAAAGTTAAAAGAATTCAGCACCACCAAACCAGCTTTACAACAAATGCTAAAGGAACTTCTCTAGGCAGGAAACATAAGAGAAGGAAAAGACCTACAATAACAAACCCAAAACAATTAAGAAAATGGTAATAGGAACATACATATTGATAATTACCTTAAATGTAAATGGATTAAATGCTCCCACCAAAAGACATAGACTGGGTGAATGGATACAAAAAGAAGACCTGTATATATGCTGTCTACGAGAGACCCACTTCAGACCTAGGGACACATACAGACAGAAAGTGAGGGGATGGAAAAAGATATTCCATGAAAATGTAAATCAAAAGAAAGCTGGAGTAGCATTTATCATATCAGACAAAATAGACTTCAAAATAAAGACTATTACAAGAGATAAAGAAGGACACTACATAATGATCAAGGAATCAATCCAAGAAGAAGATATAACAATTGTAAATATTTATGCACCCAACACAGTAGCACTTCAATACATAAGGCAAATGCTAACAGCCATAAAAGGGGAAATTGACAGTAACACAGTCATAGTAGGGGATTTTAACCCCCCCACTTTCACCAATGGACAGATGATCCAAAATGAAAATAAATAAGGAAACAAGCTTTAAATGACACATTAAACAAGATGGACTTAGTTGATATTTATAGTACATTCCATCCAAAAACAACAGAATACACTTTCTTCTCAAGCGCTCATGGAACATTCTCCAGGATAGATCATATCTTGGATCACAAATCAAGCATTGTTAAATTTAAGAAAATTGAAATCGTATCAAGTATCTTTTCTGACCACAACACTATGAGACTAGATATCAATTACAGGAAAAAAAACTGTAAAAAATACAATCGCATGCAGGCTAAACAGTATGCTACTAAATAACCAAGAGATCACTGAAGAAATCAAAGAGGAAACCAAAAAATACCTAGAAACAAATGACAATGAAAACACGACGACCCAAAACCTATGGGATGCAGCAAAAGCAGTTCTAAGAAGGAAGTTTATAGCAATGCAATCCTACCTCAAGAAACAAGAAAAATCTCAAATAAACAACCTAACCTTACACCTAAAGCAATTAGAAAAAGAAGAAAAAATATCCCAAAGTTAGCAGAAGTAAAGAAATCATAAAGATCATATCAGAAATAAATGAAAAAGAAATGAAAGAAACAGTAGCAAAGATCAATAAAACTAAAAGCTGGTTCTTTGAGAAGATAAACAAAATTGATAAACCATTAGCTAGACTCATCAAGAAAAAAAGGGAGAAGACTCAAATCAATAGAATTAGAACTGCAAAAGGAGAAGTAACAACTGACACCACAGAAATACAAAGAATCATGAGAGATCACTACAAGCAACTCTATGCCAATAAAATGGACAACCTGGAAGAAATGCACAAATTCTTAGAAAAGCACAACCTTCCAAGACTGAACCAGGAAGAAATAGAAAATATAAACAGACCAATCACAAGCACTGAAATTGAAACTGTGATTAAAAATCTTCCAACAAACAAAAGCCCAGGACCAGGTGGCTTCACAGGCGAATTCTATCAAACATTTAGAGAAGAGCTAACACCTATTGTTCTCAAACTCTTCCAAAATATAGCAGAGGGAGGAACACTCCCAAACTCATTCCAACAGACCACCATCACCCTTATAACAAAACCAGACAAAGAGGTCACAGAAAAAGAAAACTACAGGCCAATATCACTGATGAACATAGGTGCAAAAATCCTCAACAAAATACTAGCAAACAGAATTCAACAGCACATTAAAAGGATCATACACCATGATCAAGTGGGGTGTATCCCAGGAATGCAAGGATTCTTCAATATACACAAATCAATCAATGTGATATACCATATTAACAAATTGAAGGAGAAAAACCATATGATCATCTCAATAGATGCAGAAAAAGCTTTTGACAAAATTCAACACCATTTATGATAAAAACTCTCCAGAAAGTAGGCATAGAGGGAACCTACCTCAACATAATAAAGTCTATATATGACAAACCCACAGCTAACATCATTCTCAATAGTGAAAAACTAAAACCATTTCCTCTAAAATCAGGAACAAGAAAAGGTTGCCCACTCTCACCACTATTATTCAACATAGTTTTGGAAGTTTTAGCCACAGCAATCAGAGAAGAAAAAGAAGTAAAAGGAATCCAAATTGGAAAAGAAGAAGTAAAACTGTCACTGTTTGCAGATGACATGGTACTATACATGGAGAATCCTAAAGATGCTACCAGAAAACTACTAGAGCTAATCAATGAATTTGGTAAAGTAGCAGGATACAAAATTAATGCACAGAAATCTCTTGCATTCCTATACACTAATGATGAAAAATCTGCAAGAGAAATTAGGGAAACACTCCCATTTACCATTGCAACACAAAGAATAAAATACCTAGGAATAAACCTACCTAAGGAGACAAAAGACCTGTATGCAGAAAACTATTACACTGATGAAAGAAATTAAAGATGATACTAACAGATGGAGAGATATACCATGTTCTTGGATTGGAAGAATCAACATTGTGAAAATGACTATACTACCCAAAGGTATCTGCAGATTCAATGCAATCCCTCTCAAACTACCAATGAAATTTTTCACAGAACTAGAAGAAAAAATTTCACAATTTGTATGGAAACACAAAAGACCCCGAATAGCCAAAGCCATCTTGAGAAAGAAAAACGGAGCTGGAGGAATCAGGCTCCCTGACTTCAGACTATACTACAAAGCTACAGTAATCAATACAGTATGGTACTGGCACAAAAACAGAAATATAGATCAATGGAACAGGATAGAAAGCCCAGAGGTAAACCCACGCACATATGGTCACCTTATCTTTCATAAAGGAGGCAAGAATATACAATGGAGAAAAGACAGCCTCTTCAATAACTGGTGCTGGGAAAACTGGACAGCTACATGTAAAAGAATGAAATTAGAACACTTCCTAACACCATACACAAAAATAAACTCAAAATGGATTAAAGACCTAAATGTAAGGCCAGACACTATAAAACCTTTAGAGAAAAACATAGGCAGAACACTCTACGACATAAATCACAGCAAGATCCTTTTTGACCCATCTCCTAGAGAAATGGAAATAAAAACAAGGATAAACAAATAGGACCTAATGAAACTTAAAAGCTTTTGCACAGCAAAGGAAAACATAAACAGGAGGAAAAGACAACCCTCAGAATGGGAGAAAATATTTGCAAACGAAGCAACTGACAAAGGATTAATCTCCAAAATATACAAGCAGCTCATGCAGCTCAATATCTGAAAAACAAACGACCCAGTCCAAAACTGGGCAGAAGACCTAAATAGACATTTCTCCAAAGAAGATATACAGATTGCCAACAAACACATGAAAGGATGCTTAAAGTGATCCTTAAAGGATCACTAATCATTAGAGAAATGCAAATCAAAACTAAAGTGAGGTATCACCTCACACAGGTCAGAATGGCCATTATCAAGAAATCTGTAAACAATAAATGCTGGAGAGGGTGTGGAGAAAAGGGAACCCTCTTGCACTGTTGGTGGGAATGTATATTGATACACCCACTAGAGAACAGTATGGAGCATCCTTAAAAATCTAAAAATAGAACTACCATATGACCCAGCAATCCTACTACTAGGCAGATACCCTGAGAAAACCATAATTCAAAAAGAGTCATGTACCACAATGTTCATTGCAACACTATTTACAATAGCCAGGACATGGAAGCAACCTAAATGTCCATCGACAGATGAATGGATAAAGAAGATGTGGCACATATATATAATGGAATATTACTCAGCCATGAAAAGAAATGAAATTGAGTTATTTGTAGTGAGGTGGATGGACCTAGAGTCTGGCATACAGAGTGAAGTAGGTCAGAAGGAGAAAAACAAATACCGTGTGCTAACACATATATATGGAATCTAAAAAAAAAAAAAGCTTCTGATGAACCTAGGGGCAGGACAGGAATAAAGACACAGAGGTGGAGAATCAACTTGAGGACATGGGGATGGGGATGGGTTAGCTGGGACGACGTGAAAGAGTAGCATTGACATATACACACTACCAGATGTAAAATAGATAGCTAGAGGGAAGCAGCTGCATAGCACAGGGAGATCAGCTCGATGCTTTGTGTCCACCTAGAGGGATGGGATAGGGAGAGGATATGGGGATATATGTATGCATATAGCTGATTCACTTTGTCATACAGTAGAAACTAACAACATTGTAAAACAATTATACTCCAATAAAGATGTTTAAAAAAAAAAAAAGCTTATTGGAAATCCACACAGTCTTTTCTCTTGTGCTAGTAACCCTTCAGAGAATTTCCTGTTTGGGGAGTATCTGACCTGCTGCAAACATTCTAGAAACTGACTGGAAAATGAGGCTGAGGGTCATTATTCATTGTTCATAATGTAGAATTTCATTTAATCCCTTTGTTTTCAGTATGGTGTGTCATTGCTCACTCTACATTGTACGTGGAATCCCCTACACTAGAATCATTCTGGTTCAATTCCATAGAAAATAAAAATCTTGTTTTCAGTCCCAGGGAGTATATGGGATGGGGGAGGGGATCTTGAATTCTAATTGCTTCTTATACAGGCTTTCAACCTGTTCTCCTGTTCTCCCTCTCCTTACACTTACTTTCTCAAGTACTGAGGCTTTCCTGGGTTCTGTGGCTCAAATCAGTTAGTTTCCAAATTTCTTCTTCCCTTTTTTTCTTTTGCAGTGCTTATACCAATTTTTATATTTATAGATGTGTTTATGCCAGCATGTATATTTTATATTTTCATTTTTCTTGTTTACCATATATATTTATAATGTTTTAAATATTTTTCTCACTAATTTAGTACTGTAAAACTGCTTTGAAGCTATTGATTTGCTTTCATAACTTTGAGATATAGATGTAATATATTAATAATAAAGAAAATGGAAATGTAACCAACAACTATAATGTGTAAATTACATAAACTTGAGGTGAAAACCACATCTATTAAATGATGGATCATGTAGTTTAGCTGGAACAAACGTATGCAGTCTTTGATATACATATGTAACATTAGGTTAAGATTCTAAAGAAAAACTGATTTCTGTGAAAGCTGTAATTTGTTTTCTTGTGCTCTCACCTCCTTTATTTATTTATTATTTATTTATTTATTTATTATGGCCACAAAAAATGTTCTATTTTATTATACCAACAATTATAATAATATTAAAAAACCCTCGACAATAATAATAGTGACCATTTACCATGTTACGTAGAGTATGTGTCAAGCACTGTATTAGGTGTTTACATTGTCTCACATAATTTTTAATTTAAAATTTATAAAATGTATGTACACACACAAAAAAAAAGACTTAATGAGGTGAAATGTTGAAGTAAATACTTAAGTCAGGTTTTCATTCATGTTATAACCATGGATTATGAGAATTTGGAATCTAGAGCTGACCTTGACCAATCTCCAGAGTCAGTGGTATTGGCCTTACATATTAAGTTCAAGAAAATTTGCAAATATTCTGAATAGATTTCCTGATATAATATGAGTAATATTGTTTAGATGCTAGGATTAGCTATATTCATTGAGATAAATCTTCTATGGGTCTTTGAGATGATTTTACCATAATTATACACAATTTTTCAATGTGATTTTATTTATTTACCTACTTTTTTTTTTAATAATAATCTTTTATTTATTTATTTATTTTTATATTTATTTTTGGCTGTGTTGGGTCTTCGCTTCTGTGCGAGAGCTCTCTCTAGTTGCCGCAAGCGGGGGCCACTCTTCATCGTGATGCGCAGGCCTCTTCACTATCACGGCCTCTCTTGTTGCGGAGCACAGGCTCCAGACGCGCAGGCTCAGTAGCTGTGGCTCATGGGCCTAGTTGCTCCGCGGCATGTGGGATCTTCCCAGACCAGGGCTCGAACCCGTGTCCCCTGCATTAGCAGGTAGATTCCCAACCACTGCACCACTAGGGAAGCCCTATTTACCTACTTTTATTGAAGTATAGTTGCTGTACAGTATTACGTAAGTTAAAAGGGTACAATATAGTGATTCACAATTTGTAAAGTTTATAATTCATTTATAGTTATTATAAAATATTGGCTATATTCCCATTGTTGTGCAATATATTTTTGTAGCTTATTTTATACTTAATAGTTTATACCTCTTAATTTCTTACACCTATATTCCCCACCCCTCCACTCTCTTCACTGGTAACCACAAGTTTGTTCCCTATGTCTGTGAGTCTGTTTCTTTTTTGTTATATTCACTAATTTGTTGTATTTTTTAAATTCCACATATAAGTGATATCATACAGTATTTGTCTTCCTCTGTCTGACTTATTTCACTTAGCATAATGCCCCCCAAGTCCATCCACATTGCTGCAAATGTCAAAATTTCATTCATTTTTATGGCTGAATATATTCCATTCCATACAATGGAATATAAATATTCAGATGTGGTATATATATATATATATATATATATATATGCCATATCTTCTTTATCCATTCATCTTTTGATAGACACTTAGGTTGCTTCTATACCTTGGTAATTGTAAATAATGCTGCTATGAACATTAGGGTGCATGTATCTTTTCAAATTAGTGTCTGTTTTTTTCAGATATATACCCAGGAGTGGAATTGCTGGGTCATATGGTAGTTCTATTTTTAGCTTTTTGAGAACCCTCCATACCGTTTTCCACAGTAGCCGTACCAATTATACTTTGAAGTTGGAATTGGGAGCTATCAAGCTGACTCTGAAAACTACAGAGAACTGAATTTTCAAAAAGTGCTCTGAGTAGTCGCTCTTACTAGTAGGTTTCAGTATGGAGTTAGATGTGTACACTGCCTTGCCTTTTTCTAACACATGCTTCATGCATTTCCTATTCAGATTATATTTACTATGGACTTGATTTGACTTTATACAGTACTTAATAATAAGTTATGCCTATTTCAGCATTCCAAATTCAGTGCTAGAATTGCATAGGTAGCAACTTATCACGAGCATTTTGTTAGCCTTTCTTTTCTTTGTGTTCGAAATGACTTGATATGTCATGCGTTCATTCATGCAACAAGAAACATTTGTTTACCTCTGTGTTCATTCCCAGTACCAGTACAGTATCTTAGTACAAGGTAGAACCCATTCTGCCTTTACTGCCTTTATGACGGTTACATTCTAGTGTGGAAAGCAAACATTAAGCAACTGATTATGTGCTAAGTATTAACCAAAGTGTATAGGGTGTGAAGAGAGACTACACCAAGGGAACGACATCAGTGAGTTCCTCTTCCACCATTTACAAGCTGTATGCTCTTGCATATTAATCTTTCTGGGACTCATTTTCACATCTGTAAATGGAGATAATAATAATGCTAACTTCACGGGGTTGTTGTGAAAATTTGGGCATGGTGCCTAACACATAGGAACATTTAGTGATTATTACCTATTTGTTTTTGAGGGGGAGAGGGAGGGTCAGGGAATGCTTCTGTGAGCAATTGACTTTTAAACTGAGATCTGAACAATGGTAGGGATTTGCTAAGTGGAGAACATTTTATAAGAAAGAACACCATGTTCAAAGGCCCTGAGACAGGGCACATGATGTGTCCAAAGAACTAAAAGAAAGCCACTGTGCCTAGAGCTCAGAAAATGAAGAATGGCTTTAAATGAGGCTGAGATAGGCTGGGGTGGCTAGATCACACAGGGTCTTGTGGGCCTTGTTAAGGAGGATTTAGGCCTTTATTCTAAGGACAATAAGAAGAATTTCCACAGGGGAATGACATGATTAGATTTGAGTTTTAGAAAGATTATTCTGGCTTAAGTATTGACAATGGTTCGAAATTTTTCATCAAGGATTGAAGGTCTGGCTCATCTGTAAAGGGACCTTTTGGGGGAAATATTGGATCTTTTGCTAGTGTCACCTTCTTGGGTGTTGGTCCGTGGGATACCAGTCAGTGATAAAATTGGCATTGCCAATTTCTAGGTTTTCAGTAAATCTGCGGTTCAGAATTATATGAGCGTGTGTATGTATGAGTATATGCATATATGTGCAAATATATATAAACACATTATGTGTGTACATGTATACACATATATACATATAAATATACACACATGTATGTATGTGTACACACACACACACACACACATTCTGTCTCCCAAGAGAGAGACCAGTATGTTTTTCTCTCCTATCTTCTGCCTCTGACCATTTGATTTCGATGTTTTTTGAGTTACGGCATGTATGTCTAAGAGATGAGGAAGAGAAAATATATTTACCAATCCCTTTAATCTATAAGCTATAATGACGTATCATGATTACTCTTCATAAGAGATTGGGAATGTATTGTGTTGTGCATAACTACTTTATAATATAGATTCCAAGTTTTCAGGAATTGCAGAGATATAGGAGAATGCTGTGTTCTCCACATCATGATGAATTCAGCAGTTGTGCACATATACAGGGCTCGATCATACTGAGCATCCCCTGAGCTCCGTTTGCAGACAAGTCATATCTCCACCATGACAAAATTCCCACAAGATTTTGAATAATTAATTTCTTGGAATTTGCAGGATTCAGCAGATATGTTCAGCGTTATTGATGGCAGCTAACTTTATCTCTTTTATTTCTGAGACACATAATGAAATAGGGAGTTCCTCAAATAACCACAGTTAGCGTTGAGGCTAATTTTGTAAGGGCCAGTGGGCTTTTGCCTTAATGTGTATAAATACGATTTTTCCCCCTCACAGCAGAATGCATGGTAGATAGAGGCAGAGTGAATTGGCACTAATTTATGAACGCTTCCAGCCTTCTCCATGCAGTACACCCTGTGAGGGCAAGATGCTCTAATTACACTTACTTCACATAATGAGAGCTTTTAATGACAATTACTGATTAGAGTTAGGGATGTTTGGGGACCTTAAGAGCAGATGTATTAACTTTCAGAAGGAAAGACTTCATCTGTCTTTTGTGTAGCTCAGCCCCACCACTGACCAGTTAGTTACTCAATGAAATCCAGCTCCACGGCCCCAAAGATGTGAGTGGGCTCTGAACCGAGGGGCTGAAGGACACTTTCTCAACTCAAATTAGGTCAAAGAGTTCAAGAATTCTGTTTGCTTTTAGCAGTGTTTTAACTTTGCGCTTTTTCTCCTTGTTGATGGTCACACTGGCTGTTTTCCTTTTTGGTAACAAGAATAACCCATAGTCCAGACTGCTCTTTTTAGAGACATTGATTTGCACAGTCACAAATGGATGCCTGACATTGTTTTCCTCTTTACACATTTGTAGTGTTCAAATTTGGGAAGCCAGTATTTAAAAGCTCTGGCATCCTTTATATTAATATGGATATGAGAATTACAATAAAGATAAAAATTCTAGATCGTTACTAATTGTTGTACTAAGTGCATGAGTTTATATGGTCTACATATCCTATTTTGAGCAAAGCAGAAATTTTTTTTACAGGTCAAGATGACATGTATACGTCGTCTTTTATAAACAATTAGAAATTTCAATTACATATCACATCGACATTTTACTAGTAGGATGATATTGCCCTTTCTAGCTTCAGTATCTATCTCTCTTCTTACTGAAAATAGATCAAGCTTTGTTTGTCTGTTTCCTTTTCCCTTTCAAGTCTCTCTGAGCATCAGTTTCTCCTAAAGCCTTCTTGCTTTTGTATTCTCTATCTATACCACCATTTCCATTATTTCCATTTTTTGCATTTTGAATTTTGTGTCTTTATGTCTGCTAAATCTGAAGTTAGAATTAAAAGCAAAAAAGTATTTGCAATGCAGGCAAGTTTAAACTCAGTAAATTTAAACAACTTACAAGTAATATAACTGGTAAAGTTGGAAGGGAAAATGGCTCATGTTTTCTTGGCTCTTCCTACTCAGAACCTTCCCAGTTCTAGGATTCTGATTTAAATGACTATCTTTTACATATTCCATATCCTTACCCTACAACTCCCCAAAGCTAGCATAATTTAAGCCCTTAATAAGTACTAGCTTTAGCAATATTATCAGTAATTGAAACCATAAAACATTCCAATTGCCTTTTGTTAGTTTTAATACAGTTTCTTGTGAACGGGTATGTTTATAACCCAAAATCCCATTTTTCAGTCATGTATTCATTTGTTCATTCACTGGACACACACATTTAATATTGGCTCAGGGTGAGGTATAAAATATGCCATCCTTCAAATAGCAGAATCTAGGATGTCTACAACAAATTTTACTAAAAGATTAAAACTCGAACACATACACTTTAGTAATGCATATGCTATTATGCTTTTCATTGTCCTAATCCCTAAAAAAATATGTTTTGAGTCCCCATAGTTTGCATTCAACCAACATTTATTGAATGTCAGAAATCCTATCAGCTGCCCCAGGGAGGAATGGACCCCTGCATTTTTTGCTGAGGACACTGAAGGTTATAGAGGCTAGATAAGTGATGTGCCCAACATCTCAGAGCCAGAAGACCATCTCACCAGGCTTCCCAATTCCAAATCTGGAGTTTCTATCTATACAACAGCCATTCGCTTCCCCCTTTTCTGCCCCCTGCCACTATTTTTGAAGCTGATCCCCTGACCTTGGCCATAAAGACTGGACAAGGAGGCTGAAGTTCTCTCTGGAGGTGTTGGTCTGCTCCTTGTCTTGGCTACTTACTGCTCTTAAAAGAGTTAATATAGCTTATTAAGCAAATATATTCAAAACTAAAACATAGCCATAGTTTGGGAGAATGTCTATATAATTCAGGGAAACAAAATTTGATACAAGTTGTTCTATGCACATAACTTTTTTTCTTTTTTCATTTAAAGAGCAAAACCTATCAGTTAATTTGGCATCAGAATTTAAGAGAACTCAAAGTGTAGCCCAGTTATTTGAGGGTCCACAGCCCTGGTCAGCCAGAAAGGTTGTACCTGGCCCACTGACCCTCACACCTGTGAGAAATAGGCACCAGATCCCCAGTTTGGTAACAAAGGGCCCTGACACTGGACTCTTGGCCTGAGCATTGTCCAAGGTAATATAAAATGTTTAATAGAGAAATCATGCCCATCTGAGGGATTTTGGTGGAATTGCCAATTATAAAAGCAGAGCTGAAATTACCTAGCTCATCACCAGAACCCCCCAAAGAAAAAGCCCCTTAATTTTGCATATGTTTCAAGCAGTGCCTCTCTAAGTATTGCTGCTGTTCATGATAAACCAAAAAGTTAAAAGCCAAACCAACCTATCATAGAGTCCCAAAGATCAATATGTCGCTTTCTGTGTATAACAGAAAGTATCAGCTTTTCTTTAATTATCTGTTTGGGTTTTTTTGGCTCAATAGCATGAGTCATTGAATTCATAAAAGCCCAAGCAGGCACAAAGAAACACCCAATTTTATCTACCTGTCTTTCCATCTATCTATCTATCTCTCTATCTATCTATTTAGTTTTAGTTTTTTCCCCAGTTTCACTGAGCAATAATTGACATACATCACTGTATACATTTAAGGCATGCAGCATGATGGTTTGATTTACGTATATTATGAAATGATTACCACAGGAGGTCTAGCTAACCTCCATCCTCTCATATAGATACAATAAAAAGAAAAGAAGGAAAAAAGAAAAAAGTTTTCTCCTTGAAGAAATACCCACTTTTAAACAAGTCATTTTTCAAACATTTATTGAACACATACGAAAGGTCAGGCGAGCAATAAAAACAATACAAAGATGAACAAGACAGAAATCATAAGCCAACACCTCACCTGTGTGACCTTGGACATGTTACTCGATCTCTCTACACTTCTGTTTCCTCTTGTAATATGGTAATACTGTCTACCTCATAAGGCTGTTGAAAGGACTGAATGACACAGTATATGTAAAGTGCCTAGTCTTGAAAAAGAAAGAGCTATTATTTTATCATCAGTATTATCACTACTAAAGTTAAGTGACTTGTAGAAAATCAGAAAGAGTTGCTGACAGGGTCAGAATCTCCCTCTGCTTCTCTCATAAACAAACATTTATTCAGTGATCCTGCTGGTTGATTTTGCAGATGTTTGTTGAGTGTCTTCTCTCTGCAAGGAGCTATGCTAAGCCCTGTGAAAATACAAGTTGCTATTGGACACACTTCTTGTCCTCAGGTGTTTGTGGACTATTTAGGGATGTGAGACATATACATAATTAATCGTGGTGCCAAGAAGAAAGCAAAAAGTGGTATAATAGAGGCACAGACATCAGAAGGAAAAGTGAGAAGGGAAGCCTTCATGGACTACAGGACTTTGAAGAATGGATAGATTTGGACATTCTAAGGAAAGGAAACAGTAAATGCATTATACCAGAAGTGGTGAGAATTCATCATGCTTGAGAAAGGATCTCTGAAGGGCCAGGATAGCAGAAGGTATTAATAGGCACAGAATACATGCTGTAGTATTTCCATGAGCAGTGTCGCAATGTCTCAAAGTCCCCAAGTAACAGAGAGAGAATTTGGGGGGGGGCAGAGGTTTGAGAGAGAGGTGGCCAAGTGTTAATAATTGGTAGTTGGTGAATAGAAGTGAAGGGTCTATGGGTGTTCATTATACTATCCTCGGAAGCTTTCTTGAGGTTTGAATTTTTTTTTTTAAGTTGAGGGAAAAAATAAAAACACATAAGAAACTCCTGTAATCAATAAACAAAGGACAAATTACCTAGCTTAAAAAATGAGCAAAACATGACAGGAAACGCCACAGGAGATTACAGGAATGACCAATAAATAAATGAAAATATGTTTAATCTCTGAGGAGTTAGAGAAATTTAATTCAAAGCAATGAGATGTTACTTTTCACCCACCTGCTCACCGCATTTTTAAAGTGTAGTCATATTGTGTGTATCTGAAAAAAAAGAGATGTTAATACCGACCTTCTGCGATTGCTGTAGGGATTCAAGAGCAGAGCATATGAGGTACCTGGCACACAGAAGAACTCAGTAACATCTCCTCCTACTACTACCATTATCTAGTTGAAGATACCGAACACCTGAATGAGGGGAGAAGCAGGGGAATGGGAGAGAATCCATAGGATTCAGCAACTGATTGCATTTGAAGGAACAAGGAGGAGGATAGAGAGCTCAGGAAAAACTCCAGGTGTTGCTTGTTTGTTTGTTTGTAGAAGAGAAATTGCTAAGAAAAGGAGAAGATGCTGGCTTAATTGAGTTGTCTGCCACACTGATTGTTGAACACGCTGAGGAATTCTTTTCAGGAAGGGTGGTTGATCCTTAGAAATTATTAAAGATAGACCCATAATTTAGAGACTTCTTATATAAATGCTCTGTTTTTAAGAATTATGTTCTTAAATATGTATTACAGGTGCACACACAAAATAGAATGATTAATGAACGTATCCTTCCCCAGCCTCTCCTTATGGATAGCCATTGTTAAGTTTCTCATGTTTTCTACCAGAAAAACATTTATGACAATACCAGTATCATATCTGTGTGTACACACACACGCATATGTGTGTACTTTCAAAAACTCACACGAATGGTAATATATCTAAGGGTCTTGCTTTTTTTTTTCTTAACTCAATCCAATCTTCCTTTGTTCTGTTAAACATCTGCTTATGAGTCCACTGACAAGGTATATCATAATGGATTTAACTAATTCCCCATGAATGACCATGTAAGGTTGTTTTCAGTTTTTTACTGTTACGAATAACTGGTCATGAACATTAGTGTACATTTATCTTGATGTTTTGTTGGTTGGTTTTGGAGCATATTATTAGCAACGATTCCTAGAAGTAGAATTGCTGGGCCAAAAAGTGTTTATAGTTTTAATTTTGATAATTTCCCTCTTAAAAGGCTCTACCATTTACCCTCCTTTCAACAGTGTGAGAGGGTTTTTGCCACACCCTCACCAATAGTGGGTATTACTGACTTGTAAATTCATTAAGAGAAAATATTACCTTGTTTAGATGTGTATTTATCAATTCTTTATTATGGCATTACTTATATTATTTATTGTTAATTATAAGTGAGGTTGAACAGTTTTTAAAATCTTCATTAACTTTTTCCTACCTTTTTCTTTTTGAATACAATATTCTGATTTTATATTCCTATAAAATTCTATGTGTAAAATTAACCTTATTATCTAAATCACTATATATATATATATATATATCTCCATATAGGCATATCTATATATATATTATGTGCTTTAAAAAACCTAACAAAGAGGGATAATAAAATTACATAGTTTATGTATTTAGTTCAATTAATCATTAGCTTCTTTACCGTTGGTTTCTCTCAAGGAACAGTGCTAGGCACCAAAGATAGAAAAATGTTCGTATCTTTTTACCAATTTTATCATTAATCATTTATATTGATTTCATAAGCTATTCATATAATAATAATCTAGCCTGTTACATGTGTGGCAAATATTTTTTTAATTCATTTATCTTTTGACTGTATTTTTTTCATATAAAGTTGTTGTTTAATATGCAATTAAATTTAGCAGTCTCTTCCTTTATAGCTTCTAGGAGTTTTTTTTTAATTACTTAGTGTGCTCAGGCTGCCATTAACAAAATACTGTAGACTGGGTAGGTTAAAAAACATCAATTTATTCCTCACAGTGGCTAAGAAGTTCAGGATCAAGGTGCCAGCTGATTCAGTTCCTGCTGAAGGATCTCTTTCTTACCTGTGTATGGCCACCGTCTCACTGTGTCCTCACACGGTGGAGAGAGAGAGACTGAGATCTCTGGTGTCTCTTCCTCTTGTTATAAAGCACCAGCACTATTGATTAAGACCTTACTCTTATGACCTCTTTTAACCTTAATTACATCCTAAAGGCCCTATCACCAAATAGCGACACAGTGGGAATTAGGGACTCAACATGTGAATTTGGGGTCGGGGGAACACAATTCAGCCATAGCAATTACCAAGTGTAATATTGCATTCTGTGTTAATCCACCAAATGGCAGTTTTGAGCACTGTGTGAGATCTTTGTTAGTGTTCAATCATTGATATTGTTTGACTTAGTATAATACTTTTTTGAGAACAAGAATATAATTTCATTCGAGTACCCACACTCATCTCAAGGGCCTCTTCTGTCCTATTCTGAGTGGGCCAACTATAAATATGATGTTAGACCTCAGAGATCATCTGGTACAATACCTTCAATGCGTATCTGTGGAAAATGAGACCCAGACTGGTCGAAGAGACTTCCTCCAAATTTTGGAGTTAATCACACCAGAACTTGGACTGGAATTCTGGTCTTTTTGACTTTCAGTCTAGTGTTGATTCTTCAGTAAGTGAATAAATACATATAAGTACTTAGAACATGGCTGGTGCCTAATAAGTGCTGCCTAAGTATTAGCTATTATTGTTACTTCACTGTTGTCATCAGTATGTTCATCATTATTCAAAGAGAACAGATTCTGGAAGCAGACTGAGATTGAACCTCAGTGAGATTAGCAGTCAGTTGTTAGTCTTTCTGAGCCTCAGGTGTCTCAACTATAATAGAGGACAATAGTGGAAGAAGCTATCTCATAAGGGAGTTGAAAGAAACAGTTTTTTGTTTTTGTTTAATATGCAGAACACAGAGCAGCACCTATATCAAAATAATAATTATGTAAATATTATAAGAAATAATTTTCTTTTCCATTTTTTTTTCCAGTTTATTAAAAAGGGTACAAATGAACAATGGATGAAGAGGCACATAGGGTGAGGTCTGGAAGGATCCTGAGTGCAGGACCTTCTGTCCCCAGGAGTTAGGCTGTGACCTCCTCCCAATATTATTATAGAACCACTTAGTCTCCTAGAATCAACTTGAGCCAACTAATCTTGTCTAGTTGCTTCCCGCCTCCTTCTGGAGTCGTGATTGTAAACACAATCTACAATGGTCACTGATACAATAAAAATACTTAAATTGTGTGGTGAGAGAGCAGAGCACAAACTAGATAAGGAGACAAATTGAACATTGATTTGTTTTTGAGGCCTGCTTGCAAAAACAAGTTAGAGCCATGCAAAGAGGAGGTGGTACCAAGAGGAGGTTAGAAGATATAAAGGAAAGTGTCATCAATATTGATTAGATTTAATCCTCCTCTTTCCATCCTTTCAATATTGATATAATTCTGTCTTGAGATATCCTGGGCTCATAAATGAGAAGAGTTTCATAAGTTGACTGAGTTTTGTATTTTTCTCATGAGCAGAAATACAAATGTTATGAAAAGGAAAGTCAGGACTTACAGTGTCAATTTTATAAGAAATTTGAAATAAATCATGTAATTTTAAACACATCTGGAATTTTTTAATCTCTAGTTTTTGAAAGGTTTTTCCAGAAAGAAAAGTTACTATGTATTAAAAATCACTCCATACTTAACACTGCTTGGTTCCATAGAGAACATCTTTTGTGCCAGGTCTTTATAAAGTAGCTTCATTATTTGTTTTTCAAAATACCATGTTGATTCCTAAAATATTGGGCTCCCTGCCATTCACATTTAATTGAAGAGCACGATTCCAAGTCAATGTTTAAAATATTTAAATCTCGCCATTTACTATTATCCATTCCATGATTCTCCTTCAGTACGTTGAGCATCTACTATGTGTCCGCACTCTACTCATCACTAAGGAGACAAAAATGAATATAGCCCCAGTGTTCCCCCTGCACCCTAGCCCCAGAAGTTTATAGTCTATGGGTGTATCAGTCATGAGAAAAAGTAATTGCAGCATGATACAAGTGCTGTGATAGTGTAAATCCAGTGATAGCACAAAGGAAGAAATGACCAATCAGAAACAGACCACTTTACACAGTCCTTGACCACATTTAGTCCTTCTACAGGAAAATAAACAATTACCAAAATGTCAACATAACTAGAAATCTTTCTCCATTCCTAGGGTCAATTTATACTACTGCTGTAGATAATCTCCATATCATGATAGCAGAACCCAAACAACCTAGTTTTTTGTTTGTTTGTTTGTTTTTGTTTGCAAAGAAAGAAAAAGCAACCTTTGTAACAAAGCCTTTTGTTGGATTAGAATTTTTTCTCGTCCCATGAATTTAGAGAGATTGAATGGCTTCTTAATGATAGGAGGCATTACTCTTTCCGGGTTTAGAAATCATTATTTTCTATGTAGTCTTCTGTAAACTATTGATACCACACATGCTTATTAAAGAGTTATGGAATATCTCTTTTTGCAGATTTTAGACTCTAGGGCTAAACAGTCTCCTTATGACAGGTGGAGAGTAGGCATAGAAAAAGGGGTAAATGCTGTCTAGGTGATTGATAATATGGTTGTCTGTCTCAGGGGCTAGCTTCTGGAAAGGGCCGTCCAAGGGCAGTTTTAAGAACAATTGCCTACGGCTGTCTTGGGCTGAATGTGTGGCAGAAAAAGAACTCACTCCTCTGGGGGAAGGGAAAAGAAGGCCCAGTATCCCAGAAGACTTATGGCTTCTATTTGTCTGATGAAAGAGTGGCATTGACAGAATACAGAATGGATGATAGCAAATCTTGCTTGTCTCTAGTGAAGATTTTTGTTTAGCGGGGTGGAGGGATTCAAATTGTGAAGTCTATTTGGGATGAGTTATCTGCAATCTCTCCCTATCCCTGGAGAGAAGGAGAATGACTAATTGAAGCATCCCAGAACAGTAATTGAGACAGATTGAAAGGGGAAATGAGTGATTAACCTTGAGCCTTCTCTTGACGCTGTGCATGGTAATGTTAGAGGTTTCTGGGCGGTGCCTTAGGAGCTCATTTTCACAAAAGTCCACATAGCTCCTGTAATTAAATTTCAGAGAAATATGTTTCCGCCCCAACTTAAGTTTCAGATACTTGTTGCTCTGTTTTACATCATGTCACTAATAAAAGCTTGTTACTAATGGCTGAAAACCAGAGACAGATTTGCTGAGAAGCTAATGAAGCTTAAACTTTAGGACCCCTCACCCTGGAACTAATTTTGCATTCCTTTCTTAAAGAAAAGCCCCAGATTGTATAGGCCTCGAGTCCCACAAAACCTACATCTGTCCCTGCTGATAGAATTCCAATAATAAATGAGTGATTGGCATAAATTGAAAAGTTCTCCAAAATGAAGGCCAGCATTTCTTCACTCCTTAGGGATTCAGGAACTAAGTTTCATAAATGCCTAGACCTATATCTGTTTACTCTAAATTATCAAGTTTCTGAAATTCTGGGAGTTGAGATGAACAATATCCTAGCTAATTACATGTTTTTGTGAGTACAGTGATTACTTTATTCCCTAAATAGAGTGTTAGTAATGTTAAAAAAGGAAAAGTAGAAAAAAAATATATGATATAATAATATAGAGGTACCATTTTTTACATATTTCTGTGTACTGGTACAATAATTATAAATAAGAATCAAATGGGTTAGATTTTAAAAGACTCAGATTTCCTGTATTCTGAACTGTGATACAATTTATCCTTCTACCTTTTAGCAATATCTAATTTAGTGCCCTGTATACAGTAGATGGTCAAAAAGCATTTGTTGAATTGAAACTAAATGTATGTTGTGAATTGGATTGCTTTACTAAAAAGAAGAGCTAGCAGAATCTGGCTGATGTGAAAAAAATAAAACACTTAACCTAAATGTAGCTGTATGCACATTGATGGCAAGTAACTTTTACAAAGCAAAACTCTCTACTTACCAGAAATTTCATAATCATCCTTTGGCAAGTATAATTAACATAAGATCACAAACCCGCTACCACATTTTTATTTGATAAGTGGGTCCATGGTTAACTCAGGCATCCTATATGACTCGTCTGAAAATTCACGTATGCCCGAAATCTGGGGATATTTTTTTCCTTACTTTTTATTATTGTTGTTGATTTTTTTCCTGCTTTTGATAGGGTTGTAAATTGACCTGGAGAAATGATAACTAATGGAGTATACTTGGGTTTAGACAAAATTTTATTTGACTAGTTATATACTTGTATCTGAAACTTATATCCTTGATAGTTTTCTTCCCAGTGGATATCAAAGTTTGCTGCAACAGCTTTCTATAACAGAGGAAGTTAGCTCTCTTTTGCTTACTCACTCATATTCTTATACACACATTCTCTCTCTCTCTCTCTCTCTCTCTCTCACACACACACACACACACACACAAGCAATCCACACACACAGATAATTTTTTGACAAGCAGGTATTTGTATAGTTTGAGTCACTGAATGAACTATGAGCTATCAGTACATAATTTGACAAGAGCTGGGGCCGTCCTCCAAGCTCTCAGGAATTGTACCTCTCTCAGCTAGGAGTAATTCTTGACTCAATGCTCAAATGGTGGGATGGTCTAGAAGTACACAGTGAAAGAGTATAGTCTCTTATGGCCATGTTCTTTGGAGAGAATTAAAAATATAGAAAGAATACAGTGATTTTGAGCAAAGTACTTAATTGTTAGTATCAACATGGTATATTTAAAATTTTTTTCTGCCTGAGAGGTTGTCAAGATTGGGATTTTCATCTCTGAAGATGCTTGTTTCTCAGCCTCCCCATGGGGCTGATCCTCTTAGTTATTCAGACAATGTCACAAGCAATCAAATGAGGTGAAATATTTGTTTCATTTTAGACCAGGTGTCGTAGTTTTGAATATCATTTATTCTATCAGCAGCAGCAATTACAAAATTAAGGTAACCAGTAACTTTTTTATTGGAGGTCTTGTTCCTCTAAGACCTGTTTGTTCTGATGATCTTGCTGAATCTTCTGATAAATCTGCATCAATAAAAGATGTTGTATTCATTGATCAAGCATAGAGCTGAAGCTGCAAACACATGTATTACACGTGTTAAAGATTGTCACTTTTGATAGGAGTAAAGGATAACTAATTGTTGAGAACACCAAAGCCCTCTACAACAAAGACTAATATGGACTGTTTTGAGCTGGTGGGCCAGCATATATCTGAACAAATAGGATCCTAATGGTTTGGTGAACTAGAAGACAGAATGAAAGTAATTTGGGCAGCATTCCTAAGTCTGCAATTTTGTTAGGCCAGTTCAGACTCTCTCCACAGGAAGCAGACATTGAGGTCAGAAGTTGGGTCAAAGCCTTTTAATTGTGAACCTCCATGATGCCTCTGGGCTCAGGTCAATAACCTGAGACACTCTGTCTGTGGGCCTGGAAAGGGTATATTACGGGGGCTCAGGTGGCCCACTAGACTGTTCTAATACTCAATTGTGAGAAGCAGATTATCTGCTTTGCAGATTATCTGATCTTCTTTCATCAGCCTCCCTACTGGGCTTTCAGTTGCCAAGTATGGGTCTCAAATGTGAAGTGCAAGAAGTTGGGCACAGTGGACTCTGTGTGCAATCCCATTAGTAAACCAAATATAAATCAATCAACAGGCACTGCTTTGTTAAATGGCTTCAGGCTTATTTGCTTTGGCATTTTCTCTATCTTAATCTGTATTCTCTAGAGTTGCCTGAACCCCATTTATTTTACTCTTATCTCCTAGAAATCTTTAGACTAGAGAACAGATGTATCATGAAATCCATGCAAAATGGAATTACTCCAACACCTTTCCTTTTTTTGTGTTCTCTGTAATGTAGATAGAGCATTACGATGTAATTTAATTTCTTCTCTGGAAATTCATAAAGTTGTTCCCGCCTAGGCTGTCTTTGGTGCCCTGGTAATCTTGCTTGTTTGTGCTCTTCAAGGCAGCTGTCGTTCAGACAGAAGAAAGATTGGTTCTCTGTGAGTCAGTTTTCTGTGGATTAGGAAATCAGGGCTGGATTGTGAATTATGTTTTTGTCAAAGACCAAACTATAATCATCATCCTCTCCTGTTTTCAGAAACAAAGAGAAAAAGGGACATAAGAAAAGAGGGAGGAAGGGATGGGGGGGGGAGAAAGAGAGAGGGAGAACACTAATGACATTTTGGCCTGCTATAAGTTATAATCTTCTCTGTAGCTAGACAGGTAGTATCCCTGATAAGTTGTTAATAAGAAGGTATATTTTTATGCCCTTCTTTGGCATATGAAAGCATCCGTGCAAACTTAAAAGCAAAATGGCAAACTCTTAAATCCTAATCTTTGTTTTCATCACTAGATCATGCCTCACTCCCAAAGTACTGTTTCCAAAGCTAGTTTTCCCCCTAAAACATATACTCTTTCCTGTTTTCCACTAGTCCTGGCACAGATGCTCTAAGAACAGAGCACTGATTGGTACTAGTGAACAAAAATTTTTGGTTTCAACAACCCCTTCACCTATCCTTTTCTTTTTTAATCAGTTTTGATGACTTGACATTATATTAGTCGCCTGCCTACTTACAATACTAGCATATACTTCTATGAATTTTGAATTTTGTTGGCAATTTTTAAATCTTTTATTATTCAGCAGATACTCATTTTATACCTACTTTGTGCGAGGCACTATTCTAGGTCCTTGGCACAATCGTAATAAGTTAATAAAACAATCTTAGATTTCTTCCCTCAGGGAGTTTACATCCTGTTGGGAATAGACAGACAATAAAAAATAAACAAATAGGTAAATTATACAGTTTGTTAAAGAGAGAAGAGCTACAGAAACAAAAAGAAGAAGAGTGAAAGGTTAAAGGAAGCCAGAAGTGCTGAGGCAGAGGTGGGGAGGTTGTGATTTAAGTGGGGTGATCAAGTTGGCCTTGTTTAGGGAGAGCAAAACCTTGAGGGCTCTCATGGGAGCTAGCTATGAATATTTCCGGAGAAGAACATTCCAGGCAAAGGGAACAGCCAGTGCAAAGGCCACGAGGTGAGAGCATCCCTCCAGGTATTGAGACCCTGTGTTTATAAATTGAAACTAGAATGCTTTTCCTAAGATCAGTCTTTCATTATCAAGCTCTCTCTATCCTTACTGTTTGTTTCTGAAATAACTTAACAAAATTAGAAGCAGATTTCCCTCAATGTATCTGTGTTTCTAGAAATGATAGTAAACTATTTCCCAACATCCAAGACATCCTTTTTAAATGTCTTGCATCTTCTGAGAAGTAGAAATCATGGTATTTGTTAAATACTATGTTAAAATAATTTCATGTATTGAAACAAATTTAGTTCCTTTAGGAATTTAAATGGGACACCTGGAGTAGCTGTGTTATAATATGGAAGGGAAAAACATTTATTAAGCACCTATTATGTGACAGGCACTGTCCTAGGTCCTTTATATATGTTATCTTATATAATCTCTACTGCTGTGAAGTAAGTGATATTGACTCCATTTTGTATGAGTCAAAGAGATATTAAATAACTTGGCCAAAGGCTCAAAATAGAAAATGGACAAGCCAGATCCAAACCCAGGTCCAACAGAATTTAAGGCCAATGAACAGCATCACAATTTGCCCATTTTCCTGGGGTAACCTGTACGTAATTTTTACTTGATGTATTTCCCTCACTTGCCACAGGTAACCAATCAATACATCCTGTTCATTTTATCACCTGAGTATTTGTCAAATTTATTTATGTTTCTCCGTCTGCACCACAAGGGCCCTTGTTCAGCCATCGTCTCTCCACAGCCCTGCTGATTTCCTGGCTTCCAGTCTGAGCAGTAGTTCTCAACCCTGGCCATATAGTAAATAACTGGGGTAGTTTTTTTAAGAAAATTGCTGCTGTGTGGGCCCCACTCCAGACCAATTAAATTATAATCTGGGGTAGGGGGGTTTAGACACTGATATTTTTTTAAAGCTCCTGGGTGACTCGAATATGTATTCAGTGTTGAGAACTACTGTATTAGACCCTTTTACAATATAAATTTTACCACTAAAATCCCTGAGTAGCTCCTCCTTTCTCTCAGGATAAAATCTGGACTTAATATGGCAGTTCTTGACCTGGTCCCTGGGCTTACCTTGCCAGCCCTTGTATCTTTCCCTGCCCTTGAATTTATTTGTAAATCACATAAAATTACTTTAAAATTATAACCTCAGCAATGTTTATTTGTATTCCAAATCAGTCTTTTGCTTAAAATGTTCTTCCTCTAGGACTTCCTATCCAATAATGATCAATAAACCCTTAGGTGCACTAAGAAGCTATAAATGATCTTAATAAAATAAACAATTATTTTGTGAAGCTAATAGGGCTCTCTGATGTGGCTGACTGATATTCTTTCAGACAAATCTATTGAAAGAACAAACGGACTCTGGACAATCAAAATTTGAGACTTCCTAGTAGTAATGTTGAAACCATCATGAATTCCTTGGATTCTTATTTCATAATTTACATTCCTAAATGTATCTGAGGGTAGAGTAAATAATGGTGAAACAACTTATTTTGGAAACGTTGTGATATTTAATCTGAGAAAAGGGTATTTTCTTTTTTAATGTTTGATGAAAAGTTAACTTACCTCTGTCATTCCAAGCTCTTTCATGCTATCATCCTTGCAAAATGCTTCAGTAACTAATTAACAAAGAAGTTATACTCTTATTAATGCCTTCTTTCAATGAATCAGAGTGTTTTTGTAAGATTAAAAATAAAAGGAGGCTAGCACTTTTATGAACCTCTTATTATTAGATAAGCTGGATGTTATTTTATTCAATGGGCAATAAGAGTAAAACATATTGACCTGGCTTCTGAGTAGACTACAGTGAAGGTCTCCACATTTAGGTGTTTATCAGAATCACCAGGGAAGCTTTTTAAAAAATGCAGTTTTCTCAGCTCCACCTTAAATTTATTGAATAAGAATCTCTAGGTTTAGACCCAAGAGTCTCTCTCTCTCTCTCTCTCTCTTTTTTTTTAAATCAGATTCCCAAGGAATTCTGATGCATGGCCAGGTTTAGCAACCACTGGACCAGAATATATTTAGCAATAGGAGGAGACATAGAGTAGCCTGATATCGATAGAAGTAACCCATTCACCCAACTGAGATAAAATATTGCTTTTAGAGTACTAAGTAATCAGATGCCTGGTAGTCAAAAGGAAGAATGAAAAATACCACTCTGATGACCCATATTTCTTCCATTTTCCTTAAACTTGAGCCATCCCCAACCCACTGAGACTTCTCTAACAATAATAGGTCTTTAGTAGTAATAGCTCTAACAATAATGGCAGTAACATTGATTTTACAAGAGGCCCTGTTTTATATATATATACACACACATATATATGGAGGATATATACATATATCCTCCATTTAATCTTCAGTACACCCTATGACGTAGGTGTTGTTATATGTGGGCAATACAGGAGGAAAGTGAATAAGCAAGTTACCTACCCCAGGTCCTCCCAAGTAGGCATCATGATCCCCGCTCAGGCAGGCTGACCCCATAACCCCACTCTTACCCACTCTGCTCTGCTCCCTCTAAACATGCCATGTGCTTTTTTTTTTAAAAAAAACCATGTACTTTATACAGTTCCATTTTTTTCCCTCATGATGCTTTCTTTGCCAAGGATCCCTTACTTCCCAATTTTCTCTATTGAATCCTACTTTTTCTACAAAGCCAGCGCCAACGCTGCCCTTTCTTTGGCCCCTTGTCCCATTACCTTCTCTGCCCTTAGACCGAACGAATTGTCCTTGACTTAGTATCCAAGGAGGAAAAGCAAACTATTGTTTATTAACCATCTACCAAGAGTACTATGTAAGAGAAATAATACGATGTCTATGTTATATTTGGGCAAAATGAAATTCAAGAAGGTAGGTGACTTCCGAGAGCCCCCCTCTATGTGGAGAAAGACAAATCTGAATCCCAGTCTGTCTAACTCTAGTTCTTTAGGCCATGATATGCTGTTCTCTCCCTTGACATGTGGTTTATGTCCTATCACAGCACATATCATACAAGCATATTATATCCATCTTTGAAACCCTTGTTCCAGAAAAAGTGCTGTGCATATAATATGTGCTCTGGAAAGTGTTTGATGAATGAATTTTGAGGTTCTTCCAATAATCCAGATATTGGGAATTTTTATGGTGCTAAGCATATAGTTGACAAACGTGGTTAACTTTACTTTCTCCTTGTTCAAAGGAGAAAAGGATTATCTCACAAGTCATCAGGAAAACACCAGATTAAGCTATTAGGGGAGTTACTAGATCCTCTCTCTCTGGCCATTGTGTGCTTCAGTGACTTTATTTGCCTTACGATTTCTCTCTGTTTGGAGTAACCATTTGGATAGATAAATAAAAGAGATGAAAGAAAGGAAGAAGAAAGCATGGAAAGTAGGAAGAAGGGTTTAAAATAATTTTTGTTTTACAAAACCAAGTTTTCCTCCATGAAAAGTACCTCTGAACTCTGTGGGGGAAGATAAAACCATGAAGGTTGAATGTTGGTATTTGGCATGCTTGAGAAATCTACATTCTTCTTGTCTCTGTGCCCTGCAGTTTTAGTGTAGAAACAGACAATTCTGACTTGACCTTAAGTGCCTCACCAATCTACTCGGGGGACTCCCTTTAGGAATATGAGCTGACACCACCTTGCCTGAGTTTCTTTCAATCAATAACATGGCGGAGTACACATGATACGAATAGGCAGGCCGATAAGAAATAAAAGCATATCAGTTGATACAAATGGAGCGATAAATGGACGGGTTTCTATCCAAGGACTTTGAAGGAGAAATCAAGGAGGGACAAGATGATGGCCAAATGTGAATGTATAGCAAATTAATTTTTTTTCTGAGGGACGGTTTCTCTTTCATTACTTACGTTCAGAAGAAAATGGTCAAGTTGTTCTGTGCCTAAAAGGAATTTGTTACTCTGATTCTTGGAATAATATAAGCCTCTTGGAAGTGTGCATTTTGCGACTGTAAATCTACAGTGGCAAAATGGCGTTAATTTGACTGACTGGAAATATTAACCACATTATATCAAATAACTGCCAGAAAGAATTCTCTACCATGCCCTGTGACTTTATTTTAATTGATTTTTTTTACTTTCAGCTTCTGTGATTTTTGTTTCTTCTGACACATGTTTATTAAATGCAGGAAGAAAATTGTTTTGCAAATTATTTTTAGTGTGTTTATCTTGTTTAAATTGGTGGGTTAACTCTTTTTCTTCAGAATTCCAACCTCTTTTATTTTCAGGCTCGATACTGCTGATTTAGCTTTTTGGGCCCACTAATGGCATTATTGTCCACGTCAGCAGTCTCCACAATTAAGCTGTATGCTTAGCAGTATCATTTGATGTTTCACAAAGATTTGAAAGTCAAAATTGAATATGATTGATTGCTGCGAGATATGTTAATATTAGGATTCCTGAGCTCTGGTGTAGAATAAATCATTCACTGTAATAACAAAGATAATGCCTCTAACGTTACTCATTTTATGGTCTATCAGTAATCAGGCCTTAGGAATAAGCCTCATTTGTCTGCTGTAGAGCCCTCATATTATACGAATCACAAGGTGACTGTTCATAGAAACATCATTTAGGATAGTAGAATTTACCTTTCAGTATTACCAACAATGATATATTCAAAAGGATAACCTCATTTCCTTTATCAACCTTTCTTTCTATTTACCCAACATTGGATGTTTAAAAATGAAGCTGTTTTATGCTTCACATCAGAGTTTGCATAATGCATCCCACAATCCAGAAAAAAAAAAAAAAGTTTTTTTGTTATTTTTTAACTATACTTGTCCAAAAAAAAACCTACTACTAATAATGTAAACCAACATCTTTTGAATACTTACTAAGTGCCAAGGACTGCACCATGCATTTAGCATGTATAAATTTATTCATTCCTTACAATAACACAAAGGCATGTAGGTAATGTGTTTATCCCCAGTTTACTGAGGAAACCTAGGCCCAGAGAGGTTAGATAACTTGCTAGGGTCACACCGATTATCAGTGGTAGAGCAGGATTTGAACCCAGGATGTCTGGCCCCAGGGCCCATGCTCCTAACTAATATAGCAGACCTGCAGGAGGCATGTGTGAGAGGTTTAGTCCCTGTCCTTGGTGGCTCACTTTCTCATTTTGGTGATAATAATCATGAACAGGAAGTCATTATAAAAGATCAACTACTAAGTTGCAGAATACATCCCCCAGATCAGTGCTGCAGGAATTCAAGAAGACAAAAGGACTAGTATAGGCTGGGTAGCATTCAGAACAACTTGTCCTTATTTGGTTAAAACTGAGATGCCTAGAAAAGCTTTAAAATTCCCAAACACTGAATGTTAATACTGGAAGTAATTTTATAGACTGCGGTATCTTTATGTTTTACACGTGATTCTACGTACTGGTAGGAGTATCTCTTAGTGATTTTAATTTACTCCCAGATTATTTTGAATATTTATACTTTGGGGTGAACTTTGCATTTGTAGATCTCTCACCTGTGAAATAAATTGAATTTACACCTGATAAAAATGTTACACAACGCCAACTTGCTATCTAGCGGGTTTGTTCCAGAAGGAAGGAACGGGTACTAGTTGTATTCTTTCATAGTCTCTAGTCTTACTCCTTTAAAGTTTTAGGCTGAACGAAATGATCCTTCTTTTTCTTCAGTTAATCAAGTCAGTGCAGGGTGACTACCTATGTAAAAATAACTTGCTAATTTAATGTCAAAGTCTAGAGTGAATTAATTTCACATCATGGGTTGTCAACAGCTTTGCATATTTTGGCGGTTCTGGTGAAGTAAAGCCCCATGTAACTGTACCAGTGACAGAACATTTGTACCATTAAGGCTTCAAACTCTTATTCAGCTGTCAACACATGGGCACTTTCTGGAGCCAGATTCTCTCACGCTGTGCCCTGCCTGCAGCTCGCTGACAGCTCAACTTTGACTAAAAGGGTTGATTTCTCTTCTCTTACCCTTGTTCTCATTTAGTGTTAAAACCCGCTTAAAGCCCACCCTTCATTCTGAAAAGTACACAGGCATGTGTCATCTCCTAAACCATGGTGACATGGAGGTAAGGAGCTCCAAAGAAATGCTGGACATCTGAGCGAATAGTTGATTAGAGCGGAGTCTGGCAGTGTTAATTGTGAGCCGCAGTATAATGACTGCTGAAACCAAAGCTTTCTGGAGTTTTCAAAACTTGAGTAAAGTTTTTAATACTGAGCAATAGGGTCAGTGTACTGTGGTGGAATTTAAAGTGGTTTTTTTTGACAGTGATAGGTTTTTTGTTTTTTTTTTTAGTGGAGTCTAGTTGATTTACAATGTTGTATTAGTTTCAAGTGTACAGCAAAGTGAATCAGTTACACATATATATATCTCCACTCTTTTTTAGATTCTTTTCCCATATAGGTTATTACAGAGTATTGAGTAGAGACTTGGCTTTTGTCACTTGCCACTTTTGTTGTCTGATTGCAGACTCATTTGCTATATTGACGATGTGTGTTGTTTGTTTTGTTTTGTTTTGTTTTTAATGTTTGTCTGCCTGAAGCCACTTGGTAATGCAGGGCGGATAGAACAGCCTAAAGAACCAGAGAATAATAGATAGAGACAAATGTTGGATAAAGCGATGAATTCTTTAGCCAACTCCCACCAACATAGCACAATGAAACAGAAACCTTTATTCATGCAGGCTCTGACAATTTGATTTTCAGTGATTCTTTTCAAGTAAAATTGTAGAAAAGAGCTCCCAAATTTTATCCAATGGATAACATTACAAATCATTTAAAAATAGAAGTGACGTTCAGTGTCTCCACTGAAGAAGAATTCATGAACAATTGACGTTTGTGGACCTGCACTAAAACACTGCTAACTAACCGCATGTGGCTAATTAAATTTAAATTAATTAGAAAATTAAATAAAATTTAAAATTCAGGTCCTTGGTTGCACTAGCCACATTTCAAGTGTTTAAATAGCTGCATGTGGCTACTGGCTATTGTGTTGAACAGTGCAGACTGGAACTTTTCCATCATTGCAGAAAGTTCTAGTGGACAGCACCGCACTGGACAATACTAGGGGAAGCCAAATAAGTTTTCTTTGGTTTGTTGTTTTTGGTTTTGGCTTTTAGTTATCATTTTAAAATATTTTTTTTATAGAGGCAGAGACTATAGCTGTTAGGAGAATTCGTGTGAGAACTTTGGTATTCATCTTGGTATCTCACTGTTATGATATTAAACGGCTCACAGATCTATAAATACATTATTCCAGTAACTCAGGAACTGAAGAAATACCTTGTAGATTAGCTAAGCCATGTTTTTTAGGATGCGTAGCAAAAAAAGCCTTGCTTATAGGTTGCTCAGAAGAGGAAAAAAATCTGAATATGGAGTCAAAGGATAAAGTTTCTTTGCCCCTAATGTATTTATAACCCAAGTACATTTTCAGCACAGGAGACTCAGAAGAATTTTGAGTATGATAAGTTCTGAGTATGAGTCTGCATGATAAAAGGCAAGACCAAGAAAATCTAGAAGGAAATACTTAAGAAAGTAGACCCTTTTAAGTGCAGGGAGAATAAGTATTATCTTAAGTTGTATAAAACTATTTTACTCTAAAAATAGTAAACTCTGGTGAACTCTGGATAAGAGGGGTGAATTGTATCACTGACAGTTTCCCAGTTGTGATATTGTAAGTACTAAACTTGTGCAAGATGTTACCACTGGGGAAAACTAGGTGAAGGGTACACTGATCTCTCTGCATTATTTCTTATAACTGCATATGAACCTACAATGATTTCAAAATTATAAGTTTAAAAAAAGAAAAATAATAACTTGCTGAAGTCCTCATAGCTATTAGGAAACAGAGCTAAGACTCAGACTCTCTGATTCCAGAATTTGAGTGCCTAAACATTGCTTCATTTGAATAAAATTACTATATATTGAGAAACAGTAAATATATACCTACCCACCTTTTGGAGCTGGAGCAGAACTTTCAGATATTGATAAGTTGGTAACCATCCCTATAATTTTGAAGCATTATTTATCAATAATAAGAAAATTTTGGTTTATTAAATAACTGAGGTTGAATTTAATGATTTAATTTAATTTAATGATTTAATTTAAAACTTCTGTTACCTGTGCTTTAAGTAAAGATAAACTTTAATTTTAAACTCAGTCATAAAGTCAGCTACCATCAATCATGAGACACTAAAATAATATTTGGACATAACTGTGATTTTTAAATCATTATATGAGATTTTTACTGTATTTTACACAGTAAAATACAGTTTAAAAAAATCCAGATAAAAATTTAAAATAAAAATGCATATATAGATATTTGAAAAAAGGAAACAAATATCTGACTTATTATTGATTAAATTCAGTGTTTATATAAATATAAGATAGTGTTTTGTTTTGTGCTTTCTAGGAGTACAAAAGATATTATTAGTGAACCATAATTTTTTGGCAAAATTTTATATTTTCTATATTTACTGGATTTTATGCTGTAATAATGTGATCTTAATATATAATAAGCAGAGTTAGAATTACAGAGTCCCCTGATACTTTGCTCGGTCCATGGATCTCATGACGTCAGTTTCTGCCAAGGATCGGAAGTCTGCTTTTTGGGTGGGGGGTGGTTTACCTTGTTGGATACTCTCCAATGAAAGTAGTATTAAAAAGGAAATGGAAGAGGCTTCCACTGTGTGTATTGGCTTTGTTTTTTTTTTTCTTAAACTGTGTACTTGTCAGGATCTTGGACAAGAAGCAAGAATCACTGACCTAAATCCTCTTTGTGATTTTGCTGTGGCAGCCTCATATTAATTGGCTCCATTAAAATAACTCTTCTAAAGCCTTCCAAGCCCATTCTTCCAACTTACCTACAAAACACAGTTTTGACTTAGCTTGAAATAAATAGTGAACATTTGACCTACCTAAAAAAACCCTTCATCTGACTCTCTGGCATTGGCTCTTTTTAGAAATGCAATAATCTCTCAACCTACCCAACTAATACTCATTATGGTCCAACGATGTGTGAGGCATTATACCTGGCATTGTGGATGGAGGTAAAAAGATAATTAACACATTTGCTTTCAAGAAGTTCAGAGAAGAGAAAGATTAGTTTTAGTGGCAGTAGTAGTAGTATAAATAGTAGCAGCAGTATCATAGTACTTTCTCTGTGTCTGTCACTATTCTAATACTTTATGTTAACTCATGTAATCCTTGTATCAGCCCTATGAAGTAGGTATGTTGGAGGATGGAGGGAACAAAAAGTGCCCACTGAACTGAGAAGGCATCTTGAGACTGAAAAATGAGGCAGGCAGCTCCATGTAATCAGTGGATCAGTGTATTATAGGGTAACTTACAGGGTGAGATTGGGCAGACCATGATGCAGAAGCATTCACAGCTGCACTCCATACTGCCAAGGGGCCATTGAGATAATTTTATAGTTAACCTACGGTATGGAGTAGGTGCTTGGAAACAGGATGTGCATTCCTAAGTCAAGACTCATGAATGAGTAACTAATCTTGTGGGCACTGAGAATTCCTCAGCGGTTTTCATCATTGTTTGGGGACTAACAGCATAGAGGCCACCTGATCCTAATGATTATTGAACAATATCTATTAACTGCAAAGCTCTTGACAGCAGAAAACTGAATTACTGGGTAGGTTCACAGAAGGACGGGAGAAACTGTAAGGGCCCAAGATGGCATCAGTTATGTTAACAGCCATCATAGGTACAATTATTACGTCCATTTTACAGATGAAGATACTGAGGTACATAAGGGTTTAATCATTATCTAAGATCATACACCAGATGGTGCTAGAATTTGAACAGAAGTAGTCTGGCTCCAGAATTCATACTAGTCTGTATTTTCAAATGAGGGGAGTCTTGAGTGTGTCTTCAGTAATGGATAGGGAAGATCATCCAAAGAGAGGCATTGCAAGTAATTCTGCTTGACAGTCACTTAATAAATGCCCGTCGCGTGGAAAGCACTACAGAAATGAATAAGATACAGACGCTGCACTCAAGGAACTTATAGCAAGTTTACATACTTCCTGATGATCTATTTGGGGGCTGTTTGAGAAAAGAATATAATTTCTATTTGATGGTTTATTTCACAGTTTTGTGGTCCATTGTATTTCTCTTTGAACAATCCACAAATCACAAAATATTTTGCTGACATTTTTTTCTTTTAACCTTTATTGATTGCCTACTAAAAGTTCAGCAGCGCGTGGTGAGGCCCGCAGGAACAGTAATAAACGAGATAGACCATCCCTCCCCTCACAGAATTTGCATCTAGTGGAGAAGACAGTTAAACAAGTATCAAAATAAAATGTGGACAGTGCTATGAGAGAAGATAGGGAACTATTTGAGTATGTAAATAGAGACTTTAACCTTCAGGAACCTCAGGAGTGCTGATGCCTGAAAGATGAGCCGTCAGTCAGGAAAAAGGGGTGTGGGAAGTAGAGAGTAGGAAAAAAAAATGTTCCAGGAAGAGGGGACAACACACACAGGGGCCAGCACAGAGAAAGAGCCTGGTTCATTTGATGAACTTAAGGGCTAGTGGGACGAGCAACCTGATCAGATTTGCAGACTCCTTCCATGTCTGAATCATCATGGGGAAGTTACTCTTCCTCTTTAAGCTTCAATGACTCCATTTAAAGGAAAGAGAAATACAGTACCTTTAGGGTTGTTAGAAACATCAAACGAGATCATGCCTTATAAAGGACCAAGCGCAGAGTAAGTGCTGTAGAAGACTTCGTCATTATTAACTTGGAGGGACCACCTTGACTGCATATGGAAGATGGTTTGGAGCAGGGCTAGACTGGAGGTGTGGACTAATTAGGAGGCTGGTACCGTGATTCAAGAGAAAAAGAACATTGGCCTAGAGGAAAGTAGCAGTGGGATGATGAGAAGCAAATATATATTGCAAAGTTATTTTAGAGGTGGGATTGAGTCCTTGGTGGGTGTAGATGTAGCAGGTGAGAGGGAGAGGAGTTAGGGTTGACTCCTAGGTTTCTAGTTTGGGGTCACTGGGTGGGGACAGAAAGACAGGTTAGAAATCCAAATCCAACCTTGTAATGTACAGTTTTGGAAAATTAACCCTATGGATGTGGATGAGCTATTGCTAGGTAGTCAGTGACAGAGTAGACTGGAAACACTTCTGAATTCCTGCCCAGCATCTCTTCAGTATGACACTAAACTTCAATAGCAAATACCATTTCTAAGAAAACCAAATTATAAGAGAAGAAGCATATCTTTGTATGGAATGCCCTAAGGCACTCGATATATATTCAATAATGGAAAGTCTTGATTCTGTATAGCTATGTCATGTCTATAATAAACTTAGCTAATAAATCAGGAGTGCCTCATACACTCACTGGGAGGATTGTTCATTTAAAAAAAAAAAAGAGTGCTATACCTTCTCAAATGAATCTTCATAGTCAAGCCAAGTATAACTGACTTATTGATGAGCTAGACTCTTATTGGGTACAAGCATAAAGCAATATTACTGTCACTCAGTACTTTTTTTTAACACTTGTTCTGTGAAATAATTTTTTTGCCTTTTTGGATAAAATTTCAGAAAAAACCCATAGTTTCTCCAGTCACTTCCAGGTATTAAAAAGTCCAGTGTACTAGGAGAAAACACAGGAGAACATCTTCTCAAGTCACAAAATCATAACTATATCTGAAAAGATTGATCAAATGGGCTTCGTTAAAATTAAAAACATCTGTTCAACAAAAACCACCATTAAGAGAGTAAAAGGCAAGCCACGAGTCAGAGAAAATATTTCGAGTACACACATTGTCGGGTATCCAACAAAAGACTCGTATCCAGACTATGTAAATAGCTCATACAAATCAATAAAAAATATAGGTGACACAATAAGAAATGGGCAAAGATTTGAATAGACATTTCATTGAAAATGATATCCAAATCTTCAGAAAGCATCTAAAAAAAGGACTCAACATCATCAGTCATCAGGAAAGTGCAGAATGGCTAAAATTTAAAGAGATGGTCAATAGCAAGTATTAATGCAGATGCCCAGTAACTGAAATTCTCATATATTGCTGGTGGGAGTGGAAAATGGCTCTAGTACTTTGGGAGACTGTTTGGCAATATCTATGAATGCTAAATGCATGCCTACCCCTGACTCAACAGTTCTACTGTCACATATATACCCAACAGATGAGTGCACATGTCCACCGGAAGGCATGTTCTGTAGCAGCTATTTTTCATAAACCAAAAGGGAAAAATTCAAATGTCCATCATTAGGGAATGGATAAATAAGTTGTGATGTATTCATACAATAGAACACAACATATGAATGGAAAAGATGGGCTACTGCGCCACCCAAAAACATGGTTAACTCTTACAGACACAAGATTGAGCCGATGAAGCCATACACAAAAGAGTTTATACGTATGATTTCACGTATATGAAGTTCAAGGTGAGAAAAATTAACCCATGGCGATGAAAGTGAGAATAGTGATGACTTTGGCTGAGTGGGACTTGGCTAGGAGGAAGCATGAGGGATCTTTCTAGATTACTAGAAATGTTTCATGTTTGGATCTGTGTGACAGTTACCCAGGTATGTATGTATGTGATATATATGTAAAAATTTATACTATGTTTGATGTACTTCAATAAATAGAGAAAAGGCCTAGTCCTGTCTAATGTCAAAACTTCAGTCTCTTAGCTAATTGAAAGCTTTTCCCCTTTCTTCCCCTCCTCCATCGACTCACGATCAGCGACCTGCAGTAAGGAAGGGAGAACTGTGATAGGTTTCTTCTCTCATCCTTGGGCCACCTCCTGTTCCATTCTTGAGCCACTGTTTTTGTCCCCTCCAGGATCAGGTACATGGGGGGAAGGAGGGACCAGAGAGGAATGGACACAGTGATGTGTCTTAGCTTATAATCGGACTTTGCTGCCCTCAGAGTGGGGCACATCTCCAAAGCCCAGCTCTTTCTCTCGTGGGGACGCTTCTGCGGGTTTTTCAACAATCCTGCTTCACTAGGAACCTCCCAGTACAGCATTGCCTGGCATGGGCAGTGATCCTCTTACCACGCCAGCCGCAGCCCTTGGCCTTTAGTGATCTACTCCTCCGGCTGGAGTCCTAGTCAGAAGGACTCAAGTCCAACTCTTCCTTGGGTCACTTGACCCAGAGGAAAACTGACACGTCTTTGCCTGGCCAGTGGAGAACTTGCAGTTCGCTCCCATTTTAGCTTCTCTCCCTCCCAGCCTCTCAGCTTTAAGCTTCTCAAGGAGCGAGCCAGGGCCCACTCTCGTGCTTTATATTATTGCCATGAGGATAAAATAGCAATGAATTTATATGCATACAGAAATAGACATGCAAATACACACGTGCACATACACAAATATTATACACATATTACTTAGAACAAGGTAAGTGTGCAAAAAGTGTTAACTCCTTTCTTCTTTCTTCCTGGACTAGGTGACTTTTCACTCACTTTCTTTCAGTAAAACATCTTTCTTTAGTTATAGGCTTTGGGTAGAGCAGAGAGGAACAGGGTTTTAGGATTCATTGTAAAGACGTATTGTGTCCTTGGAGTTTACTATTTGGAAACTTTTAATAAAGGTGCGCTATATTTGAAATTAAACCAGGTGTGGTAAAATAATCATATCCCTAGAGTTTAGAAAGACCAGAATTTGAATCCCAGCTTCACACTTCTAGCCATTCAGTCAGCATATTTATTGAGGGCCACCTTTGTGCCAGGCACTGTTGTAGGCACTGAGAATACAGTGGGAAATAGACAAACAAGATCCCAACCTTGGGGACCTTCACTGGGGGGTAGGAATAGGTGAACAGTAGGGGTAATAAACACCATAAGCAAATAACTAAATATAATATCAATTGGTGATAAATTTTGTGAACAGAAATAAAGCAAGATAAGGGAATAGAAAGTAGGTGCAGGTTGGGGTAGGTAAGGCAGTCAGGGAAGGTCTTCTAAGGGACCTGAATTAAGTGAGGGGGGAAGATCTAGGGGAAGAAGGTAAAAGAGGAGTTTGCAATATTCCACAAGCCAAAGAATAAAGTGTTTCAAGAAGGAGGAAGTCATATGCTGTTGCGTGATGGATAACATGAGGGGCTATCAGTAACCATGTGACCCCTGGACAAGTTGTGTACCTTACTGGAGCAATATTCAATAATAAATTTCTAAGGATTGAGATAATTTATGTAAATCACCTGTCACATAGTAGACGGTAACTGAAGATTTTCTTCACATTTCATGTGTGTAATAAAACATGAATTTAAAAATTTACAGTGAAAAATATTTTTTAAATGGCCTCAATTCCATTTCTCACTGAATTTGCAATATCTTCAATTAACTGTACATAAGCCAAAATATGGAAGTCAGTAAGTTAAAGTATAATTGTTGTGGAACTGTAGCTTTGTCTTTTTTAACGGACTGTATTAGTAAGTAGTTAATTTGATATGTCATGTGTTTAAATGTGTCAGAATTTTCACATTTAAACTGGCAGAGATCATGTGTTAAAAAATAATAGCTAAGAAAATCAGGTATTTTAGCATTCACAGGAGACTGTTTTGCTAAATTACAATTTCTATGAATGATCAGCAAATTATTTCCATGTTAAATCTAAGAAATAAGGAAATTGATTTAGTTCTTATCTGTTTCAGGCATTCCCTAATGACTTAGCATCGATTTTTAAACATGCTTTCAATTTTATAGATTTGGCTAAATAATATGACATTTGATCTAACCTCTATAGAAATGACAAAATGAGACTGTTAGATACTCTTTAAAGTAATATAAAATTATGATATCTTTTTCTAGCTACTTCACAATATTTATATGTCACCTAAATTATTTTATAAAAGTCAGGCATTAAAAATTCCACCCAGATAGTGCTGAACAATCAGGATATACATTCAAACATGTGCATTTAAATCTACATAAATGTAAATATGTTTTTATGCACGATAGTTTCCTGCAGAAGAAATCTGTATGCTTTTTGAAAGCACAACTCTCACTCTTAGATGTTTAAAAGCTTGTTGTATATCTTACAGGAAAGGAAATAGAGTCATTTTACTTATAAAGTCAATCATTTCTCCAAATTTTCTTGAGCACATTTATGTAGGTACTGAGAGAGATCTTTCTCACGTTTTAAGTACAAAACACACCAGCTGCTACCCCAGCTATCCACTAGAGAAAGGGAGAATAACTAAATTTCTGCAGCAATGTGTAGAACTACATTTATTGAAATCCCAGTAAAAGCTTTGTGTTTGGGATAATAGGGAAAATTCCGTAAGATATCTTAGATCTCATTTTCAATCATACACCTTGTGCTCTCCAGTCAGTGTCTAAATAATGCTTCATTCATTTAGACTGGAATCTCACACCTCAGAAGCCAGCCAGGTTTGGGGATTACAAGACATTTTATTTCAAATAACGTTGACGACTCCTTGTTGTGAACATAGAATCCATTGAATTTGGTTCAGAGAGCCTGGAGCTTGGTGACCCCATTTAGTTACTTTTCCTCAAATATGTAAGGAATGGCTGTGTATTCTAAAGTGTGTGGTTTTAATGAATTAATGTCAGCCTTTCATATATCTATTTTTGAGACTTTTTCCCCTAGTTATATTTTTGGTTTCATTTCAAGTACTTTTTTAAAAATTCATTTTCCAGTTATTATAAGAAGTTAATTTATATATTGAAGATTACTCATATCTTCTCTCAAAGATTTTCCTCTTTTCACCTAGCCTGTGTTTTCTAAAAGAAGACACAGTCAAATGTTTTTGTTCCTCTTAAGAAATCCCTGACCGGTCCACGACACTGGCTACTGCTGTAGCTGTACATTTCTATACATAATTGATGACTTGAGGCCCAGCAGACAGCACCAGTACACAAGCCATATAGATTACCATACAGTGAGGAGTCTTAGGTCTTTGAATTTTCCATTTTTGAATAGAAATAACTCCTTGCCAAGTAACAAAAATTCCAGAAGGAGTAAGTTTACCATACTAATAATATTCTTCAGAGAACAAAACATTCACCAGCAATAGAAGATTTGGACAGTCTTAAGCTCCTAACTTTACTACCCTACCCTCCACTCCAACCATCTCTCAACCTAACAGCCCTGGAAATGTTTGGTTTGGCTAACATTTTGGTAATATATTTTTTGAAAAGTTTAGTGCTGAGGAAAGTTAAAATTCCAAATGGCACTTTTTGAGGTATCCCTTAATCTAATTGCCCTTTCTGGTTCTTTGATTTACTAGAAGGTGAGAAGGCTAGTAGATATAACTGGTTATCTTATGAGGAATTTGTGAGATTCTTGTCGCCAGAATGGTGCTTGTTACATCTCATTCATCCTGCCTATCCTAAATGCCATGAGCACACTTTCTTGTGTTTAGGCCTTTGTACACGCTGTCCCCCCACTTCCCAGGTCACTTCCAGAACCTTCTACCTCCACCTGTCTCTTGTCCCTTCCTACTCATCATTCTGGCCTCAGTTTAGACATCACTCCTTTCAGAATCCCTTGTTCAGTTAGGTGAGGTGAACAGCCCTTCCTCCCCCCATTATCTGGCCTCTGGCTTTTTACTTTGCCACAACTAGACCGTAATTTCTTGTAAAGTAGAGACCAGGGCACCTTTAACATTGTTTCCCCAGCTTCTAGGATATGGCTGACATAGAGTGGTGTCCAATAGTTACTTGTTGAACAGAACTACAAAGATACTAACAATTTAAAATTGAACTTAAACATAAAAATGATGAAATAGATTGTTAGGTTTTAGATGATAAGTCGTCGGAATTTGTAGTATTCCTAGATTTGCACTTTGTTTTTTTATAGTAACATACGTTCTTAAGAATGCTGTGATAACAGAAAAAAATAGATTTGAATTACAATTATGTTTTGTATTTAAAGACTCATGAGACTAATTTGTAATTTCAAATGACCAGGTTAATGTAAATAAAACCTGTGTTTGTTAAGAAATAAACATACTGAAAATTTTTAATGAAATTAAACCAGATTGGGGAGGAGGACATGTATCTATTTAATTTGGAGAGTTTAGGCTCATTGCTTTATTTGGGTTCACTTCCTTTTTAAAAAATATAATTTCTCAAAGATCAGAGATTTTTTTTTCTAAATCCTAACATGTGTACTATCTAGTTCTAGAGGTCTAGAAGAGAACATCGTTTTTGTCATTATTTCTTGGATCCCCTTTTACTTTTGGAAAACAGAATGTACAAATGTCTCTTTTCTCTTTTAACCGATGAAACATAGAAAGCTACAAAAGCACTAATGCAAAAAAGACTGTTTGTTGTTTTTTAGATACCTTTAATTCCAGAACATATTCCACAGTTCCCCATCAGAGTCACTCATCAATTTGCCAATTAGCTTCCTAAACTTTGTAAATCATTTGTTGATTTCTATGGGAAATAATTTTGAATGGCAACCTTATGAGTAGAAATTGGGCCCACAAATGACAGTTATTATATTACAGGCTCTAGAATCAAACTGTTGAGTTCATATCCTGACCTCAAAAATGACTGTTTGACCTTGGCCAAATTGGCTAACTTCTGTGTGCCTCGATTTCTTCTTCTGTAAGTGGGGATAATAATTGTACCTATCCACTGGCTTATTTTCAGAATTATGTTACATTCGTGAAGTACATAGAACTGTGTCTATGCTCAGTAAATACTCCCTATTATTGTTATTATAATTATTAATCAGTCCTAGAAGCAAGAAATCATTTATTCCTCTATTCAAAAATATTAATTGAACTCATACTATGTCCTAGGCATTTTACTAGGTACAGGGAATACAAGATGGAGTAAAAATAAGAATGACCCCTGCCCTCATAAGCTTACAGTCTAGTGTAGGACACACAGATAACAATTTAAAAATCATACAAATAAATGTAAAATTGCAACTATGGGAAGTACTACAAAGGAGATCCATGATACCATAAGAGTGCTTGTTCAGGGGAAATTGATATTGACAGGAAGCCTTCCTTGACGGCTGAAGGAAACCAAAGTCTATAGGTGGAAGGGAACATAGCCCAGTCAAGGAAACAGACCAGCGGCCCCGGGGCTGGAGCATGGAGAGCCCAGTGGAGAATGAGGAGGGATGGAAATGGAGAGGTAGGCAGAAGCAGATCATACAGGATGTTGTAGGTCATGCCTGGTCTTTAAAGACGAGTTGGAAACCAATGAAGGATTGCATTTCAGTGTGGAGACTGGATTGGAGTCTCCCAAAGTATAAGAGGTAAGAGAAGGTGAAGAGCAATGACCCCTTTCTAGATGTAGCATTGGTCCCAGGCTACATTTTGAAATCCAAACATTTGCCATTGCACCCTCCTGACTCCCTCTCTGCTCCCTCTTCTACCTGAGTCATTTCACCTGGGCCCCTAGCTCTCCTGCCTCTGTTTACCCCTCTGCATCAAGCTTGGCAGGCTTACCTTGACCAGATGAGTGCTTCCTACCCCCAGATGCTCTACCTTCCCTGATTTCTAACAAAGCTCATTTCGATAGAAGTTTTACATTCATATTAATATTTAGAGGAAAGCACCCTAACAGAATTGATTTAGACTAAGATGTGAGCAGCTTACCTCAAGAACAGCGTTCTCAAGCTTTTTGGACCCTTTTACATTCTTAAGGTTTGTTGAAAACCACAAGGAGCTTTCATTTGTATTGGTTAGATCTATCTGTATTTACCACGTTTGAAATTAAAGCTGGGAAATTATTAATTCATTTTAAAATAACAGTAAACCCCGTGATAGGCAAACATACATATTTTTATGAAAAATAACTCTATTTTCCAAAACAAAAAGAAAAACCAGTGAGAACAATACCATTATTTTACATTTTGCAAATCTCTTTAATGTCTGGCTTAATACAGGACAGCTGGAGTCTCATATCTGTTTCTGTATAAAATCTCTCAGTATCACATGTTGGGTGGCCTGTGGAAAACTTCGCTGTACAACTGTGAAAGAATGAAGGTGAAAAAGGCAAAGAGTGTCTTACTTAGTATTATCATGAAAGTCGTGTTTTGTCTCACTGAGCCCCCAAAATGGTCTTAGGGACCCCTGGGTCCCCAGACCACACTGTGGGAACTGCTGCTCCAGAAGAAGGCATGCAATTAAAAGAAAACTAAGATGCTTATTAAGTCAAAAGATGCTCATGTGAGATGGCATTTCAGGCAATCTAAAAAGTGAATGAAAAGAATTCAGCAGTGTGGCTCTAATCTGTTTCTGCCTTTCATCACCTCTTCTGTACATCTGGGTTTCAATGCATTAAATTCTCTAAAAATTCCAAATGATTTTTAGTATTAGTAGAGACTCTTGTGGATGTTTAGACAATATTTGAAATTCCTGAAACATGCTGGTTTTGCCTTGGTTTCTGGTGTAAGGCTTATTCCCCATACAAAGTAAATTGTGATTCCCTCTTGGCTTCCTCTGAGCATCAGGTCACTTAGCTTTCTACGGCACAGCCTCTCCTGGAGACCGCAGCTTCACCGTGTTTATCTTTCAAGAAGAACTGATTTGTGAGGTGTAGCTAAAGTAACAAGAGTATTGTTAATCTCTGTGCTCTCTTCCAGTTCAGGAATGACATGATTTTATATTATTTTCTTATGTGGCACACAAACTCTTTCTGAAGACAGCTAAAAATGTTTGGAATGATGCATCATTTAAAAATGAGTTTGGCTTCTCTCAATAACAAGCTCGAAGGACCATATTCCTTTAGATGAGTTTTGTTGCTTTTGTCAAAAATTTATTTCTGTTCCTTTTAATCACACCTTGTACCACAATATAAATTCCACCATCACCATCTGCCCTTTTAAAATGTATGTTAATCATATATTTCTATGCATTCAATAGTAAATGCTTCACCCCTCCACCCACACCCCCAGTCTTACAAGTGGCTCCAGGGAAAGAAGACCCTGCCGCTAGAGGGAGGCTGCTAAATCTATGCTTCTCATTGAACCAGTAGCTCGTCGTGGAGAATTAGCTCTCTTGACCACTACAGTTTATCTCCTGAATCATTAGTGATTTCTGTTCTTTAAGGAGGGATATGTATAAAAGTGATGTAAACATTGTAGAAGGACAGCTGAAACACCACTGGCACTCCTTCATTCGAACTGAAATTCTTGGATTTTCTTTTCAAATATGTCACTGATAGATGAATGGTTAGGGATGTGTTGGCCTTGGTCGGAGGTCACAAATAAGTGGCCCACAGACTTCATGCAGGCCACAGATGTGCTTTCTTTGGCCTGCATAGTGGGGTGTCGGGGGGTGTATGTGTGCACACGTGTGTTGGTTTTGTTTTTCATCTGGATTTGAATGCCTATACTCTGTTTTTTCTAGGGTGCCCTCACTCCCTATTATCTTACACATGGCCTGATTCAGACATTTACCTTGTCAGTCTGGCCACTGTCAGCATTTGAATTAACAGCTCTACAACATGCAGTCACATCTAGGGAGAATAGAAAAATAGAACCCAAGAACACAATGTGTACTGTGAAATAAGAAATTGCCTAATAGAAAATTATTTGATAAAAATATATAATTGCTGATTTTTTTATTCTTGCACACATATGAAAAAATAACATTAAAGATAAGTGAAAATAACTGATTAAGAAGGATGCCTCAAAAGTGACATTTATAATATAGAGATTTTTTTAAATAGTTTAACATAGAAACTAGAGTATGAAAGGGAGTCATGTCTTCTTGAAAGAGGTCATCATCAAAACTTTGCTTTTCTATTATGTTATTTTTATTGTTTACATGGCATTAGTTTGTCTAGAAAAAAATATGTAATGTACATTTAAATATATAGAATCAACCACACAACTAACTTATCAAGTGCAGGTTGCAATGTTGGTTTATCTGGAAGGTCCCACAGCACCACCTAGTGCCCTGTATTTTATTTTGCATAATATTTTTATAAATTAAAAAATTCTGATGATCACATTTTAATATCAAATCTTGCACTGAAATAAATATACGGTTTAAGCAGTATTATAAATAGAAAGAGAGAAAGTAATTCTTACATGTTTAATTGAAAAATTTTAAGTGGAACTCAAAAAAATGATTGTATAACACAGAACTATTATAAAAATTGACTAGTAAAAAAAAGTATTAGAATTTCTATTTCACAACTAAAGATGTTACACTGTGTGTGATCTAATGGAGTTATTGGTAAACTTTTTACCCAAAGCAGATGTTGATTCCTTTTCTTTCATTTGCTGCTCTATAGGAAAGGTAATTTTTCCAGGCTTCTTTTTGAAATCCATAAATTCCCAGTCTCCACAAATTAAAACACACTAAGTAATGACACATTCCATAGCTCTTATCAGTTTCAGACAAAATTATATAACCACTTTTAAAACTAGAATTTTGAGGGTTTTAGAGATAGAATGTTATAAAATACTTCTACATTAAAAAATAAAATGAGTCAAATAAAAAAATGAGATACACTTACATATTTTTTATGGAAAGTACTCCAAGAAATATAGTGAACTAGGAGTATAGCAAGTATTTTTGTATGATTATATGATTGTCTTAAGAAAACTGTATAAATTTGAATAATTTAAGAAGACTAGATGAATGGGTGGAAAGAACGATGGATGAACACTGGTATATTCTTTTCTGGAAAGATTCACAAGAAACTGTTAACATCTCTGGGGAGAGTGGGGTGCTAGAAATTTTCACTTTTCATTTTGTACTTTTCCATACAATTAATATTTTTCTAATCAACTTTATTACTTTATTTAAGGTCAACAAGTCCTTGAATATTAAAATTATGAAGCATTTCATTTTTCCTTGTAATATTTCTCTAAAAACAAAGCCTAATTTTCTAATAAAAATATGAAACTAGTGTTATGAGACATGGTAAGCATCTATCTTATAAGCTTATCTTTTCAGAAGCCTTCATGATATAGTATTTTTTATTAAGGGGAGTGTAAGCTCCAAGAAGGTAAGGAATTTTGTCAGATTTGTCACACTGTATTCTTGACTTCTAGAATAGTCTCTGGCACATAGTAAGTGCTCAGTAAATAAATGTTGAATGGGTGAATGAATGAGAATATAACACATTATGTCCAAACCTCTATAGTAATGAGATGTGTTGTAGTAGAATTTTACTCTGTTTGCAAATACATAAATACGCATGTATAGTTGCATTCTTATATCTGACATCATTTAAAATATGAACATTGATAAGTATTATTTCAAAGTTTATAGTAACAAAGGCAGTTAATTATACTTTGAGATGTTTATGGCTTTTTTTTTTTTTTTTTTTTGCCTACTCTTAGATTTTATGCATTCACATTAGCTATATTTGGAACTCAGTCATAATGAAATTCAATCAAAATGTTTACTAAGGAACAGTACTCTCATCATTTACCTTTTATATTTCAGTTACTATCTGTCATAGTGACCTAAATGGTTGCTACTTTAAAGTTCCCACAATAACACTTATATTAATCATAAAATGCTAATTGCTCATTATTAAGTATATTCAATTTCTAATTACATATTTAAAATTTCATGATATTTTATAACTACCTGTTAGTGAAAATCCATTCATAGACACAAATTGTATTATTTTAAACATACAGTGGTTCTTACTGATGTGGTGTGCATAGATTTTTTTTGACTGTCAAAGTGTGTAGAAGTTGCCCTCTACTGGGGAACTAGAAAAATTATGTTGACATAGATTTCCAATTTTCTTAAAGACTCTTAGTTAAGTTCATTGATGTGATTTACCCGATGATCACTTCTTGCTCTCGGGCACTTTTAAGTTCCAAAGATATTGAAGTGATTAGCAGAGTACATTTCAAAATAAATATCTGATGTGAAGATACCTACAGCCGTTTCTGAGTGAAAACATTGGCTTTTCCTTCTTAAAAACCCCTTAGTGACAACACCCAATAGTGTAACTCCAGAAATAACTGTATAAGATGAATCTTTACTGAAGCATTAAGGGGAATTAGCTGTATATAATTACATAACCAAAAATGAGTCAGGACTGTTTTAGCAACTCACCATAGGAATTTTGAGGATAAAAGTCTAAGCACTCTAAAAAAATTTAGCTAGCTCATTCTCATTTTCCTGGGTCATAAGATGAAATTTAATGTGCATAAGTGATTTACTTGTTGTATTAATTATTGACTTTTTATACCAAAAAAATCACATGATCAGAAAATGGCAAGGTCTATATACCACTTCTTATAAGCTGGTATGACAATGTTCTTCCGCACCTCATTAGTGCTTTTCTATCTGCTTCCAGAAATCCTGTCCGGCTTTGGATAGCACTGCCCTAGAGAGGGTCAGAGTCTAGGATCCATCTTCTTCAGACCCCAGTATCACATTGTATGTTTTTCTTCTCCTGCCCGCTGGTATTTAATAAAACTAAACATGTTATTAAGGAGAAACCTGTTTAAAATAGACATCGATGGTGGGAGTTTTGTTAGGAAAGAAAAGACTCCCAAAAGTCAGCCTGAATATCAGGATCCTACTGCCTCTGCCTTGGTGATGGTGGGAGGATTTGTGGACCAAGGATGCTTACATGAGGAACAGACGTTATTTAGTGGCCATCGGTTAATCCACCTGCATCCCTGAGCTGAAGCCTCTCTGAGTCATAAAGTTCAGGGCCACTTGGCTCTGGCTTGGGAATATTATAAAAACTAGAGTAAATCAGACCATTGATATATGAGACAAGGCAAGTGGACTGCAGCTGTCTCCATTCATTTTGTCCATCTTTACACTCAGTATTGATCGTCACAGCTAGATCTAGTGGCAGCGTGTGCTGTCATTTAGACACATCCAAAAGAAATGGATGAGCTATGCCAAACCCATTCATTTCACATGTGTACACATGGTCTGGGTTTTTTGTTTGTTGTTTGTTTATGATAAAGGTCTGTTATAAGTTTGAACACTCATTTTGACTAAACCATTAATTTGAATATCTTATTTAAAAGAAAATCAATGTACAGTTGTTCTAGAAGTTTATTTTAACATCCAGAGACCTGAATTAAAAGCCCCTTCCCCAAATCTCCCATAAATTGCCTTTCATTGCCTCCCTTCTCCATCCTCATTGACCCTCATACTCTCTCTCTCCTCCATCTTCCACATCTCTTCCTTGCTTTTGCAACATTTTGCAAAAGTGTTCTCCCATAGCCGTGTTGACAATTCATAGGCCTTTGGGGAGGCGGGAAGAGCATCTATTTCAAGATTTGATTTCCTTCAAAAAACCCTTCTATAGTCCATTCTAGTTTTATTATCTATGTCTTTTTGGTCTTATGCATATGATAAATAAAATAATAAATAATTACTCATATTTAATAATATAATAGCTTTCAAGTCTTCCATATGTGAGTTTTGCTCTATTCAGCTGGTTTGTAAGAGGCAGTGTGGTGTCAGAAATAAAGAACTGGGCAGGGGATTTGAGACACTTCCTATCCCACTCCTGTTGTTTCCACCAACTCTGAAGCTATGGGTGAGAGACACTGCCACCTTTGGCCTCAACTTTGCAATCTATTAAATGAGATAGCAAATTATCTCTAATATTCCTTTCAGCTAAAATTCTCTGATATCTCTAAATTTTCAGAGAACTCTTAACCGTTATGTAAACATATAATGATAGAGACCATGGATTCTGGAGCCAGATGCATAGCTTGCTTCCCATTCTGCCACTTATTGCTTGGGAATTTTGTATTCTTCTGCTGTACACCTCAGTTTTCTCCTCTTTAAAATGGGAATCATAGCAGCACCTCCCATAGGTTTGTTGTGAGGACTGAACAAGTTAGTACATATGAAGAGCATAGAATAGTTCCTGACACATACAAAGTAGGCATTCAATAAATGTCAACTAGTCTTGTTATTATTACAAACATAAGGGTTTTAAAGCATTTCAGAAAGTGTGTGTTTCTCATCAAATGGATATGCTGCTCCCTGAGAGAAGCACTTGTGGACATACATTCATTCATTCATTCATTTGTTCAGCAAAAAAATGTGTTGAGTGCCTAATATATGCCAGGTGCATATATTCTCTTATAGGCATCAACAAACATAATGGTAGATACACATTAAATCTTTTAAGCCAGTGAGTAGTAAATATTCAGTGTTTCCCTAGTCGCCCGAGAAAGTTACTTGGTGCATTCTTTTCATATATTCATACACCACTGGTAGATTGTATGTGTGATCTTTGACCCTATTTTTAATTTATATTACATATTTTGTATTGGCTTCTGACAGTCCATTTCCTGTATATCTTTTTATTTTGAGTTTCCTCTTTCCTCCTTTGCTTTTTTTTTTTTTTTTCTTTTCTAAACTTTTCTTATGTTTGGCCTATCTCTTGACCTCTCAACTTTTGTTTTGATTCCTTTGGCTGGGGTTCTACCTCCTGGTATTTCCTAGTCTCTATAGGCCTCTTTTCTCACCTATTAAAATGGGATAATCAATTTACTTATTGGAACTTTAAGCTAGATAATGTTTGTAAAGCACTTAGCACAGTTCCTAGTACATAATATACCTTAGTAAATGTTGGCCCTTGTTATGATGGTGGTATTTGGTATTATTGAAGCAGTGATTCCAAAGTAAGAGATACCACAAGCTGCTATGTATAAGATTCAGACCGTAGGAACTTGGGCTGACCATTGGGTAACATGGGACCATCCTCTTGACATTTTGTGAGAGTTGTGCTTCTTGTGTAAAATGTTTGTTGTGCTACTGATGACCCTTAATAGGCTGCCACATGCGTTCCCAGGGAAAATAAAACTTCAACATTTTGGCTTGCAGCTGTGTACCCACAGTGGAGACCTGCAAGCCAAAGTGAACCCTGGCAAGTCCTTCCTCAGCTATGAAAGCTTGTGTCATCAAAAAAGAAATTTTGACTTAATTTCCTTTTGCTGCATTTTTGGTCTAATATATATTCTACAGATAAGCATTTTTAAGAAAGTCCTTTGGAAAATATTTATTGCATGTTACGTCTATGCACTTAGAAGTCATTTACTTGTAAGATTCTTGGAAAATACAGAAAATTCCCACATCCGTCTCACTGTAGGCTTTAGGTGAATTTCAAATTGTTCTTATCACTCTCAATCTGGATAGAAAAATCCAACTTAATAGTTAATAGTTTTAATACAGGTCTATGAGTTTACATAGTCTGAAAAAAAGATTGACTTTTTCAGTTAAAAAGTAAAAGGAAAAATCATGAATTTGAACACCATATTTCAGCTTTACTATATATCACTATATAGTTCTAATTAACAATGTACGTGTTTTTCCCCTTTTGTGTTCTTGTTTTATTGTTTTTCTCTTATACAGCTCTGGATATTAGGACCCTAAACGCCACACATTATGTGTGCTGTTCAGCATCCTTAATTAATTTCTCCCTCCCTGCTGGCCCTTCCCTTTGCTTCCATCATCTTTGGCAAAGAGAACCATCTTAAGATTAGAAATGCTAAAGTAAATATTGGTAAAAGGAAAGTAAGCTCAAGATAAGCGGACTCTATCTGCTGGCCTAGACAAATTACTTTGTAGCGTCCTGAGAAAACTAATGTTTGAGATTACAGAATCTCTATCTTTGACAAATCATAAAGAAAAGGAGTAGAAGCAGCAGCTGGCCATGTGCAAATGTCACTGCAAATATCAAAAAGAGGAAAAAAGTAGATTTTACACACTATTAACTGATAATTTTGTTTTCAGTCTGGAGAAAAGTTGGAAGACCGGATAATTAAATAGTGTGTTATAAGCAGTTACAGACGAACTGCTGTGATGTTTAGAAGCCAGCTTGGGTTCACTAAAAACCAAGTCATTAAAAGTAAAAGTTTGTTACAATAACTTATTTCTTTTTTAAATGTAATTGCTAATCTAAAACAATGCTTACAGCAGGGGTCCAAGCTACAGCCCTTGGGCCAAATTTGACCATGTCCATTTGTTTACTTATTGTTTGGGCTGCTTTCTAGCTACAATAGCAGAGTTGAGTAATTTTAAGAGTCTGTATCGCCAGCAGAGCTTGAAATAATTATTATCTGACCGTATACGGAAAAGGTTTGCCTACCCCTGCTCTAGAGCCTAAATCAGTTCTTTTTGAATTTTAATGTGTCAACAGATTATCTGGAAATCTTGTTTAAAATGCAGATAATGGTACAGTAGATCTGGGGTGGGGTCTGAGATTCAGCAATTCCTGACAAGCTTCCTGGTGAGGCTAGTGCTGCTGGTCTACAGACCACAGTTCAGTCTGGCGAGGATGTAGATTTCAAAAAGATTTAAAATTTCCCCATTTAAAAAAATCAAGAGAGTGAATTATGAGTTGGAAGTCAGTTCAGTGGGTTCGACTCTTACTTATTTGAATCATAGTGCCCAAGGACTGTTAAAGGATCAGTGTTATCTTGGAGAGAAGTTTTTCTGATGATTTAAAAATGATTATCTAGGGATGAATTGGGAGATTGGGATTGACATATATACACTAATATGTATAAAATAGATAACTAATGAGAACCCGCTGTATAGCACAGGGAACTCCACTTTGCTGTACAGTAGAAACTAACACAACATTGTAAGACAACTATACTCCAATTAAAAAAATGATTATCTAATGATCATTTCCTTGTGTAAGGACATTGGCTCAGTGATGATATTTGAAGGGAACAATAATGAGCTTAATAGCTCAAATGTTTAGGTGTCCAGTATCAACTGGATTGGTCTGCTGGACATTTCCTCTGTTGGAAGACAGTTCTCCATGTGTCTCCTACATTTCTGTCCATCTTGTGCCCTGACTGCTCTTTGTTACCCAACTTTCTTTTTTTTTCTTTTTAAACATCTTTATTGAAGTATAATTGCTTTACAATGGTGTGTTAGTTTCTGCTTTATAACAAAGTGAATCAGTTATACATATACATATGTTCCCATATCTCTTCCCTCTTGCAACTCCCTCCCTCCCACCCTCCCTATCCCACCCCTCTAGGTGGTCACAAAGCACCGAGCTGATCTCCCTGTGCTATGCGGCTGCTTTCCACTAGCTATCTATTTTACATTTGGTAGTGTATATATGTCCATGACACTCTCTCACCCTGTCACATCTCACCCCTCCCCCTCCCCATATCGTCAAGTCCATTCTCTAGTAGGTCTGTGTCTTCATTGCCGTCTTGCCACTAGGTTCTTCATGACCTTTTTTTTTTTCCCCTTAGATTCCATATATATGTGTTAGCATACTGTATTTCTTTTTCTCTTTCTGACTTACTTCACTCTGTATGACAGACTCTAACTCCATCCACCTCATTACAAATACCTCCATTTCATTTCTTTTTATGGCTGAGTAATATTCCATTGTATATATGTGCCACATCTTCTTTATCCATTCATCCGATGATGGACACTTAGGTTGCTTCCATGTCCTGGCTATTGTAAATAGAGCTGCAATGAACATTTTGGTACATGACTCTTTTTGAATTATGGTTTTCTCAGAGTATATGCCCAGTAGTGGGATTGCTGTGTCGTATGGTAGTTCTATTTTTAGTTTTTAAGGAACCTCCATACTGTTCTCCATAGTGGCTGTATCAATTTACATTCCCACCAACAGTGCAAGAGGGTTCCCTTTTCTCCACACCCTCTCCAGCATTCATTATTTCTAGATTTTTTGATGATGGCCATTCTGACCGGTGTGAGATGAGACCTCATTGTAGTTTTGATTTGCATTTCTCTAATGATTAATGATGTTGAGCATTCTTTCATGTGTCTGTTGGCAATGTGTATATCTTCTTTGGAGAAATGTCTATTTAGGTCTTCTGCCCATTTTTGGATTGGGTTGTTTGTTTTTTTGTTATTGAGCTGCATGAGCTGCTTGTAAATCTTGGAGATTAATCCTTTGTCAGTTGCTTCATTTGCAAATATTTTCTCCCATTCTGAGGGTTGTCTTTTGGTCTTGTTTATGGTTTCCTTTACTGTGCAAAAGCTTTTAAGTTTCATTAGGTCCCATTTGTTTATTTGTGTTTTTATTTCCATTTCTCTAGGAGCTGGGTCAAAAAGGATCTTGCTGTGATTTATGTCATAGAGTGTTCTGCCTATGTTTTCCTCTAAGAGTTTGATAGTGTCTGGCCTTACACTTAGGTCTTTAATCCATTTTGAGTTTATTTTTGTGTGTGGTGTCAGGGAGTGTTCTAATTTCATACTTTTACATGTACCTGTCCAATTTTCCCAGCACCACTTATTGAAGAGGCTGTCTTTTCTCCACTGTATATGCTTGCCTCCTTTATCAAAGATAAGGTGACCGTATGTGCGTGGGTTTATCTCTGGGCTTTCTATCCTGTTCCATTGATCGATATTTCTGTTTTTGTGCCAGTACCAAACTGTCTTGATTACTGTAGCTTTGTAATATAGTCTGAAGTCAGGGCGCCTGATTCCTCCAGCTCCATTTTTCGTTCTCAAGATTGCTTTGGCTATTCGGGGTCTTTTGTGTTTCCATACAAATTGTGAAATTTTTTGTTCTAGTTCTGTGAAAAATGCCAGTGGTAGTTTGATAGGGATTCCATTGAATCTGTAGATTGCTTTGGGTAGTATAGCCATTTTCACAATGTTGATTCTTCCAATCCAAGAACATGGTATATCTCTCCATCTATTTGTATCATCTTTAATTTCTTTCATCAGTGTCCTATAATTTTCTGCATACAGGTCTTTTGTCTCCTTAGGTAGGTTTATTCCTAGATACTTTATTCTTTTTGTTGCAATGGTAAACGGGAGCGTTTTCTTAATTTCACTTTCAGATTTTTCATCATTAGTATATAGGAATGCAAGAGATTTCTGTGCATTAATTTTGTATCCTGCTACTTTACCAAATTCATTGGTTAGCTCTAGTAGTTTTCTGGTAGCATCTTTAGGATTCTCTATGTATAGTATCATGTCATCTGCAAAGAGTGACAGCTTTACTTCTTCTTTTCCGATTTGGATTCCTTTTATTTCTTTTTCTTCTCTGATTGCTGTGGCTAACACTTCCAAAACTATGTTGAATAATAGTGGTGAGAGTGGGCAACCTTGTCTTGTTCCTGATCTTAGTGGAAATGGTTTCAGTTTTTCACCATTGAGGACAATGTTGGCTGTGGGTTTGTCATATATGGCCTTTATTATGTTGAGGAAAGTTCCCTCTATGCCTACTTTCTGCAGGGCTTTGATCATAAATGGGTGTTGAATTTTGTCGAAAGCTTTCTCTGCATCTATTGAGATGATCATATGGTTTTTCTCCTTCAATTTGTTAATATGATGTATCACGTTGATTGATTTGCGTATATTGAAGAATCCTTGCATTCCTGGAATAAATCCCACTTGATCATGGTGTATAATCCTTTTAATGTGCTGTTGGATTCTGTTTGCTAGTATTTTGTTGAGGATTTTTGCATCTATGTTCATCAGTGATATTGGCCTGTAGTTTTCTTTCTTTGTGACATCTTTGTCTGGTTTTGGTATCAGGGTGATGGTGGCCTCGTAGAATGAGTTGGGGAGTGTTCCTCCCTCTGCAATATTTTGGAAGAGTTTGAGAAGGATAGGTGTTAGCTCTTCTCTAAATGTTTGATAGAATTCACCTGTGAAGCCATCTGGTCCTGGGCTTTTGTGTGCTGGAAGATTTTTAATCACAGTTTCAATTTCAGTGCTTGTGATTGGTCTGTTCATATTTTCTATTTCTTCCTGGTTCAGTCTTGGCAGGTTGTGCATTTCTAAGAATCTGTCCATTTCTTCCAGGTTGTCCGTTTTATTGGCATAGAGTTGCTTGTAGTAATCTCTCATGATCGTTTGTATTTCTGCAGTGTCAGTGGTTACTTCTCCTTTTTCATTTCTAATTCTATTGATTTGAGTCTTCTCCCTTTTTCTCTTGATGAGTCTGGCTAATTGTTTATCAATTTTGTTTATCTTCTCAAAGAACCAGCTTTTAGTTTTATTGATCTTTGCTATTGTCTCCTTCATTTCTTTTTCATTTATTTCTGATCTGATCTTTATGATTTCTTTCCTTCTGCTAGCTTTGGGGTTTTTTTGTTCTTCTTTCTCTAATTGCTTTAGGTGCAAGGTTAGGTTGTTTATTCGAGATGTTTCCTGTTTCTTGATGTAGGCTTGTATTGCTATAAACTTCCCTCTTAGAACTGCTTTTGCTGCATCCCATAGGTTTTGGGTCGTCGTGTCTCCATTGTCATTTGTTTCTAGGTATTTTTTGATTTCCCCTTTGATTTCTTCAGTGATCACTTCGTTATTAAGTAGTGTATTGTGTAGCCTCCATGTGTTTGTATTTTTTACAGATCTTTTCCTGTAATTGATATCTAGTCTCATAGCATTGTGGTCGGAAAAGATACTTGATACGATTTCAATTTTCTTAAATTTACCAAGGCTTGATTTGTGACCCAAGATATGATCTATCCTGGAGAATGTTCCATGAGCACTTGAGAAAAATGTGTATTCTGTTGTTTTTGGGTGGAATGTCCTATAAATATCAATTAAGTCCATCTTGTTTAATGTATCATTTAAAACTTGTGTTTCCTTATTTATTTTCATTTTGGATGATCTGTCCATTGGTGAAAGTGGGGTGTTAAAGCCCCCTACTATGATTGTGTTACTGTCGATTTCCCCTTTTATGGCTGTTAGTATTTGCCTTATGTATTGAGGTGCTCCTATGTTGGGTGTATAAATATTTACAATTGTTATACCTTCCTCTTGGATCGATCCCTTGATCATTATATAGTGTCCTTCTTTGTCTCGTAATAGTCTTTATTTTAAAGTCTATTTTGTCTGATATGAGAATTGCTACCCCAGCTTTCTTTTGATTTCCATTTGCATGGAATATCTTTTTCCATCCTGTCACTTTCATTCTGTATGTGTCTCTAGGTCTGAATTGGGTCTCTTGTAGACAGCATATATATGGGTCTTGTTTTTGTATCCATTCAGCCAGTCTGTGTCTTTTGGTGGGAGCATTTAATCCATTTACATTTAAGGTACTTATCGATATGTATGTTCCTATTCCCATTTTCTTAAATGTTTTGGGTTTGTTATTGTAGGTGTTTTCCTTCTCTCGTGTTTCTTGCCTAGAGAAGTTCCTTTAGCATTTGTTGTAAAGCTGGTTTGGTGGTGCTGAACTCTCTCAGCTTTTGCTTGTCTGTAAAGGTTTTAATTTCTCCATCAAATCTAAATGAGATCCTTGCTGGGTAGAGTAATCTTGGTTGTAGGTTTTTCTCCTTCATCACTTTAAGTATATCCTGCCACTCCCTTCTGGCTTGCAGAGTTTCTGCTGAAAGATCAGCTGTTAACCTTATGGGGATTCCCTTGTGTGTTATTTGTTGTTTTTCCCTTGCTGCTTTTAATATGTTTTCTTTATATTTAATTTTTGATAGTTTGATTAATATGTGTCTTGGCGTGTTTCTCCTTGGATTTATCCTGTATGGGACTCTCTGTGCTTCCAGGACTTGATTAACTATTTCCTTTCCCATATTAGGGAAGTTTTCAACTATAATCTCTTCAAATATTTTCTCAGTCCCTTTCTTTTTCTCTTCTTCTTCTGGGACCCCTATCATTCGAATGTTGGTGCGTTTAATGTTGTCCCAGAGGTCTCTGAGACTGTCCTCAGTTCTTTTCATTCTTTTTTCTTTATTCTGCTCTGCAGTAGTTATTTCCACTATTTTATCTTCCAGGTCACTTATCCGTTCTTCTGCCTCAGTTATTCTGCTATTGATCCTGTCTAGAGTATTCTTAATTTCATTTATTGTGTTTTTCATCGTTGCTTGGTTCCTCTTTAGTTCTTCTACGTCCTAGTTAAATGTTTCTTGCATTTTGTCTATTCTATTTCCAAGATTTTGGATCATCTTTACTATCATTATTCTGAATTCTTTTTCAGGTAGACTACCTATTTCCTCTTCATTTGTTAGGTCTGGTGTGTTTTGACCCTGCTCCTTCATCTGCTGTGTTTTTCTGTCTTCTCATTTTGCTTATCTTTGCTTTGCTTATCTTTGCTTTGCTTTGCTTATGTTTGGGGGTCTCCTTTTCACAGGCTGCAGGTTCGTAGTTCCTGTTGTTTTTGGTATCTGTCCCCAGTGGCTAAGGTTGGTTCAGTGGGTTGTGTAGGCTTCCTGGTGGAGGGGACTAGTGCCTGTGTTCTGGTGGATGAGGTTGGATCTTGTCTTTCTGGTGGGCACGTCCACATCTGGTGGTGTGTTTTGGGGTGTCTGTAGCCTTATTATGATTTTAGGCAGCCTCTCTGCTAATGGATGGGGCTGTGTTCCTGTCTTGCTAGTTGTTTGGCATAGGGTGTCCAGCATTGTAGCTTGCTGGTCGTTGAGTGAAGCTGGGTCTTGATGTTGAGATGGAGATCTCTGAGAGATTTTCGCCGTTTGGTATTACGTGGAGCTGGGAGGTCTCTTGTGGACCAGTGTCCTGAAGTTGGCTCTCCCACCTCCGAAGCACAGCCCTGATGCCTGGCTGGAACACCAAGAGCCTTTCATCCACATGGCTCAGAATAAAAGGGAGAAAAAATAGAAAGAAAGAAAGAAAGAGGATAAAATAAAATAAAATAAAGCTATTATAATAAAAAATAAGAAAAAAAATTATTGAGAATAAAAAAATTTTAATTTTTAAAAATAGATTTATTAATTTTTTATAGTAAAAGATAAGAAAAAATTATTAAGAAACAAATTTATTAAGAAAAATTTTTTTTTAATTTTTTAAAATAAAAAATATGAAAAAACTTATTAAAAATTTTTTTCAAATTTTTTTAAAAATAGAAAATAAGGAAAAAATTATTAAGAAAACATTTATTAGGAAAACTAATTTTTTTAAGTAAAAAAAAAAAAAAAAAAAAAAGGACGGACCTAACCCTAGGACTAATGGTGAAAGCAAAGTTATACAGACAAAATCTCACCCAGAAGCATACACATATACACTCACAAAAAAAGGAAAAGGGGAAAAATTAATATATCCTGCTCCCAAAGTCCACCTCCTAAATTTGGGATGATTCGTTGTCTATTCAGGTATTCAACAGATGCAGGCACATCAAGTTGTTTGTGGAGCTTTAATCCGCTGCTTCTGAGGCTGCTGGGAGAGATTTCCCTTTCTCTTCTTTGTTTGTACAGCTCCCGGGGTTCAGCTTTGGATTTGGACCCGCCTCTGCATGTAGGTCGCCTGAGTGCGTCTGTTCCCCGCCCAGACAGAACGTGGTTAAAGGAGCAGCTGCTTCGGGGGCTCTGGCTCACTTGGGCGGGGGGGAGGGAAGGATACGGATGCGGGGCGAGCCTGCGGCGGCAGAGACCGGCGTGACGTTGCACCAGCCCGAGGCGCGCCATGCGTTCTCCCAGGGAAGTTGTCCCCGGATCACGGGAGCCTGGCCGTGGCGGGCTGCACAGGCTCCCAGGAGGGGCGGTGTGGAGAGTGACCTGTGCTCGCACACAGGCTTCTTGGTGGCGGCAGCAGCAGCCTTAGCGTCTCATGCCTGTCTCTGGGGTCCGCACTGATAGCCGCGGCTCGCGCGCGTCTCTGGAGTTCCTTTAGGCGGCGCTCTGAATCCCCTCTCCTCGCGCGCCGCGAAACAAAGAGGCAAGAAAAAGTCTCTTGCCTCTTCGGCAGCTGCAGACTTTTTCCTGGGCTCCCTCCTGGCTAGCTGTGGTGCGCTAACCCCTTCAGGCTGTGTTCACGCCGTCAACCTGGGTCCTCTGCCTGCTATCCGACCGAAGCCCGAGCCTCAGCTCCCAGCCCCCGCCCGCCCCGGCGGGTGAGCAGACAAGCCTCTCGGGCTGGTGAGTGCTGCTCGGCACCGATCCTCTGTGCGGGAATCTCTCCGCTTTGCCCTCCGCACCCCTGTGGCTGCGCTCTCCTCCGTGGCTCCGAAGCTTCCCGCCTCTGCCACCCGCAGTCTCCGCCCGCGAAGGGGCTTCCTAGTGTGTGGAAACCTTTCCTCCTTCCCAGCTCCCTCCCACTGGTGCAGGTCCCATCCCTATTCTTTTGTCTCTGTTATTTCTTTTTTTTTTTTTTCTTTTGCCCTACCCAAGTACGTGGGGAGTTTCTTGCCTTTTGGGAGGTCTGACGTCTTCTGCCAGCGTTCAGTGGGTGTTCTGTAGGAGCAGTTCCACGTGTAGATGTATTTCTACTGTATCTGTGGGAAGGAAGGTGATCTCCGCGTCTTACTCTTCCGCCATCTTGCCCAGACCCCGTACCCAACTCTCTTTTCAAGGATGTTTGTATAGTGAACTGCCTTAAAAGATACAAATAGTATCTCCCTCTGGAACAAATGGCAAGTTTGCTTACTGCCCATTCAAAAAGATTTGGGTTCCCTAAACTCAGTATTCCTTTCCTGTAATGTAACCCACTATAGGTGCAGGCATCCCCCCAAGCCTATCTGTACCACCCCCTTGACTTGGGGGCAAGGGGAACTGATGCTAACATCATGCTAGGTTGCTGGCTCTGATGTGTGTGAGTGACACAGTCCTTTGGCTCTGACCTGGGAGTCTTGTGTCTGCTTCCAGCATCCATGAAGCAATGGCAGGCTAACTTGTGATCTTCAAGTTTGGTAAAATCTCAGCCCCTTCACAGTTTTAGATACCCTCTCCCATGAGTCACAGCCCAGGTTTCCAATCACTGACTTTCCCCTTTCTCTGAACCTGTCTTCACCTCATTTTAGTAAAACTCTTCACCTTCTACTTAATATAGGAAAAAGAAGCTTTAAATGAAAGTCCCTTCAACTTTCTAACATCAAGCATACAAGTCTATCTTCATCTGTACCTAATCTATCCTTTATTCTCCTTTTACAATGAAGAGGTGTCGGCCCCACCTCTTTTCCAAAGTTAAGCCCTCCAGCTGTGCAGTGGAACTCTCCCTGCTGCTTCCTTAGGTGTAGTAAGTATAACCTCTTTTCTTTACTAAATCTCCATCCCCCTCCCCCCTTTTAATGAATTTTGAAAATTCTTAAGCTTCTCCTTTCAAAAACAAAGCAAACAGCAAGCTTCCTTTCCCTCATCTTTATTCCCCTTTGAGTTTCAGCTCTATTTCTCTCCTCTTCTCTACAGCCAGATTTCTTGAAAGAGTTGTCCAAACTCTGTTTTTCTTTCTCCTCTTCCTTCTCAGTCCTCCATCTACTCCAGTTTAACCTTCATTCTAGTCATCCCATTGAAACTGTATTCTTCTAGGCATCCTTTGAATTCTAATATATGTTCTATATTCCTAAACTGCTTATCTTCTCTGTAACAGTAATCCACCAACCAAATGCTGAGGACTCACTCATCTGTAGCCACTGTCCAGAGTACTCTGAGCCTAAGTTCCGTATATCCAACTCCTTACAGTATCTCTAATTGGAGGCCTTGTAGACACCTCAAACTCATCATCTTCCCCAAGAAAAAATTAACCTATACATCCCAGTTCTTTCCTGGCTCAGTAATTGGATCTACAATCTACCTATTTGGTTAAAAATCCCTTAATTCAGAAGATTAAGATACTATCCTTCCTTTCTTTTTATCACCACTCCCCCAATATTTAGTTAATCTACCAGTCTACATTTCAAATATTTCTTGAATGTGTTGTCTCTCTAATTTGATCTCTAAGGTTCTATCTCCTTAGCCCAAATCAACTCCTGCCTGGATTACTGAACAACCTCCTAGTTAGTCTCCCTCCCATTAATTTTTCACCACTCTAATTTCTTGTCTAAACTATAGCCAGAGTGGTGAGATATACATACATATATATATATATATATATATATATATATATATATATATATACATATACACATATATATATATATATATATATTAATTTTGGTTTGAAAAAAAGTCTCAATCTTTTGAGAATAAGATGGTAGAGGCATTTCTTAACAGAAGTATTGAAGTTACAGAAGGACAAGGTAGAACTGCTTTCTGTAATGGGAACTCCTTATGGGCATGGACCATCAATGAAAGATCAAATATGTACATATCAGAGACTTGGCTTGAAAAATCAAAAATCACTCTAAGTATATTAGTGAGGGTAAGCAGTGCTTAACAGTGGTTGTAGGAAAAGAAAAACAGAAAAGAAAGAACGAAGATCTTCCAAGACAGTCTTTAAAGACAACCCCAAGGACTTCACAGAAACTATTTTCTGGAGTTTTAGGTAAAAGTCCACTTTAAAATGACTATAAAGTTTTATGTGTTTAGGAGACTTGGAATCTTTTCTCCCTCAGCACCCATCATGTCTGTACACAGTTGACACTCAATAAATGTCTGATTAATTAAATGTATGCCATTGAGACAAGCCAACTGCTATTGCTGCGAGGCCTCACAGGGTGACATTGCTTTATGGGGTCACCAGAATCCAGGAATAGACCCTTTGCTTTGCGGGTCCAGAAACTCAACTATGATGAGCACACCCCAATGTGGTTGTACTCTAGGAGACTGGTGTCAACTAGTCAGTGTCTTCTCTTGCTATCAGAAATACTACGTGGAAAACAAAATTATTATTCAGTGTTTTCTTGGCAAGCATGGGCTCCGACTAGAGAGAATTAACTGGATGTTTTCAGTGGCTGGTGTTATCAAGTTCAAATAGTCTGATGCATCTGACTTTACTATAGTGCACTGTGCCTGGTGAACAAGCCAGAACTCTCCTATCAGCTGCTAAGATATACCCGTCCCCTGACAGAGCCATGAACATACTGAGAAATGCTTAGCTGGACATTTTAAGGTACTGACTCTGTGAAGGCCCAGTTTTAAAGAGGAAAATATAGGCAGAGGGGAGGGAAGAGGCCCTCACCTACCAATCAACCACCACTTTCTTTCCAACTGCCCTTCCCTAGATTCCTAATGCACTTTTCTTTCCTCTATAAAATTTCCTCAACTACATATTTTGAGATCCATATTTATAAGGTCATATTCCCTGAGGCCATATAACCTGACCATTTTGTTTAATTTAGGTGTCTCCAAAATTCCCCATACCACCCCTTTTTAATTTATTGCTTAGGATGTGTTGGCCAATGTCACTCGTTACATATTGGTTTGATACAATTTCATTCTTGAAGATTAAACTTTACTACTACTTTTTAAGATATCACTACATACTGACCACAGAACAAAATATGAAGACAACCTGCGAGTTTAAGTTAGTATTAATCTTAAAAAAAAAAAAAAAAGTGATCTTTGCATTAACATAAATGCAAGGTTCAGAGTAAAGGAGTTGTCAAAGCATAATCTTCAAAAGTTGAAAACACGACTCTTTTATAAATATAGAATGGACACCTGTCAAATATTTATTTAACTGAATAATGAGGGAGCTGGCAGGATGGTAAAGATGGTTTCAAGGAAATGATAGAAATAGGGGTTATTTGGTTCATCAGAAAAGCATACCGAAATAAGTTTGCTGAGTTAGAGACAAAACCAGCTAATTTCTACAGGGTAATTAAACCATAACCTTTGTGGTTGTTCTTCTACTAGATAGAGATTATTTCCATCTCTACTGGACAAAGCTTTGTAAGTTAACATGTAATTTCATAGTCTGGGCCCTAATCACTTGTAAGTAGAAGTCAAACAAAGGTATATCCCTCTAGGAAATTAAGTAAGTAATCCTTGGATTGGCCCGTTAGACAATTCTCCAGGGTGACTTTGAAAGGACATGCGGTCCTCATTTGGCCTTATTTCCAAGTTTTGGTCAATTTTTATTAAGCAAGTGCTGTGGACTCTTAAATTCATCTGGATAAGATGATGTCTAAAAGAAGGCTCGGAACCCCCCCTCCCCGCCAGGAGGAACAGTGTGAGGGCCTGAGGACTTTTAGCCTGGACAAGACAGTGTGGGGACCCAAATGCTCACTGCAGCATTACTCTTAAACTACAGGCCTGAGGAAATAGTTTTAGAGTGCAGAGATTTTATGTACACCATCCAAAAGCAGCAGCTAAAAGGCCATCACAAGAAAGGAGGGGTGAGATGTGCCCTAAGTTGCTCCAAGGGGAAGACAGGGCATCAATGGAAGTGATTTGGGCTCAGATTGAGAAAGAGCTTCTCACTGTGAAAGAACGTCAGCCGGGGCAGTGTGTGCCCTGAGAGCAGGAACAGTTGTCTGTCTGCAGGTTCTCTGGCAGAGGCGTGGCCATCACAGCCTCACATCAGGAGCAAGTGAGGGAGACAGAGGAGGGTCACGTTTCAGATGAGGACTGGACTAGCCTCAACTAAGATCCTTTACAAAACTGAGATTCTGTTATTTTGTGAAAATTGAGTTATTGCTGTTTAATTAAAAAATAAAAAGCACCGTTTCCAAGCCTCAACATTTAATATCCTGGAGACAGAAGCCTTGTGTTAGTTTTAGTAGCTGTGTGATCACAATGGTTATTGCAGCGAAGCCTTTTGATAATTTTTTCTCCTTTTAAAAATTGATAATTTACTTCAGTTTTGCCTTTTTTACAAGCCCTACTCCCGAGAGAAGCGCATTCACAGTTTTGTTGTTGATTTTGTTGTTATTTGGGGGGGTGATGCTGGTTTGTATTTTAATGTGACTAAATCTCAGTGTCACAGGTTTGACACTTTTTTTTCCTTTCCACTAAAGTCATTGAAATATATTCACCTGGTCGTTCACATCAGAGGTGTAAATGGATTTTCTAAAGGTTTTTAAGAGATAATCAAAGTCAGACACTTTGTGACTTGACTTCTTCAGGTGTTGCAAAAAGAAAGCTTAACACCCCATCTCAATTGCAAGGATGCTAAAACTATGCTTGACCTTGAATCTGCAAGGAGTTGGGTAACATCTTGTGCTAGAAGTGCCCATCTACCACTTCTTTGGTTTTAACCATCTGTATAGAATTTACTTGGGAAAGAGAAAGGAGAAGGAATCAGATATATTCAAGAGCAAATAGCATGTTTATTTGATTTTCCAGCTTCCAGTGACTATTGCAGTTACAGTTTAACTTTTTAGTTTACCCTTTTTACCATTGATATTTGCCATTGATATTTGCAAAAATACGACTTTAAAAAAATGTATCAGCCATGTCACACAAAGGCTTATATCTCAATTTGTTTCATGTCATCAAAAAGACATACTGAGTTTGAAGCTCCTCTTAGGTTTACTCTTAAAATATAAACCTGGGGAAATAGTGTAAGATTGCAAAGATTTTATTTACACAATTCAGGATCACAGGCTCTGGATTCAGGGAGATAGAGATTGAATTCCTGACATTGCCTTTTCCTGATTCACTCAGTGCCTCTGAGACTCAGTTTCCTTCCCTAATAGATGGGGATAATATCAGTACCTACTGTATAGTGTTGTTGTAAGGATTACGTAAGATAACACACATAAAGTCCTTAGCGTGTCATCTAATACAAGTACCCCATAAATATTAGCTATTATTATTTTATAATAATTAGAACAACTTCACAAAAACTTAATTACGGTGCTCTTGTCAGGATTAATGGCACCATGGCTGACTCATCTCCTAATACAACTGAAAAGCAAGTTTCAGCTTTGTGCAACAATTCATTCTTAGTTAATGAACTTGAACAGCCATTCTTGAGAAAATAATGAGGAATTGTGAATCTAGAATTAGAAGATACATCCTATTCACTAGGAAACTTAATGTCTTAGCAACAAATATCATAAGTCCTTGTAAGAACTGTTGTGTGTTGGTGACCATACACTTGAAATATTCAAGCAGGAAAATCTGGAGATAATAGTGCTCTCCCTTCCAGAACGAGGCCATCTCTAAGAATTGGTGATCAGCTGGAAGCCAAGGTCATATAGCAACTAATCATGACATATACGTCCTTAGCAGAACTCTGTAGGAAACTGTACTGGTTGTTAATCTGCTACCCAGGGACCAGTGCTGTACTGGAGTCAGTTCAGGATTTGGAGCTGGACAAATCAGGCTCTAGTCCAAGCTTTGACATTTATTTCCTGTGTGATTTTGGGCTGGTTGCTTGGCTTTTCTGAACCTGTTTCGTCATCCATAAAGTGGGGCTTTTATGGAAACCAACTATTTCAGTAGAGGAAGGTCAAATTTTTAAACGTACATAAAAGTACTGAAGCAAAATACCATTAGTAGTACTGGTATTATTACTAATACTGTTACTATTCCACTATTGCGAAGGAAAATGAAACGGGCACCAGGAAGAATATGGGTGCCCACGTGTTATATGACACCAGTGTGGGTTCGACCCCTCTAATACAAGACAGATGTTCCCAGAGTGGTGACAATGCTCGACCTTCTTCCTGGGGGAAAATTCTTATCCTATCACAGATATCATACTGTTTCTCAGAAGTGTTATTAGTGCTATTGAAATTCCATAATTAACATTAATATAAGTTTCTATTTTCTTTTATCTGAATTTAGGTGAACCGATAGATAACAAGGGTAAAAGTGGCTAGGTTAGAAGCAAAGTCAAATTCATTCTCCATTTACTAAATTATTTTACTAACTCATTATACCCCCCCTTTAATATTGGGTTGGCCAAAAAGTGCCTTCAGTTTTTTAAGTAAAAATAAAAGACACGTTTTTCATTTTCACCAGGAACTTTATTGAACAACACATTCACCCTTTTGTTCCACTACCTTCTGCCATTTTTCAGGCAACTTCATAATTCCATCTGCCCCAAACTTTTTATATTTTTGAGCAAAGAACTGTTCCAGGTGCCTTTTACAGTCTCCCAGGGAATTGAAATTTTTTCCATTAAGAGAATTTTGTAAAGACCGAAATCAATGGAAATCCGAAGGTGCAATGTCTGGTGAATACGACAATTGAATCAGAACTTCCCAGCCAAGCTGTAACAGTTTTTGCCTGGTCATCAAAGAAACATGTGGTCTTGCATTATCCTGTTGGAGGATTATGCATTTTCTGTTGACTAATTCTGGACGCCTTTCGTGGAGTGCTGCTTTCAGTTGGTCTAATTGGAAGCAGTACTTGGTGGAATTAATTGTTTGGTTTTCTGGAAGGAGTTCATAATAGAGGACTACCTTCCAGTCCCACCATATACACAAATCACCTTCTTTGGATGAATACCAGCCTTTGGTGTGGTTGGTGGTGGCTCCTTTCGCTTGCCCCATGATCTGTTCCATTCCACATTATTGTACAGTATCCACTTTTCATCGCCTGTCACAATTTGTTTTAAAAACGGAACATTTTCATTATGTTTCAGTAGAGAATTGCATGCGGAAATATGGTCAAGAAGGTTTTTTTTTGCTTAACTTATGTGGAACCCAGACATCAAAGCAATGAACATAACCAGGCTGGTACAAATGATTTTCAGCGTTTGATTTGGATATTTTGAGTATGTCGGCTCTCTCCCACGTGGTATAACGTTGATCTCAGTTAATGTCTCGATTTGATCGCTATCAACGTCAACTGGTCGACCCAACCGTGGAGCATCGTCCAGCATGAAATCTTCAGCACGAAACTTCGCAAACCACTTTTGACACGTTCGATCAGTCACAGCACTTTCTCCATACACTGCACAAATCTTTCTTTGTGTTTCAGTTGTGTTTTTACCTTTCTTGAAATAATAAAGCATAATATGAAGAAAATGTTGCTTTTTTTCTTCCATCTTCAATATTAAAATGGCTACACAAAAATTCACCAATTTTGATGTCTTTTTTAAAATGCACGCTGATATGACAGCTGTCACAAGACAATCTAACAAAATTGTTTCAAATGAAGTTAAAGACAACTAAGTGCTACTAGAGCCATCTTACAAAAAAAACCAAACGAATCTTTGGCCCACCCAATAGTTTGACATTGTTGGAAGGATCAGCTCCAAGCTCCCTCTCCTGGCCTCCAAGACCTTTGATGATCTGGTATCTGAATCCTCCACTTGATACTTTCTTTCCCTCCCTGCTCAACTTCATAGCTTTGCAAATGCCCTTCCTTCTTCCTGCAATATCCTAACACCCTTTCTACCGGATCAGTTTTCATTAATTCTTCTAATTATTTGGAACCATGCCTGGCATGTAAGTGGATATTCAATAGACATTTAAACAAATTGACTTGAAATCAGATGGCTCCCACCTAGACTGAAACAGCCAGATATTTCCATTTCGACATGACCTCACAAAGTTCGGAATTCCTCCTAGAGTCTGAATAGATTCCATGTTATTGAAGGACAGTAACTCTTAAAAATTATTTTGGCATTTTGCACATTGAGTTCTTCTAAATGGTGCTGATGAGACCTTGCTTCAGAGGCACCAGTGGAGCTGATAAACCACAATACATGTTTTAATAAGTAGATTTTAAAATATAACACTTGAATAAAAATGTGGTATTCCTTATTGCCAGCTAGCTGTGAAAGTTTGCACAATAAAGAAGCATTTATTCTATTATTTAACAATAAAACAAGTCTGTGTGTGGATATTCACATGTGTATATGCCTAAGAAAGTTATGGTAGCAATATTCATATATGGTAAGCCATTCCCTTTGGGCCACATCCAAAAGAATTTAGTTACTGTAATGACAAAAGGGCTTCCATATATTAATACCAAAAGGACTTTTTCCCAAAAGTAATGAAGTGGTCCCAGACCTCGATCCTGGGCACAGTATAGTCTCTGTCTGTCTGTCTGTCTATCTCTGTCTCTGTCTCTGTCTCTGTCTCTCTCTCTCTCTCTCTCTCACACACACACACACACACACACACAGACTCTTTGGAATTTTAAAGTTCCAAGTAGAATTCATTAATAAAAATATGAACTGCTTTTTCTTGTATAAATCATAATAAAGTGTTGAGAGATAAAGGAACAACTAAGGGGGCAAATCATCGGCTGCTGCTGTAAAACCGACACCTGTCATGTTAACTCCCAACTCAAACACCTAGTTTTAAAGATTTACCTTCAAGAATCCTAAAAGCTTGTATCCTGCCTCATCAACAACAGCCTCAAACTGTTCCCTGTCATCGAAGAAAACAAATCTTTTGCTCCTTCCTGCCTCTGGAGGCAGAGGGACTGAGGTGGTCCTGGGTGGCTGAATTAGATGAAAGACTTGCCTTCCACCGTGGAGACATAGAGTCCAATCAAGTGAAATGAGTTTTGAGATCCCAGCTCATTTCCTAGGGGAGATCAGTTCACATTACAAAATCATGACATCCCATTCATCACAACTGACGTGGTCTTTGCTCAGGAGAGGACCCCAACTGGGACTAAACCACCTGTCTTCTCTTGAAAGGGGGCACTTTATCCAAGTTAGAGTTGAAAGCCTTGGAGTGAGAAATCTTGCCAGCTTCCACCCAAGTGATGCATATGCAACGTGGAAGGGAACTTAAGCTTAAAAAAGGCAAGACAAGTTTAAGGAAGATTGGTGGTTGTACTTTAAATGATGCCAGATATGAATAATTATACTAGAGATGCTAAGGCATTATGGTCGGGAGAGCCAAGAGTGGGGCTCCCTCTTCTTTATCTCCTAGATTTTATTAAACAGAAATGAGAAGGATAAGCATTTCAATGCATCAGAGTTTAAAATGGCAAAGAAAGTGTCTTGCTTTCCAGGCTGATAAATGATCATCATCTCTTTCATTTCTTTCAGGGCATCGTTGTAACACCCCTGCTACTGCTGCTTTTTGTGAGTATTTTGATGTTGTTTTTAATATCCTTTATTAAAAGCCATCTACAACCCTTTAAGAAAGGTCTTTAGAAATAAATTGAAATTTGAATCTTGCATCATATTTTGAACTGTTCTTCCAGTTGAGCTGTACCAAGTCATAACATGGAGACACAAAGAATCTCTGTAGTCTCATGGCCCAAGGAGAGCAACAGGACCCAGTTCTTGGGCCTCTGACTCCTGGCTAAATCATTAATTATTACAAATGAATGACCTGTGACGTAGGTCAAAAATGTGCTGCGCTTTATTTTCTCACTAGTGAGACTGAAGTGATTGCTAGTGACCAAGGGTTTGATTGAAAGAGCCTTTGTCCAGGGGACCAGACAAAGCTTAGTTTCCTGTGCTGGTACTGATAGGAACTGGCTTCCTCACTTTGGGGAATACTGCCTTGGTGTTTTCATCTGTAAAATGGGAAACAATAACACCTACCCCAGTCTGTCTCCCAGGGATAATGAAATGTGCTTTAGAAAGAAAAAATACAAGCTACTGGCAAACCAAGCAAAAATTGTTCTGAAAATAAGAAATGCTAATTAGCTGTCTTATTTCTTTTGGCACTAAGCATATGAGAAATTAGATGAGAGATTATAATAGAAATTAATGTTATCTCATGCTGAGAAAAGCATATGTAACCATGAATGATACCTAAAATATTTTATGAACTGTGTATTTTTCATACAGACATCTCCCAAATATAAATCACTCCACTCATCACTGAAATAGAGTAGGGATGCGTTTCTGGGAGTGAAATGTAGCTGTTTGACTAGCACTATTTGTCAGTGAATTAAAACTATGGGGCAAATTTATTTAATTATAGGGTAATTACCCAAGTTGAAATTCAATTAGAGTAATAGAATGTGGGACTTCATTTCTTACAAGCTGTGTAGGAAGTGGAGAGGGAGAGATGCCCTACTAAACAGTTGGATTTTGCATCTTTTATGAAAGACATTACCTTCCAGTAATACCCCTCAGCCTTACCATCCCTTCTGAAATGCTAGCTCCATCCTGACAAGGTAAGGAGAGTCAAATAATCAGATCACTTCCCCCAGCATCACAAACCTCATTAATTTAGACTCAGCAATTCAGAATTTGCAGTGAGTCAAATTGAAACTGAAGTGAATGTCTCTTTGGGAAAAAAGGACTTGGTTGGTATGTACCTACCTGGTCACTAGATGTGAGGACCTGGGATCGTCCCTCAGTGTTTCTTCCAAGCCTTGGGATCGTAATTTCCCAGGGGCAGCACTCAGTGGGCACAGGATGCAGGCCAGTCTGGGGTCCCCCCTGGCAGTGAGTCAGAGGAGTAGCATAGAGCTGGTCATATAGAAAGTGTCCAATAAACGACTACGTAGCCTAGGTTTTCTCCATTGCAGAAGAGTAGCATCTCCTACTCAGGGGACTCTTTGAAGAAGATCACGAGAGAAGTCACAGCCACAACTAGGGGGCGAAGACCTAGGTAGCACTTTTGAGTATCTCAGAGTCTGGAATCCCTGAGACACTGTTTCAGCTGTGACTAAAAGAACCAGATGCATACTTTTCTCCCTCTCTTCCCATCTCCATGCCATAACAAGACATTCCCAGCTGGTTAATATTAATGGCATCATGCAAGCTGGCCTCCACTCTTAGACCCTAGACTTGTGAGCTTTAGTTGGTTCAACCTTTTTAAATCATCGAGCTACAGGAATAGTGAAAGAGACCCCAAGACCCTCAACTTAAAAGTTTAATGCCTCCCTTTTGAGCCAACTGGGCTGTCCCACTAGGTTCAATGGCACCGTCACACGACATCAATAGCTACTTCTGTGTTACGTGACTTGAAATCGCATGCACAGTATGTAATACTTTTTGCCTGTGCATTTTACGAACAATGGGAATTGCTTAAACACTTGGGTGACCAGGCTTCACTTAGCAGGAGAGAAAAGCCTGAGCGACTTAAAATATGAACACATTTCATTAAAGGTGTAGTGTTTTTCATCAACACCCCTGTTGTGGCTTAAATTGTGATTCTCCAAAAGATAGGTTGAAGTTCTAATCCCTAGTACATCCGAATGTGACCTTATTTGAAAATAGGGGTGTTGCAGATGTAATTAGTTAAGATGAAGTCATAGTGGTACAGGGTGGGTCCTTAATCCAATATGACTGCTGTCCGTAAAGAATAGGAGTCAGAGAACCACAGGGAGAATGCCACATCACGATGGAGGAAGAGATTAGAGAGACGGGTCTACAGGCCAAGGGACACCAGCGGTTGCCGGCAAACATCAGAAGCTAGAAGAGACAAGGAAGGATTCTCCTCTAGAGATTTCAGAGGGAGCATGGCCTTGCTTGATTTCAGACTTAACAGTTTCCACAACTGTGAAACAATACGTTTCTGTTGTTTTAAGCCACCCAGTTTATGATATTTCATTACAGAAGTCAAAAAGGCTAATACAACCCCTGAAAATTGAATTGTCTTTTTTTTTTTAAAATCATATCTTGAAAGTGTAAATTTCTGGATGGTCAGGCACAGTAGCTAGTAAAAGCCATTTTTGCTGATGGAGTCTCAGTTCCCTGTATTCTTTTTTTTTTTTTTTTTAAACATCTTTATTGAAGTATAATTGCTTTACAATGGTGTGTTAGCTTCTGCTTTATAACAAAGTGAATCAGTTATACATATACATATGTTCCCATATCTCTTCCCTCTTGCATCTCCCTCCCTCCCACCCTCCCTATCCCACCCCTCTAGGTGGTCACAAAGCACCGAGCTGATCTCCCTGTGCTATGCGGCTGCTTCCCACTAGCTATCTATTTTACATTTGGTAGCGTATATATGTCCATGACACTCTCTCACCCTGTCACATCTCACCCTTCCCCCTCCCCATATCCTCAAGTCCATTCTCTAGTAGGTCTGTGTCTTTATTCCCATCTTGCCACTAGGTTCTTCATGACCTTTTTTTTTTCCCTTAGATTCCATATATATGTGTTAGCATACTGTATTTCTTTTTCTCTTTCTGACTTACTTCACTCTGTATGACAGACTCTAACTCCATCCACCTCATTACAAACACCTCCATTTCATTTCTTTTTATGGCTGAGTAATATTCCATTGTATATATGTGCCACATCTTCTTTATCCATTCATCCGATGATGGACACCTAGGTTGCTTCCATGTCCTGGCTATTGTAAACAGAGCTGCAATGAATATTTTGGTACATGACTCTTTCTGAATTATGGTTTTCTCAGGGTATATGCCCAGTAGTGGGATTGCTGGGTCGTATGGTAGTTCTATTTTTAGTTTTTTAAGGAACCTCCATACTGTTCTCCATAGTGGCTGTATCAATTTACATTCCCACCAACAGTGCAAGAGTGTTCCCTTTTCTCCACACCCTCTCCAGCATTTATTGTTTCTAGATTTTTTGATGATGGCCATTCTGACCGGTGTGAGATGAGACCTCATTGTAGTTTTGATTTGCATTTCTCTAATGATTAATGATGTTGAGCATTCTTTCATGTGTCTGTTGGCAATCTGTATATCTTCTTTGGAGAAATGTCTATTTAGGTCTTCTGCCCATTTTTGGATTGGGTTGTTTGTTTTTTTGTTATTGAGCTGCATGAGCTGCTTGTAAATCTTGGAGATTAATCCTTTGTCAGTTGCTTCATTTGCAAATATTTTCTCCCATTCTGAGGGTTGTCTTTTGGTCTTGTTTATGGTTTCCTTTGCTGTGCAAAAGCTTTTAAGTTTCATTAGGTCCCATTTGTTTATTTGTGTTTTTATTTCCATTTCTCTAGGAGCTGGGTCAAAAAGGATCTTGCTGTGATTTATGTCATAGAGTGTTCTGCCTATGTTTTCCTCTAAGAGTTTGATAGTGTCTGGCCTTACACTTAGGTCTTTAATCCATTTTGAGTTTATTTTTGTGTATGGTGTCAGGGAGTGTTCTAATTTCATACTTTTACATGTACCTGTCCAATTTTCCCAGCACCACTTATTGAAGAGGCTGTCTTTTCTCCACTGTATATGCTTGCCTCCTTTATCAAAGATAAGGTGACCATATGTGCGTGGGTTTATCTCTGGGCTTTCTATCCTGTTCCATTGATCGATATTTCTGTTTTTGTGCCAGTACCAAACTGTCTTGATTACTGTAGCTTTGTAATATAGTCTGAAGTCAGGGCGCCTGATTCCTCCAGCTCCATTTTTCGTTCTCAAGATTGCTTTGGCTATTCGGGGTCTTTTGTGTTTCCATACAAATTGTGAAATTTTTTGTTCTAGTTCTGTGAAAAATGCCAGTGGTAGTTTGATAGGGATTGCATTGAATCTGTAGATTGCTTTGGGTAGCAGAGTCATTTTCACAATGTTGATTCTTCCAATCCAAGAACATGGTATATCTCTCCATCTATTTGTATCATCTTTAATTTCTTTCATCAGTGTCCTATAATTTTCTGCATACAGGTCTTTTGTCTCCTTAGGTAGGTTTATTCCTAGATATTTTATTCTTTTTGTTGCAATGGTAAATGGGAGTGTTTTCTTAATTTCACTTTCAGATTTTTCATCATTAATATACAGGAATGCAAGAGATTTCTGTGCATTAATTTTGTATCCTGCTACTTTACCAAATTCATTGATTAGCTCTAGTAGTTTTCTGGTAGCATCTTTAGGATTCTCTATGTATAGTATCATGTCATCTGCAAACAGTGAGAGCTTTAATTCTTCTTTTCCGATTTGGATTCCTCTTATTTCTTTTTCTTCTCTGATCGCTGTGGCTAACACTTCCAAAACTATGTTGAATAATAGTGGTGAGAGTGGGCAACCTTGTCTTGTTCCTGATCTTAGTGGAAATGGTTTCAGTTTTTCAACATTGAGGACAATGTTGGCTGTGGGTTTGTCATATACGGCCTTTATTATGTTGAGGAAAGTTCCCTCTATGCCTACTTTCTGCAAGACTTTTATCATAAATGGGTGTTGAATTTTGTCGAAAGCTTTCTCTGCATCTATTGAGATGATGATATGGTTTTTCTCCTTCAATTTTTTAATATGATGTATCACGTTGATTGATTTGCGTATATTGAAGAATCCTTGCATTCCTGGAATAAACCCCACTTGATCATGGTGTATAATCCTTTTAATGTGCTGTTGGATTCTGTTTGCTAGTATTTTGTTGAGGATTTTTGCATCTATGTTCATCAGTGATATTGGCCTGTAGTTTTCTTTCTTTGTGACATCTTTGTCTGGTTTTGGTATCAGGGTGATGGTGGCCTCGTAGAATGAGTTGGGGAGTGTTCCTCCCTCTGCAATATTTTGGAAGAGTTTGAGAACGATAGGTGTTAGCTCTTCTCTAAATGTTTGATAGAATTCGCCTGTGAAGCCATCTGGTCCTGGGCTTTTGTGTGTTGGAAGATTTTTAATCACAGTTTCAATTTCAGTGCTTGTGATTGGTCTGTTCATATTTTCTATTTCTTCCTGGTTCAGTCTTGGCAGGTTGTGCATTTCTAAGAATCTGTCCATTTCTTCCAGGTTGTCCGTTTTATTGGCATAGAGTTGCTTGTAGTAATCTCTCATGATCGTTTGTATTTCTGCAGTGTCAGTGGTTACTTCTCCTTTTTCATTTCTAATTCTATTAATTTGAGTCTTCTCCCTTTTTCTCTTGATGAGTCTGGCTAATGGTTTATCAATTTTGTTTATCTTCTCAAAGAACCAGCTTTTAGTTTCATTGATTTTTGCTATTGTCTCCTTCATTTCTTTTTCATTTATTTCTGATCTGATCTTTATGATTTCTTTCCTTCTGCTAGCTTTGGGGTTTTTTTGTTCTTCTTTCTCTAATTGCTTTAGGTGCAAGGTTAGGTTGTTTATTCGAGATGTTTCCTGTTTCTTGATGTAGGCTTGTATTGCTATAAACTTCCCTCTTAGAACTGCTTTTGCTGCATCCCATAGGTTTTGGATCGTCGTGTCTCCATTGTCATTTGTTTCTAGATATTTTTTGATTTCCCCTTTGATTTCTTCAGTGATCACTTCGTTATTAAGTAGTGTATTGTGTAGCCTCCATGTGTTTGTATTTTTTACAGATCTTTTCCTGTAATTGATATCTAGTCTCATAGCGTTGTGGTCGGAAAAGATACTTGATATGATTTCAATTTTCTTAAATTTACCAAGGCTTGATTTGTGACCCAAGATATGATCTATCCTGGAGAATGTTCCATGAGCACTTGAGAAAAATGTGTATTCTGTTGTTTTTGGGTGGAATGTCCTATAAATATCAATTAAGTCCATCTTGTTTAATGTATCATTTAAAGCTTGTGTTTCCTTATTTATTTTCATTTTGGATGATCTGTCCATTGGTGAAAGTGGGGTGTTAAAGTCCCCTACTATGATTGTGTTGCTGTCGATTTCCCCTTTTATGGCTGTTAGTATTTGCCTTATGTATTGAGGTGCTCCTATGTTGGGTGCATAAATATTTACAATTGTTATACCTTCCTCTTGGATCGATCCCTTGATCATTATATAGTGTCCTTCTTTGTCTCTTGTAATAGTCTTTATTTTAAAGTCTATTTTGTCTGATATGAGAATTGCTACTCCAGCTTTCTTTTGATTTCCATTTGCATGGAATATCTTTTTCCATCCCATCACTTTCAGTCTGTATGTGTCTCTAGGTCTGAAGTGGGTCTCTCGTAGACAGCATATATATGGGTCTTGTTTTTGTATCCATTCAGCCAGTCTGTGTCTTTTGGTGGGAGCATTTAATCCATTTACATTTAAGGTAATTATTGATATGTATGTTCCTATTCCCATTTTCTTAAATGTTTTGGGTTTGTTATTGTAGGTGTTTTCCTTCTCTCGTGTTTCTTGCCTAAAGAAGTTCCTTTAGCATTTGTTGTAAAGCTGGTTTGGTGGTGCTGAACTCTCTCAGCTTTTGCTTGTCTGTAAAGGTTTTAATTTCTCCATCAAATCTGAATGAGATCCTTGCTGGGTAGAGTAATCTTGGTTGTAGGTTTTTCTCCTTCATCACTTTAAGTATATCCTGCCACTCCCTTCTGGCTTGCAGAGTTTCTGCTGAAAGATCAGCTGTTAACCTTATGGGGATGCCCTTGTGTGTTATTTGTTGTTTTTCCCTTGCTGCTTTTAGTATGTTTTCTTTATATTTAATTTTTGACTTGGTGTGTTTCTCTTTGGATTTATCCTGTATGGGACTCTCTGTGCTTCCAGGACTTGATTAACTATTTCCTTTCCCATATTAGGGAAGTTTTCAACTATAATCTCTTCAAATATTTTCTCAGTCCCTTTCTTTTTCTCTTCTTCTTCTGGGACCCCTATAATTCGAATGTTGGTGCGTTTAATGTTGTCCCAGAGGTCTCTGAGACTGTCCTCAGTTCTTTTCATTCTTTTTTCTTTATTCTGCTCTGCAGTAGTTATTTCCACCATTTTATCTTCCAGGTCACTTATCCGTTCTTCTGCCTCAGTTATTCTGCTATTGATCCCATCTAGAGTATTTTTAATTTCATTTATTGTGCTTTTCATCGTTTCTTGGTTCCTCTTTAGTTCTTCTACGTCCTTGTTAAATGTTTCTTGCATTTTGTCTATTCTATTTCCAAGATTTTGGATCATCCTTACTATCATTATTCTGAATTCTTTTTCAGGTAGACTACCTATTTCCTCTTCATTTGTTAGGTCTGGTGTGTTTTGACCCTGCTCCTTCATCTGCTGTGTGTTTTTCTGTCTTCTCATTTTGCTTATCTTACTGTGTTTGGGGTCTCCTTTTCACAGGCTGCAGGTTCGTAGTTCCCGTTGTTTTTGGTATCTGTCCCCAGTGGCTAAGGTTGGTTCAGTGGGTTGTGTAGGTTTCCTGGTGGAGGGAACTAGTGCCTGTGTTCTGGTGGATGAGGCTGGATGTTGTCTTTCTGGTGGGCTCGTCCACATCTGGTGGTGTGTTTTGGGGTGTCTGTGGCCTTATTATGATTTTAGGCAGCCTCTCTGTTAATGGATGGGTCTGTGTTCCTGTCTTGCTAGTTGTTTGGCATAGGGTATCCAGCACTGTAGTTTGCTGGTCGTTGAGTGAAGCTGGGTCTTGATGTTGAGATGGAGATCTCGGAGAGATTTTCGCCGTTTGGTATTACGTGGAGCTGGGAGGTCTCTTGTGGACCAGTGTCCTGAAGTTGGCTCTCCCACCTCAGAGGCACAGCCCTGATGCCTGGCTGGAGCACCAAGAGCCTTTCATCCACACGGCTCAGAATAAAAGGGAGAAAAAATGGAAAGAAAGAAAGAAAGAGGATAAAATAAAATAAAATAAAGCAATTATAATAAAAAATAAGAAAAAAAATTATTAAGAATAAATTTATTAAGAAAAATTTTTTTTTAATTTTAAAAATAGATTTATTAATTTTTTATACTAAAAATAAGAAAAAAATTATTAAGAAAAAAAATTTTTAATTTTTTAAAATAAAAAATATGGAAAAACTTAATAAAAATTTTTTTTAACTTTTTAAAAATAGAAAATAAGGAAAAAATTATTAAGAAAACATTTATTAGGGGAAAAAAAATTTTTTTAAGTAAAAAAAAAAAAAAAAAAAAAAACGGACGGACCTAACCCTAGGACTAACGGTGAGAGCAAAGCTATACAGACAAAATCTCACCCAGAAGCATACACATATACACTCACAAAAAAAGGAAAAGGGGAAAAATTAATATATCCTGCTCCCAAAGTCCACCTCCTAAATTTGGGATGATTCGTTGTCTATTCAGGTATTCAACAGATGCAGGCACATCAAGTTGTTTGTGGAGCTTTAATCCGCTGCTTCTGAGGCTGCTGGGAGAGATTTCCCTTTCTCTTCTTTGTTCGTACAGCTCCCGGGGTTCAGCTTTGGATTTGGACCCGCCTCTGCATGTACGTCACCTGAGGGCGTCTGTTCCCCGCCCAGACAGAACGGGGTTAAAGGAGCAGCTGCTTCGGGGGCTCTGGCTCAGTCAGGCCGGGGGGAGGGAGCGGTACGGAGGAGGCGGGGCGAGCCTGCGGCGGCAGAAGCCGGCGTGACGTTGCAGCAGCCTGAGGCGCGCCGTGCGCTCTCCCGGGGAAGTTGTCCCCGGATCACGGGAGCCTGGCCGTGGCGGGCTGCACAGGCTCCCGGGAGGGGCGGTGTGGAGAGTGAGCTGTGCTCGCCCACAGGCTTTTTGGTGGCGGCAGCAGCAGCCTTAGCGTCTCATGCCCGTCTCTGGGGTCCGCGCTGATCGCCGCGGCTCGCGCCCGTCTCTGGAGCTCGTTTAAGTGGCGCTCTGAATCCCCTCTCCTTGCACGCCGCGAAACAAAGAGGCAAGAAAAAGTCTCCTGCCTCTTCGGCAGCTGCAGACTTTTTCTCGTGCACCCTCCCGGCTAGTTGTGGTGCGCTAGCCCCTTCAGGCTGTGTTCACGCAGCCAACCCCAGTCCTCTCCCTGGGATCCGACCGAAGCCCGCGCCTCAGCTCCCAGCCCCCGCCCGCCCCGGCGGCTGAGCAGACAAGCCTCTCGGGCTGGTGAGTGCTGCTCGGCGCCGAGCCTCTGTGCGGGAATCTCTCCGTTTTTCCCTCTGCGTCCCTGTTGCTGTGGGATCCGCGCTGATAGCCGCGGCTCGCGCCCATCTCTGGAGCTCGTTTAGGCGGCGCTCTGAATCCCCTCTCCTTGCGCGCCGCGAAACAAAGAGGCAAGAAAAAGTCTCCTGCCTCTTCGGCAGCTGCAGTCTTTTTCCCGGACTCCCTCCCGGCTAGCACCGAAGCCCGAGCCCCAGCTCCCAGCCCCCGCCCGCCCCGGCGGCTGAGCAGACAAGCCTCTCGGGCTGGTGAGTGCTGCTCGGCACCGCTCCTCTGTGCGGGAATCTCTCCACTTTGCCCTCCGCACCACTGTGGCTGCGCTCTCCTCCGTGGCTCTGAAGCTTCCCCCCTCTGCTACCCGCAGTCTCTGCCCACGAAGGGGCTTCCTAGTGTGTGGAAACCTTTCCTCCTTCACAGCTCCCTCCCACAGGTGCAGGTCCCGTCCCTATTCTTTTGTCTCTGTTATTTCTTTTTTCTTTTGCCCTACCCAAGTACGTGGGGATTTTCTTGCCTTTTGGGAGGTCTGACGTCTTCTGCCAGCGTTCAGTGGGTGTTCTGTAGGAGCAGTTCCACGTGTAGATGTATTTCTAATGTATCTGTGGGGAGGAAGGTGATCTCCGCGTTTTACTCTTCCGCGTCTTGCCCCTCCCCTGTATTCTTAACATCTTCTCAGAATGTTCCCTTTACCATCTTGCTCCAGCTGAAACCTGTCTTCTTATTCATGTTTTTGCTGCTGACATCTTTCATATCACTGAGCCTTGAAATGGGATAAGGTGTCTTTCTTGTTCCTCTTTACCAATCCCAGATCACTTCCCATGCCTTCTCCATAAAATCCCCTGTTACCTTTAAAGGTTATGCCAGTACACCTATATTACCTGCTGCTACTCTTCGTTGTAATTGTCAGTGGAACGCCAGGTCACGCTCTAAGAGTCGAGAAAAATGTTAGCATCTTTCCATTGTCTTCTTTTTAACAATACACTTGGATTGATTCTTGGTGTTTTCAGTATTCACATAGTTGACCTTCCCAATACCCTGGCCTCTAAATTCTTGACCCCCTTCACCAGTGAGATTGCCTTCCCCCTCATCTCAGCCAGTCACCCCTGCAGTCAGACCTTTGACTTATTACTGCCAATAATAGCATCCTTCCATAATCCTATTTTTAAATGTCTTCTCCTACTAGCAGCTGCTATCTTTGTGACTTACTCCCCAGATTAAGAATTCTTCAAACTTGCCAGAAGGGCTCATTTATTTACCTTATCACCTTCAATGCTTCTAACTAATCCACCCTTCCCTCACCCTCTTACCCTCAGATTCCATCTGACCTAGCCTAGATCTCATGGTCCATCATTGTAATTACTTTATTACATACACCGTCAACAACCTTGCTCATCTCTTACTGCTTCCTATTTGTCTGGCAGGTGCCAGGCCTGCTTAAATCCAACTCTACACCTTTCTCTATTTGTACCTGAATACGCGGGAGCACCCACTCTCATGCTGACGGATCTCATTCGAAATTCATGACAACTAATTGTAAATGAGCCTGGCAATCCTACTCCCTTCCCTGAACTGATGCACATCCCCAATCTCTAGAGAATCATTTCACACCTTCTCCTTGCTTCTCAAATCTCCAGTGCCTCTTCTCTTTTTTCATCTCAACTGATGCAGAAAGGAAACCAGCTGATGAGGAAGTCAGAAGCAATCAGAGAAATTTACAAGATCCCACCTACTTGCATCTATGTTTTTCACCTCTCTCCTCCTTCCGTAGATAAACTATCTTTGCTCCCATCTAAGGCCGATCCCTCTAGTTGTGCCATCCCTTATTGCCTACTTAACAATAGGAGCCACACAAATTTCCCTCTTTCTCCTGTGTCATTAAATTTTCTCTCTGCTGGATCATTTCTATCAGCATGTAAGCATTCTGTAATATTACACATCTTAAAAATTAAATTTCACCTTATCCTACCTGCACTCCATTTCTGTGCACTCTTTTATGGCACAATTCCTCCAAAAAGTTATTTTAACTTATTCATCATTCATTCAGTAATACGTATTGATTTCTTCCAATATACCAGTCACTTTCCTGGGTGCCAAGGATACAGCAATGAGCAAAACAGATACATCTTTGCTCTAATGGAGGTTATATACTAGTGGAAAGAAGCAACCAACAAATAAGTAAAAATATATTGTGTAAGATGGGTGCTAAAGAAAAAATAAAGTAAGGAAGGGAAGTGGGTTGGGAGGTTGGACTAACTGAGAAACAATATTTGAGCAAAGGCCTAGAGGAGATAACGGAGTGAGCTTTCTGGTGGTAGAATGTTCCAGGTGGAAGGAACAACAAGTGCAAAGGTCCTGAGAGTGTGCCTGGTGTCTAAGGAACAGCAAGGAGGCCAGTGTGGCTGGAATGGAGTGAGCAGGGGGAGAGTAGATGGAGATGAGGTCAGAGACATAGCAGAGGCCAAATGATAGAGGACCTTAAAGTCCTTTGTAAGGATTTTGAATTGTAATTCAAGAGAGACAGGAAACGATTGAAAGAGTTTTGATCAAGGGAATGGCATGTTCTGACATTCCCTTTAAAAGGATGACTCTGGATGCTGGGTTGAGAGTAGATTGTTTAAGGGGATCATGGTGGAGACAGGAAGACCAGTTAGAAAGCTAGTGCAAGAGATGCCGTTAGCTTGGGCCAGCGTGGTTGAATAAATCTGGTGGGAAGTAGTTCTTTATTTTCTTGAAAGAACTGAGAGATTGAATGAAAATTATGAGGGAAAGATAAGAATCAAGGATGACTCCACGCCTCTGCAACTTGAAGTATGGAATTGCCATTTACTAAGATAGGGAAGGCTGTAGGGTCGAACAAGTTGATGGAACTCACAACGAATTCAGTCTTGGACATGTCTGGATTAAGATGCCTTTCAGACATCTAAGTAGAGAAGTCAAGTAAGCACAAATTTGACACTTTATAAAGGAAAATAGAAAATAATGCCAGGAAGGATGTCAAGGTTTTGCAAAAGCACTTATCTGATGAAATGCAGCGATGGTCCCTAGTCCAGACCTTAATGATGGGCTGAGTCTTAAAACTTTAAGATTCTATAATCATCTATAATCTTATAAACTTGTGTATAAATGAATCCAATATTTACCATGGCTGGCAATGAGTGCAGTGAAACTTCCTGAAACAGCACCATTAACTCCTAAGACTCAGTGTTTTTTACATATATCACCTCACTTTTCTTGATAACATACCTTTGCTATTGGCAGAGGCAGAGATTATTGTCTTTATTTTGTTAGTGGATGTGTATCAGACCATGAAGTTCCAATCTGTAAGGGTAAATAAAGGCCTTGTCTAGCTAAAAACTATACTTATAAGTTCATTACTTGAAATTCCATATGAATTGTCCTTCTGAAACAGTGTTCCCAGTGGTAAGCAGCCACTAGATTTTGTCCGCCTGGGCCAGGAACCATGAATATCTTATTCATTAACTTACCTCTGGTGCCAAGTATTCAATAAATGTTGGAAGGAGGGGAATAGAAAGATGGGTGAACAATGATTAGAATGATTCAAATGATAAATAAGTGGTTCAAAGGTTAGGATTCCAGCCTGAGCCATAAAATTTTACTTTATATTTGCTATGACAAATAACTTACAGTTTTTTTCAATAATATTAAAACATCCATTCTTTTATTCAGTGTTTGAATGCCTACTGTGCACTGTGAATATTACAACAATCAGTTTGACATTGATGCTTCCCTCAAAGAATTTATGATTTAACAGAGAAAATAGAATATATTCACAGATAATTAAAATCCAAGGTAGAAATAGTATCACAAGTATCATAATATTTCAAAGGAGATTACTAAAAAAGAAAACATTTTATTTAATAGGAGAAGTGGGTTTTTTTACAATAATTTTTTACTGAAAGAAAGCTTTTTTAAAAAATATATTCAAGTATAGTTGATTTATAATGTTAATTTCTGCTGTACAGCAAAGTGATTCAGTTATATATATACACACACACACACACACACACACACACATTCTTTTTCATATTCTTTTCCATTATGGCTTATCACAGGATATTGAATGTAGTTCCCTGTGCTGTACAGTAGGACCTTGTTGTTTATCCATCCTATATGTAATAGTTTGCCTCTGCTAACCCCAAACTCCCAATCCATCCCTCCCTCTCCTCCTCCTCCCCCTTGGCAATCACAAGTCTCTTCTCTATTGTCTGTGAGTCTGTTTCTGTTTCGTAGATAAATTCCTTTGTGTCATATTTTAGATTCCACATATAAGTGTTATCTTACGGTATTTGTCTTTCTCTGTCTGACTTACTTCACTTAGTATAATAATCTCTAGGTCCATCCATGTTGCTGCAAATGGCATTATTTCATATTTATGGCTGAGTAATATTCCTTTGTATATATGTACCACATCTTCTCTATCCATTCATCTGTTGATGGACATTTAGGTTGCTTCCATGTCTTGGCTATTATAAATAGTGCTGCTATGAACACTGGGGTGCATGTATCTTTTCCAATGAGAGTTTTTGTCTTTTCTGGATATATGCCCAGGAGTGGGATTGCTGGATCATATGGCAACTCTATTTTTAGTTCTTTAAGGAACCTCCATACTGTTCTCCACAGTGGCTGCACCAATTTACATTCCCACCAACAGTGTAGCAGAACCCCCTTTTGAAAGAAAACTTTTAATTTGAGGAAAACTTTTAATTTGAGAGGTAGATGGAAACTTCTAATATTTCTCCAGGGATCTCCTACTTCAAGTTTTTTTCATGTGCGTGGTTCTGATTCTCGGTCATATTCTAACATCACTTAAAACTTGCAGATCTTTCCTTTCCTTTGATGTGGTTTCTCACTAACACTCTGTTTAACAACCATTATTACAGTTTTTATTCAGCAGCAAATAATAGAGAAGACTGAAAGAGAGAGATTTGAAAACTTGAAATGGAGTGTTGTGGGTAGTGAAGATGCAGAGGCCCTGGTGCCAAGTCAAGCACTTGGGCTGTGAGGTCAGGGACAGTCCATTGGGCAGCATGAAGCTCCTGCCTTTGTAGACCCCTGTCCCCCCAAGTCTCCTTAGCAGCTCCCTCACACCTTCTTCCCAACTACATCTTGGCGACTGTGAGGAATGAAAGGAAGCAACGTCTAAACTTCTCTCTTACTCCCTCTAAAGTTAAGACAAAGAAGGTAAGATAACTATGTTCACACCATGGAACAGATCAGTCTAATTCTATGCAATTATGATCTAAGGAAACCAGATATTAGCTGGTATTGTCATGGCCTCAAGCCCCATAATTCTGTAGACCACCATTTTTATTTAAATAAGTTCCTGCGTGGCAGGGGAGAGGCAGTAGTGCTTTGAGCTTGTGCCATTGGAACGACAAATCAAGGCCTCACTTCCACCCCAGCCACAAAGGTCAGCTCAACATCAAGACTCCTGGAAACACATAGGGCGGAAACTTGGACCACTGCTGAAAGTCATGTTCTCAGAGTTACAGATCAGCCCATCTTCATATGTGGGGATGGTCCCATCAATCGCTTAGGATATTTAATAAACATTCATCCTCATGCTTACCCATTCAATAGTAATGTAAGTGCCCCTTAAGTAAGTGGAAGCACCACCAGCTCTGCTATCAATTGATTTTATATGACTTGATTTCTTAGAAATCTGGCCCCTCATCAAGTAGATATTTAGAAGGCATTGTGATACTTGGACATATATACACACATGTGCACAACACGCAAACATGTACGTGCACCCCCATGCATGCACACCAGGCCCTGTTTCTAGGCTAACTGTATGCTCCATTCGTCTGACTGTCTCTTCTGTTACTTTCCATTTTAGCAGTTCTTAAATCCAATCAGCTTGAATTCTCAGGACACTTCAAAAGAAACCTTGTTGTTCCAGAAGGGAAGGGGGATGGTGGGGAGAGGGGGAGAATAATTTTTATTGAGTAGGTATAATGGGTACTCTATGCATATTCCCATGTGAATAGCATGAGTACCTTTAGAGGTAGGTATTATCCTCACCTATATGAGAAAACTTAGGTTCAAAGACTAGTCAAGAACACGGGGTGCTTTCAGGCAGCGTTCCTTCTAGGTTTTGCTTACAAAGCATGCCTCCTAGGAGACAGGTGATTTTAAGACATTTTATCAGCACTCAGTTACTACTTCCTGGACATATATATTTTAGGTAACATAGGAAAGATAAACAGAATAAGGCATAATTATTGCCTTGAAGAAACTTAAACCTCATGTAGGTAAAGAAGAATAAAGACTATGGAAGAAATTTAGAGGAAAAATTAACTACTAAACTATGTGATTCAGTCTGAATTTCATAGGAGTTCACAGAAGAGCAAGGTCAAGGTCGGGGAGAGAAGTCAGTGGCAGCTTTCAAGGCTACGATCATCATTAGTTTCTCTAGTAATTGGCTACCTGTGATAGAAAGTCCTTCAACTTTTGATCCCATCACTAAAAACAAAAACAACAAATACAGACATTAGTGTCATGTACAGTACTCTGATTATTTTTTGTAGTATGTTTCCAATGATGGTTGCATAACTGATGGTCACATACATGTGCGATGTATAAAATGATGATAAAACATAAAGCACTTGAAGAGAAACGATCCCATTGATTGCCTCAGTTGTTCCACACGGAGCCGGGCTCTCCACCATGTGCCCAGGAGCGTTTGTTCCTAAAGCAAGTAAGACCGGATCTCATCTCCTCGAGCCTGAGAGCAGCTTATCTTCTGACTGCGTGTATAAATCACGCAGGGATGCTTCTCACGCCGGGAGAACTTCGTAAAATAATAAAATATTTTGTAAAATAATCTGTGGCGTCTTTTGTAAATGCTCTTCCCGGGGCTCCCCCAGACCTTGTTGAAATAATGGGGAAGCAGGGGAGCACCTGGTAAGCCACTTTCAAATGCTCTAGAAGCAACATTGATAAACTCCCCCCACCCCCATCCCCCTTCAAGGACCATCGACCCAGAGAGGCCAAGTCCACTGCTGCTCTAGAGGGACTTGGCCGACTTATCTGAAGGGATGAGCTCAGGTGCAGCACCGTCCTAGCCAGGCTTCTCCCTGCACCTTGGTCCCCCCTGCAACACCAGCGGCTGCTCCCCAAGCAGTTATGATCTGGCTGAAGTGAGAAGGACACTGCTTCCTTACACCACCCTTGCCTGTTGGTCCCTCTTCTGGAGGAACTTAAAACTTCGTCTGCTTAAGGGACTGTTAGTAACAGCAGGTTCTGTGGTTCCTGAACCAAACTCAGGATTGACAAGACCGAATCCTGTGGTCAGGGAATAAGGAACAAGGCTTGTTTCTAGACGCCTCTGCCTCTAGCCCGCCATGTCCTGGAAGCCCATCTCCGCACAGCTTTCCTCCGTGGGCGATAAGCCGATCTACAGTTCATTTGGGCACATTTCACTACAATTTTTGTGTTATTTGAAAAAACAGAACTTACAATTGTACGTAGTTTCCATCAGTTATTGGAAGGTAATCTTTTCATCTTACGTTTTAAATTAGCAGATAACAAAAAGAAATGTTTTACATATTTTTTAATCTTTAAAAAAATCATTTAGAACCTATTTTGTTCTTTGTTGCTCAGGGAAGGAAAAATACCATGCATCTAGATATATAAATAATAAATAAAAGGGATCATATCCTCAACTACATATACATATTCCATGCCGTAACCCGTCTTTAGTTTGATACATGCAGCCAAATCAATATGGCTTTTTAACAACCATATTCTTAATTTTCATAAAAATGACAGTCATTTTTCCACTGAGCCTGTCAGCTGGTATACCTTTAAGTCATTGATTTTGTGTAAGTAATCAGTTCAGTTCGCATGGAATGAAAGACAGACTGGACTGTAGATTCTGGGAAAAGACGGGACTGTAGAAGGGCTCAGGGGATCAAGGCCTAGGGACACTCTCCCTTCTTCTGTCTGAATGCCTTGTCTTTGTGACGGGAAGGGGATAGTATTTATGAACATCCACAATGTCTGTGTGTGAGTACAAGAAAGTTAGATCCAATAGTAAGCAAGTCCCCTCCTTCTTTCCCTCGCCTGGGGCTGGGCTCTGGGTAATGTAGGTGAGGGGCCAGAACTGGGCCGGAAGGGAACTCATCCTGCTCTCTATATAGGTCTGAAGTGGCTTCTTCCTGATTCCCTTGCAAAGGAGATTTAACATTCTTTACTCTACAGTATAAACTATAAATATCTATTCTTATTTTTCTCTGAATGTGGTACTCATGAAAGCAAAGACCAATCATCAAGGGTGAATTATATAATACAATAATGTTTTAATAGCTGAGAAGGGACACAAATAGTTGCAATGCCTGTGGCTAATGGATTTCCCTGGTAGGAGATAAAAGGCTGATTACACAGAGAGCAAGTGAGGACCTGGTACGTTAATGACGATTTACAGGTCAGCTCACTTACAGGAGTGATTTAAAACACACCATCTGTTTTCCAACTGTAGGCTGATAACTATGATTTTACAGACGGTCAGTGTCTCTTCATCAAAAATTTACTTATTTGTCTTTCTGAGTCTGCTTAGTCTGGCCCTGTAAAATTTCACTGACTGGACCCCCCCCCCCCAACCCAGATTCTTTCCAAATCAAATAATTTCTAAGTTGAATGGATCGATAGCAGCCAATCTTGCTTTGTTTGACTCAGCCTTTCTCTGCCAGGTTAGAAAATTAAATCCTAATGCTCTAAAGCAGGCCTTGTATGTACTGGATTAACTTCTTTCTGATACATCTACCCTGGTACTACTGATGTGCCATCCTTGAGGGAGTTAAGAAAAGAGTTACTCAAATAATTTTCAGTGTCCTGTGGTTCAAATCCAGAAACCCAGGTAAGAAAGGCTGCACCGTCGTCCGCTGCTTATCCAGTTTCCTCCCATCTCCTTTTTTTCTTTTTTTCCCCTCTGTCTTTTTGCTTCTGCCCTCCAGCTCCCCATCTCCTTGCAGCCCTCACAAAACACACATACAGACACACAGACGCTCTTCTCTTTCTCTCACGTGGACAAGATAAGGGGAGGCCAGCTTTGGCCTCCACTCCTGCCCCCTTCCCCATCTCACTGCTCTGTCCCTTCTGTCGTTAATGTGCGGTGGAATGCAAGGATTAAGTGTGAGGGCTGTGGAGCCAGCCTTCTGGGTTGAGATCCCGGCTCCGTCACTTTCTAGGTACGGTGACCATGTCCAAGCTGTTCAAGTGTTCTGTGCCACGGTTTCCTCATATGAAAATGGGGGTACTAATGAGACCCACCTCAAGGGGTCTCTGTATTAAATCATCCAAAACATTAAGCATTTAGAGCAGCGCACAATAAATGTTACCATATCTGTAATTATAGGAGACGATTGGGTGGGAGGCTCCTGGTCCTTTCTTGGGGCTGTGAATTCAGCAGGGCTCTGTAACTTACCGAAAGCTGGAAGGATGGAAAGAAGAAAAAACATTGTCAAGCCTCTCTTTCTACCTATGTGTTGTGGTCATTCATTAGGTGAACACACGTTCTGGAGCACATACTGTGTACTAACTCAGTGGTTCTCAAAGGTAAACCCCAGCCCAGCGGTAGCAGCAGCATCACCTGGGGCCTGGTTAGAAGTGCACATTCTCCCCGTCCTCCCCTCGTCCTTCCTGATAGGTGTTACGAATCAGAAACTCTGAAGGTGGGACCAAGGAACAGGTGTTTCCACAAGCCCTCCAGGTGTGTCTGGTATGATAACGTTTGAGAACCACCACCCTAGATGTAGAACGTAGTCACTCTGCTGGGCACCCGGAACATAAACATGAAAAGGACCGTGTCCTTGACCTTCAGGAACATACAGTCTACTGGGAGAGGCAGATGTGTAAACAAGAACAACCAAGGATTCTGAGCGGTACAGTGGCAACACAGAGCCACAAAAGAGGGGGTGGCCGAGTCTGCATTTGGGGAGGAGGGTTTGGAAATAATCCCCAAAGAAGTGATGCTTGAAATAATTCTTAAGAAAAGACTAGAACTTTTCCAGTTATAAGCGGGGGAGAGAAAGGAGTGTGTACTTGGTGATGGGTGGACCGCATACAGACCTCAACTTTGAAAAAGCAGCTCCTGGAGAGGGGGGGGTTTGGTTTTTTGTTCACTGTTGGATCCCTGGGGCTGAGAACATGCCTCTGGCCCACAGGAGGCACCAGTTACCATTTGAATGATTGAACACAAAGGTCTTAAATTCCCACGTATTTAATTTTCACTGAAACGTTTCTTCGCAGCATGAGATTAAAACAAATAAACCTAATTGTGAGTTCTCTGCTTTAAAGCACTATATTCCTGAAAGAGATTAGCCAATGCCTGGATTGTTTATTTCACATGCGGTATCTTAAAGCACGGGTTGGCAATGGGAGACGTAGGACCTTTAAACCTGCTGGGTGGCTCAGCGAAGCCCAGAGCACTGGCTTGACACAAGCTTATGCTGAACCTGCAACTTTATCCAAACGTGCAAATTATTGATGCTTCAATAATTGATGCTTCAGAGACCAAACACATTGGTCTCTGAAATAGAAACCACATGAGGTTCCTCCTTAAAATGTGAAGAACCAAATAGCCCAGGCAGCGTATTTCCTTCTGCTTTAGTTAAAATCAACTCTGCATGCAAAATGATTGGGTCTTGTAATTTTCTAGTCATATTCTCAAATGCAGATGCTCTCTCTTCTTTCTTCTGGATGCCAGGGCATACTTCATAGTGTCAGGAACCTCCCCAAGGGGACCTCTGCATCTTCAAACTGACCACAGCGACAGGTCTGGTGGCCGATTCAAAAGAAAGGACTTATGCCAAGTTAGACCCCAGGACTGAGATTTCCTTCCTTTCAGAGCCACTTCTAAGGAAGCCACCCTGCAGGACTTCCTCCCCAACATGTCCACTGTACTTAGTCTGGTTTCATGTACCCAGTTACTTACATCCCTGGCTAGCTTGCTCTGGTCTCTGATCTGACAAAGCCTCAGAGGAGCGCTGCTCTAACCTGTGCTCCTAATCAAGTGGATCAGAGATCATGGGTGTTTTCAAGGACAAAGGGACCTTGGGGATCATGGACAACCTCCCACCCTCCACCTCACCCCATAGCCTTTTCCACTGTCTTCTAGGAACAAGAGGCTCCCAAACACTGAACGTGCAGGTGGTCTATTACGTGATGGATCTAGACAGTGAAACACAGAATATTCTTCAACACCAAAGTTGAAATGGGTTTTCCTCTACTTCCCTTTTAGATTGAATTAGGATGAAAAAGAACCCCCAAAATGGACCCAATACGTGAAATCACATTTTAACTTTTCTCTCCATTTGATCTGAGTTTGCTGCTCTGCAGTAATACTTTATGGTTAAACTAACCAGCCTTCCCAGTGTGGATCTGGCTTCTATCACAGAGCAGATCTGGCTGAAGAGTTGCTTGCATGTGTTTGAGAAGCTCTGCCAATTTCACATCATAACACAGGTATTAGAAGTGTTCATTACAAGCTGCTTCTCTCTGGACCTCAGTTTTCAATCTTTAAAAAGAGCTAATGGGACTACAAGTCTCTTGCAGGTTAGGATTCTATCAGTTTTAGGTCTTCCCTTCCAGAGCAGCATTAAGGAGCTAAGGAGGTGGGGTAGAGGAGAACTGAGGGAGGGAACATGCACCACCAGGCTCGCTCTGTTGTTTTACACGGGCACACGTGCGTGTGAGCTGGTCCTTTCTTCACTTGGTTTTTATCATGAATAGATGCCCTTAGTTTCTAGGTGCACGTTCGAATTCGTTTTGTTACTAGTGATAAACAAGCAGTGAAAAGAATAACACCAACTGACTTTGTAATGCTACGTGATAATAAGAGATTTTTAGATATACTTAAGTTTTGTGTGGTTGTTTTAGAAAAAAACAGGGATATGATTTTGGATAAGAGTTCGTCTCTTTTTAGCACCCCACGTTTACAAATTAGTTCGTCTGTTCATTCTGCACAGGTTTATGCTTTCTGCAAACATATTCTCTGTGCCAGTTCCTGGAATAAGCACTCGGCTGACAGAGGGAATATAGCTTCATATGATTATTCATGAAAACATTTTTAAAATACATTAAATAACTTAATGAAGTTGAGATAAAAAGAGGAACAGAGATATGTGAGATCAGCCATGAGATTTCAGGCAAGAATTGAGACTTTTTACTTGAGGGTTATCACCTTGAACCCTACTGCCTATCTTCAAACCCTGTGAACCCTGTGGATAGAGCATTGAGCTGAACGTTTCTGAACTTGAAAACTTTGTTCTTTAAAGTTTATTTTTCTAATTATCCAGGCCTCAGTTTCTTTGTAAAATATATTTTTCCTTATTTCAGTCCTTGCCCCAGGAGCATCCTTAGGGTTAATATTTGTGGAGAGAATAGATTTGTTAAATACCTTGCACTTCAAAGACATCGTTGCTCTAAAATAGGGTGTAATCATTAGCTTTTAATACTTTGGTTTTGCCTAAAAAGAAATATCTAACAGCCATGTAACATTTAACACACCACAAATCCTATGTGTTCTTCACCAGTTTCATTTTTTCTGCTTGTATTTCTTTCGTTTATATTTGTTCTGGGGGAAAAGGTTAGAGGCTACACTTTTTGTGGGTGAAACTGACAGCCAGTGGTCAGTGTTGAAGGCAGTATTAAGTGGATGCAGGCCACTGATGGACAGGGCATACATTCTTGACCTTCTAGTGCATATAGATTGGGGCTGAGGATGGGGGACAGAGTTTTATAAAATAGACCAGGGCATAGAAAAGATTTCGGTAAGCCAGTTCACACAGAAATCAGAAATCAGTGAAAACACTGGTCCTACATCATTTCATTCTGAGCTATTGACTTCACTTATCTAAATATTTGATATGTTTTATTTAATATTCTCTGCCCTCCATCATTACCACCTCCACATCTTTCACAAAAATTACGTTCCAAAAGATATTTCCAAGTTTAACTAAACTTAGGTAAATATGAAAATTGAGGTGTGGTCTGCAGGGGAAGGTGCAAGTAACTTCCAAGGGCCAGGGGGATCGTCACTGATGGCTTGGGAGAACCTGTTTGCAGAAGGGACTCGTGAAAGGGATAAACAACTATGGAACAGGCTACTATTTGTCCAGAAAGGAGATTTTGAAAAAACATTAGAAAGTTAATAGGAAGACAGCAGGTCCTGGCAGTTGAGGTTAATGTGAGTGTGTGACTGTGTTCACAGAGAAACACTGCCTTGTGCTGCTGGCAGTAGCATCTTTATGAAGCTGAGACTGCAATCATTAGCAAAGAAAGCATCAAAAAATGAGGACAGAGTCAAAACAAGAATTCTGAACAACGTTAAGACGTACAGATTTAGGAGCGGTATATTGAAATTTTAAGTTGAAAAATAAGTTCCGTTTCAGGATTTCCCATTTCCAAGATTTTGTTTAAGAATGAATTTTAAAGGATATGAGAATCACTGCCTTTGTTTTGGAGGAGTAGGAAAGTTAGAAACTATTTCATTTACATAAATTAAAATATTATCTCGATAATAAAATAATGAGACACACTTGTTTGTTTTAGGTATCTGCAGACGGGTGAAATAGAAATCACATAAACTATGATTACAGGTGAAATATGCCATATGAGTACAGACAGTATGAACACAGAATGACTTTACAGTTCAGAAATGTACTTAATAATAAGAAATTTAAGTTAATTGCAAAACAATAGTTATTTTTCTTCAATCTTAGTCTCCCAATAAAAATTATATATTAAACTACTCAGTCTATTTCGTGCTAAATTTCAAAAATAAAAGTAACTTCACTTGCTCTTTGTATATAGCTACCAAGTTTTTGTGCATGTGAGAGAATTCATTTATGACACTAATTAACAGCAGTATTGAGAACTGATTTAAAGTAATTCTAACTCCTCATATTCTTGTTTTACAGCTTGGCTCCTCCTCTTCTGTGCCTTTTACATCTATTTTTTCTCAGCTTTTTATGACCGTTGTGGTTCCCCTCATTATTGGACAGGTAAGGTCTCCAATTCTCTCTGCTCTTTTCTTTACAGATCAAATTGTGAATTCTTATGTAATGTCAGGACAATCGAGAGAAAGGATAGAGGAAGAGATGGTTAAATGAAAATCTAAGACTGTCAAACACAAGGTTTCCTCAGCCACAAAGGTCTCATCTTTTTATTTTTTTAATTAACATCAATCTGCTTTACAGATAGCTCTATATAGGGACACCAGCACACAGTCTTGATTTTTTAAATTTATCTTCCCTTCTTTGTAGCTATGTAGCTAACTTGGAAACATCTAGCAGATCATTACCTTGATTTCTGATAAGGTCTCAGCAATTATGACCATTTGGGGGACAACCATCTGCATTTGACTGGCTTCTTCTTATTCTTAGGCTCCTCTGATAGCAGTGATCATACTTGTGACCCTGTAGTTGATAAAATAAACATTTAATTCTATTAGCTCTTAAAATTAGACCTTAGAAAGTTTAGTTTCCCTTATCATTCTTACTGAATTAGACTCGTAGAAGAAATTCCTAACTTCTTAGAACAGGCTGATGATGAGCATATAATTCAATTATGAGCATACAGATTCAAAAGCAAGGTTGTCATTGTTGTTTTCATCATAGGTAGCCACAGTAACAGCGTACAGAATTTAATGTACTGCTGAAGTGAGTGAGTCTTAGAAAAAGAGTGCATTAGGATGGTGAAGAGCACAGATGTTGGGTTAAGAGCAACTAGACTCTAGCTGTTAGTTCTGCCTTTTACTTGCTGTGTGACCTTGGGCAAGTCGTTTAATCTCCTTAGCTCCAGGTTCCTAATTTATCAAACTGTGTAATAATGGGACATATCTTGAAGGGTTGTTGTGAGGGTCAAATGAAATATGATGCATGTAAAGTTTCTGTCCTCATAGAACCTGATACAGGTAAGTGTTCTATAGTTTCATCATCGTTTTCAAATTCCCTGTAGATACGAAACAGGAAGCAACTCTTTGAGGCACTAACAATAAAAAATGGTGCGTGTATAGACATGTAATATTTACATGCTGTCTTAGGTTTTCTGGGAAATCAACTCTGAGACAGAGGTTTCCATGCAGGAAGCTGAATGGGGGAGAACCCTTGGGATCAACACCTGGGAGAGTGGGACAAGTAGAACGGAGATGAAGGTGCCACAGCCTCAGGCTGGACCGCCCCCTCAGAGTTGTCCTGCCTAAGACACGCGTGCCTGGTTTCTCTCCTCTTGCGCTGAGCAGTCATCAGATGCTGGCTTCCTTGCCCCTCCGCGGTATGCCCTTGGGTGAGTCTGCCCTCTTAGCAGCAGTTCCCAAAGGGGAAGTCAACTGACATCTTTCAGTCAATCAACATGCCCTGCAGATATGGGAATAAGCATCTCGTTCCTGAAGAGATGGGTCTGGGGGGCACGACACAGCATCCACTACACATGCGCTATTTTATTTTTTTAATTTTAATTTTAGTTTTAGGAAAGGGACTAAACTTACAGTAAAGGGGGAGGGTTTAAAAGCACTCAGAGAATACCATTTAATTAAATATAGGATAATCCTCGAAAAAATATTCCCACAGTGCTGCTCACATAACAGGTATTCTGATAAATCTTACGGCGTCTACCTCTCTAACTCTTTGCCCATTTCCTAAACTCTAGCCTTGGCTTTTTCTCAATTGCTGCTTAATTTTTCTGTTTAGAATGTCTTTCTACCCACCCTCCCACTGCAACCCATTGCTCATTGGGCTCTTTAATTCATACCTTCTTGGGACCACCTACCTGAAGTATGTTTCCCTTTTACTCTTTATTGTGGCACCTTGTTTGAGTCCTTTCTTGGCCTTTGTCACAATATATACTTATCTTTTGTTAGCTTGTTAACGGTTGGTCTCCCTCATTAGATGGTAAGCTTTATGAGTACAGGAACCACATTTGCTTTGTTTGCCATTACATACCCAGACCATAGGCACCCAATAAATACGTGTTGGATGAGGGAGGGAGGGAGTGAATGCATGAGAGGTCTACGATCACTTAGGGAAACGCTGTGTCTTACAGAGGAACCTACCTGCCCTGCTCAGCTCTGGACAGTATTAGTTTAAACCCATATTTATTCTCTTGGTTCTGAAATTAATTCCATATAATAACTCGGGGCTCACACATTCTTCTCTTAGTGGATCTCAGAAACAATCTCTCTTAATAATAAATGTTTGTCTTCAGTTATATGGACAAAAAAACTTTGTCTACACTATTCAATGGATTTTTTAAATATATAGTGTTATATTATTTATGTAATTAAGACTATTTATCCAGAGAGAATAATGAATTGTTAGATTGCTTGCATGCCCAGTAGTAAAGTATTACAGTAAATTATAAAGCAGTAAAGGCAGTCAAAAAGCAAGAGGGCTGGTTTTTTAAAAGTTCTCTAGTACCAAAGTACCCTAATGGCTTTTTTCAAAGAGGAAACCTTTATGTTTGCAACTACTTACAAACAAACAGTTCTCTGTGTTTGCATCTACCTCTTATATTCTAGTCTTGGGAGTTCACAGTCACACCCCCGGTCTCTCCCCCTAGAAGCCACCCTGCCTCCTCACGTCCTTACTCCCTCACATCCAGGCAGGCACTAAATGCCACCATTTCTGCCTCCAAAATCTTTCAGCTCTGGCATCTGCAGCCTCGTGCATGCCAGAGAGGGTGCCACACCTTCACCATCTCCTGTCTAAATCACTGCACCTCCCAACCCTGTCTCTCTGCTGGGAATATCTTCCAGTCCGCATCTAATGTGTTCACCGCTCCAGGGTAGTCCTAAAAAACAAACCAGATTATGTTATTCCTCTCCTTAGAAGCTTCCCTCGTGGTTCCCTGTCGCCCACTCCTCGTGTGGCCCGCAAAGCCCCTCACAGTTTGACCCCAGCCTGCCCCCTCCCACCACCCCTTCACATAGGCTCCTCTTCTGCCATGCGGTGTGCCCACTACCCCCTCACCCGACCGTGCCCCTTCACTGCTCCATGCCTTTTATCTCGTTGTTGCCATCGTCTCTGCCAGCAAACTCCTCTTCATTCCTAAAGACTCAAGACAGAGATGTCCTCTGATGTGCTCTGACTCCCTGGGCCTAGAGTAAACTCCAGTTCTCCCATCTTACTTCACCCGTCGTATTTATCGGGAGAGACAGTAATGTACCCATGAGCTTCCAGGAAGCGGAAACTCTTATCATAAGTATATTTAATAGCATACTCAGTAGTTGGGTGTAAGCTGTATAAAAACACTGGCTGAAGAAAACTTTGAACCTATCCCCTCAGTGCCCTCAGCAGCCATTTCCCCTAGGTCTCCAGCTTCACTGGAGAGAAACATATGATTGGTTCTCATCTTGTTTTGAATTCATGACCCCAAATTTAAAATGTCATTCAGTACTTTCCAGATATCTTACTCTGCTTCCTTACAGGATTATTTCACCCTGTCGTCTATTTTCAAGTCCCTTTTACTTCCCCTAACACTCTCCCACTTGCCCATTACCCTTGGGTCTCACGGACTTTGCTTCTGTTTTCTGAAAGCGGCCAGCCTCGATGCTGCCTTAGAACCTTTGCACTGGCTGGTACTTCTGTTTGGAGCACCTCTCACCTGTCACGTCCTCAGAAAGACCTTTCCTCGCCCTTCCTCCAGAGGCTACCCACTCGATCACTCATGTATTATCCAGTTTAAACCTCTATTGTGTATGCATCATTATCTGCTTCTCACTTATTTGTTGTTTCTGCTTTTTATTTATCTCCTCAAAAACATGAGCTCCATGAGACCAGGGACCTTGTCTGCTCTTTTATCTCTCTGCTCATTTGTAATTGACTGACAGACCTAACCTCTGTGACGCAATCTTTGAAGCCCTCATTAGAAGTGCTCGTGTACTATTTACTGCAGAGGAATCAGATTCCTGGCAACGTAGCCTCATTTCTCCACTGTAACCACATCACTGTTACAGTGCCACACTGTGAAAATAAACATCTCTGTAGACTTTTACATGCATCTTTAAATGAGGTTTTATTGTTACCTTTTCAATAAACAATGGGAACTAGAGGGAGAAGAAAAAGACCAGGAAGGGTGAGTTGAAAATATTTTCCATAATCTTTTAGTGATGATAAAACTTCATCATTCCATTTTTTATTTATATTTCTGAGAGTGGATTTTCTTTTCTTTTTTTGTGTGTGTTTTCTCCAAACAGTACTTCTTTGGGGTTGAAATCATTATTGACTGACTGTGATGTGACGTGAGGTCCAGTTTGGTCTTTGCCACTGCTTGGCTATACACACGACTTCTAGGCCTCACTTACCTCATTTGTAGGATGAGGAGTTTAATATCTTCCAGCTCGAAGATGCTGTGACTCTGTGAGATAAGATTAGTCTTTCCATAGATGGTTGGGAGATTGTTGCTTCTGTCAATTCTAGAAAGAAATAAAATGTGTGTTATTGTAATATTTCTTCTCTTCTGATAAAGCCTTCAATATATCTAAGTGCTTGTGACAAATACTTTATGCATTAAATTTGAGAGATTTATGAATAAATGTTAATGAAATTGAATTTCCAGCACCTTTAAAAAATATTTTTTAAAACAGCACTCTAAACCCCACTTTTCTTTCAATAAATTAATAGTAAAAAAAAGCATATTATTTATCATTTATGCATTCTCTAGTCTTTCATTAGTGATTTGTTTCACAGTTTGAGATTGGCTTTTCATATTAAATAATATCCAGCTAAAGCTGCAGTTAATGTTATTAATGCTAGTAAAATTTTGCATTTATAAAATTAGATATGAACGGTTTTCATTGCTTCACTTGAATTGCTTTGAGAGAAGAGTGACTTTTACATTATGCAGTGGGATGTATTGCTGAACAGTGCTGTGAGAGAAACATCACCAAACTGGGACTTGGAAATAAGAATAGCCATCATGTACCGCGTACAGTCCCTGGTTCTAAAGCATTTTATATTTATTTAATTACTTAGTCCTCACTACAACTACTATTATATCCATTTTAGAGATGAGGCATAGGGAAGTTAAGGAATTTGCCCAAGATGACAAAGGAAGAAGCTCCAAAGTCTGTACCTTGAACCCCTACGCTATTATTCCCTCAGGAAATAGAGGTCAGAGCCCTGCTCATCCACCTGACTAGCTTTTTAACATTTTATTCAAGCTGTTTGGGGTCTCTATGCCCTTGTTTACAACTGTAAACTGAGCAGGATAATATCTGCATGATCTTGCTCCTGAGAATGGAAGTAAATAATAGAGGGAAAGAATTTTTGAAAAGTGCAGTAGATGATGGGTGCTTCTTGTATTCATCTATTATTATTGTTTCTCCTTTTTTAGAAAGTGTACAGATATTATTTTGAATCTACTCAATATTTAATAAGCGTTACATAATTGGATTTGATATCATATCCCTTACTATACATTTCAACAGAATATTAATGAAGAAACAAAGCAGTTTATGAAAATGTATGGATTCAGTGGAATAGAGGATAAAAATTGAAGATAACAAAAAAGAAGCAGACTCACAGATATAGACAACAAACAAGTGGTTACCAGTGGGGAGGGGGAGGGGTAATATAGGGGTGGGGGAATGGGAGGAACAAACTATTGGGTGTAAGATAGGCTCAAGGATGTATTGTACAATACAGGGAATAGAGTCAATACTTTGTAATAACTGTAAATGGAAAGCAACCTTTAAAAATTGTATTAAAATTTTAAAAAATGTTTTTAAATAAAAACACACGAAGAAAATAATCTTAACAAAATTGAAGCCACCTGAAGAAATTTTAAAATTCAGACTTAACATGAAAACTTATCCATTATATATCCCCACTCAAAAATAAATTTATAGGTGTAGAGACAGAGTAGAAAGAAAAACACAAGAAAATACCCTGAGAAAAAAAATGAAGAAAACAAAATGATGGCTGTTACACTTCTCACTTACCTCTGCATATCAACCTTCTTCACCTAAGATGTGTTATTTTTCCGGGGGTTCAGCTTGGAGGTCATGCAGTAATTGACATGTCACTCAGCTTATTAGAAATACAGGGATTCAAATTTTAGTTCCCCTTTAACCTTTCCTTGTGCTTAATTTTAAATAAAGAAAATCAAAATGTAGAAGGTGAGACAATAAAATAAAAAGTTTCCTGAGGAGGATTTTTTTTCCCCTTCTCTCTCCACAGGGAAAAGCAAAAAAGTCATTTAATTTTGAATGCATGCGTTTCTGTGAGCTAGAGTTTAGAAGAAAGGCATTTTGGCTAGGAGGGTGCAGGATGCAGGATTTGGAGCCCCGTGTTTCTTGCCTATTGAAAGAATCCTAATATACTATGAAACTTTGAGTACTTTGTAATGAAGAAAGAGGTAATAAGGTTGACTAAGTCAAATCACAGCTTATAAAGTTGATTGATGAGTACAGATTTGTCTTGGTTTTTAAAAGGCTTTGACTTTCGAGTTACACCTCATTCATATTTATTTGTTTATTTTGTCAGAGGGGTCGATGGTAGTGGAAGAAGACGCTTTTATTGGGTTGGCCAAAATGTTCATTTGGTTTTTCTGTAAGATGGCTCTAGTAGCATTTAGTTGTCTTTAACTTCATTCGAAACAATTTTATTAGATTGTATGTGACAGCTGTCATATCAGCGTGCACTTAAAAAAAAGACTTATCAAAATTGGTGAACTTTTGTGTAGCCATTTTAATATTGAAGATGGAAGAGAAAAGCAACATTTTCAGCATATTATGCTTTATTATTTCAAGAAAGGTAAAAATGCAATTGAAACGCAAAAAAAAGATTTGTACAGTGTATGGAGAGGTGCTGTGACTGACCGAGCATGTCAAAAGTGGTTTGCGAAGTTTCGTGCTGGAGATTTCTCGCTGGACGATGCCCCATGGTCAGGTAGACCAGTTGAAGTTAATAGTGATCAAATCGAGCTATTAATTGAGAACAATCAATGTTATACCACGTGGGAGAGAGCCGACATACTCAAAATATCCAAATCAAACGCTGAAAATCATTTGCACCAGCTTGGTTATGTTCATCGCTTTGATGTTTGTGTTCCACATAAGTTAAGCGAAAAAAACCTTCTTGACCGTATTTCCGCATACGATTCTCTACTTAAACGTAATGAAAACATTCCGTTTATGAAACAAATCGTGAGGGGCGATGAAAAATGGATACTGTACAATAATGTGGAACGGAAGAGATCGTGGGGCAAGCGAAATGAACCACCACCAAGCACACCAAAGGCCAGTATTCATGCAAAGAAGGTGATGTTGTGTGTATGGTGGGACTGGAAGGGAGTCCTCTATTATGAGCTCCTTCTGGAAAACCGAGCGATTAATTCCAACAAGTACTGCTCCCAGTTAGACCAACTGAAAGCAGCACTCGATGAAAAGCGTCCAGAATTAGTCAAGAGAAAATGCATAATCTTCCATCAGGATAATGCAAGACTGCATGTTTCTTTGATGACCAGGCAAAAACTGTTACAGTTTCGCTGGGAAGTTCTGATTCATCCGCTGCATTCACCAGACATTGCAACTTCAGATTTCCATTTATTTCGGTCTTTACAAAATTCTCTTAATGGAAAAAATTTCAATTCCCTGGAAGACTGTAAAAGGCACCTGGAACAGTTCTTTGCTCAAAAAGATAAAAAGTTTTGGGAAGATGGAATTATGAAGTTGCCTGAAAAATGGCAGAAGGTAGTGGAACAAAAGGGTAAATATGTTGTTCGATAAAGTTCTTTGAAAATGAAAAATGTGTCTTTTATTTTTACTTAAAAACCGAAGGCACTTTTTGGCCAACCCAATACCTTCGGAATTGGGATCATACGTTCTATAACCTATTGCAAAGAGAGGACTTCTGTGTTTTTAACCACTATATATTTAAACAAAATTGGAGGACAGTATCAATTTCAATAACTCTGTGTAATTTCCATTTATTTTATTTCCTAAAGAAGTTGGGTTGCACTGAATTGGACCAATTACCAGCTTTATGCTACCAGAAACAACAGATTATGAAGTGACCTTTTAAGTGAAGTCACTGTAGCCTTCTATTAAGCAGCTACCCCCATGGTGACATATCTGAACATGGGACTATCTGGGTCCCTCAGGCACCAGAATTTGTGTGCTAATACATCAGTCCATAATACTATGTGACAGAACTACTCTTATTTCTCTCTACCTCACTACATTTAAACTTTAAAGAAAGAAATGAACACTAGATAAATTACTATGGTTTTGGATCACTTGTGCAAAAACAAAACATGATTTTTTATAAATGCAGCTGTAACTTTAATTACAAGGTCTACTTTTTAAAAATATTTAACCACTATTTATCTCTCTATATAAAACCCTCGTTCTCCTCCCACCCCACCCAACCTTCAAGGTGCTGCCCCTGTACTTCATACCAACTGGTCAGCTTTCTGCCAGGACACCCTTTTTCAACACTTGTTTTACTTAACTGAGTCCTTGAGATCGGAGGAAATTGATCCAATAGCCGTTTGTTCACAGGTTCTCTGGAGAGTCGTTTATTTGTTCTTGAGTATCTGTGAAGGCATGCCTCATTGCGAATTAAGCCTTTTTAGTGACAGAGTGGAAGATGACAGAACCCCATCAGCCTTGTCAGGAGAAGTTCCCTGACCTCATTATTGCTAATGGATCATGGTAATTCAGCCTGTTGTGAAATCTCATGTTCAATTATGCAGGATAATGAGTGACTCAAAACTTAATGTCTCTCAACTCTAGTCTTCATTATCGGGTTTGTACAGCCTCTTTCAAAAGCCAAAGGTTTTAAATAGAGTGGTTCCCTTTTATATCCAAACTTAAAGTTATCGCCAATGTTCAGGCTGTCCTGATTTGAAACATCTGACTTGATTTTAAAATATGAGAGGATTGCCATATAACTTCATATTTCACTCATCCTTTTGTAGGAAAGTTAGGACAGGTTTATTCATTTTTAAGTGTTAATTCTGGAATTCTAAAAGCATGCAAATGGCATTTGTCTTTGGATTCACAAAAACTCTAGATATTCAGAGTCTGAATTATTTAAACTCCCACAACACATGCACTTTTGCTTTTCAAGCATGAGTTATAATTTAATTAAAAACTTCTGGTGCATTGCTAGCATTTTAAATATTAATATGTTCCATGGATCATTTTTGATTATCTACTGTCTTGAAATTCTTGAAGATGTCAGATTGTTAAGATTCCCAAAGTTGCACTTGGAATTGTCCATCGAGGCAAAGGGGGCTGTGATAATTACACACATCCATTAGGATCAGCAGAGGAGATAAACTTTGGGGAGGCTTAATGGGCATGTCTCAGTGACAGCTAGCAAAGAGCATTTGGCATGATTAAGGATGGATTTGAATGCAGTGGCAAACATACTCTCATTATGGACACCAGTGGAAGTTGCACTACAAATGTTAAATGCCCCAGGAGAAGAGTGGTGTGGCAGGGAAGCTTTGAAATCCACTGTGGCCATCATCCAAATTATTCTCTTTCCTTTATGTCTTTCTGCTGTCAGAATCATTTTGCAATGCCCAATGCAACTCCCTCCATCTCTGAAAAGAGGCAACCTGTTGGTCTCTGTGTTTCAGATTGTCCGAAGATACATCAAGGACTGGCTTGAAAGAAAGAAGCCTCCTTTTGGTGCTGTCAGCAGTAGTGTGCTCCTCATGATCATCTACACAACCTTCTGCGACACGTTCTCGAACCCAAATATCGACCTGGATAAATTCAGTCTTATTCTCATACTGTTCATAAGTAAGTTGGAAGGTGGGATATCCTTGCTGTCTCCTCAGCCTCCTCCACAGCAAAGCAAAGCCATCTGTGGTCCCTAAATTCATTGCCCATATTCATTTGATAAGAAAAGAATACTTCGTTTTGTGTTGCATGTACAGACTCAGTGACTTTATCGTATGTATCTGTTCTTGAAAAAGATATCAGTTATGCACTTATGACATAATCTCCCTTGTTTTTTATGTCTGATTTACAATAGTTGATGCCAGATGAAAGAAGTCATAATAGCTGTCAAATTCAAATGCTAGATTGAGCACTTTTTTGCCAATTTATTTTATTGTAACTTGAGGCTAACCTTACCCTTTATTGTGAATTAAAAGTAGGATTTATAATATATGGTACTGTTGTTTTCTAAGTATAGTAATTGGCTGCATTGGTTAAAATGTGACTATTTACATAATGTTTTCTATTAAAATATACCCAAAGTAATATCATTTCATTTTAAGAAGCAGCAGGCTATAAAATGCAAGTAACTGCTAGGGTCCAAAACTAACCTTTTGTTCTATTTACCCAGTAATACCAAAGACTACTTTGGTAATTATAATATCAAAGAATGTTTTGTTATTAAAATCAACATGAGTCATTCCAAAATATATGTTATATGCTACCACATTTATGCTATTTGCCATTATTCATAGTACAAACCAGCTCTTCCTAAATTGAACAAATAACCAAACTTTAAATCAAAGACGGTTTTAGAGTTACCCTGAGTAGCAAATATCATAGGTTATATCTGAGGATATCTTCACTAAGAACAAGTTGAGGGACTTCCCTGGCAGTCCAGTGGTTAAGACTCTGCGCTTCCACTGCGGGGGGCCCAGGTGCGCTTTCAGTGCAGGGGGCCCGGGTTGGATCCCTGGTTGGAGAACTAAGATCCCACATGCTGCGAGGCATGGAAAAAATAAAATAAAAAGAACAAGTTGAGTCCCACTAGTTTAAATGATTCTGTCAGTTTAGCAATGTGTGTGTGTTTCACTTATTCGTTTGTTTATTTTTCTATTTGAATTCCCATAAGTTTCAGATAAAACGAAGCATACCAGTAAGTATGCTACAGATACTGATTTTACAGTGCTAATTTAGATTTAATCTTTTTTTTTTTCTTCAGTCTGTTCCATTCAGCTGAGTTTTATGCTTTTAACATTCATCTTTTCAACGAGGTAAGTGATTTGGTATCTCTTGTTGTTAATTTCCTAATTGACGAATCATGCTCTTGACTTGGCTTCTAGGCCCCTACATTCTTCTACCTGGTCTCCTGTCTCCTGACTGTTCCATCTTGCTCCTGCCGCCCTCAAGTTGTAGAAGTTACCGAAGGATCTGTTCTTGGCCCTCGTTTCATTATTCACATTTTGTGCTTAGGCAGCCTCCTCCGTTCTACTGGCTCGAGCTCTCAGCTTCCTGATGATGAAGCCTAGACCTTCCACTGCACTGTTTTCTGGAGCTCTGGCACTGCTCATCACTTACCATTTGGATATCTTCACCTGACTGTCTTAACAAGACCTCAGACTCAAAATATTCAAAATGGAATTAATCTTTTTCCCCAGTACTTCCTCTTTCTCTCATATTTTTTAATGGAACTACCATCCATGGAGTTACTCAGACTGGAATCCTTCACATTATTATTTTTTAAATGTCTTGATCCTACCTCAGTAATAATATTTCTTGTGCTTTCAAAGCCTCTTCCCTAATTCAGGCTCTCGTTGCCTCTTTCTCCCTAGACTATTGCCATGGATGTCTTACTGTTATTCTTCATTTCCAGACTGAACTTTTCTTGTGTATTTCATAGTGCTTCCAATAACTCAGAGTCCTGATAATAGGCCTCCTGTTCAGAGACCTTCAATGGTCATCCAATGCCTGTAGAATGAGGTTCATTTTGTGGGGGCTAAGTGAACCACTACTAGCATTCACACTATCTAAGCTTTAGGTTGAGGTAAAATCTTTGCTGTTCCCTGGATTAACCTCAAGCATTCTCATTTCTGTCCCTTGCTTAGGCTGACCCCATGTCAAAATTGGTCTCCATGTCCTAGTTCATCTTTCCTGTTCTTAAAGCCTCACTTCTTCCACCAGTATTATACATTCAACAGATATGACTTAAGCCTTTGGTAGGAGAAAGTTACCATAGTGAATACCACAAATAATGATTTTGATCCTACATGAGTTTATAGACTAGATATATGCATTGGTAACTGAGTGTTCTCTTAGTGTGACAGTCAATTCAAAGAAGAAGGCACTTCCAAAGAGAGTGGTAGAACAAGACTCCATGGAAGAGATGGGATTTGACGTGAATCATAAAGAATAGCTAATTATTCAGCAAACACAGATGCAAAGAGGGAGTTCTTGGGAGAAGAAATAGTAAAGCAAATGTAGACATGCAAACACATACACACACACACACACACACACACACAAAGACCTGGTGGAACAATAGGAGTAGAGGAAAATTAAAAATAATAATAGTAACTGGAAAAGTAAACTTGGGCCAGATTGCGAGGGCCTTGAATGCCAGGTGCTGGCAATGAGCTGCCACAAGGGAAGGGGCCTGCGTTGTTTATGGGGCCTGAAGTAGCATCAGAGCATGGATGGTTCAGGCCTCACATTAGGCACTTGGCTCTTAGAGCACTTGCTATAGCACGAGGCCAGTTGTAAACAGTCAATAAAAATTTATTGATTGGTGTAATTTGAAGCATTTTCCCAAGCTTGTGGTTGTGATTTATGAAGTAAGAGTAGAGCCTGGAGCCATTAAGTCACAGAGAAAATGTGACTTAATTGGGTAAGTCTGAGAGTAGGAGCTATTTTAAAGTTCTTTTTGTAAATGGCTTGTTACGTCACCTTCGAAAAGATGTTTGCCTTCCGCTGGCTGTTTGTTTGCTGGTCCTTGTGGCAGAAGTAATCCTCAGACCCAGTCATCCTATCAAATCAGACTGTCAGTGACTGAAAAATTCCTTGAAAAGCACAGAACAGCCGCTACTGGGATTGCTGAAGGAGGGCCGGGGAGGGGAGTATCGCAACTAGTTGAATTCGAAGTGAGAATTTTCAGCATGGAGTAGGCTGGACTTTCATAAAGGCTTGTGGTTTTGAGGCCCTTCTATTCTGCCTTATTCTGCCTTCGCTAAAGTTCTGTTGTGTTTTGAACTTGCTTGGCCCACGGCCAGACATGCATGTTCTTTGGTAAACAACAATATGGAGTAGCTGTAGTCGTGCTCCTGGGTAGTGGTTGTGTAGCCCCATATTTTATGCCATTAAAATTTGGAGATGTTTCAATTAGACAAAATTTATGATTTTCACATTCTATTTTCATGCTGGAAGACCCCATAGCACCTGAGGATTTTATTGGAGGAATGAAAAATACCAACATTTATTGAACCCTACTCTGTGACAGGCACTGTGCTAGGGATTGTGCATATGTTATTTTGTGTAATCTGGCAGCAAAAGACTAGGTGACTATGCATTTTTGTTGCTATTTTGCAGATGATGACCCACTCTTAGAGTAGTTTAGGGACTTGCCTAAAATCAGATTTTAGTAGCTTAGTAACTTACCCAAAATCAGATGGCAAATACTGCACTTAGAATTGAAATTCATCTCCATTTGACATTTCCAAAAGAATTCACCCGTGCTTTTTCCACTGCACTAAACTACTTCAATTAATTTTAATGTTCACAATACTTGTTTTGGTTGGGGAATTTGTAGAGAGCATATAACTGGATTCTCCAAGTTCACACACACACAAATTAGTCAAAGATACCAAGAGTTAGAACTAGGACCCATTGGTTTATTCTTTGAGTTCTTTTCTTTTCCTACTTTTTGTTCCTTCCTTCTTAAAATTAGTGAAATTGGCCTGTGGTGGGTTTTTTCTTTTCTTTTACTTGCCTATTCAATAAAGCTAAAACCAATCCAGATATCCAGAGACAAAAATCTCAACATAGAAATCAGTCTGTCTTTTTTTGTACAGCATGCCACTGACCTCTGATGGTGGAAGTTTAGCATAAACCAGGAGAGACCCAGCCTAGAAAATTCAACTTCCCTGCAACACTTGTTTACCTGGTTAATATTTCTTAGGTTTACAGACCTGACATGTTACCATTGTGTAACATGTCATTGTGTCTGGCAGGGGAGCCTCTTCTACTTTGAGTATTTAAAATACATTTGAGAGTCGTTATTCTGTGTTCTCATTTATCTGTCCACAGAAGAGCGTCAGGGTTAAAAATTCCAACTCTGGAGTCAGACAGACTCAAGTTTCAATCCTGTTTAATAACTTTGTAACTTTTGTCAGTTTCCTCGTTGATAAAATGGAGATAGTAGTAGTACCTATCTCATAGGGTCATTTGGAGAATTAAATAATACGCACATAAAGCCCTCAGCATAATACCTAGTATATAGTAAGTGCTCAAGAAATGTTAGCTACTGTAAAATATTTGTTATATCACAGTAGTGTATATTATTTCAAAAACTAATTATGGAAGAGAGAGAATTAGCATTTCTAGTTTTGCAATATATTCTTTTGGATGTTCCTCTGTCACAGTTGCTGGGAATGGGGAGTTGATTCATCAAACCAAGAGTCCACTGTCCATAGTGACCTAAGCTTTCTGCAACTTTCAGAAGCTTCAAAGGTAGAAGAAAAAAAGTTGAAAAAGCTTAGAAAAATAAAGCAGTAATTGGGAGCCTTTTAAAAGTATATACAAGATAGTTTGGTAGATTGATAACTAGAGTAATAGAAACCTAGAGTGTCCCTAGAGTGACAAAAGAAACTATTAAGAAAGGAAAAGGAAGAAAACAAATATAAATATTTGCATTAGGTGCTTTAGCCCTTATCAGTACATTTTCAACCAGATGTCTCATTCAGCCTCAGGCCATAGCCCTGGGAGGGAAGGAGGGTGACCTGGAGGGCAGGAGAGGGAGAAAGGGAGGGAAGGAGAGAAGAGGAGCATTGTTATTCCTGGGAAGTTTCCTACCCATTTCAGAGATGGGCCGACTAAGCCAGAGCTCTGGGTAACTTGTTTAGTGCCACACAGCTGGTGATAGACGAGGTCTCCTAAAACGAGTAAAGACAAAAATGGGACCTATTGAAACTTAAAAGCTTCTGCACAGCAAAGGAAACTATAAACAAGACGAAAAGACAACCCTCAGAATGGGAGAAAATATTTGCAAATGAATCAACAAAGGATTAATCTCCAAAATATATAAACAGCTCACACGGCTTAATATTAAAAAAAACAAACAATCAAAAAATGGGCAGAAGACCTAAATAGACATTTCTCCAAAGAAGACATATAGATAGCCAAGAGGCACATGAAAAGCTGCTCAACGTCACTAATTATTAGAGAAATGCAAATGAAAACCACAGTGAGGTATCACCTCACACCGGTTAGAATGGGCATCATCATCAGATCTACAAACAACAAATGCTGGAGAGGGTGTGGAGAAAAGGGAACCCTCTTGCACTGTTGGTGGGAATGTAAATTGATTCAGCCACTATGGAGAACAGTATGGAGGTTCCTGAAAAAACTAGAAATAGAATTACCATATGACCCAGCAATCCCACTACTGGGCATATATCCAGAGAAAACCATAATTCAAAAAGACACATGCACACCAATGTTCATTGCAGCACTATTTACAATAGCCAGGTCATGGAAGCAACCTAAGTGCCCATTGACAGATGAATGGATAAAGATGTGGTCCATATATACAATGGAATATTACTCAGCCATAAAAAGGAACGAAATTGGGTCATTTGTAGAGACATGGATGGACCTAGAGACTGTCATACAGAGTGAAGTAAGTCAGAAAGAGAAAAACAAATATCGTATATTAACGTATATATATGGAATCTAGAAAAATGGTACAGATGAACCGGTTTGCAAAGCAGAAATAGAAACACAGATGTAGAGAACAACATATGGACACCAAGGGGGGAAAGCAGGGTGGGGATGGGTGATGGGATGAATTGGGAGATTGGGATTGACATATATACACTAATATGTATAAAATAGATAACTAATAAGAAACTGCTGTATAAAAAAAATAAAATAAAGTAAAATTTCAAAAAAAAAAGATGAGAAGCCCAGGTAAAGATTTTTAAACCATGTTCTGTTAAAAAAAAAAAAAAAAAACCACACAGGTGCAGAGGTTAACAAAGGAATGTATTTCACGTGGAAGTTTCCCCCTGTAAAAACAGTGGGCTTAGACGGGACTATCTCAGAGGACCTTTTCTGCTCCACATTCTGTAATTCTGCTAGTAAAACCTTTTGACATGTTTTCCTTTGTGGGTACTCAAAGGAAGGCAAAATAAATATTATGTGGAAAACACTGAATGAAAGCTTTGTGAGAGAATAAAAAGACCAGTTGGGAAGAAAAGGAAATAAACATCTCAAGGGAAGCCAAAGTAATCAAAAGAATTATAAAAACAAGATAAAAAGAAAATCAATATTAAATAGAGATAAGGTAGAGTTCGAAAATAAATAGTAATGCGATTCCTTTCAAGAATGTGAGCAGACACAATAGAGATGATAATCACTGAAAATAATTATAGTCATTACCACTTAATATAATGTGCAGGATGCTTTGTTTTTCTGTGTGTTGTCATGACTTTTCACCATTTAACCACCCCTGAACAGAGCATGGGTGAGGGAGGGTTAGTTACCAGGATAGCTGCTCTCATCCACTAAATTGTGTGGTGATTTTGGTTATGGTTTTGAGTTTTTATAATGTTCTTCTCGGAAGGCAAACTTGTCTTCACAATTTGGGGCAGCCTCCTTATTAGCTGTGTGACTTGAGGCAACTGTGCTTCAAGATCCCTTTTCGGAAAAAACAAGACAAAAATACTGTTACCGTATAAGGCTGTTCTATGAAGAAAGGAGAACTGGGTGCAAAGTGCTTAGAAAAGTGCTCAATAAATGTTGACTGCAAATCAACTATACTTCAATTAAAATATATATATATGATAGAAAAAAATTGTTTTAATGTTTACTGCTGTGGTTACTCACCATCCTCCTTCTCCTCCTCCTCATCTTGGATGGAAGGTTAAGTGAGCACGTGCTCTGCTGGCTTCTTCAAGATCTGTGATGTGGAACAGTCTGTTACTGTAGACATAGAGTATAAGTCAGCCCTATTTAGGTGGAATATTGTTTTTAACCTCAAACATTCCATCTTTACATCCTGATTCTCTCTCCCCACTGAAGGGCTTTGTGTCAGTAGGACCCTAGGGCAGTGTTCCAACCCACATCAGGCCAGATACCTCCCCGTGTGGGCTTACCTTCGGTCTCCTTACCCCGGAGCTGAGGACAAGTAGGCATATCTTGCAAACATCCTCTTTAGCCACACTGGAAATGCTGCTCCAACATGGCAGCCAGCGCCAAATTAAATCAGAGCTTTCTTGGCCAGAGAGATCTAGACACATTAGAAATGGGTCAAGCAGAACAGCGTTCACCAAAGAAGAAGTGTATTGCCGGACTCCCTTGGAAGAAAACCAAACTGTGTAAATCCAGATGCAGCAACAACTGGTTACAAACAAGGGCAGCCGAAGACCTCAAAGGCCTTTGCAGTGTTATTGACACCAGAGCATTGCTGGAGAAAGACCCCAGACTAGGCCAGCTGGCTCTGCCACGTGTTCCACAATCACAGCTGGGCGTTCATTCCTGGAGACATTTTTTATTCATTGTGAATTGACCGTAGGTCATATTCCCCAATCTGCTTATGTCACGTTTTTCTCATTTCTTAGGTTCTCAGGCCTCAGTATTCCCTCAGACTTCTCTGTAGATGACTGAAGTGCCTCACGCTTTGCAAAGAAAGTAAACTCTCTGATGTAAATTACCTCCCCTTTCTTATTCTCCACCTGAAAAATTTCTGTATTTTTCACTCACCTTGTCTTCTTTTGCTTCCAGCTCACAGACTCTCAGACTGTAGGATACTCTCCTCTCCGGCTAATCTCAGTATCATCCTCTCAGGCCCCTTTGAGGACGTGGTCTCGTCCATTATTTCTACCTGTTGTATCATCACTTTCTATGTATAAACAGGTTCGTCTCCATGGCCCTTTTCTTCTCTTCACCAGATTTCTTGAAAACACAGCCCCCTTCACTACTGCAAATTCAGTAAACTTAAACCTCAACTCCTGGGTCTCCTGCCCAGACCCTACTGGGCTTCCTCTTCCATTCCTTATTTCCATTAATGCTTTGATACTTCTCTCAAGGTTTCTAATTTCTCTTCAATCTCTCTTCTTCTCTCAAGGCAACAATAACAATAAAAGTGTAAACTAGCATTTTTAAACACTTGCTATGTGCCCAGTTCTTAACAGACATTGGCATTTATCCTCACAATGACCCTAAGAGGCAGACAGTATTATCCCCATTTTATATCTAAGCAGAAGGATGGTCTGGATTTAAATTCCAGTGTGTTTCCCGCACTGCCTGTGCTCTTAAGCTGTTGGGAGGGAATATTTCGTAGAAGTGACCAGTTGACAAGTTCTTTTAATTCTATCTTCGTGTCTCTTACCACCAGCTCCTGTACTCACTGTGTTTCTTCAGGCCCTCATAGCTTTCTGCTTCCTGCCTGGGCTCATCAACTTCAGCCTTATACTGGGCTGTGTGACTACTCTTCCTTAAGAACGGGTCTGACCATGCCATTCTACTGTCCCGTGTCCTTCAGTAGTTCCCCTTATCCTATCTTATGGAGTCCACGCTCCTGGACGTGAGCGAGTGTCCCTGCACACAAGTCAGCCTGGAGAGTCTGCGCTTTGCCAACTGCCTCCTGCACTTGCATGCTTCTGTTCTGCTCTCCCTGACCTAAAATCCGCATCTGCGCATGTCTAAACCTGTTCTTTAAAGCCTAGCTCAATTGTAATTTCCTCCAAGAAGTTCTCTACGGGCTTCATCATCATCCCCTACCCCCCTGCCAAGCTTGAGATCATCCTCTCGAGAGACTCTCTCTCTCTTTCTCTCTCTTTCTTTCTTTCTCTCTCTCTCTCTCTCTCTGTCTCCCTCCCTCCTTCTCTTTCAACTGAGGTGAGACACCAAAAATTCAGTTTGGAAAGATGTTATTTAAAAAAAAAACAAAAACGGCTGCAGGTAAGACTGGTTAGGAAGCATGAGCTTACATGATTTTTCAAAGGAGAGGAGACTACAGGGCAATTGAAATATTCTCTTAACATATGTACAGAGGAGCAGGTGGTGGAGGAGAGGGTTCTGCACCCCTCCAGTGAGTACATAACAAAGAAACAGGGTGTGGGATCTGTTGAGGGAAGCTTTTTCTCCCAGTGAAAGTTGTATATAAGGATGAGGTTACTAAGGGAAATGGTGGGTCTCTTTCTTTAGAGATCCTTGACAATTGGATAGATTGTTACATCTACAACTATATGCATGCAGTCGGGTTCTAGAACATTTTTCCGTTTGCTAGCTCTCTTGTCTGCGTTCAGGGCGGGAATGAACAGACTCACTAGATCTTCAAACACTGATCCTGCAGGAAGGAATAGTTTCTAACATATCAAGCATACAATAATAATAGTTACATTTCTAACCCTTTCCGTTCTTGGTTCTCTAAACCTTTATGATCTAAAATAGGAAATCTGAATATGATATTCACCAGTACTGATCCCCATAACATTTAATGGATTTTGACTACGCAAGATTTTTTTTATCCTTAACATATATAACAATAAAACAATAGCAGTTAAGCGCAGGCACAGGAGCCAGACTTGATTTAAATCCTGGCTCTGTCACTTCCTAGCTATGGGGTCCTGGGCAGGTTACATAACTTCTGTGTGCCTCGGTTTTCTCATCTGTAAATAATGATATTGTGTTGCCTACCTGATAGGGTTTTTGTCTTTATATGCAAAGACCTTAAGGGAATTCCTGATACATAGTAATGGATAAAAATAGGTAATTTATTATTTTTACTAAAACATATGATGTTAAACCTTTGTTCATACCGTGTATTTCTCAGAGGCGTTGTTTGCTGCCAAAGGGATGTGTTGCTCCTCGAGGGAAGCCTTTTTGAGATACATTAACTCTTTCAAGCCACTGGGTTAAAATCAGTGATAGCCTAGTGACTGAGCTAACTTTCCTTGCTACCTGATTTTTATAAAGTCTTGTGCCACAAGCTGATTACATATGTGATTTTAGAAGACCTCCACCACACATTTTTAAGACTGTCTCCTTTTCATGGATAAATGACTCAGAAATTATTCTCTAAAAAGAAATTTGGACATTTCTGTACATTTGGGTATAGAATTACTTCTGTCACCAAGACTGATCAAAGGGATGTTAGCACAAAGGTAAGTACTACATTTGATTGAGGATGTATTAAATATGCTTTTTATTTGTAAAACACTTTTTTCTTTTGCCACTAGGAATAATTCAGGTTTCACACCAGCAGATACTGTGGCTGTCATGTTCTGTTCTACACACAAATCCCTCACATTAGGTAAGTGACCCACAGACTTAAAAACCAACTTAATATTACCCTCAGATAATTGCATCTTATGATTTTGAAATTCAAACAGCTCTTCAAATTAAATGGAATGGGGGTATTTTCCACTCTGTGACCTAAAGAACAATAGCAAAGTGAGGATGGGTCATAGTTTTGAAATATCATCATTGGATTGAACCCATTTTTGAGGGCCTAAATTTAATAGTGTAGGATTTAGCTTTATTTGTAATCATGTTTTCGAGTCTCATCGAAGATTTTCAATGTAGAATGTTCACGTTAAAAGTCTGGGGGTGTGTAGTTGGGGGCGGGGGGTGCAATGAGCACAAACTAGGCTTTGGAAGGTTCTAGAGTGACCCCTGGAAAATGTCACCTTATATTTTCTGGAAGCTTAGAGCAAGGTGGAAATAACGTTATTACTCTAGTTTGATATTGACATTAGTTTGAAGTTCATTTCAGAATGTTATTTCTATAAAGAAACACGACATAGTTATCATTAACTCAATCTGATCAGCACCTAAAATGAAATAAGTACGTATTTAATGGACAAAAATAGATCAAGAAAAGTGCTGTTTTCTACTTAGCTTTATCCAGTTTAATGACATTATCCCAATAACCTGTCCAGACATCTGGAATCCATGTTTTTAGTCATTAAAAGTCATTAAGTAATGAGAAACTTTATTGAAATATACATCATTAACAAACTCCTTGCGGTAGTAGGCACATTGTGGTAAAACTAGTTTTAAAACTTCCATTACATTTTGACGTCTGACTGATAAAGAGAATGACATTGCTCTAAGTCTGCTCATGTTAAAGTTCAGTCTGTAAACTAGGAGACAGAGATTCCATAATGGTTTTACTAGCCCCAAACATATTTGTCTGATAGAATTATTTTCAGTCTTGCAAAGTTTGGGAAATGATTTAGAAATTGGACATACTCTTAAAGAAGCAATTGCTATCTAGGGGTTCAGCTTATTTGAAGAAATTATATATATACATATATATATATATATATATATATGTATACTGTCCCTATGTTGCATTGTGACTGTTAGGTTTTCTTTATAATCATCACCAAATAGAAGTTGAAAGAGATTTCTGGAAGCCACATCCCAGTCCTGATTTTGTGATCCTGGACAAACCACTTAAGCTCCCTGAACCTTAGCTTTCTCACTTTGTAAGCCATTTTCTTACTTTTTCTTAATTCTTAAGGCTGCTGTAAAGATTAAAGATAAAATTTTGTTAAGTACCCAGCACAGGACTTGTACCTAATACAAGTCAGTACATGACAGAATGTGTTCAGTAATTGTGCTGTATGTAGATTGCTCTGGACGCAATGAGAGTGCCCACCTAGAGAGCTCGGTGTGCTGCCTGGCACATAACACATACCCTTAAAGCAGCAGCTGTTATTAGTTATTATTAACTGTATTGGTTATGATGGTATCACCATTCCCAGGGTTCCGGTCCCCTGACCCCGGTCCTGTAGATGTTCATGTAACAGGTGTGGTTTAACTGTTGACCTCAAAGAAATCATCTTGCCCTCTTCCTTCATGTGGTCGTTGTGATGTGATGCCCGGTGCTCCAGGTCTGCTGAAAAGGAAGGGGCTGTTACAAAGGTAGGGAGACCAGAGGCGGATGCTGCCAGGTACCTCAGAGGTCACGAGTCAGGGATCAAATGAGCCTGTGTCGTTAGAGCAGATGCTGAGTCCTGGCTGCACCACATATGCTTCCGCATTTCTGCAGTGGCCTTTCAAACCTGCCCCACCCCTAGCATTTGCTTTTGTCAGGACAACCAAAATGGGTTGTGTTTGTTTCTCCATGATTTTCTCCTGTGCTTGGAGCTGGTGGTGGTGAACAAAGCTCTACCCGAGAAGCATACAGCACCGTGATCAGTATTCTTTTCTTTTCTGTAAGCAGAATACCTACCCATACTATCTTTTATTTTTCTTTTCATTTTTTAAATCTCAAAGCCATATCTTTCTGTCCTTGATGCTTTCTAATTTTCAGGCAAACAGATGCTCTGAACGTCAATCAAAAGTAGCTGTTGTGCTAAAAATGTTTGGGTTAACTTGGACTTCTGCTTTTGCACTTTGCTTTTGCAACGTTCTCCCATGAAATAGATACTTGGGTCCTCCAATAAGATACTAATGTGGTATCTAAGTAACCATCGTAGTGTAAATCCTTAGTTATTTCCGTAACATGGTAGACCTATGCTTTCTTGGAACTGCAAGACCTAAATACTCATCCTGACTCTTCCACTGAGACATCCCCAGGCCTCAGTTTCCGTAGCTCTTAGATTAGGGAACTTTACTTCCAGCTAAGCTATTCTATCATGCCTGGATCAGACCTGGCTTCCTGCCTGCAATCTCCTAGGTAGCATTTATAAAAATGACCTCTTTGCTGCTTCCTTATCTCAGTGAGATGGCACGGATCACCCTTGTCCCAGGAGCACCCTTATTTCTACATACAGCAAGGGGTGTTTGGGTCCTGTTGCTTAAATGGACTTGTTAAGCCCTATAAATTTAGTGTATCAGTTTTCACAAGATCCAATGCATGTTTCTCTCTACTGGTGACCTGACTTCTCTGGTACAGAGGATATGCCTGGCAGTGACCTGAGCTACAGTCCGATAATTATCCTAATGGAACTTCTCATCTGCATAGCAATGAAAGAACATCACAATAAGTGTGAAGAATTCATATTCCAGAAAGCAGGGGGCAAATTTCAGGTAATATCACTCAGAGTTATACTTTCTCTTACTTCTCACCAAGATGAAATACAGCAGATTAAAATGCATCTATTTGGCATGTAGAAAATATATCTATCCCTTTTGTCATCACTGTCAAAATATTTCTTCTAGTGATTTTAAACACACACACACACACACACACACATAACATCTCAAATAGAATACATTAAGAAAGCCCTATGAAATAACATGTTTTATTATTATATCCAGTATTTATATTTAAGAATAAATTATTGCAGGCCCGGTGGTACCCAGGTAACTAATGAACCAAAGATGAAAACTCTGGCTTTGAGAAGGCTTCTGAATAGTCTCTTGTACATACACTTGAAATTTATTTTATTGTTCTTGCTTTTGCCCTGTCTCAATCTCTTCAATGTACTTGCCTCTACACACATGCTGAATTTGATTCATTGCTTTTATTAGTGCATTTGCCATTGATTGATTAGTTCTTCGTATTAGTACTTTTTCTACTGATTGATTGCAGATGAAGTGACTATTTGACCTTTAATTATGAGGCTTCCTATTGAAAATGACATTGAGCTATGGCTTCACATAATCCATCTGGAAAGCCTGACATGATGCCATTCCCTGGAGTTCGTTCAGGAAGAAAGAGGAGGCCTGGAGGAAGTGCAGCGCTTTTACTGTGCTTCATCTGAAACGATACTACAGGGCTTGTTTTCTGCTCTCCTGTAGTTGCACCTCAGGGTTGGAGATAATTATATTTTGTCAAGACAGCATCACTGGCTATGGGTTGCTCCAAAAGCCATGAACTCTCCCAAATTATTTTCTAGTTTGATGGTGATTTTTGTATAATGATGAGAAGATATTTTACATAGCAGAGGTGGGAGAACAGCTTGCACCCTAGTTACCAATGGTTCAGTGCTCACTCAGTCAATAGAGCTCATCACAAAAGAAATTCGATCCGAGGGACCCTGTGGAATTAGTATTTTACTTTTATTTTATTTATCTTTTTCTCTTGAGTGTTCAAATCACTTTGGTATCTAGAGTTCTAATATATATAGAAAACTTTCTCACGATTCCTAGAAAGAGAACGTTTAAGGATGTTTGAGATCCTTAAGTTGAGCGTATGTTTATATTAGTTTTTCATGTTTCCAAATGGCAAAATGAAAGCGTATACTCCTAGAGCATGTCAACTGACAGTTGGCAATCAATTGTAAGACCAGTTGTTTGTTTCCAAAAGCTTTTCTGAATTGAAAGAATGCTCTTTAAGTTTTAAATAGAGTGTCGTGATCAATGTGTATTAAAAGTCCACTATGGGTCTTACCATTTATAGACATTTGTGTACAAAGACCAATCAAGGCATCTGTTCCTCACACTGAACTTCATTATGAGTCTACGCTTGCAGTTACACAGCTGAGCTGTGATAAGAAACTATGCATTAAGCAAAAAGAATATAGCTTTTTGGTAGACATAGAATTCTGGAAAGAGTGGAAAGAATACGTACCTGATTCTAGTTGGGATTGAAGTTGCAGTTCTCTCACCAAAAGCTGAACAAATCACTTAACTGCTATCAGCCTCAATTTCCAAATCTGTAAAATGAGAAGATGGGCAAGATGATACTTGAGATTCCTTCCAGTTTTAAGTTCCTATGAGTCTTGTGCTCAGTGACTGATATTACCACCATTCTATAAGATAACAGTTTCCCTGCTATGTGTGAAAAGGAAAAGAGTTCTTGAAAGGAACAGCTATGTAAATAATGTTACAATATTACAAGAAAGGAAATATGACTGTTACATCTTCCTAAAGAGGCTAAAAATTGTCTTCATACTCTCCAAAGAGTTTCATAGGAGACACAAACTCTGAAAAGGATCTCGTTTTCAATTTTACTTGGAAGCTTTTCAAGAGTGCTAAAGGATTACTCTGCAGCTTGGGCTGAAAAGATCATTTAATAACATCTGGGTTACTTTCTCCAGAGGAAATGGAATTGAAATAGGAAAGTTTGCATTTCTGTTTTTCTTTCCCGCTAAAGCTTCTCTGCAATTCTATTTGGCACATAAAGACTATTATCTTGATGAAACTGCCCTACAATTGGGAAGCACTTTTTTAAAGCCTTTAACCCATTAACTCGTGTTACCTAAATAACCTTGAATATTAGCAAATCAGTAATTATTATCTTATTTTTGATATAAAGAAGTGAAGCGTAGAAAAAATTCTAAAAATTTATGCCAGGGCATATAACTAACAGAGACTAGATTCCAGGTCTCCTAACTTCCAGAACTGCATTGGACAATAGGACGTGAAAGCTCTTTGAAGACCCAAAAGTGCTAGACTGATTCTGAGTGTTCTAAGTGTACACTCTCAGTGTGGGTTTGAATCATTTTATTGATTGTTTAAAAAAGAAAATTACTTCTGATTAAATAGCTAGTTATAAGACAGTTTAAAAATCTTTGGTATCCGTAATTGTGGCCATATGTATATATTCCTTATGGCCCGTCATAAACTGGCACACAGTCCTTATATTTTCTTTATTAACAAAAGGTTATATTGTAGTTACAGTGTGTCTTGATGAGCCAGCCCTTACCTTTCAGGGGCATCAGTGTCTGCACCCTGTTCTTGCAAACTGAGAACCACAGTGCTGCTTAACAATAAACGATCAAAGTAGAAATCGAAGTCCTGGGTAAAGACGGAAAATAGAAGTTCGTCTCTGAGGCATAAGCGTAAATATATTTTTTTGTCCTGCAGTTTGCTCTTGGCGTTTCAGTTCTGTAAGGAAAGACAGTATAGGGTCCTCTACCACCTGACAGATTTTTTTTTTTTAATTGAAGTATAGTTGATTTACAATGTTGTGTTAGTTTCAGGTGTACAGCAAAGTGATTCAATATATATACATATATCCTTTTTCAGATTCTTTTCCATTATAGGTTATTACAAGATACTGAATATAGTTCCCTGTGCTATATAGTAGATCCTTGTTGTTTATCTATTTTATGTATAGTAGTGTGTTTCTGTTAATCCCATACTCCTAATTTATCCTTTCCTCCCCCACTTCCCCTTTGGTAACCATAAGATTGTTTTCTATGTCTGGGTGTCTGTTTCTGTTTTGCAAACAAGTTAATTTATATCATATTTTAGATTCCACAAATAAGTGATATCATATGGTGTTTGTCTTTCTCTGTCTGACTTACTTCACTTAGTATGATAATCTCCAGGGTCATCCATGTTGCTGCACATGGCATTATTTCATTCTTTTTTATGGCTGAGTAATATTCCATTGTGTATATATATATATATATTTTCTTTATCCATTCATCTGGCATCTGACAGAGTCTTAAAGATGCCACTGAAATTAAAGGCCCAGTAGGATTTACCACCATAGTGAAAACAAGTTGGGTAGTGTCTGTCCTTTTGTACTGTTTTCTGATCCACATAAAGAAAGAGAGAGATGCAAGTTCTCAAACAAAGTGATACACTTATGTTTGGAGCTTTGCAGATTATTTTGGTTTGAATTTTTGATTCTGAATTTGGTGTCTGAACTTCATTACTAGCATATCCAGACTTCGTAATAAAAATTTAGAAAGTCCCCAGGTTCCGCATAAGTATCAAATAAAAGACATTAAAACCTCTTTGGGGATTCCCTAGCCTGACGCTCAGGTACCATTCTTCTTAACGATACTGCAGGAGATGTTCGCAGTGTGCAGTGTTCACCAGGACCAATGCCCTGATACTCTCACATTTCTGCTCCTTCTCCATGTTTCCTGTGCTGGGGACTGTCAGACATTTTTAACCACAACCTGTAGTTAGAAATATATTTTACAGTGTGATCCAGAAAACATTTGCATGTGTGTAAAAGTTTGACAAAACAACATTCACTCTCACTTCCCGTGATACATTCCATCTTCTAGCCAAGTGCTAGATCAAAACCCATTACATTGATTCGGCAACTCATTAATGGGTCATGATCCAAGGTCTGAAAAATACTACTTCACATCTTGCTTGGTGAAATTTTACCCCCTTTCTCAAATAGTTACCATATAGGCTTTGGCTACTGCTGTCCCTTTTTCACGGAACTTTAACCCAAATTTCTGATGCCATGTAGGAACCAGAGCTAATATAAGACTTGGAATAATTCTTGATTTACAGTCAGATCACCTCCATTTAGATTTTATTAATCCAGCTTATATAACAGAGTTTCTATACCTTTTGTTGATTTATTTTTTAAATTGTTTCTCTATTCAACATGTTTTCAATTAGTAATAATAATAATAACAATGGAGATTAATTAGGTACTTAATAGGCTAAATGCTTGTTACAAGAAGTAATTTACTTGAAAATATTTTATGCTGATGGTTAGTGTAGACTTCAGTGCCCAGGACAGCCCGCTGCTCTCATGGAAAATTCTCACTGGAGTGTTCAGCTATTATTTTATCAAAAAGAAAGTACTCCAGAGGCAGCTACAACAGATGCTTTTGTTATCTATATCTCTATCAACCAGAGACTTTACTAATTAGCATAATGAATTCAGAAATAGGTTTTTATTGATGAAATTACTGACTTGTTGCCTTGCATGATAAATGTAATGAATGGACTCCCATTGATATGTAGCCTGCCTTAAAACTTTAGAGACACACTTCCCACTTGCTAGAAGAATCTAGCAAATCCCATATCCTGAATGTGAAATCCCCAGGGCTGTGCTGAAGGCCTGATCCCTACCAGTTCTGTGCTCAGCCTCTGTCCGGAGGCCCTGTAGTCGCCTGAGGCTGACTGTAAGGGTTCCTGAATCCTGCTTTGAGAGACCCTCTCGTGCAAGGTGCTAGTGACAGCACTGGAAAGGTCAGAGCTGGGAATTTAGTTGACACTTTTACTGCTAATATGTGTTAACCTAAAAATACCTGTACCTGTGGCAGCTTGCTTTCATTCAAAGCTGCTGGCAAGGTGGTGGGAGTGGGGAGTACAGGTAATTTTCACCTACCCTTCAAATTTCTTCAGCCGCTGTACTCTATCTGCTGGAAGAATCTGGAACTTATGCATGACCAGCCTGGTGCAGGTCACGTTCCAACAGTCCTTTCCATGCACCAGCTCACATCACTACCACAGTCAACCGCCCCCCCCCCCAAGGGAGGTGAGGTCCAGAGTGATAAACAACTTGCCCAAGTCACATGACCCCAAGTGGCAAAGCCAGAAGTCAAGCCAGGTCTGACTCTTAGCCACTGTGCCGAGCTGTAATGAGAGTTCTGGGGAAGGTCCTATGCTGTGAAACCCAGGCTCTTGTATCAGCCCTTGGTTGCTAACATGAAAAGTCTAGGCTAGATGATCTCTGGGATCCTTCCAGTTCTAACATTCAATAATTTTCTGATTTTTGAAAGACTTAAGTGTTAGCTTTAGAATCTTGAGTCATTCAGAGGGACAGCATAAGATCAGCATTTCTCAAAGGGTGGCCCTTAAAAATATAGCAAATTGCTTCCAAAGAAAAACATTACGGGGCCTCATCTGAGGCCTACTGATTCAGAATTTTTACGAATAAGACCCTGGAGCCTGATTGTAACACATGGCAAAAAAAGGGTATTATGCACACAAAAGTGTAAGAGCCACCATATTACATACATCCATAATCACCTCTCAGCTTCCAGAGAAACTAGCTCACCCACCCCGGTTCTTAGGCGAGCATTTGACCTAGCAGAGCATTCGGTCAAACTTTGTGTGGGTGCTTAGTGATGATGGTGGGAACCAGTTTGCACCAACCAAGGTTGTTGGTTTTCTGTTTTTTGTGTTTTTTTTAACTTTAGCCTGGCCATGGTGTGCCCTACTTTCAGATACTTTTTTATCTCATCATTAGCCAAAATGACATGCTTAGGACATAGAGGCTTATGACACACCACTAAGTGCTATAAAAAGATAAACAACAAACATTTTTTTTAAAGACTCAGTAGGCCTGGACCCTGATTTCTAGGAATCACTCACTTCATTCCATGGCCTCATGGTCATGTCTAGGAAGGATAACAACCTGTACTGATTTTTCTAATCTGTAACTGAGGTTCCCATATTTTTGCCTTCAGATGTTCTCTTGAGTCCCCTTTCTACCAGTCTGGTTAAACCACTGTGCTTGGATGTGGAAGTGTGCCAGTATTTCACAAGGTATAACCCGAGCAAAAGAAAACCATCCATTTCATGCCCATCATACCAAGCACTCACTCCAAAAGAGGGGGCTTTCTTCCTTTAAGACCGTGTCTTCCTGGCAAGCTGATGGTCAAATTTAAGCATATTTTAAAACAATTTCAGAATGCCTTACTATTTGAAAGTTATCCTTTTAAAAAACCCATTATGAAAGGAAATATATATGATTTTCCCCAAAAGTCTCACAGTGTAATTGATACTGTAGAAAGATTAAAAAAAAAAACAACAACAACACACAAAATAGAATCATGCTTTCCAGAAGTCAGTGCTCCAAAAGGGACAGCAGGCCAGATAGAATCATAAGCACTTATCAAGAAGTTGTAAACAGATGGAGGCCAATGGAGGTTTGCGCCGCATCCGAGGTAGAAGTTTCAGTTCCCGTGGCAGTCCTCAGCAGTCCCCATTCTCAAAAATTTTAGGAATGCTTCTGACCTCATCCTAGATGATTTCAGTGACAAACCCCTTCCCTGCTCAGTCCTGTAGACTACCGAATTTGAACCCCGCAATACTGATTCATAATGCTATTCATAATAATAACGATAGCTATCATTTTGGAGATGCCGACTTTATGCCAGGCACTGTACTGGGTACTTGACATACACTGTCTCACTGAAACCTCCAACTACCACTTGAGATAGTTATTTTAACCTCATTTTGAGCAGATGTGGAAACCGAGGGTATTCGGGTCAGGTCACCCGATCACGTAGCTGGTGGGTAGCACTGTCACTATTGAAATCCAGGTCGCTGACATCAAAGCCCAGGTCCTTTCCATCACACCACTCAGTCCCCTAGGAATAGCTCCAGGGGCGCGTCGTCTGCTGCTCTCTCGGCCTCAGGATTGGAGCAGGAACAAGAGCGGCCAAGGCTTACATGCGGCAGCTCCACTGCAGCCGAGCTCGACGCGCCGTTGTTACCCTACAGCTCAATGGCAAGGAGACAAAAAATCCCACATATTATACAGCGGCCCCCTCAAACTATACACCGAATCCGTATCCCTGTGTGTCTCTTAATGTCAGTTGTTAGTGGTGGAAGCTTTTAATTCTGCAGTTTCATATTTCTTTCAAAATAAAAACCACCGTGTCATAGTTAGAAGGAGCTCTAAAGAGATTCATTTTACATGTTAATAATCAACTCACATGCCCGAGGCCATATGCACTCCGTGCTTCTGAAAACAGGAAGTGAGGGGACCACATTCCGTTGTCCTGGAGCTTGTCCTTTCTGAGGAGGCCTTCGCCACATCCAGGAGGGCCGACCACAGCCCGTCTCCCAGGGCTCTCTGTTCATCGCTGCACCTGCTATCAGTTGCGGAGGGGATTGTTTATTATTATTAATATTTAGAAAGGTTGCCTCTAGCGGTACTAAAATGTGCCTCACAGAACAACAGTTGTTTACTGTGTTTGAAGTGAAGGATCTCACCCAGGAGAGCTCCTTCACTTGAAGTTTCTCTCTCTCCATCTCTACTTGCCAACAGAGATTGATGAATAACAATTATTGTTTCAGAGTTGCATCTCTCACATTATTTATTTGGTCATAACTCTTCCCAGAAATTCCCTTAATTGAACCAGACACTATAAACCAGTTTGCATGGATTTGATGACAGCCAGCTCCATGCTTCTTTACAATAAAGAATAAAGGACTCCACGGCTGCAGAATGAGGTGACACCCACTGCCTCCTTGTCCCCATCTATAGACCTATCCAAACAATTCCAGCCAGATAGTAAAGTTAGCTGCCCACTTTTTAAAGCCATGGGGGACGCAGTAGGTTTTTGACAAATTACCCTGGAGGCAGGAGGAGATATAAAATTGGACATAGGGCTTCCCTGGTGGCGCAGTGGTTGATAATCCGCCTGCCAATGCAGGGGACACGGGTTCAAGCCCTGGTCTGGGAAGATCCCACATGCCGCGGAGCAACTGAGCCCGTGCACCACAACTACTGAGCCTGCGCTCTACAGCCCATGAGCCACAACTACTAGAGCCCGTGCTCCGCAACAAGAGAAGCCACCGCAATGAGAAGCCCGCGCACCGCAATGAAGAGTAGCCCCCGCTCGCCACAACTAGAGAAAGCCCGCCCACAGCAAGAAAGACCCAACACAGCCAAAATAAATAAATAAATAAATTTAAAATTGGACATAACTCAAAAGATTCCTGGGCCCCAGGAAGCCAGCTCGTTTGGAATGTCACCTCTCCTGAAGCTGAGCACGCTCATGGTTTTGGAGCAGTGACACTTCCCAGAGCTACCTTTGCTTCAGGTTTGCTCTACGTACTAGTACCCTACTCTCTGTGCTAGTACTACTACTGTATTCTAGTACTGCTAGAGCAAGCTTTCTAAATATTAATAATAATGAAAACCAACTCCTCTTCAACTGACAGCGAGTGCAGAAATGTGCAGGAATAAACGGTGCCAATGGAAAGATGCTTTGCCAACATCATTTGCTCAATTCATGCATTCATCCAACAAGTGTTTATTTCATGCCTACTATGCACCAGGCACTGTGCTAGGCCCTAGGGTGGTACAGCAGTGAGCAAAACACGAAAAAGCACTCCCCCTTATCCAGCTTCCTTTCTAGTGGGTCCAACAGACAAACACTCAGACATATTGCACATCAGATGATGGGAAGTGTGTGGAGAAAAAGAAAACCAGAAAGGAGAATAAGGAGTGCCAGAGGGAGGTGGGGACGTTTTAGGCTTAAAGGGGGCTTTGGGTCAAAGACCTGTAGGAAAGAGGGAGCAAGCCACGTGATATATAGAGGAAGGAGGCTCCAACCAGCGGGAACAGCGAGGGCAAAGGACCTGAGGCCACGGTGTGCTCGGCAAGTTGGAGAAAGAGGAAGGGGCCAGTATTCAGGGAGCAGAAAGGGTGAGAAGAGAGTTCCAGGAGGCGTGGTAGAAGGTCACGGGAGAGGGCCGGTGATACTGTGTGAGACCTTATCGACCCGTTGTGAGGATTTGGCTGCTATGTTGAACAAGGACTGGGCCTGGCTGGGGGGAAGGGTGCAGCAGGGAGAAACAGGAAAGCCAGTTAAGAGCCTTTAATCCAGATGAAAGCTGGGGTGGTGTGGTTAAAGGTAACAGTGGAGTGGTGAGAAGCGTTGGATCCTGATTGTATTTTGAATGCAGAACTACTGGGATTTGCTGACGAATTGGATTTGTATGTAAAAGAAGGAGGAATTAAAGACGATTCCAAGGGGTTTGGCCTGAGGGGCTGGAAGGATGGAGTTGCCATTTACTAGACTGGATGAGAAACAGATTTTACTGGTGGAAGAGGGATGTGGGGCAGATCAAGAGTTCCATCTTGAATGTGTTAAGTTTGAGATGTCTTTTCGACATCCAGAGAACAGTTGTCTTATGAGTCTAGAATTCTGGTCTAGGCTGGAATTTTCAGCATATAGATGTTAGTTTAAGCTATCAGGCTCCATGAGATCACTAAAGAATGGGTAGACAGAGGAGAAAAGGGCTCCGAGCCCTGGGCCCTGAGGCCATCCAGAGGTTAGGGAGGCTACGAAATTACTTTGAGAGTAAAATGACAATGAAATTAGAAATCAGCCAGACATACAGACATCCAAACTGGCTAGCCTGTATTTTTCTCCCATCTCACAAGGTTGAGGTGACGATTGAATACGAAAGTAGATATAAAACCACTTTGAAACATTAAAAGGAAAAGGGTCTGGCATTCCTATGGCACCTACTACGTGCCAGGCACTGAATCAAGCACATGGGTTGCCTTATTATCTCACTGGATCGTCACAACAGCCCTGCACAATAGCTATTATTGATCCCATTGTCCAAGAAAACTGAGCCTCAGAGAGGTCAAGTAAATCACTCCAGTTTACACAGTGAGGAAAACGGCAAAGCCAACACACAGTGGCCATCTGTCTACCTCCAAAAACCCCCAGAAACCTCTAGAATCCTCTTGCTCTCCCTTATTACCAGACCGAGCTTCTCAGCCCAGCTCACACTGGAATCACCTGAGAGCTATGCAAAACTGTGCCTGGACCCTCCCCATACCTGTTTGCTCAGAATCTCTCAGGATAGACCCAGGTATCACAGTTTTTAAAAGCTACCCAGGTGATTCTAATGAGCAGCTGGCTCTGAGAACCATGGCATCGTGCTACTTCCTTTATTTGTGCGCATGCGTGCGCCACTGTGTTCCAGAAGGATCCAGGTGGGATTACACCTGCTCATTTGTTAATAAAAACGACCATTTGTGCTGCTTTGTGAAAACCACAATTCTCTGTGTTGTGATTAGATACGATAAACTGTTCAGAGTTTAAAGAAAACCAAGGGGATTAGAAAAACATCGTTATTTCCAGAAATGGTTTCCAGGGTTCTCTTATTTTCTTCCTCTGCCTAAAAGTCTTCTGAATGAGGTCTTCACTCCCCAATTTTTATATGCCTGAAAACAAATGAAGGCCAGAAGTAGGTTAGCGGGACAACATCTAGCCAAGTTAAACCACGGAAACGTGAGTCAGCCTTTTATTTATTTATTTATTTATTTATTTTTAGTTGTGTTGTTTTTATTTTTTTGACCTTTTCTTTAACATTTTTATTGGAGTATAATTGCTTTAAAATGGTGTGTTAGTTTCTGCTTTATAACAAAGTTAATCAGCTATACATATACATATATCCCCATATCTCCTCCCTCTTGCATCTCCCTCCCACCCTTGCTATCCCACCCCTCTAGGTGGTCACAAAACACCGAGCTGATCTCTCTGTGCTATGCGGCTGCTTCCCACTAGCTATCTATTTTACATTTGGTAGTATGTATATGTCAATGCTACTCTCTCACGTTGTCCCAGCTTACCCTTACTGCTCCCCGTGTCCTCAAGTCCATTCTCTACGTCTGCATCTTTATTCCTGTCCTGCCCCTAGGTTCTTCAGAACCTTTTTTTTTTTTTTTAGATTCCATATATATGTGTTAGCATATGGTATTTGTTTTTCTCTTTCTGACTTACTTCACTCTGTATGACAGACTCTAGGTCCATCCACCTCACTAAAAATAACTCAATTTCATTACTTTTTATGGCTGAGTAGTATTCCATTATATATATGAGCCACATCTTCTTTATCCATTCATCTGTCAATGGACACTTAGGTTATTTCCATGTCCTGGCTATTGTAAGTAGTGCTGCAATGAACATTGTGGTGCATGACTCTTTTTGAATTATGGTTTTCTCAGGGTATATGCCCAGTAGTGGGATTGCTGGGTCATATGGTAGTTCTATTTTTAGTTTTTTAAGGAACCTCCATACTGTTCTCCATAGTGGCTCTATCAATTTACATTCCCACCAACAGTGAAAGAGGGTTCCTTTTTCTCCACACCCTCTCCAGCATTTATTCTTTGTAGATTCTTTGAGGATGGCCATTCTGACCAGTGTGAGATGATACCTCATTGTAGTTTTGATTTGCATTTCTCTATTGATTAATGATGTTGAGCATTCTTTCATGTGTGTGTTGGCAATCTGTATATCTTCTTTGGAGAAATGTCTATTTAGGTCTTCTGCCCATTTTTGGATGGGTTGTTTGTTTTTTTGATATTGAGCTGCATGTAAATTTTGGAGATTAATCCTTTGTCAGTTGCTTAATTTGCAAATATTTTCTCCCATTCTGAGGGCTGTCTTTTTGTCTTATGTTTTCCTTTGCTGTACAAAAGCTTTCAAGTTTCATTAGGTCCCATTTGTTTATTTTTCTTTTTATTTCCATTTCTCTAGGAGGTGGTTCAAAAAAGGATCTTGCTGTGATTTATGTCATAGAGTGTTCTGCCTGTGTTTTCCTCTAAGAGTTTTATAGTGTCTGGCCTTACATTTAGGTCTTTAATCCATTTTGAGTTTATTTTTGTGTATGGTGTTAGGGAGTATTCTAATTTCATCCTTTTACATGTAGCTATCCAGTTTTCCTGGCACCACTTATTGAAGAGGCTGTCTTTTCTCCATTGTATAGTCTTGCCTCCTTTATTAAAAATAAGGTGACCATATGTGCATGGGTTTATCTCTGGGCTTTCTATCCTGTTCCATTGATCTATATTTCTGTTTTGGGGCCAGTACCATACGGTCTTGATTACTGTAGCTTTGTAGTATAGTCTGAAGTCAGGGAGTCTGATTCCTCTAGCTCTGTTTTTCTTTCTCAAGATTGCTCTGGCTATTTGGGTCTTTTGTGTTTCCATACAAATTGTGAAATTTTTTGTTCTAGTTCTGTAAAAAATGCCATTGGTAGTTTGATAGGGATTGCATTGAATCTGTAGATTGCTTTGGGTAGTATAGTCATTTTCACAATGTTGATTCTTCCAATCCAAGAACATGGTATATCTCTCCATCTGTTTGTATCATCTTTAATTTCTTTCAGCAGTGTCTTATAGTTTTCTGTGTACAGGTCTTTTGTCTCCTCAGGTAGGTTTATTCCTAGGTATTTTATTCTTTTTGTTGCAGTGGTAAATGGGAGAGTTTCCTTAATTTCTCTTTCAGATTTTTCATCATTAGTGTATAGGAATGCAAGAAATTTCTGTGCATTAATTTTGTATCTTGCTACTTTAGTAAATTCATTGATTAGCTCTAGTAGTTTTCTGGTAGCATCTTTAGGATTCTCTGCATATGGTATCATGTCTTCTGCAAACAGTGACAGCTTTACTTCTTCTTATCTGATTTGTATTCCTTTTATTTCTTTTTCTTCTCTGATTGCTGTGGCTAAAACTTCCAGAACTATGTTGAATAATAATGGTGACAGTGGACAACCTTGTCTTGTTCCTGATCTTAGAGGAAATGGTTTCAGTTTTTCACCATTGGGAACAATGCTGGCTGTGGGTTTGTCATATATGGCCTTTATTATGTTGAGGTAAGTTCCCTCTATGCCTACTTTCTGGAGGGTTTTTATCATAAATGGGTGTTGAATTTTGTCAGAAGCTTTTTCTGCATCTATTGAGATGATCATATGGTTTTTATCCTTCATTTTGTTAATATGGTTTATCACATTGATTGATTTGCATATATTGAAGAATCCTTGCATTCCTGGGATAAGCCCCACTTGAGCATGGTGTATGATTCTTTTAATGTGCTGTTAGATTCTGTTTGCTAGTATTTTGTTGAAGATTGTTGCCTCTATGTTCATCAGTGATATTGGCCTGTATTTTCTTTCTTTGTGACATCTTTGTCTGGTTTTGGTATCAGGGTGATGGTGGCCTCATAGAAAGAGTTTGGGAGTGTTCCTCCTTCTGCTATATTTTGGAAGAGTTTGAGAAGGGTAGGTGTTAGCTCTTCTCTAAATGTTTTATAGAATTCACCTGTGAAGCCATCTGGTCCTGGGCTTTTGTTTGTTGGAAGATTTTTAATCACAGTGTCAATTTCAGTGCTTGTGATTGGTCTGTTTATATTTTCTATTTCTTCCTGGTTCAGTCTTGGAAGGTTGTGCTTTTCTAAGGATTTGTGCATTTCTTCCAGGTTGTCCATTTTATTGGCATATAGTTGCTTGTAGTAATCTCTCATGATCCTTTGTATTTCTGCAGTGTCTCTTCTTACTTCTCCTTTTTCATTTCTAATTCTATTGATTTGAGTCTTTTCCCTTTTTTCCTTGATGAGTCTGGCTAATGGTTTATCAATTTTGTTTATCTTCTCAAAGAACTAGCTTTTAGTTTTATTGATCTTTGCTATTGTTTCCTTCATTACTTTTTCATTTATTTCTGATCTGTCTTTATGATTTCTTTCCTTCTGCTAACTTTGGGGTTTTTTTGTTCTTCTTTCTCTAATTGCTTTAGGTGTAAGGTTAGGTTGTTTATTTGAGATGTTTGTTGTTTCTTGAGGTAGGATTGTATTGCTATAAACTTCCCTCTTAGAACTGCTTTTGCTGCATCCCATAGGTTTTGGGTCATCGTGTTTTCATTGTCATTTGTTTCTAGGTATTTTTTGATTTCCTCTTTGATTTCTTCAGTGATCTCTTGGTTATTTAGTAGTGTACTGTTTAGCCTCCAGGTGTTTGTATTTTTTTACAGATTTTTTTCCTGTAATTGATATCTAGTCTCATAGCGTTGTGGTTGGAAAAGTACTTGATACAATTTCAATTTTCTTAAATTTACTAAGGCTTGATTTGTGACCCAAGATATGATCTATCCTAGAGAATGTTCCATGAGCACTTGAGAAGAAAGTGTATTCTGTTGGTTTTGGATGGAATGTCCTATAAATATCAATTAAGTCCATCTTGTTTAATATGTCATTTGAAGCTTGTGTTTCCTTATTTATTTTCATTTGGGATGATCTGTCCATTGGTGAAAGTGGAGTGTTAGAGTCCCCTACTATGATTGTGTTCCTGTCAATTTCCCCTTTTATGGCTGTTAGCATTTGCCTTATGTATTGAGGTGCTCCTATGTTGTGTGCAAAAAGATTTACAATTGTTACATCTTCTTCTTGTATTTATCCCTTGATCATTATGTAGTGTCCTTCTTTGTCTCTTGTAATAGTCTTTATTTTAAAGTCTATTTTGTCTGATATGAGAATTGCTACTCCAGCTTTCTTTTGATTTCCATTTGCATGGAATATCTTTTTCCATCCCCTCACTTTCATTCTGTATGTGTCCCTAGATCTGAAGTGGGTCTCTTGTAGACAACATATATACGGGTCTTGTTTTTGTATCCATTCAGCGAGTCTATGTCTTTTGGTTGGAGCATTTAATCCATTTACATTTAAGGTAGTTATCGATATGTATGTTCCTATTACCATTTTCTTAATTGTTCGGGGTTTGTTATTGTAGGTCTTTTCCTTCTCTTGCGTTTCCTGCCTGGAGAAATTCCTTTAGCATTTGTTGTAAAGCTGGTTTGGTGGTGCTAAATTCTCTTAGCTTTTGCTTGACTGTAAAGGTTTTAATTTTTCTGTCAAATCTGAATGAGATCCTTGCTGGGTAGAGTAATCTTGGTTGTAGGTTTTTCCCTTTCATCACTTTAAATATGTTCTGCCACTCCCTTCCGGCTTGCAGAGTTTCTGCTGAAAGATCAGCTGTCAACCTTATGGGGATTCCCTTCCATGTTATTTGTTGTTTTTCCCTTGCTGCTTTTATTATTTTTTCTTTGTATTTAATTTTTGATAGTTTGATTAATATGTGTGTTGGCGTGTTTCTCCTTGGATTTATCCTGTATGGGACTCTCTGCGCTTCCTGGACTTGATTGACTATTTCTTTTCCCGTATTAGGGAAGTTTTCAACTATAATCTGTTCAAATAGTTTCTCAGTCCCTTTCTTTTTCCCTTCTTCTTCTGGGACCCCTATAATTCGAATGTTGGTGTGTTTAATGATGTCCCAGAGGTCTCTGAGACTATCCTAAATTCTTTTCATTCTTTTTTCTTTATTCTGCCCTGCAGTAGTTATTTCCACTATTTCATCTTCCAGGTCACTTATCCGTTCTTCTGCCTCAGTTATTCTGCTATTGATTCCTTCTAGAGAATTTTTAATTTCATTTATTGTGTTGTTTATCATTGTTTGTTTGCTCTTTAGTTCTTCTTGTTCCTTGTTAAACGTTTCTTGTATTTTCTCCATTCTATTTCCAAGATTTTGGATCATCTTTACTATCATTACTCTGAATTCTTTTTCAGGTAGACTGTCTGTTTGGTCTGGTGGTTTTTTATCTTGCTCCTTCATCTGCTGTGGGTTTCTCTGTCTTCTCATTTTACTTAACTTACTGTGTTTGGGGTCTCCTTTTCACAGGCTGCAAGTTCGTAGTTCCCGTTGTTTTCGGTGTCTGCCTCCAGTGGCTAAGGTTGGTTCAGTGGGTTGTGTAGGCTTCTTGGTGGAAGGGACTAGTGCCTGTGTTCTGGAGAATGAGGCTGGATCTTATCTTTCTGGCAGGCAGGACTGCATCCGGTGGTGTGTTTTGGGGTGTCTGTGACCTTATTATGATTTTAGGCAGCCTCTCTGCTAATGCATGGGGTTGTGTTCCTGTCTTGCTAGTTGTTTGGCGTAGGGTGTCCAGCACTGTAGCTTGCTGGTCGTTGAGTGGAGTTGGGTCTTAGCATTGAGATGGAGATCTTGGGAGAGCTTTTGCCATTTGATATTATGGGTGCTGGGAGGTCTCTGGTGGACCAATGTCCTGAACTCGGCTCTCCCACCTCAGAGGCAGAGGCCTGACACCCAGCTGGAGCACCAAGACCCTGTCAGCCACACGGCTCAGAAGAAAAGGGAGAAAAATGAAAGAAAGAAAGAAAAAATAAAATAAAATAAAGTTATTAAAAAGTAAAAAATTTATTAAATATAAAAAAATTAAAAACTAATTTAAAAAACAGAAAGAAGAGAGCAACCAAACCAAAAAACAAATCCACCGGGCTTCCCTGGTGGCGCAGTGGTTGGGAATCTGCCTGCCAATGCAGGGGACACGGGTTCGAGCCCTGGTCTGGGAAGATCCCACATGCCGCGGAGCAACTGGGCCCGTGAGCCACAACTACTGAGCTTGCGCGTCTGGAGCCTGTGCTCCGCAACAAGAGAGGCCGCGACAGTGAGAGGCCCGCGCACCACGATGAAGAGTGGCCCCCGCTCGCCACAACTAAAGAAAGCCCTCGCACAGAAACGAAGACCCAACACAGCCAAAAATAAATAAATAAATAAATAAATTTAAAAACAAAACAAAACAAAACAAATCCACCGATGATAACAAGTGCTAAAAACTATACTAAAAAACGGACAGACAGAACCCTAGGACAAATGGTAGAAGCAATGCTATACAGACAAAATCACACAAAGTCTACCGTCTCAATTTTGGGATGATTCGTTGTCTATTCAGGTATTCCACAGATGCAGGGTACATCAAGTTGATTGTGGGGATTTAATCCGCTGCTCCTGAGGCTGCTGGGAGAGATTTCCCTTTCTCTTCTTTGTTCGTACAGCTCCTGGGGTTCAGCTTTGGATTGGCCCCGCCTCTGCGTGTAGGTCGCCTGAGGACGTCTGTTCTTCGCTCAGACAGGACAGGGTTAAAGGAGCAGCTGCTTCGGGGGCTCTGGCTCACTCAGGAGGGGGGGAGGGAGGGGTACGGATGCGGGGCGAGCCTGCGGCGGCAGACGCCGGTGTGACGTTGCACCAGCCCGAGGCGCGCCGTGTGCTCTCCCGGGGAAGTTGTCCCTGGATCACGGGAGCCTGGCAGTGGCGGGCTGCACAGGCTCCCAGGAGTGGAGGTGTGGATAGTGACCTGTGCTCACACACAGGCTTCTTGGTGGCGGCAGCAGCAGCCTTAGCGTCTCATGCCCGTCTCTGGGGTCCGCGCTGATCGCCGCGGCTCGCGCCCGTCTCTGGAGCTCATTTAGGCGATGCTCTGAATCCCCTCTCCTCGCGCACCAGGAAACAAAGAGGCAAGAAAAAGTCTCTTGCCTCTTCGGCAGTTCCAGGCTTTTTCCCCGACTCCCTTCCGGCTGGCTGTGGTGCACTAGCCCCTTCAGGCTGTGTTCACACCGCCAACCCCAGTCCTCTCCCTGGGATCCGACCTCCGAAGCCCAAGCCTCAGGTCCCAGCCCCCGCCCGCCCCAGCGGGTGAGCAGACAAGCCTCCCGGGCTGGTGAGTGCTGCTCGGCGCCGCTCCTCTATGCGGGGATCTCTCCGCTTTGCCCTCCGCACCCCTCTGGCTGCGCTCTCCTCCGCCACCCCCTGTCTCCACCAGTGAAGGGGCTTCTAGTGTGTGGAGACCTTTCCTCCTCACGGCTGCCTCCCACTGGTGCAGGTCCCGTCCCTATTCTTTTGTCTCTGTTTTTTCTTTTTTCTTTTGCCCTACCCAGGTATATGGGGAGTTTCTTGCCTTTAGGGAGGTCTGAGGTCTTCTGCCAGCATTCAGTAGGTGTCTGTAGGAGTTGTTCCGCATGTAGATGTATTTCTGGTGTATTTGTGGGAAGGAAGGTGATCTCCACGTCTTACTCCTCCGCCATCTTGAAAGTCTCTGAGTCAGCCTTTTAAAAGAGAGATGGATTTAAGGGTAAATAACTCTGATTTCTAATCCCCAAATCAAAACTTCCTTGTTCTTCTGTGTCAGAAGATATCTCTTCTGAAGTTTAGGTTTACCATAAACATGGTACCATCAAGAAGAAAATTACCACCAGAGGGTGATTAATGGCCATGTTGACAAAACAAAGTATATGTGCATTTGGGTCACAGTTTACTCCCATTTACAACTTAACTACGATTTGGACGCCTTCTGGAAGTTCCTCTGTCCATTGTTAAGAACATTATCCATGCAAAATCTTAGGGAAAACTAAGTTTAGGGTGTTGGAAGCTGTGGCAGAATCAGTGAAAGTGCATGTCACACTCATCAGCCTCTCATTGGCTCACACTTAAAAAGTTCCAAGTGTTTTTCTTCATTTATATAAAAACACATCTTAAAAACAATCTGTAAAACTAGGCAAGGCTTTCCAGGGCCAGTCAGATGGGGCCAGCCCTGTGTTGGTGACGACGTTTAATCTATTCTGATGACTTTGTGTTATTTGTGTCATATGAAACTCTCATTCTATTTTTGAGGTTTCACATCCTGTGATTGTGAACATTAGGCAGATTTTTCTCTTTAGAAGACAAATGACTCTTCCTTCGCAGCCCAGAGGAGGAAAAAGGTAAGCTCACTCTGCTTCCTTCCCACCTGTCTCTGTAAGTATGGCAACCCCTCCCAGAAGCCACCATGGGCATCTGAATGAAGCCTCCACGGCTCAGCTCTTCAATGCATTCTTGAATTCCCCATCTGCTAATTACTCCTACAATGCTGTCAGATAGGTGAGGATGTACCTCATCTTCCGAGGCTGAACCCTTCGATTGGTAGAGTTAAATGTTTCATCGTCAGCATCTGGTGAGCCGGCTCAGGCCATTCATTAAACATCTTTTCCAATCAGACCGTACCTGCTTCAAAACAGAAGTAACGCCAGCTGCTCATTTGGGTCTTTTCTTGCATCTTTATGCAAGTTTTATTACATAAAACTTGCAGCAAAGGGGTAGGGTTACAGCCCAGGTGACTGAAGGCTAAACCACCATCTTTCATTTTCTGAATGGGCTGACAATGGTCAGAAAATGGTCATCGACCAACTTTTATTCAAAGTGAGTAAAAGCTGGTCATATGAGCTCCTCTGTTGAAAGGAATACCTCTATTCTTTGCAGACCTTTCCTGTGTAAATATTTTATTTCTTACGTTCTATATTCTGTTCCTTTTCACCCTCCATTATTCTTTGTTAATATCATCAAGCATCTCTTTTTCTCTCGGGTTCCAGGTACTCTGACAAATCACCATTTGAGGCACGTAATGTGGTAGAGGGCCCAGAACCAGAGCCAGTCTGTCTGTGTTCACATCCCAGCTACACACTGTTGCTCACTGTGCGTGGCCTTGGGGAGATTTTTATTCTTCTGCTGCCTCAGTTTTCTCATCTGAAAAATGGAGAGAATAACGGTAGCCTTTACTCACATTGTAGACATAAGGAGTGAATGAGCTAATGTTGGCACACTCTCAGAATAGTGCCTGACCCATAGTAAGCCCTGGGTAATGATTTTCCACAATCTGTATTCCACCTACCAACATACCGATAAGAGCCAGAAAGGTCCATGAACTCCAGATATGGCTTCTGCAGTCCTGCCTGAGATGGGATGACCGAAAGACTACAACATGAACACTGCTCTTTTTTTTCTAAAACTCTCAATTACTGGAAAGATTGTTCCTTCTGTTAATAATGCAGACTTCTAGTTTATACCCTTGTATTTGTTCATTTTCCTGCTCTTCCAGGCCTAACTCTGCCTTTTGGATAAAGGGAGATGTATTTTTATATATTATTATAGTCTGTATTTTATAATATATAAAAATGTTATGTTTTTGAATTCTGGTTTTGAAATATGAAGGAAGGATAAATCTCTTAGGAAAGTTTTACATAAACATCGATTTAGCATAGGTAAATAGCTCCTGACTACACCGACAAGAAATGGAGCTGTGAGTCTTCCTAACCGTGGAGGGGAGGGTGGCAGGAGAGCCCCATCAAGACCGCAGAGGGGATGTCTGAGTCCAACATGTGAAGTGCATTTCTGACACCTCCTGTGTGGAGTACCACGTGTCCCTTTCCCTCTCATATGCCATCTACAGAGATAACCATGGGACGTTTTTTAGGCCTCAGAGGTTGGAAATTAAAATTCCATTTATACTTACTTGTGAAACTGGTATAAGATTGTCTTGTTTTTCTGCCGGAGGTCTAGCCAAGGGAGTTGGTTGTTAGCCATCCCTGAGCTGCTGCTATTGCCTTTCTGTTCAGCGATTTAGAAATGCCCTAGTCTATGTGGGTTCCCTGAACCTATCACTGGGACACTGAGAAAACTAGAGAGTTCTTATTTGCATATATTATTTAGTTGTACATCATTTTGGATGACTCCTTCTACAGAAAGGACAAGAATCTTTCCTTCTGTGTCTCATAAAGCAACAATAGAGGTTCTGATGGTGGAGTCACATCAAAGATAATATGGCGGGCTTCCCTGGTGGCGCAGTGGTTAAGAATCCGCCTGCCAATGCAGGGGACATGGGTTCGAGCCCTGGTCTGGGAAGATCCCACATGCTGTGGAGCAACTAAGCCCACGTGCCACAACTACTGAGCCTGAGCTCTAGAGCCCACGAGCCACAACTACTGAAGCCCGTGCACCTAGAGCCCGTGCTCCACAACAAGAGAAGCCACTGAAATGAGAAGCCTGCGCACCGCAAGGAAGAGTAGCCCCCGCTCGCTGCAACTAGAGAAAGCCTGCGCACAGCAACAAAGATCCAACGCAGCCAAAAATAAATAAATAAAATAAATAAATTTTAAAAAAGATAATATAGCAGTTTTCCGTTACAGATGGAATGACACGAAAAGAACAGGGAAGCAAATAAAATGTAAATCACTGGCAAGGGTAAGGCAGCCCAATCTGTGTATTAAAATACCTTGGAGAATTTGAGCAAAAGACCAGTCATTTAGGTGGGAGTGAATGAGAGCAGGGCACATGATCCGTGACATCCTGTCTACCTTCCTAAAGGAATCTGCAGGAAGTAGACTTGCCAGCCTTTGGAACATTCCAGAATGGGTTTCAGGGGAAGTCCTAGAATAGCCAGCATTACGAGTAGAATGTAATTCTGGGGGCTGTGCAGACGTACCACCTGCTCCAACAGGCCACACATTAGTGGCCCTCTCTCTGATGGACAGCAAGCCAAGCCATACCCATCAACCTGGAAGTAGGTGGCCTTTCTTTTTACCCACTCTAAAAGAGAGACAAAAATTAGAATAACCCAAATGTTCACTGCATCCATTTTGCCTAACAGCTTTGCAGTGCTGCATTTCCTCACTGCCCTGTGCCATGATTCTGTGGTTGGGTGGAATTTGCTCTTCTCCCAGCTTTGGCATGGCACTCTCCATCTTCTCTCCCTAGTCAATAGGAGCATAAGTTCCATGAAGGCGGGGTTGGGGGAGGGGTATCGGTTTACCCACTTATTCACTACACCTAGAAGGGTATCTGAAGACTTACTACTTACCAGACATTGTGTATTGTTTCATTTACTGTTTATTAAGAAAAAAAAACCCTACAAAGTAGGTACATTTTACTGATGTGAAAACAGAGGTTCAATCACTTGCCTAACCAAAGTAACACAGGTGGTAGGTAGTAAGCATGGGATTCCAACCCAGGGCTCTCTGTGTCTTGTATCAGGCTTTGTAACAGCTACCTGTACTGCCTTGTGTAGGCTACTGGACATAATAAATTATAAATTGCTGCATGAAACGACAGCTATATTACTGAAAATTAGCTTGCTTTAGGAAAATCCTAACTGAAAGCCTTTTCTAAACAAATTCCAAAACTGTTGGTGTACCTTATCATGGCACCATTTTGTGTTCTAGAAATGGCATATAATTACCCCTTTGTTTAGTAACTGAGATAAATCAGCACCAGTGAGTTTGACTTTCTGTGGCTATTTGTCTCTGAAGAGAAAATGTGTGTGTGTGTGTGTGTGTGTGTGTGTGCGTGTGGTGGGGAAGGGGACCCAGACTGGCATTTAGTGATGCCAGAAAAGAGTGGCTATGTTCCTCTAACAGTGGCTGCCTTCTTCAATTACATTATGATTGGGGAGACCATCTATCCCAATGGCTCTTAAAGGCAAACATGGGCTTTTGAACTGAGAGATGCACTAAGAAGGAAGAGATAGAATTCAAATAACAATGTGTAAGATGTTTGGAGAGTAAAATTATGGATGTTTCTAACTAAGAACAAACTAAACAAAAGTGGGAAATCTCCATGACGACTAAAGAGCTAAGCAGCTCGATGCCAGATTTGCCAGCAGCTCTCTCCAGAACTCAGTGGAACATCCGAGAAAGAATTTAAATGGAAAACAAGTCATGTGAATTCAGGCGAATGAACCTTTGAAAGACAGGAAATGATCCAGGTGATTGGAGTATACTCTCTCTTAGCAAAGTGGGAAAGTAAGTGACATATTCAAGTTCAAAAACACAAAGGGTGTTTTTCAATATATTTCCTCTCCTACTCCACTATTCAATACTCATTTCAAAGTTTGTTTTCCACGGTCAGTCCAGTTTCTTTCCTTCCTGCCATATTGAATATATTTTTCTCCTACGATATACAACCCTCTCCCAGAGGGGTGTGCGAAGGATTCTCTTTTTAGTCCAGTGAAGCAAGTAGTATTTGTTCTTGTCCTGTCTTTTTTGATGGGAAACATTGCTTTAGCACCTATTCTTAAATAATTAATCATTCATGTATTGAGTACCAGTCCTGTGCTTAAACACTGCAGGAGATTAAAAGAAAAATATAAGGCTTTGCCTATTTTCAGGGGAAAACAAAACCTACACAAAAGAAAATAATGTCAACATAAGCAAATGCTAAATTATGGAGTGCAACGAGGAAGAGAGGCTTCATTCTTCAAAAGAGGAAGAAATCAGTAGGGAGGCCACCTTCACCATGGAGAAAAATGTAAAGCTGAGCCCAAAACAAGCCATAGCATTTAGTCACCCAGAGAGAAAGGACAAGATTGAGGCAGGGGCTCAGCTTTTACAAAGACAAGAAAGTGCTAGGCCTGAGCCAGTGACAGCAATTGGCAACCGAGAGTTTGGTTTAATGGAGTTAACATAGGTTAGTGATTAAAAGTAAATAGACTGTGGTCTAATTCTGCCTCTACCACCTACCAGATGTGTGATGTTAGGCAAGTCACATAACTGCTCTACCCCTCAGTTGCCTCGTGTTTCAGTGGGGAAATTGCCACCTACTTCTTAGGGCTGTTTTAAGGATTAAGTGAGATAATGCAGGAAAAGCACTTGGCAGGCAGGAAACACTTACAAAATGGCGGTAGTTGCAATCGTTCTTTAGTGACGTTGAAGGGGTAGAGGATTTGATGAATGGGCACTGGAAAGTCATTGTAATTCTTGAGCAGGGTATTGGCTTTAATTAATGTGGGTTTTAGGAAGATTAATCTGGCTGTGGTTTGTAGGATTGATGAAGGGAAGAGTCTGAAGACAGGGGGTTATGTCAGGAGGCTGAAAGTCATTTGGCTTGATTTTATGAGGAACCGAATTAGGAAGGTGGCAGTGAAAACTGAGGGGGAAGGACAGTGCTCGATAGAGGAAAGAATCTCCAGAACTTGGTGACTTGATCTACAAGTAGAAAGACAAATGGGGTTAGTCAAAGATGATCCCCAAACTCTGAGTTATAGAAACTTGGTAAGCATGCACCAGGCCGGCACTCACTCTCTGGATGAAGGAAAGCCAAGGTGATTGGGGCAAGTGCTACAGAAAGGGGGCCCCAAGAAGGCAAGGGCCTTGTCTGTGTTATTCTCCTTATATCCTCAGCACTGGGAACAGTAAGTCACATACAGCAGAGGCCCAGAAACTATTTTTTGAATGAATGAATGAATGAGTAGATGGTGAGAGCATCACGCACCTACAAGTAAACTCTGAACAGCAATATAAAGTAGATGGTGTTCATATTGTGAGCAATAGAGCGGCCTTCCGTGAGAGGTATATAAAGGTCCATATTTAATCGAGGAAGAAAAATGTCTGTTTCTCAAGGAAAAATTTAAAAACTGTCCATCCAATAGAAAGTAGTAACTGTTGAAACTTGGAACACTGATACAAAGGGAATTTTCTAATTCAGAGAACATAAAATAAACATTTAAAATAGGGGGGAAAAAACCCCACTTGTTCTGGTACGTATTGTTTTATCCTTTCTATCCTGGGTATAGGATAAAAGAAACCCTTTATTTGCTTGTTAGAAGAAGAAAGCTCTCACTTGAAGTTCTTAGTTGGCAGATGTCAGTTGAAAGCTCTGCTTATGGAATATGCCGCAGTGTCAAAGTCTGTTGGATAATTTTAGACGAATGTGTCATGTGTGACATGGAAATATGGCATGCCATACATTAGTGATTTCCCAAGTGTTTGGAGCAGGTAGTAATGTGCTGGGAAAGTGCTCTTTATCTCTCCACACAGTGTACTTGTAGAGCAGTGGGGAAATGCTTTTGGTGGAAATTACTTTAGTCAGAAAAAGAATCCATTTACAATATGCGCCTTCTAACATCTCTCAGACAATGCATTGTATTAAAGAGGCATTTTTTGATTAATGTTTTATAAACATTTTTCAGCATGACAGCTTAAAGTCCCTGTAAAATTGTAAATGTGCGCATGGTGTTCACTTCCATAAAGTCAAACGCCGTCTCATAAAGTCTAGTCGGATCCTGTCAACCACGGTGACACAGAATCAGTACCTGGGAGCATTAAAATTAATTTGCTTCATTTATATTACTGCAGTGATCACAAGATGAAAAGAGTCCTATATTTAAATTTTACTTGAAAAAGAAAACTCTTTGGAGTAAGTTTGTTTGGTTTTTTGAAATTATTGCCCTTTTTTTCTCCCGAGTTAATGAATGGAGTGAAAATGGAGTGATAGTCTGCAGAGTAACTTTATGATGGGTTCTGGAAAAGCACAAGTCCCATCCTTCAGTGCTCTTCCTCTGAGCACTAAGATGCTCAGAGATGAAGACAAAACAGTCACTGACCCTAAGAAGCTAACAGCTTAGTGAGGGAAACACACACACACACACACACACACACACACACACGAAGCAAGCAGCGATAATAAATGCAGCAAACGCTAGGCCGGAACACGCCCCAGTTGGGTAAGCCTAGAGCAGAACAAGCCTAGAGCCTTGGGACATCAAGGACGGCTTCCCAGAGGAGGCGAGTTAGAAACTGCGGGCTAAGGAATCGAGCAGGTCAAGAAGTGGGTGGCGAGCATCCTGGGCAAAAGGAACTCATGTGCAAAGACCGAGAGGTGAGACTTCTAGAGCCTAGAGCGTGGGCGTGGGCCCGGGTTGGGGAGAGGAGGGGAGGAAGGGGGACCACACTCTTCATGGCTGGAGCACAGAGCCCAGGGGAGCGTGGTGAGACGTAGAGAGATTTTGTTCTCAGCCTGGTTGCAGACTGGAAGATACCCTGCCCAGGACAAGCCTGAAGGCAGAGAGACGGGTTTGGGGCGAGGGTGCGGGGCGGGTGAGGGCTGACCGAGCCCTGAAGGAAGGTCACGGGGAGGCGATGTGAGTGGTCACAGAGGGGCCGGTGAGTTACCTGAGTGAGGGTCGTGACACATGCCTCGCCCTTTAGTTAACCTGTGAAGTGAGTGCTAATTGAATGAACGTTTGAGTGAATTGTTGCAAGGGTGAGTGAAGAGGATGAAAGGGTGGTGCATTACATGGGGCTTCTGGAAGAAGACATAGCGATGCTCTCTGATTTGACTTGAAGGTCAAGTTTTGCCAAATTCGTGGCCATGTGGCAGAAATCGCAGTGTGGTGAGTGCAGTTCCAGGACTCTCTCTACTGCATTCCCAGCGTTCGTCCTGATAGTGCTGGAAACACGGCAAAGATGCCCTAGAACAGAGATCGTAAACTCGCCGCTTCCAAACATCGCCAGGGTGGCCTGGACCACTCGGACGTGGAATCGTACAATAGTTACCTCCCCCTCCATCCCCCCACTTCTCCCAACTTCTCTTCCTACTCTGACCCTCGAGAAAATGAAAATGCACAGGGTGGAAGCTGCCAGGGGGGCGGATGGGGAGAAACTGAAGAAAAGCAGGGGAAAGACTGAGATATAAAGAAGAGATTGCGAAGAAACTAACAACTGAAAAGGAAAGTGGATAATTGAATGATCGAGAAGTAAGGTAGAGTTTCAGACAGAGGGAACAGAAAGGTTCCCAAAACAAATAGCTTGACTTGAATCTCTGGAGTCCCCCTCCCCTCATCCGGGGATTAGCCGGTGGTCAATCCACCCTGAGAGAGCGACAAGCAAAGACGCAGCAAAGGGACCTGGCCCCTCATCTCCGGAAGCTAAGTTTTTCTCTCTGATGTGATTTTCAATCATATTTTTAACATTAGTCACTGAGAGTGGTGGTGATAGGAAATCTGATTAACAATTGACAAGAAGGTACTGCAGGCGCACAAAGTGATGAAGAGAAATCCCTACTTCATTCGACAGCTGTCTACAGCAGCGGCCAGTCATGGGGGAGCCCTCTCTTTTCCAGGCGAAGTGGATGACTGGGATGTGAAGCCAAGTGAGGGAGGGCCTGTGTCTCCAGGGTGAGTCAGGCAAACACACCACGCCGTCAACGTAGGGCACTAAAACAGTGTGGGAAAGCGGGGAGGGGACAGTAAGGAAACGAAGGAGTCATAAGTGCAGGAAGTAGCCGGAGCTGCGGGAACAAAGGAAGAAGCTGCAGTTCTCAGAACCTAGAAGTCTGGAGAGGAAACAGGTCAGACCTTCAAGGAGGGGCACGATGGGCTAGCCGCTGGGGCCGAACCCCAGGCCCCTGCTCTTTCTCCAGCCTTCCTCTAGTGCCCAGGGGGCCGCCTGCTGATGAGAAGGAGTGATGTTTGCAGAGTCCCAGCCCGGTCTGTACAGAAGGGTGTGTTCAAAGATGAGACGGAAGAGCTGAAGAACCAGCCCAGGACCAGAAGAGAACTTCATACAAAGTGATAGCAGGGTCCACAGAAGGTAGAAGTTCACTTGTACACTGGAAGTTTCTTGAAGGCAGTGTCAGTCTGGGGTTCCCTTGCCACTATTGGGATAGGCCTCGCGGTTACTGAGCTCCTTGCCGCTGTGAAGTCACAGGAACACCCCGGTGTGGGTAGCAGGGGAGTGTGAGGTCTGCTGCCCCCGGAAGTGCTGCTGGGAGGGTTAGGGGCCCAAGGGGAGCGCGTTCCGACAGGACTTCTGGGCTAGAAAGCTCTCCGCATCCCAGGCCCTCTTCTGCTTCATGGAGCTGCCATGCCTGTGGCATCTTGAACTGAAGACCTCGGAGGCCTTGACCCTTACCTGACACAGAGAACTGGAAACCCAGGTGGCCTGGATTGCAGTAAAGACTCCACCACTTGGGAAAGTTTTCTAACCACTAATGAGACGTTTCAGTCTCCTCATTAGTAACATGGTGCAAACAGTAGGTTTCATCAACCACCGAGAGTTGTTGTCTGTTCCTATGGGAGAGCCCTTGACAGCACCTGGCATCTAGTAAGCACTCACTGCATACAAACTGTTATTATCATTATTACTGCTATCTTTTCATCACACTACAGTGAATTGATGTCGCTTCCGTTAAGATACCTTGTGAACTTGCGTATTGGAACAGCAGCCCTGTGACCATATCTGTGAGCTTGCTTGAGCTTGCTGAAGAACGACCCAGAGCCTGCCTGAACTTAGCCAAGAAAGTGTAACTCAGGTGATTTAGCCCAGCAGCCATCGTCCTCGAATTTGGGGTCAGAAACCCCTGCTCTGATCAGTTTTTAGAGACAAATACCTCCATACTTCTATCATTTGCTCCCTTTAGCCCCACTATTACTCCACCCCACCCCCCAACTCCTTCACATCATCCTTTTGGGCCAAATAACCCTTCCTGAAAACAGGAGTAGTATATGTTCAGGTCTTCTTCATTTCTCATTGTAGTAACTTTCTGGGACTATAATTTTTTTTTTTTTTTTTTAGATTTTATTCATTTTATTTTATTTTTTATTTATTTATTTTTTGGCTGCGTTGGGTCTTTGTTGTTGCGTGTGGGCTTTAGTTGTGGCGAATGGAGGCTACTCTTCGTTGTGGTGTGTGGGCTTCTTATTGTGGTGGCTTCTCTTGTTGCAGAGCACAGGCTCTAGGCGCGTGGGCTTCAGTAGTTGTGGCACGCGGGCTCAGTAGTTGTGGCTCACAGGCTCTAGAGCGCAGGCTCAGTATTTGTGGCGCATGGGCTTAGTTGTTCTGCAGCATGTGGGATCTTCCCGGACCAGGGCTCGAACCCGCGTCCCCTGCATTGGCAGGCAGATTCTTAACCACTGCGCCACCAGTGAAGCCCTGTGGGACTATAACATTAAATGCTGCTTTTCAACATCTAACACTGATCTAATTCAAATCCAATAAGTGGATTAAGCATATTACTTTTAAAAAGAAAACTCCTTTGTTCTTTATATTAGTGAGAAGACAGAAACTGCAAAAATCTAAATGCGTACGCTTGAAGCTTTGAGAGAGACTTTGTTTGGGAAGAGTTAAGTGTTTGCAGTTTATGGCAATGATATGTTAGGCTATGAAAAAGAAAGCAGCTGTGAAATACATTTTTGCATAAAGGTTTGAAATTTATTAGAAGGTAAAAATAATTGAAAAAGCAGAGCTTTCCTCACCGGGCTATCCTAAAACGTTATTTATGTGCCATCATTGTGTGTATTTAGGAGCCTGGGTCCTTTTCAGTGGTTGTTCTCAAAGAAACAAAAAGAAAGCTAAGCTGTTAAAACTATTCAGTTGAAAAACTGATGTACATACACAGCCCTACTGACAACTGGACCACATTAAAGCAATTGGTGATAACGGTCAAATCACCAGTGTCTGAATTCTGTTACAGAAGCTTAATAGTTACATATATTAGGCAGCTGCTTACAAAATATGCATGCCTTGCCCTGGATATAACAGAGCGGTAGACTCAGAAGTAGTATTCATTTACCTGAGTTCCGTTACACTCTTCACTGTGGGGTTTAATCATTCAGCACACATTTTAGAATGCATCTGCCATATACAATACTGCTTAAAGCGCTTCGAGATTCTTGGCCAAAAGAGAACGTGCAAAAGCCTTTATTAATGTCTATTTGGCTAAAGTACTCTCCTACTTATAGCCGTATATACCATACTTTATCTTACCATATCCTTTCAGCCCCAAAGTGAACTTGTGGGCTGTGAAATGGTGCCAGGCAGGCTTCCCTAAAGACCAACAGAGTGTTTCACTACTAAGCAAGAAAAGATCCTTTTTTTTTTTTTTAATTGTGGTATAGTTGCTTTACAGTGTTGTGCAGAAAAGATCCATTTTTAACCTCTACCTTACTAGTATGCCTCAGCCTTCTCAAAGAAACTCTATTCCCAAATCTGAAAGAGAAATTAAGGAAACTCTCCCATTTACTATTGCAACAAAAAGAATAAAATACCTAGGAATAAACCTTCCTAGGGAGACAAAAGACCTGTATGCAGAAAACTATAAGACACTGATAAAAGAAATTAAAGATGATATCAACAGATGGAGAGATATACCATGTTCTTGCATTGGAAGAATCAATACTGTGAAAATGACTATACTACCCAAAGCAATCTGCAGATTCAGTGCAATCCCTATCAAATTACCAATGGCATTTTTTACGGAACTAGAACAAAAAAATCTTAAAATTTGTATGGAGACACAAAAGACCCCGAATAGCCAAAGCAGTCTTGAGGGAAAAAAACGGAGCTGGAGGAATCAGACTCCCTGACTTCAGACTATAGTACAAAGCTACAGTAATCAAGAAAATATGGTACTGGCACAAAAACAGAAACATAGATCAATGGAACAAGATAGAAAGCCCAGAGATAAACCCACGCACCTATGGTCAACTAATCTATGACAAAGGAGTCAAGGATATACAATGGAGAAAAGACAGTCTCTTCAATACGTGGTGCTAGGAAAACTGGACAGCTACATGTAAAAGAATGAAATTAGAATGCTCCCTAACACCACACACAAAAATAAACTCAAAATGGATTCAAGACCTAAATGTAAGACCAGACACTATAAAACTCTTAGAGGAAAACATAGGAAGAACACTCTTTGACATAAATCACAGCCAGATCTTTTTTGATCCACCTCCTAGAGTAATGGAAATAAAAACAAAAATAAACAAATGGGACCTAATGAAACTTCAAAGCTTTTGCACAGCAAAGGAAGCCATAAACAAGACGAAAGGACAACCCTCAGAATGGGAGAAAATATTTGCACACGAATCAACAGACAAAGGATTAATCTCCAAAATATATAAACAGCTCATGCAGCTCAATATCAAAAAAACAAACAACCCATTCCAAAAATGGGCAGAAGACCTAAATAGACATTTCTCCAAAGAAGACATACAGATGGCCAAGAAGCACATGAAAAGCTGCTCAACATCACTAATTATTAGAGAAATGCAAATCAAAACTACAATGAGGTATCATGTCACACCAGTTAGAATGCGCATCATCAGAAAATCTACAAACAACAAATGCTGTAGAGGGTGTGGAGAAAAGGGAACCCTCTTGCACTGTTGGTGGGAATGTAAATTGATACAGCCACTATGGAGAACAGTATGGAGGTTCCTTAAAAAACTAAAAATAGAATTACCATATGATCCAGCAATCCCACTACTGGGCATATACCCAGAGAAAACCATAATTCAAAAAGACACATGCACCCGAATGTTCATTGCAGCACTATTTACAATAGCCAGGTCATGGAAGCAACCTAAATGCCCATTGACAGACGAATGGATAAAGAAGATGTGGTACATATATACAATGGAATATTGCTCAGCCATAAAAAGGAACGAAATTGGGTCATTTGTTGAGACGTGGATGGATCTAGAGACTGTCATACAGAGTGAAGTAAGTCAGAAAGAGAAAAACAAATATCGTATATTAACGCATATATGTGGAACCTAGAAAAATGGTACAGATGAACCGGTTTGCAGGGCAGAAATTGAGACACGGATGTAGAGAACAAATGTATGGACACCAAGGGGGGAAAGCGGCGGGGGTGTGTGGGTGGTGGTGTGATGAATTGGGCAATTGGGATTGACATGTATACACTGATGCGTATAAAATTGATGGCTAATAAGGACCTGCTATATAAAAAAAAAAATAAAATTAAATTAAAAAAAAAAAAGAAACTCTATTCCCCACTATCTTCTCTCCTCTCCATGTTGGACAGGCTGCTAACTTGCAGTGAGAGTTACTGGTGCCCTTGAACCAACCACCTTTTCAGTTTTCATCTGTTCTAGGTAGAGCTTAGAGGTTTACGCAGTGAAAGGAAGATGGAAAGATTTGGTGAGTCGTTCCAGACGTTCCCTTTTTAGTTCTGTGAATATACACAAGGGAAAGACGGCGCAATCCGAAGTCCAGTTTTAATGGCGTATGTCTTTAGTTTGATGACAGACTGAATTTGCCTCTAGGTTTTCTGTCTTCTTTGTTCATCAGGGATTCCAATGCTGAAGATCGTGTTTGCGGGCCATGAGTACCTCTCTTTAATATCCGTCCCCTTGCTGATCTACCACCCGGTGCAGATCCTTCTGGGAAGTGTGTTGGTGCCAACAATAAAGTCTTGGATGGTGTCAAGGCAGAAGGTGAGACTCTAGAAGAATCTTATTTGGATCCAAGTCAGATTGAAATGCTCTTTCTGAATCTTAGCTGTTCATATGCTTTAACTTTTGCACATATAGCCTTGTTCTCAAGTACACATTTTCTTAACTAAATACGATAGCAATGACGCATTAATCCAATTCAATTTGAACAAGAGGATTGAGGGCTAATTGTTCTATATTGTTATAACAGCACGATGATACTTAAAAGGTAGTTTTTAAAAGCCCTTTTTAATTTGCTCATATTGAAGGGCATATTGCAGTGGATTAAAGTTTCAGTAAATATACTCAAAATATATGTGCCCCTCTGCTCGGGTGTCCACCATCTTTGCCCACCTGATCATTCGTATGTGTCCTGATTTCACATGCCTTTCTAAATACGATAGCACCTGGATTTATCCAGAGTGTCTACTTTATTTTTAATTTTCCAGACACATAATAACTTCTTTGTACTATGCGTTTGGGAATTAAAAAATAAAATTTCAGTAGCAAAGGAGGCCACACAAGGATGTCAATTTCACCACACTTGGCTCAGAAGTCTTGTTACTTATTTGATATTTGTGGATTGGATTTTCTAAATTATCAGCCAAAATAAAATAAACTGAGTGACTCATACAAAATTTAGATGCAGCACATACCACAGAAGTGCCCATAGAGCTGGCTTCTTCCCAGTGGCTCAGACTTTGCAAGACTTCTTTCGCCCGCTCACAAGGTGGCAAGGAGATAGCCAGTGACAGAGCACTGTGTGTCGTGTCCTTAGTGTCCTGAAAACGGAATAGCCCCACTACAGCCTGTTAAGCTCTGTGTTATGCTAAGCATGTGCCAGCCTTCACCAGCTTCGGAGAGTAGGCCCTGGAGCTGTCCTGCCAGCTCTGCCACCCTACCCCCGTGTGACCCTGGCCATGTTACTTCACGTCTCTGTACCTCAGTCTCTGCCACACTAAGATTCATGATAACATCTACTCTTTAGAGTTGTGGAGGATTACGTGGCAGGTACTTGACAAAAGCTATCTGATATAATCACTGTTATCATCACTGATGTTCCTGATTTTCTACAACACTGTTTGTAGCAGGCTCTGCTGTCCCCATTGAACACGTAGGAACTAGGCCCAGAGAGTTGAGCAACTTGCCCAGGGTTACGGGGGTGGGTTTACTCAGTGCTAGAGTTGGGACTTGAACCCTGGTCTATGTGTCCCCCAAAATCTTTCCCCTACACCACAACGATGCTCCAAACAGAAATACAAGATTGCTTTTGTTTAATTTTTGGTATTGAAGTACAGTTAATTTACAATGTTGTGTTAGTTTCAAGCGTACAGCAAAGTGATTGTTATATATATAAGAATATATATAAGAATAAAGATATATAGGAATATGTATATATTCTTTTTCAGATTCTTTTCCATTATAGGTTATTACAAGATATTGAGTATAGTTCCCTGTGCTAGACAGTAGGTCCTTGTTGTTTATCCATTTTATATATAGGAGAATGTATATGTTAATCCCAGACTTTCCTAATTTATCTCTCCCCCCACCACCCCCAAGATTGCTTTCAGAAGGAGAGCCCTAGGTCCCCAGAATTCTGCCTGAGAAGGTAGCCCTCCAGCACCTTCCCTCCTCTTGTTATTGAACAAAATGTTAGCAAACACCATTCTGTGCTGGGGACCACTCGAGGCTGGGGTCTTCCCACTCGGAATTGGTACAGGAGCAGTTTAGTAATTTTCTTTCTTTTACTATTTATCCCCTTTGAAAACTTCATTTGTATGTACGCTCGTGTTTAACAACGTGTATGTGCATGATAGACCAGAATTTATACATATAAATTTTGACAAAGAATGAAGAAAATTATTTGAAAATCCTAATACTCCATCAATAATATACAGTCATAGTGAACGGCAAATTAATCAGAATGAAGTTTTCTTCTAAATGTTTAAAAGCTCCGGGATTTATCCTGCAGAGTAACAGGAGCATTTGCAAAAGGGAGACTACACTGGGCGCTGTTTATTTTTCCCTTTGCACAGAAACCCCTCCAAACCAGGGGGCCACTGGCTAATGTAGAATAATCCAGAAGGCCTGGAATATTTAGCCATTCCCACCTGGCCACAAAAACAAAGTGTCCATCGTAAGGGTATCCTTGAGTGTCTCCTCTGCTTTACAGACAATACTGACTGAGACCCACAGCCACCATCTAGTGCACAGCAGACGGGATGAATAGCCATGCCAGGCGCGGGGGAGATGCCAGATTCCGCAGGCCAGTGAGGTGGGCGGGTGATTTATTTGGATCCAGGGGTTTGGATCATGGGTTATATAATGCTATCTAGGCGGGCCTCTTCTTCCTTCTCGTAGCATAAATTATCTGGTGTTAATTGATGCTCTCACATTGCTCGTGGATACCGTCCAACTCTGATGTCATGTTTTCCTTTCTCGTAGGGAGTGAAGTTGACGAGGCCAACAGTATAAGGAAGGAGGTGGTCTTTCCACAGCGATGTATATACGTACAGGGTTGTACATACAAACAGTTCTGAAGACGTGTATTTGTGAACGTTGCTTCAATGCATATTTTATTTTTTTACACAAAAAATATGACATAACTGTTTAAGTGCCTTAAAATGGATTTAACGAGAGCGTTATTTCCAAAACCTACTTTGTTGGTTACTGCCAGGGGTGGTTCAGTATTTTGGAGTTGTTCTTTTTTTTTTTTTTTTTTTCCTAACACGGGAAACAGTCATCATAAGTGACAAAAAGCAAACACGTTTTCCTCGTACCACCTTCTGTGCAATACAGCTCTCTATCAGCTACTGTACTGTTTGGAATGAGGTCACACCATCAGGAAAATGCCCTTCTCATGACAGTGAAAATTTCCAAAGTCGACAGTGAAAATTTCCAAAGTCTTATTCTCGGATACTTTGATTTCCCGTGTGATTCTTTTTTTCTGCAACTGTGACATGCCTCTTCCTTATCAACTCAGCAGGGGTCATAGATTGAATAGATGCTGAAAAGCATAAGTCATCTGCATTTCTTGACATCAGTTTTTAAGACATTCCTTCAAATAGTTTCCACTCAGAAATTCCTCAGTTCCATTACAAGAGATTGTGGTGTTCTATGTCTTAAATTTATTATAAGCTGCTTCAAAGAAAGGGCCTGATGTTTGAGTTATGAGTCAAAGTACGTGCAGTTTTCAGATAAACTACAGGATTTAGGTTTCAGGATTTTTAAAATTGTATTTCAAATGTTTTTCGTTTTCCTTCCATTATTTCTTTCTTACCTGTTTTCCAGCACACTTGCAAACTCATAACAAACAAATGTGAGACCCAAAAACGTTACAATTAGTTCGAGAGCAGCAACAATTAATGATGGATTATTTCACATTCCATAAAGGAGACCAAAATTTGTTTCCTGTTACACAGATGTGCTGAGCACAAATTTCCCCTTTTAACCAGAAGCAGCCTGTTACATCTTTGAATTAAGAACACTTAAGGCATTTGAGACAAGTTATTAATGAGAATTTCCTTGGCAGATTTGACAAATGTTTGCAACATTTTAAAAAAAAAAATTAAATCACATTGCTCTTACAAATAAATGAAAATATAAAGGTCATAGAGGCAAACAAATGTTACATATACACGTTCTGTCTAGCTAGATGGAAAGAAAAATAGACACAGAAGATGCAAAACCATTCATCAACCAAAACATCAAGTAAAATTAGCTCCCAATTGGGCATCAGCTTGCCATGGAGTATCCAATATTTGCTTCTACTATGTCTGGAAGAGCTTTCACGACCCAAATAGAGAATAAAGCAATGTATAGAAATAAGGGAACACTTTTTCTGTTTCCTGCACACCATTCTGTCACATCCTCTCTACATGTCTTTTCGTGATTTGACAGATGATATTGGCATCATGAGTCACACCATATCTTCAGCCGCTGTTTTGTTGTTTTATCAACAACAAAAAATCATTCCTTAGAAACTCACCATGTTTATCAGTATCATAAATTTACATTATTGTTACTACCAGCTCCCATCTTGTGTTACTTCTGACTCATTTCAATGTCACTGAACCTCATAAATTTCGTAAGAGTTAGCCTGGGTGTAAGTTTTAAGGCTAGTGCCAGACCCTGCAAAAAGCTATGCTAAACAGGCTGTTTGGCAAGAATTCCTATTGTCAAGAATTTCACTTGTGTCTAAAACTACAGTAATTTTGCTTGATACTTTTGATGCTTACATATGGAGCACAGAAAGGTTTTCATGTTTTGTTCCTACAAGCTTCTTTGAATTTCAGAGTGAATGCAATTGTCTGTCTGAGCTATCATAAAAATCTTCTCCCTAGCATTAGAATACTGATTTTTTTCCCCCAACTTATCTACCTCTATTATCTAACACCTATAGTAGGTGTGACTATGGGATAAAATTCAACTGAAAATGATATAACATTTTACCTTTTGCTTTAAAAAAACTGTGTTCTGTTTTCAAATAATCTTCTTTACATAGTGAATTTTGGTGGCTTTATTGATATGTGTATACCTATTTCTTTTTTTACACAAATGCTGTGCATATTTTTCCATAAAGGACAAAAAATAAAATCAAAATATATTTTTAATTCATGCTTATTGGGGTTTAATTATTCATATCTTAAAATATGTTACATCTATGCTCTATCTCTTTTATGCATTTGTTTTGTCTGAATGTATTTATGAAAGAAATACGTTAGATTATATTTACGTTTGCTTGTTTTTCCACCTGGATTTTTTTTAATGGTTGTTATGAAATTTGATTTTTTAAATGGATGCGAATGTTCATCATTTCATGTGCTCTTTTCTAAGTTTTAAAATTTTGTGGGTTCTTCTTTTTATTCTTCCCTCTTCTGGTTAAAACTAACACACCCCTGGCTAATGTTCAGTGTTTCTTTATGCTAAATACCAAATTTTTTCAAAAGGATTGGTAAAGTAACGAAATGGATTATTTATGATGAATGGAAGATGGACATAATTCTATGATTAAACAAAGATGTTTCAGAAATCACAAGAGAACCTGCGGCTTATTTTTAACCTGATTTCAGATATACACTCATAATGCCTTCCAAGTATCTGTACATTTCTTTTAATTCATTCCAGTCCTCTTATACTATTTGTGGTTAGCGGGACATAAGTTTCATAGTCTTCCCAGGTATCCATCTCAATACTCCCACCACGCCATAACGTTAAAATTCAGAACTAGCCCTTGCTGGTTAGAGATTTTCTTAGCATCAGGGTTGAGGACCAAAAGAGAAACATACCCAACAGAAGGGACAGAACATAGGTGATCTGAGCTTTAGCCACCTGGTCAATTTTTTCAGGGATAGAAATATGAACCCTTAGAATGCAGAATGCCTTTTCCAAACCCTGAATTTCTTCATGGGTACGTTCCCTTTTGTAGAATTCCATACCTTTGTGTTCTCATTTTGCTGTCTTGACTTAGCAAGCATCTTCTCCCTGGAAGGCTGACAGAAATGTCACCTCGTCCAGGAAGCTTTCCTGCTCCCCCAGTCAGTTCTAGACTTACTCCCTGTGACGTGCCCTTAGAACAAGTCCCTCAAGTCTTCCAAAACCTTTGCTTGTCTAATCATCCCTTTACATTCCTGTCTCCTCCAATGTGGTCCACATTTGTTTTCCTCCTGTGCCTAGCACAGTGCCTGACTCAGATTAATAACCAAAAAAAAAACAAAACAAAAAACTTTCCAAACTGTGATCTTAATAGGTAAGACACGAACCTTCATAATTATGAAAGCTCTTCCCTACATAGAGATCATTACTCAGTTACAAGAAAAACTGATTTTTTTTGCTACTATTCCTAGCTAGCCTGAGGGAAACTGTGAAGTCACATTGTGCTGCTGAGAGAAATGCATGGCTTCATAACTGTGTAAATACTAGCTCTCCAAGTTGAAGCTGCAGATGTGATATGCAAATAACTTTCACCTTTTATATTTTGACAGAACAATAAACCCTCAATAATTCAGGCTAAATCAGCTTGGGTTGATCTGAATTAGTGAATACTTTATATGCATAAAAAATAAAGGGTTTTCCTTATCGGAATTCTGACATACTTACTATGAAGACTAGATACAAATTAGGATTATCGTCATATTATTGGTTTATGTAGATACATATGAAAGGTCTTATAAGAGTACTCTCTTTAGCAAAGCAGCTAATCTTATTTACACTGTAAGACAGTTTCTCAAATGTGAGTAAAATACTAACCTCATGTAAAGGGAAAACAATTTCTCATAGACCCTGGAGAACTTGTCTACAGAGCCAATGATGAGAAACTGTATTAAACATTAAACGTCACTCTAACGATCGGTTGGTGCCAATGTGCTTGTAAACACAGGTGCAGATGAGAGCACTGAAATCGCAGGGCTGAGCTGAGTCACAGGGGGTCACCCAGAAGATGCCCACAGGCCTCTCCAGACCCCCCTCCTCCACCGAACTCTCCAGCATCTGAGACTCCACCACCCACACATGGAATTCCATTCCAGTTCCTTGATTTCTACCAAAGTCTGGACACACTGAGTTTGGGGGGATAGAGAAACTTAAAATGGAACGTTAGGAAAAAAATGGAATGTTAGACATCCTGTTCCCACCAACCTCCCAGCCACCCTCCCACCTGGAATTTCTCACTGACCACCCTTCCCCGTAACCCCATCTACCTGCCCTGTTACCAGCTCTTCCTCTCCCCTCGCTCTCTTCTCCCTTCTCTCCCCAACCCCCAAGTTCACAGAAGTTCAGCCACCTCTTTGTTCATTCTCTGACTTCCTGAACTTGCCCTGGGGCCAACGGCTATATAACCTAACAGAAACTTCCTCATTTCGACTTTCCTCTCATTTCGCCAACTGGGTGTTGGAATGAGGCAACATGAGGATTCGTGTATGTCCTGGCTGAGCTGTAGCCCAAACGTCTGGGAGGAGATGGAAAAGGAGCTGTGACTTCTCTCTACACTCGCAAAACAGGCGAAGTTTGTGAATGGGTAATTTATACAAAATGGATAATAGATGTATTTTTAAATATTCAGTCTTACCAGAGATCAGGGAAATATACGTTTAAATGAGATACTATTTTTCACCTATGAGATTGACAAAAAGTTGAAAGTTGGATAATATTCAAATATTGATAAGGGTTTGGGGAGAGGGACTTCATGCCCTTCTAGTTGGAACATAAACGGGGATGGAATTTTCTGGAGGGCTATTTAGCTGTACCATCGAAAGCTTAAATATACGTGTTCTTCAGCCCAGATCTTTGGCTTCTGTGAATCCAGAAATAGATAAGTGCCCTAGAATCTACTGACAAGGACATTTCAGAACATTGATAAGGCTGAAAGGCCACCCAAATTCCCCAACTCAAGGAAATGTTTAAACACTCAATGGTATGTTCTTATCGTAGAACATTATTTAGGCATTAAAAGAAATGAGGGTTACTGTGTAATAACAATATATTGTTGAGTGGGAAGAAGAACAAATTTCAGGGAAGAATATGCATTTTGTCATACTATTTTTATATATCCTATTTTTCCATTAGTTAAAATATATGTTACATATGTGTAGGGATACTCCATACATAAAAAATGTTTAGAGGTATAATTATAAGTAACATTATTGAGCTTTTTCTTTAGGCCTGGCACTATTTCATGCACTGTACATTATTTCATCTAACCCTCTCAACAACTCTATGAGGTAGGTGGTATTATCCCCATTTTACAGATGAGAAACTGAGTCCCAGACTAAGTGGCTTGCCAAGGCCACAAATTTAAGAAGTGGGCACATTTTAACCACTCTTAGACTACTTAACAGTGATGATTCCTAGGACCAGGAATGCAGAGGTGTTCATACTTTTAATTGTACCTTTTCTTTTAGCCACACTTTGGAAGAGTTCTAACAAGCATAAAGCACAAACTGGGGCTACTTCTGCTACTTCTTGAGCGAACGGCATAATTCATTCCTGAGCCGTGGCGCACTCGTCAAGCAAAACCTTTTTTGGTTGAGAAAGATGGGCCTCTAGGCACATCCTAGGGGGGTAAGGGCCGGACAAGGGAATCTTGACTGTCCCATGCATTGAGGTGAGAGGAATTTTGAGTCGGAGTCAACAGCATGGGAGAGGGGGCTGAGAGGTCCAAAAACTAGAAGAAGAGGAACCAGAGAGAAAGTGTGCCAAAGAGAAAAGACAGTCCAGTGGGAAATGTGTGATGGCCTAAGTGATAGTGGTGGTGGTGGTTAATTATCATTATCATCATTTTTATCTTTTTCCAGCTTTATTGAGGTATAATTGACAAATAAAATTGTAAGCTATCTGAAGTGTACAAGTGATGATCCAATATACACATACATTGTGAAAGTATTCCCACAATTAATGAACACACCCCTCACCTCACACAGTTACTTGTGTGTGTGTGTGAGGATGCTTAATACAGTCTCTTAGCGAATTTCCATTATATGATACAGTTATCACCTACAGTCACCACGATGTCCATCAGATCCTCAGACCTTATTCTTCTTGTAACTGAAAGTTTGTACCCTTTTACCAACCTCTTCTCATTCCCACACCCCCAGCCCCTGGCGACCACTATTCTACTCTCTGCTTCTATGAGTTCTACTTTTTTCTTTTTAAGATTCCACATATAAGTGATACCATGCAGTCTTTCTCTGTCTCTTTCTGGTTTATTTCACTTAGCATAATGCCCACCAGGTTCATCCATGTTGTCACAAATGGCCGGATTTCCTTCTTTTTAAAGGCTGAATAATATTTCATTGTGTATATATACCACATTTTCTTCATCCATTCATCTGTCGATGGACATTTAGGGGCATTGTCAGATGCACCATGTGTGAGATGGTGAGAGCAGTGGGTCCCAGGGTAGGAAGTTGCCGTAAACATTCAGCGGTGGATGAGCTCTAGCTACGTTGGCAAAACCAGCCAGGGAGGCCACACTGACAGCAGTGCTGTCGGTGAACACCTAGCATCAGGGTCTAGAATGGCCACTAGGGATCCCAAATCAATGTGGTTGTAAGGATTTCTAGTCTGGAATAGCCAGTAACAAGGGAACGACCCATGTCTAGGGCTGAGGCCAAGACTTGTTTCCTCCGTGTGTGGTCTTTTCCTATCAGTGGACTCCGAGGCCTGGCATGTGTCAGAAACCCTAGGCTCCTTCCTGCCAATTCTCTGGAATTTCTGAGTTGTGGGGCCTTTGAGTCACTCCAGTGAAGAGAAAACAACACCCTTTATGAAAACCTTGGTTGCAGAGTTCAGGTAGAGTTCAGAATCATTGCTAGTTTCTAGAATTTTAGAATATGAGAAAATAAGATCTTGCAGGGGGCATATAGTTTCTGAGGTTCAGCAGAGTCTACTTGGTGGTTAGCAGTGTGGACTCTGGAATCAGGAAAATCTGAGTTCAAATCCCAGCTCCACCATGTAAGCGTTGTGAGGCTTGCACTCACTACAGATCTTTTTCGTCTTGGTTTCCTTATCTGTACATCGCCGATAATAATGGTACATATCCTCCTAGGAATGTTGAAATAATTAAATGAAAAACTGCAGTAAAGAACCTAGTATTGACCTGGGGGGCAGAGGGATTTTCACACCTTGGCTACTGTGAGTAATGCTGCAATGAACACGGAGGTACAGGTATCTGTTTGAGTTAGTGATTTTGTTTCATTTGGATATATAACCGGAAGTGGGATTACTGGATCATATAGTAGTTCTGTTTTTAATTTCTTGAGGAACCGCCATACTGTTCTCCACAGTGGCTGCTTCTGCAGTTTTAAAGCACCTGCTGCCCATCACCCCCCAACAAACAAACTTTTAGTACAAGTCTGTTTTTACAGCAGATATTTTTGTTCATTTGGAAGAAAATGAAGTAAAAGTTTCAACATCCACCAGGAAGTTATATAGGGGAGAAAAATAACATTCCAGTAATACAGACACCAAGTCACAAGCAGGAATTCTGTGCATGAGATGATAAAAATGGAAACTCCTGGAAATCTTGGGAGGTGTAGAATGCTTCCCACAGAACGTGGAATTCATTTTCAAACCATTATATCTAAATATAAATTAATATGTATTCAGATGGACTGGGGATTGCAACAACCATAACTAATATTCAGTGCTCTGATCTGTGGCACTTGCCAATTTCTGAGGTGTAAACAGTCCCACCCTTGCCAATTTCAAGCTACCAGCAAGCTGTTCCTGAGTTGGCATCGGGAAAGGATGCCCTCGACTGGCTCTCAGGAGATGATACAAGCCAACTCCAGCCTACCTCTGACCCCCAGGTCGATACTAGGTTCTTTATTCCAGTTTTTCATTTAATTATTTCAACATTCCTAGGAGGATATGTACCATTATTATCGGCGATGTACAGATAAGGAAACCAAGACGAAAAAGATCTGTAGTGAGTGCAAGCCTCACAATGCTTACATGGTGGAGCTGGGATTTGAACTCAGATTTTCCTGATTCCAGAGTCCACACTGCTAACCACTAAGTAGACTCTTCTGCACCTCGGAAACTACATGCCCCCTGCAAGATCTTATTTTCTCATATTCTAAAATTCTAGAAACTAGCAATGATTCTGAACTCTACCTGAACTCTGCAACCAAGGTTTTCATAAAGGGTGTTGTTTTCTCTTCACTGGAGTGACTCAAAGGCCCCACAACTCAGAAATTCCAGAGAATTGGCAGGAAGGAGCCTAGGGTTTCTGACACATGCCAGGCCTCGGAGTCCACTGATAGGAAAAGACCACACACGGAGGAAACAAGTCTTGGCCTCAGCCCTAGACATGGGTCGTTCCCTTGTTACTGGCTATTCCAGACTAGAAATCCTTACAACCACATTGATTTGGGATCCCTAGTGGCCATTCTAGACCCTGATGCTAGGTGTTCACCGAGAGCACTGCTGTCAGTGCGGCCTCCCGGGCTGGTTTTGCCAACGTAGCTAGAGCTCATCCACCGCTAAATGTTTACGGCAACTTCCTACCCTGGGACCCACTGCTCTCACCATCTCACACATGGTGCGTCTGACAATGCCCCTTCCCCTCCGCAGCCACGCCATCTCCACATCAAAGAGCACCTCTGTACCTGTGCACGTTGAAGACGGGGCAGAATACCATCTGTATCACTTCTCTGCTCATGAAGCCAAAGTGAAAAGCGTGTAATGCCACAGGTTTGTTATTAGGAATGAATGAGAGAATCCTTGCAAATGGCTTGTCACAGTGTCTGGCACTTGGTAAGAACCCAATCAGTGACAGCTATTGTTATGGTTCCACAGGGATGGGACCTGGGTAAACCGTATCGGATGTATGGGGTCAGCTGTCAAGGTCTATTCTGCGTGACTTCTAATCTATGCAAAAAATCTATTAGGCAGTCCATTAAATGTCACCAATCAAGTCAGGACCTGACCAGGGCATGAGTGCCTACTTCATCAGTTAATGAAGACACCTGATCCTGAATTGCAAGACGACTGCAGCCATCCCTGGCCTCCAGCAGGAACTGAAAGACCTTTCCAGCCCACCATTGCTGCCTGGGTCTTGCCTTTTTCTACTTACTCCAAAGAACTCCAAGCAGAAATTTTGCCCAACTCCCCAAAAAGCACTGAGTCAGGCTGAGATCCACCTGATAATGCAGCTGACAGAGCTGCCCCATACGGACCCTGATTTGCTAACGCCCGGCTGATCTGAGTTCCAACTGTACAGCTGCTCCAGGTCTGCCCCCTGTGACCACAGTCCTCTTGGGCAGCCACTCAGTTCCACCTCGTCAGGTGCTCCCGTGGCCCTGGAGCATCTGGGTGTCCCGCTCACAGGCCCCCTTCCCACTCACACCTTTAATGTTGACATTTCCAGGCATCCTGGTCTCCGATCTTTCTTCCCACCCCCTATGCACTCCGACTGGGAGCCTGTGGGCCACTCTCGCAGCGCCAGCCACCACTGTAACTCAGCCAGAGCTCCCAGTCCTGTAGCCCTGAGCTCACATTTCCAATTGCATTTGGAGACCACCCATCCCCGCCACTCCCCCCCCACCCCCGCCCCGGGCATCCTCAAGGCACTCCTGGCCCTGAAGGAAAAGTCAGTAACATCTTTCCCTACACACTGTCCTCCACAACCAGCTTCCTGGCTTGTCATAGCAACCAGGCCTGGGGTCCTCCCTTCAGCCTTCCCATCTCACTCTTCATATTCAGCTAATCACCAGATTCCCTTGATTTTATCTGCAAAACCTCTCCTTAATCTCGACTGTCTTGTCCACTGGGCTGCTGTCATTTACTATTCTTTTTTCCTCCAGTAAAGCCTTCTCCAAAGCAGGAAGCCCTTGCTGACATTTATCAGTCACCTACCAGGTGCTGGGTGCTCTGCTCAATGCTTTACATGAATGATCCCATTTAATCCTTACGAAGATTTTTTATATTGGTGTAATTATTCCCATTTTACAGATTAGAAAGTGGAGGCTCCAAGAGAGAAAATTTCAGATGCCCTAGCTTATAAGTGGCAAAGCCTGGCTTCCCACCTGGGCGCTGACCTGGCCAGCACCTGTGCTTCCCTCCCCCTCTGCAATGTTGACTCCTGATCTGTAGGCTCCAGCTGTGTCCCCTAAACCCGCTACCCCTACAGTGAGACACGGCCCTTGGTTTTCAAATGTGTACTGAATTTCTTCATTTGTTTATTGATTACCCATCAGATTGTGCCAAATCATTTTTGTCCACATGCCTCTCTCCCTCTAAATGATTCATTCCTTCAATGGGGACCTTGTCTTGTTTATCTTTGTAACCCTGATAACTAGAAGAATGCTTGCCTGATAGCAGGAATCCCAATAAATGTTTATTGAAGGATGGGTTGGCCCTTACTGTCCCCCAGGTTGCTTTTCTGATTCTGGAGGAGACATCTTCAGATTATAAAACACTATTTTTGGAGAGTGGCATGTGACTCAATTATCATTCAGTGAATGGGAATCATCATGTTAATCAACCTATGAATGCTCCTGAAAGGACTTTTTTTTTTTCATGAAAACTACCAGCAAAAAAAAAAAAAATATGATGACAATGTTGACCTCAGAGTAGTTGAGACCCAGAGCATCTAGGCCTCAGTACCCCTCAGATGTACATTTCTTGCTGTAGCCTTTGCTGTGGAGGCCAGCTCTATATGCATGCAAAGGTCCTGAGGTCAGGATCAGGCACCCAGCCTGGGAAGAGTACGTGGCTTTTGGGCCCAGGCTAATCAAGGTGGCCCCACCCCTCTGCCCTCCAACTGCCTTCCATCTCCCGCCCCCCCCAGGATAGAAATGCACCCCTGCTTGCCCTCCTGGGACATTAACCGCGCAGCCCCAAATGCTAAGTTAGGATCCAACCAAAACTCAACTGGATGAGGAGAACACAGGAGCAGAGGAACAGAGAGCACAGGGCCAGGCAGAGGCAGGCCAGTTATTGCAAGGGGAGCCCTGCATCGGGGCCTTTTACCTCGGGGTCACTGGTTCAAATCCAGCCAGGCCTCGCCTGGCAGAAAATCATTAGCGGCTCTGTGTCAGGCTGCTTGACAGATGGAAAATGAGTTTCCGTCACCATCCAGCAGGCAAGGGTCCACATCACACTTGGCACTAAGCAGCCCTGGACTCTGTGGAGATGGAGGAGAAGCCATGCGACCGGCCCCCGGCCCTGGCAGGTCTCTGAGGCCAGGCCAGCCCGTGTCTCAGCAACCTCCGCTCGGGGGGCCTGACAGCTCTCTCATCTCACCCCCTTCATGAGCACTTTATTAATCTAGGTTTGTTTTTTCCCTCTGAGGCCATTGTTTAGAAAGTAGTCAGAAGTAATGGGACAACTGAGAAAATCTGATTCTGCAGCATCAAAAGAAAAGCAGCCAAAATCACAGCAGAAAAACACCGAAAAGACATTTTTATCCTTGGCCGCTGCGCAGTGCGGGGCTGGGCGGCTGAACGCGTCCCCGAAAGGTGTGAGTTACAGGGCAGGGGAGGCAGGGACAGTGGCTTCACCACTAGCTCCCTGGATGAGGAGCACGGGGGACAATCCTCTCTAAGAGTATTTTATTTTCGCCTCTCTTCTTCCCTCGTAGAACTATCTAAGCCACCAGCCTAAAAGCATCTGAAGCTAAGAAAGACCCGTCCTCCCTTTCTGGGCACAGACAGGCCCTGCCAGACTCTCGGAAGACAGTCTATGGAACGCCCACAGACTGGACTCTCCTCACCACCAAGGGGGAGGAATTCCCACCCACCCTGGATTGTTCTGGCAAATGCACAGTGCGGTCTGACTCGCTGCAAACTTCTAAACCCCTCCTCTTCGCCGGGTGGTGAAACCTAGAGCAGCGAGCATCCCCGGTCTGGGCCTCGGAGAGTTTCCCGGTCCGAGCTGCACTTCCTCTAACCCCTCCCGGACGGCTGCAGTGTGGCCCCTCCTGGGTCATCCCAGGAGCGCCCAGTCCTCCCAAGACTCCGGGGCTCCGAATAGAAGGCGCCCCCTTGGGCTGTTGAGGAACAACCTCGCCAGTTCGCCGTCCGCATCCCCTTGGCCGGCAGGGGGCAGACCGCACCCACCGCCCCTTCTGCCGACCCGCGGCGGCTGCAGCGCAGGGGATGGGCCCGGAGGATGCGAACCATGGGTCCCGCGCCTCCGGAGCTCACCTGGCTTTGGGAAACCCGGCCAAGGTGTGTGGAGGGACCTTCTGAGCCACCTGTAAGAGCCACGAACCAGGAAATGCACTGCCACATTTCTGTGCCCGGAGAAACCCATTACCTCCTCCTCTCCGGGTCCCTCCAGCCCTGCTTGTTAGGACAGGAGCCTGTGGTTCCTAGACCTGCGCTTGACCTCACCCTTTGTTTGGATGAATCGAGAAAAGACCAGAGTTCGGGACCACTCGCAGCAGACCAGAGCCTCTGCTCTCCCTTCTCTCACTCCCCCAATCCTCCTACCCAACCCCTCTCGCGGGGTCCTGAAGCAGAAAGTAGCCCCCAGGTTCCCAATTTGCGTTTTCATTCTGTTGCCAGGCTTTTAGACACCTTGGTATTATCAAATGGAGACAACCTACTGTGTCTGTTTCTGTTCACAGGAATCAACAGTTTTAATATAGATTCCCGGCGGCATCCGAATGTCGGGGGCGGGGGGATCCATCTGCATGCGCAGTCGCTGTTACGGCAGATGGTGTCGCTCGCCCTGACAAACTGGACAGGGGCTGGTTTTCACAGCTGCATGAGTGTGAGTGTGTGTGTGTGTGTGCTCGCACGCGTGCACCTGTGTGTTTAGTTATAAACTAATACGTGCTCACGGAAAGAAGTCCAGAATGGGGCCAAGGGAAAGCCGATCTGCCGAGCACACTTTGGGAACCACTGCCCAGAGCCCTTCTGTGCTCTTTGCCTCTCCGACTTTCTCTACCGCCCTAGCCCGTAGGCCATAGGGGAGCTCTTCAGGAGTCACTGCGGCCACCTTGCTTCTTGAGAACCCTACTTGCAAATGCAGCCTCCCTCCAGACAGAGGAACTAGAGAGCAAGAAGCCTGCAGTGCAAACCCCTGGACAGAGAGAAGGCTTCTGAGGATTGCTGTCTGCCCTTGTGGGATTGCACAGATGGGGCCAAGGTCAGCGGGGGGATGACCAAGGAGTGGACGGATGTCTGCCTTCCTGCCTGGAGGAACCTGGAGCAAGCTGTGGTCTTGGGCACCCGGCCTACCCTGATCGACCCGGGATGCCCCGAGGAAGGGGCACCCCCTGCTGGCCCCGCCCAGACCGACAGGAGCTGTGACTACGGGGGGGGGGGGGGGGGGGGATGGCCACGTGGACAAAGGAAGCAGCTGCCTTTGTACTTCTCCCTTCCTTCTCTAGCTGTGCTTCTGGAAGAACGAGGAACTGTTCATTCTGGAAGAATGGAACGGTTCCAAGGAAGTCAAAGACTTGCCTTGACATTTGGAGAGCCTGTTTTTTGAGGAAGAGCAAGAAGCAGCGGCAGGTTCACACCTAGCGCTGAGCTTGGCACACGGCGCATGCTTAGTAAAACGTTACAGCTGAAACTAAACTGCCTCTACCCCGGGCTCCGTGCCGCTGCTGTGTGCCCTTGCTCCTCCCTGAGTCTAGTTTCCGTCTGTGAAACGGGATGTTGATGGTAATACCCACCTCAAAGAGCTGATTCCAGGATGAAATGAGGTCACTCACATGAGTGAATAATGTCAACTCTAAAAGGTGACAGAAATGTCAGGGATGGGAAAGTTGAATGCTGTGTATCAAATATGCTCCAGAATTAAAGTTATAGTGGCTAAAAATCAGTCCTAATATATTCATTGACATTCTTCTATTCACTGAGTACGAACTTTAAGCTGTAAGAATAATCTCCTGTCCTCCACCCCTACCCCACCAGCGGAACTCAGTGAAGCTATTTTCTTTTTGGGTGGGAAAAAAAAATTTTTTTTTTTTCCTAAATTGGGCTGTGTGCAGAATAAAGGCCTCCCACCACGGCCCCGGACAGCCCTGGCTGCACAAAATGTGCACAGCATCCTCCTAGCACCAAGGCTTGCTCTTATTTACACTTATTTACATATCAAGCCAGATCTCCATGGCTGCCTGCCCGGAAGCCCTATTTTTAATTGTTTGACGCTCCAGCCACCCCTCTGACCCTTCCTGGCACTTTTCTGAGGATTTCTGGCCACTGCTGGCTCATGAGGGAAGGCCCCCAACCAAACCAGAGGCTCCCAAATTCAGCATCTTTAAGCCCCTTTCCAAGGGGATTCTCCAGGCAGGCCAGGGGTGGCCCCCTATAGCGTGGAGGGGATTTGGGCCGTGGCCCGGGGGTTGAGGGAGGGGGGCGGGGGTGGTCAGCGGCATCCCATGTGGACAAAAGGACAGAAGACAAGGGTAGCAGCTGCCTGTGGGCTCTCCAGCTTCCTTCTCTAGCTGTCCTTCTGGAAGGATCAGGAATAGTTCCAAGGCAAAGCAAAGGGCTTGCCCTGAAATTTAGACTGGGCTGCCGGTGGTTTTTTTTCCCCCTTCTTTTTACAAACAGCATTTCCTAGACAGAGCAATAAAATATATATTTATAAATATTTTCCAAGAGTGCCCTCTAGTGGAAATCTGAAGGCAGTGGCACGTGTTACAAATTGAAGTGACTTGGCTCCCAAACTCCTGAATAAAAATAAAGCACCTTCCACCCAGACCTTCTTCACACGTGACCTGAAAACAGAGCCAGTTTCTTCCACGAGTCCATAAAATGTCACATGGCCTCGATTGGAAATGAAGGCTGCCTTAAGTCTTTAAAAGGAAATGGTGCTCCACTTTTAGAACTGGAAATTACACACAGTGTTCAGGAACTTTCCGTGCAGGGAAGTGTGTGGAAGGGGACAATGGGAGAGATCCCTGGGTTGTATTCCTAGGCTGCGCCTGGGTTGCTGGCCGACGGCTTTTATTTTGGCTGCGGAGGGAGCCAAGGCTGCAATAACGTCCAGCCCCAAGGGCCACACACACTGCTGGGTTTTTACCTTGGAGGATGTGGGACAATGAGTCATTTGTGCCTCTTCCTGGTTCTTCCTGGCCAAGGTCAGCTTTCCCACTGGAACCAAGCAGCCTGGCGCAGAGCCCGAGCCGTCTGGAGCCTTCCACTGGTGCCGAGCCCAGGAGCGGGTGTGGCCCCCCCGCCCGCTCCCCCCAGAGGGCCCCAGTTCAGGCTCCGAGGCAGCCCTTGTCCACGTCATAAAACCCCATTCACGCGGCTCAGTTTAGCATGAAGGGCCCCCTGGCGGAGGCCTGAGGAAATCGCCGGCCCTAAAGAAAGCTTCCCTGGCAGAATTTTGTGCGGAGGAAACTCAAAGGGCTTCTGACCATTCCCACTCCCTTTCTGGTCCGCTTTCCAGAGTCAATGAACTTTTCTCCGTTTGGATGGATTCCAATTCATCTTGCAACCATTGCTACCACGAGTAGTCATAAAATAGCTGCCGTTCCTTCCTTTCCCCATTCAAGAAGCATATCTGAGCACCTACTCGGCACCAGGCACTCCGTTCTAGACTCTGACCACCCAGACAGACAAGGTCCTGATCTCATGAAAATTACAGTGTAATTTGGAGATAGATGATACACAAGCAAATATATCATTTTGAGGCTCTGAAGGAAACCAAGAGAGTGTAATGAATAACTGGGGGATCGCGAGATGAAGCGTTTGGGCAGACTGCTCTGAGAAGGTTACATTAAGCATCTATTATGTGCCAGCTGTTTGCTGTGTTAGAGGTTAAGGATACAAAGATAAAAAGACAATGCCGTCTGTACCTTCAAAGATCTCAGAGCGCAACGGTGAAATAATAATTCCACAGGATTCAAACAGTGAGATTTCACAATAGCCCTAAGATTTATTGCTCAAGATAACTCTGCCCAGTAAATTGTGTCATCCTCATTTTATAGATGTGCAGGTCTGAAAGGACTGGCCAGACGTTGTCGAGTTCATCTCAGTAGCACTGTCAAGTTTGGAATTGAGGCCCGTCTTACTCCCAAATAGTGTCTATCTTTCTTTTCCTATGCCCTGTTTCTTGGTGGAAATGGGGAGGTAAACAATGAGATCCCAAGGTCTCTCCCAGCCCGAAGGTTTCGAATGGGCATCCCGCACCGTCTGAAGTGGGTTCACAGTACGCGGCTCCCTGCCTCTCAGCATCTGCTGCAGGACTCCCGCGAGAGTAGAGGAAGGACCCAGACCATACACGGGTTCTAGCTCCAATCAAACGTGTTGCTTCTCTGGCTCTTGACAGTGGTACACAAGCCTGGCAGTTGATGTCAGACTCCCTGGACCTCGGTCCTGCCGAGATGCTGATGAGATGCTCCTGCACCAAACTAACTCAGATCCAAGTCCACACCTGGGGACCCTCCTTAGCTTCCCTTCGCGAGGCTTCTCTCATCCAGCAGCCAAAGGGACAGGTTTCCTGCCTCTGGGAAAAGGTCACTCAACACTTCTGCTGAACTCATCACTGACCGGACCTTGAGCAGGAAGAGGAAGGAAGAAAAGTCCACCGGAAGTGACCCTTGTCTGTTCCTCAGTTGCCGGTGGGGAAAGATTAATGACCCATAGCGGGCTGCCTGCAGATGGTGGTGTGATGGTTTGAGCCTCTTCTCTGAAAGCCATGTTGTCACACCAGGGCTCCTAGGAGAAGAGAGGAAGACAACTGGGCCAACTCCTTGGGTGGTAGGGTTGTTGATTTGCTGTCAACTAAACCACCCACACCCAGAGTCCAACATCTGTGTGTCTGCTTGCACTGGCACAACAAGAGACAAACGTGCCCCCGAGACCATGGCTCTTGGAGGGCTGGGAGGTAACTCCTCTGCACAGATGCCCTACATGGCCTAATTATATGACTTGTTTCTATTACAGAAATGTCGTACTTTACCCACTGTCCTTTCATGTAGTAAATCTATATTCAGTTTCTACTCTGTGCCAGGCACTGTGCTAGATGCCAGAGGATACTGCAGAAAATAAACACACAAGAGTTTGCAGAGTTTATATCCATCAGAATCTAAAGCAGCAGTTCTCAGACCTGGCAGCCCATTGGAGTCACCTGGAAAGCTTTAAAAAATATGGACGTGGGCCCTACTCCTAAGAAGTCTGATTTAATTAGACTGGGATCCTGATGTCAGTGTTTATGTCTGAAGGATTTGGGTCCAGATGGGAGGGTCTCTGAGGGTCTGCGGAGAAGTGTCTAGTCTTTCCAATTGTGCAGTGAATCAGCCTCCCTCCTGGGTTACTTGTGAAGCTGGACCTTTCCCCTATTGCCAGGCTGTGGGAGGGGAAAGCAAGAACACACTCGGGCTCTGTGTCTCCTCCAGAATTCCACTACATCTGTGTGTTTTACTTCTATTTCTTAGTTTCCCACATCGGGAGTCTTTTCTTCTGAAACTAGGACCTTGCCAGTTCAGGTCCTGAAATCTGGATTCAGAGATGCACAGCCTTTGCCTTCTATCACCCCGGGCTGCAAATCAAGTGCCTCTGACTTTTCCCCTTCTCACTGACTTCCTTTTCTTTGTTGCTTGATTCCGATCTCTTTTTGTCTCCACCTCTTAGATCCGGGAGCCTTCTCAGTTTGCTTTATGGCTCCGGTAGATAGCAGGGACCCATGCCCGGGGCTGAAGGACCTTTCCCCTCCTTCAGCCCTTTCTTCTCTAATCTCCTGCAGTATCTCTCTCTTTTCCATCCTCACCATTTTCCACCCCCAGATCTGTCCCCCTCTCCTGCCCCAGCTTCTCTAAACACCTCTGTCTCTGGGGCATAATTCCTGCAGGAGACAGGAGAGGAAGCATCTGGGGGTGGAAATTAGACGTTGTGAAACTCTCACCATTTTCCCCATGCCTGGCAGACACCAGACCTGGACAGCGCCCCCTCCACAAGCATTAAAGAGAGAGAACAAAATATATTTGTTTGTTTAATTGTTTAATATCAAGAAGAGTTGATTTTCAACCCCAGAGGGTCTGGGCAAGCAGAGACTCAGCTTAATCAGAGGGCTTGGGCTTACATCATGCCCTACAAATAATAATAATCATAACATAATAGTACTAATGCTTGTGCTACATTTGGAGCTTGAAATGATCAGTGACATTTCCCCTGATGAGGTTAAACAGCCCGGCTCGGGGCTGCACATTTGCATAATAAAGATCAGAAGTCACCGCCTTCTACAGCTCTCCTGGCACAAGCCTCATGTCCTTGGTTCAGGGACACCACCACGACCACATCCTAATGTACTCCCATCTGTGGTCCTGTGCTGTGATTCTAATCTTCGGCTTGCAAGTGAAATGTCAGGGTTTTTTTTTGTCTGCGAGAACAACAAATTATGTTTCTAAATGAGAAGATGCCGCTGTAATGGATAATACAATCTGAAAATGCAGAGGCAACATCTGTGACCCGTGATGCTAACCTGGCAAGCTGTAGTCTATTTTTCTAGCCTATCAGATGATAGGAAAACATCACTTTAGGTATAATAATTAATCATTAGTCAAAGTGGATATCCCCATTGGTTCCTTGCCTCTCAGACAACCCTGCCTAGCCTGACTATAAATCAGGAAAACACATTCTTTAATATCCAATGGAATGTATCTCCAGGCAGCTTCTTTCCTTGATGAAGTAACTAACAAAACCCTTGGCAGAAACCGTCTCTGACCAGCTGATGGGGGGGAAGATTCTCCCAAGGGGCTATTTGAAGGAAGGAAAATGCAGGAGCCCAGGGGAAGGGAGGCAGTGAGTTCAAGATGGCGGCTGTAAACCAAGGAAACATCTTAAAGTGGTGTCTCTTAGCTGGGTAGTGGACGGTGACAGCCAGCACCTTCCCTATCTGGGCCTATTGGTCTCTTTTCCCTCTGTTATGTCTCCTCGCCTTGTAATAGGGAAGAATCTTTTGTATTCTATTACAAGTTAATCACTAAAGGGATGTTGCCTATAAGATTAAATTGTACATTGTGGCCCATCTCTGGGAACCCTGCTTCCCAGGTCATGAGCATTAAGCTAAAATACCTTTGTTTAGCTCACAGGAAACATCCTGCCCAGGCCCACCTGTGAATGGCTGCAGGAAGGAAGAAATTAACACATCCCTTCCGGAGGCTGATGGGAACCAGGAAGTGTTTGACTTTACTCCCTCCCCCTTTTAGTATAAAAGAAGCCTGAATTCTGACTCAGGCAAGATGGTTCTCTGGGGCATGGAGCCCACCATCTTCTCGGTTTGCTGGCTTTCCGAATAAAGTCGTTATTCCTTGCCCCAGCAATTCATCTCTCCATTACTGGCTTGTCGTGGGCCGAGCAGGATGAGCTTGGACCCGGTAACACCCTCAACCCACCACAGTGGCCATTGCCCAAAGTCCTTTCATCCTTCTGGTCCTAATGGCAACTGTAGATTAATCATTCTAGACCATTTTTCTACTTGATTCCAGGCTCTCTCTGGATCTACTGAAATATTTACAGCACCCAACATGCTCCAAGAAAATAAATGATCTGCCGAGTATGGCGAAAGAAAAGTGGGCTGGAAGTCGAGCTGAGAGGCAGGAATCCGAGGACCACCTAGACCCTATCTTGCTGTTTGACTGTGACGGCTTGGGGGCCTTGCTCTCCTCATCTGTAAGGAGGAGGAGTTGTTAATGGTTTCCATCCATGCTTGTTGGAGCCCTGCATTTCTGAGGCAGTGCCTCAAGGTGAGAGAGAAGGCGGGGGGAGGGCGGTGCTGGGATAGGGTGAGGAGGAAGGGGAAATATACTCAGCCTTCAACTAGAGCATTCAGCCTTTACTGTCGCACCTAATAGGCAAAATTAAAAATTCAAAACCACTAAGTCAGATTATCTTTAAAGCCATTCCCAATTTTTGTATCCTGTAGTTCTCTATTGCAATACTGCCCACTCCATCACTGAATATGGGAATGATTTAGGAGATGCTGCTTCATCTTAGGGCCTATCGTTGCATCTCTTAGTTGCTAGACCAGTGGTTCCCAACTGGGGGTGATTCTGCCCCCCAGGGGACATCTGGCAATGTCTGGGGATGCTTTTGGTTGTCACGCCTGGGGGTACCACTGGCATCTCAAGGGTAGAGGCCAGGGATGCTGCTAAACCTCCTACAATGCACAGGACAGTCCTCCACAGCAAAGAATGATCCAACCCCAAATGTTGATAGCATGGAGGATGAGAAACCCCGTGCCAGACCACATAAACTGAAGAAAGTATGCTCACAGGTGAAGTGGGAAGACTCCTTTCAGTTTATCTTCTGCCCAGCCAAGATTGAAAGGGTAAGTCCATTCTCAACTCGTCCCCACCAAGAACTCTCCAAGCCTTGGATCTGAGACACAGAATATTCCCCTCCTGGGGACAGTGGCACACAGCACTCTTTAGTTCACCTTTGGAGAGAAACTCGTACTGCTTGACACCCAGGTACCTGCAGCGGCCCAAGGTGCTGCATATTCAAGTTCAATCTAGACCAGGCAGTGGTGACAGTAACACGAACCCTGAACTTTTCACTCACTTGTTATTTATTGATAACTTACTATGTACTGGGAACAATTAGCAATGAATAAACAATGTCTCTGCCTTTACAAAGCATCCTAGTCAAGGAGAGTCAGGAAATAAACACACAGATGAATGCATAGACTCAGGAGGTAAGAAGTGCTGTCAATATTGTAAAGCAACCAAGGGCATAGAGAGTGGGGGGCGGGGCAGTGGACAATAGATGCTGCTCAGATGAGGCAACATGGGAGCAAAGTTCTGAAGGCTGTGGATGTCTGGGGGGAACGAGTTTCCAGACAATAAGGGCAGCCAGACCAAGGGAGCTGGATGGAGCTGTGCAGCATCCCTGAACCATTCTTGGAAACTCAGGGAATGTGCAAGAAGGTGGTCGGAGGACCGGGTCTCACAGTACCTGGTCAGCCCAGTCCGGATACTGACATTTTATTCTGAGCGAGATGGAAAGCCATTAGAGAATGTGGAGACAGTGTAGCATGAACGATTTATGTTTTAAAAGCAAAATACAAAAACCAAAAAACGTTTGCCAGACTTCAGTTGTCTCGGCCACTCCACCCACCTGCTCAAAGGAGCAGAGTCTCAAAATGTTCACTTTTCTTTTTGCATTTAAAGAACAGAACAAACCCACAAGACATCAGCCAGCCTTTCGTCACAAAGGCCCTCCTGATATTCTAAGCCAGAGATGATTATGGCTGTTTTTGCAAATCCCTAATGGCCAGATGCATCTGAGTTCTGAATAGCTTAAGAAAATGGAGAAATTCTCAAGTTTAATATAACAAATTAATGCAAATTCATTTCACTTGAATAGAGGAAATTCCTTGCCACACACCATTTTTAGAAGAGGGGAATACGTCGGGGTGACATGAAATCAAATCACAGAGCCTGCATTCCGGAAAGGCTGGGATCACTTTTTAATACCGGAAGTCCAAGACCGGGAGAGGGTATGCTATCTGTAATTTATTCATAAATTGCCAGCTCTTCCCAGACAACATTTCAAATAAAACGTGACACGTGTTTAAATATTTACTGGCTTGTTGACCCATTTTTTTTGTTGTTGTTAATTAGAATTTTTTTAAAGAGAAAACAAACATTGTAACAGCAAATTAATGCAGACAGCCTTGACAGTGAGATAGCTCAGCCAGGCTACAGTTAAGCGTTAAGTTGTGATTTACCAAAGTTATTGTATCCAAGGGGAGAAATTAATTAGAAATATCAAAAATAGTCTCTGAATGTAAAAAGGTTAAAGCCCACCCCAGCCCCAATCTGTGATTATGAAATTAGCAGAATAGATGTAAAACCATTTGTTTAAAATAGAGTTTTTAGCAATTGTTTTTCTGTTATTTTCCTTGAAATGTGTCTTTAGCCCCAAACTTCCTTCTCCAAGAAGTGGTTGGCTGAGCAATTCTCTAGCTGTTCCCACAAAACAAAAAAGTTATTTTAAGATGCTGCATTTGAGCCCTTTGCCTTTTTATAACTTTTAAGGGCTTTGTGCTTTAGTAAGTGCCTTCAGGTTAAATTAACACTGCCTACTCACTCCCCTCTGGGGCTTCTCTGAATCCAGGCTTAGAGAACCTTCAAGATCACAGTGACGGAGGGGTTTTATGTGTCCTGAATTCAGGCCTGGGGATTCCAGCCGCCCTTCCCAAAACGGAGTTTACTCAGAATGTCTCAGCAAAAATGTCTGACCCCCAGCAGGAACTGTAGCCAATGGCTGCCATGACAACCATGGATGCCTCCACTGGCTGGGCTGGGGCAGTGAGGGCAGAGGGGGAGAAATTGTCAGGGACACGGAATCACATTTTTGGTGGCCATAGGATTTCTCTAAATGAACTAGATTTAAAGATAGTGTTGCAGCTGCAGGATGATGTTAATAACAATGGCATGTCGGTTAGAGGCAGCTAAGTATTCAACATGCATTTAATCTTCACAACAGCCGAAAGAGGTAAATCATTTTGTGATCCATTTATCTCTGATGAGGAAGCTGAGGCTCATAAGTCTGGCTGACTCTTCTGCACCCTGTCACTATCGTGCCTGACCTGGAGTTCCCAGCTGGGGAAGAGGAGGTGCCTAATCCCTAAAGCCTGGGCAATTCCCTGGCCATCCAGTGGTTAGGACTCAGCACTTTCACTGCCGTGAGCGTGGATTCGATCCCTGGTCCCGCAAGCCTCGCGGTGTGGCCAAAAACACAAACAAGAAAACAAACAAAAAAAACCCCCTAAAGCCTGGAGAGTTCCCTCGGCCCCGTTGATGCTTTGCAGGGAGGGTGACCCATGGCATCTCCTGAAGGTGAGCAGCCTGTCTCTTCTCACACAAGCCCCGTGGCAGGCCAGCAGTCTAACCAGCGATGCAGTGAATTAAACATAGCTTCAACTCCTTTGCCACTTCTTCCTTTGAAAACTGAAATCTGTTGCCCTTCCCTTGGAAGAATGAGGGCTGTGACATGCTGTGACCACCAGAACGTGGCGGGAGTAAAACCGTGTTACTTCCCAGGCTAAGCCTTACAAGATGCCCAGCTTCTGCTTTTGTCTGCCTGGGACACTCCTTCTGAGAACCCAGCCACTATGCAGTAAGAAGCCACAAAGAGGAGAAGCAAATTGTTTCCCACACTCATCCACGGCCCCAGTGAGTACCCAGCCGGCAGCCAGCATGAACTGCCAGCCCCGTGAGTGAGTCATCTGGGATGTTCCAGCCCATTTGACAACAGGCAGAGCAGAAGAGCTGCCCAGCTGAGCCCAGGCAGCCCCAGCGTCGTGTGAGACCATCAGTGGTAGGCGTTGTTTTAAAGCACTGGGTTAAGGGGTAGTTTGTTTCACAGCAATAGATAATCAAAACAGTCTGTTTACACAGGATAATATCCTCTTGGACAGGAAAGATCTGGAAGGTAGTGTATATGTGGTACACCCAGCTCTGATGTGACCTGGCCAGATGGGAGCTCTCCACTAGTGAGATGGCTTGTCTTCTGCATCTTGGCGGGGGGCATCCCTGGGGAGGCGGGGTATGTAGGAGGGATACCTGTGGCCCCAACTGGAGTACAGTACATGTGTCTCTTTCCACAGCATTCCTAGAACACCTTCATTTGTGAACATACAATTACCTAGGTCCCCACGTGCCCGATGAGGCGCTTGACTGAAGTCAGGGGACAGATCTGTCAACCCCAGAATCCAGGAGGAGAGAGTGTTGGAATTGATGCCCAGTGAGCTAACAGGGGCTGGAAAAACAGAAGCAGCTCTTTCCTACACACCCAATTTTTAAAAAATGTTTTTGTTGAATCGAGATGTCACAAAGGCCTCCTTCTCTTTAGCGATTTACTGAACTTATTCCTCATGAAGTTATTGTGAGAATTAAATGTGAAAATAAATGTACAGTTCTTAGCACAGTACCCGCATGATTTAGGTGCTCAATCAAGAAATACCCTTTCCAAATTTATAGTGGTTTTTGTTTCCACATTTAAATGGATCGTGACTCTGTAATAGGTTTACTTTTGAAAAGGCAGCTAATTCCATTGTGTTATATTAGGTGAGCATATTCGAGAGTTATAGTCAAACATGTTGTTTTGACCTCATGTAGTATCTATGGGACTCTTGCTAAATCAAAGTGATCTTCATGAAGTCACGAGGGTGGGTAGATGGTCTTCGTCCATCTTGCTTTCTTAGACGGGTAAAGACTCTTCTTAAAACTGTGCTGGTATCATCATTTTTTTCAGCCTGACCTTTCGCAAAAGGCAAGATGTCTGCTAGTCGTTGGGATACATAAATCTCTCATCAAGTGTAAATGGATGGGCGATCTCAGATCCATTTACCTCTGATGAAGAGGCTTGCTTACCCCTCTCTGGTGTTTATGGCCTCCTGCCTCATGTATGTTTTCCCACAGATGTGGGTAATCAAACTCTCTAAACTCTTCCTTGCTTTGGATCAATTTCCATGGCAGATTTGCCAGGCTTCTGAGTGTCCAAGAAGGCTGAATACCCTTGCACTCACCCAGGCAACGACATCAGAGCCACCTTTGAACTCGTTTGGAAAACAGAACTTCTTTGGGGGTGGTTTGAAGAGGCAAAGGGAGGGCTGCAGTCCTTTTTCTTGCAAGAGACTCAACCTCGACGTTACTTTTTTTTCAAAGAGAGTCGATGAGGCTGACACGCTGAGGAGGGACAGAAGTTCTATTTCTGCAGGTTCCTTAAGGCAACGGAGGAAGCTCAGTGGCCACAGGAGTCTAGTTAATGAGCAGGTTATACAATATTCATTGTGTTGAGTTTAACTCTTCAAACAGAACGTCTAATTGCAAAAAGAAAAAAAGCTGCTAAAACAAAAAAAAGAAAGAAAGAAAAAAATGCTGCTAAATTACAGATGTTAAGACAACAAAGCCGGAAAATAATTCCCTCTGTTGATAAAACTGTCCTTTTGCTGCTCCCTCCACTAACTGCCCCCTGATGGGAGGCACAGTGAATCCCCATCCTCATCAGCTAGTCTCAGTAGCTCTGTTCTGGCTGAGACACTCTACAGGGTCTAAGGGGGACACTAAGACGCCTTCTCAGAGGACTGTTTTCTTGCTACCCACAGAGGGAGTGATCCAGTTGTATTTTGCTTCAACCAAAACAAAACTGTTCTCCCCAATCCTCCTGACATGCATGATCTCGCCTCCATCACTCCTGGCAGCTGCGTCCCCAGCAGGCTCACTAAAGGATACTTCCGTCCACTTGTGGCAAGACTGGGTATGCAGGTAGCGAAGGCCAACAGCCACGGCCATGCCCAAAGCAGCCTAAAGGCAAAGCAGGATTCCCAGCTGCAGAGTCCCGAGCTGGATCCCCAAAGGGGCCCTGGTTTCGTCTTGCCCAAGCTCAGGCCTTGGGTTTGTCTTCCTGGGGTGTCCCACGCCACTCTCCATTGCCCTCGCTCACTTTGGGCTCCTTGTGCTTTGACTGAGGCAGGAAGCTAGCAGAGGGTCTTGATGCCTCTGACTGGCCACTGGCAGTGGGTGGCCTGGAGGTGGCAGGGGTGTGGAGGACAGGGGTTGGATTGGCCGCCCTGGCCCCAAGTCCAGTGAGTGCTCCAGAGGACCAGAGGCGAGGATAGGAAAGATGGACAGTGTATAGAGGAGGCCTCATCACCGTCCTATTTGAGGCCTTCATCTTGTCCTAGAAAAGCAAAGGGAAAAAGAGAAATCAAAGGGGCTGGTCTTCCCCCCAAGCAGCCACTGAACTTTGCAACTTACCTGAATTCCTTAGAGAATCCCAGATCGCAGCTGAAAACCCAGCCTCATGCCTGCTCTTCAAAGAGCTCAGAGGGGGCTTCCCTGGTGGCACAGTGGTTAAGAATCCACCTGCCAGTGCAGGGAACACAGATTCGAGCCCTGGTCCTGGAAGATCCCACATGCCGCGGAGCAACTAAGCCCATGCGCCACAACTACTGAGCCTGCGCTCTAGAGCCTGCGAGCCACAACTACTGAAGCCCGTGCACCTAGAGCCCGTGCTCTTCAACAAGAGAAGCCACCGCAATGAGAAGCCCGTGCACCGCAACGAAGAGTAGCCCCCACTCACCGCGACTAGAGAAAGCCTGCACGCAGCAACGAAGACCCAATGCAGCCAAAAATAAATAAATAAAATTAAATAAATAAATTTAAAAAAAAAAGAGCTCAGAGGAAAATGTCCATGCAGATAAACATGCTCTTGTTATTGATGGGAACGGGGAAGCTAATGGAAACTCCACTGAGAGAGCATGGAGGCCACTTACAAGAATAAACTTAGGGTCCTTTAAGAGGCTTCTAGACCAATATGGGTGACAGTCATCTCCAATGGCTGAAAGCTTTGAGTGTGTCTTTTTATGCAAGAGGGACCATTGACTCTTGCTGTAGGTTCCAATAAATTTGAGTAAGGATATTATACCATGTTTTATTTTGTGTTCCTTTTAAGAGTTCAAAGGAATAGTATATCATTGGGCATGTATATTTTATATTGCCCATTGATCTAACCTCTGGGACCATACATGGTATTTTGAGGCCAACGTTATGAAGGACAGGGTGGGGGGAGGAGGAGAGAGGGCTTATTAACCCAAGTTAAGTGGGAAAACAACTCACTAAAACCATCAATTTCTACAATTGCCGATAACTTCAGAGACGCTGTGTATAATGAAAAGGCTGATATTGATTGGAAAAAGATGCTGTGTATATATCATACCCTTGCCTCCTTCTCTCTGATTTTGGCTACTAGTCTAATAGCTCTGATTTCTCAGCCTGGAACTTCCCACTCTGGCGTCAAAAATACCAAACTCACTGCCCATGCACAACTTGGCTGTTACCTGTTCATCCCTATCCGAGGGTAGGCAAGTTTCCAATGAATCAAAGCTTGAATCATTCTGAGTCCTAAAGGGAAGGGAAAAAAGGCTGAGAAGGAGTCCCTAAGCATTGGGTTTTTTTTTCTTACCTTTTATTATAAGAAATTTCAAAAGAAGCAAGTAGAATAATATAATGAACCCCCAAATATTTACCACCCAGCTTCAAAAATTATTAATTCATGACCGATCTTATTTTATCTTTATTCCTACCTACCTACTTTGCCTCCAGGTTTTTTTGTTTGTTTGCTTGTTTGTTTGTTTGATTTTTCCTTCAGAAATTAATTTATTTTATTTATTTTTATTTTATTTTGGAGTAGAGTTGATTAACAATGCTGTGTTAGTTCCAGGTATACAGCAAACTGATTCAGTTATACATATACATGTATCTATTCTTTTTCAAATTCTTTTCCCATTTAGGTTATTACAGAGTACTGAGCAGAGTTCCCTGCGCTAAAACCTTTTTGGCTATCTATTTTAAATATAGCAGTGTGTACATGTCAATCCCAAATTCTCAATCTGCCCTTCCCCACTGGTAACCATAAGTTCGTTCTCTAAGTCTGTGAGTTTGTTTCTGTTTTGTAAATAAGTTCATTTGCATTATTTTCTTTAGATTCCACATATAAGTGATATCATATGGTATTTGTCTTTCTCTGACTTTACTTCACTTAGTATGATAATCAAAAAGCAATGTTTCCGGGGGCTTCCTTGGTGGTGCAGTGCTTAAGGATCCGCCTGCCAATGCAGGGAACATGGGTTCGATCCCTGGTTTGGGAAGATCCCACATGCCGTGGAGCAACTAAGCCCATGCACCACAACTACTGAGCCTGCGCTCTAGAGCTTGCGAGCCACAACTACTGAAGCCCGCGTGCCTACAGAGCCCGTGCTCCACAACAAGAGAAGCCACCGCAATGAGAAGCCTGTGCATCGTAACAAAGAGCCCCGCTCACCACAACTAGAGAAAGCCTGCGCACAGCAATGAAGACCCAACACAGCAATAAATAAATAAATAAATAAATAAATAAATAAATAAATAAAAGCGACGTTTCCTATCACTGCTATGTATACTGATAAAATTACATTTGTTGGAAACACTGGAGTTTGGAGTTGGAGAGGGAATGGGGGTGGGTGGTGCGTGAAGATGGCAGCAAAGACTCAGTGAATGCTTTTATTGATTTATATAATTTATATTTATATATTATATATATTTACATATTATAAATGTATGCATCTAAAATATAAAACCTATATTTATATTTTATTTTATTTATAGCAGCATCTCAGAGACCTCACCCAGTCCAAGACAGTACAGTTTCCCCAGGTAATTTATATATCCGGCCCTTCTGACCAGTGGCTTTTCTACAATCAGTGTTTCTCACGCACTAAAGAATAAATATGGTTGAGATATTTTTCTGTCTGACTCCAAGAAGGTTCCATTTCCTCAGCACCCTTGTCTTTGGCCTCATCCCACCACCTGTCCCGAATGGCCCACCCCCTGGCCCATTACCTGTGGTGGGTGCTAGGGCTGGAAGCAAAGCTCTCTGAGGAGAATCCCCTGATGGCCATGAACCTCTCCAGCCCACGAACGTCCAGGGATGGTTCCAGGGTTGGGGTGCTGTCCCCGCTGGGTTGGTGGCCATCGCTGACTACGGCAGCTATGTGTGAAGATGCTTGGAATGGAGTCTCTGCAGCCCCAGGAAATTCTGTCACCCGAACATTGGCAGGAACAGGATCTAAGCTGTCTTCTTCTGCAGCTCCAGGGACGGCCACAGCAGAGACATCTGTGCGCTGCTGAGGAAGAGTGACGGGGACCCTGGGGGCCAAGCGGAGGCCCAGAGACACTACAGGGAGAGAAGGAGAAATCGTTCCTTTTATCGATTAACACGCACAGCCAGGACAATGGGCTGAATGCCAGAGATTTGAACGTGCCTGAGGACAGACCATTAAGTGTGAACCACTCAAAAGCATCACCATAAGGATGATCTGCTCAGTAGTAGAAACTCCTGACCAAGCAGCAAAGCACCTGAATTCTCATGTCTTTTTAAAGAGTAAGCTCCTAGCCCTTCTGGGCTTGTGCATTCTCAACAGTCACCAATCAGAGAATGTAGAAACCGCTGTGACCACCCTAGGTGTTCTCACTTCTGCCAAAACCTGCTTCTAGCTAGAAAATAAAATGGAATCCCACAAATCACGGATGTTTTAAAGCCCTAGATCATTCTTGCCATAGTATATTAACGCAAAAAGTTTCCCCAGTGATGGTAAGGACTCGAGGCTCTGCTATGGGCAGAGGTGGGATCACCGCCCTCCACTGTCTCCTTTCCCATCGGTGATTAGCTGACATGATGGCCCAGAGCATTAGAAATAGCTTCACAGAGGGCAGCAAACAAACAAGCACAGGTTTTGGAATCATTGTCTGGGTTCAGCTCTTCACTCCACTAATTCCTGATTTGGGGTAAGTCCTCCAGAGTGTCAGTTTCTTCTTTTGCAAAATGAGACCAGTAATGGTACCTACAGCCTAGGACTGTGGCAGGGGTAAAGTGAAATCATTGATGTAAACGCATGCAGCACAGTGCCTGGTACAGATGCGACGCGCACTACGTGTTTACCACGATGATGAGTATGGCGACCACGATGTTGTTCACAGAAAAGTGCTGGCAGAAGTTTCTCTGGCCAGGGCTCCTACTGGGTTGGATTGAATTCTTTCTTTCTCTCTCTCTCTTTTTTTTTTTTTTTGTGACACTTTGTTCTAATGTCTTCATTACTCAAAAATATCGAGATTGAAGTGAAAAATAAAGAAGGTTTACACAGACACGCAGAATTTAGCAAAAATTCTGACAGTTTTAACTCCTGCCTGAACTCTAAATGCTGTCAGACACTTTCTGCAGACCCACTGCATGCTGGGCATCATTCCAGGTGCTGGGGATGCAGAAGTGATGCCGATTGCTAACTGTTGTTTCTGAATTCAAAATCTAGGGGACAGACTCCTAGATGCCCAACTTTATAAATCACAGTGTGATGAGAGCTTCAATACCAGAGCTAAAGAAAGCAATTACATTTGCCTACCAAGAAGTAAGGGGAAAAGGCTCACAAAGGAGATATTTGAACTGCTCCTGGAAAGGTAAATAGTTCATCATGAGGAACAGTTCCGTTTAAGGAAATATCAGAAGGCAAAACATGGAGATATAAAAGTAGGTCATGCCTAGTGTGGTTGGGTAGGACCCCAAAGTGTTCCAAGGCTCTGCTGGAAAATAAGTTTGAGAGATACAATATACTATCTTCCCAATGGGACAATGTGTCACTCACATTTAGCAACTGAAGTCTTCTTACAGTTAAAAAATCCATTTAACTTTGTTAGATGACACCTCCCCCAATGTGTGCGCATGTACACACGCACGCACACACACATTCGTTTTTCCCTTGGGAAGCGCTGGGGTTTGAGTAGAGGAATGGGTAAGAAAACAGGCAGGAGCCAAGCGGACGAATGTGAGAAGCATGATAAGGAGTCTACCCTGTAGCTGCTCAGATTGGCATCCGCCACCCCCCAGGGGACAAGGTGCCAGCGGGGTCAACCATCGGAGAGACTTTACAGTACCAACGGGACCCATCTTCCTGAAGCCTCACTACTATTCATATTCATCTTAAAACAAACATGCCTGGGATCAGAATACAACATTTCTCATGATTTATAACATGAAACAGGAGACTTCAAACCCATGTTGGATTTGCAGGGTCTTCTTAAGGCCACGCTCTCAGACCCTGAGACATTTTCTCTGCTTTTAGGAGTATCTTGGTGAAAAGGTTGGAGGAGCAGTGCTGGGCAATGTGGAGAAGACAAAGGTTTTGGTCACAGGCAGAGATGGAGGGTGGCCCAGGGTTGGCTCTGAGCCTGGGTCTGCTAGACTAGCAAAGTCAGGGATTCATATCGGATCCTGGCCTCACCATGTTAGCCCGGAAAGGAAAGTGGAATTGAATGGATTAAAGGTTGGATCTTCTGTGCAGGTGATTGGATGCCTTTATGAAGGCATCAGAGCGCTTAACTAGAAATAAATAATGAAAATGAGTTCCATTTCACCAGGAATTTTCAGGTGGGTCAGACATTCTCTAGCTGGTTAGAGTTTTTTTCATTGTCTATTTTTGTTTGTTTGTTTTCTCAGAAGTTCATGGGCCAATGGAATCTAAAGTCACGTGGTGAGCCAGGAAAAACATCCATTGCCATCGAAACAGCCTCTCGTTCCTGATTCTGTTCTACAACCCAAGCTGCAAAGAGCCATCTACCTACCTTGGAAAGTAACAATCAAAACTGGATGAACTTACATAAAAAAAGAAAAAAGGGTTATTTCTTTCTGGTGTTCCCTGTGCAGCCTCAGGGGACTGGGGAAAACAGCTGAAATATCGTGGTGATTTGTTAAGCGTGGGAGTGGGGGAAGGTGTATGGCTATTTTTTTGGTTTTGCAGATCAGTTCCAATGCTTCGTGGCCCACCTTCACCTGTGAGATTGAGCCAGACAGAGTGTGTTTGCTGCAGCGAACGCTGAACTTGCAAGTGTCCTCTCGACCCCCACCCATGGCTGTGGGATCATGTCCCCAGGAACTGTTGACACTCCCAAGGCAGGTGTCTATTGGTTGGGTCCCAGGAACTGGAAACTGGCTGGAGTCACTCTTAAGTGAAAATTAGTAACTGTGAAAATAATGCTGCCAACCAGGCTGGTGAATGCAGTGGCAAGCTGTACCTGGGGCGGTTCCTTCCATGCCCTCCGGCCTCTGCCCAGGGGCTGGCATAGGTGAGCCAGGCTCCACGTGGCTGTCGGAACTAGCTCTACTGTGTGTCTGTTGAGACACGACAGGTGATTCAATCCTCGCCCAGTAAACGAAATATGACTGGACCACTGATAAACTGTGGAGAAAGAAAGCAGAGTGATTCGAGGATTTAGTTTCCCTTAAATCATACCTCGGGCTGTCCTGATAGAAAGGAGAGAACTAACAAAAAGATAAAGAAGAACCCAAGTCTACATGGATAAAACTTAGAGAGAGATGATTGTGTTACTCCCTCGGGTGACTTCATTCTTTTTAAAAACAAAAGCTCAATAGCAGCAAATAATTAAAATAAGAGACAATAGGTACAAATCAATTACCCTCCTGAATAAATGCAATCATTAAGAATCTCCTTTTGACTAAAAGGTGTCTTCTAGAACCGTCGACTCAAAAGGTTTCATCTTCAACTGTAACCATTCGCCATTACTGGTATGTCATGAATTGAATTACAGCTTTCATTGAAAATTTTATAAATCTGTTGTACAATTGTATAATCCTATTGGAATTGTAAATGTTATTGAAAATGAGAGATAAATCATTCATATTCTAAATAATATTTTGAATACATAATGCCTTTCTTCAGTAAAAATCATTTGCACCAACATGATCTCATTCATCCCCCCCCAAATTTCACCGAATTAGGGATTATTGGCAAGTACCATTTTTCTCACTGTAAGTATTCAGAAGGCAGTTATAAAAATGTGACGAATTTAGCTGAGATCACCCAGAGAGTTAAGGGGCAAGTAAAAGTCATGGTTCGTTGTCATGTCAAGGTTATGGTGGGGAAGGATCCTGGGAGGTGAGAGAATGTAGGAGGACTTGAGAGATGCTTCTGTCAAAAGGAAATAACCGTTTCTGAACTACTTCTTCTGTAGCACAGAGCAGCTATGACAGTAAATCTAAAAATACAAACGGAAGGGCTTTGAGAAATAAAAGTAACTGTACAGATTGAAGGCCTTCAGGCACCACACGTCCCTTGCATTGGAACCAAAGTCCTGGCAGGAGCTGGTTACACCAACAGTCGAGTGGGTCCTGGCCTTTCCAGATGGGCAAAGTCGTCAGGGCACAGTGTCGTCCTCCTTGTTTGTCCTTCCTGCTGTGTTAGGCCACCAGGAATGGATGGAAGGAAAGAGGACCCTGAGGGGCGGGGGACACACACCTCATCTCTCACGTTCCCCAGTGCAGAGGGGACAACCATGGGGTCTGGATGTCTCCACCCTTGGGCACAGCCTCCCTCTTCTGTATATGAGGGTGTAGGGGAAAGAAACTGAGGAATACATACCCTTTCCTAAAAACCAAAAAAAAAGAAGTTCACTTTCTTGGTACATGTGAGTGAAAAGAGGGACAAAGACACGGTCTCATTTTGAGGAACGATGATGCTTGTATGATGCTCACAGTTGCCGGGAACTGGTCCATGCAGTTGGCATATACTGGCTCCTTCGTCCTTATGCAGCACTACGAGGTGGGTGCTGTCATGATCACACCCATCTGGTGGATAATAAGCCGAAGCACGGAGCGCTCAGTGGCTCTGCCCAGGCCCAGGAAGTGCCCACTGTCTGCCTGTCTCTGTCTCTCTCTTTCTGGGCTCTCTCCCGACTCTCCCACCAGCAGCTCTTTTGTCCCCTAGTGAGAATTTCCTGGAGAGATTGGCCAAGGTTCATCTGTGCGCAGGGAGGAGAGACATCACACATTCCTGAACCACGGATAACAGCACAGAGGGGAGTTGGGACAATTTTTTTTAGTCCCCCCCCCGTAGAGACCCTCTAGTTGGGGCAGCCCCAGTGACCCTGTCCTTGTTATAAGGTGGAGGGTGGGAGGTAGGAAACAAGAAGGAAGGGAGGAGAAGCCCCCCCTCTTCAAAGTGGAAGCTCAGTTACCAAGAACCAGAACTTGACTCTCTTACAGGAACCTGACGTCCCCTATGGCGTGGGCGGGGACCCGCCACTCAAATGACAGATTTCTCTTCCGGGACTTGTCCACGTGGGTGACTGTGTCAGCCTCTTCAAAACAAGCCATCGGTTTGGAATGAGGAGGAATGAAAACAAAAGTGCCAGCTATCTGATGATCAGACTCTCTTCGGGCCTGAAGTAGAAAGCCCATGAAATCACGACTGCTCCTCACAGCCACTTCAACAGAAAGCATCCATTCAAGGTCAACACACTTGAGGGAGTTCCACTTGGTGACTTTACATGCGTATTTTCAAAATGAAAAGCTTAGGACCAGCCCAGCCCCCCAAAAGTAAGCAATTCATTAGGGAAAAAAAAAAGGTTGAAGTGCTATTTCACACCCAAAATAAATTCCATTTGTAAAGATGGAATATAAAAAGATATGTAAAAATGAAATACAAAAGAACTAGAAACAATAGTTTGGCTTTTTTTTTTCACTGTTGTTGTTTTGTTTTGTTTTTGCTTTTGTTTTTGTTTTTGTTTTTAATATTGAAGTTAGGAATGCCTCTCTAAGCAAATTCAGTAGCCATAAAGGAAAAGATGATTTCTTAAAATTCTCAATATAGAAGAAATAAAAAAACAAACAATAAAATGAGAAAGGTATTTGTAAGATACAACAGACAAATATACAAAGAGTTATGGTGAATTAACAAAAAGATGGCCAAACTGAAAATTATCAACAGACACAAACAGAAAATAAACAAGCTCAATCATAATTTTTAGAACAATTATAAATGAGACACTATTTTATACCTATCATGTTAACAAATTTCAAAATGTGTAATTATAACCAGTATTGATAGGCCAACAGAAAAACTAGGGCACTCATTCAGTAGTACTGGAACTGTAAACTATGCAACTTTTTGAGGGGGTAACCCGACAATATTTTCCATATATTTTTATTCCTCACACTAATCAGTAGAACAAAATGATTGGATAAAACCATATAGAGAGGGTAAATTTCATTTCCATTTATCACCTCTAATTCCCATCAAAAGAGTTAGCATACATCAAAAAGGAATGGAGCCAACTGTGCTGATGTGTTTCAGTTCACTGTAGCTATTAAATAGATACTTTCCTGTCTACGCTTAGCTACTATCTTCAACATCAGTAGCTTTCTTTTTTTTTTTAACTTTATATTTTACATTGGAGTGTAGTTGATTAACAATGTTGTGTTAGTTTCAGGGTGGAGGAGGGGTATTTATTGGTTGAGGGTAGCCCCCCCAGGGGTGTATATGTCTATGTATAACTGAATCACCTCAGTAGCTTTCTTTCTTTTTTTTCTATCTTTTTTCTTATTGGAGTATAATTGGTTTACAATGTTGTGTTAGTTTCTGCTGTACAACGAAGTGAATCAGCTATATGTATACATATACCCCCTCCCTCTTGGACCTCCCTCCCACCCCCTGCCCTCCCACCCCTCTAGGTCATCACAGAGCATTGAGCTGCGCTCCCTGCACTATATACCACAGGTTCCCACCAGCTATCTGTTTTACACATGGTGGTGTATATATTTCAATCCCAACCTCCCAAACCATCCCACTCTCCGCTTCCCCTGCTGTGCCCACCTGCCCGTTCTCTACATTCACCTCTCTATTCCTGCCCCGCAAATTGGTTCATCTGTACCATTTTTCTAGATTCCACATATATGCATTAATATACGATACTTGTTTTTCTCTTTCTGACTTCCTTCACTCTGCATGAGTAGCTGTCTTTCCTGCTTTTTCCAGCTGGCATCTTGGGAGCTTGGTCCAAGGTAGGCAGGTGTGACTCTGAAATGTGTGTATGTGTGTTGGGAGGTGGGATGGATGGTGGAAACACCCCTGGGGGGCTACCCTCAACCAATAAATACCCCTCCTCCATCCTCCCAAGGGATGATTCACAGGTGTGTTTCCCGTGGTTTCTCAGAGGGTCCCCACTGGAACTGGGCCCCAGTGCGTTGCCCACAGCAGTCACCCCCTCTATTTGACACCTCTTATTAGCGTTTCATTATTCCCTGTTGCCCTTTCCCCTCTCTCTCATCTATGCTTCCTGGATCACTCCGCAAATAAACCACCTGCACTCAAGTTCTCGCTCTGAATTTGTAGGCACCTGACCTAAACAGCAGGAAACGCTCTTTTCACTCCTCAAATGATTTTAGTTTTAAATAAGGAGGAAAAAAGTCTATTTCTCACACATCCTTGATATGTGACGTTTGTTCAGGGTGACTATATTTATACCTTATAATAAAGACAAAATAATTTTTTATTATAAGGCCATTTGTGCCTTCTTCTCTTAAAAAGATTAATATCACTATAGAGATTAGTTATATGATTTTCATGATACAAATATTTCATGCTTCATAGCTGCAACTAGGGATTATCATACTAAGTGCAATAAGTCAGAAAGAGAAAGACAAATACCATATGATATCACTTACATGTAGAATCTAAAATAGGGCACAAATGAACCTATCTACGAAAGAGAAACAGACTCACAGACATAGGGAACAGACTTGTGATGGCCAAGGAGGAGGGGGGATGGGGGAGGGATGGATTGGGAGTTTGGGGTTAGCAGATGTAAACTATTACATATAGAATGGATAAACAACAAGGTCCTACTGTAGAGCACAGGGAACTATATTCAATATCCTGTGATAAACCATAATGGAAAAGAATATAAAAAATAATGTATATATGTGAATAACTGAGTCACTTTACTGTACAGCAGATACTAATACAGCATGGTAAATCAACTATGCTTCAATAAAAAGAAAATTTTTTTAAACCCACAAATATTTCATGCTTATTTTTGGCTACATAATTTCTTCTTAGGATTAAGCCAAACTTTTGCCCAGGAAACTCCTACCTGGGACAAACACAACTTGGAATTTGTCACTAGGGCCCAGGGGCTCCTGGGGGTCTCTCAAAGCCTCTCCCATACATACCCGAAGCCGTGTCACCCAGTGAGTAGGAAGAGCTGCCGCTGAGAATGGTGATGTGGTGGGTCCTGGGGTTCTGAGGCTGGGCTGGAATGTGCTGGGGGTGCATGTCCACACAGGCCACCGAGCCGGCCCCATGGGAAAAGGCAGAGGAGCTGGATGCCAGGCAGAGAGCGGCACAAGCCCAGCCTGCGAGGGCAGCAGGGACCCTCATCCTGCCCTCTCCTGTGCCCTGATAAACAGCAGCTTCAATTCAGATGCTATTTAGGAAAACGATACGCTGTCTTCCTGAATGTGCCTGACCTGAATCCCACACTGCCTTTAAACCTGAAATACCTTTGGTATCACCTCCCCAGATTGTAAGCACTCAAGGTCAAGATCAAACAGATGTGCCGCATTACTATACATAAAATAGATAACCAACAAGGACCTACTGTAATAGCATAGGGCATTGTACTCAATATTTCGTAATAACCTATAAAGGAAATAATCTGAATAAAAATAGATGTATATGTATAACTGAATCAGTGTGCTGTACACCTGAAACTAACACAACATTGTAAATCAACTATACTTCAATTAAAAAAAAAAAGTATATCTCTTTAAAATAGCATTTAAAAAAAACAAAAAAAAAATCAATGTGGAAATGATCAATAAATATAGCTAGAACAACTTTTAACTAAAAGGAATTTCAATTGAATTAAAGTTTAAATGTGAAAAATGAAACCACAAGAAAAAAAAAAGATGTGCCAGACTGTAGGAAGTATTTCATTTCTAAACCCTTTTTTTTTAAACCTCTCTTCTTGTAATTTTTTTGTAAGAATGTTTCTTTTTAAAGAGAGGCTATACTAATTACATCAAAGAAAAAAGACCAGAAAATGTTTGAATCCTAATGTGGACTCCTTACATCCTGATATCCAAGGACAATGTGAGCTGTAATATATTATTGCTGAAATGAGACACCCAATATTCCAATATGGGCAGGCAGCCTGGCATATGGTGACTTGGTTTATCTCTCTAATTGCAGATTACAGAGTTAACTGCTACATATCTTCTGCCAACTGTCAGTTATTTAGAGGAGACTGCTAAATTTGCAATGCTTTGATAGCCACTGTCCTTTCTCCTGTTGATGATTTTTAATTATTTCACTCCTTTCTCACAGAGAAGATGAGCAGAGAAAGTTATACCCAAGCCCATCCACTCTATACTTTGTTAAATATACTGGAAAAAAAAAAAAAACCCACAAAAAAACTGGCTCAGAAATAGAATAAAATGTTTGGGCAAAATAACATTTATAGAGTAAATATTTTTGTTTACACCTCGGATGCCCATCCACAGAAGGAATTAAAAGTTGATTGTCAAAGAAGTTCACAGATGAAAGTAAAGTGGGAAATAGCAAATAAGACAGATGAAAAGCTCTCTGAGTAAAAATCCAGGACTAGCAGGCATTTTTTAAAAATAGCCATTTGTTTTTATAGTCCTATGTACATGTATTTTAGAAGTTCTGCTAATATTGTGATCTAAGGAGCAATGCAAAGCAACAACAACTCTCCTCTCTAATAAGCTGGTTTTAAAAGGTAAAAATAAAATGTAAAACTTTGGTGAAATTAGCTATAAAAGCAGTAGACTAAGGAGGTAAACCATACAACCAAATCATCGTGTCATCTACTGCCATCCTATGTGCACACACCACCACCACCTTTACACCGACCAGACACAGGGGACCAGAGTAGGATCTATTGTATAATGGGAATCTCTTGGACTTGTCCTAAGAGTCCTCAGACAATACCTTTCTCTGCTAGGTTTGTTCTCCATAAGGCAGTAAAAGTCAAAACCCCTACACCACAAGGGGCCATTCCTACCGATTTCCAGACACATTAGAAGATGATGAACAAAGAGCTGTAAAAGCATATTCTCAGCTGAGGAGACCCAGGGCCCTTCTCGTTTCCTTTCAGAGGGGCCACGTAGACAGCCCCAGGGAGCCCTTGTTGATGGCGGAAGCTGGTCTCCTCCCCACAGAGGCAGATTGAACACAGATGCCTACGGAGGAAGCGGGGTGAGCGCCACATCCCGCAGATCACCACCGAAGCCATAAATTTCATCCTCCTCCCCCCCTTAGATCTCGAAGTTTCTTTCCCACCAGCACTTTGTTGTCTACCTAAACCAGAAAAACATCCACATACCGAGGAATACACTTTCCTCCAGGATTGACGCAACAGTTTCCACTCTCAGAGCTGCAGAGACACATCCTTTCAACAAGTCCTTTCTTCTCCCTTCAGTTTCTCCTCCAATGGGCAGGATAACAGCTGTTACCACTAATCCTCAGCGTCCCCAGGAACTCTCCTTTGGAGTCCAAATCCAGCCTTAATCGCATTGGTTTCTTTAAGATCAGAGACACATCCTCATGTACAGTTTCCACATCATCATTGTTCAAGCCTGTGTGAAGAACTAGAAAGAACTGGGACTGGTTTTGTATACGACTTCCTTTGGCATCCTCAGCAGGAGCCGGATGCCTTCATCTTGGTCCCCCTGCCAAGGGGAGAATGATCGAATCAAACAAATCTCAGAGATCTCTGCTTCTGGGTCAACGTGGGCTGAAGAAGTTGTCCCGGGTGAAGTGGGACTGAGGTCATGGCCAGGGTGCAATGTTTGGTACAAAAATGTCCCACATAGCACACTCCCTCCCCATCAGTTGCACTTAAGCTGGAATTCACACATGCGCACGCGTACGAAGATCGTTGGAGACACTTGACACTAGCGCAGAGCCGTAGATCAGCGGATCTCAAAGTGGGATCCCCAGAGCACAACACTGGCATCACCTGGAAACTTGTTAGAAGTGCACATTCCTGGACCTCACTCCAGACCCACTGAAAAAGAAACTCTGGAGTGGGACCTAGCAATCTGTGACTCAGGTGATTCTGACATGAGCATAATTTGAGAAGCACTGGTATAGATTCCCCAGGTTTCTTTCCAGACCTGTGAAATCAGACTGTGCAGGAGAGAGTTCTGGAAATCCATATTTTTACTACACACCCCAGGAGACAGGAGATTCTTTGACCAGGCAAGTTAGGAAAACACTGAGTTGAAGAATCACCACCAAACCTCTAGAGGCTCCATCCCACCTGGTGGTTTATTAATAAAGAGTCAGGCTTCTGAAAAGACATTGGACTCACTACAAGCATCATGCATATGGGTATCTGAACTCTAAGTTGGTGTTAGGCACTTATTTAGGCAAAAACAAAGATGAATCAGACACGAATCCCAACCCATAGATATAGCAAAATGGAGGAGACTCACAAGGCTACGGAGTGCATGATTCTATTTATATAACATTCTGAAAAAGGCAAAATTGTAGAACAGAAACAGGTCAGTGGTTGCCAGGGGCTGGGGTCAGTGGGGAGGGGTGACTCCAAAGGGCAGCAGGAGGGAATCTTCTGGGGGATGGAACTACTGTGAATCTGAATCAATTGTGGTGGTAGTTACACGACTGTACCACCTTGTTAAAACTCACAGACTGTGCACCAAAAAAAGTGGATTTTACTGTCTGTACATTAAAAAAGTAGAATAAGCAAAAATGGACGTGACAAATCTACACAAGTAACTATGAGGCAAATGACACGTGGGATTCCAGAAAGGACTTATGAGATTAACTCTAGGAGAACCCAACATCCCTGTGGACCTTACATTTGAACTGCACCTTAAACAGTGAGCAACATTTTTCCTGCCAACAAAGAATGGAGAACATTCTAGAATAAGAAGGATGTACTGAATACTGTTTATTACATCTCCTGACTACAGCATTGTAGAGTCTCACTGTTCAAAGTGTGGTCCAAGGACCAGCAGCACCAGTGTCACCTGGGAGCTCGTGAGAAATGCAGAATCTCTGGCCCCCATGGCAGAGCCATTGAGTCGGTTTCTGCATTTTCACAGGCTCCCCAGAGAACCTGCCAGATCTCAGCTCTTGGAAGAGCCCCTTTATACTGTATGACATTGCCCCCTCCCTACCATGACTGATCAGTCAGAGGTGGTCACTTTACCCAAGACGAGTCAATCACCGATGGGGAAGCAACCAACCAGGCTGCCTTGAGAATCCAGACTTTTCAAGAAACACATCATCTGAGCTAAAAGGATACAGAAAGTGAGGACTGGAACAGGTGACATGCCCAGCCCAACCAAACTGCACTTCTGAGAGCTCTCTCTCTGTAACGTCCTCCTTCCCCTTTATTGCAACTATGTGAGAGCGCTTTCGTGTGTTTGCTTGTTTGTCTTTGTTTTTCTGCCTCTGAGACTTGACCATGGAGTCCTGAGAAGGGCCTGGCATGTCTGAGACATGCCCAGAAAAAGGCCCTGAGGGAGAGGAAAGCAAGGCTGAGAACTGTGGTAGCAACCAAACGCTGAAGGGATTTGCACATCATAGTATTAGGAGGTTCAGCCGCATTCAGTGGGAAGTAAGGAGCTTCCATGGCTGTTTAAGCAGTAGAGTAGGCAGGCAGGCAGTGGGATCCCTTAAGACAACTTTGGAAGAGAAGAGAGCCCAGGGGCTGTGGAGGAGGCCATGGTATTGCAGGTCAGTCAGAAAGGGTGAGGTGAACAGTCACAGTGGGGATAACGGGAGGGAGGGACTCAGGAGGCCATTTGGAGATAGACTTGGTAGCATCTGGTGACCAACTGGATGCAGGGTGTCCTACACAGAGAACAGACTTGTGGTTGCCAAGGGGCAGGGGGTGGGGGAGGGATGGATTGAGAGTTTGGGATTAGCAGATGCAAACTATTATATACAGGATGGATAAACAAGGTCCTGCTGTACAGCTCAGGGAACTATATTCAATATCCTGTGATAAACTATAATGGAAAAGAATATGAAAAAGAATGTATATATGTATAACTGAGTCACTTTGCTGTACAGCAGAAATAAACACAACAATGTAAACCAACTATACTTCAATAAAGTTTATTTTTAAAAATTAAAAAAAAATAAATGCAGGATGTCCTAGAGAGAATCCCAGCACGTGTGGTGCCAGGTAACAGGAGGTGGGGCTCCAGAAAGGGCAGCAGTTGGACCGTTAGGCCTAGTCTCCGCTCCAGGTAATGAAGTGAGTGACTTAATGGGCAAAGCACCAACTCGGTGACCACAGTTCCAGGCCCGTAATGTCGGTCTGGGGGCCAAGTTGCTCAGGCTGTCACGGCAAGTGCGAGACCGTCTGCCCTGCAGACACCAGAGGAGGTCGAGCTCCCTCGGCCAGGACGCCGGTGCTCCCCGTGCAGGGTGAAATCACGTTGATAGAATCTGACTTCTCCAAGCCTCTGTCCCACCAGGAAGGAGGAAATCTCAATCTTCTGTTAAGTCAGCAGAGACTCTGGGGGGCTCAGAAACCTAGGGTGAGGGTCTTCCATCGCCGCTGCTCACAAGGTCATTTGAAGGCTCTGGCTCAGATGCTCCGGTGCAAAGAAAGTCTCAAGTCTCCAGCCAGGCTGGGCTTCGACCTCCCCAGATGCACCGTGTGGCCTTTGCCCTCTGAGGGTCTCCCACCCCCTCTGCCGGGTCCCCCGTGAGTGGGGCACAGATTCCTGCTGCTAGGAAAGAGGGGGTGTGGCCAACCTCTTCACCCCTCTCCACTCCCTTCCTAGTCTGGGGATAACTGGCTATCTCCCCTCCCCCGGCCCCTCCCCACTATTCCCAGCCAACTCCCCACCCCGGTCACCTGGTATAATCTACCTACCACAGAGAGAGGGGTAAGGTGCCAACACTTCTGCTTTAGCCCTGTAACAAATACACCCTCTGATGTAGTGATTCTCAAAAGGCCAGCCCCCAGGTTAGAGAGGGGATGGCAAGCAGCTGGAGAGAGCCCACACACGGCTCAGTAAATAATCCTGCCATTCACCCAGGTACTAAGTGTTCCTGTTGGTGGAAACCAGGAGGACACCTTCTCCGAGGCATGACCTTCATTGCCTGCCTCACTCACAGCCTCCACTGGGTTGGCAGGACTCCCTGTGCCACATTCTGGACATTTGGCCAATTAGCTCGCGAACACTCACACCACCGGAGGGCCGTACTACTGTTAACCCATTTTACAGGGGAGGAAACTGAGCCCCTGTGTCTAACTTGCCAAAGGTTCCAGAGCTTCCAGGCTGTGATAGACGCGGTCTCTCCCCACAGCTCTGCCACTGACCCCCTTTATAACCTCCTCCAAACATGAGGACAACCGTCCTTCTTGTACCTGCATCCCCATGTTCTGTGAGGTTTCAGTGAGGTGATAAAGAGTAAGCAGGGAGCCCTCGGCATGGGTTGGACACAAAGGAAGGGCTCAGAGCATGTTTGCTTGGGGAAGGAGAAAGCGGGCTGAGCTGCAGAGAGGATGGAGCTGGTTCACAGAGAGGAGAGGCTTCCTGCCAGGCAGCCCTCGGGGGGCAGGGGTGTGAGAGGTGTGATTGTGAGGAAGCCAGAACCAGAGTGGGGCTGAGAAAGAGGGTATCCAGCATCTGGGCTCCGCGGGCATTCCTATCCCCATTTGGATCTGGGAGCACAGGGAAAGCAAGAAAACATTGCTTTCTGTTTGAATCTGCTGGAGTCATTTCACACTGGCAATCTGGCTGAACTTGATACATTAAGTGACTAAATGGTTACATTAACATCCCATGGCCCCCGACTAGAAGAGTTACATTAACATCACACACAAGAAAATTCTCTTTCATGGTGGGTTTTATGGTTATAAATCGGCAGCTCTGTGTCCTTCGGTAAATCACTTAACTTCTCTGTGTTGCCTCTGGTGTAAAATAAAAGGTTTGAATTAAATGATCCCTCAGATTTCTTCCAGCTAGAAAATTATACATATGTTTACTTTTATTTTAGTCATGAAGGCATAGTATGAGCTACCCTCAGAGCATGTTGGGATGACATGGACCAAGTCTGGCACGTGATGATGGCCACGGCCACACCACCTGCATCCTCCAGGTAGGGGAGCAGCCTTGGAAAAGTGTTTCCCAACCTCCATGGAATCCTCAGAGAGGAAGGACATGCCAAGTTCAGCAGCCCAGTCCCATCCCTGGGACATTTTCTTCATCTTTAGAGGTCTCTGAAAGGGAGAAATGGAGAATGTGCCTTTGGTAACTTATTTTTTAAAATATTTATTTAGTCTGCACCAGGTCTTAGTCGTGGCATGAGGGATCTTTTAGTTGCAGCATGTGGGCTCATAGTTGCAGCATGCAGACTCTTAGTTGTGGCACACGAACTCTTAGTTGTGGCATGCATGTGGGATCTAGTTCCCCGACCAGGGATCGAACCTGGGCCCCCTGCATTGGGAGCATGGAGTCTTACCCACTAGACCACCAGGGAAGGCCCTGCCTTTGGTAACTTATTAACACCCTTTGTCCCTTTTTCATGCCTTGGACATGAATTTCCGTTGACATTGATTGGTGTTTGTAGGTAGATATGGCTATTCTAGTATCGTTACTGTGGTGAGCACTGTAATATTCAGAGACAAAAATTTTATTAAAAAACCTGCAGATTTCTGGAGTTCTGGGACAATCAGTGTGAGAAAAGAGAAAAATTTTCACAATTTTCTTTGAACTCGACTTTAATTTACTTAAAAATGGGAAATTGATGGACATTTATGTAAATGTCGCAGGCTTGTCAACTTGCTTCCTTCTCCATGCTGCCATGCACTTTCTTCCATTGGAAAAAAAAGAATCTTTCAGTGCTTTTTTTCTACCCAATTATCCTCTCCTATATTCTCCCTGTTAAAGAACAATACAGACGAACAGGACTTTAAAACAAATCAGTAGTTGAATGCTTACTATTTGCAAAAAAGTACTAACAGAGAGTTGGCTAATGTAAGAAAGTATCAGCAGTATCTCTTCTCTCTAGGAGTTAACGTTTTACTTGGGGTGGGGTGGCAGTATATAGAAGAAAGAAGTCAGACAGCAAGTTAGTTGTGTGGCCTTGGCAAGTTAATTAATGTTGATGAACCTCAGTTTTCCCATCTGTGAGATGGGGAGATGATTAGATTTCTCACAAGGATACTGTAAGGACTAGGTGTCCTTGTATAATGATGCATAGCAATAATCACAGCTGTTATCAGAAGGGAGATTAAAGCCAGGCTACCAGAATTTAGAGCAGAGAGAGGTATTTCAACTAGAAACAAGAAAAGATGGTGGATCTTAGAGGTTAGGTGGGGTTTGCGTAGATAGAGAAGGGTAGTAGAACATTCAAAGCCGGAGAAAGAGATTGAACAATGGTGTGAAAGTGGGAATAAACGGATTACGTTAGTTGTAATTATCCGGAAATAAAATGAGGCACGCCTGATGTAGGGTGATGGAGCCAGTGATGCTGTTGGGAGGAAATGGAAGTAAAGGGAAGAGTCAGTAAGATTTGGAGACTGTTTGTATGGAGACAAAGGAGGGGGTTTTAAAAATGGGTATTTAGAAAGCGTGAACGAAAAATATAACCTATATCTGAAGTAGGGAAGATAGCGTTCAATCTTAGACATGCTGAAAATGCCCTCTCAGCATCATCCACTCCTCAGCCAACCTTTCCTAAATGGCTACTAAGAGCAGGCCATGTACACAGGGCTGGGCTATCAAGATGAATAACACAACACTGCCCTTGTAATGCTGGAGATGGAAACTAAAGCATCAGCAGCAGATAATCACACAACTATGGGATAAATGATCAGCAGAGATAGACTCACATATGACTACGGAAGTACAGAGAAGGAGTATCTGCGGGTTGGTGAAGAATTTCCTTTTCCCTTTTCAAGAAACCCAAACACTCACATCTTGTGACTGGATGCCAAAAATTAGTCTCAAAGATCAGTCTTCAAATAATTCGTTTATGATTGTTCTGTAGCCTTTTAAAAGCATCCTACACCATGTATACTCTTTATCCTCATGTGGCCACTTGGTCCCCCTCACTGCCTTGAATTGCAACTGATCAGCTTTGTGTGTCTTATCTTCTCTACCAACCAAGCGCTAAACCCCTGGAGGGTAGGATTCATCTTAAAGTTGCTAAGCTCCAATACATAGCACAGTACCATGCTTATTGTGAGGCTATCTGTTAAATAATTTAGCACAGACAGAAGCTAAGGAAGATCAAGGTGCATGCATCTCTGTGTTCAGAACTCTATGTGTTTCATTTATTTTAATCATCCTCTTCCAACCTTCCCAGGGAAGGAGGAATAATAGCTCCCAATTGTTGAGTTCTTACTATATGCTAGGCACACATCGAACTCTACTTGTATGAACTCATCTAATCTTCACAACGACCCTATAAACTATGTATTAATACTCTCCCATTTTACAGATGAGGAGCCTGAGGCATAGAAAGATTAGGACAACTTGTCTGAGGTCACATTGCTCCTAAGCGGAGGAGCTCTGGAACCTGTGGCCCAACCCCTGTGCTGTTACAGCTGCCATCACTGTTCCAGAAAACTGAAGTATACAGAGAGTGCGGGTTGTGATGGTTCCAAAGAGTAAATTAAGGATGGCAGCGAGACTTCAATTTTCTGCTTCTTGGACCAGGGTTTGGAAGGCCCTCTGGGTAAGTAGGACACCCCGTGAGAACTTCCTCTCACGGAGGAACTCGCATCCTGAACTTGCAAACCTAACATAAACGCGCAAACCCACTCCTTCAAAGGATGCAGGTAAAAAGCCCGCAGCATAACTGGAGGTAAGGGCGCCTCACTACTGCACATTGTCAAACGTTTTCCATCCTTCCATCCATGGCAGATGTTCTCAAATTAAAGAAATTTTAAAATTCTAAGGATATATTTTCTTTTTCCCTTTTTTCTCTCCCTCTTTTTAAAATAAAGAACATGCTTATTCTAGTACCTAAATATCATCCTTCACTTTCTCACCCTTCACACTGCCTTTTTCTGTCCCATCACGGAAGCAGTCCCGACAAGGAGGGTTCTCTAAGTTTCCCCCTTACGGAAGTGATCCAAACCTCTTATCCAGCCTGCATCAAAAAGAAGCAGATTGTTTGATTAGCACTCTCTACCCCGCTCTCCCTTGGCAATGGAGAATACCAGAATCTTTGAACATGAAGGCCCTTCATCAAAATTGAGAAAATTTTAAAAAACATTTTTCAAGGCACCTACAAAGACCAAACTCCAAAGACGATTCTCTGGTTCACTTTTTAGAGACAATTTCTGAAGGACAAATTCCTTCTTTGGCTTTATGACTCTCAACTCCGGAGCCGGGTCCAAATTCCCCCCAGACCCACTGGAGTTCTGTCACATTCTGTTAACACAGCCCTTTCTTCTACTAAACGGGCACCTGAAACGGACAGGCCTCGTTCACTGGCCTCCTGTTAAATCGCAGTAGAAGTCGGCCTCTAGGGCAGTGCTGTACAGCCGCTAATACTATACCTGCACTTGCTACCGGGAGACTGGCCAGTGTCTTTAGCGAATCATTGAAGTCCTCTGCACACACCTCTAATACGTGAGGGGGGACCACGTCTGCATGAGTCTGAGGCCTCTTAGAGAAATGTACTCATTTGCTTCCGATCAGGAAAGCTGGAAGGAGAAACACCAGCCTTCCCAATTCCTAGGCCAGTACTTAATTCTTCCTTCACATAAAAACATTGCTGTGAAGGGGATAAAATCCATGTAGCAACAGCACCCTTCAAAGTTTAATGACAGGTCTACCTTGAGCTGAGCCAATAATACCACTTTAACGCCATCATTTCACTAAATCTCCTGCTGACTTGTTTGCTTATCTCACATGATAAGATGGTGCATCAGTACTAATTCCTCCACCACAGCACCTCTATCTCCCTCCCAAAGTCAAATTCACAGGTGTGTTACTGAAGGATCTATAGTTAAGCAGAAAATATTAATTATTCAAACATAGTTTTTGTCTAAACAAAATTCAAATATGGCAGCTCCTTAGTGTTTTGCTTTTCTGTGCCATGTGTATAAAAATAACCCAATTTGAAATATACAAGACAGGAACAGTCCCAAGTGGAATTTATATAGCCAGATTTTTTTAAATTACATATATTATAGAAGTACATCATTTAAAAACAAAAAGCTTTTTACCACACATGTTATTAGTTTATTTCTATCGATTTTGAATGGCTTAGACCCATTGAAAATGGATAATTGGCCCAGGCTCTGAGCTTCCTGGCAGCTAAGTACAAAAGGTAAGTATAACCAGTTGCCTACGTATTATCTTTATGGGCCATAAGGAGAAAAATGGGTTAAAATAACACAAGGATAACTAGAGAGATGATAAACTGGCTGCAGGATCTCTCCGAAAGGATGCTGATTGTCAGCTCCTTCATGTCATCTGACAAGGGGCTCCCTGTGGCCCCTTCCCCCAGGGCTGAGGGAGGGAGGTGTGGCGGGCATGTGACTCTGGCCTGTAGGTGACCAGCCCTGGGATGAGCAGGCAGACGACTACACGACAGAATAATAATGAAAAACGATCTTGACAGTCCGGAGCAATGAGCTGAATCTAACAAGATGAAATTAAACAAGGACAAATGTTAAGTGCTTTTCTTAGGTCAGAAAAAAACCAATGGCACAAACCCAAGATGGTAGAGATATGGCTCACCAGCAGGCATAAAAAACAAAACAAAACAAACAAAAAAACTTTAGAGTTTTAAACTACAAGCATGTCACTAAAAACAACCCAAAACTTCTTAGTGCAATTTTGTCTTTTGAACAAGAATATGTTCTTCATATTCTGAGATCACTAGTCTACATTTGGAATTAGATTCTGGGCACCCTGCTTTATTTCTGTGGAAGATGGGTCTAAACTAACATTAAAAACAATTTTGATATTGTAAAGCAATTATACTCCAATAAAGATGTTAAAAAAAAAACAATTTTGAAACAGCAAAGTCATTGTCAATAAGTTCCTTCACCCAACACGGCTATTTTCATTGCTTGCATGTCACTTTTCACATTGCATACTTACTTTAAAATGAGTATACAGAAGAAAATAAATAAAACAGAATAAACATATGCAAACTGGAGTGCATTTAGAAGAGAGTGGCCGGAGTGGCTTGTGGACTCTGAACCTGCATTTCCGAAGAGCAGCTGGACGGACAGGGGAGAAGATTTATGAGAGGTGTTTTCAAATAGCTGAAGGGTTGACAAGAAGAGATTAGGTCTGTCCAAGGTAAATTTAAGGATTATGAAGAAGAAGAGCATTTGTGAAATCTTGAGTTTTTAAAAGTGTCTTCTCTTAAAAAAAAAGATTTTACTGTCACATTAAGTTTGGAAAGCATTATTGCTTTATTATTAGTAATATTTGTATTTTTACAGGTTTGGATATCTTGGATTAAAGACGTAAAATGGTTTGAGCAAAGATCTTCTGGCCAGTATGTGGCAGGGCTGAGAGACAACGAATGTGCTCAAGCTCAGAACAAATTTAAATTCAATATTAATAGAAAAACTCCTCCTATGAGTCAAATCTGTACAAAGACAAAGTAGAAGTCTGCAGATTTTCATGTAGATAGTGTCTTACTTATGAAGCAATGAAAGAAAGGTATTTAAGAATGGGCCATAGCAGTGGCTTTCAAATTTTCAACCACAATCTTCAGAAAATTTTATATATATATATTATATATAGTATATGTATAATGTATATGTTATACATAGTATATATAATATACTATTTATTAAATATTATACATAGTATATATTACATATAGTATATACATATAGTAGATAATATATTTTATATCACCACCATATACATGCATACATGATTGAGAATAAAATGGAAACAAAAGTCTAACTACTACTACTACTAATTGCTATGGTGCACTTTGGGTTTTTCTTTCTATTTTACTTTAAAAAAAAAAAATTATTTACTTATTTTGGCTGTGCCAGGTCTTAGTTGAGGCATGCATGCGTGATCTAGTTCCTCGACCAGGGATCGAACCCAGGCCCCCTGCATTGGGAGTGGGGAGTCTTAGCCACTGGACCACCAGGGAAGTCCCTCTATTTTACTTTTTTAAAATGCTGAACTTCATCCACTAAATTGATTTCATCTCCAGTGCCATATCATGCGGACTGAAAAACATTGGCCTGGAGAACTATTGAGTGGGACTGTTTGGGTGAGCTAGAGAGCCAACAATTCCTTCCTACAATGAGATTCAATCATTCAGTAATATAAACTGTGTTATGTAGCTTAAAAAAAACCCAAACCCTAATTGAAGTGCTTTTTTGTTTCCAGTTTATTGCTTTCCTTCTCTTATTCTAGATTATTAAGCTTTTCAATTCTTGATTCTATTTCTAATATTATCTGTTCCTACTTATACTACATCATCTGAAAAATCTTTGATTCTTTTACCTGAGTAACTGATGAAAATATGAAACTGTATAGAACCAAGAACAGAAGGTTGCAACTCATTTTAAGTGTAGTTGCTCACCCAGGTGTGTTTATTTATGTAGTTTCTTTTCCAAGAATCAGTTACAAATCCTTCAAGCATACCAGCAACTTCTCTATTTTATTTTTGTCCACAAGGTTGAGAAATTTTGTTCAGTGTTGTAAGATTAAGAGACCATGGAAAGACAAATACCATATAATATCACTTATATATGGATTCTAAAATATGACACAAATGAACATATCTACGAAACAGAAACAGACTCATAGACATAGAGAACAGACTTGTGGTTACCAGGGGGAGGGCAGGTGGGGAAAGGAAGGACTGGGAGTTTGGGGTTAGCAGATGCAAACTATTATATATAGGATGGATAAACAACAAGGTCCTACTGTATAGCACCGGGAACTATATTCAATATCCTGTAATAAACCATAATGGAAAAGAATATGAAAAAGAATATATATATGTATAACCGAATCACTTTGCTGTAGAGCAGAAATTAACACAACATTGTAAATCAACTATACTTTAATAAAATATATAAAAGAGAGAGAGAGAGAGAGAGAGAGAGAGAGAGAGAGAGACCATGGCTATGCCATAGGGTGGCTGGTTCTGAGGATGAAATGAGGTGATGTAAGCCGAGTGCTCTAGACAGTGCCTGGCTGGATGGCTGTTAGCTGGGATGACATTGATGGTGATGATGGTGATGTCACAGTGATCTTCCTCTAGTGTAGCTGCTCAAAACCATACTAATGTGGTCTTGGCATGCCTTCTTCAAGTGAACCCAAAGTGCCTCCTAAAAATCACCCCTTTTTTTCCTCTTTTTCTATTTTGAGTAAACTCAGAAGAATTCGAAAGGTTGTAACCTCAAGTCACGGATCTGTTGTTTTCCTAACCTTTTCTTCCTTTTTTAAAACCAGGGCACTTGCTTGCCTCTTGTTTTCTTGGATCTCACAGACTCCTAACAGCGTTTCCTCAAGGTCACCAGCAAGTTGTTTTGTGCAGGGGGACATAATTCAATGAGTTAACTTGGACAAGCTACAGTCTCCTGTATTTTGGTGGATTCTCCTTCTCTCCTAGGAATGTTTTCAGCTTGGAGTTTTTTTTTTTTTTTTTTTGAAGAAAAAAGAGTAGCCTGGTCTTCTTACCACCTGGTAGCACCCCATTAACAAGTGGCCTGTCCCTTGGTGGTTCACTTTATTCTGAAAAGCCTCAGCTCATTTGTGGTTTGGGCTTCTCGACATATTCAGGTGGTGGGTTAGGGTCTTTGAAATCAGACTGCTGGGTGGAAATCCCACCCCTGCCACTTACTAGCTGGGTGATGCCGAGCAAGTCCCTCTTTGTGATTCAACTTGCTCATTTGCAAAAGGAAGAATAATGTCGATCTCGTGGGGTTGCTGTGAGGAGCTTAGCACAGTGCCCAGCATGAAGTAAGCTGCTCTTGGTATCGGTATCATGGGGAACTCTCTGAAGGCCGATCCTTCACTTTCTCTTTGGAGTTTCTGTACAGGAAACAACTTTATGAGGTTTCTAACCTTCTGGAGTCTCCTCTCACAAGATGATGTTTTCTCTGAACTTTTGGATATCTGCCTTCCTAAAGGCTGGGATACGTGTGTGACTACATTCGTGTTTATTTTATGTGACAAAGTCACTTTCCCCAATTCCCCATCACTTCTCTGTCGGTGAGGATTTCCTCCTGAGCCCAGCATCAACCCTCCTTGGTGTTTCTTCTGATTTCTAAGCAATGATACTGTCAGCCAGGCAAGCCAAAAATGTGTCAGATGGCCTCCTTGTAGCGGGATGAACTGCCAGCAAATGTTAGAAAATCAAGGAATAGCGCTGTAACCTTCCTTTGCCAGTGTTTTCAAACTTTCCAGTAATATATAATCCAGCCTGATGCTGAGGATGAGAGCATGTCTATCTGGAAGCAAAAATGCTTGCCAACGACCCAGGTAAATTATTTAAGGACGTCAGGACTGTGTTTCTGTGTGGTTACTTGTCATCAGGAAGACAGCAAACAAACACCAAAGAGCCAGACACTTTCAGGCACTGGAAATACAAAGCCAAACACAGCCCTACCTGCAATGAGCCTCCAGTCTACAATGGCTCTAAAATCCATCTAGTCTCCTCGCTGTTTTCTATCTAAACTGGAGTGGTGTGTCTCTCATGCCTCCACACGTGCCAGAGAGGAACTTTTTCTTCATGTTTTGTTAAATTCCTAAAGCACCCACGTCAGTGACGCTCACCCACCAGCCCCCCAAGGGGTCACTGCCTGTGGGATGGGTCCTTCCTCCACTGAAGGTCAGCCGTGACTTTGGCACATCTCCTCCCCCCGCACGGAAAGCTCGAGGTAGGGTCAGCTTGTTCGAAAAATACAGAAATCGACAATGACATTCAGAAGAAGGGCAACTTGGAGAGAAATGATGCCTGTATAAGCTGGGAGGGGTGGTGTCAGGAACAGGAACTGTAGTCTCAAGGCTGATCTCTCCCACAACACAGGAGAGATGGTGCAAGAAGAGAAGAGAATGCCTTAGTTTGGAGTTAAGTTTCACTCCATTAAAGGGGAATGAATGACAATAATAAAAGGAATCATATTAAGAGTCTGTTCTGGGTTTTATTCAATAATAAAAAGAATGGTTTTTAAATTCTCTGTCTGATGGCTTGATTATTTACCCTAGTTTTCCTTTTCAGTTAAAACAATACTTTCATTTCTCTGAACGGGCAAAACAGGTTCATTTGGGAAAACACTGTTCTAATCAGGCGAAAAGCATCTATTCTCACTCAGCCTCTCACCCATTCTTAAGAGGTATTTTAAATAGTTCTTAAAAATAGAATGTTTCTCTTTTTTTCCAAAATGCAAACACAATAGGACATTTTGATGGAGGCCCACTACATCTCTCGACATCCTGGGCTTTTCCATCACAATTCTCAAAGTGATCAGCTTCAGTGAAAAGTGTTTAATTTTTTTTTTTTTTTTTGAGTTATATAATAAAGTGAAAGACGGTAAGGAGAACAGCAAAAGAGGAGTCATCAGTAAACTTGTCAAGTAAAATGTATCTAACAGGAAACACCACACGACCTGGTTGGATTCTGAGCCCCATGTGTTGGGGGCGGTGGTTTCATGGGGTGGGTCTTGCTTCAAGGGGTGGGGGGCGAGGGACCCCTGAGCTCACACTGTGGGTGTGACGGGGTGCAGAGGAGGGCGGTCAAGCAGCACGGCAAATCTCACTCTAGAAAGGGCACCAAACTGTTTCAGTCTTTATTTGACATCTGAGCGCATGTACCTGTGACCAAGGACAATGGATGCAGCCAGAGTTGGGTCGGGGAGGAAAAGCAGATCCCACTGCACACAGTCTGTCTCCATCTCTCTCACGTACTTACTGGGTCCGACGATGCAGCTTCTAACATGAAGATGCAGCAAAGGGCTGTGGGAAACAGCCTGGCGTGTAGAAATTAGGATTCAGGAGACTCCGCGGGGCGGGCGGGCGGGGGAACAAATCCTAAGAGACAGTCATCTCAAAAAACTCAAGACGCAGCACCTGCAGACACAGCCAAAGGGCAGCTTGTACCTCGGCCGGGGTGTAAAGGGCTGCTGGCTGCCTATTGATCTTTCCTGTCACACCCAAGCGGAGCGCCAACAAATCACAGTCAGCAACATCATCTTTGAATGCAGAGGACCGCAGTCTGTGCACACACCTTGGGACCTTCTTATTGCGACTACTGGGAGGATGAGTAAAGAGAACATTGACTTATTGATTAAATGCACAATCAACAGAGGAGTCGATGGAACTCAGCACTTAAAAGCCTCATCAAATAGCAGTGGGAACTGTTATTCTAGTCGCAGCCACTCCCCAAGTGACCCAGGCAAGTCTCGGAACTTCTTTGCTTCAGGCTTCAGCGTCTGGGAAAGGGGACTGCCTTGTTCAGTGACCACAAAGGGAGACCGCGAGGATTAGCCCAGTCGGCTCCTGAGATCAGGGCGGAGGTGTGATCCCGTGGGGATCCTCTACCGCACTCCCAAGGTGGGGAAATCATCCCAGGAATCTTTGCATCTGTGCTCATGCCAGAGGGACTGGGAGGAGGGTATGAGGCAGGCTTGCCCAACTCGAAGGTCAGGTCCTACCAAGGGGACAAAGAGGAAGCACATTCGCTTTCTCAGGATAAAGATACTTAAAAAGGGTTTCAAATAACACTGAAAGTGAGAGCCATACCAACCTAATGTTTGAAAAGTGATGAAGTTCCGTTTTAGATGTAATATACCTTGTGCCTCTGAGACACAGCTGACACACAGTATGGCTGGGATGTACATGAAAGGCTCCATGGCTCTCCACAGCATGTGGACAGAAAACATATTTGTCTGGCTTGGGATCATGTTTACCTGCTCCATGGAAAGGATTTTCTTACCTTTTGCATTTTCTTTAAAATTCAGAAATATAGGGAATTTTGAAGTTATCCTGCAACAAAACCAAACCAACCTACCCACAACCAGCTTCAGAAACTATGGAAGGAACGATCACTATTTTCCTTTGGAATCTAGTGAAGAAGTAGTTAAGGCGCTAGGAACACAGGTCCCTCAACCCCTGTCAGCGAAAAAAGGATTTTTTTCAAGGCAATAAAAATCTGAGACTTTGCAGTCTGTAAGAAAAACTGATAATGCAAAGGATGTAGTTAACATTCTGGGATGGCTAATTTTATGAGTCAACTTGGCTAGGCCATGGTACTGACGTTTTTGATCAAATATTCTAGATGTTTTTGTGAGGGTATTTTTTAGATGAGGTTAACATTTAAATCAGCAAACTCTGAGTAATGCAAAATTACCCTCCATAATGTGGCCAGACTTCATCTAATCAGTTGAAGACCTTAATAGAAAAAAAACTGACCTCCCCAAAAGAAGAAATTCTGCCAGATTGCCTTTGGACTCGAACTGCAATTCTTCCCCAGGTCTCCAGCCTACCCTGTACATTTTGAAATACCAAGCCTCCACAACTGCATGAGCCAGTCCTTTAAAACAAATGTCCCCTCCCTGCCCCCCATGGATGTATGGATAGACAGACATACACACACACCCCCCCCCCCATTGGTTCCGTTTCTCTGGAGAACCCTAATACACATACTGTAATAAATATGAACATTGTTCACTGATATTTCTGGTTTCTTCTCCGTCTAGGTCCATGAAAAGATTATACTTTACTGAAAACTTAAGGTAAACCACGGCCATGTAACTTTGGCTAATAAGATGGGAGTGCGAATGACTGGTGTCACTTCTAAGCAGAAGCATTTAAGAGCCAGGGCATGATGCTTTACGCTCTTCTGCCAGGGCACCAAGCCTTGAGTCACGCTGAGATGCTAGAAACATAAGGTGCTGCCTCCCTCTGCCTGGGCCCCCAGGTGACCACATGAGCAGAGTCCCACCTACAAGCCCCTGTGGATGTACAGCATGAGTGAAAATCATTTGTTTCAAACCACTGAGATTTGGGTGTTGTTTATGACTGACACACCACCTGGAAAAAAAAAAGTCTGGTATCCTAGCAACATCCACTCAACATGCCGATTACAAATTTTTTATTTTCTCTTTATTACAAGTTCAGGAGGACTTCTATTTGATGTAAACACTGAATAGTAATTTGGAATGCTGCACATGATGGTAGTAAAACAGTTTCTCTAAAATTATTTTATGTAAACTTTTCACAAACTGGCCTCGCCTTTAATCCAAATTATTGGTAGAATATTTTGCCAAACCCACCAGCATCCATTCCATTATGAAACTTGGAATAAATGGAGTCCATATGGATTTGAACATTTTGTAAACAAGACCTATCTTGTTTACAAAATGTTCTATCTCAACTGTTCCAGTGTTTTATGATTTTATGAAGGTCCTAGAATATGCCCACCTTCTATTTGCTATAACTCCCAAATTACTACTAAGAAGAGATAATCTTTCAGTAAGACAGATGAATCGAAACCAAAAATCTGGCTTTTGCTAGATGGAAAAAAAAAAAAAAAAAAAAGAGTATAAAGATTGGAGTTTGAACCATATGGGTCTGTGAGGAAATGGGATAAACAGATGGAGACAATCAGATTTCAAAATTATCTAGTCCTGAGGTTATCTGGAATTTCAAGATATGAACATACAGTTGAGATTATCAAATCCATCTAAAGTGTTCAGATTTTTAAAAGAATTCTCAAAACTTGGCTCAATTTAAAAAAAAAAAAAAAGAATGGCACCATTTTCTCCCATAAACACCTAAACCTACACACTTCGTATGGAAAGCATGAACAGGGTCACGTTTACTTTACTCTCCCCACAGGACCTAGCACAGTGCCTGCCTACTGTTATCATTCCCTAAATGTGAAACTGACTTCTGCTACCACTTGCGCAAATCCCACTGCCTGGCCCCCTCGCCCATCCCCTAAATCAGGGAAGCAGGCTAAGAGAGGAGCAGAGCAAGTATCAGGGTCACAGCCACTGTCCCGCCACTTGGCATGTGCCACTCCTGCCCACCCACTTCTGTGGTCTCATCCCCACTTTGGCTAACTGGACTCCAACTGGTGAGGCAAAGCTGGTCGGTCAACAACGGAGACACGCGTGGGTGCCGCATGTCTGCTGTGTACTGGTGTGTACTGCTGTGCACTGGTACAAACTGGAATAAAAGTAGCTGCTGGATAGTCAGACCCCAGAAGTAAAGCCTGACTCTTAGGTGGAGTTTAGCTCAACAGCGATGGGGGCAATCTTAGTCAAGGTAGTCAGAGCCACGCTGTTGAGTGCAGGCCCTCCAGAAACAAGGTCACGGGAGATAAAAACTGTAGTTTGTTTTCCTTTCACCAACAATTTCTTTTCGTGGAGAGAAAAAGGATGGTTAATGCAGTTTGGCTGTGGAGACTAGTCCTGGCCACACAATGGGCCAGGATTTGCCTCTGAATAGAAGAGCTAGCCAATACTTTGAGGATCATTTTCTATGAGGACAAAGGTCAGTGTCAGCCCACGGTAAGAGGACAGACTGGCCCTTCGGCCTGGAATGCTGTACTAAGGTCACTTGTGAGTCAGTGTGATTATCGAAGACAATGTTTCCCCCAGAGGTCGCTTTTATTCTTATAGATTATTATAGCCTCCCAGGTGATAAACCATACACGCAAGTCATCGCCGCTGAGTTCTCAGACCTTACGGAAATCCCTTAAACACTGACTATTTGTCACGTAATGAAGCACTCCCAGCATGCACTCCACATCGCCCTGAATAAAAAAAGCTGAAGATGTAAACCATCTCTCAATAGCATTCCCTTCCTGAATGCTGAGATGTGAATGTGGAAATCACAGCACATGTCTGCCATCTGTATTTGTACTTGTCAACAGCTCTGTTTTGGGATAAACAGTTTTGAAGTAAGAATCAATTCGACTTGTTGGAAGATTAACCAAGGAACAGCTCAGAAGACCAAAACAGAACATGAAGTCAGATAGTCTTAAAAAAGAAAAAAGAAAAAAAAAAAAAAAAATCAAGCACAATTTTCTGTTTCTCGCTAAACACTGTTTTGTCACAGCCCAAGAGACAGAGCCTGGTGGCCAAAGTTTGGGGGCAGAGAGACAGGGAAAAATGTATTTACTCAAGTGAAAAATTCTTCAACCCAGAACAAATGTCTTTGCTACGATGCAACTGGAAATCATTCACTGACCTCTAGGAGACTCCAGTTAAGAAAAAAAGTCATTTTAGCTTTTATACTTTGTTTCACGGTTCTACTATGTGAAGGTATACACAGGGGACAACTTGCATCGGTACAAGTGAATAATACAGTCCTTTATTACCATAAAAATGGTAGCATTCTGCCAAAGAAATAAACACTGAAAAAGCCAAAAAAAAAAAAAAAAAAAAAAAAAAAGGTAGCATTTCCCAAAGTCGATCATGATTAAAAGTAGTTCCATGGTTGAAAACACTACTCCACCGTACAGATATCAGAACAGAGAGACGGCAAGGGGAAAATAAAGACACATACCGAAAGGGAGGTCAGGGAAAAAGTTAGTAAAAACAGGATGCTACAGATTGGTGGGAGGTAACAATGGAATTGCTTTTAGAAGCAGCTGATGTGAGTAAATGAAGGGATGCAGTAACCTGGCAGCCCCATATTCTACAAAACAAATAAGAACATGTATGCTCCACTTGGAGGGACATCCATTTTCCCCTTAGAAGTCATTTATAAAAGAGCAAATTGTTGATTTGTACTTACAGACCGGACCCTTTTCAAGCCCCTGTCAAGGAGTGATAAATTATTGAAGCATAGTTTTATTTTTGGTGTGCACACAGTAATACCTTGTGAAATGTTTCTGTTCACCTTTCCTAAGTTATTAATTAAAAAATAATTGTTTCCAATTACTCTGTGATCTTTAAGCTAAAACCAGACAAAATACCACACATGCCTCTCCAGACCCAGCACCGCCCCTCCCCTCCCCTCCTTCCCCATCCTGCCCGCACATCCTTCAACCAGGAAACTGTTGAAACTCACACGGCGCTCCTGGAACAGGACTGCTGCCTAGAAGGGGGAGGGGCGGAGGAGGAAGGCCAACACGATGGTCACACAATTGTCTGGTGTTCGTTCAACCGCAGTGCCCAGATATATTTGTTGTTCCGAGAGAAAGCGTGAACTGTTCAGGGAATACAGCAGGGCTGTGGAAACGTCATGAATAGAGTGGGAAACCCTCTCGGCAGGAGCCACATGACGCAGAGAGGCTGCCTCGTGCCAAGCAACGTGGATGCTTGTGCTCTGCTCCTGAATGAGGTCACATCAAACCCAGCTGGGACTGGAGAGAAAGGCTTCCCAGGAGCCCCTCCCTAAGCCAGAGCGCAGAGAAATTCTTCCAGTCACAGCGGAGCAACTGGAACCTGAATGAGTTTACAAACTCCAGGCCTCGCTTTCCACCGTGTTCACAAAGCGAGAGGACGGCGTGGGTGCCCGGGCTCCAGAAAGGGAGCAAGAAAACCCACCGCGCGAACCGCCTGGGGGAGATGCAAGATGAGTGCGCACAGACTTGGCTTAAAAGGAACGTTTACACCTACACCTAGCAGGTTGGAACCTTTAGAATCTCTCCCCCAGCTCAATTCGGATTCCCACTCCTTTTGTGCAAGTGCCACGGTTAGATGCCCAATTCTACTTCCTATCGAGATATTGGAAACGGAGGCTGAGCATCTGGTCTCAGGGACCCTTTTCAGCCTGAGACTGAAACTGGATGCCTCGTGGAACATTGTCCCTCAAGCATTTTGTACGGCGAGCAGAGCAGGATAGAGGAAGCCGTCTCTACAAATGTTTTAATTGTCCTCACGTCCATCATTCCAGTCAGTCCCACAAGCAAAGCAGGCAAATCAAATGGTGTTGTTTGAGACTTCAGTTACAAATCATGTAGGGAGAAAAAGATCTTCTCTTTTTTGAAAATTCTTTTTGCTTTCTGCTCACTGACATAGAGGTAAAAGAAAATGACTGCAACTTAAATATGAAAGAACTCTTTACAATTAAATCCACAATTTTATACATTTATCTCACTCACGTGTCAGTGAAAAATCACCGACTATGACAAAATAGGACAAATTATATGACGGAAGAACCAAAAAACTTAATAAAAAACATATCCGAGTGTGAAAAGTATGGTGCTCTCGGTGTCTTCACATCCTCCTCTTCTGTGTACTTATGTACAACACTGAAAAGAAAAAATGAACAAACTGAAAAAAACTTTTCTAAGTATCATAATAGCAAGTTTTAAAAGCAAGCAGATTTTAGTCTGACACCTCTGCATATTTGAAAGGAATTCTCAAACCACACAATAAATTCTAGAACTATTGTAAGACCAATTTTATGACTCTAGACCTGGGTTTGATGTCTTAGAGGGCTGTGTTCTGACCTTAGCTATACATCTGACTGGATTTGCACATCGCAACCAAGGGGATAAAATAAAATGTATGTGAAAGTCTCCGGAATCTTCGAATGTTTTATAATTCTAGGTATAACAATTATGATTGTGGTTAAAGTAAATTAGTAAATCTACCAGGCCAGACTTCAGATTAAAAATAAAGAATAAATAAAAAATAAATATTTTCATCCATCTCCTTGATACAATCACTAAACTTCCTGTTTACTTTTTTAATTGCATCAGGATAAACAAGAGGTGAGGAGTTTGTTATTTTGTCCTTATTCTGAATTCCCTGTAAAGTATCAACCTTGGGTTTATCCGAAGTTTTGCTCAGCTAATCCTCTGGTGACCACCCACATGAACTCCTCAGGGTATACTGAATATGTAGTACATGAGAATCAGACCACATCTAATGTCTTGGTCACTAGAGGCAAGCTTTCACCAGAGGTGTACCTCCCCTCCTACCCCCCACGCCTACTCAGACTCTGACAGGTTTGTGCAAAGTGAGCATTAAGAGATATCCTGATTAAAGGACATAGCACAGATTAATCAAATAAGCCAGGATCCTCTTTAAGAGCAGAGGATGTGAATTATGGAGCCTAAAGATAACTAACTACCACCGATTACCCCATGGAAAAAGTTATATAAAGGAAAGCATCAGTATGACAGTAAAAACATCCCTAGGAAACTGGCCAAGTCCAAGATGTAGTCTGTACATGACAGGATGCATCCTATCACCTCTCACAGAACCTGCAGCTAGCTGACTGTTGTTATCAGCTGTATTGAAATGGGGAAAGATCATTAACATTTCTTAGTAAATGGAAAGAGTCAAATAAGAACAATATTAAAAATAGGAAAAGAAATTCTACACATTGGAAGGACTAAAAAGGTATATATATAAAGATATGATGTGACCCCAATGTTCACAGCAGCACTATTTACAATAGCCAAGACATAGAAGCAACCCTGGTGTCCACTGACAGAGGAATGGATAAAGAAGATGTGGTACATATATACAATGGAATATTACTCAGCCATTAAAAAAAAGAATAAAATAATGCCATTTGCAGCAACACAGATGGACCTAGAGATTATCATACTAAGTGAAATAAGTCAGAGAAAGACTAATATCATATGATATCACTTATAGGTGGAATCTAAAAAAATGATACAAATGAACTTATTTACAAAGCAGAAATAGACTCCCAGACAAAGAAAACCAACTTACGGTTACCAAAGAGGAAGTGGGGGGAGGAATAAATTAGGAGTTTGGGATTAGCAGATATAAACTACTATACATAAAATAGATAAACAACAAGGTCCTACTGTATAGTACAGGGAATTATATTCAGTATCTCACAATAAACTATAATGGAAAAGAATCTGAAAAGAATATATATACTCAGTTATATATGCACACATATATGACTGAATCACTTTGCTGTACACCAGAAACTAATACAACACTGTAAATCAACTATACTTTAATAAGAAATTTTTAAATAAAATAAAATGAAGATATAATGTGAAGCAATATGGTATTGTAAGGACAGGAGATAGAATAACTACAATAAAAGTCAGGATGTTTAGTTCACAGCAAAGAGATCCAAGTGTTACGGGGGTTGAAGAAGTTATCCAGAACTAAAGAATGCACATCAATAAAAAACCCAGAATCAAGAGTCACAGAGCTCCATTTGGGGGATGGGACCAAAAAGTGGGGATGAATCAAGGGATAATTCCCACAGTTTTGATTTCTTCCCCCCCAACCCCAAAATTCAAATATGACTTTACTGATAATGTGTTTTTAAACCAGGTACTTGAAAGTAACCATAATGATCATAGCAATAAGTTGTTAAAAAAGCTGGGTAACTTCAGAACCATATTTCCTCTTTTGTCATTTTTGCCAAACTAAAGGATAAAAATCTCCCACAGAAAAAAAGCATTTGAATGCTTAATAGAGAAACAAGACAAGCTAACTGCCAAATGAGGTAAACCAAAGGTAGCAGGGAAATAGTGGCCATTCTCAGAGCACCAACCGCCAGTGTGAGAGGCCATGTTGGGGGAATATAACACACTGTATTCGAGAACAGAGCTCTGGGTCAATGTACCAAGACCCCTCAATTTATCATCAGCAAGGGGAGGGAAGAAGAGAATTTCTAGTTCCAAAATGCCATGAAGCACCCAAAAAAGAACTAGCCACAATGAAGATCTGAGATGTAATAAGAATTTAAAAACAAAGCAAAACTAAAACTGAACTTTTAAATTATCTAGAAAACATGCTGGTGATCCTATTTTGGATGCTGTATAACTGTAGAGTGAAGGGCTATTACCATTGTTTCCTCGGATAAATGCATCCCCGTACTTATTCTTCAGCTGTCCATTTACATACTCCTCTGTCTGCTCCAAGGCTATATTCATATAGCCATCCAGGCAAGCCAGGACCCCTGGAGATGGATTCAGACAAAGAGAAGACATACAAAGCAAAGAGTTGAAAATTACAGGGTATACCTTAGAGCTGACAATCTCTTTACTCATTAGCTCTTACATGCTTAACATAAAAACTCACACTGTAAATGAAATTCAATAGAGCGAAGCACAAAAAAAAAAAAAGTCTTTGCTCTCTGCCCATCTGAATGAAAGGCTAAGACGCATCATACAGCATGAAGGCCGTCATGCACCCACTGCTGGCAGGGAAAACAATGGGCTGCCGCCTCCCTCATGGCATGTGTGGCAACAATGGCAACTTTTAAAGCCTTCACAAAAGTAACACGGTAAGAATATTCCAAGTAAGATACCATTCTTTGAGAGCTAAAGACAGGAGTGGGCGATTATGCAGGAAAAAATGATCACTAGCCGTGACTCCTCATGCCCAATGGCATTTCTGACTTTGGCCACTAAGTGAAATACGGGCCTGGCAGATTGATCTCGTTCTTCTACCACATCTCCTGCAGCAGATGAATGTACTCCAAGGTTAAGAGGAAGGCTCCACAGTCTGTCAGAATGGAAAAGAGGAGACAGCAGGTGCTCCTGAAAGAACATCTTAAAGCTGTGACTCCCAGTGAGGAACAGCTTGAGAACACGGGCACCATATTGCTTTATAGCACATCCCTCTCTGCGCTGTTCCAGTTAGAATATTTGCAGATCCACACTAATAAGAAAAACAGTAAACATTCCAGGCAGCTTTCGAGGAAACTGTTCAAGTGAACCTTTTTAATTGTATTAAGATGGTATCAATTTTGCAAAATTGGACCTGATGATCCTTTTTTAAAAAAGACAAAGATATGTAAACCATTATCTCTGAGCCTCTAACTTCAAGTGGTATTTTCTAGATAGACAACTTAAGTAAAAACAAATACTACAAATCTGATTCAATTAACCAAGTCGATAGCTCCATGTAGTCTCAACTTCATTAATATGCTTCTCACTCCCTGCCTCTGCCCCCATTATCCTCTCAACAAAAGTTTCTTTTCAAAATTGTGTGTGTGTAATGAGAGCGCAAGACAGTAAGCTAACAAAATTCTGCTAGAAGCTGCAAACTTTCGAAGCATCAGAATGCACTGTGAATAATTAATAATAATTATTTCCTATCAAAAGAAAGCTGAAGCTACAACTTTAGTTTCATTCCTGCTGTATTACTTTATATCTAAACCACAATCATAAATGAGCAAGAAACTTCTGAGACATGATATGCAACTGTTCGAAAATTAATTAAAAGCATTTAAAAATGAAATGTTCCCTTCTAATAAAAATATTCTCACAGCAAAGGTTTTTTTAAAGAAAAAGGTTCTTGGAGGTTGGGATTATAACCCCCTCCTTTCTCTAAGGGATTAAATTACAATGAATAACAGAAAACAAGTTTCTTCAAACTTGAAGGGAAATTGCTACAGAGAACTGGGTTGTTTCCTTTATAGTATGCTCTCAATAGTGTACAACGTTTTGCTTTAATAGTATAGAAGCCATGGCTAGACAATCATAAACGGAGAAAAATTAGGGTTACTACTACCCATGTGAAAGGTTGTTTAAACTTACTAGTAAACAAAGAAATATAAATTAAATGAGATATTACTTGTTGCCAATTAGAATGGAAAAGTTGACATTAAAGGCTAACACAAGGGTTGATGAGAACGTAGAGATGAATGAGCCACCTGCCCTGATGGAGGGCCACCTGCACCCTCTTTGACTCTGAAACCGTACCCCAGGGAATTTATTATAAAGAGACACTTGGACAAGTGCTTGAGATACATGTTAAAGGAGCAGTCATTTACAATAGAAAAAAGATTGGTAAACACCTAAATGTCCATTAATAGGACACTGGTTAAAAACAAAAACAAGACTGTGGTCCATTCACTCATGGTATTCCTATGTAGCCATTAAACACTCCATGTTGTCAGAGAACTGAATGCATTTTTTTAATGTTAAAAAAAAATCAGAATGCATGTACAATTGATCCCACTTATGTAAAATTATGCTTATATAGAGACAGATCTAAATGGGTAAGGGTGATTATCTCTGGATGGTAGAATTTGGGGAAGATTTACCTTTCTTCTATATACTTTTCTCCATTACTTGCTTTGAAATTTCTTTAAAAATATATATATATATATATTTCCTTTAAAAATAGAAAATGTTCCCCTAAAGAGTAGGCTGGTGGATCTCCTCAATGAAGGGGGTACTGAGAAGATCATGAACACATGTCGCCGCCCTAATCAGCTGCTGGATATTCTCTGCGAATCTATTACCTCCTCTGGGCCCATCAAAAGTCCAGGGGTGAGAAGAAGCACACAGAGATGTTATAATATCTCAGTATTCAGTATAAATCCATTGATTCCACTGTAAAAATCAAATTAAACTGGAGCTACATTATTAATGTCAAGAAACTAAAGCAGTACATAAAAAGCAGAGTATTTTTTAGCAAGGCTTTTGAATCAAGCTTGAGTTTGAGTCCTAGCTCCTCCCTTACTAGGTGGAGATAATCAACAGAGATCTGAAAGGATTTATGTGAAGAGAAAATGAAAATTAAAGTGATTCATGCACAATGGACCCACAGTAAGCTCTCAATAAAATTAAGTTTGCACATGTGGAAAGTGGAAAAATCTCAAGAGATTTTGATCATTACTCAGGAAAGAGACCAAGAATTATTCAGGAAAGAGGCCAAAAAAGGATTTAAAACTTTGCTAATCAATTAGTTATCCACACCTCTGAAATATTCCCAGTAATTTAACATATCTTAATTTTGGAAGATTAGGAATTTAGTTACTTCAAAAAAATGGAATTGGATACCACTCCTTACACAAAGTTAGTTTCAGTAGTGTCAAGCCTCTTAAAAAGAGCATTTCATTTTCTACAAGACCAGAAAGGTGTCTTTGGATACCCCACATATTATATGAGTGAGAAATTTATGCTGAAAAAAGATACTGTCTAAATAGTTGCTTGCCAATCTATTTTTTTAACACCTTTATTAGAGTATAACTGCTTTACAATGGTGTGTTAGTTTCTGCTTTATAACAAAGTGAATCAGCTATACATATGCATATATCCCCATTTCTCCTCCCTCTTGCGTCTCCCTCCCACCCTCCCTATCCCACCCCTCTAGGTGGTCACAAACCACCAAGCTGATCTCCCTGTGCTATGCGGCTGCTTCCCACTAGTTATCTATTTTACATTTGGTAGTGTATATATGTCCATGCCACTCTCTCACTTCGTCCCAGCTTACCTTTCACCCTCCCGGTGGCCTCAACTAAATTCTCTACATCTGTGTCTTTATTCCTGTCTTACCCCTAAGTTCTTCAAAACCATTTTTTTTTTTTTTTTTTTTTTTTTAGATTCCATATATATGTGTTAGCATATGGTATTTCTTTTTCTCTTTCTGACTTACTCCACTCTGTATGTCAGTCTCTAGGTCCATCCACTTCACTACAAGTAACTCCATTTCATTTCTTTTTATTGCTGAGTAATATTCCACTGTATATATATCCCACATCTTCTTTATCCATTCATCTGTTGATGGACACTTAGGTTGCTTCCATGTCCTGGCTATTGTAAATAGAGCTGCAATGAACATTGTGGTACATGACTCTTTCTGAATTATGGTTTTCTCAGGGTATATGCCCAGTAGTGGGATTGCTGGGTCGTATGGTAATTCTATTTTTACTTTTTTAAGGAACCTCCATACTGTTCTCCATAGTGGCTGTATCAATTTACATTCCCACCAGCAGTGCAAGAGGGTTCCCTTTTCTCCACACCCTCTACAGCATTTATTCTTTGTAGATTTTTTGATGATGGCCATTCTGACTGGTGTGAGGTAATTCCTCATTGTAGTTTTGATTTGCATTTCTCTAGTGATTACTGATGTTGAGCATCCTTTCATGTGTTTGTTGGCAATCTGTATATCTTCTTTGTAGAAATGTCTGTTTAGGTCTTCTGCCCATTTTTGGATTGGGTTGTTTGTTTTTTTGATATTGAGCTGCATGAGCTTCTTCTATATTTTGGAGATTAATTGTCTGTTGCTTCGTTTGCAAATATTTTCTCCCATTCTGAGGGTTGTCTTTTTGTCTTGTTTATGGCTTCCTTTGCTGTGCAAAAGCTTTTAAGTTTCATTAGGTCCCCTTTCTTTATTTTTGTTTTTATTTTCATTTCTCTAGGAGGTGGGTCAAAAGGGATCTTGCTGTGATTTATGTCATAGAGTGTTCTGCCTATGTTTTCCTCTAAGAGTTTGATAGTGTCTGGCCTTACATTTAGGTCTTTAATCCATTTTGAGTTTATTTTTGCGTATGGTGTTAGGGAGTGTTCTAATTTCATTCTTTTACATGTAGCTGTCCAGGTTTCCCAGCACCACTTATTGAAGAGGCTCTCTTTTCTCCATTGTATATTCTTGCCTCCTTTATCAAAAATAAGGTGACCATATGGGCGTGGGTTTACCTCTGGGCTTTCTATCCTGTTCCATTGATCTATATTTCTGTTTTTGTGCCAGTACCATACTGTCTTGATTTCTGTAGCTTTGTAGTACAGTCTGAAGTCAGGGAGCCTGATTCCACCAGCTCCGTTTATCTTTCTTAAGATTGCTTTGTCTATTCGGGGTATTTTGTGTTTCCATACAAATCGTGAAATTTCTTGTTCTAGTTCTGTGAAAAATGCCATTGGTAGGTTGATAGGGATTGCACTGAATCTGTAGATTGCTTTGGGTAGTATAGTCATTTTCACAATGTTATTTCTTCCAATCCAAGAATATGGTATATCTCTCCAACTGTTTCATTTCTTTCATCAGTGTTTTATAGTTTTCTGCATACAGGTCTTTTGTCTCCTTAGGTAGGTTAATCCCTAGGTATTTTATTCTTTTTGTTGCAATGGTAAATGGGAGTGTTTCCTTAATTTCTCTTTCAGATTTTTCATTATTAGTGTATAGGAATGCAAGAGATTACTGTGTGTTGATTTTGTATCCTGCAACTTTACCAAATTCATTGATTAGCTCAGGTAGTTTTCTGGTAGAGTCTTTAGGATTCTCTGCGTACAGTATCATGTCATCTGCAAACAGTGACAGCTTTACTTCTTCTTTGCCAATTTGGATTCCTTTTATTTCTTTTTCTTCTCTGATTGCTGTGGCTAAAACTTCCAAAACTATGTTGAATAATAGTGGTGAGAGTGGGCAACCCTGTCTTGTTCCTGAACTTAGTGGAAATGGTTTCAGTTTTTCACCATTGAGAACGATGTTGGCTGTGAGTTTGTCATATACGGCCTTTACTATGTTGAGGTAAGTTCCCTCTATACCTACTTTCTGGACGGTTTATATCATAAATGTGTTGAATTTTGTCAAAAGATTTTTCTGCATCTATTGAGATGATCATATGATTTTTCTCCTTCAATTTGTTAATGTGGTGTATCACACTGATTGATTTGCGTATATTGAAGAATCCTTGCATCCCTGGGATAAACCCCACTTGATCATGGTGTATGATCCTTTTAATGTGCTGTTGGATTCTGTTTGCTTGCATTTGTTGAGGATATTTGCATCTATGTTCATCAGTGATATTGGCCTGTATTTTCTTTCTTTGTGACATCTTTGTCTGGTTTTGGTATCAGGGTGATGGTGGCCTCGTAGAATGAGTTTGGGAGTGTTCCTCCCTCTGCTGTATTTTGGAAGAGTTTGAGAAGGTTAGGTGTTAGCTCTTCTCTAAATGTTTGATAGAATTCGCCTGTGAAGCCATCTGGTCCTGGGCTTTTGTTTGTTGGAAGATTCTTAATCACAGTCTCAATTTGAATGCTTGTGATTGGTCTGTTTATACTTTCTATTTCTTCCTGGTTCAGTCTTGGAAGGTTGTGCTTTTCTAAGAATTTGTCCATTTCTTCCAGGTTGTCCATTTTATTGGCATATAATTGTTTGTAGTAATCTCTCATGATCCTTTATATTTCTGCAGTGCTGTTCTTACTTCTCCTTTTTCATTTCTAATTCTATTGATTTGAGGCTTCTCCCTTTTTTTCTTTATGAGTCTGGCTAATGGTTTATCAATTTTGTTTATCTTCTCAAAGAACCAGCTTTTAGTTTTATAGATCTTTGCTACTGTTTCCTTCATTTTTTTTCATTTATTTCTCATCTGATCTTTATGATTTCTTTCCTTCTTCTAATTTTGGGGGTTTTTTGTTCTTCTTTCTCTAATTGCTTTAGGTGTGGGGTTAGGTTGGTTATTTGAGATGCTTCCTGTTTCTTGAGGTAGGACTGTATTGCTATAAACTTCCCTCTTAGAACTGCTTTTGCTGCTTCCCATAGGTTTTGGGTCATTGTGTTTTCACTGTCATTTGTTTCTAGGTATTTGCTGATTCCCTCTTTGAGTTCTTCAGTGATCTCTTGGTTATTTAGTAGTGTACTGTTTAGCCTCCATCTGTTTGTATTTTTTACACATTTTTTTCCTGTAATTGATACCTAGTCTCATAGCATTGTGGTCAGAAAAGATACTTGATACAATTTCAGTTTTCTTAAATTTACCAAGGCTTCATTTGTGACTCAAGATATGATCTATCCTGGAGAATGTTCCATGAGCACTTGAGAAGAAAGTGTATTCTGTTGTTTTTGGATGGAATGTCCTATAAATATCAATTATGTCCACCTTGTTTAATGTGTCATTTAAAGCTTGTGTTTCCTTATTTATTTTCATTTTGGATGATCTGTCCATTGGTGAAAGTGGGGTGTTAAAAGTCCCCTACTATGCTTGTGTTCCTGTCGATTTCCCCTTTTGTAGCTGTTAGCATTTGCCTTATATATTGAGGTGGTATGTTGGGCGCATAAAGATTCACAATTGTTATATCTTCTTCTTGGATTGATCCCTTGATCATTATGTAGTGTCCTTCTGTGTCTCTTGTAATAGTCTTTATTTTAAAGTCTATTTTGTCTGATATGAGTATTGCTACTCCAGCTTTCTTTTGATTTCCATTTGCATGGAATATCTTTTTCCATGCTCTCACTTTCAGTCTGTATGTGTCCCTAGGTCTGAAGTGTGTCTCTTGTAGACAGCATGTATATGGGTCTTGTTTTTGTATCCATTCAGCCAGTCTGTGTCTTTTGGTTGGAGCATTTAATCCATTTACATTTAAGGTAGTTATCAATATGTATGTTCCTATTACCATTTTCTTAACTGTTTTGGGTTTGTTATTGTAGGTCTTTTCCATCTCTTGTGTTTCCTGCCAAGAGAAGTTCCTTTAGAATTTGTTGTAAAGCTGGTTTGGTGGTGCTAAATTCTCTTAGCCTTTGCTTGTCTGTAAAGGTTTTAATTTCTCCGTGGAATCTGAATGAGATCCTTGCTGGGTAGAGTAATCTTGTTTGTAGTTTTTATCCTTTCATCACTTTAAATATGTCCTGCCACTCCCTTCTGGCTTGCAGAGTTTCTGCTGAAAGGTCAGCTGTTAACCTTATGGGGATTCCCTTGTATGTTATTTGTTGTTTTTCCCTTGCTGCTTTTAATATTTTTCTTTGTATTTAATTTTTGATAGTTTGAATAATATGTGTCTTGGTGTGTTTCTCCGTGGATTTATCCTGTATGGGACTCTCTGTGCTTCCTGGACTTGATTGACCATTTCCTTTCCCAAATTAGGGAAGTTTTCAACTATAATCTCTTCAAATATTTTCTCAGTCCATTTCTTTTTCTCTTCTTCTTCTGGGACCCCTATAATTCGAATGTTGGTACGTTTAATGTTGTCCTAGAGGTCTCTGAGACTGTTCTCAATTCTTTTCATTCTTTTTTCTTTATTCTGCTCTGCAGTAGTTATTTCCACTATTGTATCTTCCGGGTCACTTATCTGTTCTTCTTCCTCAGTTATTCTGCTATTGATTCCTTCTAGAGAATTTTTAACTTCACTTACTGTGTTGTTCATCATTTTTTGTTTCCTCCTTAGTTTTTCTAGACCCTTGGTAAATGTTTCTTGTATTTTCTCCATTCTATTTCTATGATTTTGGATCATCTTTACTATCATTACTCTGAATTCTATTTCAGGTAGACTGCCTATTTCCTCTTCATTTGTTTGGTCTGGTGGATTTTTACCTTGCTCCTTCATCTGCTGTGTATTTCTCTGTCTTCTCATTTTGCTTAACTGCAGCCTGCAGCTTCATATTTCCCGTTGCTTTTGGTGTCTGCCCCCAGTGGCTAAGGTTGGTTCAGTGGGTTGTGTAGCCTTCTTGGTGGAGGGGACTGGTGCCTGTGCCTGTGTTCTGGTGGATGAGGCTGGATCTTTTCTTTCTGGTGGGCAGGTCCGCATCTGGTGGTGTGCTTTGGGGTGTCTGTGAACTTATTATGATTTTAGGCAGCCTCTCTGCTAATGGGTGGGGTTGTGTTCCTGTCTTGCTAGTTGTTTGTCATAGGGTGTCTAGCACTGTAGCTTGCTATCTGTTGAGTGGAACTGGGTCTTAGCGTTGAGATGGGGATCTCTGGGAGAGCTTTCACTGTTTGATAGTACATGGGGCCAGGAGGTCTCTGGTGGTCCAATGTCCTGAGCTCGGCTCTCCCACCTCAGAGGCTCAGGCCTGACACCTGGCCGGAGCACCAAGACCCTGTCAGACACTCGGCCAGGTACGTGGGGAGTTTCTTGCCTTTTGAGAAGTCTGAGGTCTTCTGCCAGCGTTCAGTAGGTGTTCTGTAGGAGTTGTTCCACATGTAGATGTACTTTTGATGTATTTGTGGGGAGGAAGGTGATCTGCATGTCTTACTCCTCTGCCATCTTGAAGGTCCCTCCCGTTGCTTGCCAATCTTGACTGCTTCCACAAAAACAAATGCTGCTGGGCCAAGGATTTCTTTAGTATCCAGTTATTCAAGCCTGGCTATCACCAGGGGATGCAGGCACACCAATCTTAAAGTAAAGACAGGAGACAGGAGCCCCAGATCACGCAAGTCAGAGGCACACGCTCTGCTGTCAGAGTTGTCTCTCTAAAATGAACCATCTCAGAGGTAGAAAAAGAAATGGGTATAGAAACTGTTGACAACCAATGCTTTTTTGGTCTACTGGGTACTTCAAAGAGGTTAATAAAAAGCAGTTAAGTCACCTTTACGTCTTTAGTGAACACCAGTAAGGATGAAGCATGGAAATCTTACCTCGGTAATCCACTCCAGAATTTAATTTTACCACAACTGGTCGTCCGATGATTTGCTTCAGGAAGTCACTGGGTGTTTGCTTCCGCAGACTCATTTTAACAATCCTGATCAGAAATCTGAAAGGGAGCAATAAAGGTAAAGACAAAAGTTAATTATTCAACAAAAAAGCCTGGAAGCCCTTAATGTATTTATAGGAAATCAAGTGTCAAAGGACCACATGCAAAGAGCCAACACTACTCCACCACCACACCCACAGCATGGCAACTAACGCTAGGCGTTTGACACACGTTACCTCATTAGGCCCACAAGAATCCTCAGACACAGCCTCACCACAGAAGAGCCCTGTGATTCCAGAGCCCCTGTTCTTAACCACTTGTCACCACTGTGTCCGCAGTCAACATACCCACGACCTCCATGACCACCCCCACCACTTACCCAACGCTCACTTCACGCTGAGCGCTCTGCTAAGATCCCTAGAAATACTATCAAATTTAATCTTTACAAGAACCCTGGGAAGAAGGTCTTCATATCCCCATTGTGCTGATGAAATTAAAGGCCCAGAAGGATGAAATTACGTGCCCCCAAATGTGAGGGGATCAACATTCAAGTTCCAATCAGGCATGTTTTAAAGCCACTGTTTACATAATGTTTATATAGTATTTACAACAGCTGATTGTAAACACTATATGCCAAAACAGTATCTCCAGAAAGAATAATCATCATAATTGAGAGCCAATATTTGAGTGTACTACAGGCCGGCACTTATGTAAGCACTTTACATGTATTAATCCACTTAGAGCTCACTGAGGTAGGTATTGTTTTAACCTCATTTTACAGATGACTAGACAAAGAAAGGGCTAAACATCCTGGTCTGGGTCACATAGCCAGTAAGTAGATGGCCAGCCCATGTCTTAATCACACCTTTATGCAGCCTCCTGAAAGCTGCTAATGTAGCCAAATATTTTTATTATATTATGTATATTATAATTATAGCAGATGTACACTCTCTATAACAAAGAAAAAAATTTTTAAATTCAAGTATAATAGGAATCTAAAATAGGGAAAGAGCATTACACACCCAAATCAATCACAGACATACATAGCTACCTATCATTCCTTTCAAAACTCATCCTGTTTTGTAAGTTCTCTCTCTCAAAATAGTTTGGTAAACAAACGTAACAAAACGTAACTGTTACTTAAGTAAAAACTTTGGAAATTAATTATTCTGTTTCAGTCAAATTCAGCATCAATTTTATTTAGTAGCCATATAAACATTCACATTTAAAAATTAGTATGAATACAATACTTGAAGGACTCTCCTCAAGAACTCAAGTTGTGGGGCTTCCCTGGTGGTGCAGTGGTTGAGAATCCACCTGCCAATGCAGGGGACACAGGCTTGAGCCCTGGTCTGGGAAGATCCCACATGCCACAGAGCAACTAAGTCCGGCACCACAACTACTGAGCTTGCGCTCTAGAGCCCGCGAGCCACAACTACTGAAGCCCACACACCTAGAGCCCACACACTGCAACAAGAGAAGCCACCACAATGAGAAGCCTGCGCACCACAGCGAAGAGTGGCCCCCGCTCGCCGCAACTAGAAAAAGCCCACACGCAGCAACGAAGACCAAACACAGCCAAAAGTAAATAAATAAATTTAAAAAAAAATCAAGTTTTTTTTTTTGTTTTGTTGTCAATCAAAACTTTCACTAAACATTCTTCCGTAAATAGCACTGCTTATTTCACTCCAAGTCCATCCACTCAATGATGTGAACTCAGGTTTAAGATCATTGTTTGGAGATTTTCTCAACGTAAATCCATGCATATTCAGCAGTTTGGATAAACTAGAATGCTAGATTATTGGCTTTTCATTTGTTTAACAATTGTGTGTATGGACACGCTCTGCAAGAAAATTTTTAAAATGTACACAAAGGCTCTGACCTTAAAGAACTTAAAATCTAGAAGAACTTAAACTCTTGTTTAAAGGGCGTGAGTAAACAAAAATGATTGCAATTTAAGTAAAATAATTTTCTTTAAACAAGAAAAGTCAACATCCCAAGTTAAACAAAAGAAAATACAAATTTCAAAAACTATTCTTGAATCTGGGGCTGACATTTGGTACATCCATCATCCATTCCATCTCCTCAAGGTTTGAAGGATTTTTTTAATGTGATCAAATAACTATTTTGCTTGGCAAATTTTAATTTTTCCACTGAATTGCCAGTTTATTTCTTTAGCTACACTGTCTCAACAGATAACTGAAATTACGACTACTATTCAGGAAAATCACTATTCATTCATGACTCAGACCACACAACGTTATTTATGGTGTTTTGAGCTCAAGAAAAAAATTACAAAGTAAATACTGTAGCAGATTCAATACCTTTAATGACTTTAGTAAAAGGAAACAAATCTTCCCATTCATCTACGAAGTGCTTTATTTCTGTCTTGAACATGTATTGTTCTGTAGTTGGACAGGTCTACAGAGACATGCTGAAGGCCCCACAGAGACTCATTCACTGAGACTTAGGTTCATTTCCCATCAGAGGCTAAGTCCCATTGTGCCAGCTTCTTCATCTACAAACTTGAGAGAAAACTAGTTGTTTATTTTGTGCTAAAAAACCCACTAAGATGCATTCTGATGTGAACATCTATTATTAACTACCTTGTCCAAAGTTAAAAGTTAATGACAGCAGATGAAGAAGCAAGGTAAAAACCCAGCAGACCAAACAAATGAAGAAGAAATAGGCAGTCTACCTGAAATAGAATTCAGAGTAATGATAGTAAAGATGATCCAAAATCTTGGAAACAGAATGGAGAAAATACAAGAAACGTTTAACAAGGAACAAGAAGAACTAAAGAGCAAACAAACAATGATGAACAACACAATAAATGAAATTAAAAATTCTCTAGAAGGAATCAATAGCAGAATAACTGAGGCAGAAGAATGGATAAGTGACCTGGAGGATAAAAAAATGGAAATAACTACTGCAGAGCAGAATAAAGAAAAAAGAATGAAAAGAATTGAGGACAGTCTCAGAGACCTCTGGGACAACATTAAACACATCAACATTCGAATTATAGGGGTCCCTGAAGAAGAGAAAAAGAAATGGACTGAGAAAATATTTGAAGAGATTATAGTTGAAAACTTCCCTAATACGGGAAAGGAAATAGATAATCAAGTCCAGGAAGCACAGAGATTCCCATACAGGATAAATCCAAGGAGAAACACACCAAGACACATATTAATCAAACTATCAAAAATTAAATACAAAGAAAAAATATTAAAAGCAGCAAGGGAAAAACAACAAATAACATACAAGGAAATCCCCATAATGTTAACAGCTGCTCTTTCAGCAGAAACTCTGAAAGCCAGAAGGCAGTGGCAGGACATATTTAAAGTGATGAAAGGGAAAAAACTACAAACAAGATTACTCTACCCAGCAAGGATCTCATTCAGATTCCACGGAGAAATTAAAACCTTTACAGACAAGCAAAAGCTAAGAGAATTTAGCACCACCAAACCAGCTTTACAACAAATTCTTTTTTTAAAATAAATTAATTAATTAATTTATTTATTTTTGGCTGTGTTGGGTCTTCGTTTCTGTGCAAGGGCTTTCTCTAGTTGTGGCAAGCGGGGGCCACTCTTCATCGCGGTGTGCGGGCCTCTCACTATTGCGGCCTCTCTTGTTGCAGAGCACAGGCTCAAGATGTGCAGGCTCAGTAGTTGTGGCACACGGGCTTAGTTGCTCCAGGGCATGGGGGATCTTCCCAGACCAGGGCTCGAACCCGTGTCCTGTGCATTGGCAGGCAGATTCTCAACCACTGCGCCACCAGGGAAGCCCATACAACAAATTCTAAAGGAACTTCTCTAGGCAGGAAACACAAGAGACAGAAAAGACCTACAATAACAAACCCAAAAGAATTAAGAAAATGGTAATAGGAATATACATATTGATAACTACCTTAAATGTAAATGGATTAAATGCTCCAACCAAAAGACAGACTGGCTGAATGGATACAAAAAGAATACCTATATATATATGTTGTCTACAAGAGACCCACTTCAGACTTAGGGACACATACAGATTGAAAGTGAGAGGATGGAAAAAGATATTCCATGCAAATGGAAATCAAAAGAAAGCTGGAGTAGCAATTCTCAGATCAGACAAAATAAAATTTAAAATAAACTCTATTACAAGAGACAAAGAAGAACACTACATACTGATCAAGGGATCAATCCAAGAAGAAGATATAACAATTGTAAATCTTTATGAACCCAACATAGGAGCACCTCAATATATAAGGCAAATGCTAACAGCGATAAAAGGGGAAATCGACAGGAACGCAATCATAGTAGGGGACTTTAACACCCCACTTTCACCAATGGACAGATCATCCAAAATGAAAATAAATAAGGAAACACAAGCTTTACATGACACATTAAACAAGATGGACTTAATTGATATTTACAGGACATTCCATCCAAAAACAACAGTACACTTTCTTCTCAAGTGCTCATGGAACATTCTCCAGGATAGATCATATCTTGAGTCACAAATGAAGCCTTGGTAAATTTAAGAAAACTGAAATTGTATCAAGTATCTTTTCCAACCACAACACTATGAGACTAGGTATCAATTACAGGAAAAAATCTGTAAAAAATACAAACAGATGGAGGCTAAACAGTACACTACTAAATAACCAAGAGATCACTGAAGAAATCAAAGAGAAAATCAAAAATACCTACAAACAAATGACAATGAAAACACAATGACCCAAAACCTATGGGATGCAGCAAAAGGAGTTCTAAGAGGGAAGTTTATAGCAATAAAATCCTACCTCAAGAAACAGGAAACATCTCAAATAAACAACCTAACCTTACATCTAAAGCAATTAGAGAAAGAAGAACAAAAAAACCCCAAAATTAGAAGAAGGAAAGAAATCATAAAGATCAGATGAGAAATAAATGAAAAAAAATGAAGGAAACAGTAGCAAAGATCTATAAAACTAAAAGCTGGTTCTTTGAGAAGATAAACAAAATTGATAAACCATTAGCCAGACTCATAAAGGAAAAAAGGGAAAAGACTCAAATCAATAGAATTAGAAATGAAAAAGGAGAAGAACAGACACTTGAGAAATATAAAGGATCATGACAGATTACTACAAGCAATTATATGCCAATAAAATGGACAACCTGGAAGAAATGGACAAATTCTTAGAAAAGAACAACCTTCCAACTCTGAACCAGGAAGAAATAGAAAATATAAACAGACCAATCACAAGCATTCAAATTGAGACTGTGATTAAAAATCTTCCAACAAACAAAAGCCCAGGACCAGATGGCTTCACAGGCGAATTCTATCAAACATTTAGAGAAGAGCTAACACCTAACCTTCTCAAACTCTTCCAAAATACAGCAGAGGGAGGAACACTCCCAAACTCATTCTACGAGGCCACCATCACCCTGATACCAAAACCAGACAAAGATGTCACAAAGAAAGAAAATACAGGCCAATATCACTGATGAACATAGATGCAAATATCCTCAACAAAATGCAAGCAAACAGAATCCAACAGCACATTAAAAGGATCATACACCATGATCAAGTGGGGTTTATCCCAGGGATGCAAGGATTCTTCAATATACGCAAATCAATCAGTGTGATACACCACATTAACAAATTGAAGGAGAAAAATCATATGATCATCTCAATAGATGCAGAAAAATCTTTTGACAAAATTCAACACATTTATGATATAAACCGTCCAGAAAGTAGGTATAGAGGGAACTTACCTCAACATAATAAAGGCCATATATGACAAACCCACAGCCAACATCGTTCTCAATGGTGAAAAACTGAAACCACTTCCACTAAGATCAGGAACAAGACAAGGTTGCCCACTCTCACCACTATTATTCAACATAGTGTTGGAAGTTTTAGCCACAGCAATCAGAGGAGAAAAAGAAATAAAAGGAATCCAAATGAGCAAAGAAGAAGTAAAGCTGTCACTGTTTGCAGATGACATGATACTGTACACAGAGAATCCTAAAGACTCTACCAGAAAACTACTAGAGCTAATCAATGAATTTGGTAAAGTTGCAGGATACTTTATTAATGCACAGAAATCTCTTGCATTCCTATACACTAATGATGAAATATCTGAAAGAGAAATTAAGGAAACACTCCCATTTACCACTGCAACAAAAAGAATAAAATACCTAGGAATAAACCTACCTAAGGAGACAAAAGACCTGTATGCAGAAAACTATAAAACACTGATGAAAGAAATGAAACAGTTGGAGAGATATACCATGTTCTTGGATTCGAAGAAATAACATTGTGAAAATGACTATACTACCCAAAGCAATCTACAGATTCAATGCAATCCCTATCAAACTACCAATGGCATTTTTCACAGAACTAGAACAAAAAATTTCACAATTTGTATGGAAACACAAAAGACCCCGAATAGCCAAAGCAATCTTGAGAAAGAAAAACAGAGCTGGTGGAATCAGGCTCCCTGACTTCAGACTATACTACAAAGCTACAGTAATCAAGACAGTATGGTACTGGCACAAAAATAGAAATATAGATCAATGGAACAGGATAGAAAGCCCAGAGGTAAACCCACACACATATGGTCACCTTATTTTTGATAAAGGAGGCGAGAACATACAATGGAGAAAAGAGAGCCTCTTCAATAAGTGGTGCTGGGAAACCTGGACAGCTACATGTAAAAGAATGAAATTAGAACACTCCCTAACACCATACACAAAAATGAACTAAAAATGGATTAAAGACCTACATGTAATAAGGCCAGACAGTATAAAACTCTTAGAGGAAAACTAAATCACAGCAAGATCCTTTTGACCCACCTCCTAGAGAAATGAAAATAAAAGCAAAAATAAACAAATAGGACCTAATGAAACTTAAAAGCTTTTTCACAGCAGAGGAAACCATAAACAAGACAAAAAGACAACCCTCAGAATGGGAGAAAATATTTGCAAATGAAGCAACTGACAAAGAATTAATCTCCAAAATACAGAAGAGGGTCATGCAGCTCAATATCAAAAAAACAAACAACCCATCCAAAAATGGGCAGAAGACCTAAACAGACATTTCTGCAAAGAAGATATACAGATTGCCAACAAATACATGAAAGGATGCTCGACAGCAGTAATCACTAGAGAAATGCAAATCAAAATTACAATGAGGAATTACCTCACACCAGTCAGAATGGCCATCATCAAAAAATCTACAAAGAATAAATGCTGTAGAGGGTGTGGAGAAAAGGGAACCCTCTTGCACTGCTGGTGGGAATGTAAATTGATACAGCCACTATGGAGAAAAAAAAAAGTAAAAATAGAACTACCATACAACCCAGCAATCCCACTACTGGGTATATACCCTGAGAAAACCATAATTCAGAAAGAGTCATGTACCACAATGTTCACTGCAGCTCTATTTACAATAGCCAGGACATGGAAGCAACCTAAGTGTTCATCAACAGATGAATGGATAAAGAAAATGTGGCACATATATACAATGGAATATTACTCAGCCATAAAAAGAAATGAAATTGAGTCATTTGTAGTGAGGTGGATGGACCTAGAGTCTGTCATACAGAGTGAAGTAAGTCAGAAAGAGAAAAACAAATGCCGTATGCTAACACATATATATGGAATCCAAAAAAAAAATTTGTTCTGAAGAACCTAGGGGCAGAACAGGAGTAAGGACACAGACGTAGAGAATGGACTTGAGGACACGGGGAGGGGGAAGCCTAAGCTGGGACGAAGTGAGAGAGTGGCATGGACTTATATATACTACCAATATAAAAGAGATAGCTAGTGCGAAGCAGGCGCATAGCACAGGGAGATCAGCTCTGTGCTTTGTGAACACTTAGAGGGGTGGGATAGGGAGGGTGGGAGGGAGACACAAGAGGGAGGGGATACAGGGATATATGTATATGTATAGCTGATTCACTTTGTTATAAAGCAGAAACTAACACACCATTGTAAAGCAATTATACTGCAATAAAGATGTTAAAAAAAAAAAAAGTTAATGACAAAGAACAGTTCTGAAAGTTTCTGAGATGCTCTTCCTGGGTTAGGATCCTCAAATTTGGCTCAAATAAAATTTTCCATTTTTTAGAAAAAAGAAAAAAGTTAAAGACAGATAAAAGAATACAAACCTAGACTGATAGTTGCTTAACTGATGATATTAGTTATTTTTAAAATGTTACTATCTTTCCTCACCTCATATTCTTCTTCTAAACTCATCAAAGATCATGCCTCTGCCATTACGTCTCATCTCTACCCCAATTAACATCAACGTCTTCCTGAAGGCATTCAATGCTTCACATTTTTATGCAGCACCTACCTGTCAGGCACTTAGGCTGGGGATGTAACACCCATAAGACATGGCCTTGGGCCCTCAGAGTTGACACTCCAAAGGGGACAGAAACATACAAATGGAGAAGTTTTTAAAAAGCTGTATGCATTTGGATAAAATGACGCAGAGAACAGCACATACGGAAGAGTGGCTTAGACCAGGCCTTGGAGATGAAAGAAAGATTTCGGGAGGTGAACCTGAGCTGAGTATGGAGGAAAAGGAGTCCACCAGCCTAAAAGGAGAGAAATCTTAGCAAAGGTATTAGACAGCGTTTGGGTTTGCGGGGAAAATGCTACCTAGGCAAGGACAAACAGCAGCTGCAGAAGGGAGCAGGGCCACCATCATGGGAGCAGAGCAAGTGCTGAGAGCGCGCAGCCCTGAGCCTCTAGGCCCGTTTCCCAAAAGTGAATCATCGGCATCACTTGGAGGTCCTGATTCGGTAGTTCTGGGGCAGGACCCAGAATCTGTTTGCAAAAGCCTAGGAGACGCCTATGAACTGGCAAGCAAGGGAAATACTTGTGTCAGTGATGGGGACCCTGGGAAGGTCTGAAGCAGAGACTTGCATGATTACAGATTGGAGACAGGCCCTCTCACTGAGTTCTGGCGTCAGAGTTTCCCATTTGGTTACCTGTCACTATTTACTCTCTTGTATATGCTTTACTTTTGTTAAATAGGAGTCTTTTCTCCCTCAAAAGACTGGAAGCCATGTGAAAGGAGAGACTAGTACCAAGTTTCTCATTTATTCTCTAGAACATCGACATTGTGCTAAATCTCTTGAAAAAAAAATGTTTTAAGTTATTTGGAAAGAGGATGGTTGCTTCAAACACATTTTATCCATCACTTTAGGAGAGCGTATCTTTTACATTCGTCTTCATTAGGCTTCCATGGTACTCCCTGTTACTTAATGACTCGCCCATAAATCCATTTTGTATGAGTCAACTGGTCTCGACACCACAATTTTTCCCATGACTTGGCTCACGTAGGTTTAAGTTTTCATCTTTTAAATTGGATAAAGGCAGAAGGAACAGTTCTGACTGTTTCTGAAGGAAGAAAAAAGCCTCTGGAACCATAAACATATAAGAGGAAAAAGGCTTTCTTGCTTCAGGGTCACCTTGATAAAACTTCTCTTTAAAATTAAAGCCATAATCACCCTCTAGGCCTCCTCTCCCTTCCCTGACTCCTACTCAGGCTTTTAAATGACCTATTTTCATACATGGCTATTAAGTCAAAAGCAGTATATTTTCTGGTAGAAGCTACCGAGAGGTCTGGTACAAGAACATCTGCCTACTGCCTTGCAGAGATTTTTTTAATTAGAAGAATGGGGAGGAAAAAAGAACCAAATTTTATTCATCCACTATGTGCCAGGCCACGCTAGATTCCTCAGCAGTTCACAGAGCAACCCTGTGAGGGGGTGAGCAGAACTAAGGCTTGACCCCAAAGCCGAAGCCCTTTCAGAGGTACAGCTGCCCTTGTGAATAGGTGTTAAACCTGGGGAATGGCCATAGAGACAGTGAGAGATCTATTTGGAGAGTAGCAGTACTGGGGGGGGGAAACACCGAAAGTGACAAAGTACCGTAAATTAGCCTGTGACGATATTTAAAAATGGTCACACAGAAAGAAATATACAAGGAGACATGCAAATCCTTGTTTCTTGGCAATGTTCACTGTAAACTTTCACCTACTCTTGAAGTATTTACAGTTTAGGGTGAAAAAAATTGAAAAGGAAAAAACTGCAATGAAACCCAACACTACAACCCAAGTAAACGCAGCTGTAGACTAACACGTCATTGTCAGAGAGGGCATCAGACACGGAGAAACACAGCTCTCTGTGTATCTCCCTTCTGAGACAGCGGATACGTTGCCCTCTTCCGAAGGCTTCAGACCAATCCCTCCTCCCCACCCACAGGGGGCTACCTTCCTCCCCTCTCTCCCAGGGGCCACGCTGAGTTGGCCCTCTGCGCGCCCAGAGCACCTCTCTCCACTCGCAGTCATTGCCCTGGGCGGGCTGTTCTGCAGTTTTCCTATTTGCTGACCAGTCTCCCACACTGGGTTCTAAGCTTCTCGGGGACAAGGAAAATGTGTTACTCGTTTAGTAACCCTGGTACCTAAGCACACTGCCCAGGCCTGAGGAAGCAGCACTTAAGGGCAGTGCCAAGGAAAAGCCCTGTCCCTTCCCCTCCTCTCCCAGCTATGGGCACAGTGATGAGGACAGCATCATCCATGCATGTAAACAGCTATAACCTAGTAATAGCTCTATTACTGACCACCAAATTAAAGAAAGATGGAGAAAACAGAAATGTTTCTGTGTTGTCCAAGAACCAGCTGCACCCGAATCAACACAGATGGCTTGTTAAATGCAGATTCCTGAAGCCAACTCCCAGTCAGACTCTCTAGGTAAGGAGCACTGTAATTTATGTTGTATAAAGTTCCCCAAATAATTTCCATAAGCAAGTGGTTCTCCACCAGCAGCGATTTTAAACCCCACCCTCAGGGACATTCAGAAATGTCTGAAGACATTTTGGATTCTCTTGCCTGCGGAGAGTGGTGCCACTGATATCCAGTAGGTAGAGGCCAGGGATTCGGCTTAACACTCTACACAGCATAGGACGGCGGTCCTCCACAACAAAGGATGATCTGCCCCCAAATGTCAGCTGAGGTTGAGAAACTCTGTTATAAGCCCTAAAACCACTGTTCTCTGATCTTAAGGCAACAAGTAGTTTTTAAAAAACCTTCAAGGGTTAACAAATGAGAACCAACAGCTAATTTCTAACCACATGACAGAGTATAAATCATAACTTATTAGATATTTTATTCCAACATATAAAGAATATGAAAACAACTGTCAAAAAAAATCTTGATGGGATTGCCATTCCAAATAATGAATTTCTAGTCCTGACCATGAAAATGTCACTTTTCCCATTTTTCAGTGCTACAGATCACTCAGATGATTACAATCTCTGTTACCTGGCCCAAATCTGAAACCGTAGAATATGAAAAAACATATATATACATATTATATATAGATACAAATTATATATACATAGCTGAATCACTTTTGCTGTACACATGAAACTAACACAATATTGTAAGTCAACTACACTTCAATAAAAAAATAAACTGTTGAATAATCCAAGTGATGTAAACATCTTTTAAAATTCTAATACTAAGTATGTCACAGTTCAGTGAGAGACCACCTGTTGCAGCATAAAGAGTACTCACTTGGGATGCGGGAACCCTGAGTTCTAATCCCAGCTCTGCTACTTAATTAGCTGTGTGCCTTGGATAACTCATCATTTCACCTCTCAGGCCCCAGGTTCCTCATCTGTAAAATAAGGGAGTTATGCCAGACGATCGCTTAAGGGATCATCCTGCTCTAACATTCAGTCAGGGCCTATGCAGTAACTCCAATAATACAAATACACACACACAATAACATCCTCTGAAGAATCCTGCACAAAATTCAAGCAAGTGGAATTGCCACATACCACTATATATATAAAAAAAAAAAAAAATCCAAAGAGGCTCAACCTTGCCAGTTGATATCCTAGAAAAGAATTACTTTTGGTGAAAAAGGCACAAACGTGAATGATGGAAACTACTAAAACTTTTTTGGCAAACAATCTGGCCATGTGTATGAAGACCTAAAAAAGACCCCACAAGATCACGGCATCTATTCTAATAATTTCACTCCTCAGAATCAGTCCAAGTTAATCATCTGAAATATTTTTTTTTAAATGTTTATCAAAGTATTACCTGGTATACTAAAATGAAGCAAAAATTCACAAACACCCTAAATGCCCCACAGCCGGGAAATGGTTAAATAATGGATCGGACCTACACAATGATGATTTAGGTAGCCAATCAAAAGAAAATACAAAATTAGAAATTATATTTAGGAATGATTTCTAAATGAAAGTGAAAAACTAAATATACTGTTAAGTGATAAAATGGGTACAGCCTTAGCTCAAATACAAACTAGCCCAGAACAGAGACTAGGCGGAAGGGTGCCATGAACGTTATTTTCTTCACTAAACGTTTCTGTATTTCCAATTTTTCTATAACCGTCTTGTATTAATAAGACACACCAAATGTCTTTGGAAATGTCTTTGGAAAGGACACACCAAATCACTCTCAAGATTATCCGCATCATCCCAGTTCTAGACACCTTAAACGAAAATACGGGCTGACCGCGCGCGCACACGCCTGCTCACAAAAGCCGTGGTGACAGGACATAACACCATGCAACTGTGGGCATCCCCAACCTGACAACTCGGGAAGGTGGGCTAGTCCAGCCCTTAATTCCTGGGAGTCAGGCGCAGCCACCCCGATGCAGCGGAGGCCAGGCAATTCCAGGCGAAGCCTGGCCCTGTGTCCGGGTCCGCTTTCCCGCCGAATCCCCGGGCTCATGTCGGGCTTCCCAGCGTACTTCGACCACCATGAGCGGTCTCGGAAGCCACCTCGTGGGGCCCGGCCGATGCCGTTCCTCCCCGCGAGATCTAGGCTGCCCTCGGGGTGGGGTTCTCAGGACCGAGCTCGGGAAGCCCGGCGCCGGCGGTCCCAGATCTCCCGCGCACAACAGGCGCCGAGGACCGAGCGTGAGCGCGGGGACCCGCCACCCGCAGGCTCCGGAGTCCGCGCTCGCTCCCGGGCCCTCCAGGGGCTGCAGGCCCGGCCCGGCCAGGGGATGCTGCTCACGAACCCTGCCCGGGGCGACGGAACACTGAGGCCTCGGACCGCCCGCGCGGCCGCGTGTCTCACCTCGCAGCCGGGATCGACACCCCGACTCCAGGCACCCCACAAGCCCGGCCTCCGCCGACCAACCAGGCGAAAACGAAACTGAAATCGCCGAGGCGGCGGCGCTTTTCTGTCTCAGCCAATCATTGCTTTCCATGACTACGGCAGCCCGCGAGGACCGAAAAGCCCCACGGCGCCAGAGCGCGTTAATCCCAGAATCCTGGTTTGCCGGAAGGCGAAGTTGGCGCCCGGAGTCAAGGTGGAAAGCTCTGGGGCTCTTTTCTAACAGAAAGCAAACACCACCAGTCCTCCCTCCCCCACTCCCGCAAAGGAAAAAGCAACACTGGAAGGGATATTTTAACCAGGATTTCTTTTAGGCAGAAATGTTAAAAAATAACTTGAAAGCATAAGAAACTGGAATTCACTGCGAAAGTAATGTCTATACATACTCAAGAAATGTCCTGAATTTGAATAATTAAATACAAATAAATAAATAAAACAAGCAGTCTCGGACCTTTAAATCCACTTTTGGATTTTGCTTAAATGTGTGAAGACGAAGTCTTTCTTAGCAAGAGATTGTTTCCATAGCGACGATAATCGACACAAAAAATTAAAATCACTGAAGTAACTCGTATTATAAAGGCATAAAGTGCGTTGCATTACAAACTAGTTCTAATTGGAAATGGTGTACAGACATTATTTAAGTGCTGCTATGGGAACTTGGTTTGGAACTTTGCATGAATTCTCAATATTCTTGCTATTCAAGGGAGAGGAAAAAGAAGAAAACTAGTATGCCAGGACTTGATTCCTTTTTCCCCTACACACCCTCATCAGCTTAAAATTTATACTTTACTTCTATTCCAAATTTGTAATGCTATAAACAAAGCGATGATATCTTTAAACAGATCTTTAACCCTGTTTAAGTGTTACAGGATCTAAAATACAGATTTTTTTTCTAAGACAAAAATGAGTTCACCCTCTTGTAAGCTTCTCTTAGCTAAAGGCAGAAGAAATGAACCTTTGATTGACACAGGGGACAGAGAATGACTAGGTGTGATTTGGTAGAAAAGAGGGACTTCCTTATATGCTTTTAAAAGGGCTCCCTTTGGGTAAAGAGCACATAATTGTAGATTTATTGAAAAGAGCTGTATTTGAAGTTCTTGCAATATAAAATATAATGTAAATTTTTAAAATTTAGGTAAAGTGTCATTTAAATAAATTAATTAGCTGCCCCAAAAAACCCCACAACATAATAGGATATAAAGCCCCATCCCCAAAAACCTTCACAAAAGACATCAAATTGTACTATATTCTGCACCGATTGTTTCAATTATTCAAAACAGAATTTTTTATTCATAGCCTCATTGCCTTTACCAAAGAGCCTTCATGGAGTCATTATGACTGGTGGGCAGGGGACAAGGAAGAATTTTAAGGACACGTTTCATCTTCAGAGCAGCTGCAACCTTTTCCAAGGGGCAAAGATTTGTAAGGGCCCAAGCAGATAAACAGGGTGGGCACCATGAATTAGTTCACAAGCCAAAAATGTTTACCAAAATGTAGTTGTGCCCAGAACCCCCTCAGCAGCTTAGAATTGGCTTTTACTAACCCACAAAGCAACCTTCCATATTTTACAGGGTTTTTTTTCCCCCAGCATCTTTTATTATACAAAGAAAACATGTGCAAGACTTTTTCGGAATACTAGTCCACTGAGAACAAGTCTTCAAAACCCTGAACACAAACATTAATTTATTAAGGAGTTTTAAAGTCATAAAAATAGCATGACAAGATTTAGTTTAGCTTACATGGTTTAGTTGTAAGAACTGATGAACCTACACTGACACATCATAATCACCCAAGTCCATAGTTTATATTAGGGTTCACTTTGATGGTGTACACTCTATGGGTTTTGACGAACATATAATGACATGTATCCACCATTATCGTATCATACAGAGCAGTTCCAGGGTCTCCAAAATCATCTGTACCTCGCCTGTGTATTTATCCTTCTCTCCCCACTGACCCCTGGCAACCACTGATTTTTTTACTGTCTTCATGGTTTTGCCTTTTCCAAAATATCATTCAGTTGGAATCATACAGCATGTAGCCTTTTCAGATTGGCTTCTTTCACATAGTAATATGCATTTAGGGTTCCTCCATGTCTTTTCATGGCTTGATGACTCATTTCTTTTTAGCTCTGGATAACATTCCATTGTCTGAATGTACCACAGTTTATTTATTCGTTCACTTACTGAAGGATATCTTGGTTGCTTCCAAGTTTTAGCAGTTATGAATAAAGTTATTATAAACGTCTGTGTGTGGGTTTTTGTATAGACATAAGTTTTCAATTCACTTGAATAAATACCAAGGAGCGCAATTGCTGAACTCTATGATAAGAGTGTGTTTACTTCTGTAAGAAATGGCCAAACTGTCTTCCAAAGTGGCTGTACCATTTTGCATTCCCACCAGGAATGACTCAGGGTTCCTATTGCTCCACATCTTCACCAGTGTTTGGTGTGTCCAGTATTTTGGATTTGGGCCATTCTAATGGGTATATAGTGGTATCTCTTCGCAGTTTTAATTTGCATTTCCTTAATGACATATCGTCATATGCTTATTTGTCATTTGTACATCTTCTTTGGTGAGGTGTCTTTTCAGATCTTTTGCCCATTATTCAATCCAATTGTTCATTTTTAAAAATTGAGTTTTAAGAGTTCTTTGTTTATTTTAGATAACAGTCCTTTATCAGATGTGTCTTTTGCAAATATTTTCTCCCAATCTGTAGCTTGTCTTTTCATTCTCTTGAATTTATTATTCTTAAAATAGGCAAATGCTAACATAAAAATACTGAGATGAACTTTTGCCACTTTGTTTTTTTGTTCCAAACTTCTATAGTTCTTTGTACTTATGCCTTTGAAAAATTATGTCCTTCAGTGTTTCATGTGCGTAAGAGAAGGTATTGAAATCAAGGGCAGTCGTCAATTAGCCATTAATAAATAATAAACTGTAACCTGCCTTCATTGATCAAACTCACTTTGTTTTTACAAAAACTTGCATGTCCTCCAAGCATCATGCAGCCTAAACAATAAGATGTTTGCCCAAGTTGTTTTTTTAGAAACTTGGAGTCACCTGTGTCTCCAGTTCAAGCTCAGGTAGGTTAAGACTGGTTAGGACCTTCCCATTAGGCTGTCCAATAGGTGACCTGTTGACATCAGAGGATCCAAAACTCCACCCTCAAAACATGCTGCTGGCACCGCCATTCTCTGAACATGTGTCCCATGTAAAAGCCTGTAGCATAGTTGCGCTTGCGCAGAATGATGATCACCTCACCTTGTTCTTATCTCCAGTCACCTCTCTCCACGCTTCCTATGCCTCAGCTTTATCCCATAAATATCCTGAGCCCCTCGCCTTTGAAGGAGGAGGTTTTAAGATTTGTTCTCCCTTCTCCTCACTTGGCTGCCTTGTGAATAAACTTTTCTCTGCTGCAAACCTCAACATCTGAGCATTTGGCTTGCTGAGCCTCAGGCAAACAAACCTAGTTGGGTAACAATATCATGTCTAGCTTATTTTATAAAACACCCAACAGCCCTGTGGACATGTGCGTGATTGTGTTATGTTCATGACACTGATGATGAGAAATGCAAACATGAAACTGGATTGGTCAACAGTCTCCAAATCAGATTTTAATATCTAAATTAGTGTTATGCTTCTAGTAACTTTGGCCGTCTTGTTCCAGCGATGCATTAACTCTATGAAGTGCTGGCTTGCACTTGGAGCTTCAGACTGGACAATAAAAACACCTGTCACATCCTAGATTTGGGTATTTGGACCACTGTTATCTACCTTTTATCATGGGATGTGAAAATTTTTTGTTAAAGACAACAAGGAAAAAGATACTCTTGTTGTCGAATATCTTCTGAGAAGTAATATAAGCTTATTGACTGTGGGCCAAATTTCTCAGAATAAACAGTGGTGTGCCTTTTATTTTTCCGAAAAGATGTGATATATTCTACATCATGGGCACTGGGTTTCAGATATAACATTTGAGCTGTTTAAATAAATGTTCAGACGTCATCGACCATCATTTTGGTATAACTTGTATTTCAGAAGAGATGGGCTCAGGGTCTGAACTCCTATGAGGAAAGTCTTCCAAATGCAGTGATGCTTTATGCTCCACTCTGAACTCTAGAAAACCGCTCTCAGCTGTAAAATTCAGTGAAATCGGTGTGACGCTCCTCTTGTATTTTAATCAAGATGAACTTGAAAGGTGAACAGTATAAGTGGGAGAAATTATTTATAGTTTAGTAATAAAAGTTTATGTCTAACACTCCAAATTTCATACATCTGCTATGTGCTGGCCCTGAGATATAAAACAATTGAAGTTGCCTTTACATTTGGCCTTATATGAAAGGTCATAAATTAGAATGATAGCGTTCGTCTTCTTTCCTAGCTCACAAAATCTCCATATTAACATCTTCACCTCAGACATAAATGGTTACCCAGCCACAAAGAAAAGAGTTGTATTGGCCTTTTATGAATTATAGTTTATGTTGGAAATCTGTGGTCCATAAGGCTGCTGTTCATCTTGCAGTGGAGTGAATCTACTTCAATGAACTAATTCTACCACAGTGAAACTAATTAAAACTGTACAGCCAGTTGAAATAAACAAATTACAGTCTATAAAAATTCAGGAATAGTTTAGATATCAGCAAATGATTTCCAAGGTATGTGGTTCTTTTCATTCTTAAAAATGCACATCTACATCTCTGAGGGATTTTCTCTGCTTGAATACTTGACACCACATTTATTTAAAATAAATTCAGTTTTCAAAATGTTTCTTACTAACGTGATTTTAACTGATAATGTGAAAATTTTGATCTTTTCAACTACAAAAAAATGCCACAATCCATTTCTATTATGACACATAACTAAATTCATTCCAAAATATTAATGAATTGGACCAGTGCTTTATGTTTAGACTTTCAAAAAATGTTTACAGCAAAAAAAAAACAAAAACAGGTGTCCTTGATTTCCCAGGGTGGGTTATCAAATCCATATGCTTTTTTGGTGTAGAGGTTTCTTTCACCAGCACTGTGGTGTAGTTAAAATACAGCATATTATAAACTAGCAGGGTCAAGTTCAAGAACAACTTCAGAATCTCAGGCCTTCAATACAGGGAGAAAGCAAAAATTTAAGACCAGATGCTACCTCTTTGTAACTTTTAGCATTAGAAGCTATTTTTCCCAGTTCTGGATTAGTGAACATAATACAGCTACCAATATGGAAATTTTACCAATATCGTAGCATAAGCTCATATTGGAAATTACCGATATGGTAGCATAAGCTCTTTCCTTCCAATTTTGTTTTTCTTAAAAGAGAAAAAGTTGCCTTTTTCTCTCACTGAAGTTACTGCAATAAAAAACACATCTGTGGCTACCTAAAACTCTGAGGAGCAGACTGTGTAGTTCTTTCTGGTGTGACAAGACCTGCGCCAACGTCTGGACACATTTCTAGAAGGTCACCCATAGGTAGAAGGTGATCAGCTGCCTCAAAAACACCACACTGTCCTCATTTCGTAACATTCCCAAAAAAGAATTTGGGGAACTGACAGCCATTTTATAAATTGTAACTAGAGCAAAGAATAATACCCTCTTTCCCTGAGGGTCTTCTACAGACTCAACTGAGGAGAATCCTTTCTGCCTTTTTATTTATTTATTTATTATTTTTTTTGGCTGTGTTGGGTCTTCATTGCTGCACGCGGGCTTTCTCTAGTTGCGGCGAGCGGGGGCTACTATTCCTTGCGGTGCGTGGGCTTCTCGTTGCAGTAGCTTCCCTGTTGCAGAGCACGGGCTCTAGGCATGCGGGCTTGAGTAGTTGTGGTACGCAGGCTCAGTAGTTGTGGCTTGCGGGCTCTAGAGCGCAGGCTCAGTAGTTGTGGAGCACGAACTTAGTTGCTCTGTGGCGTGTGGGATCTTCCCGGACCAGGGTTCGAACCGGTGTCCCCTGAATTGGCAGGCGGATTCTTAACCATTACGCCACCAGGGAAGTCCCTTTCTGCTTTTTGTTAGAAGGAGAAACAAGGTCTTCGGATTTACGCTGAAGAATTGAGACAAATACGTTGCAGAGGACACAAAACATGGTGAGGACATTCACAGCTTCCAATTTAGTCAAGAGCCAGGGTGTATATTACAATTGCTGGATATACTCTTCTCACACCTGGTGGGGGAGATACTGAAAAATTAATGTAGGCATTTGCTAGATTAGGATCCATCCTAACATTATATCCAAATGACAACCTGTTCCCTTTTAAAGTTTTATGTCTTTGTTCAGTGCCTGGCAAAGAAAAGGTACTCCTAAATATACATGCATGAATAAATGTGACTATGTGGACACATCCTGAGTTGGTCCCAGAGTAAGACCCTCTGAGAACCACAGCTTGAATAAATGTTAAATAAAATATGAAAGAATATGAAGTTCCTTGATGTGAACTCTACAGGAATCAGAATTTCAACACTTCTTGAGCCTTATTCTTCCATCCCCAAATCACACAATTAGTTAATAAACATTTCTTCATCAATGATTAAGTACCTGAAATGGGTAACGGCTTCCGAATCTGACTTTTTGCATCCATTCCTCTTCAGGGGCAGCAAAGATCGCAGAACCTTCAATGAAGCTTACTTTTTACTTTCCTAACTGGACAAAGACCACACCAGTGCCTCCTTCAGCACGTAAGTTACTTCCTAATTACATGTGAAGGAAAACTAGAGTCTTAGGGATGCCAACCGCCCCACCCCAAATAACTTAAAGAAGCTTTTCAAGAATAACTTACTGTGAGCAAAATTCAATAGTACACTCCTAAAAATTCAAAAATCAAGAGAAAAAAAGATTCTGGAGGAAATCTATTAGAGAGAAAATTGATTGTTCTTTCAAAATACAAAGGTAGATGACTTTTGTATTCTTAGAGCGTATGCATGTGTTTTAAACAATCATATTTTATTAGTCCCCACTAGCTGGAGTGAAGGAAGCCTTGGCTAAGCTCTGTGCACGGTCTCTCTCCATCACTGAAGTTCCTTCATTCCTAAACCTCTGGCAACTTGTCATTGGCCCAAGAGTGCTCACCCTAACTTAGAGGCATTGATTGACAACGTGTGAGGCCTTGAATTTCACACAAACCTGCACCAGGTGCCATATTAGAAAGAGTGAAACTTTTTACCTGGAAACAGCTGCTGGACAAAACTCGGGCAGGGATTAATTTTCGCCTTTGACCATTTGCAAGACTTATCCCAGTACTAAAGCTGAATATTTGCATCTGACAGGGATTTGCAAGGATGGTTAAAAAGGTGGCAATGGTTAGGTAGGCCACCATAGCTCACCACCCCTCCGTCTGAGAGGGACCTGGCAAGTCAGATGTGGTGCCACAGAACAAGAACGTCCACTGGAAGGCACACTAGAAACAAGGTTTCTGTAGAGAAGGGCGTGAGGAAGGGGTGAGCCTTGCCTCTCAGCTGGGGAAATAAGCCTCTGAGATGGCACCCTCAGCCTCCCATGTGAATAGTGAGTGCCAAGGGAAGAGCTGTCTGAAGAAAGTTGTTGTCTTTGACGTCTTCCCAAAGTCTCCTTGCCAAGATGCTCCTCCTTCTCGTCTCCTAGGCCATCCCCTGACAACACTGGAATTCTTGTCGGGCTGTTTCTCTCAAGTGTCCCCAGGAACTGAGCCTTGGCTCTGAGTTTGCACTTCTACCCTCTAAATGTTCCCCAAGGTAATTCCTGTGCTTTCGGTCTCTTCCCCAGTTTTTCAGCTGAACGTCGTCATAGCAAAGACCTTATAAACTCATTTTTGATAAAGTGATAATAGCAGATCCAATATGTGATTTTGCTCGTGTGCGTTTGTAAGGTGGAGTTCTTTAATAGCTTAGAGTCATAAATCTCTTAGGAAGCGTTGGCATCAGTGCCAGGTGTGGGGACAGAGTGCAGGTATTTATAGGTGCAATGCTTTCCCAGACAAGCAGGAGACGTGCCCACTTGCCCAAAGACGCAGAGCAGCCTGACTGCCTAGCCCTCTTGTTGTATAGGGCTAAGAATGGACTACATTAGACTATGTCCATCTCATTCAAACCAAGGTATAAAACAGCACCTGTTTGCAAAAAAAAAAGAGAGAGGGTGGAGACGAAGGACATGAAGGTGGCATGGAATATAATTTATTTAACTCAAACACTTTCAATATTTATAAGCCCAAAGATTTAAGCCTCTTATTCCATTCCGGAAAAATGAAAGGCTTCTACCCCCCAGTTAGAGTAGTGGCAGCTGTCACGATGGTGAGAGCCACAAAGATGATCGAGATGAACGTGCCTGATTACTTCCAAGGAAATCGATCCAATTAAACCACAGAGATGATGCGTTATTCTCTATCAATACTGTTAGCATTTTATATCACACTTCAGATTGTAGATACGCTCCATTAGTGAATCTGGATGTGGAAGCGCAGAAGGTCTTCCAGGAAGGGCATGTGTCTTCTTAGCTCATGTCCGGTCCTGGCTAACAAACTTGCACTTCACCTCCTGTTCCAATACATCTCCATCCAAGCCAGAAGGTGATTCCAAGTCTGCAAACACTAATGCTTTATCAAATATGTGTTTTTATTTAAGGTGGACCAAGAAATGAGGGCAAATATGAATATTTAATGAGATGGGTTTGTTACTCTTCAAGAAAAAGCACTGAGTGAAATGTAGTCATTCTTTTAAAAAAATTTATCTACTTTTTAAAAAACACAAGTATGACATGTTTTCTGTGGATAAATACAGATGAAAAAGAGAAAACTCAAAATTTGCCTGTTATTTCACCACTTCCGAGCAAACCAGTGTGTGAGTACAGAGCTTCCCTGGGCCACTGCCATTGTCTGTGTCTCTTGCTCTCTCTTACTCCGGATGATACTCACTCTTGTATAACTTTTTTCTCATTTAATTAGACTTAGTGAAGATCTTTACATGTCAGTGAATATAAAATCATTTTAATAACTGCATAATACTCACGCCACAATTTAGTTAATCCTGTCATTATTAAACAACTTTGTATTTTAAATTCTTTGCTACAATAACAACATATATTTAAATACGTGTGTGAGGTTTTTTGGGTTTTTTTTGAATGCTTATCTATTTCCTTAGATAAATCCCCCAATGTAGAATCAGTATTTCCAAAGACTTGCGTGTTTTAAAGGATATTTTTCTTCAGTTGTTGCCAGATGTGTCTCCAGGAAGGCCAATTTATACTCCTCAAAAAATAAATGAGGGCTTCCCTGGTGGCGCAGTGGTTAAGAATCCGCCTGCCAATGCAGGGGACACGGGTTCGAGCCCTGGTCCCGGAAGATCCCACATGCTGTGGAGCAGCTGGGCCCGTGAGCCACAACTACTGAGCCTGCGCGTCTGGAGCCTGTGCTCCGCAACAAGAGAGGCCGCGATAGTGAGAGGCCCGCGCACTGCAATGAAGAGTGGCCCCTGCTCGCCGCAACTAGAGAAAGCCCTCGCACAGAAATGAAGACCCAACACAGCCATAAATAAATAAATAAATAAAATTAAAAAACAAAAAATAAATGAGAGTGCCCAAAGATAGATGTTTTCCAAAATAATCTGACTCGTTTGTAAATTTCTGTTTATTTTCCTGCCTTCCCTTGTGGTGTATAAGCTCCTGGAAGACAGCGAGATTTCCTGGTTACTACTACGTCCCTAGCTCCTGGAACATGCCTAACTCTGAGTATGTCTAGTATTTGTAATTTTCTGTATTTGGGATTAAGAGAAACCAAATTGTATATGTTTCAGGCCCCTATATAACCTGGACTTCTCCTACTAACACTTACTCTTTGCCAGGCACTCTCCTATGCATTTTATGAGTATGAATTAATTTAATCCTCACACAGACCCTGTGAAGTTACTATAGCTGTCATCCCCAATTTGTAAATGAGTTGATTGAGGCTCAGAAAAATAATTTGCCCAATATCACACAGTTGTGGATCTGAGATTTGAACCCAGGCAGAGTCCATGATCTTTAACTACCTTGATGTCTTTTATTTTTTTATTATCTTTTTTTACACCTTTATTGGAGTATAATTGCTTTACAGTGGTGTGTTAGTTTCTGCTGTATAACAAAGTGAATCAGCTATATGTATCCATGTATCCCCATATCCCCTCCCTCTTGCGACTCCCTCCAACCCTCCCTATCCCACCCCTCTAGGTGGTCACAAAGCACTGAGCTGATCTCCCTGTGCTATGCGGCTGCTTCCCAGTAGCTATCTATTTTACATCTGGTAGTGTATGTATGTCCATGCCACTCTCTCACTTCGTCCCAGCTTCCCCTCCCCACCCTCCATGTCCTCAAGTCCATTCTCTACGTCTGTGTCTTTATCCCTGTCCTGCTCCGAGGTTCATCAGAACCTTTTGTTTTTTTAATTCCATATATATGTGTTAGCATACGGTATTTGTTTTTCTCTTTCTGACTTACTTCACTCTGTATGACAGACTCTAGGTCCATCCACCTCACTACAAATGACTCAATTTCATTTCTTTTTATGGCTGAGTAATATTCCATTGTATATATGTGCCACATCTTCTTTATCCATTCATCTGTTGATGAATACTTAGGTTGCTTCCATGTCCTGCCTATTGTAAATAGTGCTGCAATGAACATCGTGGTACATGTCTCTTTTTGAACTATGGTTTTCTCAGGGTATATGCCCAGTAGATTTCTTTTAAATCGCAGATACTAATCTGTGCACTGCAGTAGTCATGGGCCAAATAGCTAAGTTCTTTTCTGTTATCTACTGTTTTATAACAAATCACCCCAAAACCTAGTTATTTAAATCATAATCATTTTATCTCCCACTGTCTCTGTGGGTGAGAATTTGGGACAGACCTGGGTGTTCCTGGCTCAGGGTCTCCCTCAAGGTTGCAGTCAGATGGTAGCTAGAGCTAGAACTACAGTGGGCTTATGCAGCTGGGGATTAGCTAGACATCTCTCTCTCTCTTTCTCCGTTCATGTGGTCGTGAGTCCACTCTATAATGGTCTCTGAGCATGAGCTAATTGTGCTTCCTCCCAGAACGGCAGACAACTTACAAGGTGGTTAAAGACTTTTTGAGTGAGTGTTCCAGCAAACAAGGCTGAAGGCTTTTATGAACCAGCCTCAGAAGTCACAGAGTCAGTTCTGCCATAGTCTATTGGTCAAAAGTCACAAAGCACCTCCACTTTTAAGGGAGACTCCTCCCCTCAGTGGGAGGTACGTCAAAGTCACATCTCAAGAACACATGGGATGGGAAATCTTGTTGCTGCCCTCTTTGAGTTATTAGTAGTGAGGTGGATGGACCTAGAGTCTGTCATACAGAGTGAAGTAAGTCAGAAAGAGAAAAACAAATACCATATGCTAACGCACATGTATGGAATCTTAAAAAACGGTACTGATGAACTTAGTGGCAGGGCAGGAATAAAGACGGAGGACACGGTGGGGAAGGGGAAGCTGGAAGGAAGTGAGAGAGTAGCACTGACATATATACACCAGCAAATGTAAAATGGTTGGCTAGTGTGAAGCTGCTGCATAGCACAGGGAGATCAGCTCGGTGCTTTGTGACGAAGACCTAGAGGGGTGGGATAGGGAGGGTGGAGGGAAGTTCAAGAGGGAGAGGAAATGGGGACATACGTATACATATAGCTGATTCACTTTTTTATACAGCAGAAACTAACACAACATTGTAAAGCAATTATACTCCAATAAAGATATTTAAAAAAAAAGTAAATTAAAAAAAAGGGCAATACAATCTGCCACATAACTAAAAATTTCTTTGCCCATAAAACGTGCTTTAAAACTCATACTTCATATAGAGCTGATAACGTGTGTGCTGATTCATTCTTGTTTTTCAGCAACCCACTCTTCTGATTGATAAAACATGCCTATAAAATGGCACATTGGCAGAGTATATTTACAGAATGGAGGTATAGTTTACGGCTCTGGACCAAAGAGAAATGACCAGACTTTATATAAATTGAGCTTGGGACCCTGACCTAATGTCCAGGATTTTAATGCAGAATTTCAACTAAATGGGAAAGATATACTTTTTCTGCTTCTAAAAAATTATCCTTATTGCAAAACTGTTTTTTATTACATACACGAATTAGATTCAGTGTAGCTGACTTTGCTGTGCTGGGCTTTCTATATAGGGTCACTGGTGTCCAGGCAAGTGCTGGCCTCTGGCAGCAGGCCAGCAATAAAGGGCTGGGAGAAGAAGGGCGAAGGCAACTTGACCCCCTCCCCATGCAGTGATGCCCACTGCGACGGCCTGTCCCCTTTCAGCTGCGATTTCATTTACCAAACAAGGCTGATTCAGGAAGACGTTAGGAGGCCCAAGTAGTGACAGCTAGAGATTTCAATCCTATTTGCTTCTTGGCTGTAGGTAAAGAAGTAAAAGTCCCCCAAAAGGAAGCCAGCTCGGAGTGATTAAATCAGCCCTCCATGACGGCCTTGGGGATATTGGGTGCTTACTGTTTGTTTGTTTGTTTTCTAAAGCCTGTCATTGATTTCAAACTGGTGGAGTCTGAGAGCACTGCGTTTCTGCGTAGGTTAGTGTCTCTGGTTGATAAGTCACTACTGCCTGTCTGTGCTAAATTGTCCCACCCGTCCTGGACAAGTCCAAAACACTCTAGTGCGTGACTATGTTCAGTGGCACAAAGTGGCTTAGGCCCATTTTATGTGAGCTTGTGATTGTGACTTCAAAAGGAACCAACAACCAACATCTGTGAGTACAGACTGCCTGCAGCACAACTAGGGAGAAAAGCATCCCAGCCCCAAGCCAAACTCCGAGAAATTCCCAAAAGGCCAAGAGTCTTTCCCCCTCCACTCCTTCAACAGAAGGATTATAAAGTAAGGGATCCCCTTAAATGCTCATTGGATCTGATGATGAGTGAAGGTTTGGTCTCCTTTTGAATTGGGACTCCCCCTTGGCACAAGGCACACCGCTATTGGTGGGAAGTTGTTAACTTTTGTAACATGGTCTAAATTTTCTAAGGGCGGAGGTGGAGAAACGACAGAACTTGCCCTTGAGAATTTTGCTGATAACTTAAAACATCACTTCGCTTCACTAGATAGTTGAGTGCCCCAAATTCCTTGACTTATAACATTGCTGGAACCAATTCTTTGCCACTAGGAACTACAGAGCCTGTTCTCTGACTTAGTTTTATTTCTAGGTATTTGCAATCATTGACTAATCTCACCTAGATTTCCTCCTCTACCGAGAAAGCCACAGAGCAGGCCCCAGCAAGCAAGGCTGGTGTTGAGACACACTACACAGAACACAGCAAACAGAGGTACAGTGGGATGTCTGGGCTTCAGCCACTTCCCTGGAGGTTTTCTTTTTTGCTCACGGTAATTGGATAGTTTTTCTCATATCCAAGCCTTTCCTGGGCTTGTTGAGTCTGGTTATTTTCATTTGAATTAATCCATAGAAAGTCACCAGTCATAGGGCCTAGACTTACTGAATTACAGATAAACACATCCATAAAATCATTTCACAGCTTACCTTGGAAAGTGATAATGTACAGTCCACAGCATTGTGTCAAAAGCAAGAGAGGAAGCATTGTGGCCTTTCTGTTCATTTGTCAGTGGAATGAATATAGAGATATTGATATTTTAGCCTTTTATGAATGAAAGAGGAGTTAATTCCGTCCTATGAAAAGTTTTTGATTTGTCAGCTTTGAGAAGCTGAGTTCTCTGAGTCTTTATGAATCCACAGGGTAGCTGACTGCCAAACACAGCTGTGCCACTTTTTTTTCACTAATGGGATGCCCTGAATAACCCGGCATTGATCTTAATGGTCACTTCTGCAGAGAGAAATAATAGTATCTGAAATCTAAGTTCCTCTTCACAAACTACCAAGTAAGAATAAACTTCGGAGATGAACTTAGAAGCCAAATTGAGAATCACTAGTTTGCTTCACAGACAGCTGATCAAACCCCACTCCTGAATGCAGCGGTGTTTGAGGGTTTAATTTAGGTCTTTGATTGCAAGACCTTTCAGAAAATGCAAATGTCCCTGCCTGGAAAGTGTTAATTTGGAACCTGAAGCCTCACAGAGGCAAAGGGTTATACTGTAGTTTCCTCAACCATTTTTCTCTATTTTATGTGTTTAGGTAGAAAGGAAACCCCACCTTCCACGGATAATGCTCCCTAAACTCACTTTTGTCAACTGAAAAAAAAAAAAAGCACAACATGAGAGTTGTGAGTTAAGTTTTATTGGGGAAAAAATGAGGACAATAGCCTGGGAGACAGCATCCCAGATAGCTCTGAGAAACTGCTCCAGAGGGGCAGGGGGGAAGGTCAGTAAAGATGTGATTTTGGTGAAGGGGGAATACGTGCAATCATGCACATATTTTTTGCAGGTTTCTGCCAGTCTCGTGAAGGTTACTGCGAGTCACGAGGAGCAGACCTCACCAGGAAGGGTTTTAGTGCTTTTCTATGTACAAGGAGATTGCAAGAATTGGGCTCATAAAATCTTCTCCTGAAAATATCTAACTATCTAAAGACCTGTTCTACCAGTTTTTCCCAAAGCACAGAGTGCCTCATTCCTGATCTCCACCCTGAACTCCTTCCAGGGGGTGTTGAAAGTCAGCAGCTGAAGCGGCTCATGATTTAATCCTTGTAGAGGTAGATGGCAAGTGCCAGTCTGTAGTTGGCACCATCTTTTTCCCTGTGTTGGCGAGAGGCCGTCGTCAAATAAGTTCTACGAGCAAGAGGTGATTTGGCAAGTCTTTAAAAATGTTAAGGAAAAGCTTAAATCCAACACAACGGCTACTTCATTTGTGAATTACAAGGGACTGGTGGATTAAGTATTCTTTGGTCACTTTCTAGACTGGACAACAAAAAAGGAAGAGCTAAAATCATTGAAAACGTCTAATGATTTACTCTAAGAGTAAGTGTGAAAAGCATGCATTAATAAATTTTACTCCAGCTGTATATCCTATCTGAGCTATGCCAGCCCGCTTTCTAAGCCTGAATTTTTAAAACTTAAAAAAAAAGGGGGTGAGCTATCTTTTCCAAATGTGCTCCTATAACACTCAGTTAAGAAAATGTATATTTATTTTTTAAAGTAATGTCATTACCAGAAGCCTTACCTTTTTCCCTTTGACAGGAAAACAGAGTGCTTATCTTCATATTTTCATAATGGAAACTCCCCAAGCTCAGGAGACTCTGGCAGATTTACAACCTTTGAGCAGGAGAGCTGACAGGCATTTTAATGTGAAAGGAGATATGATGTCTTTAGTGTACAGTGATGTCACTTCTAACGAGGGAGAAGCCGCTTTCTGCAGTGCCATCACCATAACAAGGCCGACCTGCCTGCTTCGTAGGAGACCTTCTCACCTAGAGAAAGGTCACAAATAAGACAGAAGGAAGGGACTCTCCAGATTTAGGTGGAAGGGCGCCCTGCAAGGTCCTGGGCACAAGTCTATTGTGAGTGTGCTTTAGCTACCAGAAGTTGAACTGTCTAGACAGAGCTGACCTTGAGAAGGGAAAAGGTAAGTCCTGATACTGAAAGGGTAATGAAAATCCTCCGGGGAGTGTTAACATGAAAGCTGGATTGCCTGTTGACCATCTCGTCTCCCTGCTCTCCTACCTGGAAGAGGTCTCATCACTTGAAAATGATATTGACAGGCCCTCTGTCATTAGGAGGGTGTGGGATTATTGTGCCTGGGGAAACGACAGTAAACAAATGCTAGAAACTCGCAATCTTTTTGTTTGCAAATGAGGCCTTAAAGGTATAGCATTTGGTGTAGGAAATACTGGTTCTGGTTTTGAAAAGAACATTGCATTCTCAGAGGCAGATATTCAGATGTCCTTGTCCTAAGTCCTCTAATTAACACTGCTACCCACTCCTAACTGAGCAGGAAGGATTTTTATCAAATCATCTAAGAACTGCTATGTTGCTAAATCCCGTGTACCTGGGAAAGGGGAGAAAGGGCCTCCTGCAAGCTACTTCCCCGTGAAATTCTAAAAGCAACCTCCACCACTTCAGAGAAGAGTCTGATGCGGCTTAGCAAGGAAAACCCTAATACCGTATTCCAAAACCAGAGGGGCTCTCACTCTTCAAATAAACTTTCATTTGTTAAGCAAAATTTCTGGAAGTCCGAGGGTTAACTTAAGAACTTAGGAGGTTTTGCCAGCTCAGAGGATAGCTGAGCATTTAAAATTTGCCAGCGCAATTAAATGTACTTCTCTTTAATTAAATGGAGGCACATTCAGCCATCTACACGCTCAAAATTAAGTATCAAAGATTTATCGTGTAAAGGAGCCAAACAGTAAAGGCAAGGGTTAGAAATGACCAATATCACAAAGGGCTATAATTTTTTTTAATATGTTATTATCTAATTAATTTTACTGCAGTGAAACAGTGGTTATGAGCCTGGACAGGCAGTCCTGGGCTGTATTCTGTCTCTGCCACTTACAAGTTATACGATTTGGAAAAGTTACCTGATTTCTTTAGGCCTCAGTTTCATTATATGTGAAATGGGAATAATCGTTTTACCTACCTCACAGTATCTGTGAGAATTAATTGAGATAATCACTGAAACCCACTTACCGCCATGTCTAAAGCATGGTTAAGCACTCATGGGAGTGCATGGGAGTTTGGGATTGACATGTACACACTGTTATATTTAAAATAGATAACCAACAAGGACCTACTGTATAGCACAGGGAACTCTGCTCAATATTCTGTAATAACCTAAATGGGAAAAGAATTTGAAAAAGAATAGGTACATGTATATGTATAACTGAATCAGTTTGCTGTACACCTGACACTAACACAACATTGTTAATCAACTATACTCCTGAATAAATAAATGATAGCCCCTATCACTACTATGATTATTATTAAAATAATTAAATTAAATATTAATTTAATCAATTAATTTTATTTAATTGTTAGATATTTAAGTTAAATTATTAAAATAAGATATTTATCCTAAGTAAAAAAGATACCTATAATAAGATATTGATCTTAATTAAAATAAGATAAATATCCATATTAGTCATGTGTCTTGCACTAAGATCTCATTTGTAATACTTCAGAATATATAAAATTACCTTATGTATATAGTTTGTAATGGAAATTTTTTCTTCACGGTTGCTCAAAGGATCATACTTCAGGCTCTGAACGACTACATGTGGCCCTAGGTCTTTGGGTTACTGATCCTTGAATGATGACTTTGACATAAAAATGTGTACCCATTCAAATATTAATGGCGACTACTACCCCACACGCCTGCCCTTCCACCCCCATGCTGCTATAACCCAGTGGTTCTCAAACTCTGATGTGCACAAGAGAATCAAGGGAGCATGTTATTAATGTAGACATTCTGGTTTGGTAAACTTGGACAGAGGCCCAGGCATGTGCGATTTTAGTAGGTAGACCATTGATTCTGAGGCAGATGGTACATAGAGGTCCTAATAGCTCACCGGAGAATGATGCCCTGCCCCCCACATGTCAAGGATGGACAGGATGGACCTTTGGAAGGATATGTAGTTTCCCTTCTCTTTCTTGGTAGGATTGGTATTGCCTTCTGCTTAGGAGGTACCTTCAGATCGAGAGGCTTGAAGGGGGCCAGGTGAGGGTCGAGAGAGAAGAGACAAGGCAGATTTCTCAGGCCACCTCTTTTCTGTGTTCTAAGGGCAAGGGATGAATGGCTTCTTGAAGTCTCGCTGGAGTAGGAGAGGAAATGAGGACATGACTGGAATCTTGGCACAATATTCACGGCTGTGCATATGGCTGGAACATCTTTTGTTGTTGTCTCTTAGTTTCTAAGTGTGACAGGAGGCAGTGGGTGAGATTTTGGATTCAGTCGAGGCATGGGAACCAAACAATATCCTTGGAATATAGGCAGCAAGGTCATAATATACTACAGGGGCTCCTAAACTTGGACCCTGGCTCACTCAGGCAGAGCGCAAGATTTCATGGCACACATACCATACCAGTTCTTACCTTTCATGTGTTATTAATTCCATTTTCTGTTTTTCCTCATCTGCATATGTTTATACACACACAGGAAGAATTTCACAATATTGCCAGGCATGGGAGGCAGGCTTATTAGTAAAATATTGAGTCAAAACTTTCATTAAACTTTATTAACATAAATAAAGCAGAAGTTATCATACCTATCCACAAAACAAACAAACAAAAAACACTGAGCAAATGGAAAATCAACAACTGTTCTTAGATCCATCAGAGAACTGAGGCCACAGGGCAAACCTCTGACCCCAAAGTTGTAGAGGCAGACAGGTGGATAGAGAGTCACAGCTTCCCAGAGCAGAGAGCTCTGCAAAACCAGAGCAGGGGTCAGGAAACCTAAACTGTAAGTAGATAATTGCTGGCAGTTCAGTGTGGACAAGTCTGAGAGTTAAAAATGCCAGGGTTTCCCAGTCTTAGGTGGTCTCCACACTTTGGTGAGTTTTACCTCCAGAATCCTGAACCATTTCTCACAGTGAAGATTGGAGAAAAATCCCCTTGTGCTTCTACCATGGAGAGGGCAAATGTAGCCATTTCGAAACAGTCCAGAACTCCCTGTTCTTAGTAAGTCCTGCCCTCAAGGAAAATATTTTACAAAAGCCTAACCAACATGGCTTTTACCAGAGCCTAATGACCTAGGAGTAGGGAAATACCCAATGTCAGTCCCATCTAGCCTTCCTGTCTCATCTAAGAGGGAGAAAAAAAAAAGCTGAGAAGTCCCTGTGAAGGTCACAGCCCAGGGGCATGGGCTCATTAAAAGACTAAGACCTAATCCTAGGACCATAGAATGCTTTTCCTTCCCCCACATCTTACCAACACATAAGTAGGGCTCTGGTATAATATCAGGGGATTACAACTGAAATAACTGCACACTTCAGACTTTATTTAAGAAGAAGTCTCTAGGAAAACACAGAGGGGAAAGCAACAAAGCCACCAGAGGAAATTTTAGCCTCTGATACCTACAACTATAGCAAACAGTAAACATAGCCTAACTCCTAGCCAGCTAAACATAAAACTTTATACTAAAGGTCTATTTACTTTAGTCCTTTTTATCCAGTAAGTTATGTTCTTCTTTAAACAAAAAAATTACAAGGTGTACTAAAAGACAAAAAACACACCCTGAAGAGACAGAGCAAGCTTCAGGTCCACACTCAGATACGGCAGAGACTTTGTTTGTTTGTTTGTTTGAAAAGAGGTATTAGATGTATTTATTTATTTATTATTATTTTTAAAAGATTTATTTATTTATTTATTTATCTGGCTGTGTTGGGTCTTCATTGTTGCACCTGAGCTTTCTCTAGTTGCGGAGAGTGGGGGCTACTCTTCGTTGCGGTGCACGGGCTTCTCATTGCGGTGGCTTCTCTTGTTGCAGAGCATGGGCTCTAGGCGCGCGGGCTTCAGTAGTTGTGGCATGCGGGTTCAGTAGTTGTGGCACACAGGCTCTAGAGCGCAGGCTCAGTAGTTGTGGTGCACAGGCTTAGTTGTTCCACGGCATGTGGGATCTTCCTGGACCAGGGATCGAACCCATGTACCCTGAATTGGCAGGCGGATTCTTAACCACTGCGCCACCAGGGAAGTCCCTGGCAGAGACTTTGGAATTAGCAGATTAGTAATTTTAAACAACATAATTAATATGCTAAGGGCTCTAATGGAAAAGTGGGTAACGTACAAGAAGAGATGGGTAATATAAGCAGAGAGATGGACATTCTCAAAAAGAATCAAAAGGAAATGTTACAAATCAAAAACACTGTAACAGATATGAAGAATGCCTTTGATAGGCTTAGCAATAGACGGGACACAGCCAAGGAAGGAATCAGTGAGCTTGATACTTGAGTCAATAGAAACTTCTAAAACTGAAATACAAAAAGGAAAAGTAGTGAAAAAGATAGAGCAGAATATCTAAGAACTGTGGGACAATTACAAAAGGTATAAATGCCAAGCATTTGTCACCATGGTGAAAGGAGGATAAAACTCTCCTGACCTCACATGTCCTTGATGCAACATAGGACAGAATCTCTCCTGGACTGTCATTGCCCCTTGCTCACATGTCCCAATAGGAGGAGAAGTCAATAATTAGATTGGTGAGTTTGGGAGAAGGAATTAAGTATCTCTGACAACACCACTTCTTTCTGTGTTCTACACTTCTCTACCATGAAAAAGGTGGCCTGTCTCAACTGGCAATACCATATTTTTCCACTTCTGCCTTTTATTGGATGGGTAAGTTTTATTCTGATAGAAATATTCAGAAACTTAAAAAAAAATATTTATTTATTTGCCTGTGCCAGGTCTTAGTTGCGGCACTCGGGATCTCCATTGCCCCTTGCGGGATCTTTGTTGCAGCATGCAGGATCCTTAGTTGCGGCATGTGAGATCTAGTTCCCTGACCGGGGATCGAACCCAGGCCTCCTGCATTGGGAGCACGGAGTCTTAGCCACTGGACCACCAGGGAAGTCCCCAGAAACTTATTTTTGTTGCAATTTGTTTTAGCATGAGTTTCCTAGAAAACAGAACCTGAGATGAAACCTACATGCTAACTTTTATTGGGAAGGGGTGCAATCCCATGGCAACTGGAATGAGGGAAAACGTGTGAGGAAGGGAAGAAAGGAGAAAAGTGGTAGGTGTATCACTAAGCTGGCCATGGCGTTACAAAAAAATTAAAACACAGCCAATTACCTTGTCACATGTCACAAACTGTGTGGAACCACTGTCTCAGAAAAGTTCTTTGGTGGGAGAAGGGAGAAAAATTATTTACTAGTTCATCCTCCTCCCATTCTGTATACTGTTTCGCATTGGTCAAAGTTTGCTCCAGATGGCATGTACTCCCTAGCACTTGGAGGTTGTATCACCCACCCTTCCAGGCAACTGATGGGGAAGTCAGATCCCACACCCACTGGGTGAGAAGAGCCAGATCCTCAGCAGGTCCTATCAGTTTAGTTCTAGGGACCAAAGCTGTTATGGCTTTCACTGTGACACTCATGACAGAGGTAGTGTCAGAGCCTTAGAGGCGTGGTGGCTGAGGCAGAGACACCACATCTGGCACAGTAGCTGCGCTCAGCTCCATCACTTGTTAAATTTGCAGTAGTTCACTGTCATGCCCTATGATCTCTCTGATTTTTACAGAAGCCAGAGAGTTGACTCAAAAGACAATGTTATGAGAACCCCTCCATCTTTAACGATGGTGTGAATCTCTGTCATTCTTCAAGGACTGTGGTATTACTCCTGCAAATGGCAGGGGATAAGGGAGTTTCAGGGGCTTACACATAGCCAGTGGTTCTCAATCAGGGGCAATTTTGCCCTTCTAGGGGATATTTGGCAATGTCTGGAAATGGTTTTGGTTGTCACAACTAGGTCTCACTGGCATCTAATGGGGAGAGGACAGAGATGCTATTAAATATTCTACAATGCCCAGGAAATACCCCACAGCAAAGAATTGTCTGGTTCCAAATGGCAGTAGTGCTGAGTTTAACCCTTCCTACCACAGTCACGCTAATTCACAGGACAGGTCATTGATTTGAGGATGCTGCCAGAAGCTAAGTACATCTGTCTTGATTATACATTCAGAAACCAGGGAAATAATCACAAAGTGGGTGTCCAAAAGCACTGAACCCACCGTTAGATGGACTTGGTCTCCGTAAGCCTCTGTTTTAACCAGAGGACGGTGTTGGTGATTCAGGTCTCCTGATATCAGGATCATCTCATGCACTGTAGCTAATGGTCCTTGAAAAGTCTAGGTTTGACCCTTTCCCCAGCGTATAGTTACCCGGGCAAATTGCCTCAGTTCCCTCCGGGGAAGGATCAGGTATATACACTTGTATATACTTTCAGTGGCGTTAGAGGGTCCTTCCTCAAGGGGATCCAGCATCTCCTTCAATCGACAGGCTCTGGGTTTGTTAACTGACTTAGATGTAGAAACTCAATGATGGAGTACAGTTTTCCCTCGTGGAAGGCACTGATAGTCTTCTGCTCAATAATTATTGATTTTCTAAAGTATTCAAATCAAGCAACACCCTAGTCAGCTTCCCAATGCCATATATCCCTGAAAGTAGGCACCCTCGTCCATACTAAGGCCTTACTGCTCTTGATGTGAATTCAGGCTCTCTTTCCTTTGATGGTAAAGGGCTGCCACCTGGTTTTTGGTAGTCCCGATTCCTTTTACCACCATGGATTGGATTAGAGGGGGCCCAATTCCATAGTAGCATCTTCTACTGTGATCCCTGACCTACTGTGATCCCTGACCACTGAGCTTCTCAAAGATGTTGGTACCATTCCCCTCGGCCCCCCATCATTCCCACAATTTCCCCCCAGGCCTTCTGGGATACATAGTCAGGTGGTAGGTCTTACAAAATGAATCCATTCTCACATGCCCACCTTCTTGAGACTTCTGACTCCTTTATCTAAACTATGTCAAGGAAGTTCCAGTATCTCCACATCATCTCCTTTAGGCCATCGCAGTGACTAGGCTGGAAGGAGCCTAGTGCAGTGAATAAGGATCAGCTCAGGTGTCCTGAATCCAGGTAAGTGCCCGTGGCAGTCCATTCTCACCCATCCAGCCTCTGTCTGCCTCCTCCAGTCAAAGCATCTCAAGATCCACACCCGCGGCGTTCCCACAGTTCCTGCCAGGATGTTTCATCAGGCTTGACATTTCCTTCCCCAGCAGGGCTTGTATTAATACTTCCCTTTGTATTTGCCTAGCGTCAGGGAAGGGAGGTCAGAGTGGGTCTTGCGGAAAACTTGAGAACAAGCATCATTTGGGGAGGCACCTGCTTCTGGTGACATCATTGTATGCCGTCCAGGCAAGGGGGTGATTCTTCACCCCTGACAGGGAGAAACAGGCTGTTTCTGCCAGCCAGGGATATTCAGGCTTGTCTATACCAATGTCTCCATCCTAGGGTTCAATTTCCCACTCTTTCCCTATCAAGGCCCTGACCTTGACCTAGGAGACCTGTTGAGGCTGCACTGTTAGTTTTCTTTACAGCTCTGCCACCCCGAACTGATTTTCAGTACAGATGTCTTTCAGCTGCAGGAGATGTGAGCTTCATTTAAAGTAACTCTCAAGGTCCTTTGGCTTTCAGAGTATGACTTGAGTTGGCAATAGGTGCCCTGAGCCTATTTATCAAGGCTGTATCAAGACCTCAAATTCCTCAAAGCAACCACCCCTCCACCACAATCTTTGCCCCTTCCTGATCAAATATGGTAGCACCATGATTTTCCCAAGTTTAGCTGTCCACCTGCACTTCATCCCAATTAACCACAGGTGAAAGAGTTGGTTACTGTGATGTCACTTCGAAGGGCTCTTACCATCCCACTTACCTGATTGTTTTTAGACAATCAAGTATAGAATCAATTCCAAAATCTCATTCTGAGGGTCTTCTTTCTAGGATACTTCTTCTACTAACTTTCTCAGTAAACAAAGCCTGAGGCAAACCTGTGTGCAAATACTTTATTTATTGATAGTGTAATCCCAGGACAGCCAGGGTCAAGAAAAAAGGGAAATGAGGCAGGGAAGGAAGGGCAGCAAATACACAGAAGGTGGTCCATCACTGAGCTGGCCACAGCTTCGTAGGAAAACACAGCCAACTGCTTGATCAAATGAGAAGTATCTGTGTTAGGAAACACCTTCTAACAACAGTCTATTGAGGGCAGTGTTCCAGTTTTCTATTGCTGTATAACAAGCTACCCAAGAACCTAGTGGCTTAAAATAATCATTTTATTCTGCCCCGATTTTGTGAGGAACCTAGGAAGGATGGGAATGAGTGATCCATCTCTGATCCACGTGGCATCAGCTCTGGTGGTTGGGATAGACTATCCACTATCAAGATGGCATCCCCACTCACATGGTCTGGGATAGCTGGTAATTGATGCTAGCTCTTGGCTGGGAGCTCAGCTGGGCTACATGGATTCTCCATGTGGATTCTCCAGCATGGATTCTCCATGTGGATTCTCCAGCATGGATTCTCCATGTGGATTCTCCAGCATGGATTCTCCATGTGGATTCTCCAGCATGGATTCTCCATGTGGATTCTCCAGCATGGATTCTCCATGTGGATTCTCCAGCATGGATTCTCCATGTGGTTTGGGCTCCTCTCAGCATTATAGTTCCTGGAGAACCAGGCAGAAATTGCACGACAAAGTCCAAGAATGTTGCTTCAACTACATTCTATTAATCAGGCAAGTCCCTAAGGCCAGTGTAGATTCAAGGGGAGGGGAAATTAAACTCTACTTCTCAATGGAAAGCATAACAAGAATATGCCGCCATCTGTAATCTACCACAGGCCACAGGCAGGGAAGAGGGACAGCAAATATAAGATGGTACATGACTGACCTGGCCAGGATTATACAAGAAAATACAGCCAGTTATTTGAAAATTTCAGTCTCCAGATAGGGTGTTTGGAGAAAACCACCTCAGAATAGTCTATTGGGAAGAAAGAAGACTTTATCTGCTAGTTCCTCACCCCCATGTTGTCTGTTGTCTTTCACTGTCAAAGTTTGCCCTATGAGTTGACAACCCATACACTCCCAGGTGGCTGCTGGGGAAGCCATATTCCATAATCCACTGTGTGGCCCTTCATCTGAGTCCAGAAGTAAGTGGGATGATCCAGAGCCTCCAGCCCTTGGTGGTAAAGCTGCTGTAGCTCTTGCAGTGATAGGCAGTCTGGGTCACTCTATAGCCATGGGGGCAAGATAACTAGTGGTGTTAGAAACTGGTGCTGCTTAACTTAGGTGACAGTGGTGGTGAGCAAGGCTCTCCAATGAGGGCAGGTGAGGCTGTGAATCTGGGGAGATGCGTAAATCTGGTCCAATGCACACATCAAAACATTGTCACTGAATGCAGCTTTCATAAATAATAAAGCAGATATTTTTATATCCACCTAAGGTCTCTCGTGGTTGATTTAGAACCATCTGTGCCTCTCTCAATTGGTTCCAAACTTGGGAGAGGTAGTTGGATATTTTCTGTTGCCTCTCCAGATCTCCTACCCATGTTTATCCAAATGTCTGAGCTCCGGAAGGCTGCCTATATAGACTATATCTAGAGGTTCCCCAGTTTTCTAGCTTCCAGTTGGTTTAGCCAATGGGATACACCAAGAGATCAGAGGATAAGACCGGAGTAATGTTGCCACCGTTGGCTGTGTCCCTTTAACAAAGAGCACAGCTCCTATCAAACAATCTTCTCCTACAGCAACTCTCAAATAGTTCCAAAACCACCTTCTTCCTTGCCCTATCTGGTCCAGGAGCTCACCTCTGCTGCTGACCCTGAGATACCCACCACTCCTTGTAGGTTTCCTTTAACACAACCCACACATTTGTAGAGTGTCCTTTTTAAAATTCTCTTTAATTACAGGTTTGTGTGTGCCTTCTGTTTCCTATTGGGATCCTAACTAATACAGGTGGGGACAAGAATGTAATTAATTATCACCCCTAGATCCCGAAAAGTAAGCCCTACTAACTGTTAGTAGATTACTAGTAAACACTCTTCAGTCATATATAAAAATAAAAGTTTTACTATTGGCTCATTGTGCTCCCATAAGTAGAAAATAAAGGACTTCAGTTTTTTAGTCAGTCTGAGGCTCATCAGGAGAGCCCCCAGGGCTCAACCAGACTATTACTGGGATGGAGTGAAGTGCCAACGCATTCTCAGGGGAAATAGATGAAGCTCTCATTTCCTACCATCTGCCAGGGAAGAATTGGAAGTAAAGAGGTAATGAAAACAGGTAATTTACTCTTTTTGGGAAATTTGGCAATTCCCAACATTGATTTTATTAAGGCAAAAGGAACATTACTAAGTGGCAAATATCCATGAATACTTTTATCTGAATATAATTCAACCGATTATAACTTTCGAGCTCTGAGTTCAATCAGTGGCTACTGGACACATGTGGCTCTTTAAAAGTGAATTCATTAAAATTAAATAAAATTTAAAATTCAGCTTCTCAGTCACCCTAACCACACTGTAAGTGCTTAACCGCCCCAGTGGCTAGGGCTACAGTATTGACAGCACAGGTATAGAACTTTCCCATCTTCGCGGAACGTTCTATGGATAACATTGCTCTTAAGAACTAAGCCCCCAAAATGTTGCATTTTTTTAAACTACCATGTTTATTAAACTTTGGGGGCACTCAATAATCAGATGCCTGAGAACTCGATTAAGTGTGTGTCATGTTATACGGAGAAGTAAAAGGAGTTCTGGGTTGTGATCCTGTTGAGGAAAAAAGACTTTGACTTACTTCAGAAATTGTTAAAGTATGTGCTTTAAATTTTGTTAAACTTATTAAACAAAATAGTGAAAAAAGATAGTCTCCCTAATTGAATGAACTATGTGTGCTTTTTTCCCCTCAGATATTGGGATCAGCATTATAGCAATTTTTTTTAAAATTAATTCTTGGGACAAAGATAAAAATCTTAAAAGCCATGTATAATATATTCAGAATTACTTCTGTTTTAGCATATTGAAAAGGAAAGTACTTTTTAAATAAAAACTTGAAAATAAATAAGTAAAGACATACACCTACCCCCTCCAAGTAAGGTAAAGAAAAATGAACATTTTAGGTACTTAGACTTGAAATCTATTTGAAAAAAAAAAAGGCAAAGTTAATCATTAAGCATTCCAGCCATAATAAGACCACTTATAAAGAAAAAAAGGGGGGAGAATCCATGCAGAAATGATAAAATATCTAGGATATTAGTATGGGTTGGGTATACAGATAAATCCAAATAAATAGTAAGCATAACTTAGATAAGAGGTCTTTAAATTATTTTTTTCTGCATCTCAGTATGCATCCTTTATATATTTTGAGATTAAACCAGTTTGCAATTTTTACTTTTAAACTCTCAGGCAGAGTAGCCAGGGTTTTCTTAGAAGGGTTGTCATCATGGTTGGGTTGTACTGTCTTCTCTTGGAAAATATGTTGAACGCCAGACCACACGGATGAGCACAGAAAGCACGCTATTGACTAGTTCAAATTGACATGCTGTTCTTCTGGAAGAAAAACAAAACTGAGGGATGTGGAAAAGAGGTAAATTGAGGTCATCTTGGATATAAGTAGACTAAGATTGGTCAGTCTAGTAAGCTGCCAAGATTTTCAAATAATTTTTTTAAAACCACACTTTTTTACTTATTATAAAAATAATTCATATTCATTGTAGACATGTTAGAAAACACAATTAAGCAGATAGAGGAATATGAAAATGACCAATTTATTCTCCCTAGGGATAAACTCAATTAATAGTTTGGGATGTATTCTTCCAGAATTTGTGTTTCCTTGTATAGAAAAATATACTAGTGTCACCACTTGAGGGTGTCAAGGTGAAACTTTTAATTTGCAACCTGCTCTTTTTCGTATTACAACATCTTGTATCTCTAGAAGTTTTTAGAAGTCTTTTTTTTTTTTAAAGAGCTGTCAGAATTTTTCTGATCTGTGAGGAAGTCCACTGTAGTAGTATTAAGTATTCCATTTTCCCAAGTCAATCAACCACCTGATTCAGACTATTTGATGTAATGATTCCCTAAACAGTCAGCTCTCAATTTTCCATGGTCAGAAACAAATGACTAAAAATAATAATAATAATAATTAGACATCAATAATGCGCCCTACTTTTCTGCTTCCCAAACCTCACTTGAATACCGTTGACGCCTTTTCAAATCCAACAGAGACACATTTGCATCTCCAAGGAAGGTAGAGGATTTTTCTTTAAATTACTCAGGAGGAACAAAGAAAACTTTAGCCCTTCATCTTAAATTAAATGTGCAACACCATCCACGATGAGAGTTGTGACATTACCTGGAGTCAGCAAGGAGCCACTCGTGGGTGTGGACCACGAGTCACGTCATCACTTTGTGTTTGAAGACCGTCTTTCCGGAGGCAGCGGAAGCAGTGAGATTACTGTTACAGATAAAGGGAAACTGGCTAATGGTTTATCAATTTTGTTTATCTTCTCAAAGAACCAGCTTTTAGTTTAACTGATCTTTGCTATCGTTTCCTTCATTTCTTTTTCATTTATTTCTGATCTGATCTTTATGATTTCTTTCCTTCTGCTAACCAATCCAAAAATGGGCAGAAGACCTAAATAGACATTTCTCCAAAGAAGACGTACAGATTGCCAACAAACACATGAAAGAATGCTCAACATCATTAATCATTAGAGAAATGCAAGTCAAAACTACAATGAGATATCATCTCACACCGGTCAGAATGGCCATCATCAAAAAATCTACAAACAATAAATGCTGGAGAGGGTGTGGAGAAAAGGGAACACTCTTGCACTGTTGGTGGGAATGTAAATCGATACAGCCACTATGGAGAACAGTATGGAGGTTCCTTAAAAAACTAAAAATAGAACTACCATACAGCCCAGCAAGCCCACTACTGGGCATACACCCTGAGAAAACCATAATTCAAAAAGAGTCATGTACCAAAATGTTCATTACAGCTCTATTTACAATAGCCAGGACATGGAAGCAACCTAAGTGTCCATCATCGGATGAATGGATAAAGAAGATGTGGCACATATATACAGTGGAATATTACTCAGCCATAAAAAGAAACGAAATTGAGTTATTTGTAGTGAGGTGGATGGACCTAGAGTCTGTCATACAGAGTGAAGTAAGTCAGAAAGAGAAAAACAAATACCGTATGTTAACACATATATATGGAATCTAAGGGAAAAAAAAAAAAGGTCATGAAGAACCTAGTGGCAAGACAGGAATAAAGACACAGACCTACTAGAGAATGGACTTGAGGATATGGGGAGGGGGAAGGGTAAGCTGTGACAAAGTGAGAGAGTGGCATGGACATATATACACTACCAAACGTAAAATAGATAGCTAGTGGGAAGCAGCCGCATAGCACAGGGAGATCAGCTCGGTGCTTTGTGACCACCTAGAGGGGTGGGATAGGGAGGGTGGGAGGGAGGGAGATGCAAGAGGGAAGAGATATGGGAACATACGTATATGTATAACTGATCCACTTTGTTTTAAAGCAGAAACTAACACACCATTATAAAGCAATTATACTCCAATAAAGATGTTAAAAAAAAAAAAAAGGGAAACTGGAGGACAGAGGGGAAGCAGGAGCAGCTTGGGTGGAGACGGGGGCACACAGGACAGTCTGAGAAGGTAGATTCAACAGACCTAAGTAAGTAAACTGGCAAATGGGGAGCCACGAGGGGAGAGAAAGAGTCTGCGTGGTCTTGCAGGTCTTGTTTTTTGTTTTCGTTTTTTTTTTTGGACAACTCAGGTACCGACTATGAAAAAAAGATAAGGATTATAGGAGAAAAGGAACATAAGAGGAGATACTTTGGGACAGGCAAAATAATGACATTATTTTTTGTTGTTGTTTGGCCACGCCATGTGGCATGTGGGGTCTTAGTTCCCTGACCAGGGATAGAACCCTTGCCCCCTGCGTTGGCAGCGCAGAGTCTTGACCACCAGGGAAGTCCCAAAATAATGTCAGTTTTGAACATTTTAACTTTGAATTGCCTGGGACATCTAAGTGTAAAATACAGTAAGCAATTGGAAGCATCATTCTGAAACTTAGGGTGCTGGGCTCAGAATGCAGATTCAGGGCCGTGTTTCCCTGTTACTGCAGGACTTCACAGAGCCTTTAGTTTGACAATACAGATTGCAATTCTCCAAGAACAAGAGGTCTCTAGCTAGCATTTCTCAACCTTATTTATACATGGAATCTAGTGTTCCTTGGAACATCATTTTGGAGACATCTGAGTCGCTGAAGGCTGGATATAGATCAGATCCCCAAAAAGATAATGTTGCATGGGAAGAAAAGAGGGCTGAAGATGAAACATGGGAAGCTCTAGACATGTCATGTCCAAAAAGTTTAAAGAGAACAAACAGTGCCTTATTTTGATTCCTTATTTTAATTTTCTATCCCAACGAAAGCTATGCTGCCTCAGAACAAATAAAATCATGTCTTAAGTTTCCCCATTTACTTAGGCATATTATGTGCTTTTCACAGTTCTATGTCCGTTCACACATTTATAAAATTTCTTTTAACTCTTAAAAACTGTACCTCAAATTTAGATGGATACTGGAGAATATCAACATTTAAAAGGGGTCCAGCAGAAGAAGAGGCTGGCAAGAGATTTAGGAGGAGGGACCCCAACAGTCAGGAGGAAGGAAGCTGTGATGGTTAATTTTAAGTCAACTTGGTGAGGCTGTGGTGCCCTGTTATTTGGTCAAACACTAGTCTAGATGTTGCCATGAAGGTATTCTGTAGATGTGATTAATCTTTACAAACTTTAAGCAAAGGAGATCACCCTGGATAATATGGATAGGCCTCATTCAATCAGTTGGAGGCCTTCCTTAAAAGGAAAGACCAAGGTTTCCTGAACAAGAAGACTAACAGAAATCCTGCCTGAGTTTCCAGTCTGCTGACCTGTCTAACAAATTTCAGATTTGCCAACCTCCACAGTCCTGTGAGCCAATTCCTTAAAATAAAACCCTCCCTCCCTCCTCTCTCCCTGACTGATGCGGAAGCTGACCGAGGAGAATATTTCAAAGAGGCCATGACCGGCACTATCCAACTGTCCGATGCCCTAAGGGGTCGAGATAAGGAGCAAAAGAAATGTCATCAAATTGAATGGACATTTAAACTCTCCCTAAAGTTTTTTTTTTTTTCGAAGTTTCGAATAGCTGCTTTTCATTTTTTTAAATTGGGGTATAGTTGCTTTATAATGTTGTGTTAGTTTCTGCTGTACAACAAAGTGAATCAACTATGTGTATACGTATATCCGTCTCCCTCTTGGACCTCCCTCCCACCCCCCCCATCCCACCCCTCTAGGTCACCACAGAGCACCGAGCTGAGCTCCCTGCACTACACAGCAGGTGCCCACTAGCTATCTGTTTTACACATGGTAGGGTATATATGTCAATCCCAATCTCCCAATTCATCCCATCCCCCCTTCCCCCAACCCGTGTCCACATGTCCATTCTATACATCTGCATCTCTATTCCTGCCCTGCAAATAGGTTCATCTGTACCATTTTTTTCTAGATTCCATATATATGAGTTAAACAGGCTTCTTTTTTTGGAGAAGTATTTCAAGCCAATATTATCACGGCTGCACTTTGATCATTGTCACCCCTTGTTCTTAGGATGCCAAATGGAAATGCTGTACTCTCAGGTATGAGCTCCTGACAGAAGTTATTCTTCTCTGTAGTCCTGATTGTTCCTAGTGGGGTCAAAGATTGTGAAACTGAGTTATCTTGGACTCAATCTTCTCTTTCATCACCTGTAACTAATGAGATGTAAAGCATCACCATTTCCTCCTTCTTGCTCAGATCTGTCCTGTTTTGTTTTTTTCTCTTTTATTCCCATTGGCATCACTGCAGCCTGACCTTCCCTTCACCCATCGCCTCGGAAGCTTTGAGGCTAAGCAGAACTTGAGGGTTGGTGGCAGAGCGCGTGCCCACGGGGACCTGAGGAGCCTCCTGGGGAAGATGGCTCTAAGAGAGGAGACAACACACCGGGTGGCCCTCGGGTTCAGAGGAAGGGAGCTCCGAGGACATTGTGGTGTCATTTCCCCCTCACATCCCACCCAACATCACATGGATGCCTGAGTCCTCGGGAGAGAAAAAAGACTAAAAGCACCTTTTCCACCACCTTTTTGGGGCTCTGGAAATTCAAAGCAAACCTCAGCTTTGGGAAAATGCAGCCAAAGAACGTAGAAGGTGGTGTGAAGGAGGCTGGTCACTTGATTACAGAACACGGAAGTTTGGCTTTTGTGGATCTCAAGCAGTGGTGTGCCAATACATTTGAATAATCAGCTCTCTAGAAAATAAAAAAATAAAAGTCCAAATGTGTAGAACTTGCTGATTTTCACGGTGTAAATATTCCCACCATGGCCAATTTCAAGCTGCCAATATGATGTCATTAAACATGGAGGTGGGAGAAGATAGGCAGTAACCCCTCCTCACATAATAATTTCACTCTACAGATTCGATAGAGTCAGGTAAACGTTACGATCGTAGTAAAATAATTAGGAACTGATGAGTTTTGAGAATGTATTGCTTTTGTTTTTAATATAATTTATTTAATTGCAAGTTTATGTAATTTAGATTTTAATAATGCCTGTGTTTGATGACCACAGGCAAAATTCCTGAGTATGTCACCACCAGCTGTTGTCCGTCTACTTGGTTCCAGCACACCACTGACTCAGTGACCCAGAGCACAGCCCACCTGGGGCATCAGGAGCCCGTGGCATCAGCAGCACCCAGAGTTGAGGCGCAGACAGCTCCCGATGCACAAGGTTTGCGTTGGGAAATATTTACTAAGTATAACTGGAAACACTCCTGAGCCTGGTGACTTGTGGCCACAAGTCCCCGTTTTTCATTCATCTCTGCGAACGAGGGCTCCATTATGTCTACTCTCTGACAGACTGCGAGGCACAAGCTCTGGGAAGTCTTCTTGCATTTCATTAGCGATTCCTCCTCTTTGCCAATCTTCCTTTTATTTGAATGCTTTTACTTGCCGAAAATGCCTAGTGACCTTTGCTCCTTTCTCCCAAATTCCTTTGACAATAGTTTGTCTCATTTTTATACCTTGCCGTCTTATTTTTCTGAAGTGAGTTTTTTATTTTTGTATTTTTTCCTTGTTAAAAAAAGCAATCGTACATTTATTTCAGGAGAAAATGGGAAGACAGAGTTAAATAAAAAATTCATACAGCACACCTCTTCACTAAAAGAGAAAACACTATTAATATTATTCCCCTTGTTTTCCTGCATCCAGATGGCTCCAGGACACTTACCTGAACTGGACTCACTACTAAAAAAGTTCATTCCATCTTGAGGACACTTCTTACATGGATAGGCTTTTTTATGTCTTTGCAGGGGGGTGGGGGGGCAGTCAGAACAACGCTTCACAGATTTTTTTTCTTCGTACATTATTTAAACTAATGAGAGGTTATCTTGCTCATCCTACGCCTGTATTCTACCTGTTCCTTTTGCTCTTTTAACATCTTAATTCATTTGAGGCCTTTCTTCATGAGCCAGAGGGGAGAACTTCTTGGGAAAGGGCAACTCTACGGTACTTTGACAATAGTGTTTCTCTCTTCTCTAGCACCACCAGAGTCACCTTTTCTAGGTCCCAACACCAGCACACAGAGGGCTTTGCTGTCTGTCTGTGGTCATACTTTCCTGTCTGTCAGGGCAGTTCTCAGCTTTGGGGAGGAAGGATGACCCCACACTTCTTATTGTGACCTTCCATGCTTGGTAATACCCACGTTTCTATCTTCTGGTTGTACAAGAGAATTTTCCAGAGTCTTGGATCCACAGTATCCGATACTGCAGATTTCTTTTCTAACAAGAGAAAGGATAGCGTGGAAATGATGCACAGTGATTAAAGATTTCCACGGTGACAGTTCCCTGGAGAGAAACACAAGGTCCCACTTTGGCAGCTCTGTCCACCAGCAAGGATCTCCATGGACATGTTGTGTCACTTGCTTCAGTCCCTGTCTGAGCCAGGATGGGATTGGCACATCGCCTTGTTGAAATTGGCTCCATACCTAGTAGAAGTGGGCATCCTGCCATACTAATTGTTGGGTATGAGTGCAGACATGTCAGAGAACCAGTATGCACAGCAGATCGGGGTAGGAGAAGGATTTCAGGCCAGAAATATCCAAACAGTCAGTTGTGCTGAGTTCCTGTGCCAGGGAGAAGGAGAAGATGGTATCAGTGTGACTGCTGCAGCCCAGAGTTGGATTAATTTTTAAATGCCCCAAATAGCTGAAAAAACAAGGAAAATATGGGCCTGAGGAGGAGCGGGAAGGGTCAAGGTTATTGACTTTCAGAAGATATAGCTATTATCTGCCAGCTGGGGTGCAAGAAGGTTTTTTGATGCAAGCAGCAGTTCCTTGATTAGAGTAACTTTCTAGCGGGGTACTTTGAGCAGATACAGAGAAATCAAAGCCACTGCATGGAGGGTTTCTGGGTTCATCACAGTGGGGACTGCTGAGGGTGGATGCAGATAACTGCCCCCTACCTGGGGAATGGTTCTTCCTGCTTGTCCTTGATGCCCCAGCTGCCATATGGGATCAGCCATCTCCTCAGCAAGTAGGCCCAGCAGGCCAGCCATCAAGAGCGTAGCTATCAACACTGTCCTCTTGTTAACTTGTTAATATTTGGTACAGATATACAAAGTCTTCCTCCAATGGAAGGGCAGCTCAGTAACAACCCAATTTTAGTGTAGAAAAGAGAAACTTGACCATACTAGAATAAGAAAGACTTTGGGAAGTATTCTAAAGGTACATTAGCACAGATTACCCCTGTTTCCCTGTACTGACAGCAGTGACCTTCTTCAAATTACCTGGTGATAAACAGCCTAGGAGAAAATTAAGGTGAGGGGCTCCAACACTTAATAACAGAGATGCTGGGTCATCAGATGCAGGACCTAGGTGACAACTACACAGATAACTGGTGGAGATGAAATTTGTACCTCAATGTAGCTATATGTCCCAGGATAACATACAAAGTCAAATATAGAGCTTTTTTTTTTTTAATTTATTTATTTATTAATTTATTTTTGGCTGTGTTGGGTCTTCGTTTCTGTGTACGGGCTTTCTCTAGTTGCGGCGAGCGGGGGCCACTCTTCATCGCGGTGCGCGGGCCTCTCACTATCGCGGCCTCTCTTGTTGCGGAGCACAGGCTCCAGACGCGCAGGCTCAGTAGTTGTGGCTCACGGGCCCAGTTGCTCCGCGGCATGTGGGATCTTCCCAGACCAGGGTTCGAACCCGTGTCCCCTGCATTGGCAGGCGGATTCTCAACCACTGCACCACCAGGGAAGCCCCCAAATATAGAGCTTTGATTAAACTTCAAGAAAGTACCTGTCTGAAGACTTTTAAAATGCACTCTTTGAACTGTTGCATCATTATTTGAATTCATTGACAACGAACCAGAATACGGGCCCATCAGTTCAGCCTCCCTCAGCTTTTGAACTGACTCCACTTTATTAAGAATTGGATTTCTTCACAGAGTAGGAAGAGAGGAAGCCATTGCTCAGAACCCAATTTTACATCATCTCTCCCCTTCTGATTGTAAAAGTGTTCAAGTTTTTCTAATATTTCAATCATAAAGTTAAGATGAAGAATTACATAGTGGTCAAAATAAATGTGATCATGTGTAACTCATTTTTTTTTTGAATGTATGCATTCTCCATGCTAAGTGAGTAATGAGTTAGTTTTTTATTTATTTATTTATTTTATTGAAGTATAGTTGATTTACAGTGTCCTATTAGTTTCAGGGGCACAGCAAAGTGATTCAGTTATACATAGATATATATATTCTTTTTCAGATTCTTTCCCATTATAGGTTATTACAAAATATTGAGTATAGTTCCCTGTCCTATATAGTAGATCCTTGTTCTTTACCTATTTTATACATAGTAGCATGTATCTGTTAATCCCAACCTCCTAATTTACTCCTCTTAACTCACTTTTAGCTTCCCCTACTTTTTTTTTTTTTTTGTATAGCATTTTTAAAAAGTCAACCTAAAAATAACAAAATCAGGATAGGGTGACGGGAATGAAACCAAAAGCTTCTTAGTCTCAGCTAAATTAAAGTTATCGAAACTAAGTTTGTTTGACTTTTATCAAAAGGCCCTGACTATTCACTTGAAACCAATGGAAAGCTTTGAACTCAGAAACAAAAACTAAAAGAAAATCCTTTGGAATATTCTTGGAGATTATACTTGAAGATGGTACTGAAAGAACAGACTTGAACTGCATTTATTGAAAGGTAAGCAAAATCCTTTGAATTTAATGATTCTACTTCTAATGTCTTCTAATGGTGGGTGTATTCTAAGCTTCTTGCATAGAAACACGTGTCCATAATCCAGTGGTGCTCATTAGAATGACTTATACATGAGGATATTTCCTTATCTGGGATTCAAATCACATTAATTTTGGTCAGTCCAATCAACTTTCTAAACTGACTGTCGGGAATTCCGTGGTGGTCCAGTGGTTAGAACTCTGCGCTTCCACTGCAGGGGGCATGGGTTCAATCCCTGGTCAGGGAACTAAGATGCTGCATGCCTCCAGGAGTGGCCAATAAATAAATAAATAAATAAAAATAAACTGACTGTCACTGAGAATCTTTCCACACAAAAAGCACCGTTCATGAGGCACTTTGAAAAGTTCCAGTTTGGTGGGAAAGACACAGGAATTTTTCAAGCGTTGTCTTTTTCATGGCTAATTAAAGGTCAGAGGTGGGGAAGCAGGTCATTTTCCTCCTCAGTTTTCCTTGAGTAATCTGTTTAATTTATTCTGCCTAAATAACCTTGAAAAATCCTAATTCCACAGTTATCTCTGACATTGCAAATGCTGCTCAGAATAGTGTACTGGCTGGCTTTTCCTTTCATGATTTCTACTTCTGAAACAGGGGTGGTGCGTGATTGAATACTCATTCAGGTTTGAGTGTTTTCCTTCACAATCCTGATTTCTCAGACACTCAGCAGCCAACTCTGTGCTGAGTAAGAAACAAGTTCTTTTTCCCCAAAGGGACCATTCTCCGCACTGCTGAACTCAGTGGTCTGTGGTCAGGCATGGTGTTTTTCAGGCACAGCCCGTTGGATTCACCAGTGTCTGTTACCTGCAGTTTCATGCATGCATTTCCTGATCCTGTCTTGACTCAGGAGCAGCCCAGGCCACCAGCTGGTGGGGTCTGTGAATACCTTGTAACCATGTACCATCTGGGATGCTGGGGGTGAGTCTTTGGTACCTGAGACCCACTTGTGTTAGTTTCCTAGGGCTGCTGAAACAAAGTACCACAAACTAGGTACCGTAGAACAAAGTAAATTTACTGTCTTACGGTTCTGTAGTCTAGAAGCCGCAAATCAAGGTGTTTACATACAAGGCCATGCTTCCTCTGAAACCTGCAGGGGAAGGATGTTTCCTTGCCTCTTCCAGCTCTGGTAACCCCAGATGTTCCTTGGCTTGTGGCAGCATAATTTTTACCTGGAATTCTCCTTGTATCTGGTCACATAGTCTTCTGTGCATGTTTGTGTTTGTGTCCAAATTTTCCCATTTTATAAGGACACCAGTCATATTGGATTAGGCCCACCTCATCTTTACTTACTACATCTGCCAACACCCTGTCACTAAATAAGGTCACATTCTGATGTACTGGTCATTAATATTCCAACACATCTTTTTGTAGGGATGCAATTCAACCCATAACTCTCCCTCTCTACCCTCCACTATGTTGGCCCAGTTCAGTTCATCTGTTTTCATTCTACAAATATGTTTAATTGCGTACCTACTATGTGGCACACACTGGTGAGATAGTGTGTGGCACATAGTAGGGTAGTGAGGAAGACCAATGGGTTTGCTGCCCTCATCAGACTTACATTGTAACACCAAGGCAGACAATAAACAAAATGCAGTGTGAGCTAAAGTTTATGAATAAACAGGGTCTCTGGTTGGAAATAACAAGGGCATGAGGAGACACTGTTTTAGAAAAGGAATGAATGAAGGGCAGGGGTAACCCCGTCCTTCCTCATGGTTTGGTTTTTATTGTTTCTTATGAGACATCACAGAAAATTTCCTTTGCATGTAACCTCATTTGAATTGCCTTTTTATTACAATCCAGAGTACTAACTACTAAGAATGTAGTGTCCCATTTTACAGATGAGGAAACTGAGTCTTGGAGAAGTTAAATAACTTCTATGAGGTCACATGACCAATAAATGGTGGAGTCAAGGTTTAGATCTGGGTCTGGGAGACGCCAAAAAATTTCATTACACACCCTATAGACTTCTTATAGCTGTTAGACCCAGCTATGTGCTATTTCCATGAAACATACATAAAGCAAACTGTAACTGGTTGGACATAAAAAGCAGACAAATATATATGTCAGCCAAATGTAAACTAAATGGCATGTAAAAATACATTTGTCAAAAAAATATATTTTAAGGCGGAAATCATTAATGCAATGGGAGATATTTTATATTGACTTAAAAATACAATACACAAAGAAGATAAAAGAGCCAAGAACTATTTTATTCTAAACAACAGTAATCAAAATATATATAAAAACCAAAAGGTTAGAAATGCAAGGAGAATTGTCAAAACCACAGTCATAATGGGAGAATCATACCTCCAGAACTTGGCAGGTCAAGTAGTCAAACTCCATAACATTATAGAGAATTTGAATCACAAACAATTAATAAGCCAGGCAAGATACAAAAGCTATACATTCTTTCCAAGTCCCGATGGAATATTTAAAAATTTTATTATGTATCAGACCATGAAGAAAATCTCAATAAACTCCAAATATTATATACAGCCACATTCTCTGATCATTATGCAAGGAAACTAGATGTTAAGAACAAAATACATCTAAAATAAATCTAACTACATGGGAAGAACAGATTATTTTAGTTATTCTTTAAAATAAAAAAAGAAAGAACTATTAACAATGAGGTATATCTGTGTGTGTGGCTAAAAATACATCTCCAAGTTATAGTAAATTAAAATAATATAGGTTATAAAACAATTTAATTTTTTATATTTATAAAGGATATTCACATATATGATATTAAATACATAAATTTTTTTTCTGGAATTATGCACCAGAAACTGTTGACATTGACTATCTTAAAAGAAAGGGGATAGAGGTCAGAGGCAGAGAGGGGAATGTTATAGAGAATTTAAACCACACACAATTAACAAGCTATCCAACACACAAAATTACACAATCTTTCCAAATCCCTGATGAATATTTTTTAACCTTTATTATGTAGCAGGCTATGAAGTAAACCTTAATAATTTCCAAATACTATATACAGACTATGTTTCTTAAATGAAGTGAGCATAACATAGAAAGTTTAACAAAGATCACACATAAAAGAAAACTACAGACCAAATTCACTTATCAATATCAATTAAAATATCCTAAATAAAATATTAACAAACAGAATACAACAACACACTGAAATTATGATACATGACTAAATGGGGTTTGTTTTAAGAGCATAAGAATACCCTAATAGTTAGAAATCTTTAATGTAATTTCCCATATTACTACATATAAGGAAAAAAACCATATGATTATCTCTACAGATGCTCAAAACATTTGATCAAGTTCAAATATATTCTGGGCAAAACAAGATTCTTAACAAAACAAGGGTAGATGGATAATTCTTCAACATCATGTATCTATGTATCTATAGATATAGATAATAGATACATATATAGATGTCCTTCCTCTAAAAACAAGGATTAGACTCAGTTATTTGAACTGAACTGGGGCCTCTAAGGTTTACCAATTGGCTAGAAGTCCGCATTAGAAACATTATCAGCCTGTGCCCCCAACTGATGTAGGTCCCCTTTGGGGGTCCCCAACAATTGTAAACAAAACTTCTTTTCCAGGGTACCATGTCCATCCTCAGGACTGTACTTTTTGTGTGGAAGTCAGACATTAACTTGCTTCCCTTCCCAAAATATGATGACTTGCACTTTGGGGGATGGGGCGTCTCAAGAGACCTTCAAGTGTTTAAGGAAACACTATATTTTGGGGTGACCTGACTAAGCAAGGTGCTGACTGTACTTCAAGCACCCCAAGGTGACCAACCCTCTAGTCAGGTTGCTCCAGGTCCCTCTAGGATTCCATTGTTCCTTCCAGAAACTCCCACACTTGCATGATTTGAAGAAGAGGTGGTGACACAACACGTGTCTGTGTGTGTTTTTCGAAGGATATTTCCTCCAAATATTTTTTGCCCAGACACTGTCAATGAAATTCCCTTTTTATCTAAGCCTTTGTGTGAAAGGGCTGTCCTTTAGAAGCAACCCTGGTCTGTAATCACTGGATGCCAGGAGCAACTCCCCTGCTCCCCAGTGTGACAACCAGAAGTGTCTCCAGACATTGCCAGATGTCCCAGGTGGGCTGGGGGGAGCGAGGGGTGGTAGTGAAACCATTCCCAGTTGAGAACTGAGGATCTAACACTTTAAGTCCTCTTATTAAAATGCAGGCGACATACATCCCTGCCATTTTCAGCTAGAGCACCTCACAGGAGTGTTGGTTTAACGGGATTTAATTCTTAGTATGATGAGTAGATCATAATGCCTTCAGATGGCTGCAGAGACCTGTCCAAAACAAGGCTAGGCTTGGTTACTTGAGCTTGCTTCTCAGATGTCTCCTTCCTTATTTATGCACACTTTTCAGGCAATAATCTCTATGATAGGAGACGGGAGTGATCCAATTAGAAAAGGTAGTATAAAATTTGTCCTTTACTTTAGCTGAAATTGTCAATGACACCACCCAGGCCCTGGAAGGCATGTAGGTCAGACCTGTTATGGATGATAGAATTGCCGTAAACTTCCTCCTCATGGGCCAAAGAGAAATCTGTGCAATCACTAATACATTCTGGTGTACCTGGAGTAATGTCAGGGCCAAGTGGAAAGGTCAATGCTGAAACTTAAGGAGAAAGACACCTGGCTTTCTAAGGTAGACCTTGATGGTTTACGAGATTTGTTAAGCTGGTTGGCCCGGCACTCTGGGCAACGTGGCTGAAGTCAGCACTGTAGGTTGCCCTCATCCTGCTGCTTGGAATCCTGTTAATAGTAGCCTTAATTGTGGTAGCTTCATAGTAGCCTCCTAAGTGCTATGTGAGACAGATTCAATGGATTTGGTTCCAGTCTTCATCAGTCAGGTAATGAGAGTAGCCAATCGTGGCATACTTATGGGAAAATTCTCCGGTAGACAAGATAATATAAAACTAGGGGTGGATATTGTCTTTTTTAATTGTGCACAGCATATTTTTTCTTTCTTACAATATTATATTAGTTTCAGGTGTACAACATAGTGATTCAATTTTGTTGTACATTACAAAATCATCAGTATGATGTCTAGTTACCATCTGTCACCATAAAGTTATTACAATATTATTGACTCTATTCCCTATGCTGTACATTACATCCCTGTGACTTATTTATTTTATAAAGGGAAGTTTGTACCTCTTTAATCTCTCTCACCTATTTTACTCATCCACCACCAACCGCTCCTCTGGCAACCACCAGTTTATTCTCTGATATGAGTCTGTTTCTGTTTTATTGTTTGTCCATTTGTTTTATTTTTTAGATTCTACATATAAGTGAAATCATGCAGTATTTGTCTTTCTCTATGTGACTTACACTTAGCATAATATCCTCTAGGTCCATTCATATTGCAAATGGAACGAAATATTAGGTACTAGGACATTAGTTCAGATGATTTCATTTTTATTTCTACAGTGTTAAAAGTGCACTTATATGCTGGTTATTTCTGTCTTGGGAAAAAGAGACTGCAAATTGAAGGGAAGATTTTTACTTTTTCTTTTTTTAAAAAAAAGGTTAAGGCAGATATTAAGACTTATAAAGTGTTTAAGAAATTATAAACAAGGTTAGACCCTTTGAAAAAAAAAGTTTCAAATGTTGTTGCAAATTTCATTCCTTTTTATGGCTGAGTAATATTCCATTACATAAAACTATATAAATATATATTATATATAAATATATATGTTACATCTTCTTTATCCATTCATCTATTGATGGATACTTTAGATTGCTTCCATATCTTGGCTACTATAAATAATGCTGCAATCAATATAGGGATGCATATATCTTTTCAAATTACTGTTTTCATTTTCTTTGGAAAAATACCCAGGAGTGGAATTGCTGGATCATATAGCAGTTCTATTTTTAATTATTTTGAGGAAACTCTATACTGTTTTTTATAGTGGCTGTACCAATTTGAATTCCCACCAATAGTGCATGAGTGTTCCCTTTTCTCCACGGCCTCACTAACACTTGTTATTTGTTCTTTTTGATAATAGCCACTCAGTTGTGAGATGATATCTCACTGTGGGCTTGATTTTCATTTCCCTGATAATTAGTGATGTTGGACATCTTTTCATGTCTCTATTGGCCATCTATCTCTATGTCTTCTTTGGAAAAATGTCTATTCAGGTCCTCTGCCCACCTTTAAATTGGGTTGTTTGTTTCTTGATGTTGAGTTGTATGAGTTCTTTGTATATTTTGTATATTAGCCCATTTTCTGATATATCATTTGCAAATAACTTCTCCCATTCAGTAGGCTACCTTTTTGTTTTGTTGAATTTCCTTTGCTGTGCAAAAGCTTTTTAGCTTGATATGGTCCCATTTGTTTATTTTTGCATTTGTTTCCCTTTCATGAGGAGATATATACAAAAAATGTTGCTAAGACTGATGTCAAAGGGCATGCTTTTTTTCCTGAAAACTGCCTATGTTTTCTTCTAGGAGTTTTTATGGTTTCAGGTCTTTTATTTAAGTCTTTAATCCATTTTGAGTTTATTTTTGTATATGGCATAAGAAAGTAGTCCAGTTTGATTCTTTTGCATGTAGCTGTTCAGTTTCACAACACCATTTATTAAAGAGGCTGTCTTTTCCCCATTGTATCAATATATTCTTGCCTCCTTTGTTATAGATTAATTGTCTGTATAAATGTACATTCATTTCTGGGCTCTATTTTGTTCCATTGATCTCTGTGTCTATTTTTGTTCCAGTACTATACTGTTTTGATTACTATAGCTTTGCAGTATAGTTTGAAATCAGGGAGCATGATACCTCCAGCTTTGTTGTTTGTTCTCAAGATTGTTTTGGCTATTCGGGGCCTTCTGTGTTTTCATACAAATTTTAGAATTATTCTAGTTCTGTGAAAACTGCCATTGGTATTTTGATAGGGATTGCATTGAATCTGTAGATTGCCTTGGGGAGTATCATCATTTTAACAATATTAATTCTTTCAATCCATGAGCATGGTATATCTTCCCATTTGTTTGTGTCATCTTCAATTTCATCATCATCTTATAGTTTTCCTAGTACAGATGTTTTACCTTACTGATTAGATTTATTTCTAGGTATTTTATTCTTTTTGTTGCAATTATAAATGGAATCATTTTTTAAATTTCTCTTTCTGATAGATTATTGTTAGTGTATAGAAATGCAACATATTTCTCTATATTAATTTTGTATCCTGCAACTTTACTAAATTCATTTATTAGTTCCAATAGTTTTTTGGTGACATTTTTAGGATTTTCTGTATATAGTATACTGTCATCTGCAACTGTGACAGTTTTACCTTTTCCATTCCAATTTGGATTCCTTTTATTTCTTTTTCTTGTCTGATTGCTATGGCTAGGACTTCCGATATTATGTTGAATAAAATTAGCAGGAGTGATCATCCTTGGGTTGTTCCTGATCTTAGAGGAAATGCTTTCCACTTTTAACCATTGACTGTGATGTGAGCTGTAGGTTTGTCATATATGGACTTTATTATGTTGAGGTGTTCCCTCTATACCCACTTTGTTGAGAGTTTTTATCATACATGAATATTGAATTTTGTCAAAAGGTTTTTCTACACCTACTGAGATGATAATATGATTTTTATTCTTCTTCAGGATTCTGTTCTTCTTTTATTTGCTAATGTGGTGTATCACATTGATTGATTTGTGGATATTGAACCATCCTTGCATCCCTAGGATTAATCCCACTTGAGCATGTTGTATGATCCTTGAAATATATTGTTGAAATTGATTTGCTAATATTTTGTTGAGGATTTTTGCATCTATGCTTTTTAGTGATGTTGGCCTGTACTTTTCTCTTTTAAAGGTGTCCTTGTCTGATTTTGGTATCATATATGATTATTTTAAGTTGGTGGTCTCTTAAGTTCAAACACATTCTAACAACCCTGCATTTTTACTCCCATGCCCACAACATTTAATGTTTTTGACATTGTATTTTACATCTTTTTGTTTTGTGTATCTCTTCACTACTTATTGTAGATATGGACAATTTTACTCCTTTTGTCTTTTAAACTTCCTACTAGCTCTATAAAGGGGGAATGGATATTGTTGGGAGGTAGGTATCATTTTTTCTGGAGCTGTCTCTGCTTCATCAGTCCCTCCACTGACCCCAAGTAGGTTACCCTCCTCAGCAGCTTTCAACCAAGCACTTGCTCACTGAGGGGCACATCCCTCTCCCTGCTGATTTGCGTACCCTGAGCCCAATTACTCATGCAAACTTTATTGATTACTGCCTCTGTATACCTCCGCAGATTCTCATGCTATCTCATCCCTCAAGTGACTTTTAAAAAATGAGAGTCGCGTTAAGCTTTATCATACAGTATATCTTAAAAAGGCAACAGAAATGACAGAACTAGGAAAATAGAATACCAACTCCTCACAGGGTCATTTGTGAGCCCAGCAAATTCCTGTACTGATTGACCTGGCATTTTCCTGAACAAAGTAAATAGAGAGTTAGCCAGCCACAGAGAAATGTCTGGTGGCCAATGGTAGGTCTCATTTGTTGTAGTGAATACTGCTACCTTTAATCATATTAAAGTAGTTGCTGTTTCCTCTTACAAGTATTGGCATTGCAAAATATTACTTACTGACCAGTCTGTAACAAAGTGTAGAATATCTGCTTTTAAACATCCTCCTTAATTATTTAGATCAGAAGACGGATGGGACTTTGAGTGGGGGAAATATGTGACTGACATTGAACGTGGCATAAGCTTATCTCATGTTCAAGCTCTGGTATGGGGCTGGAGGAAGCACCAGTTCTGGTCAATGCCAGCCAAATTTGCTGTCAATAGTAAGATAAATCCACGGCAGGGGGAGAATTGCTGTCTACTACAGAAAACTGCTTCTTGTTAGTGGCATTACTTTGCTGTTCTATGACCCGCTTCTAGGGGTGAAGAATAATATGACAGACTTTTTGTGTGCTTGTCCAGTAAAATTTATAGTTTCTTACAGCAAAATGAAACTGGGTGTTGAAGCTATGTACAGTGCATAGGCTGATATCTTCTTAGATAATAACTTGAATTAATCCTGTTATGATGCTAGTTTGATTTGAAACAAATAAAACATGATTGCTTTTCCAGGATATGATTTCTGTGTCTCTGAGGTATTCTTCACCCAGTATTTCTCTCTCTGGATTATAAGTCCAACACTGAATTCAGTCACTCATGATTGTTTGAGAACCTCGTGTCTAGGGAGTTTATATTTAAAATTTTATAGGTCTTTAGTTTCAAAGTTGCAAACATTAAAATAAGTGCTAATGTGAGTGGTGATTGAAAGAAGATTCCATTCAATGTTCTCTTAACATTAATATGAAATGACAAGAACTAGACCATGACAGGTAAGGAATATTTGTAGGTATAATGGGAAATATTGGTAAAACTCATTTGTTCTTAAAAAAAAAACTAGATCAGGAAAAGAGAGTTTTTCTTCTTTTCACATTGAATGACTAAGGAGAGAGTTTCACAGAATTCAAGAGGGATGAATCCAGGGGTTGATGGCAGCGCCTGTGACAGGCAGCCAGAGACAGAATCTCAGCGATGCGCTTTCATCACTCACACCTTGCAGAGCTCTGGAGGCTGTGTGCTGCAGAGAGGCTGAGGAGGCGAGCAGACTGAGTGCTAGAGCACAAAAATCAAACCAGCTGTGCCAAGGGTTTGCATGAGCAGGTTTCCATGAGCAAGAACACAGTCATTAAGATCAGGTTAATTTTCAAGGGAAAAAAAAAAGATAAGCAAGTAGCTGATCATTGGACACAGGACCCAGCCCAGGCAAGGACTAACAAAGTACCCACTGAGCTCTAACTCTATAACATTCTGTAACAGTATGGCAGCCACCAGACTTACGTGTGGGGTTTGGAGCCACTATGTTCCTTTTCTCCATAGCCCTACTCATTTTCCCATCATAAACCAAGACTACCCACTGGGAAGAAAACCTTCCACAGATACGCAGAGAAAAGGGAACAGGAAGTATGCTATAATGACTGGTGGTCTCCCAAAGTACCTTCCTCTCTCTCCTTCTGCCCCATCGCGTGGCTTGTGGGATCTTAGTTCCCCGACCAGGCATTGAATCCAAGCCCTCGGCAGTGAAAGCGCAGAGTCCTAACCACTGGATCGCCAGGGAATTCCCCCAAAGTATCTTCCTCTCAATCAGAACTTTCTAACTCATCTGCCAATTTGAAATAAGTAAGAGTTTAAATTTTTTCCCTTAATTCTTTAATGTGTTAAAGATTGGGGGCTTCCTTAGTCAAAATGGCAAAGTTAATTGTCTGGACAGGCCAGGGAAAGTGCCTCCTGGTTATAATATCCTCATTCTGAGAATCTTTAGTGTGCCTGCCACAGTAACGGCCTCTTGTGAAAGATCCCTTGCATAGGTCAGTGGGTTCTTGTGTGTATTGTGTGACATCACAGCCATGGCCAAAGCTGATTGGACCAGAGATGGGTGTTGGTCAGCCATCTCATTGGCTAGGGGCCTATGAGAGAATCTAGCCCAAGAGCTCTGCCATAAAAGGGCATTGGATGGGAGTTAAGGGTCCCACCAGAAACTCTTTTTGAGAGATTAAATGCAAAGCATTCAGAGAGAGTCAGCAGGCTGGAGAGGCCAAGAGACACATGCACAAAAAGAAGGCAGTAAGCAAAACTGGGTAGTAGTAGAAGATCTGAGTAAACAGAAATCTTGAGATAAATAGAGGAGATTAAAAACAGTTATTCAATTGTAGTAGTTACAGGAGCAGAAACAGAAGCCAAGAGAGAATAGAGAATTAGTTCTAGGAAAGAAAATAAGTGGGGTGGAAGACCTGAATCATGAGTCGGGATAACTGTTAAGTCAGTAGACATATGATGAGAGCTTTCAGTGCATCTTAAATAGCAATAATGTTTTAGTTCTCTAGGGGCTTATCTTTGGTTATTTTTACTTTTTCTGGTTTTTCTTACTTTCCTTATAATCTAACAATAAACCTTGTTAACTGAGATACTTTCCATATTCCTTGCATCCTATAAGATCCTAGCAATTCTCACCTTGTCAATCGTTCAGGGCAACCCAATCAAATGCAATAAAATTCAGAGAGCCCCAGATTGTACCTGTTGTAATAAACAGGTGCTACCATGTGTTCCAACTTGTCATTCCCTTTAAAGAAGATGCTCCAATATGCCCCGGACTCTAAGACTCCTGGAAACTTCACTGAAGTGGTAGGTCTCCTCCTCTATTTTTATAGAGTATGTATTTTTCTTTAATATTTATTTATCTAGTTATTTGGTTGCTCCGGGTCTTGGTTGAGGCATGTGGGCTCCTTAGTTGCAGCATGCGAACTCTTAGTTGCGGCAGGTATGTAGGATCTAGTTCCCCGACCAGGGATTGAACCTGGGCCCCCTGTGTTGGGAGCACGCGGTCTCAACCACTGTGCCACCAGGGAAGTCCCTGGAATATGTATTTCTTTCTCTTTGGCCGACATGTATCTTATTGAGGCATCTAGGTTACCTCTTAATTTCTCCTCTTCAACCTGTGCCAGCAAGATGTCATCCATCTAGTAAATCATGATGATATCCTATGGGATAATGGGATGATCAAGGTACTGGTGTACTGTATTGTTTTGTAGACCCCGAAAACTGACATAACCCTGAGGCAAAATAGTAAAGATGTTCTACTATTCCTGCCAGGTGAAAGCAAACTTGACTGTTTTCTCTGCTTAATGGCATAGAGCAGGAGTCAGCAAAGTAGAGTCTGAAGGTAAAATCCAGCTTGTCACCTTCTTTTATTTTATTAACAGACTTTATTTTTTAATTATTTTTATTGAAGTATAGTTGATTTACAATGTTGTGTCAGTTTCTGTTGTTCAGCAAAGTGATTCAGTTATATAGATATAGATATAGATATAGATCTATTCCTCTTCAGATTCTTTTCTGTTATAGTTTATTACAAGGAATTGACTATAGTTCCCTGTGCTATATAGTAGGTCTTTGTTGTTTATCTGTTTTATATACAGTAGTTTGTATCTGCTAATCCCAAACTCCTAATTTATCCCTCCCCCTCCTTTCCCTTTTGGTAACCATACATTTGTTTTCTACGTAAGAGACTTTATTTTTTTAGAACAGTTTTAGATTGAGAGAAAATTTGAGCAGATAGTACAGAAAGCTCCCATATAAATCCTCATGGTTTCTCCTATTATTAACATCTTACATTAATAGGGTACATTCTTCCCCATTAATGAACCAACATTGATACACTATTACTAAAGTTTATAGTTTATTGACTTCCCTCTTTTTAACCTAATGTTCTTTTTTCTGTGCCAGGATCCCGTCCAGGATACCACATTGCATGTAGTTGTCATATCTCCTTAGGCTGCTCATAGCTGTGAAAGTTTCTCAAACTTTCCCTGGTTTTGATGACCTTGACAGTTTTAAGAAGTAGTGGTCAGGAATACTGTAAAATGTCCCTCTATTGGAATTTGATGATTTTCTCACGATGAGACTGGGGTTATGGATTTGGGAAAGAATATTACAGATGTAAAGGGCTCTTTTCATCACCTCACATCAAGGGTACGTATTATCACCCTGATTTATACCTGTTGATGTTGACCTCAGTCACCTATGAAGCCATATTTGTCAGGTTTCTCTACTCTAAAGTTACTTTTTTCCACCCTTCCATATGTACTCTTTGGAAAGAAGTCACTGTGCACAGCCCAAACTTAAAGAATTGGAACTTATGCTCCTCCTTCTTTAGGAGCGAGTATCTACATAATTTATTTAGAATTCTCCTGCATGAGGTATTTGCCTCTTCCCTCCATTTACTATGTATTCAGTCATTTATCTGTAACAGTATGGACTCATGGATATTTACCATAGCCTTTGGGTTATAATCCAGTACTATCAATACTTTACTTTTTTGCTCAATTTGTTCCGCTTGGGCCATTGGAAGCTCTTTCAGTTGGCTCTTTGACATACCTCCATCAATGTAATTTTTTTCAGCCCTTCCTTACTTTTTGGCTCTTCTTATATATTTTTGACCCAGTCTTAGAATCAGACATTTTCCCAAGGAGCCTTAGTTCCTTTTATTGGAGAATGGTATCAGAAATTAAGATCTGGGCACAATAAGATGTGCTTATTGCTGCTGGGGCACTTATGGCTTATTTTTGTAAATAAAATTTTGTTGGAACACAGCCATGCCCAATTGTTTATGCATGGTCTATGGATGTTTTCTTGCTGCAATGGCAGAGTTGAATAGTTGCAACAGAGAGCATATGATCTGCAAAGCCTATAATATATACTATCCGGAAAAAGTCTTCCAATCCCTGGGACAGAGAAAATAGATAAGCTAAGTAGTACCTGGACACATGGGCTCTAATAATTGCCTCCATTAAGGAGACTACATCTGGAGTTGAAGCTGCAGTTAGAGTCATCACCTAAGTGAGTTTACAATAATCCACTGTACTTTCTAAGATCCATGTTCTACTCCAGTCAAACCAGAAAGTTACATGGACAACTAAACCATTTTATGCTTCTAATATCTAATTTCATCATTAGTCAGCAATTCCCTCACGAATGTTAGGTTGATTTGATTAACTCTTTAGGTTGGACCTAGAGGAAACCCTGAAAAACCACCCCCCCACCAAGATAAAGACAAAAATCTTTAGCTTAAATGTATGTTCTCCCCCTCCTTGACCTAGCACCCCAGAATCCATTCCCCAATCATATTCCAAAAATATTTTTGATAATATAAAATAGGAAAAAAATTATCCTTTTGTTCTAGAAAGACTTTTCCTTTGCTACTTGACTTTGTAATGGCTCCCCTTTCACTCCACAGGCATGCTGGCATTTTAATTATAGGTCTGTAGACAATGAAGGATGTTGAGAGTGCGGAAATAAACAATTGACATTTCCCTGTAGAGTAAATCCTCAGAAAGGTTATTACAGGGTTTTCAAATAAGGCAAGAACAACCTCTTCAGAGACTTGTGCCCATCCAGACATAGATGGAGACCTTTCTCCCTTTACCTTGTTAAAATTCAGTAGAATTTCCAACAGCTGATTTCCATAGCACCTCATGCACTGTTACCTATGGGTGTGTGTTCCTCAGTGACCTCCAGAGGCTCAGTGGCCTTTGGGGGATCAAATTAATCTGAGGCCTCTTCACCCTCCCATATCCCCCCATTTCAATTCTCAGGAACCTATGTGTTGATACGTTCTACTGGCAAGGCTGAGAATAAAACAGATCAAAGCTAACTTCAGAATTAGCCATTGCATTTGGTTTGCAGCTGTGTTGACCCCCTTGCAAGAGATTGTATTATCATAGTTATACATGACCCTGTTCTCTTCTGTGATTTGAGCTTAGAATTTAGTGATTTGTTTGTTATTTTCTTTATTTAAGCTACTCCTATCATTAATAGTAACCACCCTGCCCTGCAGTCCTGTGTGCCTCTTCCCATCTGTATTATTCGATGGCAGTGGTTACGTGGATCCCTGACACTTGGTTGTTTCATTGCTGCACGCTATAGGCTAACAAATTCTCATTCTTATATACTATGGCTGGAATTTTAATGCTCTTAGTCCCAACTTTCCAGACAATTCATCCCAGAATTCTTTCCTCTTCCCTTTCCTGAGGTACTGGAATTACTCCTGGTTTCTGTTTCTAAACTAGTCAAGGTTATGAGAAAGAAACTGCTTGCTTTCATTAGGTAGGTTATACTAAACTTTAATAGACTTGGCGGCTTTCAAAAGAGACCTCAAAATACAGTGGCTCAAACAATATAGGTTTATTTCTTTGTCCTGTAACAGTCCAGAAGAATACAAGCAATCTAAGGTAGGCAGGTGGCTGAGCTCTGTGAAGCCACCCAGGGAACCTGGTTCCTTCTCTCTACCTGCCCTATCGTGTCCTCAAATGTTGCTCTTATTCACTGAATCAAAGACAACTCCTCAGTACCACACACACATTCAGCCCACAAGGAGAGGGAAAATGAGGAAAGGAAGTACAAGCAAGTTCCTTTTGAAGAAGTCACGTGGAAGTTATACACATGACTACTGTTTACATTCCCCTGATGACAATTTAGTCACATGGCCATGCCTGGCCACAAGGTGAATTGGAAAATTTAGGCTCTATCCCTGTGGCCATTTGCCCAGCTGAACTTTGGAAAGAGGTTCTGTTACTAAAAGAAAAGGGGGAAAATAAATATTGGGAAACAATAACCAAACACACTGACTCTGGTTGATTTAAGTAGAAAAGAAATTTATTAAAAGGTGAACAGATACAGACTCACAGACTTAGAAAACAAACTTTTGGTTACCAAAGGGGAAAGGTGGGGGAGGGGAGGGATAAATTAGAAGTCTGGGATTAACAGATACACACTACTGTATATGAAGTAGATAAACAACAAGGACCTATTGTATAGCACAGGGAACTCTATATTCTGTAATAACCTAAATGGGAAAAGAATATGAAAAAGAATAGATATATGTATATATATATATAACTGAATCACTTTGCTGTACACATGAAGCTAACACAACATTGTAAATCAATTATACTCCAATATAAAATAAAAAATTTTTAAATAAAATATCAATATTTTTTAAAAAGGTGATCAAGAAGCCCACAGGAACACAAGGAAGCTTTGAGAAGAAAGCTCAGAAAACAAGCAGAAGAGAGCTGAAGTATTTGGAACCAAAGAAAAAATCATGCCACCAGACTATAAGTAGAGGACACTGCTTCTGGTACCACTGAACACTGGACACCAGAGCTTGCACTCTGGCCACCAACACAGGAAACCAGATCGACTATGAGGGACCCATGGAGTGATACTGCTCAGAACCAACCTTCAACAGAACCTACACAAGGGAGCAGCGCTGATTGTGAGCGTCCAGCTGCTGGCCCATCATCGTTGAGACCATGCTTCCCCCTGGGCTGCTCATACCCAGTGGGTGAGCCTCTCAGGGATACTAGTGCTGGTCCATTCCTGCCCAGTGCAGGACTCCTCTAAGGACAACTGTGGACAGCTGAAAAATGGTCTCCTCCCAAATGTCCACATCCTAATCCCCAGAACCTAGGAATGTTACTTCATATGGCAAAAGAGATTTTTGAGGATGTGATCTTGAGATGGTGAGATTATCGTGGATTATCAGGACGGACCTGATGTAATCACAAGGGTTGTTATAAGAGAGAAGCAGGAAATCATAACAAGGAGGAGATGTGATGACAGAGGCAGAGATTGGAGTGATGCAGCCACAAGCCAAGGAATGTTGGCAGTCTCTAGAAGCTGAAAGAGACAAGGAACAGCTTCTCTCCTGGAGTGCTCAGAAGGACCTAGCACTATCAACACCTGGATAAGACTGTAAGACTCATTGCAGACTCACAACCTCCAGAACTGTTAGATAATTAATTTGTGCTATTTTAAACAGCAACAGAAAACTGATGCAGAGTTTTTCCCTGGGACTCCACATTGGCCAAGCCAAGATGTTCGCAGAATTATGCTGCTGCCTGAGCCTCTTGCCACCAATCTTTTCTTCCCTTTCTCCTTTTGCAGTGGCCAGAGCTGCCTCTTAATCTAACAGCTCTCTCCACCAACTCCCACTCCCTCCCTCTTTATCCTCCAGAGCTGTTTTCCCTATTAAATCTCTTGAAATCTGCTTCCTAGAGAACCTGAACTAACAAATGGTACCAGCCCTCTCTCTCTCCTGCCCCAGGAAACTGGAGGTTCCAGCTGTCCTCCACCACACCCACCCCACTCCCCAAAATAGATTCTTCACTGCCCCTCTGCTTTGGCTCACGAGCCTCCAATTCAAGGTCCTGGGTCAGTGCCTGATTGGCCAAGCCTAGGTCACATATGTCCAGTCCAGGGGCTGGAGGTTAGGAAAGCAAGCTCTGACCTGCTTGAGGGCCACAGGAGAGCTGGGCTCTACCTCTCGCCAACACTCACGTGTGGGTGGGTGTGGGGAGTTCTATAAACATTAAAAGTGCGTCCTTGGGGACTTCCCTGGTGGTGCAATGGTTAAGAATCCGCCTGCCAATGCAGGGGGCACGGGTTCGAGCCCTGGTCTGGGAAGATCCCACATGCCGCGGAGCAACTAAGCCCGTGCACCACAACTACTGAGCCTGCACTCTAGAGCCCACGAGCCACAACTACTGAGCCCGTGCGCCACAACTACTGGAGTCCACGCACCTAGAGCCCGTGCTCCACAACAAGAGAAGCCACCGCAATGAAAAGCCTGCACAGCGCAACGAAGAGTAGCCCCCGCTCACCGCAGCTAGAGAAAGCCTGTGTGCAGCAACAAAGACCCAATGCAGCCAAAAATAAATAATTAATTAATTAATCAATCAATTAATTAATTAATTTTTAAAAAAGTGCGTCCACAAATCACGCAGTGCCCCATATGGTAAATAACTATGACAATATTCCTCCTCAAATAATTTGAATCCATTCTGTGTGACCAAGAGACGTGCTGTCTTCTTTCCCAAGACTTTCTGAGGATTTGTGGGAGAAGCTGAGGATTTTTGCTTAGTTATCACTACCAATCAACTCCTGTCATCTCCTGACCCCATCTCCCTGCGACTTGTCTGTCCTGTGTGGACACAGCTCCTCCCTTTTTTCCAACAACACAGCTGACACCAGCCATGGAGTGTGACAAAACTTTACTGAGAGTACGGGGCAACCTGAGGAGTCATACCACAGAAAAGGGAGGTGGAAAACTTGATACCATTGCTCCTTAAGCCCATTGGTCACAGCCTTGTCAAAAGAATCCCTTACAATTAAACTCTGTTCTGAACCTCCTGCCTACCACTACAATGCTAAAGTCCACTTCTCCTCTCCAGGAGCCCCCTTCTTTATCTCCACTACGCCTGACTCCACTCTCCCCTGAGGAAGCCATCAAATCTGTTAGAGAAAAAATTCTCTGGAGAACAGCTTAGCTTTTCTGTCTTAATCTGTCTCTTCCAAAATAGAAGCATGGCCCTATCTTTGTTTTACTAAAAAGCCTATTACAGTGTTTTCCCAGTCAAAAGGATGGCCTCTCTGAAAATGAATTCTGTCTCTGCCACTAGAGTAATAGGTGCAAATTCTAGGTAGGTTTCAAAATAGCAGTGTCTCTAGAAAACAAACTTATGGTTATCAAAGGAGAAGGGTGGGGAGAGGGATAAATTAGGAGTTTGGAATTAGCAGACACAAACTAGTAGATATAAAATAGATAAACAACAAGGTCCTACTGTATAGCACAGAGAACTATATTCAATATCTTGTAATAAGCTATAATGGAAAAGAATCTGAAAAAGAATATATATATGTATAACTGACTCACTTTGCTGTACAACAGAAATTTACACAACATTGTAAATCAACTATACTTCAATAAAAAAAATAGCAGTGTCTCCAAACCTACCTTACACCATTCCACCCCCAAACATATACACATAAATACATACATAGGTAGGTAGATGATTGATTGATAATAGATAGATGATAGATGGATAGATAGATAGATAGATAGATAGATAGATAGATAGATAGATAGATAGTTAGTTAGAAAGATAATAGATAGCCTAGAAAAGTGGTATAGATGATCTTATTTGCAAAGCAGAAATAGAGACCCAGACGTAGAGAACAAATGTATGGATACCAAGGGGGAAAGGGGTGGGGTAGGAGGAATTGGGAGACTGGAGTTGACACATATACATTATTGATACTATATATAAAACAGCTGATGGGAACATACTGTATAGCACAGGGAACTCTACCAAATGCACTGTGGTGACCTAAATGGGAGGGAAGTCCAAAAGGGAGGGGATATCTGTATGTGTATTGCTGATTCATTTTGTTGTACAGTGGAGGCTAACACAATATTGTAAAGCAACCATACTCCAATAAAAATTAATTTAAAAGAAGAAAGATAATAGATAGATATAGATAAGTCGTGAGCATCATTTCTGAAGGACAACTGCCTATTTCCATATTGGCTTGCCACGGCTCCCTGGCATTCCCCCCACCACGCTCCATCCCACCCCACCCCCCAGTCTCTGCTCTAGGTCAGGTGGTCCACGATGTGGCAGGACTCCTTGTGGACGATCACCTTTCAGGAATGTGGTGCTTGCTGGCTGCCCAGGCTGGCCTGCATCAGTCACAAAGACAAGGTGTGTCAGGAGCCCTCACACTGTTCCTCAGTGTGACCCTCCTTGGCTCTGGCCATCTCACCACACAGCAGTAGTTGGGTGTTTAGCCATAGAAGGGATTGAGCTCCACTGAGATCCATGATAGGGAAAAAAATCACCAAGGGAACAAGCAGGTAGCTTTTAGGGACAAACCACTCCAGACGTGGGGGTGAGGGTTGTGGAATGGATAACTACACAAGAAGCCTCTGACTCTGTCTCCTGAATCTTCCCCCTTTCTTTAGAGTACTTTACATTCTGTCTCATCACCCCTGGGGCATGTGGTCCCCATTTCCCCCTCCCATAGACATAGACACATCATCACCCAAAAAGGCAAGAAAGACTAAGAGGAAATCTTCAGAGGTGAGTGGAGTTAAGGATCTGATCCTGGACAGGGCTGTTCTTTCTTTCACAAGCAAAACTAAATGAGAAGAAACTTAAGTCCCTTTCCCTTTCTTCCTTGGCCCAGTGAAGACTGGACTCTTCAAATGGACTTTGGTAAAAAACAAAAGAAAACAGTAAAAGATGCAATTTTTTAAAATCTCCAAAGATCAAATTTATAATGTAGAGACTTTTTTTTTGGAAGATCTTTTTTTTTAATTTTTGAATTTTATTTTATTTTATTTTTTTATACAGCAGGTCCTTATTAGTCATCAATTTTATACACATCAGTGTATACATGTCAATCCCACTCACCCCATTCATCACACCACCATCACCACCCCACCACTGCTTTCCCCCCTTGGTGTCCATACGTTTGTTCTCTACATCTGTGTCTCAATTTCTGCCCTGCAAACCAGTTCGTCTGTACCATATTTCTAGGTTCCACATATATGCGCTAACATACAACATTTGTTTTTCTCTTTCTAACTTACTTCACTCTGCATGACAGTCTCTAGACCCATCCACGTCTCTGCAAATGACCCAATTTCATTCCTTTTTATGGCTGAGTAATATTCCATTGTATATATGTACCACATCTTCTTTATCCATTCATTTGTTGATGAGCATTTAGGTTGCTTCCATGACCTGGCTGTTGTAAATAGTGCTGCAATGAACATTGGGGTGCATGTGCCTTTTTGAATTGTGGTTTTCTCTGGGTATATGCCCAGTAGTGGGATTGCTGGATCATATGGTAATTCTATTTTTAGTTTTTTAAGGAATCTCCATACTGTTCTCCATAGTGGCTGTATCAATTTACATTCCCACCAACAGTACAAGAGGGTTTCCTTTTATCCACACCCTCTCCAGCATTTGTTGTTTGTAGATTTTTTGATGATGGCCATTCTGACTGGTGTGAGGTGATACCTCATTGTAGTTTTGATTTGCATTTCTCTAATAATCAGTGATGTTGAGCAGCTTTTCATGTGCTTCTTGGCCATCTGTATGTCTTCTTTGGAGAAATGTCTATTTAGGTCTTCTGCCCATTTTTGGATTGGGTTGTTTGTTTTTTTAATACTGAGCTGCAGGAGTTGTTTATATATTTTGGAGATTAATCCTTTGTCTGTTGATTCGTTTGCAAATATTTTCTCTCATTCTGAGGGTTGTCTTTTTGTCTTGTTTATGGTTGTTATGTTTTGCTGTGCAAAAGCTTTTAAATTTCATTAGGTCCCATTTGTTTATTTTTGTTTTTATTTCCATTACTCTAGGAGGTGGATCAAAAAAGATTTTGCTGTGATTTATGTCAAAGAGTGTTCTTCCTATGTTTTCCTCTAAGAGTTTTATAGTGTCTGGTCTTACATTTAGGTCTCTAATCCATTTTGAGTTTATTTTTGTGTATGGTGTTAGGGAGTGTTCTAATTTCATTCTTTTACATGTAACTGTCTGGTTTTCCCAGCACCACTTATTGAAGATACTGTCTTGTCTCCATTTCATATCCTTGCCTCCTTTGTCATAGATTAGTTGACCATAGGTGCGTGGGTTTATCTCTGGGCTTTCTATCTTGTTCCATTGATCTATGTTTCTGTTTTTGTGCCAGTACCATATTGTCTTGATTACTGTAGCTTTGTAGTATAGTCTGAAGTCAGGGAGTCTGATTCCTCCAGCTCCGCTTTTTCCCCTCAAGACTGCTTTGGCTATTCGGGGTCTTTTGTGTCTCCATACAAGTTTTAAGATTTTTTTCTTCTAGCTCTGTAAAAAATACCATTGGTAATTTGATAAGGATTGCATTGAATCTGCAGATTGCATTGGGTAGTATAGTCATTTTCACAGTATTGATTCTTCCAATCCAAGAACATGGTATATCTCTGCATCTGTTGGTATCATCTTTAATTTCTTTTATCAGTGTCTTATAGTCTTCTGAATACAGGTCTTTTGTGTCCTTAGGTAGGTTTATTCCTAGGTATTTTATTCTTTTTGTTGCAATGGTAAATGGGAGTGTTTCCTTAATTTCTCTTTCAGATTTTTCATCATTAGTGTATAGGAATGCAAGAGATTTCTGTGCATTAATTTTGTATCCTGCAACTTTACCAAATTCATTGATTAACTCTAGTAGTTTTCTGGTGGCATCTTTAGGATTCTCTATGTATAGTATCATGATATCTGCAAACAGTGACAGTTTTACTTCTTCTTTTCCAATTTGTATTCCTTTTATTTCTTTTTCTTCTCTGATTGCCATGGCTAGGACTTCCCAAACTACGTTGAATAATAGTGGTGAGAGTGGACATCCTTGTTTTGTTCCTGATCTTAGAGGAAATGCTTTCAGTTTTTCACCATTGAGAATGATGTTTGCTGTGGGTTTGTCATATATGGCCTTTATTATGTTGAGGTAGGTTCCCTCTATGCCCACTTTCTGGAGAGTTTTTATCATAAATGGGTGTTGAATTTTGTCAAAAGCTTTTACTGCATCTATTGAGATGATCATATGGTTTTTCTTCTTCAATTTGTTAATATGGTGTATCACATTGATTGATTTACATATATTGAAGAATCCTCGCATCCCTGGGGTAAATCCCACTTGATCATGGTGTATGATCCTTTTATTGTGTTGTTGGATTCTGTGTGCTTGTATTTTGTTGAGGATTTTTGCATCTATATTCATCAGTGATATTGGTCTGTAATTTTCTTTTTTTGTAGTATGTTTGTCTGGTTTTGGTATAAGGGTGATGGTGGCCTCATAGAATGAGTTTGGGAGTGTTCCTTGCTCCGCAATTTTTTGGAAGATTTTTGAGAAGGATGGGTGTTAGCTATTCCCTAAATGTTTGATAGAAATCATCTGTGAAGCCATCTGGTCCTGGACTTTTGTTTGCTGAAAGATTTTTAATCACAGTTTCAATTTCATTACTTGTGATTGGTCTGTTCATATTATCTATTTCTTCCTGGTTCACTCTTGGAAGGTTTTACCTTTCTAAGAATTTGTCCATTTCTTCCAGGTTGTCCATTTTATTGGCATAGAGTTGTTTGTAGTAGTCTCTTAGGATGCTGGGTATTTCTGCGGTGTCTGTTGTAACTTCTCCTTTTTCATTTCTAATTTTATTGATTTGAGTCCTCTCCCTCTTTTTCTTGATGAGTCTGGCTAATGGTTTATCAATTTTGTTTATCTTCTCAAAGAACCAGCTTTTAATTTTATTGATCCTTGCTATTGTTTTCTTTGTTTGTATTTCATTTATTTCTGCTCTGATCTTCATGATTTCTTTCCTTCTGCTAACTTTGGGTTTTGTTTGGTCTTCTTTCTCTAGTTCCTTTAGGTGTAAGGTTAGATTGTTTATTTTAGATTTTTCTTGTTTCTTGAGGTAGGCTTTATAGCTATAAACTTCACTCTTAGAACTGCTTTTGCTGCATCCCATAGGTTTTGGATTGTCGTGTTTTCATTGTCATTTGTCTCTAGGTAATTTTTGATTTCTTCTTTGATTTCTTCACTGATCTCTTGGTTATTTAGTAACGTATTGTTTAGCCTCCATGTGTTTCTGTTTTTTACGTTTTTTTCCCTGTAATTCATTTCTAATCTCATAGCGTTGTGGTCAGAAAAGATGGTTGATATGATTTCAATTTTCTTAAATTTACTGTGGCTTGATCTGTGGCCCAAGATGTGATCTATCCTGGAGAATGTTCCGTGCACACTTGAGAAGAAAGTGTAATCTGCTGTTTCTGGATGGAATGTCCTATAAATATCAATTAAATCTATCTCATCTATTGTGTCATTTAAAGCTTCTGTTTCCTTATTTATTTTCATTTTGGATGATCTGTCCATTGGTGTAAGTGAGGTGTTGAAGTCCCCCACTATTATTGTGTTACTGTTGATTTCCTCTTTTATACCTGTTAGCAGTTGCCTTATATATTGAGGTGCTCCTATGTTGGGTGCATATATATTTATAATTGTTTTATCTTCTTCTTGGATTGATCCCTTGATCATCATGTAGTGTCCTTCCTTGTCTCTTGTAACATTCTTTATTTTAAAGTCTATTTTATCTGATATGAGTATTGCTACTCCAGCTTTCTTTTGATTTCCATTGGCATGGAATATCTTTTTCCATCCCCTCACTTTCAGTCTGTATGTGTCCCTAGGTCTGAAGTGGGTCTCTTGTAGACAGCATATAGATGGGTCTTGTTTTTGTATCCATTCATCAAGCCTGTGTCTTTTGGTTGGAGCATTTAATCCATTCACGTTTAAGGTAATTATCAATAGGTATGTTCCTATGGCCATTTTCTTAATTGTTTTGGGGTTGTTCATGTAGGTCCTTTTCTTCTCTTGTGTTTCCTACTTAGAGAAGTTCCTTTAGCATTTGTCTTAGAGCTGGTTTGGTGGTGCTGAATTCTCTTAGCTTTTGCTTGTCTGTAAAGCTTTTGATTTCTCCATCGAATCTGAATGAGATCCTTGCCGGGTAGAGTAATCTTGGTTGTAGGTTCTTCCCTTTCATCACTTTAAGTATATCATGCCACTCCCTTCTGGCTTGTAGAATTTCTGCTGAGAAATCAGCTGTTAACCTTATGGGAGTTCCCTTGTATGTTATTTGTCATTTTTCCCTTGCTGCTTTCAATAATTTTTCTTTGTCTTTAATTTTTGCCAGTTTGATTACTATGTGTCTCGGCGTGTTTCTCCTTGGGTTTATCCTGTATGGGACTCGCTGCACTTCCTAGACTTGGGTGGCTATTTCCTTTCCCATGTTAACGAAGTTTTCAACTATAATCTCTTCAAATGTTTTCTCAGGTCCTTTCTCTGTCTCTTCTCCTTCTGGGACCCCTATAATGCGAATGTTGTTGCATTTAATGTTGTCCCAGAGCTCTCTTAGGCTGTCTTCATTTCTTTTCATTCTTTTTTCTTTATTCTGTTCCGCAGCTGTGAATTCCACCATTCTGTCTTCCAGGTCACTTATCCATTCTTCTGCCTCAGTTATTCTATTGATTCCTTCTAGTGTAGTTTTCATTTCAGTTATTGTATTGTTCATCTCTGTTTGTTTGTTCTTTAATTCTTCTATGTCTTTGTTAAACATTTCTTCCATCTTCTCGATCTTTGCCTCCATTCTTTTTCCGAGGTCCTGGATCATCTTCACTATAATTATTCTGAATTCTTTTTCTGGAAGGTTTCCTATCTCCACTTCATTTAGTTGTTTTTCTGGGTTTTTATCTTGTTCCTTCATCTGGTACATAGCCCTCTGCCTTTTCATCTTGTCTATCTTTCTGTGAATGTGGTTTTTGTTCCACAAAAACGCAGGATTGTAGTTCTTCTTGCTTCTGCTCTATTATGTAGAGATTTTTGATATTTAAATTCTGGGAATAAGTTGGCTGACTCAGGGTAGGGTTATTTTCCTTTCAGTTCTGCTTTTTTGTTTTTATTTTTGTTCCTATGTTTGCCTATGGATTTAGGATTTCTCTTCATTCCAGCCCGCTCAATTCCACCACTAGACCAGCACCAATTCAAAAATGTTGCCCTTTAATGACAATAGCTGTCACTTATTGATCATCTACCACATCCAGGCGCTTTATATAAGAATGCTATAATGTAGCTAATGAAAATAATAACATAAAAATAATATGATAGATGTCTTTGGGGAACATTTCCTACACACCAGGCTTCGTTCTCATTTAATCCTCACAACCATCCTAAGAGGCAGGTATTATCACCATTTTAGAGATAAGTAAAGTGAAGTAAATACCATTCATTTTACTTAGCAGATGAGTAGTGAGGTTTAGAGAGAGATCACACAGTTATTAAGTAGCAGAGACAGGATTTTAACCAAGGTCTCTGATTTTTTTAAATCTATCTTAAGAAAAAAAAAAAAAAAAAAGTTCCACTCCACCTAAGAAGAAAATATACCTCCTCACAACCAGAGAACTCCTTCTCATTTCAGAGAGGCTGCACCTGTATTTGGGGTCATCTGCAAAGCAGATATCTAACAGCCTCATCCAGGATGAAGTTCTTAACTCCACTCACCTCCTGAAGAACTCCAATTAGCATTTCCTCTCCCATTCTGGGTGGACCTTTCTCTTCTCTTCCCTGAGAAACTCCCTGACTTGCCAGGACAGTTCACGATATCATTACAACATTGTGGCAGCAGCATCACAGAGGCAGAAGGAAGAAGAATGGCCTTCCCTAGTTTCCTGGTGACGTTCAGACTCCTTGACCACACATGTCACCTCCTTTCCCTGATCACAGAGTGAGAGGTGTCCTAGCCCCATGATGAAGAGAGCAGCTCTGCTGGCAGACAGATCTGCCTGCTGGTGGCTTCCCATGAAGGAGCAATGTGACCTTTGTTAAGTCACCAATTTTGCCTTGGGTTCTTCATTTGTAAATGAGAACAGAACCTTCTCTTAAGTTGTCTCGTGCATTAGAAACAGCATATGGGGAGTCTCCAACTTGTAGCAGGCTTGTGATAAATCGTAGCTGTTATTATAAACTGATTTCTGGGCCCCTGTTTGGCTTCATCTCTATGTTAAGGTGAATTTACAGATGGTGTTAATGAAACAGATCAATATTTTTGCATATAACTTTTGTGGATGATTTAACTATCATATTTGCTGAGAAAGTGGATCATGGGATTATTCTAGATTTTTAGTTTGGGCTGGAGCTTTGTAGTACAACAGGAAGGTAATAGACAAGGTAAGGTGCCAAAATCCTTTCCCCTGCCCTCCATAGGTATATCATTAGATGGAATGTTATTCCGGCCAGCTTTTCTCCATCCAGGCTCTGAACTAGTGGTTCAGGCAAGATTGACACATGGGCCTTAACACTGAGCTTATTATTCTACTTTTGGCTTGTCTTGACATTATTCCTAGCCTAAATTCAACAAATCATCACTTCCTCTTTTATCATATGTTAGTACGAGTGATTTAATGTCACCGATACTCAAAATAAGCCTGCACACACCGATTGCATCAGGCACAGGGATTGGGCTTTTCATACATTGTCTCCCTAATTCCTAGAACAACCCAACAAGCCAGAAACTGTCTCAGATATGACAAAACTGAAGTTCAGAGAGATTAAGTAATTGCCCAAAGTCACGTAACTAATAAGTAGCAGAACCAGCTGTGTCAAATTTCCAAGTTGATGGAGAGAATTAAAACTTTTCATAAGTCTACTTTTTTTGGGGTTTTGTTTTCCTTTGTTTTGTTTGTTTGGTTTACCTTCTTCATCAGCCTAATAGCTGGTTCAAGTCTAAGCTTTCGCCTCCTCCTGGGAGTCTGCCCTGTCTCTCTAAGATGGGTCAAGTGGCCTCCTCTGAGACCCCATAGTGTAACACACAGGTTGGTCACGGCACTTAGCATGCTGAGTGAAACGTACAGCATTTAACTTCTTGCGTCCCTCCCAGGCTGAGCACCACAGGGCAGCATCCTCTTTGCTTCCACAGAACCTCACACCATACTTGGTACTGTGGCAGAGGCTCAGGGCAAATCTGTGGACTTGAACTGACCAACTGAAACCATAGCTCAATATTAGAACTGAATACTTGTGCTAACGTGGAAACTTAAGATACAAATAGACCAGTCATTCCCATATCTGTTTGCTATGAAGTGTGTGTGTGTGTTTGTAAAATGAGAGTATGTATGTACCATGAGCTTTCTCTCTCCTACTATCAGACTGTCATTCCCAGCATCCCAGCAGTCGTCATTCCCATGGAATTTCCATCTGTCTCCCTGGACATCAGACATTTTTCTGTTCCCTTTAAACAAAATCCCTCATTTTACCTCTCCCCTTCTCCTCCTTATCTCCTTCCCTTCAGACAAGCTGTGAGCCCTAACCCTACCTTCATCAAACTCAGAATGGACTGCCATTTATTTCATGTTAGAGGTAACAAAGGAGTAGATAAGACTGTTCATTCGAAATGAACAATCTAGCCCCATTGTTCTTGGAACATAACAGCACAACTAAGATTATGGGACATTCCCATGTACCAGGACCATTCTAAGTACTCTGCTTACATTCGCTCATTTACTCCTCACAGCCACTCTGTGAGGTCAGTGCTATTATTATCCCCACTTCACAGATGAGGAAACTGAGGTGGAGACAGGCGACATAGCTTGCCAAGGGTCACACAGCTAGTAAGTGGCAGAATCAAGTGGTGAAGCCAGGCAGGCTGGCTCCAGGCCCCCAGGACAGCCCATGACTGCTTCCCACCACCAAGCCCTTTTATTTCACTGTGACATGAAGTCTACAAGAGCACTAACCTCATTTCAGTTGTCCAAGTCGGAAATTATAGAATCTTCAGATTAGAAGGGACCTTGTGGTCCAACCTAACTCAGTTTCCTACCCACTGCAAACTCCCTTCTGGAACTTTCCAGATTGATGAGCATTCATTCAATTCTGCTTGAGTACTCCCAGTGACAGGGAAGAAATACTGTAATATGGATGTGAAATATAAACTGTTCATGGATAAAGTATTGCATAATAAAAACATGCCTAATGGCTACACTTCCCTAATATGTTCATCTGCTAGTTATGTTTTTATATGCAAACTCATTTTGGTAAAATTGTTTCTTTAAGAAAAAACTTGCAGTGTAATTTGTCTTGAGACATCTACATTTTCCTTTCATACCTCCTTATTAATGGGCTTATTTTCAGAGAGGAAAGTGGAGCAAAGAAAATAGAGAAAAAACAGTCACATTTGCTCATGTGGTTGTTTGGGGGTTAGAAATGAATGCTGACAGTGTGTGAGAGATCTTTTTAATATCTGCAGTTAATTTCCCACACTAGACTTTCAAAAGCTACTATGATACTGTTTTCTCCTACTATTTAAAAAATCTGTTTGAAATGAACTACTGGAAAAGTTATGACACCATAAATCCTGCTAAATAAAACAATGTCTTTGATATTTAACCCCCAGTTAAGATGTAAATATCAGTGGCAGCTGTTCATTAGGTATGTTCATAGTTTTTGTTTATGCCACAACGCAAGAAGAAAACTCAGGATCCCATACTTTTGAAGAGATTTCTAAATGCTAGTGTTATACAAAACTTACAAATATGGTTATCTTACCATGGGAGACAATGGTACCATCCCATCTAAGAGTGTGGGTTTTGAGTTAGATGGCCTGGGTTTAAATCCCTGCAATTTCCACCTTGTTAGGATGTTCAGAACATTCAGTGTTCTTAGCATAACACCTAATGCTTTAAGTGCCCAATAAATGCTAAGTTCGGCAGAGTTTGAGACTGAGAATGAGGAATTGGGTTCAAAGTCTTGGAATCCAAAGTTTTCTGTTTCCTCCAATTTTATCCAAAAATTAAAATTGGGGCAGTAAGGTAGCCCATGATGGACATATCAAATGGCCAACAAGACAGACCAGAGCACAGGAAGGAAGTGCATGAAAGCTATAGGGCAAGATGTGGCCATGACCGATGTTAAGTAAGACGTTAGCAGCCAGGGATACCCAGAAGCCAGAGATCCACTCCTGGAGTCATCAAAGGGACAGGTGCAGAAATATCTCCCATCCCTACGGTGGCTTAAGACTGAACTGTCTCTACATGTCCTTCCTTGCCATTGGGGAGTAACCCCCAGACCGGACTTCCGATAACCTGGATTTTAGTCCTGGGTCTGCCCTCTGTCAAAGTTCAGGTCACTTACATTTTCTGAACCTCAGTTTTCTATCATAATATTGTTTTCTTCCTCCCTTAGGGTTACTGAGGTACTGTGTGGGAAAGTGCATTGAAACAAGGTTTCAGAGTACTATCAATACAAATGTCACATTTTATCACTATTACTGCTGTCTTCTAATACAATTACTGACTTCCCAGGACCTAGCAAGCAGGGAGCAGGAGGCAGGCTGAAGCAAAGGCAACTGGGCAAATGCCATAAAAACAGGCACAAACTTTCCTTTTACACCTCACAACCCGAGCTTAAGGCTGGACACAGCCATTGCTATCAAAGACTCATGCGCTGATTTGAAAGTGTTCACTTTGCCTTGCATTCTTCAGGAAGCACTTAGAGAGCACTTTTTCAGTGGGTGATGATGTTAACATCAAATGCTCTGTTTAAAACATTATTCCATACCATATTAATTATACAGGACTTGCCCTTCTATTCATTAAAATGGTCCCCAAAGTGCCTCCAATTAGGCTCCTTTGCTCCCTCTCTGTCCATTTCGTTCCTGAATGCCTTGAAAGCAATTAAAAACTGCAGTCTTGAAAAAAAACAAAACCAAAACACATCATTCCAAATAAAGGGAAATCCGTTCTACAAACAACCAGAATGGCAGAGTTAAAAACAGGGCAGTTTCTACACATGCCTCAGTGCAAGGATCCAACAGTTTGCTCAGTGATATGATCAAAATTAATAGGTAATCAAATATTATGCAATAATAGACTGGTTGCTTTTCCTTGCTAGGCAAATCTCTAAAATCTCTTTATATTAAAATTTTAAATACAAAAGTTTCCCTAAAGTGAATAAGGCATGATGTCATTTTTAGTAATGAAAATGCATTTTCTCCATCTTAATGAAACTATTGTTTTTGTTCAACTGAGTGATTTTATTCATTAAAATGAATGACAGGAGTGTGGTTAGCATAGTTGCAGAGTCCTTGGAGAGTCGCAGAATTTTAGAGCCAGACCAAATCCCAGTGTGGTACGCACAGTGTACATCCAAAGGTCTCCATGTGAGGGTCAAAAAGCTGGTTTCTGGTGCCATTGGAGGCATTAAATAGCTGCGTGACCCTGGGCAAGTCATTCACATTTTCTTTGGCTCAGTTTATTGGTCGGTATAAATAAAGGACTTCCAATTCCATGATACTTTAAATTAAATTTACTATGCTGGCATCTGTTTATATAATTTTTTAAGCAAATAATAATATGTTCCAGCAGAGTATGGTTTTCTTTCTATTTTTGACAACAAATGGGGGGAACTAGCTGTATTTTAATTCTCTCTGTTATTGGGAAAAAACTAGTATTTCTTAATAGGCTGTAAATACCGTGAAGGTGAGGCCCGGGGGTTGATTATTTTGTGTCTCCCATGGTGCCTCTAACCTACTAGGTACTAGAAAAGAGTGATGAGCTGTAGAATTTCATTGTTGCGTGTTTCATTGTATTTTGCTTATAAGCATCCTGCTCTGAAACACCATTGGGAAAAAATCCTAACGTAATATATGCTTCCCACGAGGTGAGTTTTAATTGTGTTGCCCAATACCAATTGATTAACCCCTACTGGCACACAGGTACACTCACACACATGGTTCATCTAGAGTTTTGGGAAAAAGTTATTTAGGTTCTCCACCACACCATGCTATTGGGTTGGTGCATTCCATCGTTAGTCTGTATTCAGAGCAATAGTTCCCAAAGCTATTCTCCAGCAATGTAAATGTTGACATGGCAGTTAAAATGGACGATGTAAATAGAGCCATTGAGAATATTCTGGACATTCTATTTCATGATTTGGAGCCTGCAAAATGTCCAGGACATGACAGACATTACAATTTCTCAAGGGAGTCGTAACTAAACCAGTTTATGAATGGTTGACTTAAGACAGTCTAAATCTCAACTACAAGACCAACTGTGTCACTCTCTGGAGTTCTGTGTTCCAGAGGGGCTTTTTTTTTTTAATTTTTATTTATTTTTTGGCTGCATTGGGTCTTCGTTGCTGTATGCGGGCTTTCTCTAGTTGTGGCGAGCGGGGGCTACTCTTCCTTGCTGTGCGCGGGCTTCTCATTGCAGTGGCTTCTCTTGTTGTGGAGCACGGGCTCTAGAGCGCACGGGCTTCAGTAGATGCGGCGTGTGGGCTCAGTAGTTGCGATACTCGGGCTCTAGAGTGCAGGCTCAGTAGTTGTGGTGCATGGGTTTAGTTGCTCCGCGGCCTGTGGGATCTTCCCGGACCAGGGATCCAACCCGTGTCCCCTGAATTGGCAGGCGGATTCTTAACCACTGAGCCACCAGGGAAGTCCCAGAGGGGCTATTTTAAAGACCCAATGGTAGTTCCCACTCCCACTTTCTGATTTCTGTCACACAGGGTCACCCACTCCCCTGGAAAATGTAGCCCCCTACACTAGTGGTAACATAAGGAAACCATGGCACTCAAGGCTCACAACACGTGTAATTCATTTTCCTCCCAGAATGACTCAAGAAGAGATTTTTTAGAATTCAGTCTGAGTCTCAGTAATTCAATTTGTGGAAAGGAACAGGCGAAGCTTTAATTCTATCATAATTAGTTTCATGTGTGAATGTATTAACTAATCTTTTTGCTGGGAAATATATTAGGTAAATATAGTGGAGAACGTGGTGGTTGAGGACGACCAAAGAATCTCCCTGAAGGTTGGTGGCTGTTCCCCTGTGTAGACCAGGGAGAGGCTTCATTAAGGCAGTTTGGGGCAATCCAATCACTGGTCTCCATGCTTGAACTTGAAAGTCCGTCCACACCCAGGATTTCTGTCTCTTCTTAAGCAAGCAGGGACTGGTTTTACATGTCCTACCCACACACAGCTGGATGAAAATGTAATCTTTTCACTCACTTTCTGGGCTCCACACAGAAAAAGTCAGCTTCTCCTGTTATTAATTAAACCAGCTGTCAACATACTTAGATTGGGTTGCAGTTGCTTTTCGTGTGAGCTGCATGGCCGACTTCTCTTTGCTTCAAAAACTCGGCCGGTGCTTTCAGCGACCACTGTGGAGTTGGTAAAATATCAACACCACTTCTCTAGTGTCTGACTCTTGACAAGAGTGGCAGAAGATTTCCATGGTTGCAGAGAGGCTGTCTGGATTATGTAATCTCATTTTTGCCAATACATTGTATTACCAGTTCAAGAGACAGCAAGAACTTCCTAGTTTATGAGCCCTACCCCACTGATGGCCCTTCCTTGTCCTTATAGATGCTATAAATATGAGTCAGACCCTGCACTGAATGTTTCACATAGATTATTTTTAATAATCCTCATCATAAAGTACTCTTATTATTCTCGTGAAAAAATTGAGGCTCAGAGAGATAAAGGTTCCATGATGAGATGGCAGAGTAAAATTCAATCCTGTGTTTCTCTGACCAGAAAACCCTTCTCTGATTCACCTCATCTCACCTTTATTTACACCACTTGCAGTTGGTGTTTACCTCTAACTTCCTTATTCTTCCATCCCTCTATTTCTATGTTACATATTGCTTACAATTGCGACCTTGGGGGTTGGGGGCTAGAGGAAGAAAAGGTACTATTTCCCTCCTTCCTATTTGCATACCTGTTTCACTTTCCCATACACAAGATCATTTAAGTCTTAATCACCCCCAAGCAACAACATTTCAATGTCACGATCTGCCACAGAATAAGGACTTTGTCCCCAGCATGAAGCTCAGAAGTGATTGCCCAAGTTAATCAAGTTCCCTGAAACCTTGATTGTGTAGCAAATTTCAATGGAAAAAGTTCCATTTTGCTCTCTGCCCCACCTCACTCAGCACACTGATGGGTTCTCATAAAGTGCCCTCCTCAGTTATTCCTTTGACTTCAGTCTAGGTGGAGGAGACAAGGGAGAGAGCCTTTTCAAGACAATTCTTTAAAATACATAGGGAAGAGTATGGGGAACAAGCATTTTCCTACATTGCTGTCAAGTAAGTAGAGTGGAACGATCTCTCTAACTAACAATTTGAAGATACGATTCAAGAATCTGAAAAATATTTATGTTCTTTGATCAAACAGTTCTGCATCTAGAAATTTACCTTACGTCAATCATCATAGACATGTGCACATATTTGTATTCACAGAACTGCTTATCATAGAAATGTATTATAATAGTGAAAAATGGAAAATAATCTAAGTGTCAACAATAGGGGCTTGTTTAGGAAAACAATGACACACCCATACATTATGATATTATACAATCAGAACAAGGGGTTCTACAAAGAACGTTTAATGATTGGAAGAAATGATCATGAACTATTATGCAAATAAAAGTATTTCAAGAAAGTTCTTTTTCTTTCCTTCCAGAATCACATCTTTTTCCAGCTAAACAATTTTGTTCCTATACCTCATTCATTCCCTAAGTGACTCTTTATTTTTTTAATTTTTATTAAAATACAGTTGATTTACAATGTTGTGTTAGTTTCAGGTATACAGCAAAATGATACAGTTATATATAGATATATAAAAATATATTGATATATTCTTTTTTTACATTCTCTTCCATTATAGGTTATTACAAGATATTGAATAGAGTTCCCTGTGCTATACAGTAGGTCCTTGTTGGTTATCTATTTTATATATAGTAGTGTGTATATGTTAATCCCAAACTCCTAATTTATCCCTCCCTCCACTTTCCCCATTGGTAACCATAAGTTTGTTTTCTATGTCTGTGAGTCTATTTCTGTTTTGTAAAAAATATTTCAAGAAAGTTTTGTTCAATATGGCATCTACTAGCCACATATGGCAATTTAAATTTTGATTAATTATAATTAAAATTAAAAATCCAGTTTCTCAGTTGCACGAGGCACATTTCTTTTTTTTTAATTACCATTGGCATACATGATAAAGATGAAAAGTTTTTTAATTTCTGAATTGTATTTTATTTATTTTTTTATACAGCAGGTTCTTATTAGTCATAAATTTTATACACATCAGTGTATACATGTCAATCCCAATTGCCCAATTCATCACACCACCACCACCACCCCCCTGCCGCTTTCCCCACTTGGTGTACATACGTTTGTCCTCTACATCTGTGTCTCAATTTCTGCCCTGCAAACCGGTTCATCTGTACCATTTTTCTAGGTTCAACATATATGCGTTAATATACGATATTTGTTTTTCTCTTTCTGACTCACTTCACTCTGTATGACAGTCTCTAGATCCATCCATGTCTCAACAAATGACCCAATTTTGTTCCTTTTTATGGTTGAGTAATATTCCATTGTATATATGTACCACATCTTCTTTATCCATTCGTCTGTAGATGGGCATTTAGGTTGCTTCCATGACCTGGTTGTTGTAAATAGTGCTGCAATGAATATTGGGGTGCATGTGTATTTTTGAATTGTGGTTTTCTCTGGGTATATGCCCAGTAGTGGGATTGCTGGATCATATGGTAATTCTATTTTTAGTTTTTTAAGGAACCTCCATACTGTTCTCCATAGTGGCTATATCAATTTACATTCTCACCAACAGTGCAAGAGGGTTCCCTTTTCTCCACACCCTCTACAGCATTTGTTGTTTGTAGATTTTCTGATGATGCCCATTCTAACTGGTGTGAGGTGATACCTCATTGTAGTTTCGATTTGCATTTCTCTAATAATCAGTGATGTTGAGCAGCTTTTCATGTGCTTCTTGGCCATCTGTATGTCTTCTTTGGAGAAATGTCTATTTAGGTCTTCTGCCCATTTTTGGATTGGGTTGTTTGTTTTTATAATATTGAGCTGCATGAGTTGTTTATATAATTTGGAGATTAATCCTTTGTCGGTTGATTCGTTTGCAAATATTTTCTCCCATTCAAAGAGTTGTCTTTTCATCTTGTTTATGGTTTCCTTTGCTGTGCAAAAGCTTTTAAGTTTCATTAGGTCCCATTTCTTTATTTTTGTTTTTATTTCCATTACTCTAGGAAGTGGATCAAAAAAGATCTTGCTGTGATTTATGTCAAAGAGTGTTCTTCCTATGTTTTCCTCTAAGAGTTTTACAGTGTCTGGTCTTACATTTAGGTCTTTAATCCATTTTGAGTTTATTTTTGTGTATGGTGTTAGGGAGTGTTCTAATTTCATTCTTTTACATGTAGCTGTCTGGTTTTCCCAGCACCACTTATTGAAGAGACTGTCTTTTCTCCATTGTTTATCCTTGCCTCCTTTGTCATAGATTAGCTGACCATATGTGCATGGGTTTATCTCTGGGCTTTCTGTCTTGTTCCATTGATCTATGTTTCTGTTTTTGTGCCAGTACCATATTGTTTGATTACTGTAGCTTTGTAGTATAGTCTGAAGTCAGGGAGTCTGATTCCTCCAGCTCCGCTTTTTCCCCTCAAGACTGCTTTAGCTATTTGGGGCCTTTTGTGTCTCCATACAAATTTTAAGATATTTTCTTCTAGCTCTGTAAAAAATACCATTGGTAATTTGATAGGGATTGCATTGAATCTGCAGATTGCTTTGGGTAGTATAGTCATTTTCACAATATTGATTTTTCCAATCCAAGAACATGGTATATCTCTGCATCTGTTGGTATCATCTTTAATTTCTTTCATCAGTGTCTTATAGTTTTCTGCATACAGGTCTTTTGTGTCCCTGGGTAGGTTTATTACTAGGTATTTTATTCTTTTTGTTGCAATGGTAAATGGGAGTGCTTCCTTAATTTCTCTTTCAGATTTTTCAACATTAGTGTATAGGAATGCAAGAGATTTCTGTGCATTAATTTTGTATTCTGCAACTTTACCAAATTCATTGATTAGCTCTAGTAGTTTTCTGGTGGCATCTTTAGGATTCTCTATGTATAGTATCATGATATCTGCAAACAGTGACAGTTTTACTTCTTCTTTTCCAATTTGTATTCTTTTTATTTCTTTTTCTTCTCCGATTGCCGTGGCTAGGACTTCCAAAACTATGTTGAATAATACTGGTGAGAGTGAACATCCTTGTGTTGTTCCTGATCTTAGAGGAAATGCTTTCAGTTTTTCACCATTGAGAATGATGTTTGCTGTGGGTTTGTCATATATGGCCTTTATTATGTTGAGGTAGGTTCCCTCTATGCCCACTTTCTGGAGAGTTTTTATCATAAATGGGTGTTGAATTTTGTCAAAAGCTTTTTCTGCATCTATTGAGATGATCATATGGTTTTTCTTCTTCAATTTGTTAATATGGTGTATCACATTGATTGATTTGCATATACTGAGGAATCTTTGCATCCCTGGGATAATTCCCACTTGATCATGGTGTATGATCCTTTTAATGTGTTGTTGGATTCTGTTTGCTAGTATTTTGCTGAGGATTTTTGCATCTATATTCATCAGTGATATTGGTCTGTAATTTTCTTTTTTTGTAGTATGTTTGTCTGGTTTTGGTATGAGGGTGAAGGTGGCCTCATAGAATGAGTTTGGGAGTGTTCCTTGCTCCACAATTTTTTGGAAGAGTTTGAGAAGGATGGGTGTTAGGTCTTCTCTCAATGTTTGATAGAATTCACCTGTGAAGCCATCTGGTCCTGGACTTTTGTTTGCTGGAAGATTTTTAATCACAGTTTCAATTTCATTACTTGTGATTGGTCTGTTCACATTTTCTATTTCTTCCTGGTTCACTCTTGGAAGGTTTTACCTTTCTAAGAATTTGTCCATTTCTTCCAGGTTGTCCATTTTATTGGCATAGAGTTGCTTGTAGTAGTCTCTTAGGATGCTGGGTATTTCTGCAGTGTCTGTTGTAACTTCTCCTTTTTCATTTCTAATTTTATTGATTTGAGTCCTCTCCCTCTTTTTCTTGATGAGTCTGGCTAATGGTTTATCAATTTTGTTTATCTTCTCAAAGAGCCAGCTTTTAATTTTATTGATCCTTGCTATTGTTTTCTTTGTTTGTATTTCATTTATTTCTGCTCTGATCTTCATGATTTCTTTCCTTCTGCTAACTTTGGGTTTTGTTTGGTCTTCTTTCTCTAGTTCCTTTAGGTGTAAGGTTAGATTGTTTATTTTAGATTTTTCTTGTTTCTTGAGGTAGGCTTTATAGCTATAAACTTCACTCTTAGAACTGCTTTTGCTGCATCCCATAGGTTTTGGATTGTCGTGTTTTCATTGTCATTTGTCTCCAGGTAATTTTTGATTTCTTCTTTGATTTCTTCAGTGATCTCTTGGTTATTTAGTAATGTACTGTTTAGCCTCCATGTGTTTCTGTTTTTTACGTTTTTTTCCCTGTAATTCATTTCTAATCTCATAGCGTTGTGGTCAGAAAAGATGGTTGATATGATTTCAATTTTCTTAAATTTACTGTGGCTTGATTTGTGACCCAAGATGTGATCTATCCTGGAGAATGTTCCATGCACACTTGAGAAGAAAGTGTAATCTGCTGTTTCTGGATGGAATGTCCTATAAATGTCAATTAAATCTATCTCATCTATTGTGTCATTTAAAGCTCTGTTTCCTTATTTATTTTCATTTTGGATGATCTGTCCATTGGTGTAAGTGAGGTGTTGAAGTCCCCCACTATTATTGTGTTACTGTTGATTTCCTCTTTTATACCTGTTAGCAGTTGCCTTATATATTGAGGTGCTCCTATGTTGGGTGCATATATATTTATAATTGTTTTATCTTCTTCTTGGATTGATCCCTTGATCATTATGTAGTGTCCTTCCTTGTCTCTTGTAACATTCTTTATTCTAAAGTCTATTTTATCTGATATGAGTATTGCTACTTCAGCTTTCTTTTGATTTCCATTGGCATGGAATATCTTTTTCCATCCCCTCACTTTCAGTCTGTATGTGTCCCTAGGTCTGAAGTGGGTCTCTTGTAGACAGCATATAGATGGGTCTTGTTTTTGTATCCATTCATCAAGCCTGTGTCTTTTGGTTGGAGCATTTAATCCATTCACGTTTAAGGTAATTATCGATAGGTATGTTCCTATGGCCATTTTCTTAATTGTTTTGGGGTTGTTTATGTAGGTCCTTTTCTTCTCTTGTGTTTCCTACTTAGAGAAGTTCCTTTAGCATTTGTCTTAGAGCTGGTTTGGTGGTGCTGAATTCTCTTAGCTTTTGCTTGTCTGTAAAGCTTTTGATTTCTCCATCGAATCTGAATGAGATCCTTGCCGGGTAGAGTAATCTTGGTTGTCGGTTCTTCCCTTTCATCACTTTAAGTATATCATGCCACTCCCTTCTGGCTTGTAGAGTTTCTGCTGAGAAATCAGCTGTTAACCTTATGGGAGTTCCCTTGTATGTTATTTGTTATTTTTCCCTTGCTGCTTTCAATAATTTTTCTTTGTCTTTAATTTTTGCCAGTTTGATTACTATGTGTCTCGGCGTGCTTCTCCTTGGGTTTATCCTATATGGGACTCACTGCGCTTTCTAGACTTGGGTGGCTATTTCCTTTCCCATGTTAACGAAGTTTTCAACTATAATCTCTTCAAATGTTTTCTCAGGTCCTTTCTCTGTCTCTTCTCCTTCTGGGACCCCTATAATGTGAATGTTGTTGCATTTAAAGTTGTCCCAGAGCTCTCTTAAGCTGTCTTCATTTCTTTTCATTCTTTTTTCTTTATTCTGTTCTGCAGCTGTGAATTCCACCATTCTGTCTTCCAGGTCACTTATCCGTCCTTCTACCTCAGTTATTCTGCTACTGATTCCTTCTAGTGTAGTTTTCATTTCAGTTATTGTATTGTTCATCTCTGTTTGTTTGTTCTTTAATTCTTCTATGTCTTTGTTAAATATTTCTTGCATCTTCTCGATCTTTGCCTCCATTCTTTTTCTAAGGTCCTGGATCATCTTCCCTATCATTATTCCGAATTCTTTTTCTGGAAGGTTTCCTATCTCCACTTCATTTAGTTGTTTTTCTGGGTTTTTATCTTGTTCCTTCATCTGGTACATAGCCCTCTGCCTTTTCATCTTGTCTATCTTTCTGTGAATGTGGTTTTTGTTCCACAGGCTGCAGGATTGTAGTTCTTCTTGCTTCTGCTGTCTGCCCTCGAGGCACATTTCACGTATTCAATAGCTATCATATTGGATAGTACAGATACATAATATTTCCATCATTTGCAGAAAGTTCTATTGAGGACACTAATACAGACTATGATTTTATTATTTTTTCCAATGTATGTGTGCACATAGAGTAATTAGAAAGAAATATGCAAAATAATATTTGTGATGATCTTGGCTGGTGGAACTAGATAAGAGGTAGGGAAACTTTTTTTTAAAGAGCCAGATAGTAAATATTTAGATTGTATAGGCCATACAGGCAGTGTTGCAACTACTCAACTCTGCCATTACATCATAAATGAGTCATTGGTGTATATAAGTGGATCGGCATGACTCTATTCTAATAAAACTTTATAAACAGAAACAGGCAGTGGCCTGAATTTGGCCCAGGGGCCATAATTTGACCCCTGGATCAGATAATTGTTGAGGCTGGTTATTTTTCTTTTCTGTGTATTCATATTTGAATTAAAAAAATAACATAATCATAAACAACAAAGACTTACTGTATAGCACAGGGAACTATATTCAATATCTTGTGATAACCTATAATGGAAAAATATCTAAAAAAAGAATATATGTATAATATATATATATATTTATAACTGAATCATTTTGCTGTACACCTGAAACTAACATAATATTGTAAATCAACTATGCTTCAATTAAAAAATAACATAATCTTTTATTTAAAAATAAAACTATATAAAACTATATATATATATATATATACATAAAATTACACACACATGCACACACACACACACACACCTCCAGACCTTAAAGGTCTGGGTGCAGATACAAGGCATTCTTTGAAAAGTAGTAATGACTATTAAAATATTCAAACTGTCATACGCCAATGATTCCGTGTACTCCTTCCCACTCCTGCCGCCAGGTCTGTCATGCCACTCACACTTTCCAGCTCCCACAACACACTGAACACCTGTGCAGATGTTCCCCAAGATGTTGCTCCCCTAATTTATCAGTTTAACTTCTTTAGAGCATAGTGCCTGGGTGTTTGTCTCTGACCTTGCCGAGATGGAAATGCACATCTTAGAAAACAGTTCCTTGGCGAAGGCAACGTCTGCATCATTTGCCTCATATGTCGCCAGCAGAGTCTTTCAGGGCACATTTGGTGATGGTGAAGGTGGTGATGACCTTGCCAACCAAAATCATGTCAAACAGAGTCCCCAGTGAATCTCTAAATAAACAGAGAGCTTCAGCAGGCATTTGGTCAGCGCATTTGATGCCCGCTCTCTGCACCAGCCACAGATGCTCTGGAAGAGGAGCTGGACCGGGAGTTAGGCGGCTGGGTGGTCTATCTCCTGCAGAAGGAGAGCTTTGCACTCATCTCCTGGTTTTCAAACTGTGCTTCTTGAGTCCTGCAAGAAGAGGGAAAGAGCTGAATTTTAGGGTCTGGCGCCTTAATTTGCTCCAGTCAGAGCAGTTCCTCAGATACAACCATTCTACAGATTGGGCTTCTGAGTTCAATTTGGACCAAAGGTTTGCTGTGCTGCTTGTGAGGAGGGGGTTGGGGGAAGGGGTGGTGGTGGAGAAAAGGTGGTGAAAAACATGGCTAAATTCATCATCACAAACTGGTAGGCCATGGGCTCAAGCCATGTTTTGTTGGTTCCAAATGGTGTTATAAAAATTTAAAATTTGAGGGAACTTCCCTGGCGGTCCAATGGTTAAGACTCAGTGCCCTTCCACTGCAGGGGGCACGGAAATAACATCCCGCATGCCACCCGGCTTGGCCAAAAAAAAAAGTTAAAATGTGAAACCAATGTTTAAAAATCAGAAATTGTCACATTTATGATTTTAAAAAACAAATAAACAAAAAAAATCCTTTGTCTCTGGCTTCTCTTAAAAAATCAGAAAATCTGGCAACAGTCATTTCACAATCTGTCATGATGACAATTAGCTGGTGCTGAGAAGCAGCTGCTCCCTTCAGACAGGACGTGTCCTCTCTGTCACCCTGTCCCACCCCTCCCTCTTGTATGACTCCAGGCTGCTCCAGTCATTCACATTACCTGCCTTGACCCTGTGGCCATTTGAGTTCAAGATCCTGAGGCTAGATGATTGTTAGGGCCCTTGCCTGTTCCCGTGTCTACTGGATTTCCATTACATCTATGGCAATTAGTACTAAAATTAAAGCTAAAATCCTTTCCTTAAAGTCATCCTGAGTTTATGAACATCTCAGCCACAAATGTTCTACTCACTTTAAGTGCTGGGGTCAGGAGTCATTCTTTTGTTTTGTCATGAAAAAAGAAGGTGTGAAGCCTCTAGCCAAGCAAACAAGATTTCCCTTCCAACAAATGCCATACTGCACTTCATGGGAATCACTAGGAATATTCTCCACATCTTTTTGTTCCTTCCTCACTTTGGGGAAGAGGGTAAGATTGAACTTTCTGACCACCCTGAAGTGTCCTAACCAGTGAGAAAAATGACATGTGTCACTTCTGGACCTTGGCATTTCATATGATCTGAAACCCTAGGCTCTCATTTCCCTTTAGAACAGAGATTGGCCAAGTTCAAGATGGTGGCTGTGACATGAGCAACCTCACTCCCTAAGTGATGGTGAACAGAGGACTTTACCAGCTCATGATAGACCTCTACTGTGAGCAAGAAGTAAAACTGTGTTGTTTTAGACCTTGAGGCTTGGGGCTATCTGTTACTGCTGCACAACCTAGTCTGTCCTGACCCCTTAGGTGTCCTGAATGAAAGTACCATTCTCAAGCCCTGAGAATCTATACTCCCAACTCCATTTCACACTAGCCAACCATTCCTCTTCTTTCTTTGAAGTCCCTTCCCTTGAATTGAAGCATAAAGTTAGCATATTATTAAGCAATACCGCCATCATTTCCTCATTTCTTGGCATTGCTCTACCCTTGATCTTTACTACCATTTTCCCCCTGTTACATAACAAGATTGGAGGACACGTGTGTTTCTAACTCTGAATAATTCATCTTCACAGAATCTCAGTATTTCAGTTAGAACATTTCTTTCTTTCATTTTAATATTTTATCATTTTTGTCCTAAATGTATGACCTTAACTGGTTGCCATGCATTTTATTTCTTCTCGCCTTAAATATTTTAAAAGTCTCAAAGTACGAACATCACTCATAGGGAGAGTAACCAAAAATTTGCTCAGTTTTAGTTCTGTATTTAATTGTAACTGGGTGTCATTTGAATGATTATTTTTCCCCTTCTGATTTCTTTCTGCTTTAGCTTCCATCCTCATCTTTCTTGGGATATTTGAATGCTTGGCATTTGGCCACAGTGCCTACAGCTGGGAGGTGGACTGTACAGCATTAAGAAATCTGGGTCTTTCTTTTTTATGGCTGAGTAGTATTTGCAGCAACATGAATGGACTTGGAGGATATTATTATGCTAAGTGAAATAAGTCAGACAGAGAAAGACAAATACTGTATGACCTCACTTATATATGGAATCTGAAAAAAAAAAACAAACTAGTGAATATAACAAAAATGAAGCAGACTCACAGACATAGAGAACAAACTAGTGGTTACCAGTGGGGAGGGGCAATTTGAGGTTGGGGAGTAAGAGGTACAAACTGTTATGTATCAAATAAGCTACAAGGATATACTATACAAAACAGGGAATATAGCCAATATTTTATAATAACTATAAATGGAGTAAAACCTTTAAAATTTGTGAATCACTATATTGTACACTTGTAACGTCTATAATATTGTACATCAACTATACTTCAATAAAAAATAAATAGTAAATAAATAAATAAAATAACAAAAAATATTTAAAAAAAAGAACTCTGGGTCTTTTCCCACAGTAGAGCACCAAGGTTTTCTCCAGAGTTGGCACTTTTGCTGGGGGTTCAGACAGCGTGGTGATAAAGCACAAGGTGAGGAAAGTTTAAACATTGAGGATAATGTTTCCTTCATCTGTTACTACTACAGAGAGTATTGAACTAGGTCCTTTTTTATATATAACAGCTTTATTGAGGTATAATTCACATACAAAGAACTGCACATGTTTAATGTGTACAATTTGATGAGTTTAGACATATGCAACCACCCATGATACCATCACCACTGTCAAGGTAACAGACGTATCCAACACCTCCCAGGGTTTCACTGTGGTCCTTCCTTGTGTGTGTGTGTGGTAAGAACACTTAGCATGAGATCTACCCTCTTAAATGTTGAAGTGCACAATATTGTATTGTTAACTACAGGCACTATGCTATATGGCCCATCTCTAGAACCTGTTCATCTAGCATAACTGAAACCTTATGGCCTTTGAATAACAGCTCCCCAATTCACTTTTTAAGGATAATAAGAACTAACATATATTCCATATTCAACTGTATGACAGGCAATCGTCTAAGGGCTTTATAGTCACTATCATCACATCTTATGGGAGAGGTTCCATTAAGTCCCCATTTCACAGATAAGGAAACTGAGGGGATAATTTCTCCTTTATTCAGTTTACCTAGCCCTTCAGGCCACAGGGAGGTCCTGGTTAACATTAGGGTTGCAATAAAGAGGAGACAGTGTGGTAGAGGGAATGCCTCACTAGTCTCCATGTTCATTCATGTCTTTTCACCTATTTTATGGTGCTCAGAACACTTAATATGAGAGCTACTTTCTTAATGATTTTTAAGTGTATAATTATTGACTATAGTCACAGTATTGTCCAGCAGATCTCTTGAACTTATTTATCTCACTTAATTGAAACTTTATGCCCATTGATTCATAACTGCCCATTGACTAGTACCACCTCATTTTCCCCCTCCCCTGGCAAACTCCATTCTACTCTTTGATTCTATGAATTTAACTCTGTTAGATACCTCATATATTGGAATCGTGCAGTATTTGTCTTTCTGTGTCCTTGAGGTTCATCCATGTTGTTGCATTTTGTTCTCAAAGAGATATATACACCTCCAAGTTTACTGCAGCCTTATTCACAACCGTCAAGTAGAAACAACTCAAATGTCCATCAGCAGATGAACAGATGAAGAAAAAGTGATATATACATACAACGGAGTACTAGTCACCCTTGAAAAAGAAGGAACTTGCATGTTCATTAATTTTACTGTGTAAAAGCTTACTTTTCCCCTCTATTAGAGTAAGAGTGGTGTGGCAGGTCTGCCATGCTCTAGCAGATGACCTATTATCAGCCCTAAGTAAGTGACGACAGTAAAACAATGTTAGGATTCTTTTTTTTTTTTTTTAATTTATTTTTGGCTGTGTTGGGTCTTCATTTCTGTGCGAGGGCTTTCTCTAGTTGTGGCAAGCGGGGGCCACTCTTCATCGTGGTGCGCGGGCCTCTCACTGTTGCGGCCTCTCTTGTTGCAGAGCACAGGCTCCAGACACGCAGGCTCAGTAGTTGTGGCTCATGGGCCTAGTTGCTCCGCAGCATGTGGAATCTTCCCAGACCAGGGCTCGAACCCGTGTCCCCTGCATTAGCAGGCAGATTCTCAACCACTGCGCCACCAGGGAAGCCCCAAATGTTAGGATTCTCAGCATCATACTTTCTCATGGTTCCTCTTTCATCTTTACCCCTAAGTCCAAACATGCCAGCCAGACACAAGGCCCAATCCTTTCAGGGTTTTCCCTAAAAACCCTGGATCTGCTCACACCAAGCCTGTCATGCAATGAGTAAAGTGGTAGAAGATTTGATGGGCCACTGGAGAGATTATGATGTGGATTGCTTTACTTCCTACCATCTCACCAGTATCTCTCCCTCTGCCTTAGCCCCCTCCCCAAAGACACACTCCCACCTCACCTCCCACCGTCCAGAGTCCTTAGAATGAATGACCCAGTCCCTGCTCAGCAAAACCTCCTTAGAGATGGCATTCCCATACCAGCTGCAACAGAAATAACATTTTCTCTGTATCATTATACTCAGTAACTGACATTTTTTTTCTGACTGAATTATCACCTGAACCTTGAGTGCCAGGGCAATACCTAAGAATTATACATGTTTGCCCTTGGTTAATTTTAAGAAGATATCTAAAGTAGGAATTCTGTAACTCAAAGTCTAATAATCCAAAGATAATGAAGTATCAGTACTCAATTGTGCTGAACTTTGCGGAGACTGAAAACATTACAACACTAAAACCACTAAAATTTGGAGTTCTAGGGTCCAGATTACTGAAAGGTTACACTTTTTAGCGTCAACAAGTGTCCTGAGTTACAACACAGACAGACAGATGTTCCTCTCAACACACCACAGACATCGCTGACTAGTTAAGGCTCCAATTTACCAAGGGAAGAATCAGCAGTTAATTTCCTGAAGCCAGGGAATCATTTCCTTCTAAGTTCCTTTCTATTTCCTCTTCATTTCTCGACCTTGTGAATCTCTTATCTCCATTTCTTCTTTATTCCAAAATTATTAGATCGTTTCCTTTTTCCACCATTTTTAAGGTTTGAGCTGTAGCAGCTGACTTTCCTTATCTCCATCTAAGTCCCCATCAAAAGCCATTCATCTACAGGTTAAGTGCAATCTGCCCCTTTCTGATGTTACGGCGTAGTCAGAATCTAGCCGTAGCTCTGTGTTGTACAATAAATGAATTGCAGCATTGCATCCAGTCATTCTTGTTCTCTGCTGGCTGGTTTAACAATTGGCAAGGCTGTACTGACTGAGGAGATTGAAGGCAGTGAGCTGAATCGACTAGTGTTACTGCTCTGGAGTGTGAGTCAAATGTCGAAATGTGGCCAGCACCTTCTTTCTTTATAGCCTCTGTAACATCTGTCTATAAAATCCACTCCTATCTTGCTTGACTTCCTGCCTCACTCCCTCACTCACTACTTCCTTAAAAATGCCCTACTCTATCCTAAACACAATTTTTGATATCATTGCTTACGCCCCTTAAAACATACCCTTTTCTTTTCTTTTTTTAATATTTATTTATTTGGTTGCACTGGGTCTTAGTTGCGGCAGGCAGGCCCCTTAGTTGCGGCACATGGGCTCCTTAATTGTGGCATGCAAACTCAGTTGCGGCATGCATGTGGGATCTAGTTCCCTGACCAGGGATCGAACCTGGGCCCCTGCATTGGGAGCAAGGAGTCCCAACCACTGCACCACCAGGGAAGTCCCAAAACATGCCCTTTTCAAAGTGAAGCTACTAATCCAAAGTAAGACTAGAAAAAATATAATTTCATTTTAGCATTGTTTATGGGAACTAGATAGTGAAACATTAAGTAATACTGTTGGAAACTAACATATAAATAATTATATCAAATCATATTCTTCCGATGTTCTCTTTTTGATGTGTTTGTTTAGGTCACATTTCCATTTTGGTGATGCCAGCTTCAATTTGACAATTTGACTTTTTTTTTTTTTTTTTAGTTTTTCAATTTTTAAATTTATGCTAAGGTAGTTCATTTTCCCCAGTTTTACTGAGATATAATTGACATATAACATGGTATTAGTTTAAAGTTTACAGCATAACTATTTGATATTTGTCTATATTACAAAATAATCACCACAATAAATTTAGTTAACATCCATCACCTCACATAATTACAAATATTTTTTTCTTTCTTGTGATGAGAACTTGTTTTTTTACTGTTACAGGCTTTATTTATTTATTTTAATTTTTATTTTATATTGGAGTGTAGTTGATGAACAATGTTGTGTTAGTTTCAGGCGTATACAGCAAAGTGGTTCAGCCATACATATACATTATCTATTCTTTTTCAAATTCTTTTCCCATTTAGGTTATTACAGAATATTGAGCCATTTCCTGAGCTATACAGTAGGTCCTTGTTGGTTATCTAGTTTAAATATAGCAGTGTCATCCCAAATATAGCATGTCAATCCCAAACTCCCAGTCTATCCCTCCCGCTGCCACCCTTTCCCCTGGTAACCATAAGTTCATTCTCGAAGTCTGTGAGTCTGTTTCTGTTTTGACAATTTGACCTTGAATCATAGTTGCTCCATCGTCATTTAAGGATCCCAGCTGGCACTGAGTCTGACTTTGATTCGTGTTCGATTATCTTCCTAAAGTCTACTATTCCTCCCGGTCCACTGGTTCTCAAGGTCTTTCACCCTTGCCACGTGAGCTATTTAAGAGTAAAAAACCTGGTGAACATACCCACAGTACTTTCAGTTCACATAACTATCTGTGCCTGGGCAGAATGTTTGTATACAAATAATCTTAATTTTAAAATAATGTTCAAAATCACATTTAACAAGCACAAAGCTTAATTGCTCTACAGCGCCATCTAGTGACACTGAATGTTGCACCAAGCGTTGCAATTCATGAACCCATTGGAGACAGCGTTGCCCTCAAGGTTTTTCCTCCCTAACTGGACAGATCTTCTAAATTTTCATATGTTCACATGTTCAAATAAATAGAGCATATTTGACTTTAGTCGATGGAAGTAGACTTAGTCTAGTACCAATGGGTCCAATATCTTCTTTTTATTTAAAAAAAACTTATTATAATGCTTTATTCTTACTGATCTTTTTCTTTCAAAATGGGCATAATTTCTCTCATCATTTCTTAGTTTTCATTTCAGGTCACATAGATCACTTAACAAATGTTCACTCTGTACCAGGCACTGGCATAAGTGCTTTAGCCTGTATTACCTCAATTGACTTTCATGATAACCCAACGAAATGGTTGCTATTGGTATCCACCTTTTGCTTTGTGAAAAAACTAGGCACAAAGAGAGACTAAAGATACACAGCTAGTAAATACTTATCTTTCTGAGTACATGTTCCTTTTATTTTATTAATTCCCCCTTTAGAAAGCTTATTTCCAGGGAATAAGAAAGGTTGTTAAGAAAGCTACCAAGTTCTTTAGTATTTCATGAAATCAAAAACTACTGGCCTAAAAGATAAATGATTTCACCTCTCTTAGGTCAGGTTGGAGAGCATTAGAGCTCCTTTTATAGGCATAAAGGAGACCATAGTGAGAGATATTCTATAACTTGGAATTAGGGTCATCTTCGAACTTAAGGGTCTGGAACCCTGGCCTGGAAAGGTAGCCATCTGTAACTATCACCCAAAGACTGTCATTATGGCTGAAGACATGTGAAACATCCAATATTAGTCAAAGTAATGGGATTATAATTAGAGGGAGATAGGCCATACAATGATAAAAATCTAAGAAAATAAAACAAGGTTAGTGTTACTATACCCTGCCCAAACAGGAAGATGGTCATCAGAGAACTTAGAAAACAGGACAAGTATTGGATTGTGCTTATTCAGAGCCACCCAGGAGCGACGAGTCTGGAACCCATAGACATTTTTCTTGAACAGAGAAGTATGCTCTATTTTAGGACAGGGAGAGCTTATTGGATTTTCCTTGGCATGAAGGACATATTTTTCAAAATTGTCTCCCTTTCTATGAACTAATTTCATGCTGACTTTGGCATGAAATTAGTTCTGACTTGGCAAGTGTGCCCATGGTCAATGTATGGCTTCTCAGCTCCAAATCTACCCTTTCTTACCTACTCTACGAGAATTGAGAAAGGCCCTGTAAATATTTTCCTTTTCCATCTGGCAGGATATTATGCCCGGAGAGGGTAAGGAAGGATACCAGAGGAGGAAGGGTTGCTCTCCTGTTCTGGTCTGCTCTCTTCCCCAGATTCTTTTGCTGTGTGTGGCCTCTGGACTGCCAGGCCCCTGCAGCATGCAGCAGCCAACAGCAGCTGGGGGCTAATAGCACCTCCCCACGTGGCTTCACAGTAAATTCCAAGGTGTGGTGTCTCTGTGTGGATGGCTTCCTTGATACCCTGGGGGCTGGGTTTCCAGCAAGTTCTACTGGCAAGGAATCTCAGTGCCTGTCAGCCGTCCTGTGAGCCGTGGCTGCACCGTCTCCAACAAGGTCTGTTTCTTCTTCTTAGTCTTAAGACTAGTGACTATTCCTTGTCTCTGCTATTCCTGTATGCCTTAGAGTTATTAATATCTCTTATTAGCTAATTCCTTATAGGTCCAATTCTCTGTTAGAGTTAAGAACGCTGTATATTATACATTCCTTGTTTGAATTACTGTGTGGATTTTCCTTTCTCTTTATTGGACCCTAGCTTTTAGAGCAAGCATCTTTTGAAATTCACTCAACTTCCAAGAAACCAAGATTCTTTTAAAAATGGTCCCTGAATATGGAGCATAAATCATCTGTTCATGATATGGTAATATTTACCACTGTAATTAAGAAGTTGGAATGTTTGTTTTTACATCAATTCTTTGTGAGTTTGGTTATTTGCTATTGCCCAATCAAATCTGGTTGTGCAAACAACCAATTCTAGACTTGAAAGTCTGAGTACAGACTTAGGACAGTGGGAGCCTCACCATAACACCACCACTGTATTGGCAGACATCTGGCTTTTTTTGTAACACCTCTGCTTCAACTCTTGAAATTACAATGCTTACTGCTACTTTGCTACATCGGGAAAGATATAAATTTGCCAAAATGGAAAAATTTAATGAGCCAGGAAAGAACCCTATCTTCTGGTTCATTTGCTCTGTGGTCAGCAGGAGAGGTTAGGATAATATGATGGTTACTGACAATGAACTTGACCTACTAATGGTTCACAAGCCAGTAACCATCAATGTGCCATGAAAACAAGCATTGGACCTCTCTGAATGCTTACCATGCCGTTATACAGACTAGAATTATTTTTCAGCACAAGGCAGTAATATAATCTTAATACTCAACCTCCAAAATCTCACCAAATTGGAATCTGAAAGAGCAAGAAATTAAATGTTGGTCAAAAAGATATTTCTACTTTCAATTTGCAGTGTAAACTTGTCCTTAATCTTTTGTTGCTACTTTCAAAGGAAAGAGTTCAAAATAGACCTTGACCATATTAGGTAAAGAACTTGATCTCCAAATCACATTTTTAAACAACAGTCCTGCATTGCTTACATCAAAGGCACTCTATTCAGATTTGGAGCAGAGCATTTGGAATAACATATTTTTTAACCAAAATTAAAGAATTTAATCACACACAAAAACAGTGATAAAGAAGAACATCAGCAATCTGTGGAAAGGGTTGATTTCTTTCTGTTCCTCTTCCCTGTGTATCATCCATCATCGCTAACAGAATCACAGAACCTTAAAGCTAAAAAGAACTCATGAATTAACCTTCAACTTCATACATAAATAGAAGGACCTTTGGTGGGGGTCACCCACTTTACACTTCCAACCAAAGCAATGAAACTCAAGATTCTCTTCAAAACTCTCCAGTACTTTTTTTCTCTACACTTTTAGTAAGTTTATTCTCAGAGCTGCAAAAATTGTATAACTGGACTCCTCACATGTGTCTATCAATGGGAAGATGAGATTCTTCATTAAATAACGGAACTTCATTAAAGATGAGTCTCTTCATGTTTTTATCCCAATACTGATTACTGTTGCCTTTTCTTGTCTTTGTTAATACACGAAACTACCCAACATACGTCAGGGGCTGTTTGGTCTGCTCTTTATTTTTATTTTTATTTTATTTTTATTTATTTTCTTGGCTGCACAGCACAGCTTGTGGGATTTTCCCCAACCAGGGATTGAACCTGGGTCACCACAGTGAAAGCCCAGAATCCTAACCACTAGGCCACCAGGGAAATCCCTTGTCTACTTTTTAAATTAGATTTGACTGTTTATCAGCAGTCAACTTTGGGTAACTGGGTAACTTTTCCAGATGGGTAAACTTATTATGTGTTGGTTCCTATTAGTTTTATTCTCTTTATTCCCATGTTCTTAGGAGGTATCCCACTGAATAGTTCTATATATTATCTACATTACGGACTTCGATTCTCCACAAATCTGTCACTTATTTGTGTAGGGAGGTTAAAAAAAAAAAAGGGAGGCTCCATCCACAGAGTTGGATTCTGAGGCATTTTCAGAGACGAGGGACTCTTCTGTGCCGTTAGAGGCCTTTTCTATTCCTTACTTTGACATCGCCTTTAGAGTATGCATACTTGGTTGTTTCTGCGAATGGTGCTCTCTGGTGTTGTGCAGTGCACAACGTACACGGCAAGCCCTGGCGATCTAGCCTCCTTCCTGCCTGTTCTCTGCACTCTTTCCTCCTCCGTGGGCTAAACTTCATTATAAGAAGCTCTGAGCTTCAGTCTAGAAATATACAACAGAGAATTGAAGACAACCATTTTGGTCAGCGTGATTTTCAGTAGGCATTTTACAAGATGGCCAAAGTAGCAGAGAACTTTTAAATGTTCAGTTCCTTCTTTCATCTTTATTGCTGCTGATATTTTGACGTCCATATTTTTCTGTAACAAATTCTCTGGAATGAAAAAAAAGTAATGAAAAGGGGTAGATACTTGAATCTATTATCTTTTCTGCCAGCTCAAATGGCAATTGAAAAAAATGAAACTATTGATTCAGATGAAGTTTCTGGATTTTCCTGAGCTCTCTGATATCTCCATAGCAAGAGTAATTGAAAGCTCACCATACAAAGCTGTCCTCATTATATTTCTATGAAAGCCTACCTAAAGACGAATGCATACACCATGAGACTTAAACGAGCAATCATTTTTCTTAACATGAAAAGTTTAAATGACTTCCAGTTTCACTGTACTGTAATTATTTGGATCCCATAAGTCGAGACGCTTCACGCTTACATGAAATTAAACCCTCCAAAAGCTTAGCATCTACTCTAAAGCATTTGTGAATTATTGCTTATGTGCTCATGTATGCACATATGCATTTAACAGCAGAGACCAGGTAGGGGTTTAAGAGGAAAGGAAGGCCAGGATACGGCAAATAGGAAGAGCATGCAGTCCCACTGCATCCCTCTCCCCCTACAGAGCCTTTTTCTAATTTATACAGAAGCATGGAGTTTGAACCAATGTTACCAGGCAGTACTTTACAAAAAAAGGGACCTAGCATTTGTTTTGTATGCTGTGTACCAGGTGCTTTATATGAGCGCCAATAAATTTCACAATATAGTTGGGAGATGGGAGGAAACAGCTTAGCAAGGTCACATAATTGCCCATGGACCTACAGCTAGTAAATAGTGGGACCTAAATTGGGACCTAGATCTCCCTAACTCTCAGGCTCATTCTCCTTTTAAATATTTGTTACTTCATTATGAAAATAGAAATAATACGTCAAATTTCCACATACCCATTACCCATTTAATAAATGTGATTATTTTGCCATATTTATCTCCAATCCTTTTTTTTTTCCCTCCAATCCTTTTAACTTAAGAATAACATGTTATATACAAAATTGAAGTCAATCATCTTATTCCCACTTCCTCCTTCTGTAAAATCAATCACTAGGCTGAAATTGAGGTGCATCCTTCCCTTGTTTTCATATTTTTTATAGATATTTAATTTTTGTGAATGTATTCATCATAAAATATATGCTGCTTGTTTTACCTTCTTTCATTAATGGTATCATGATGTATGTACACTTTCTGTAGCTTTTTTAAAAAATATTTATTTATTTATTTACTTATTTATTTTGGCTGTGCCATGTCTTAGTTGCGGCACGGAAGATCTTCATTACAGCATGCAGACTCTTAGTTGCGGCATGTGGGATCTAGTTCCCCGACCAGGGATAGAACCCGGGCCCTGTTCATTGGGAGCGCAGAGTCTTACCCATTGGACCACCAGGGAAGTCCCTGTAGCTTGGTTTTTATACTCACAATTACATTTATAAGCTTTATTCATGGTGATAGATCTACAACACATAGCTCTGGCTTACTTTTTTCAACTATTTACTATTTTATTGTTTGGTTATTCTACCCTTTATCCATTTCTAAAAGGCTATTTAGAATTTTTTTAATGTTATTATAAATAATGCTGCAGTGATTATTCTTTCTACATTTCCCTTTGTGCACATGTGTGAATGTTTCTCTAGAAAATGTTTCTAGAAATGGAATTTCTGGGTCTTAGGGGATGTGCATTTTCAGATTTTTGATATTGCAAATTGTTTCCCATATTGGATGGACTCCCACCCCACCAGCAATGAAGATAGTTCTCGTGGCCTCCAAGCCTCATCAGCACTTGGCCTGCTCATGACCTTGACCTTGTGCCAGGCCAAAGACTCTAATTCCTTGAATTCTATCCCCAAGTCAAGATATGCAGGAATTTTACTTCATAATGACATAATGTAATTTTAACTACACTGTATGAGAGGTATGTTGAAGAATTTGTATGTCCAGCCTTTCAAATACACCAATTCTCCATTATTTAACTTCTTTAAAATAAAAATAACAAAACTTGGGCTTCTCTGGTGGCACAGTGGTTAAGAATCCGCCTGCCAATTCAGGGGACACGGGTTCGAGGGTGGTAAGATTGCCACATGCCGCGGAGCAACTAAGCCCGTGTGCCACTACTGAGCCTGAGCTCTAGAGCCTGCGAGCCACAACTACTGAGCTCGTGTGCCACAACTACTGAAGCTCACACGCTTAGAGCCCGTGCTCCACAACAAGAGAAGCCACCAGAATGAGAAGCCTGCGCACCGCCACAAAGAGTAGCCCCCACTCGCCGCAACTAGAGAAAGCCTGTGCGCAGCGACGAAGACCCAACGCAGCCAAAAATAAAATAAATAAAATACATAGCACAGGGAGATCAGCTCGGTGGTTTGTGACCACCTAGAGGGGTGGGATAGGGAGGGTGGGGGGGAGGGAGACGCAAGAGGGAAGAGATATGGGAACATATGTATATGTATAACTGATTCACTTTGTTATAAAGCAGAAATTAACACACCATTGTAGAGCAATTATACTCCAATAAAGATGTTAAAAAATAAATAAAAATAAAAAATAAAATAAATAAAATAAATAAATTTATTTTAAAAAATAACAAAACCATAACTTGACAGGTATTCAGTTACCAGATACATCTCCGTAGAATTTTTATCATACGTTTTAATCTGGGGGTATTGTAAACTGTGATTAACTCTTTGTTATCTAACTGTTATCTAATCAACGTCTTTTTTCAAACTGGGATTGAAAAAAAATTTTTCCCCTAGTCTTTATCAGTGTTGGTCTGCAAAAGCAATTTTAACATGTTTTCTCTGGAGAAAAATGAGGTTCTCCAATATTTGTTAATTAAAATACTCAAACTGACCGACGAGAAAGCACCCTAAACCGGAGGGTGGATTCCTAACTGACACTTTATTCTAATACATTATTACTGGAAAGAGAACTTTTACTAGAGGTCCTTCTTGACATTATCCATCCAGTATGATCTAGGGCCAGGATCCTGTCTGCGGTGCCCTTTCAAGCTAGCTCATGTAAATTTCTCATCTCTGCCTTTACAATTGTCCCTTATTTCACTGCACATTAAAAGCCTTTAATCAAGGGGTCAGAATCCATGAAGGCTAGATTTCAGGAGAGGTTTCACCAATACCACCCCCTGGACTCTCTGATACCTAAACCAACATACCCATAGATTATTACAAGAGCTCAACTAACCTTTCCTGACACTCCAGCCCCATGACCCTTGACGTAGTGATATCTATGGCACTACCTACCACAGTTTGAGAGGTCAGAGTGGCAAAATAACCAGTAAGATCACAAAGTGCCAAATACCCCGATATTCCAGCTTTTAAAATTCTACATGGCTTATACCTAGAGTAAGATAGAAAAGAATCTTGCAAAAAAACATGACAGGCTACTCTTTACGTAGATAAAATTATAACAAAGAGTGTAAATGAAGAAGACAGCTCTTATTTTCACCTGCTTCTGCTTGATAGAGACTTACAAAGCCTCTCCTTTGGTTGGCAATGGTAGACATTACTCATGAGCCCCGCGTTCTCCCATTGTGGTCCATGAACCCCGCGGGGGTGTGGCCAGAGAACTTTTAGGGGTCCTCAAACTATTTTTATAATACTATTAAAGCATTGCCTCTGCATCATGTCAGCTTCTGCATGAATAGTAGGTAAAACTACTAGTGACCCAGCATGGATCAAGGCTGTGGCTCCAGGCTGCCCTGGTGGTCATTGCATCCTTTACCACCACACTTGCAGGGGGAAATGCCAATTTCATTTAAGCATGTCCTTGATAAAGCAGCAAAAATTATTCATTTTATTAAATCGATACCTTTGAACACAGGATTTTAAAATATCCTATGTGAAGAAATGGGCAGTACATACAAAGCATTTCTGGGCATTCCAAAGTACCATGAATGTCTCCAGGAAAAGGACTTGAGTGATAGTTTGAACGCAGCTGAACTAGTCACTTTTTTCATAGAACACCATTTTTACTTAAGAAATTACTCTCAGACTAACTAGTTTTTCCTATTGATGTATTCGGTAGACATTTCTTTTTTTTTTTTTTTGAATGAATGAAGTGATCCTGTCCCTTGGAGGGAAACAGCTGAGAGTTTTTGTTGTCAGTGATAAAATCTGAGCTTTCAAGTGAAAATTAGAATTTAAAAAAATCTATATTTGCCAGTGTCAGCCTAACAACCTCCTAATACTTAAGGATCTTTTACGTGAGTTTGGTGGTGACACTAATGAATGTTCTGATATCATACACTGAGGTGTGTCAACATTTGGAAGATCTGTGTAATGCAGTAAAGCCATATTTTACAAATAACCAATGTATGTTGCAGAACCATTTTTAAATCAGTTTTAATGCCACACAACAGGAAATATTTATTGGTATGGTTTCAGATTCCATACTGCAACTACCCTTTAAGAAACTACCACTTGTCAAGTTTTGGCGTTGTCTCAAAAAATATCCACAATTATCTGAAAAGGCTATCAAAATTCTCTTCTCTTTTCCAATTACATATCCAAGTGAGGCTGGATTTTCTTCATATTTTAACTTAAAGTACATACGACAGATTGAATGCAGAAGCATACCTGAGAATGCTATTGTCTCCTATTCTGCCAGAGATTAAAGAGATTTGCAAAAATCTAAAAACCTCATTTCTGTGTCCTTACCCCAATATCCAGGGAGTGGGCAGAGGAAACATCTGCTCCTTTCAGGTTCCAAAGAAGGCCTGCCTTCCACCTTTTCTGGATTATACCCAAAATAATACCAGGCTATTAAAAATGACAACTATCCAAATCTTAACTTGGGAAAGACAGCAGAAGCAATGAAGCAATTAGAGAGTGTGATTTCTACATTTATCAGTCCTGTATGAAATAAAGTGTGAAAAAGGATCAATAACCATCTTCTGTACTTTCCCTTGGTGTCATTAGATGTTATATACATAACATATTCTTGTGGCTTTTCCTTCTTCCAGAGGGAATTTTGTTGAGTGGATTGACATTCCTAGTTTCTTTTATCCCTTTAATTTATAAAATGTCCTCCTTGCTAATACAATACAATTAAGTCACTTGTTATAACAGTTAAAATGTTTCAAATGAGGACCATCCATGAGAATAATAAGTAACTTAAGAAAAGCTGGGAAAAGACATTCTTTCTGCCAGGTTATCACAGCCAAAGCCAAACTCAATTCTATCTTGACTTCTTGGATAAAGATTTTTTCCTGAGTTACATGGATCATTGCTTCAAATCTTTTTCTTTGCTTCAGTTGATGTGATGGTTAATTTTTTGTGTCAGCTTGGCTAGGTTATGGTGCCCAGTTGTTTGGTTAAACACCAGTCTAGATATTTATTTCTGTGAAGGTATATTTTAAAGATGTGATTAACATTTAAATCAGTAGACTTTGAGTAAAGCAGATTAGCTTCTCTAATGTGGGTGGGTCTCATCCAATCAGTTGAAGACCTTAAGAGAAAAAGACTGAGGTCACCAGAGGAAAAAAAGTTTGTGCCTCCAGATTTAAGCGGCAACATCAACCCTTCCCTCTGTCTCCAGCCTGCTGGCCTGCCCTGCAGATTTCAGACTCACCCGCCTCCGCAACTGAGGGAGCTAATTCCTTACACTCTATTGGTTCTGCTTCTCTAGAGAACCCTGACTCACACAACTGGGAAGTCACGACGTCATAGTTTTCCCATCATGGCAAGCTCATCATAAAGAGTGAGAGCTTACTAGGATCAATTGGAAAAAAGTGATTTGCCAAGAGATCTGTCTAGCACTGCATTCACCAATACGGTCGCCACTAGCCACGTGTGGCTGTTGAGCCCTTAAAATGTGGCTATGCCGCACGCAGAAAGGATAATATTTTGAATATACTGGGTTAAATAAAATAGACCATTAATACTACTTGCATGTGTTTCTTTTTTGCTTTTTTATAAAGTGGCTACTAGAAATTTTTAAATTACATATGTGTCTCTTTTTAATTTATTTTTTAATTGAAGTATAGTTGATTTATAATATTATACTAGTTTCAGGTGTACAACATTGTAATTCACTATTTTTATAGATTATATTCCATTTAAATTTATTAAAAAATAATGACTATATTTCCCTATGTGGTACAATATATCCTTGTTGCTTATTTATTATATATATAGTAGTTTGTATCTCTTAATCCCATACCCTTATTCTGCCCCTCCCCCCTTCTCTCTCCCCACTGGTAACCACTAGTTTGTTCTCTTTCTATGTAAATCTGTTCCCATTTTGTTATATTCATTTGTTTATTTTTTAGATTTCACATATATGATAACATAAGAGTATTTGTCTTTCTCTGTCTGACTTATTCCACTACCCTCTAGGTCCATCACAGTGTTGCAAATGGCAGAATTTTATTCTTTTTTATGACCGAGTAATATTCTGTTTTATATGTACCACATCTTCTTTATCCATTCATCTGTTCATGGACACTAAGGTTGCTTCCATATCTTGGTTATTGTAAATAATGCTGCTATGAACATCGGGGTCCAAGTATCTTTTCAATTTAGTGGTTTTGTTTTCTTCAGATATATACCCTGGAGTGGGATTATTGGTCATATGGTAACTCTATTTTTAGTTTTTTTGAGGAACCTCCATACTGTTTTTTACAGTGGCTACACCAATTTACATTCCCACCAGTGGTGCACTAGGGTTGTCTTTTCTCCACATCCTCATCAACATTTGTTATTTGTAGACTTTTTGAACATAGCCATTCTGACAGGTGTGAGGTGATATCTCATTGTGGTTTTAATTTGTATTTCTCTAATGATTAATGATAATGAATATCTTTTTATGTGCCTGTTGGCCATCTGTATATCTTTGGGAAAATGTCTATTCAGATATTCTGCCCATTTTTAAATTGGCTTTTGTTTTTTGGGTTTTTTTTTTGATAGTGCGTTGTATGAGCTGTTTATATATTTTTGGATATTAACCCCTTACCTGCCATATCATTTGCACATATTTTCTCCCATTCAGTAGGTTGTCTTTTCATTTTGTCGATGGTTTCCTTTGCTGTGCAAAAGTTTTAAGTTTAATTAGATCCCATTTTTTTAATTTTGCTTTTGTTTCTTTTGTCTTAGGAGACAGATCCCAAAAAATATTGCTACAATTTATGTCAAAGAGTGTTCTGCCTATGTTCTCTCCTAGGAGTTTTATGATTTTTATTGGACAGCTTTGGTCTAGCATAACTCTCAAGCTACCCAATTTCAGGGCTCCACCAAGCTTCCTCAGCTTCCTCCCAAGGATGCTCCTACCTGCAAGTGGTTGCAACCTAATTATCTTGGGTAAAGACAGTGATTCCTTTACTATCAACTGAGGTCTTTAAGATGTGATCAGTCTAAGAGCCAGGGTGGTATAGCTGATTGAGAAAATACCAGATGAAATTGCCAAGGAACACAGAAGACTGGGGCCAGGTATCTGAGGCACAGCAAATGTGAACTAGTGGCTGTCCTAACAGACAATGTCAGAATGTTGTCACTCAATCTATCATCATAAGCTGAAACACCAGTCTCGACCATTTGCAGAAGAGCCACTTTATTTGTTTACTTTATTGTCATCTTTTTATCTGTAATGTGAATATTTATTCCCCCTCCTTAAAATTCTTAAATGGATTTGAACTGGCTTATTATACCTTATAAGTATAGCTTTATTGGCTTCATGGGTTGAATGAAACTATTTGGAATCATGGAGGTAAAACTGCAATGGATGAACTTGAGAATTCTCAAAACAGTTCTCCATGTGGTTGTTTCAGCTACATTCTCATGAGACCTCCAAATGTAGCAACTACTTTGGAGAGAATTTAAGAACAAGGAACTGGTTAGTGAACTCAAAGCTAATATAGATATAAGGCATGTCCATTGCCTTCTTATGTGGGCTGGAGTGGATGATGTGTTCTTTCCGACTCTAAAATGCTGTGGTCCTGTTTCACAATAGGGTACAATTCATAAAACATTCCAGAAATTTCCAACATATGCTAGATTATTTTTCTTATAATGCATGTATTTTGTCACTCATGGTTTCATTTTACTAATCTTTGGAAAAGTAGAAACATTTTCACAGGTCAGGCAGAGTGACAGAAGAAAGAGATTAGAGAACACTGGAGATCTGGGTTCTAGTTCGAGCTCTAGAAAATGTACTTAGCTTCTCCGTAATTTATACTTCTTACTCTGTTAAATGAGAAGGTCAGTTATATGTTCTCCGAGGTCCCTCTCCCCTGCCCCTAATATCTGAATTCAAGAGACCGTCTTTGGAGGTCTGCATCGTGCGGCCTCTGCAGTAATTGAAAACATTAGCCAAATTGACTTTGAAGTCCAGTGATACTTTAGGCCTTTTCTACTCAGGAAAATTAAATGTATACCATAAAATGTCCTTTTTTTTACATTCTTAGGTGTGGCAGAGGGTGTCTTAAGGCCTTATAATCAATAAGGGCAATCCCACAGGGTTCAATTGTACAGACAAAACATGTTGATTTGAAATAACCACATTTTTCATATCAGGCCAATTAAGCTGTGGTTGCATGGGTGGCATCTGGATCTTCCAGAAGGATCCAGGGTAAACACAGCGAGGTGCCAGACCCTGGGTCCTGCTAAGATGAAATGCCTTAGAGGCTGGACCCCAAAATGAGATTAACAGAAGTAGTTGACAAGCCCATTTGGAGGGAGATTCTCCATCATGAATTTTAAGCCATGGGGAATTAAAAGGTCAAAACTGGGCAAGTGGCAACGATGAGGCCTTCAGCCTGAAAACTGGTCATCATGTCAAAAGCCCAGTTTACAATCAAGCCCTGAGGTTATCAGGGAGAGAGTAATACAGAAAGAACTGTGCAACAATGTTAGAGGCAAGAGTGGGGTAGATCTCTTGGCTTCAAAACCCTGGGATACATAAACACTCCTCACTCGTCCATTTATGAATATGGAAATAGAGAATAACCTTGCTTAACATTGTTTCTCAAGTGTTCTGAAATTTAACGATTCTAGAAAGAGCTGAAATTTGTAACTAGAAGGTGCAAACAAGGGCAGAATGTCACTACTGAGGTTTATCATCTTTATGTGAATATATAATATTTTGACTGGAATTGCCAGAAACCTCTGGGACATCTATATCTTAATCTACTCATTTATCTTAACCCACTTCTTTTTTGTACAGTAAGGATCCATGATAAGCAGCTCTTTGGGGAAACTTGAAAATCCTGTATTGACTAGAACTTAGATTCCACAGAATGAATTTAGGCTGTAGCATCAATATTACCTATAAATGTCTAGAATTTGTAGTTTTATGTCAAAGACTTTCTATTATTTTAACATTGCCTTGAATTTGTTTTTTTACCTTAACTAATGCAGGTGAAGAAACTGGAGGATTTTTCTATTTGATGAACTAAGAAGCTCTGTAGGTAAAAAAAAAAACATAGCACCAAAGTGAGTGTTTCATGGTATTATTTCACTGTGTTAGAAAAGCATTTGCCTTTACCTAACACCCGGAGGAAAACTAGAGACACGTGGACCAAGCAACTCTGCTGTAAAATGAATGCCAAATTGGCAAAAAAAAAAAAAATTAAACATAAAAGTTAATGTTAATGGCTTCATGTCAAGGTAAGACTATTTTTTCTAATAAGATGCTGCCTCAGCACAATATTTTAAAGTAGTCTCATTAACATCACATAATAATAACTATCAGCTTAGAAGATAGACTGGAGACCACATGAATAAAAATGCAAAGACAGTGTGATGCTGGAGGGATCACACATGCAAAAGGAATTGAATTAAAATTTATAAAATCATGACAAATTGGAGCAAAGGATGAGATCAATAAAAGTTTAATCATGATAGATAGAGAAGAGCTATCAGAAGATAATAATGACTCAAGGTCCAAATTAAGCAGAGGGAAAGGATTAGGGAGGAGTACAGCAAAGAAAAATATGATCTTATGTGGGGTGATTATTTTAAAAGACTATCAAAATAAATCGGGTACTCAGGGCCTGTATGAGCTCTTTGTTTACTTGAGGCCTATTACTTTACACACTCATCCTCTAGATTCAGATTTGGACTCTGTCCATACCTCCCCAGTGGGAGAAGGCAAGGTAGTGTGGTGGGGGGCTGGGAGAGTGAGAGAGGATGATAATAGGAAGGAAAAGCAAGAACTAGGCACCTGCAAATTTACAGGTAGGGAGCACACCTGAGAGATGATGCTGGTATCAGAAGAGATGGGTCTAATACAGCCTCTCTCCTGCAACTTTAGGAAAGTCGCCACACTGGCTTTACATGGCACGGGTCAGCAGTTTGTAAAGGAAATCTCGTGCCAAATTATCTGTTTGACATTCTGAATGAAGACTTTCCAATGAAATTGGATCGTCCAGCTTGGGTTCATTAATAATCAGCCAGTTGGTGAGAAGTTTCAAGCTCACTCTCTTCATTCTAATACTCTGTTTCTTTAACTCAGTGATTCCCAAACCTGCTTACATCTGATTCAGTGGGGGATATATTTTCAAATACTGATTCCCGAACCACCAATTCAAACCTACTGAATCTGAATGTTTGGAGATTGGGTTCATGTTTTTTTTGTTTTTTTTTTTAAATCTGCTGAATCAGATCATTCAGATGTGGCCAGGTTTGGGAATTCATAGCTTTCGTTTAGAGTTCTTAGAAATGTAATTTGTGAGGCTGCTAACATGTTTAATCAGATTTATATTTATCTCTTTTATAAATTTAGTGAAATTTTAAAAAATCTCCCTTTTGCTATATTAGTAATCTATGAGAGTGGTTAAATAAATGATTTGAATGAATAGCAATAGCAATACAGGCACTATCTTTTTTTTTTAAATTTATTTATTTAATTTATTTATTTTTGGCTATGTTGGGTCTTTGTTGCTGCGCATGGGCTTTCTCTAGTTGCAGAGAGCACGGGCTACTCTTTGTTGCAGTGCATGGGCTTCTCAATGCGGTGGCTTCCCTTGTTGTGGAGCACGGGATCTAGGCACAAGGGCTTCAGTAGTTGTGGCACGCGGGCTCAGTAGTTGTGGCTCACGGGCTTAGTTGCTCCGTGGCATGTGGGATCTTCCCGGACCAGGGCTCGAACCCGTGTCCCCTGCATTGGCAGGCGGATTCTTAACCACTGCACCACCAGGGAAGCCCCCAGGCACTATCTTTTAATTTGCTGATTGAAGAGCAACAGCAGTGATGCTAAACAGTTGAAATATGGAGCCGAATTTATCACTTTCGTCACCTTTAATGACTGTTGACTTCAATCATTTCACTCAACATGAAATGAACCTCAGAATTTACTGCTTGTTTCTTGAGTACTGAGATGCTGAATCTCAAGGGTCTTAGGGAAGTGTAATAAATATAAAGTATTTTCTCTAGGCTGATTTCTTACAGCTAGTTTCACTTAAAGGCTCTCATGAAACTGCAACCAAATATTGGCTTTAAGGCACTAAGAACTGATGGAAAGAAAACCTGTGACAATGACACATAAAAGTTAAGGCAAATCACTTTGACTTACAAGGAACTCTATTCCCCCTTCCACAAAATGAGGGTAACAGCCGTTGGTAACTCTACTTCATAAGCTGAATTAATGGTGTAAGAGCTATAAATTCACCTGAGCTCTGCTGAGCCAAGAGCTCTCAGGAAAAAGACGTTAGATTAAATACGCAGTATATTTTAAGGAAGAGAGAATGTGAGAGTATCTAAACATATTTATGAAGTACCTACCATGTGTCATGCACTCTATAAAGCCTCATAATATTTAATTTGTCAAAATACTTTGTTAATGGAAAACCCTGTAGTTAGGCATTTAGGGTCTTTTAAAATAAGAAGCAAATTCTGCAAGGGAACATACGTTAATTTATATAAGTTTCTGTAAAGAAATGTCTATAGGTATCATACTAGTTTGGCCGGAGCCAAATGTATTGGACATCACTTAATCTTGAGGTCCTGGGACATGCAAAGTACTCCTCTGAGATCAAAACTCTTCAGCACACCTTATTTCTTTGAATGAATTGTACTATCTTGCTGGGAAGAGGGGCCAAGCTAAATTAAAGGATCTTATTAGTATTAAGAAAATATGTTCAGAAAGAAGTAGGAGTATTGGGCAAGTCCACTCACAGAAATAAAAAAGGAGCTTCCCTTGATCATTCTGGGCTAGAGTGAGGGAGAAGAAACAGATAGTAACTAATAAGCACAATGTATAAATTGCATTGTGTTAAAATGAGGAGTGCTATGGAAAAAAAATAAAGCAGAGTGAGGGATATCAGGCATGTGGGTGTGGAAGGGGTTAATCACAAACTTAAATCTAGTGATTAATTTGGGCTTCACTGAGAATGTGACATTTGAGCAAAGACTTGAAGGAGTTGAGAAAGTTATCCATGTGAATATCTTGGACAAGAGGAAACAGCCAGTAGAAAGCCCTCAGGTGGGAACATATCTAGAATGAACAAAGGAATACCAAGGAGGCCAGTATGGCTAGAAGAGTGTAAATGAAGGGGAAGGTAATAGGAAATGATATCAGAGCAGTAACAAGGGTTTGAGTGGGTAAGACCTTGCAGGCCATTAAAAAGAGCGTGGCTTTTATTCTGCATGAGAGGGAGCTATTAGAGGGAGTTGAGCAGAAGAGGAACATCTGACTTACATTTTGAAAGAATCCCTTTAGTCTCTGTAATGAGAACAGACTGTAGCAGAAAAAGGGGGGTGAGGGGATGCAGACCCACCAGGAGGCTATTGGAAGCAAGAAATAATGGTGGCTTGCACCAGGATGGTAGTGGAGTGCAGACAGTGAGAAGTGGTTGGAATCTGGGTACATTTTGAAGGTAGACCCAACAAGGCTTCTTGACTGATTGGATGTGGGTTGTAAGAGAAAGAGAAAAAGAAAGTGATGGCCCCAATGTTTGTCTGAATTGACTGGAAGGAAGGCATTGCCCTCAGCAGGGATAGAGGAAGGCTACAGGTAGAGCAGATCTGGGGATGGGAAAGAGCTGGAGTACAGTTTGAGTCATGTTGAATTTGAACTGTCCATTGGCCATCAAAGTGGAAATGTAGATAGTTAACGATTTCTGGAGTTTTAGAGAAAGATCTGGGCTGGAGATATAATTTGGGTGTTCCTTGGCCCATAGATTATAATTTCCAGATAAAATATAGGCACCTAGTGAAATCTGAAATTCAGATAAACAACAAATAATTTTTTAGTATAAGTATGTCCCAAATATTGCTTGGGACATGTAATTAATTCCTTAATATAACTATTACGATCATGTAAATAATTAATGCCAATAATGTTAACAAAATTATAATTAATATTGCATGCCCCTTGTAATATATGGAACACATTTATATTTAAAAATGATTTGTTGTTTGTCTGAAATTCAAATTTCACTGTCCATCCTGTATTTATATTTGTTAAACTGGGCAACTCAAACTTAGTGACATTTAAAGCAATGAGCAGATGTGATTACCAGAAAGTGAGTGAGATGGAGGATAGAAAAGGATTAGGTGCTCAACCCTTGATTACTCCAACATAAAGGTCAGGAAGGAAAAGAGAAACTAACAAAAAACCTGATATGGAGCAGCCAGGAAGTAGGAGGAAACCCCAGAAAGTATGATGCCCTAGAGAAGAATGTAGAAAGTACATGTATATCAGAAAGGAGGGAGTGGTCAGCACTGTCAAAGGCTCTGATTGATGGTCATTAGATGTAGCAACATAGAGATCATTACAGACCTGACAAGAGCAGTTTCAGTGCACGTGGGCAGAAACTCTAGTTAGTGCGGTTTGAAGAAAGAATGGGAAGAGAAGACTTGGAGACATGGGCAGCTCTTTTGAAAATTTTTTTCTGAAAAGAAAAGAGGAATGGGGTGATAACTAGTGGGAGAAGTGAGAACAAGAGAAAACATAAAAGAATAAAAAAGATGAGGCCAATAACAGGCTGATGAAGCTCTATACTGTTCTCCAGACCAGTGGTTCTCAAACTTTTGTGTGTCAGAGAGCTTGTGAGAACACACATGGCTGGGTCCCACCCTCAGAGTTTCTAGTTTAGTAGGTCTGGTATGAGCCCAAGAATTTGTATTTCAAACAGATTCCCAGGAGATAACTGATGCTGTTGGTCCAGGGAGCACATTTTGTGAACCATCTAGCTGTGCCCTGCACATAATGTGAACAATATTACTAGACACTATTTAGAACATTTACCTAATTAAACAGAAAAGAAAATGCAACAATTGGTGCATATTATATGAGAAAAGATAAAATTATAAATAAATTATATTTATTTGCATGTGATAGGATTGTGAACAAAGAAAGCCCAAGATTCTAATAAAACTGCTACAATGAAAAAAAACTGGATAGACCATCTCAAATCAAGATAAACACATAAAAATCATTGACCTTTCTCAATACTAGCAGTAACTAGTCATGGATAGAAACTGATTTTTTAAAATCTCAGTTATTGTAACATATAAAAACATTTTCTATTATTTAAGGATACAGGGATAGGGAGCAAAAGTTTACATGCATAGCACACAGACTTTTGGATAGTAATTACATCTCTGGGAAGCATGAAGATGAAAGGATGTCTCCACATTCTTTATTTTTTTAAATGTTAAATAAGGAAATCTTAGATATATCAAAATGTTAAAATCTAATAAGTATGAGAGGAGGGCACTTGTCACCTTGAATATTATTTTCTATACTTTTCTACATATTTTAAATATTTAATAATGCAATTTGAAATTTAAAATATCTTCTTAAAAATGATGATGTGGGGACTTCCCTGGCAGTCCAGTGGTTAAGACTCCCCACTTCCACTGCAGGGGGCGTGGGTTCGATCCCCGGTCGGGGAACTAAGATCCCACATGCCGCGGCACAGTGCAGCCAAAAAAAAAAAAAAAAAAATGATGATAAACAACAACAATAATGGCTGAGGATTTTTTTTTAATAATAAAGAGCATTACCTATATGAAAAAACTATAAAATAGTTTTTAAAGACAGAAAACAACTTCTAAACAAGTGGAGAATCAAGTCATTGCTCCAGACAGGATAGCGTTCATGTTAATTCTTATAAAAATCAATATATAACTATATGCAATTTCTATTAGAATCACATTGACTTATTTTATGAAGCTGGATTAAATAAATTTAAAGTTCATATGAGGGACTTCCCTGGTGGAGCAATGGTTAAGAATCTGCCTGCCAATGCAGGGGACACAGGTTCGATGCCTGGTCTGGGAAGATCCCACATGCTGCGGAGCAACTAAGCCCGTGCGCCACAACTACTGAGGCTGCTCTCTAGAACCCACGAGCCACAACTACTGAGCCCACGCACTGCAACTACTGAAGCCCACGCGCCTTAGAGCCCATGCTCCGCAAGACGAGAAGCCACCGCGCAATGAGAAGCCCGCGCACCGCAACGAAGAGTAGGCCCCGCTCGCCGCAACTAGAGAAAGCCCACACACAGCAACAAAGACCCAACACAGCCAAAAAAATAAATTAATTAATTAAAAAAAAAATTTTTTTTTAAATCATAGATCTTTAAGAAAAAGTTCATATAAAAAAAAAATGAATATCCAAGAATAAGCAAGAAAATTATGAAAATAAGGCTTGTTACAGAGAGAAATTCCTTACCAAATCTTAACACATATTATAAAGTCATTGTAATCCAAACAACATTAAAAGGGGACTAGACTAGAAAAAATTATCAGTGGATTAGAAATTGATCCCCAAATAAATGCAACTGTATATGAGAACTTATAGAAAGGTTGATATTTCAATTCAGAGGTAAAAGATTGATTTATTTTTGAATTGATACTACAAGCTGGCCATCCGTCTGGAAGAAAACAAACTCACACTATAGCTCCCACCATACACAAAAATAGGATTCCCATGGCTTAGTGATTTAAACATAAGAAATAAAGAATATGAACATGCAATTCTTGGAAGAGAGATAACTGTAGGTTTTATGAAAATATGCTCAATGTCATTAGTACTCAGAGATCAACAAACTGAATGAATTGTGGTTTTACCAATAACTTGGAATATGATGTAGTTTTAAATAAAATGAGCCAGAGCCTCACTTTCTAAGATAGAAGAATGAGAAACACAGGTTGCTTAAATGTGATTTTGTTGTTGTTGTTGTTCAAACAAAAGACGTACTGCACACAAGTACCCCTGTTTTTGCATTTCTGTATGAGCTTGAGGAACGATGTTGACAAATGTGCACCAAGCTGTTACCACTGTTTATCCATGGGGTGAGGATGGAAGGCACTAGAAGGCGTTAGGAATGATTTCTTTATGCATATTTGGACATATACCACTTTTTTCAGTTAGCATATTTGCTTTTATAAATTTAGATATTTAAGCATATTGGGAGAAGAAAAACAAGAGAAAGAATGATTTGGCCCTCAGAGGTATGGCCATTATCCTAGAGTGGTGATGAGAGAGAAGAGGACAGGGCAAAAGACTGAAAAAAAATATAGCTATTTATTGAAAGCCAGTTAAGCACAGGCAGAGTGCCTGGAGCCTGGGAGGGATGTATGAAATATAAGGCAGAGACCTTACTCTCTGTTTGCATAAAACCTGGCTGGAAGATGAAATTAAAACACTCAAAACCATTTACGCATAATAGTGCCAGCCCCTCCAAAGCTGCCAGGTTATGTTTTCATAGCTGCAGTTTCCTTTTCAATCAGTGGAAATTGGAATTTTTCTTAACAGGTTATGGAGCAGAAAAATGGACTTGTATGTTTCAGGATAAGGAGTTGTGGAAATTAACAAAACTTGAAGAGACCTAAAAGAATAGATTAAAACTTGTTTGTTTGGGGATCTTCTGGAAATTTGAGCAAATGTACTGCATGTGCACTCACTTTATGAGATGGTTCTTTCTTAAAATATAAATGGTTATATTGGCAAAAATGAAATCTTTCCCTCAATTTTAATAACTTAGTCATTCTCGATGTTAAAATGTGGAGAAATATTAATGTTCTGTTCTTAATTTTAGTAAAAGAAAGGTGGTTGTCAGTCCTCAGTCCTCCCTCTGGGAAGCAGGTGCCAAGACAGAATTAGAAATGCAAGACATTTCTTGGGGGAAGTACCATCTTTCTTATGCCTGAGCCCATTAGAAGTCCAGTTGCTATGCAGGAATTTGCCCAACAGAAGAGACTCCTCCCTCAGTTAGGGTTACCATGATGCTACTAAAAAGAGATAGGGAGCAGGTGTGAGCAGGGAAAACCTTCAGACTGTGATGTACTACTGACACTAATGAAAGGAAAGAGAGAAGGAGGAAGGGTTGGATAGTAAGAGCCTCACACTGTGATGCAAGCTCTTAGAAAGTCTCAACCAGCCCAACAAGGAACCACAGAGCCAAGACAGCCCATGAGAGGAGTCCTGCATTGGGTAGAAATGGCCAGGCTGTAGTTCCCCTGCCACACTCAGTCCTTCACGAAAGCCTGATTTTAGTGTGTGTGAATGTTGCACAGGATCCAGAAGGTTCTGCAGCTGGAGACTGCCCACTAACTACACTCCTTACAACACGCTCTCTCCAAGGGAGATTCGAGCACACACATCTGTGACCACTGCAGTTCATCCACGGCATCCGCGTCTTCATGCGAGGTCAAGGGACAGCTCTTCTATGGCTACTGTGGGCTTTGCTTCCTGAGGAGAAACTCAGAGGAAGGAAGTTAGTGGGATGAACCTCAGTCCCATCACTGAAGTTGGTCTTGGGGACGCAACTGGTCCTCATTTTCTCCCTCCTCCATCATCCATTCTAAATTCCCTTCACACTCAGCTAGTACCTCTGCAAGTGAAGGAGATTTACCTGGTGATGTGATTAAGACTACCTTACTGCAGGGTCTGAGCCTGGGTGGTCATACCTTTCAGGGTTGCTGTGCATGTCCTTTTACAGTATAATTGGGCAAGGGTAGTAGATCCTCTGAGTGCCCCCATGCCCGTTGTGTAAACATGTTCTTACCTTATCTTGTTGATCAAAATCAACAACCCGCTGCCAACAAGGTAACTTCTCTTCTCACTTGCTGTTCCCAAGGTGCCCTGGCAGCAGCCTTAACTTGTGTCCAATGGAACTCTGCTGTGCTCCTGGCAAGAATGCACCCCCTTTGGGGACCAGGAGCTCTACCCTGTGGAGCCCACAGTGGTGCAGCCAAGGAAGTAAAATGTCCCTATGAGTCATTAGAAATGATGACAAGATGATAAGAAATGATGGAAGAAACGAAAATACTCCGGCTTCCAACCCTTGGTTCCTGGATGCATGTATTCTTCCTGTTGGGGACACAGCTCCATAAAGAGGTCTCTGATTCAGAACATACTCTGAATCCTGGAGGATGACACCCATTCTTACAAAGTATTGTATCTCCACTGGCACTGAAGTTGAGTAACTAGAAGGTTGTTCCAGTGTTCTTTGAGACTGGCTGCTTTTGGATGGTGTGGTATATGGTACCTCCAGTAGACCCAAAGCCATGGACTCCGCTTAGTGTAAATTTGGTCTCTTGTTGCATGTTATGTTGTGTGGGATTCCATACCTGTGGATCTGGCATTCCATCAGTTCCTAAAGAGTGGGGCAGGCTGAGGCTCTGTAGACAGGAAATGCAAACTCATACCAGAATAGCTGTCTATTACTGTGAGAATGAATCAGGTCCCATCTTGGAAGGATGGCAAGTCAACTTGCCATCAAGTTGACTCAAGAAAATTTCCTTGTTGCAGGCTCATCGTTAGTATCTGTTGCTGGAAGGTTGGACGTTCGGAGGCAGCAATAGCTAGATCATGGCAGTTCATGCTATTGGACGCATATGTAACTGCCATCTCTGCATCCATGGCTGCTCCATTCAGGGACCAGCCATGTCAATTCCGGCCACATCAACTGACCAAGTCAGTTGCTTATTCAGAGCCCCTTCCATGATAAATACTTTCTGGTAGCGTCATCATTCTCTCCATATTTCTAAGAGCCACACAAGCCACAAATTTGCCTTGGTTCTTGACAAGGTGTTAAATCCAATGTCCCAAGATAGTGTTCCCAAGACACTGAACTCTTGCTTATCCAGTCTTCTATTCTGGCCTCTTTGATCAAACACCCTCAACATCAAATCCAATGAGTATTCCCCTTGGCTCCTGCCCGTCTATGCTGCGTATTTCTTCCAGCCCCTTTGGGATGTAATCTCTTTCTCCCTCATCAGGCCCAGCATGTCCTCAGCAGGGTTATGCTGACACTGAACCCTATTTATCCACCTGGCACCAGGAGAAGAGATGGTGTCCTGCGGGGTCACTTGTATTGAGGGAAAGAGGCCTCTGCAGTGTCTTCCTGCCTGGTGAGGTGCTAGTTCTTAGTACGGAGGATGGGACACATCTGCAGCTCTGAGGGTTCAGGGAGTTTGCAGAACCAAAATCTTAGGGGGCATTCACCAAATGTTTCCATTTCACGTTTCAGGGTCCCTGGTTTTCTCACCCAGGGCCCTGACCTTAGCATAACAGAACTGCATTGCCTGATCCTTCAGTTACCTTTGTGACCCTATTAAGTGCTGACTCTACTCCTCAGCTGTGTCCACTGTCCACTGCCAAAGACAAGGGCATCTTTGTAAACTATCCAAAGCTTTCATTCTTAGCTTCTTTGTAAAATTCAGGTTTATTAAGGTAAATTTACATATAGTAAAATGTAGATGAATGGTTTGATCAGTCTTGACAAATGTATAGAATCATGTAACAACCACCACAGGTGAGATATAGACCATTATTATCCTCCAAAAGTTCCCTCATCATGTGCTTTTGTAGTCAGTCTTCTCCTCCCCAGCCCCAGCACCTGGAAACCACTGATCTGACTTCTGTCTCTGTGACTTTTACAAAATAGCATATAAACAGAACCATTCATGAAGGCTTTTGCATCTGGCTGTTTTCACTTCCTATAATGCATTTAGATTCATTCATATTGTCTCATATATCAGTAGTTGGTTCCTTTTTATCATTAAAGAGTATTCCGTTATGTGGATGCATCACGATTTAATTATCCTTTTCCCATCAGATGGACCCTTGGGTTGTTCCAGTTTGAAGTGAATACAAATAAAGCTGCTAAAAATATTCATATATGGGTCTTTCTGTAAAGGCTACATTTTCATTTCTCCTGGGTAAATATCTAGGAGTGAGATTGCCAGGCCATATGATAACGTGTATGTTTAAATTTATTAAAAAACTGCCAAACTTTACCAAAGTGGCTGCACCATTTTGCATCTCTACCAGCCATCTATGAGAGTTATGGTTATTACACATCTTTGCCAGGGCTTTGAGTTATCTGTATTTTTTTATTTTAGTTCTTCTAATAGGTATATAGTTGTATTTCTTTCTGGTTTTAATTTGCATTTCCCTAATTACTCATGATATTGAGCATCTTTCTATGTGCCTGTTTGCCACTATACCTCTTCTTAGGGCAAGTATCTATTCAAATCCCCTCCCCATTAAAAAAAATTTTTTTGGTCTTTTACACATAGTTTTTACCTATCTTTCATAATCCCTTTGCAGAGGATTAGACAACATAGTAAAATCTTACCAAGTTCATTGTCTTTGTACACATTGTTCCCCTCATAACTTTCTTTCTTTTTTATGGACTAATAAATATTGATCCATCCAAACACTCTTAAAAGCAAAATACTCTCAAAGACTAGAAAAACTTTCCTGCATATGATGAAAACTCACTACATAAATATTATAACCAAATATAATATATTTGGTTACATTTGTTAACAAATATAATCTAATATAATCTATATAATCAAATGTAATCAAACAAAACATAACCAAATATAATCTCATAACTTTCAATGACCTGATTTCCCAGGTCACCACCAATACAAGTTTTTGCAAATAGGCCACCATCTTGTGCCAAAGACAATCCATACCCCACACTCCATTTGAGGTGGGTGTCTTCCTTGCTAGCCAGACAGTGAACAATCCAGTCCCCAAACTCCTCTCACTACCTGCCTTCTTGGACTAATCCTTGTAATTACTGTGTCAGTTCAGTCCTCTGGGAAGCAAACACCAAGATGGAATTAGAAATGCAAAAGGTTTATTGGGAGAAACACCTTTGAAAGATATAGGGGTGTGGGGCGGAGTCAAGAGGGCGGAGTAGGAGGATACGGAGTTCACATCTCCCCACAATTAGGGCACCTACCGGATGCCGTTGGGGGACCTTGACACCCAAGGGAACAGGAGGAACCCCCCAGCAACTGGCTAGGAGGTGGGGGGGAGCGAGGGGGGAGGAGAAGTGGAGACCGGATGGGACTGGCATCCCTGAGGGGTGGCTGCTGGAAGGGAGGGGTTTCCACCCTGGAGGGACCTTCGGGGGTTTGGAGGATCAAGGGGGAAGGTGGCTAGCATTTCCCCTGCCCAGCTGGGCGACAGGAAGTCTGTTGGGCTCCCTCCCAGGCCTGGCCCTCCACCTTCTGGGGATCCCTCCAGCCTCGTGGGTTCTAGGGGCATAGGAGGGAGGGAGGGGGGAAGAAAAGGCGAGGTGGATGGGGGCGGAGAACCATCCAGGATCAGAGGATCAGGGGAGAATGTGCCTAGCATTTCCCCTGTCCACTTGGGCCCTGGGGAGCCTGTGGGGGTCCTGGGCCTGGTCCTCTTCCCTCCGAGGCCTCCTCAAGCTGCGTGGGTCCTAAGGGCGTAGGAGGGAGGAGGGGGAAGAAGAGTAGAGGCGAATGGAGAGGGACCCTCCAGGATCAGAGGATTCGGGGGGAAGCACAGCTAGCGTTTACACCACCCTCTCAGGCCCTGGGGAGCCTGCTGAGGTCCTGGACCTGATCATCCACACTCCAAGGCCAAAGGCAGTACAGGGCCCCTCCAGTTGCACTGAGTCTAAGCCCCATCCCGACCCCTGCAGGGCCTTTTCCAGCCTCGTGGGCCCTAAGCATAGGCCCTGCCCCTGCATAAACCCCCAGCCATGCCTAAGCCCCACCCCCCACAGCCAAGGCCTTTTCTTTTTTTTTTTTATTGGTCTGCTATAAAAGCTTTATTGTTTCATGATCACTTATTTTTTTTGAATTTTTGAATTTTATTTTATTTATTTTTTTATACAGCAGGTTCTTATTAGTTATCCATTTTATACATATTAGTGTGTACATGTCAATCTCAATCTCCCAGTTCATCACCCCCCCACCCCCCCCACCACTTTCCCCCCTTGGTGTCCATACTTTTGTTCTCTACATCTGTGTCTCAATTTCTGCCCTGCAAACTGGTTCATCTGTACCATTTTTCTAGGTTCCACATATATGCATTAATATACGATATTTGTTTTTCTCTCTCCGACTTACTTCACTCTGTATGACAGTCTCTAGATCCATCCACGTCTCTACAAATGACCCAACTTCATTCCTTTTTATGGCTGAGTAATATTCCATTGTATATATGTACCACATCTTCTTTATCAAAATCAAAAGAAAGCTGGAGTAGCAATTATCATATCACACAAAATAGACTTTAAAGACTGTTACAATAGATAAGGAAGGACAGTACATAATATCAAGGGATCAATCTAAGAAGAAGATATAACAATTATAAATATTTATACACCCAACATAAGAGCGCCTCAATACATAAGGCAAATGCTAACAACCATAAAGGGGAAGTTGACAGTAACACAATAGTTGTAGGGGACTTTAACACCCCAGTTACACCAATGGACAGATCATCCAAACAGAGAATAAATAAGGAAACACAAGCTTTAAATGACACAATGGACCAGATAGATTTAATTGATATTTATAGGACACTCCACTGGAAAGTGGCAGAATACACTTCCTTCTCAAGTGTGCACAGAACATTCTCCAGGAGAGATCACATCTTAGATCTCAAATCAAGCCTCGGAAAATTTAAGCAAATTAAAATCATATCAAGCATCTTTTCTGACCACAATGCTATGAGATTAGAAATCAATTACAGGAAAAAAAAAAACTGTAAAAAACACAAGTACATGGAGGTTAAACAGTGTGCTACTAAATAACTAAGAAATCACTAAGAAATCAAAGAGGAAATTAAAAAAATACATATAAACAAATGACAGTGAAAACACGACAACCCAAAAACTATGGGATGCAGCAAAAGCTGCTCTAAGAAGGAAGTTTATAACAATTCAATCTCACGTCAAGAAACAAGAAAAATCTCAAATAAACAATCTAACCTTACACCTAAAGCAACTAGAGAAAGAAGAACAAAGAAAACCCAAAGTCAGTAAAAGGAAAGAAATCATAAAGATCAGAGCAGAAATAAATGAAACAGAAATGAAGTAAACAACAGCAAAGATCAATAAAACTAAAAGTTGGTTCTTTGAGAAGATAAACAAAATTGATAAACATTTAGCCAGACTCATCAAGAAAAAAAGGGAGAGGACGCAAATCAATAAAATTAGAAATGAAAAAGGAGACATTACAACTGACACCACAGAAATACAAAGGATTATAAGAGACTACTTCAAGCAACTCTATGCCAATAAAATGGACAACCTCCAAGAAATGGACAAATTCTTGGAAAGGTACAATTTTCTAAGACTGAACCAGGAAGAATTAAAAAATATAAACAGACCTATCACAAGTAATGAACTTGAAATTGTAATTAAAAATCTTCCAACAAACAAAAGTCCAGGACCAGATGGCTTCACAGGTGAATTCTATAAAACCTTTAAAGAAGAGCTAACGTCTATCCTTCTCAAACTCTTCCAAAAAATTGCAGAGGGAGGAACACTCCCAAATCCATTCTATGAGACCACCATCACCCTGATACCAAAACCAGACAAAGATGTCACAAAAAAAGAAAATTACAGACCAATATCATTGATGAACAGAGATGCAAAAATTCTCAACAAAATACTAGTAAACAGAATCCAACAGCACATTAAAAGAATCATATACCATGATCAAGTGGGATTTATCCCAGGAATGCAAGGATTCTTCAATATACACAAATCAATCAATGTGTTACACCATATTAACAAATTAAGGAATAGAAACCATACGATCATCTCAATAGATGCAGAAAAAGCTTTTGACAAAATTCAACACCCATTTATGATAAAAACTCTCCAGAAAGTGGGCATAGAGGGAACCTACCTCAACATAATAAAGTCCATATATGACAAACACACAGCAAACATCATTCACAATGGTAAAAACCTGAAAGCATTTCCACTAAGATCAGGAAGAAGACAAGGATGTCGACTCTCACCACTCTTATTCAACATAGTTTTGGAAGTCCTAGACACAGCAATCAGAGAAAAGAAGAAATAAAAGGAATAGAAATTGGAAAAGAAGTAAAACTGTCACTGTTTGCAGATGACATGATATTATACATAGAAAATCCTAAAGATGCCACCAGAAAACTACTAGAACTAATCAATGAATTTGGTAAGGTTGCAGTATACAAAATTACTGCACAGAAATCTCTTGCATTCCTATACACTAACAACGAAAATCAGAAAGAGAAATTAAGGAAACAATCCCATTTACCATCACAGTGAAAAGAATAAAATACCTAGGAATAAACCTACCTAAAGAGGCAAAAGACCTGTACTCAAAAAACTATAAAATTCTGATAAAAGACATCAAAGATGACATAGACAGATGGAGAAATATACCATGTCCTTAGATTGGAAGAATCAATATTGTGAAAATGACTATACTACCCAAAGCAATCTACAGATTCAATGCAATTCCTATCGAATTACCAATGGCATTATTCACAAAATTAGAACAAAAAAATTTTACAATTTGTATGGAACACAGAAGACCCCGAATAGCCAAAGCAATCTTGAGAAAGAAAAACGGAGCTGGAGGAATCAGGCTCTCCAGCTTCAAACTATACTACAAAGCTACAGTAATCAAGACAGTATGGCACTAGCACAAAAACAGAAATATAGATCAATGGTACAGGATAGAAAGCCCAGAGAGAAACCCATGCACATATGATCACCTAATTTATGACAAAGGAGGCAAGAACATACAATGGAGCAAAGACAGCCTCTTCAATAAGTGGTGCTGGGAAAACTGGACAGCTACATGTAAAAGAATGAAATTAGAACACTCCCTAACACCATACATAAAAATAAACTCAAACTGGATTAAAGACCTGAATATAAGACCGGACACTATAAAACTCTTAGAGGAAAACAGGAAAAACACTCTTTGACATAAACCACAGCAAGATCTTTTTTTACCCACCTCCTAGAGTAATGAAAATAAAAGCAAATAAATAGGACCTAATTAAACTTAAACGCTTTTGCACAGCAAAGAAAACCTTAAACAAGACAAAAAGACAACCCTCAGAATGGGAGAAACTATTTGCAAATGAAGCAACAGACAAAGGGTTAATCTCCAAATTACACAAACAGCTCATGGAGCTCAATATCAAAAAAACAAACAACCGAATCAAAAAATGTGCAGAAAACCTGAATAGACATCTCTCCATGGAGGACATACAGATGGCCAAGGGGCACATGAAAGGATGCTCAACATCACTAATAATTAGAGAAATGCAAATCAAAACTACAATGAGGTATCACCTCATGCCCGTCAGAATGGCCATCACCAAAAAATCTACAAACAATAAATGCTGGAGAGGGTGCGGAGAAAAGGGAACCCTCTTGCACTGTTGGTGGTAATGTAGATTGATACAGCCACTATGGAGAACAGTATGGAGGTTCCTTAAAAAACTAAAAATAGAACTACCATATGATCCAGCAACCCCACTACTGGGCATATACCCTGAGAAAACCATAACTCAGAAGGACACGTGTACCCCAATGTTCATTGCAGCACTATTTACAATAGCCAGGACATGGAAACAGCCTAAATGTCCAATGACAGATGAATGGATAAAGAAGATGTGGTACATATATACAGTGGAATATTACTCAGCCATAAAAAGAAATGAAATGGAGGTATTTGTAGTGAGGTGGATGGAGTTAGAGTCTGTCATACAGAGTGAAGTAAGTCAGAAAGAGAAAAACAAATACAGTATGCTAACACATATATATGGAATCTAAGAGAAAAAAAAAAAAAAGGTCATGAAGAACCTAGTGGCAAGAAGGGAATAAAGACACAGACCTACTAGAGAATGGACTTGAGGATATGGGGAGGGGGAGGGGTAAGATGTGACAGGGTGAGAGAGTGGCATGGACATATATACACTACCAAATGTAAAATAGATAACTAGTGGGAAGCAGCCGCATAGCACAGGGAGATCAGCTCAGTGCTTTGTGACCACCTAGAGGGGTGGGATAGGGAGGGTGGGAGGGAGGGAGACACAAGAGGGAAGAGATATGGGAACATATGTATATGTATAACTGATTCACTTTGTTATAAAGCAGAAACTAACACACCATTGTAAAGCAATTATACTCCAATAAAGATGTTTAAAAGAAAAAAAAAAAAAAGAAGATGTGGTACACATATACAATGGAATATTACTCAGCCATAAAAAAGGAACGAAATTGGGTCATTTGTAGTGAGGTGGATGGACCTAGAGTCTGTCATACAGAGTGAAGTAAGCCGGAAAGAGAAAAACAAATATCTTATATTAATGCATATATGTGGAGTCTAGAAAAAATGGTACAGATGAACCTATTTGCAGGGCAGGAATAGAGATACAGATGTAGAGAACACAGTGGGGGACACAGCGGGGGAAGGGGAGGGTGGGATGAATTGGGAGATTAGGTATGGCATAGATACACTACCATGTGTAAAATAGATAGCTAGTTGGAACATGTTATAAAGCACAGGAAGCTCAGCTCAGTGCTCTGTGACAACCTAGATGGATGGGGTGGGGGGAGCTTGTGGGAGGGAGGTCCAAGAGGCAGGGGATATAGGTATACATATAGCTGATTCACTTCATCGTATGGCAGAAACTAACACAACGTTGTAAAGCAATTATACTCCAATTAAAAAATAGAAAGAAAAAAAGAAAGATATAGGGGTGAGGAAGCAAGAGTAGGCAGGGATGAACCTTCAGACCATGATACACGTCTGACTCCATGAAACGAAATGGGGAAGGAAGGAGGTTTGGGTAGCAACAGGTTACAACTGAAGTGCATCTCTGAGAAAATCTCAGCCAGAACAATGAGGAGCCCCAACTGGCCACTAGAAGTGCTCCATGTTGGTCAAATGACCAGCTCTAAGACTCGTGCCATATTCTGTGATTGGCTGGGAGCAGCCTGTGGAGAGCCTGACCTCAGCACGTGCCCTGTGGCAGGTCCCAGAGGGCACTGCAGCTAGAGGCTGTTGACTAACTCAACTCATGGCAGATTCTCTCTAGTAGGGAGATCTGGGTGGTGCAACTCCATTGGCTAAAACATCTCTATTTGGGAGGAGGATTATGTACATAATGATGGAGGGGGATGGGGTTGGGGACAGAAGGAGACTCAGTGGCCAGACATCAAAGAAGGACTTTGTGGAGAGTATAGAAACACACAGTGAGAATGTCATTAGACTCTTCTCCAAGTGCTGTACAATGTAAATCTTCCCCTCCATCTCCCCACTCAACCACCTGTCATTTCAGTATTGCTCTGTCACAAGGTGACAAAGAAATCAGTCCTGCTTCTGAAACCTTCTGATTTCACATGAAAATAACTTCGACCCCAGTGCGCAATAAAAAACACAAAAGTACCAATCCCTCAAAATCCTATCTTTAAATAAAACAGTACTCTGCTCTTTCCCATGTCTGACCCATTCTGCAACCAGCTACTAAATATATCTTCTTAAAATATTGATCTGCATGCATTTCTCTTGAATAACCTGTTAGCAGGTCCAAGCCTCCATCGAACTCTCCAGACTCTCCTACTATTCTTCTACACAAGCCATCTGCTCCAGGTCTCCCTTTTACAAACAGAAGTGCTTCTCCTCTCGCTTTGCCTTTGCTTACAGCATCCGTCTCTCACTGGAGGTCCACAGCCCAGAGTCAGCCAACAGACATGTTATGTTTGGCTCACGCTGTGTTTTAATTTTTTGAAATTGTTGTCAACATTTAAAAGTAATAAATTTCACAATAAAATTCAGATTTCTCTCTTTTCCTAAAAAACTGGAAGGTCTGGTAACACTGGGTTGTCCCCTGGCAGCATTCATCTGTTGGGCAGAGGAGCTCTTTGTAGACAGAGCCTGGGTTCCCGTGATCCCTCGCAGCTTGCCTCATTTCATGCCTGGCCCTGGTAAGCACATGAGTTTGCAACCCTAGCTCTCACTGTCCCCTGCCCAGAACACACTTCCTGTTTCTCTCCTCTTCCTGCCATGGACAACTTCTTTCCCGATCTGGTCCCCTACTCCTGGATTACCATACCTCCCTCTGCAGCCACTTGCTACCTGCACAGATCACCTTGTATTCGAGGCTCTGCAAGATTCTACTTGTCTTTGTGTCCCGATTGCTTACATTTTTTGAGAGTGGACCCAGTGTCAAGCATGGTGCCCTACAGTTAACAGGGGAGCAATATATGTTTGTTGGTGGTGCCACCTCTGCCTGAATAACATGTATATTACTCATGCTTTTGGAGGCTGCTATAAATCCAACTTGAAGCAGCTTAAGCAGCAGAGGAGGGCTTTTTGGCTTGTAAACTGGGAATGCAGGCAAGTAGCTGGGGACAACTGGAAGTAGGAACTTGAATGCTGCCAGTCTTTTGTTTCTCTCCCACTCTGTGGTTCTTTTTTCACCTCTTACCCAGATTTCTCTGTGTGGCGGAGTCATAGTTGCCTACTACCTACCTCAAACAGGATTTTATCTAAGACTTCAGTTTTTTAAGAATAGTTTTAGGTTCACAAGAAAAATCAAGAGGAGGGTACAGAGATTTTCCATATACTCCTGCCTCTATACATAGCCTCCCCCACTGTCCACATCCCTAACCAGAGTGGTACCTTTGTTTCAATTGATGAACCTACAGTGACACATCATAATCACCCAAAGTCCATAGCTTACATTAGGGTCCACTCTTGGTATTGTACATTCTATGGCTTTGGACACATGTATAATGACATGTATCCATCATTATAGTATCATACAGAGTATTTTTGCTGCCCTTAAAATCTATGTTCTTCCAATTTATTCCTCTTCCATCCCCCAGTTCCTGGCAACCACTGATCTTTTTGCCATCTGTGTAATTTTGCCTTTTCCATAAGGTCAGATAGTTGGAATCATGCAGTATGTAGCCTTTTCATTTAGCAAGATGAATTTAAGTTTTCTCCATACTTTTTCATAGCCTGATGGCACTGTTCTTTTTAGCACTGAATAATATTCCATTGTTTGGATGTACTACATTTTATTTATCCATTCACCTACCGAAGAATGTCTTGGTTGCTTCCAAGTTTTAGCAATTATGAATAGCTGCTATAAACATCCATGTGCAGGGTATTTTTGTGGACATAAGTTTTCAGCTCCTTTGGGCAAATACAAAGAAACACGATTGCTAAATCATATGGTAAGAATATGTTTAATTTTGTAAGAAACAGTCAAACTGTCTTCCAAAGTGGCTGCACCATTTTGCATTCCCAACAATGAATGAGAGTTCCTGTTGCTCCACATCCCCACCAGCATTTGGTGTTGTCAGTTTTCTGAATTTTGGTCATTCTAATAAATGTGTAGTTGTATATTATTGTTATTTACATTTGCATTTCCCTGGCGACATTTGGTGTAGAGCATCTTTTCATATGCTTATGCCGTCTGTATATCTTTTTCGGTGAAGTGGCTGTTCAGATCTTGTTCCCGTTGTTTAATCATGTTGTTTGTCTTCCTAGTATTGAGTTCTAAGGGTTCTTTGTGTATTTGAGGTAACAGACTTTTATCAGATGTGTCTCTTGCAAATATTTTCTCCCAGTCTGTGGCTTGTCTTCTCATTTACTTGGCATTGTGTTTTGCAGAGCAGAAGTTTTAAATTTTTAAATTATTTCTTTCATGGATCATGCCTTTGGTTAACTTTCAAATAACCCTATACTGCTTCATGGGTAGTGCAAGTACCTTATAATAACAAACTATTTCTAATTCCTCCTTTTTGCCCATTATTTCATTGCTGTCATTTATTTCATTTGTACATAAGCATATATATGTTATAAAGGTTTTCATTTTACTTTCACTTATTTATTCTCTGATGCTCTTTCTTTCTTTATGTAGATCTGAATTTCTGACTTAATTGTTTTCCTTCTCTCTAAAGAACTTCTTTTAACATCTCTTGCAAGGCAGGTCTAGTGGCAACAAATTCCCTCAATTTGTGTTTGTTTGAGAAAGTCTTTATCAGTCCTTCACTTTTGAACAAAAATTCATAGGGTAGGAAATTCTATGTTGGTAGGGTCTTTTTCTCTCAACACTAAATATTTCACTCCACTCTCTTCTTGCTTACCTGGTTTCTAGGAGAAGTTAGATATAATTCTTATCTTTATTCCTCTATAGATAAGATTTTCCCCCCTCTGGCTTATTTCAGGAATTTTTCCATGTCTTTGATTTTCTGTAGCTTGAAAATGATATGCCTAAATGTAGTTTTTGTTTGTTTGTTTGCTTTTGGGGATCTATTTCTTTCTTTCTTTCTTTTTTTGGCCATTTATCCTGATTGGTGTTCTCTGAATTTCTTGGATCTGTGGTTTGGTGTGTGACATAAATTTGGGGGAAATTCTCAGTGAGTTTTTTTCAAATATTTCTTCTGTTCCTTTCTTTCTTCTCCTTCTGGTATTCCCATTAGGTGTACACTACGTCTTTTGTAGTTGCTCCTACAGTCCTTGTATATATTCTGTTCTGTTTCTTTTAGTCTTTGTTCTCTTTGCTTTTCAGTTTTGGAGGTTTCTACTGACATATCCTCAAGCTCAGAGCTTCTTTCCTTAGCCATGTCCAGTCTACTAATAAGCCCATTAAAGGCATTCTTCATTCATTCATGTCATAGTGTTTTTCATTTTTAGCAATCCTCTTTTATTCTTACTTGGGATTTCCATCTCTCTGCTTACATGGTCCATCTCTTCTTGCATGCTGTCTACTTTACCCATTAGAGCCCTTACCTATTAATCATAGTTGTTTTAAATTACTGATCTGGTAGTGCCAACCTCCCTTCCATGTCTGGTTCTGATGCTTGCTCTTTCTCTTCAAGTTGTTTTTATAGTATGCCTTATTATTTTTTTCCTTTATAGTATGCCTTATTATTTTTTCTTGATAGTTGGACATGATACTAGGTAAGAGGAACTGCTGTAAATAAGCCTTCAGTAATGTGGTGATAAAATGTGGGGGGGAGGGGAAATATTCTATAGTTCTATGATTAGATCTCAGTCTTTAGTGAGCCTGTGCTTCTGAGCTGTGAACTTCACAAGTGTTTTTCCATTTTTTCCCATCCCCCTTAGATGGAACAGAATTGCTATATTGGGTGGGAGCTAAGAGTTTCTCTTCTCCCAGATCAGTTAAACTCTGATAATTCCCCAGCAGGTTAGGTTCTGGCTAACTAGTTTCCCCTGAGGGAAGGCTTGTTAAGAAGGACAGAGTTATCTGGCATTTTTCCAAATGGTTTTGTTTTTCTTTCCCTGTGCTGGTAGCATGAGAGGATTTTTCTCCACTATTTACTGTGAGAAGCTGGTCGAGCTCCTGGAGGTAAAGCCACAAAAGTATGGGGTGGTGGGGCTCCTATGTCTGGATACCCTGGCATTTTTAACTCTCAGAGTTGTCTACCCTGAACATCCAGCAATTCATCAATTAGCTCAGGTGGTTCCATCCATCCTGATTCCTGCAGTAGTTTCTGCTAGTGAGTCTGGGAAGCCCTGGTAACCTGTGTTTGCCTCTCTGTCTCTCCAGTCTTGAGGGTAGAGGTTTGCCCTGTGTCCTCCCCTCTCTTATGGATGTAAGGAGAGTTGCTGAGTTTTCAGTCTAGTCACCTTTTTAGCTGTTGTTAAGATGGAGTGGCAACTTCCAAGCTCCTTACCTGCAACACTGTAAAGCAGAAGTTCCAGACAGGATTTTTCACATGGGAGGAGACATACCTGCTGGCAGCTCTGGGGTTGCCTTTACAGAGCTCCCTTTCTCTATTCAATTCAGAGATTTCCAGGACAGGACTCAGATTGTCCTGATTGAGTCACATGCCTGATCCTATGTACATAATATGCGATACTCTGATAGGTACATCCAAAAGCTTGTGTTTGGGTTGGAGAAAGAAGAAATTTCTAAAACAAAGGGGATGCATTTGCTAGAAGACAGGAGAAATGTTAGCTGACCAAGTTATTAGATACCCACAGAGTTATAGCACATTGAGATATTTTCCTTTGTTTTCCATCTATGAGAAATTTACACCACTTACATATCAGTTATATTAAATATGGTTTATATAATTCATGGCTTTCTTTTTTGTATGATTTGAAGAGAGGGGAGTTTTTGCTTTACTTTTTATTTTATTTTAATTTTCTCAAAGAAATGATTATACTTATGTATTAAATTTCTCCAGAGAAACAACCAATAGGATAGATAGATAGATAGATAGATAGATAGATGATAGATAGATAGATTTATTCTGAGAAATTGATTATGAGAATTGGCTCGCAATTATGGGTGCTAAGAAGTTCCACAATCTACCGTGCAGGCAACAGGAGCAAATTTCTCCTTCCTCTGCCCTATGGACTATTCAGACCCTCAGTGGACTGGATGATGTCACCCGCATTGGAGAGGGCCATCTACTTTACTGAGTCCACTGATTCAAATGCTAATCTCATCCAGAAACAGGCTTTCAGACGCATCAAGAAATAATGTTTAATCTGGGCACCCTGTGGCCAGTCAAGTTTACACATAAAATTTACCATCACAACTTAGATTTTAAAAATCAATTATCACAAGGCTTTTAATTTAAGAAAGGAAAAAAAATCTCCCCCCCCATCCTGATTTCTTCTACTAGAGAGGACCATTTTCAAATCTTTTGGCTATCATTTCCAGTATTTACCTACACATTCTTCAGTAACATGGCTCCATTGGTGTCTCTTGACTTTTACACTTTTATTTTTTTTTAATAAATTTATTTATTTCTGGCTGCATTGGGTCTTCGTTGCTGCGTGTGGGCTTTCTCTACTGTGGTGAGCGGGGACTACTCTTCGTTGTAGTGTGCGATCTTCTCATTGCAGTGGCTTCTCTTGTTGTGGAGCATGGGTTCTAGGCGAGTGGGCTTCAGTAGTTGTGGCTCGCAGGCGCTAGAGCGCAGGCTCAGTAGTTGTGGTGCATGGGCTTAATTTCTCCGCAGCATGTGAGATCTTCCCAGACCAGGGCTCGAACCCATGTCCACTGCATTGGCAAGCGGATTCTTAACCACTAGAAGCCCGACTTTTACACTTTTAGATGTGATGTATTAGCCTCCTACACTGAAAGTGGAGGCTCTAGCTCTCTCCCTACCCCGTCTCCTCTCCACACTCTTCTTAAATCCTCTCAATACAGTTATTATACAATTTTTGATTAAACCATGAAAAACTGTTACCACTTGAGGCATGTTAAATATTATGAATGTGTTTTATCATTCTTGCCCAATTGTTTTGTTTCCTGAAGAAGACCATCCCTCTGGCTTTTTTTTCACCCCCCCTCCTCTGGCTTTTTATGTAACCCTCGTGTGTACCACCTCCAAACTCAAAAGCTGCATCCCTCTCTTTATTATGATGAAATACATCAGGCAACATTGCAGTTCCATTTTACCCCCTTGGTACTTTCCTCCCAGAGCCCTGTGTCCTCTTTCTAGGCTGGCTGCACAGCCAGTGCTCAGGACTTCCGGTCACCATCATCCTGGGAATTCCCGCTGCCTCTCTTCAGTATTGGATGCCCTGTTTCCTCTTTCTTGGGTTATTATGTCATGTTGGTGGAGCACATCCTCCAGGAACTTCCTGAAAAAGAAACAGAAGGGAAATTTGTTGAGACCTTGAATGCCTTAAAATATCATGTCTACCCTCAAACTTGATTAATGTTCTAGATATGTAGAGAATTACAGATCGAGAATCTTTTCTAGCAAAGTTTTTAAAGGCATTGCTAGGTGCCTTGTTAGTGCAATAAGTAGCGCTTCAGTCTCATAAAGGCGTTGCTGTTTTGTGTTTTTGCTTGAAGTGTTAAAAAAAAAGATCTTGGGCTTCCCTGGTGGTGCAGTGGTTGAGAATCCACCTGCCAATGCAGGGGACATGGGTTCGAGCCCTGGTCCAGGAAGTTCCCACATGCCGCGGAGCAACTAAGCCCGTGAGCCACAACTACTGAGCCCACGTGCCGCAACTACTAAAACCCGCGTGCCTAGAGCCGGTGCTCCGCAACAAGAGAAGCCACTGCAATGAGAAGCCCGCACACCGCAATGAAGAGTAGCCCCCACTCACCTCAACTAGAGAAAGCCCGCGCACAGCAACGAAGACCCAACACAGCCAAAAATAAATTAAAAATAAAATAAATTAATTTAACAAAAAAAAAGATCTTAAGGAAGTGAGGGAGAGAGCCACTGAGGGAAGAGCCTTCCAGATAATGAATATCCAGTGTAAAGAGCCCGGGGGGTGAGAGGTGGGAACAGCAAGGGCCCATGGAGGTTGGGGCAGAAGTTACAGGGGGAGAGAAGTTAGATGTGGAGTGCAAGAGGTAGTCAGTGGCCAGATCATATCAGGCTTTGGAGGTTTTTATAAGGATTTGGCTTTTATCCTGAATAAGCTGGGGAGGCAATGAAGGGTTTTGAGCAGAGAAATGTCATGATCTGAATTATATGTTTAAAGGATCATACTGGCTGCTGTGTTGAGAAAAGACTGACTGAGCTAAGGGCAGAGGCAGGGAGACCAGTTAGGGGGTGATTGCAGGAAGCCAGCCAGCAATAACAGACTTGTACCCAGCCAGGGGTGTTCCAGTTAGTGGTGTTGAAAGTGTTGAACAGTGTTCAGTGTTTGATTATGTTTTGAGTGTGGAGCCAACAGGAATGATTGTAGGTGGGATGATTGTAGGTGGGATAAAGGAAGAGTGGAGTCAGATATGACACCAGTGTTTTTCCCCGAACAAATGGAAGGAAGGAGTTGCTGTTACCGAAATGGAGAATTCTGTAGGAAGAGGAGGAGCTCAGTTTTGGATTTCTTGGTTGGAGATAGCTACTAGACTCCTGAGTGGAGATCTCAAGTGGGCAGCTAGATACAGGGGTCTGGAGTTAAGGGGAGAGGACTAGACTAGGTATGTAAGCTTTGAGGTCATCAGCATATAAATAATGACAAAATTGGTGACAGCAGCAAAGGAGTGAAGGGAATATAGAAAAGAGGTCTGAGGACTGAGATCTGGGGCATGTCGGTCAAGCAAACATCAGGGAGCAAAGGAAGAACCTGCCAAGGAGACTAAGGAGGAGTGACTGGGGAAGTAGAAAGAAAACCAGGAGACAGTTTCAAGAAGAAGAGGGTGATCCACTGCTGGTTGATTATGTAAGAAAAGACTGAGAATTAACCTTTGAAGTTAGCAACATGGAGGTCATCAGTGACTTTGATTAGATCTGCTGCAAGAGTTAAAACATGACTGGAGTGGATTCAAGAGGAAGTGGAAGAGCAGAAATAGAGACAGTAGACATAGATAACTCTTTAAATTTTGTCCTGAAGGGGAGCAGAGACATGATATAAGGAAGAGGGTTTAATTTTTCAAAGAAAGATATTATAGCACATGTGTTGGCTGGTGAGGATGATCCAAGAGAGGGAAAAAACTAATGACACAGGAGAAAGAAGGGACCCTTACTGGAACGTGCAAGCAAGTGGATGGAATCTAGAACACAAGCAGAGGGATTATTTTAGCTCAGAGCACGGACAGTCTATACACAGGCAGAGTATGCCAACAGATGCAAGTGAATGTGGTGGTGAGGACAGCAGTACTTTTCAGATTGCTTTCATTTTCTCAGGGAATTAAGAAGTAAGGTCATTATCTTTAAAATAGGGTGAGAGAGGAGATATTACAGAAGATACAAACAGTCATTTAGGAGGGTAGGAGAGGAAATAAAGTAGGAGAATGGACAGTAAATAGACTAGGAAAGTGTGGTAGGATTTCTGACTAGTACAAAAGGCTCACTGGAGGTGAGTAATAATGAATTAAAAATGGGACCATCTAGTACGGATACGGGTTCTTCTCCACCCGTGTTAAGCTGCATGCATGTGAGGCCATATAAGGTAGAACTTTGTATTAAATCAGGATTGGGCTCTTGTCAAGAAAATACAATTAAAGGAGAGAGGAACAAGAGAGTTTAAAGTGTATGCAAAGGACTGTTTATAATGATAGAGCATGCAATCTAAGCTAGGTAAGGACCAGACAGAGGTGGATGAGGGACTATGAAAAAGTGGTATGATCAGATTTACTGATTTTAGGTCCTAAAGGACTTGAAATATTTTAGGAGTTGGGATGTGAGTGGGAATGAATTCGAAAAATAGGCAGTGGTGGTCAAAGGTGGGCAGCTTGAAGTGAAGATTATCAGGTTAATATCAATGCAGTTATTTGGTATTGATAAGGTCTAGGATCTGAGCAGTGAGAAGTTGCCTGAAAAAAATGATGAAAATTAATTAAATAATCAAAGGAAAGGAAGTCAAGGAGCTGAGAGACCAGGATTCTGGAAGAAATATCTACATAGATATGGAGTTGTCAAGAATTCCACGAGGGCATACATATTGGAAGGAGTGACTATAAGCCAGGAGTTGATCTCCTCTAATTCACTGTATTTCTACTCTTGAGTCCATCAGTCTGGAGACTCATATCCTTCCGTTCTGAGAAAGTTCCTTGAATCATTTTTTTGGTAATTTCTTTCCTCTCTTTTCTACACTTCCTCTTTCCTGAAAGCCTATTATTAATGATGGGTCTCCTGGTTTGGTGCTCTAATTTACCTGAACTTCCCATTTTCCATTTCTTTTTCTCTTTACTTAGTTTCTTAAGACTGGTCTTTTAGCCCTTTTACTGAATCTGTTGTTTCTGTTATCCTATTTTTATTTTCCAACAGCTATTTCTTATTCTCAAATTTTTCCTTTTTTTCACTTAACATCATGCTCTTATTTCATGGGTGCAGTATTTTTTCTTATATTTCTAAGTCCATTAATAAGTTTGTTTAAATGTTCTTTTTTTTTGCTGCATTGTCTTTGTTTTCTCCAAGTGCCTTTGTTCATTTGTTTGTTTGTTTTAATCTTTACTTTATGTTAGACTTTCTGCACGTATGGTGATATTTGACAGTCTGTTCATATCCGAGAGTGAGGCACTGTCATAGTTGGGTTGCTATTGGGTGGGCCAAAAAGTTCGTTTGGCTTTTTCCGTAAGATGGCTCTAGTAGCGCTTAGTTGTCTTTAACTTCATTCGAAACAATTTTGTTAGATTGTATTGTGACAGCTGTCATATCAGCGTGCATTAAAAAAAACTTATCAAAATTGGTGAATTTTTGTGTAGCCATTTTAATATTAAAGATGGAAGAAAAAAGGCAACATTTTGGGCATATTATGATTTATTATTTCAAGGTAAAAACGCAACTGAAACGCACACAAAAAAGATTTGTGCAGTGTATGGAGAAGGTGCTGTGACTGATCGAACGTGTCAAAAGTGGTTTGCGACGTTTCATGGTGGAGATTTCTCACTGAACGATGCTCCACAGTCAGGTAGACCAGTTGAAGTTGATAGCAATCAAATTGAGACGTTAATTGAGAACAATCAATGTTATACCACGCGGGAGATAGCCGACATACTCAAAATATCCAAATCAAGCGTTGAAAATCATTTGCATCAGCTTGGTTATGTGAATCATCTTGATGTTTGGGTTCCACAGTAGTCAAGCAAAAAAAACCATCTTGACCGTATTTCCGCATGCGATTCTCTACTTAAACATAACGAAAATGTTCCGTTTTTGAAACAAATCGTGAGAGGCAATGAAAAGTGGATACTGTACAATAATGTGGAACGGAAGAGATAGTGGGGTAAGTGAAATGAACCATCGCCAACCACACCAAAGGACGGTCTTCATCCAGAGCAGGGGAATTTGTGTATATGGTGGGATTGGAAGGGAGTCCTCTATTATAAGCTCCTTCCGGAAAACCAAACGATTAATTCCGATAAGTACTGCTCCCAACTAGACCAAATGAAAGCAGCACTCAATGAAAAGTGTCCGGAATTAGTCAACAGAAAATGCATAATCTTCCATCAGGATGATGCAAGATCACATGTTTCTTTGATGACCAGGCAAAAACTGTTACAGCTTGGCTGGGAAGTTCTGGTTCATCCGTCGTATTCACCAGACATTGCACCTTCGGGTTTCCATTGATTTCGGTCTTTACAAAATTCTCTTAATGGAAAATATTTCAATTCCCTGGAAGACTGTAAAAGGCACCTGGAACAGTTCTTTGTTCAAAAAGATAAAATGTTTTGGGAAGATGGAATTATGAAGTTGCCTGAAAAATGGCAGAAGGTAGTGGAACAAAATGGTGAATACGTTGTTCAGTAAAGTTCTTGGTTAAAATGAAAAATGTGTCTTTTATTTTTACTTAAAAACCAAAGATACTTTTTGGCCACCTATATAACAAAATACCGTAGAATGGGTGGCTTAAACATCAAAAAGTTATTTCTCACAGTTCTGGAGGCTGGGAAGTTCAAGAACAAGGTTCTGGCAGATTCCGTTTCTCTTGAGGACCCACTTCCTGGTTCATAGACTGCTGTCTTCACACTGCGTCCTCACGTGGCAGAAGGGGAAGGGAGATCTCTGGGGTCATTTTCAGTCTTACTCCCATCCTCTACCGAACTTGGTATCGTTCATTCTGAAAACTCTCTGGTTTCATTTCCCCAGAAATTTAACCTCCTGTTGCCAGCTGGGCTGGCAATAGTGTTGGCCCCTTCCTGAACAGGAGAGGAGAGGGATTCTGCAGTCCAACTACAGTTCCTTTTTTTTTTCAGCCCTGTCCTGAACCCCTTCTTATAGAGGTAAAAACTACTACCAGTTTCTGAGCCTTTTTAGGGTTTTATCATAGGGATCTATTTGCTTTTTGATGTTTTCCACCACAAAGCAAACTTTCTTGCTGTTCTGTTAACTTTGTTACCACTCATCCACCTGCCTTCTGTCTTCTAACATTTTGTTGCTAGGTCTTATCTGAGGTTGTCTCTTCTGCTCTCTTTACCCTTCCAGGTTTTATAAAATTGTTTTTTTATTCCTTGTCAGTCATTTTAGAGAGACTTTCAGATGGAGGTATGATAAATGCATGTGTTTGATCCACCATGTTTAACAGGGACTTCCTCCTGGTTTCTTATCTGGATTACCGAATAGTACACATAGCAGACAGTCTTTATGCCCTGCCCCATATCCCCTTGGCTCCCTTCTGAGTTGACCTGTAGCTGAACATGAACATTGCCTAACTGTGCTGAAAGGTTCTCAGCTCAAGCACCTCTATCATTCTGCCTCTATGACTGAGGATTTTCTCCAGTATCACAAGAACTTGCTCAGCCCTCACATAAGGTATCCTGGAATTTCTGGGCATCTGACACCTCTCACCCAATGAAGAATAGGAATCAGTGGATTAATAGCCAAGTTTTCCATACCTTAGTGGGACTATTATGAGACACTCTTCATGGTTTTTCAGAAGTCCCCAGTAGAACTGAGCCCAAGTTGCCCATAGTAGTAGCCTATTCATCAATTGGATTTTCTCCTTTTCCTCTCTCATATTCCACACTCCCTCACTCGTACTTCCTGGGATCATTTCTAAAATAAATTCCTTGTATCCAAGGCCTTGCCTTGAGGTCTGATTTTGGAGGAACTCAAACTAAGGGAATTAGTAGTGGAAGAGACCCTAGAAAGTATATTCTCAATGGTATGGAGGTAACAAAGACCCCATTGGTGGCGGTAAGTTGGGTGATGATAAACCCTGGCACTTTGTAGAATCACAATTACCAAAACTTTCACCTGTGGTCTACTGGAATGAGGTAAAGGTGAAAGGAGATGCTTGGTTTATGCAATAGTGCTATGCCTGAAAGATATGGGGGATGTGGTGATCATAGGAATTGAAGAGGTGTCTGGCTTTTGTTCACTGGCCAGAAGCATTGAGGAAAGAGAATGATGCATTTACATCATCCAGTTATCAATTCATAACATGAGAATGAAAGCTGCAAAGCCTTCTTGGAGATCCCCATTTCCTGCAGCCAGAAAGCAGACTTGTGAAAAGTCAGGCCTAATAATAAGGGTAACAGAACTGCAAAGTAGACTGAAGGCAAAGGCCAGTCAGACCTCTTATATAAAAGTCAAAGCCCTGGTAGGGAGGAAAGGGGCCCTGAGACCTGGGATGAGGGCAAGTGGATAGATGTATACTAGAGAACATTGATGCCTCTAGACTTCCCTGAACCACCCAGCCTAGAAGTGTCCCTCACCCTCTTATAGTTGAAGAGAACAGCTTGCCATTGCCCAGAGACCCTACAAAGTCCTCCTCTGCAGCAGATGCCTCATAGATTATGCTCGTCTACCTCGAGGTCTGCCCCTGCCTCCTCTCACTGCCTCTATTCCAAAAACTAGGGACAGGTCTCGGCGTAGCCCGAGTTTCTCTTGTGAGAGATGTGATAGTTTTTATTTTCTAAAGATGGCTGCAACAATATCCCTCATCCCAATGGCTCTTCTATAATGCAAACTTGACATTCCCCTACGACGAGATGGAGTCTAATTACCCTCCCCTTGAATCTGAGCTAGACTTCACTTGCTTTGATCAACAGTGTGAAGCAGAGCTAATGCTGGGTGCTTTCCAAGACTGTCATAAAGGGTGATGCAACTTCTGCCTTGTCCATAGGGACATTGCCTTTGTAGGTCTGAGCTACCATGTGAGAAGACCAACTACGCTGCGGTCACCATGTTGTAAGAAAGCCAAGGCACATGAAGAGCAAGTGCACTGGTTGCTCTGGTAAAATACGTCATGCTGATAGTGAATGTGCATTTCTATCTTTCTCTTGTGAATGCAAACTTCTTTACAATAACCTCCTGCTAAGTGCCAAAGGCTGTTGTTTTAGAGAATGCATTCTATTCATCATTCACTACCTGGTCCTCAGGATGTTAACTCTCCTCCTTTCTGTTACAATATCATCAGCAGGGACCTTGGTCATCTTGACGTTTTATAGAACATCATACTGGGCCATTATGTGAATGACAGCATGATAATTGGACTTGGTTTTTAGGAAGGAGCAAGTATGCTGATTGCTTTAGTAAAATACTTCATGCTGGAGGATGAGAAATAAACCCTACAAAGTTTCTAAAGCCTGCCCCATCAGGAAATATTTTAGAGGCCTAAAGATCTAGAATATTGCATCTAAAAGGATGTATCACATTTACTACCACTAAGAAAGAGGCACAGCGCTTGGTGAGCTACTTTGGTTTTTTAGGCAAAAAACTAAGAATACTACCCTGAGAATACTACTCTGACCCATTTATTAGAAGATTGTTGATTTTGAGGGGGCCTGAGAGAGTATTTAAATAGCCTCTAAAAGACTCAGCTAAGGAATCAGCTTAGGGATGACATCTTACATGGTCAAATCACTGTCCTTAAGGATGCAACATATATGTTAAGCCAGTGATCACTATCTATAATCACTTCATGTGCTGTATGCTAATATCTAGAACACACAGAAATGGTAATTAAAGGATCCAAGTAGATTTGGCCCCATTCACCACACTTCCAGGGACCCATTAGTGAAAATTGTGTTTTTAATCCTTGTAACTTAGGCTCTTCCAGATCAAAGGCCTTGTTCTCAGTATATGTGTGTAGAGTAGGGGATATTTCCTCTAGGGATATAGTAATGATTCCACTGCATCTAAATCAATACTGCCCCCTGATGATTGGGGGATCCTTATGTTGACAGATCAGCAGGTAAAAATGGGAATTACTATACTGGTGGGGATCTCTGACTCTGATTATCTTGTAGAGTTGGAGTTGCTGCTTCATAATGGGGATGGGGAGGAAGATGTCTGGAACTTGGAGGGTTCGCTGGGACACTCCTTAGTGCTTCTACATTTGGTGATAAGGGGAAAGGGCAATTCAAGCAACCAGGGCCTGACACAGGCAAGATAACCAGGGCCAACTGCTCAGAGATGAAGGTCTGGTTCTCCTACAAGCAAGCAAGTCAGATTAGTGCAAGTGTTGGCTAAGAGTAAAGGAAATCTAGACTAGGTGGCAGAGGGGAGAGATGATGGATATAGATGATGGCCTTGGGACCAGCCACAGCAGGGAAGAGTGTGGCTTGTTTCACGAATTCTGCTATTTTCAGCCTTTTTTGGCTCCAAGGTCAACCCTTTACCAATGAGGTTCAAGCGTCAGAAGGTAACTGCTCCAACTTCCCTACCCTTCAGTGGATTAGTTCTGGCATATATTCTACCTGATTTCTCAGAGCACCCCCAGTGGTGGTGAACCCCAGTTGTCCAAAGTGGTAGTCTGCTTATCAATGCACCTTTTTGACTTTCTGCTTTCCTTCTCTTGTTTGTCCACTCCATCCCACAAGCTTTCTGGGATCACAAATTAAACAACCCCCAGTCCAGTCCTTCTCACAGGGTCTACTTTTTGGGAAGCCCAAACAAAGATGGTGAGCTTTCATTATAAGTTTGTCTACCTGTACTTATTTGTTATTTGCTATGAAAAAATTTTATTGAGAAAAAGAATGCCATTTTAGTTGATAGGTCTAAGTAATACATATTTGTAGTAATGGTAAAAATGTGAAGAACAGTTTTTCAAGTACATTATTTTCACTAGTTTATAAAGAATGAGGAAATTGAACTTTGAAAAAATATGCAGTAATACATACTTATACCATAAGAAGAAGAATATTTTAATAACTATGAAAAGAGTTGGCAGGGCTGTCAACTATCAAGGGATTATTTTGAAATTGCTATCACTGGTCAACTACTATGATTAATGAAATCAACATTTTGCAGGAGAAACAAACATCACAATTCAAATTTAATAGGTATTCTTTTTTGCTTTAAAAGTTGTTTGAGCTATTAGGTTACTCAGGGCACATTTATCTTTCACTTTACAGAAGTGTTTTCATATACATGCATACACACACACACACACACACACACACACACATTTTCGCATTTTACACATTTTCAAAGGGTAGCTCTACAGACTCATACATTTTAACTTTGGTAACACATGCAGTATTTCCCCTAGAACGTAGCTTACTAAGAAATCTGTGTTGGGGGCGAGTGTACGGTAGTTCTTCCTTTATCTCCTGCACATAGTATGAAACCCTCCAGAAGTGACATTGCTAAGCCAAATTTAGAAAGACCTCCACATTCACAGAGAGCAAGAAAATGTCAGTGTTGTCCTGAGAAAGCCAGAGAGTGGTCAGACGTCAGGAATAAACAATCTCTGCTCATTTTAAACTATACAGATAATTTGTTGAATAAATCCCATTTTATTTGTCTTCACTTTCGATGGAATGTTAGTTTCTGAAACCAAATGATATTCAGATTCATTCTTCGCATAGGCATATGGAATACCCAAATTGTGTCTTTGGCAAATTGCCCCCATCCAGGCTTCCCTGAACCTCTATTGTTTTTGTCTACCTAGTACTACTTATTGCTTCTTCTGGTGACAACTCCCCCACTTTTTGGAAGAATTGTTTCTCTATTTCAACCATGTGGGACCTTCTAATTTCAGAGCCCCGATTTTCTGTTCCTGACATAGTGGCAGGAATGTGGTTAATCTTCATGTATTATCCACTGTATTTCATGGTGGCTCCAAGAGGCTATGGAAGTGAAACCAATTAGAGGTCTTCTCCAGGGTTTTCCAAGAAGAGATAGGGGTGGAGGGAGAGCCCTTTCTCTTCTAGTGACGATGCCTGAAAGAGCCATGGAACTCCACCACATGGAGAAAGCTGGTCGGTAAGAATGAAGTCAAGTTGCAGAGACAGGTGATACAAAGGTTCAAGTCCTTGGTTCCAATGTTTGAGGTCCCCACTGCCCTCTTCTGGCCTCCACTGCCTTCTGGGGCTTGGCCGTCCCCCTTTTCCTTCTATTCTGGGAGCACCCCTAATATCTTTCCCGTTATTCCTCTTTTGTGCTCAAGGTAAATCAAGTGAGTTTCTGGTATTTACAACCAAGAGCTCTGATGAATGTCTGGCATTTACTTTTGTTTATTTGATCAAATAGTTATAAAATCACTGCCTAATTAGGCAAAGCATTCTACTACTTCTCCATTTTGATTTCTCAGTCAGTGATTTCTCAGGCCTGGATGCTTCCTTACTGGGATTTTTCTTACCTGTTGCTCTCCCCACCCCCAGCTTACATATTGACTAAAGCTGTTCAACGCTGCTGTCCTGGCTGCAGATTACAGAGGTAGGCGGATGCCACCTCTCGGGGCAATAGCGAACACATCTCCTTAAACTGTCACATTACGAAAGCTCAGTGTTCTCAGGAGTACCCAAGCCATTCCTAGGACTATCCTGACCTTTTAACCCCAAGGATAAAAGCAAGAGAGCTCACCAAATAGCTCCTATTACAGGATTACATTACAGGACTGACAATTCTTAACATTTTTTGGATACAATTCTGCAGATCTGCTTCAATGTTGTTTTTAGGGGTTTTGTTTTCTATTTCACTGAGTACTACCCCTGCTTTTAATCTTTTTAGAGTTGCTGTGATGATGCATGAGAGTCAGCCATTTTCAGTTTAATTGTCACTCTTAATTGTCGTAGGCTGCTCGGGCCGCCATAACAAAATACCATAGACTGGGTAGTTTAAACAAGGAATTTATTTCTCACAGTTCTGGAGACTGGAAGTCCAAGGTCAAGGTGCTGGCATGTTGAGGTCCTGGTGAGGGCTCTCGTCCTGGTTTGCAGATGGCCACCTTCTCACTGTGTCCTCACATGGTCTTTCCTTGGTATGTGGGCACAGGGCAGGGGGGAATCTCTCTCTCTTCCTCTTTTTATAAAGCCACTAATTCCATCATGAGAACTTGGTCCTCATGACCTTATCTAATCCTAATTACCTCCCAAAGGCCCTATCTTCAAATAAAATCACTTTAAGGGTTAGGGCTCCAACATACGAATTTAGTAGGAGTGGGGGGGCGGGGGTCACACAAACATTTAGTCCATAACACTCTGATCAAAATTTGGATTCTGCAGAGGGAATATTTGATTGGCCTAGCTTGGGTCATGTGGCCACCCTTGGCTAAGAGATGCGCACCTATTTTAGTCCCAACAAACTTTATCCATTGGGAAGTGGTAATTTTCCAAGGGAATTCAGATGCTATTGTCAAGAGGAAGGAGTGCCAAGCAGTTAAATAACCAGAAATGCCCACTGTGGACAGCTTGCAACATTTCAACAGAGCTAAACTGAACACAATTGGATATTAATTGCTTTGTGAAATATCACATTCACCTGCAATATGTAAATAGATGAGGATGTTCCTCGTGAAATTCTCACTAACATTTTTCACTTCAGTTAACCTTACGAGGGATGCCTAGAATCTTCTTTTTTCCTTCTTTTCACTTTTTCAGCAGAAAAAACAAAAAAACCCCTCAAAATTCCAGAAGGAGGTTTTTCTTTAAAACATTTCCTTACTGGATCTATCTATCCCGACGTGGAAGGTTGTACGTTACATGTCGCTAAGTGAAAACAAGCAAGTTTCAGAATAGTATGGAATGTCATTTTGATAAAATATTTAAAATACAAATATGACTGAACATGTTACCAAAAAGTCTTCATGCATACGCACCAAGCTCGTAATAGTGGTGTGGTAAGCAGAGTAACGGTCCCTCAAGTGTGTCCACATTTTAATCCCCAGAACCTGTGAATATACTACCTTACATGACAAAAGGAACTATGAAGATATGATTAAATTAAGGATCTGCAATGGGAGGATGATCCTGGATTATCCAGGTGGTCCCAGTACAATCACAAGTGCTTTATAAGTGACAGAGGGAGGCAGGAGAGTCGGTGTCAGAGTAATGAGGTGTGAGAAAGGCTGGACCAGCCATTGCTGGCTTTGGAGAGGGGAGGAAGCCAGGAGCCAAGGATGCAGGCAGTCCTAGAGGCTGCAAGAGGCAAGGAAATGCATTTTCCCCTGGAACCTCCAGAATAGAACTCAGCCCCTGCAGCACCTTGATTTTCACCCAGCAAGACCCAGTTTGGATTTCCAACCTCCAGAACTGTAAGATAATAAATTCATGGGGGATTTTTTTAAGCCACTATGTCTGTGGTAATTTGTTACAGCAGCAACAGGAAACTGATGCAAGTGGTTATTCTGGGGAAGAAGGTCTTGGGGGAGAGGGAAGTGAGAGGAGACATCAAAGGACATTAATACTTGTAAACTGGGAATTTTTGCAAGAACATCATTAGTATGCTAACCACTAATATATGTCTTTTGATGATACTTTACAAACAGGTCATTACAAATAACTCATTTTCAAAAGACTTTGCTGAAATTATCAGTTTTTTTAAGGAAAAAGAATTTGCTACTTAACATTCATAGACTTTAAAAAAGTGTGTCCATATGTATGAGGCTTGTATTAGTCAAAGAATGTGTTAAGTTGCATGGATGTGTGTGTGTGTGTGTGTATGTGTGTACACATACCTATTTATTTATTTATTGGATGAAGGTCAGGGTTTCTTTTTCTCTCATGTAACTTGAAGACTAGAGGTCCAAAGGAAGGAGGCCCAGGGCTAGTTAGAGGCTACAGGGTTATAAGTTTCTTGGTCTCCTTCTCAGTCTCTTGTTCTGCCATTTGCAGAGAACACAGCTTTCACTCCCAAAGTTGCCTCATGGCTATAAAATGGCTACAGGAGCTCCAGCCATGACATCTGTATTCTTGGCAAGACAAAGAAAGAATAAGGTGGGAGGGGGAGGCAAAAGTGCCTCACATTCCAGCTGAGTCAGACCCTTTTAAGGAACATTCTTTAAATTGGCATTGGCAATAATCTAGCCACGTGGCCACCTCTGTCCATAAGGAAGGCTGGAAAATGTAGGGTTTCAGCTGGTTACACTGACATCCCCAACAAAATCAGGGTTCTCTTAGTGAAGAAAAAGGGGAGAGATCAATTTTGGGTAAACAATTAGCAGCCTGTGTACAGACTTCAGTGACAACCAAATTATAAAGCAGGGACCTTTGTAACTATGTCTTTAAGGAGAAACATTATGCCATAATGAACAGTACTTAACCATTCAAGGCAATATAAATAGACATACCATAAACATTTTATAACTGTTTAAAGCTAACCCATTGGAAAAAACAGCAATAAAAAATTTTAAACCTAAAAAAATTAGTTCAACACTGAATTGGTTTGTAGGACATCAACTCAGTAAATTTACTTTTTTTTTTAATAAAGTTATTTTTTTTAAGCTTTTTTTGATGTGGACCATTTTTAAAGACTTTATTGAATTTGTTACAATATTGCCTCTGTTTTATGTTTTGGTTTTTTGGCCACAAGGCATGTGGGATCTTAGCTCCCCGACCAGGGATCGAACCCTGCATTGGAAGACGAAGTCTTAACCACTGGACCACCAGGGAAGTGCCTCAGTAAATTTACTTTTAAAAACAGTCCTAGTTTAAGATGAACTTCAGAAGGGATATAAAGTACCCCTCTTTGAAATTTTTATGCAAAATGTTTGTGTTCGAGCATTTTTTCTGGTTAAATGCTGCATACCTCCTCAAAGGAGTTGATGACCCAAAAAAGCTAATAACCATGGATCTAGGTGTCGTGCCCATTTGCAAGATACCAAACAACTTATCTAACTGAATTTGAACTGGGTTTCATACAAACATTCTCAGGCCAAACAAAAACTACCTGATGGAGTTAAGAGGGCTGGGGGGCGGGGCACAGCTCGAGCCCAGGGGCTGATCAGAGACAAGTATTACATAGCAAAAGGCATAGGCTGTCCAGCCTTTGAAGAAGCAGGAAGGGACCAGGTCTCAGGCCCCCAGAGACTGAGCCACGGGGGCATCCTCAGAGTAAGTGACATCCTAGAGAGGGCAGTATTTCATTTTGAGTCTGAGAAGTAAGAAAAGAACAACATAGACCATCTGTCTGATAGATCTACAAACACAGATATTTGGCATTTAGTATTAAAACTGTTTATCAAGCTCCCAATGCTGCTGATGAACAAATAGGAGCCTCATGTTCTGGGTTGCACGGTTGATGTGAGGGGGGAGCAGGGCTGTAATCCATCAGTCTAATGAATCTACCCACACAGGTTTAAGACTTCAAGAGACTTGGAGATTAGGACAGAGTCAATCGGCTTATTTCATCCAAAGGGTCCCCAAAGCAAAAACAAGTGGTATAGTTGCAACATAATGGTTATCTGGCTTTGTGAACACCTGGAATTTTATTGACCAGGGAAAGAGCACCACTTTGGGGCTCCATCCTGGGTGTCTAGCCCACCTGTCGCCTGCCTCTGTTGTGGAGCGGAGAGCCTGTCTAATAGTTGGAAGTTCTCCAAAGTGGGGTGCCCCTCACAGGATTCTCAGAGCAGTCATTGCATTGCAAGAAGAACATGTTAGAACACTTTTAAATCGAGTATGTTAAAAACAAGGGAGGGAATTCCCTAGCCGTCCAGTGGTTAGGACTCTGTGCTTCCACTGCAGGGGGGAAGGGTTCAATCCCTCGTCGGGGAACTAAGATCCCGCATGCCGTGCCCTGCAACATGGCCCCCACCAAAAAGGGAAATATGCGTTACGAATTTTCAATATATGGACTGACAGCGGCAATGACACTAGGTAGAGATGTCTGATGGTCAGACCTCACTCACAGGAGGGGACATGTCTATGGAAGAGTAGGGGCTTCACAGCTCGTGGGCACTGACTGTAGCATCTCACTGCTTCCAGTGTCTGGCAACACATGGACATTTATTTACGCCAGTTAAGTGGATTTATAGATCATAGTATCTAATTTTATGTAAACTAGCCTCACAAAATATACAAAAAACCTTAAAAGATTACAGGGGAAAGAAAAAAAACTCTTCTGATTGAAGATCCGACTAAGGCAAAATCAAACCAGATAATGGCAGAGCTGACATTTGTGGTCTTAAAACTAGGTTTCTTCAGCTACATGACACAGGAAAAATAAGGACGATCTGATTGGACCAAACAAGAAGTGGTTCCCACCAAACTGAAAATATCCAGAAGACTACCAGAAATATGGAAGGATGTCTACCATCATGCACCTAAATTTCACTTTAGGTGTATCTATCAAGCTTATATTGCATCTGTGAAATGTCTTTTTCAACTGTGACAGCCATTAAAACCAATGAGAAAACAAACTGAACTTAGAAGGAGACCTTTGAATTGCTGTATCACAAAATGTCAAACCACAATTTTCAAAAATAATGAAGCGTATTCAAACACATTGCACTGATTAAAAATAACATTTTCAAGAAAAAAATTCATGTCATGAATAAAAATGAATAAATATTTTCAAATATTGTTAATTTCCAACTTAGATCATCCTTTGAAAACATCTATTTTGTGTATGTTATGATGTGCATCATATATAAATACAACAATATGTGTATAGAACAAAATATAAATAGACATCCTTGAGAGTTTCTACTCAAAATGTTACTTACTAGTGGCCTGTACAATCAAAAATGTTTAGAAATCATTGCTGAAGATGATCGAGGATTGTAGTAATTTACCAATAAAATAATCTAATCCTCGTCACTTTGGTAATCTTCCTGGATAACGTAATGCTTTAACCCGGTTAAAATATGATCTCTCTTTCCTTTAAACTCCCACAGCTGTAACTCAAAGGTAACTGTGCTTTGTCTTCTACTAATTACACTGAACACTTTCTTCTTGGATTATAATTACTTGAGTGGATGTGTGGTCCTCCTGTAGACTTGAGAGAAAGCACACTGTGGACAGAATTAGGGTTTGAGTCATGGCTTAATTATTTATCTCCTCTAGCACTTAGCACCTAGGAGATGCTCATCAAAAATTTATTTGGAAGTTAAAAGAAAATGAGTAAGTGTCTAGAAGGCCTTTAGGACTGATGATCACAGTGGACAATTTCATTATTTGACAAGTCATTGAGATAAACCACTCATTACTGAGACTTGCCCAGAGTGAGTACTCTTTCCATTAGAGGGAACTTTTTCATCCTCTGATTGTACGGGTAACCGTTTATGCAAAAGACAGCTCGTTTCTGATCAGAAATAAAGCAGCAATATATTTAGCTAGTGTTTGTGGCTTGGAGATGCCTAACTCATTTTCATGTGTTTCCTTTTTCTTTGGCCACAGGCGTGCGGCATGGGGGATCTTAGTTCTCCAACCAGGGATGGAACCCTTGCCCCTGCAGTGGAAGTGCAGAGTCTTAACCACTGAACGGCCAGGGAAGTCCCACGTGTCTCCATTTTAAATGACTGGGTCAAGCACAATGTTCTCTATTGTTCTCAGCTTGACTCCTACATATATGGTCATAGAAAACAAACTCAGTATCGTATTTAGCTAATTTATATAGAGAGATTTTTAAATAACCTGCAATGGCAGATAACCTCACTGTTCAAAATAATCTTAATAGCTCGATTACTTATAAAATATGCAATAAGTTCTAATGGACTGACTCCCTGACAGTAAGAACTAAGTGGAATCTTGCTTTATGTGCTGACATGAGAATGTCTTATTTGACTTCAGCCATGTATCTGATTTAGTCGTGTAACTGATTCTCTTTTTTTAATGTCAAAATTATTTTAATATGATCTCTCTGCTTGGAACAGGTCCATAAGTTCCCCTTGGTTCCTCAGTAATTTCCCAATTTGAAACCCCAGATCTAGTAAAAATTTAAAATTCTCCATTTGCCTTTGCAAGAAAGTCAGTGATAATCTGCTAGTAATTTAGGGGGCCATTTCTGCCCTACTAAATTCTGAAAGATTATGAAAAATTACTAAAGTATAAAAAATAAGTAGGAGATGGGTCTCACTAAAGAGATATGTTCTTTTATGACTTCTGCCCCAATTTGCCCATGCTTGGTAATGACGCACAGCGACTTATTTTTTACTTTCTAAAGAAATGATAACATGGAAGGACATTGGGCTGCCCTTGTATGAATATAACCCAACTGCCTTCCAGCTCTAGGGTTCAAGATTAGAATTGTTTTTTAGAAACAAGAAATAGATTGACCTGAGCCATCCATAGCCCTACACAGATTTCCCACTGTGACTCCTAGCACATAGAAAATCACTTGGTTAATGTATGATGCTAACGAGCCTGAGATCAAAAGTCCTATTTCCATGCAAGAGAGTTGGTATATATAGAGACCCCATAGCATAGTCATAGCCCCAAATACCTTCTGCCCTCTGGAATATACACGTCTCTGTTCGTGTGGAAATGATACAAGCCTTGGGTATGTCTAAAAGTTATGCCGCAAAACAAAAATCTCTGAAAAATTGGAAAGAGCCTTTTATAATGATTTCAATTCTGAGGGCTGGGATGGTTCATTTTATATGTCAACTGGACCAGGCTAAGGGATGCCCAGATAGCTGTTAAGACATTATTTCTGAGTGTGTCATGAGGGTGTTTCCAGAAGAGATTAGCATTTGAGTCAGGAGACTTGAGTAAAGAAAACTGCCCTCACCAATGTGTGTGGGCCTCATCTGATCTGATGAGGGCCTGAATAGAACAAAAGGCAGAAAAAGGGCAAATTTGCTCTCTTGGCTTGAGCTGGGGTATCCATCTTCTGCCCTCCGACATCAGTGCTCCTAATTGTCAGATCTTCAGACTCAGCCTGGGACTTATGCCATCACCTCCACGTCCACCCCAGCTCCCTGCTCTCATTCTTGGGCCACAGGGCTTGGGCTGGAACTACACCCTTGGTTTCCCTAAGCCTCCAGCTTGCAGACAGCAGATCGTGGGACTTCTCAGCCTCCATAATCATGTGAGCCAATCCCTCATTATAAATCTCTGTATCTTCTAGAGAACAAACTAGTGGTTACCACTGGGAGGGGGTGGGGGAGGGACAATAGAGGGGAGGGGGAGTAGGAGGCACAAACTTAGGGGTGTAAGATGGGCTCAGGGATGTATTGTACAGCACAGGGAATAGAGCCAATATTTTGTAATAACTGTAAGTGGAAAGTAACCTTTAAAAATTGTGTAAAAAATTAAAAATAAAAAACCTCTATATCTGTATCATCTATACCTATAGCTATATCATCTCCTATTGGTTCTATTTCTCTGGCGATCCCTGACTAATACAAGGATGCTCTTCAGCAGATGGTCTTTTTTAAATTGAAGTACAGTTGATTTACAGTATTGTGTTAGCTTCAGGTGTACAGCAAAGTGATTCAGTTATATTTTTTTCAGATTATTTTCCATTATAAGACATTGAATGTGGTTGCCTGTGCTATACAGTAAATCCTTGTTGCTTAGCTATTTTATGTCTAGTAGTTTACATTCATTAATCCCATACTCTTAATTTATCCTCCCCCCTCCCTTGCCCCATTGGTAACCATAAATTTGATTTCTATGTCTGTGACTCTGTCTCCGTTTTGTATATGGATTCATTTGTATTATTTTGTAGTTTCCACATATGTGATACCATATGATATTTGTCTTCAGACAGTCTTGAATGAAGAAATTATATCAACCAGGATCACTAGGTAAAAATGGAGAGCAAACTAATTTTTAAAGGGATCCATCCAGCCTCTCCATGAAAAAGGCACCGAGCCAATGTTGAGTCCTCATATTCTGAATTTTTGGAAAACAATAAAAATGAAGGATCCTGAACAAAAAAATTATTTTTCCTGTCTTGTTCAGTGTCAACACACTATAAGTTTTCTATAATGATACATTTTTATAATAATAAAAAGAATGCGTTCTCATTTTATAAAATCAGGAAAACTCCAAAAACTATGGAGAATAAAATTTAAATTATCCATAATCCCACAATTCATTCAATTGCTTATTCGAGTAACACATATACAAAACTGCATACCTTACTATGTGCAGAGCATGTCTCAAGGCTCACCATCCAGAAATGTTAACTTCCAATTGCTTTCCTTCCAGCCCTTTTCTCAATACACTTTTGATAATAAAATAGGAATCAGATTATATACAGTTTTGGGTTCTCTTTTTCACTTAACATAGCATAAACTTTTCCAAATTATCAAATAATATTCAAAACAATGATTTTAACAGCTGCATAGTATCACATCACATGGATTTACACTAGTTTGTTAAACCATTCTACTTGGGAATATACACAATTATCAATTTTTCATTATTATAAATAATGCTGTGAGTAATATCCTTTGGCCACATATCTGATTATCTTTGGAAAATTTTCCTAGGATTTGGACTGCTAGACCCAAAGCCTCGAACATGTTTAAGGTTCTAGATACACAGTACTCAGTTGCTTTCTTGAAAGACTGAAATGGTTTACATCCACCAGCTAAGAGAATGTCTGTCACAGTGAGATCCCATCCCTCAAAACAATGAGTATTAGCATTTAAAAAAGTCTTCGCCAACTGGGTCAAAATGGTTTTTCTTTTAATTTACATTTCTTAATTTACAAGGTAAGTCAAGCTTTTAAAAAATATATATGTACCTTCCTTCATAAATTAGCTATGCATGCTCTTTGTCATTTTTCAAGGAGTGGTTAATATTCCTTCTTAGCATTACAGTCTTATATTGATCACGGAAGGCTTTGTCTTGTTGCATTCTGAGATCTAGCCCCTTCGTTGAGGCAAAGGAGGTGGGGTGGAGAAAAGGCTCGGAGTAGAAAGGCAGACTTGCTCTCTTAGTCCTTCCATCAACAAGGGATGACCTGGGCTAAGTCTCTTGGCATATCTGAGCTTCAGTTTTCCCCTCTGTAAATAAGAGGATTTAATTAAGGGCCTTCCGGTCTTGTGACCACATGATGCTATAAAAAGATGTTATAGATCCATAGTTTCAAAATCTCCTTCATTATCATGATTTCATGAGCTTTCAGGAGGTAGTGTTAGTGGAGAAGCATCAACATGTAAGCTTTCTCCTGTTCCAACCTAGGGCTCCGCTACCCACCAGCTGTGAGCAAATCCCTTCAGCGTTCTTAGCTTCCTGATCTGTAAATGGAAACTTTGTTTTACAGGTTTATTGTAAGAATGAAATGAAGTAATAAAAATGAAAGTTTAAAGTATAATATACCACACACATATATATGTATATATATATGTGCACACACACACATATGTATATATATGCATACACACACATATATGTATATATATATATGTATACACACACATACACATACCTATACTATGAAGTTACATTTAAAAGCATTTACTTTTCAAAAAAAAATACATAAATAAAAGATAAAAGCATTGACTGCTCATAAATCTCAGTGCACAAAAAAAAGAAAAATTATTTTTTGGACCCCATTACATGGACCCCACTTTCACAAGAGACTCTAGACTCTGGGGCTCCAAAGATAGCAAGGTCACAAAGAAAACATAAATAGAAACAAATGAAGCTAACCCTTCTTTTTCTTAATCTTCCAAAGATGGAGCCCCAAGTGATATATACATGCAATTTTCTAAGGTAATTTTGGCTATCATGATTTTCTCCTTGTGGGTGAACCGACTCAATAGCTTAATTCACACATTAGGTAGGTGTGTGTGTGTAACTATATGTGTGTGTGTATGTGTGTATAAGTATACATATACACATACATATACATGTATCTCTCTCACACATGTATATATGACTCACATACATACCCCATGAATATATATGCATATATATATATATATATATATATATATATATATATATATATCCCTTCTGTATGCATATGAGAACAAAAGTATGTTTAAGCTTGCCTCTCAGATTTTTCTGGAGAAAATGTGATTAGAAAAATGCAAACCACTCTCATTTTAATTCTTTCCTTTCATTTTTGTCATTTAAAACTCATAAATTTGATGGACTCTATATTTATAAAACTTGCTTAATGTATGGTATATTTGTATTGATCTGTACCAACAACCTCAGTTTGTCAGCAAATTGTACTTATACACCCACAGGTAAATATAGCACTGTTCTGAGCACTGAGACTACATAACATGGAACAGACACCAGCTTGTGATCTAGGGGAGACAAGACATGTAAACATGTAATTATCTAAATATGTACATAAATACAGTTCTGTAATTAAGGAGTGGATATGGGAGGAGGGGGATTTTACTGGTGGGTTAGTGATGTTTACTTCTTTCTTCCCCATAATATCCTGGCATTTTTCTCCCCATACCTGGGACATGAATTATATAATGCAGTCATTTAGGTTACATATCACATGGACATAAAAAATAGTCATTAATATTAACACCATTAAAAAACTGGCCAGAGGTATCTCTTCACAAAACAGGCCAGATTTGTCATTCTGGCAAAAGAAAATGGTAGCAAATATGAGCAAATTAAAAAAAGAAAATGAGCAAATACTTTTGGACTAAATTCAGCTTTCATAAAAAGAACAGATACAGGGTTAAGTATAAGGGTATCCCCTGTCCTCAATCAAAGGAACAGGGTGTGGAATATGGTTCGTGTTCTAAGACCTATTTTCATTTTCCTATTCATTCTTCCCCCCCCCCAGATTTTGTTTATTTTTTCCCCCAGCAAACATTCTTGTATGTGTTAAGCAACATTTCTAAACACTTTTCACATACTAACTCATTTGATTCACATAATAACCCTATGGGGCCACTTTACAGATGTGAAAACTGAGGCACCAAGAGATTAAATAACTCTCTGAGGTAGCTAGGATTCAGCTTCAGGAAGTCTGGCTTCCAGGTCTACATTCCTGACCCTGAAAATTGCACTCTCTCCTTAGCTGGATGGTGAACTTTGTGCATTTGAGTAGCTGAGGGGACGTGGATGGAATGAGGAGAGAAACAAAGGCTTTGAAAGTTATCCTGTCATTTGAGAACTTGAAAAGAGAAGAGAAAAGGAAGCCGACAGCCCGGGTTACTTGTGTGAAGGCAATGGAAGCAGTGGAAGAACAGGAAGTGGAAGAAAAAGGCAAAGAGACATCCGCCTTCGGCCCGCTCATCTCCTTGGTGACCGGATCTGGTGGTTTGGGGCTGAAGTAGCTGGAACTGGCATCTTTGCTTTCAGGCAGCAGATGTAACTGCACTGGATCCACAGGGCTGCGTGTGCAACAAACCCACCAGAGTCTCTTTTCACCGACATTACGAAAAGGGTGGCGGAGGAAGCGTTGCTCTCTTACTCAGGCTAAGGAGTAGCCACAATAAAAGTATTAACCTTTAGGTCAGATTACATTCTGGGCCTCAAAGGAAATTTTCCAGAAGGTGCCCTTTACCAAGTGTAAATTGGAAACAGTTTCCTCTCTTGGGCAAGTTGACTACTGCAGGCGGCAGAGAAAATGCAGTTTTGTGAAGACTTGGGTTTCTCTGATGCATTCTCTTGAAACACAAATATCTAACAGGGGTGGCTGAAACAGTACATCCAGTAATTTTTTTCTTCCCTGTGTCCTTGGATCTTAACTTTGCCTCTGCCCTTAGGTGACTATAGCATGGACAAGAGATGGTAAGCACTTGCCAGCTGCCGGGAAACGTCCCCCTAAAGAAATTGGTATCAGCAATGAAGGAAAATGAGATTGTTTTCCAAGAGGTAAACAACAAAATCAACTACTGTAGAGCACAGGGAACTATATGCAATATCCTGGGATAAACCATAATGGAAAAGAATTTTTAAAAGAAGGTATATATGTGTGTGTGTGTGTGTGTGTGTATAACTGAATCACTTTGCTGTACAGCAGTAATTAACACAACATTGTAAATCAACTATACTTCAGTTTTTAAAAAATCAATATATATTGTATGGAGCAGAGATCTGCAACGTCATCACGTTGATCATAGTAACTTAATGGAAGATATTAACACAGCTAACAGAATAGCGGTCAATTTGAAGTCGTGTTGGATACTATGGGAGAAGGAAAAGGAGAGAGCAGAGAGGCAAATTCATGCGCTCTGTTTGCCTTCTGAGAGTTTGCTAAGCACTGTGCTGAGGACAGTTAACAAATCTGACTTGCCCTGCCTTCATGGGATCCCAAGCTCACAGCATCCATCTAAGAATAACTTGGGGGAAAGAGGCAGTCCAAGCCTTGGGCTTGCCCATTTGGGGCTATGAATGTTATTGGCCTTCCTGTATTGCCATCTGATGCACATAGATGATCACCCATCCAACTTGCAGACTATTGCAGAGAACAGTTGCACTCACTCTCTCCACCCTTTTATTCTTTTCTCCCCAAAGGAGGAGGAGTTACCCAGACTCAGGAAAGCCTATCAACTCCTGGCCTCGTGTGCCAGGGGGCGGGGTCACGGAGTCAGGGCACAGCTCCTGCCCCTCGGACTCTTTTGCTCTCTTTGATCAGCCTGCCCAGCCCTGGGGTCTGTGAGCCTCGGCCCGTGAGCCTCATGTCTTCACTAGGCTGTCTTCTGCCTTTTCTTGCCCTAGCTTCTTGGGATGCATCTGGGGGCGCAGGGCGGGGGATGGAGGGGTAAGTCAGTTTGGCCCTGCCAGTTTGGGTGAGTTGGAGCCTGGGGGCTTCAAGAGACAGGCAATGCTTTGATCCCTAAACATTCCCTGGGCCTCTTCCTCTCACTGAGACCCCTACGTGAGTGCAGGGTGAGGACTGGCAACCCTCAGCTCCAAGAGATGCTTCAGGCCATTCTGACCTGATAACACTCAATCCTTGGTAGTCACCACCTCCCACCCCTACCCCGTCCCCTTTTCTGTTTCTTCTCTTTTTTCTTTTTCTTTCTTTTTTTTTTTTTTTGCTATTTATTTTGTTTAATTTTTATTTTTACTTCTTAAACTTTTTGTTTTATATCAGAGTATAGTTGCTTAATAATGTTGTGTTAGTTTCAGGTGTACAGCAAAGTGATTCAGTTATACATACACATGTATCTATTCTTTTTCAAATTCTTTTCCCATTTAGGTAGTTACATGATATTGAGCAGAGTTCCCTGTGCTATACAGACCCCTGTCCCCTTTTCTAATTCCAGGTTCACCAAGCAAGCTTCAATTGGGTTTTGAGTTCCCATGTTTATACTTATGCTTATGCTTGCTTCAGTGGTCCAGGCTGTGGCACAGTCATTCTCATCATGTTAATCAACAGACATTCTGGTTGTCCACGCCTCTGGGAGCTTTAGACGGCATGACCTGTGTCTGAGAGACCGACTCTTAGGTTGCTGTCAAAAGTGGACATCTGAGCCTGCAGAGCCGAGGAATGGGTACCTGCCACCAAATTACTGGCATCCTGTGAGCTTGTGCATGGCAACCAGCTTCCTGTTAACCCTTGGAAGCACCAATAGCTGCTGTCCTTTTATAAGTAAAACTTCTACAAGAATAACCTTGTAAAGACTCTGAGAGGAGGAAAGATAATGCAGACAGAGCATCTAAGAGGGTGCCTGGCACCAGGTAGACAATAAATATGGGAGTTATTGCTGTTATTGTTTGCATTTTAGAGATAACTATACATGTCTTGAATTACAGTCAGCCCTCCATATCTGCGGGTTCCACATCAATGGATTCAACCAAGCTCAGACCAAAAATACTGAAAAAAAAAAAATTCCAGAAAATTTCAAAGAGCAAAACCTGAATTTGCCACATGATAGCAACTATTTACCCAGCATTTACACTGTACTTAAAACTATTCACACAGCACTTACATTGTATGAGGTATTATAAGTAATTTAGAGATGATTTAAAGTGTATGGGAAGGGCTTCCCTGGTGGCGCAGTGGTTAAGAATCCGCCTGCCAATGCAGGGGACATGGGTTCTAGCACTGGTCTGGGAAGATCCCACATGCTGCAGAAGAAGCCACCGCAGTGAGAAGCCCGCGCACCGCCATGAAGAGTAGCCCCCGCTCACCGCAACCAGAGGAAGCCCGCGCGCAGCAATGAAGACCCAACACAGCCAAAAATAAATAAATAAAAATTCTTTAAAAATAAAAAAAGTATATGGGAAGATGTGTGTAAGTTATATGCAAATACTACACCATTTTATATAAGGGATTTGAGCCTCCATGGATTTTGGTATCTTCAGGCATCCTGAAACCAGTATACGCTATACACTTAAAAGGAGTAGTAAATAACTACTGTCCATAATAAGCAGGCATTCCTTCTCATAATAGGAGACGTTCTTTCCCAACGTTATCTGTAGGCAGTAAGGTAGCAGTGAAGCCACAATATTTCTAAGGACCTGCAATTCTCTAGCCTCTTATAACTCATGCAATTACTTGGTCCAAACGGCTATGTCCAGCCCAACTCTCTCGCTGACTATGTGTGTTCTAAATTCTCCCAGGTGCCATCTGCTTTAAAGTGGCCTGCATTCATGACTCGCCTCAATATCTAATTCTAACCCTGCAAAACACAGGTCATGGATATACATCCTGCATACGAACCTGTTCATGTTCCCTGTGCACCCACAAGATCAGGGTACATTCTCAGCTACCTTCTCGTTAGCCCATCAGAGGCGTTCATTAATGCTCTGCGGGGCTCACACAGAAGGGCCTTCTTTGACCCCCACCCCCAGCAAGAAATCCACCACCCAATGCATATACATGCACACGTGTGCACACATGCGAAAGCACACACACACCTATATGACCAAAACAAAACCCTTAAAAAACAATACTTACCCTTACTATACAGACTAATTCTATTTTCTATTCTATTCTTTTTCTTTAAAAAAAAAAAAAATACTGACTGAGACTTACTAGATTGATTTCAAAACCCACTAAGGACTCAAGACTGGCTATTTTAAGGCATTGTTGTGAGTCCTGTGCGTAGAAGTCCCACGACTTGTGTTGTGTACCCAGCCTTGTTTGTCACCATATTTTCTCCTTGCAAGTCCTAAGACTTCTGCCTACTCTGAGGCTTTGCTAGGGTTTTTCTGTTGTTGTTGTTTTTTGACATTTTGGTTAACAGATGATAATGTAGCACGATTTTAATATTATTAAATATTAGAAACTTATAAAATGTGGTTCCCAGGAAAGGCAGTTTAAGTACTCAGAAAAACGATTTCTGGGAACCTGGGTATGTTGAGCCAGTCCATGGCATGGAGTGGGATTATTGTTACTGTGCTTCACCCTATTAAAAGATCATTATCAAAGTACAAAAACCGTCCACTAACCTGGCGCCAGGCTGGGACCCACTGGAGAGCGGGTACCCAGCCCCGCTCTCCACGGCCCCCTGGCCTGCTGTGTGGTAGAGCGGAGGGAAAGCTCAGGGTCTGGGAGTCAGACCAAGGTTCCAAACCCGATGACACCATTTCCTAACTGCTGCAACCTCAAGCACACCGTGTAATCTCCCTGAGCTCCGGTTCTCTCATCTGTGAAATGGCTCTCATACCAAATCCATGGGCTCTGCCAGGATTGAGTGGGATTGCGCTGTATGCATATCCATAGAACTCATTATGAGATCACCTACCACAATCAACAGTGCCCTTGTCCCTCCTAAATCCCTTTCAATAATTTGAAGTTTTTGTTTGTTTTTAAATAATAATTTGAAGTTTTAAACTATGGGCCGGGAATAGTGCCATGAGAGAGAACCAGTATCTCTATCTTTTTCATTCTCGGGAACTCGGCATCAGATTGATCATAATCCTTGATTCATGACACTGTCATCCTTGGAGGTCATGCATAACCTGCTTTTGCTTAGTTGGTTAAATAATTATTTTTAATAATATCATAAGCACCTAGGAGCCCACTACCTTTAACCAAAGCTAGGACCTTGATGATAGCCTTTATCACAGTGCATCATGCGGTTCCCACACTCCCTCCTCTGCACCCACCTACCTAATCCCCTTGCCTCCCTTCCCTCAAAGAAGCCTTCATTTTTTCTCTTTAATTCTTTAGAATTTAGAAAACCTACTGTCTTGGATGGAGTCAAGTTCAGGGTCATGCTAAGCTGAACTTTGGGTGGAGCCTGGATCATTCATAAACCAGGCAGACACATGGGGTGGAGGTAGTGAGTATGCTGTAATGAGTATCCCTGCAACCCAAGATTTTTGTCACTGCTATTCCTCTTGTGGGGCAGTGGAGCGTCTTCCTTTTCCTCCTCCTCTGGTTGTGCATTCATTCTGTGCCATCCTCAGGAAAACAACACTGAGGAGGAAGTAAGGGGAAAGTTGAGCACAAGATAACTTGGTCTCTGATTAGTCCTCAGAAGCACAGTGGAAGCTTTTCCAAGGATCACTGGCCTTGGCTGAAGTAGGCTATGTATATCTAGACTGTGCTACCACTTTCTGGATACATAGTTTCAGCAGGGAACTAAGCCATCACAAGCTGGCATGGAAAGACTTTGCGACTCTTGTTTAAGGGGACAGGAGAGACCCTCAGCAGAGATAGCAGGAAATTCTAGCTCCACAAGCATAAAGAGATAGAACAGCTAGCTCCTGCCCCCTGTGTTTTCCCTCCACTCCTCTCCCCTTCTCCCATCCCACTTCTTTCTTTCCTGGCATTGAAGAATGCTTTACAATATCTTTTTGTGGAGCGTTAGCTCTTAATTATCTACTTTGTGGCATTAAAAAAAAAATCCTAGGTAAATTTCCCCCTCCATCCTACACATTACCGTAGCATCATCTCTTTTTCTGACTCAGCTAGTATACTCTCAAAAAGCAGATGAATGCCAACTCATTACAAAATTAGCTAAATCAAGTGTGCAAACATGCATTTCAATGTTGTTCATAAATCTGAGATGATCAGAGCTACCACTCTCCTCTCTCAAGATACTAATAAAATTTTTACTTGAAGCCTATTAAATTGTTTCTTAGCTTTCACCTTTCTAGAATAAATCATCTCATTTTTTACCCCACTGTCACAAGAATAAGAACCACTCCACCTACTTTCCACCCCCTAGTGCACAGATTATAGGGTGCAGGAAACCCTGCCCAAGAAATTGAAGGAAGTAGAAGAAAAATGAATTTCAGAACTTCTGCTGAATGTCATCAGAGATAGAGGGCATTTTTGTTTAGCCAGATACCATTGATAACCAAAAGTAAGACCAGGCCACTTGGAAAGCCCTTGAGTGTTAAGTTGGTTAATATATTTAGGTAGCAAGCTCTAGAATGGGGTAAAGGGAAGAGAAAAAGAGGAGGTCTCCAGGGCAAGAGAAAGACAGCGAGAAAGGAAAGGCAACCAATGTGAGGTTCCCCAATGGCACAGTCACTGAAGAGCTTCAGACGATGATGTCTGATATGGAACTTCATTTGAAGTTGGCTCCTGTTCTGAGCTGTGCTAAAAGTCTTCATCCCTTACCCTCAAACTCTCACTGTAAGTGGCTCTACCCTACAGCCGGATGGTCATGGTGCTTTGGAGAATGAAGGAGTAGGGAGAGTGACCAAACTAGGCATCGAGCATGTTGGAAATAACACTGCAGCTACGGGATGACTTGGCTGTTGGGGAGGCAGCCCTCAGTGTACACCACAGAGGGGACACTATGTCTTTCCTTCATTCAACAATCATTTTCTGAGAATGGAGCATGGGGCTGGAATGATGTTAAATATGTAGGATGAATAACACACAGGCTCTCCCCGTGACAGGTCCAAAGCCTAGAGGAGAGGGAATTAGGCAATTATTCCAGCTCCATGGGATAAGAACAATAAAATAATTTATAAAGACACACAATGCATTAATAGCATGGAGGAGCAGAAGAAGATCCCAGAAGAGGTGATCCTTCAGTCATGTTTCAATTAAGAATTCTTTGGCTTCAAATAATAGAAAAAACCGGCAATCAGATCCAGGGCCATAATTTGCCAACCCTTAGCTTAAACAAATAGAAGTCTAATATATATATCAAGAAACTCAAAGATGTGTGGTTATTGGTTGTAGCTTGGGAGATCCTGGTTGCCATTATGATCCCAGGCTCTTTCCATCTATTGGCTCTGCCTGCCCTCATGCTTGTTTTCTCATGACACAAAATGACTTTAATAGCTCCAGTATTGGGTCCACCCATGTTCAAGACAGGAAGAAAGAGGAAGAGGCAGCCCCAGCAGCTCTACTCTTGTGATTGTCCCTTTTATTAGAAAGCAGAAACTTTCCCAAGAGTCCCAAGTGGTTGTAGATTTCACCTTTGCTTCATTGGCCAGAACTGAGTACATGGTCAACCATGGCAACCAAGGAGGCTGTGGAAGAGACCATCTCTCTCCTTTAGAAGGGAAATGAACAAGGGAGGAGGACCTGGGAACGTGGTTGGGTCCATTCCAAGCAACTGCCATAAGCTGGATCCTAGTGAATGTAAGAAACTGCAAAATGGACAAGGAAGGGTATTCAAACTAAAGAAATGACAGGTGAGAAGTCATAGAGTTGGGGAAAAAGAGCAACGTATTCTAACTGTTTACACAAGTTCATGCAACTGCAGCCCGGATGTGAACAGGGAAATGGGGAACAGTGGGAGAAGGCAGGGCTGAAGCATGATGACTTCTGTGGGCCTTGCCAGTGAGCTTGGGTTCTACATCTTTTTGTATCCCTAGCACCTAAGAGTACCTTGATAAAAGCAGATGCCCAATACGTGTTAATGGTTCGTGAGACCAAAACAGAAGACAAACAAACCTTGATGGCTGAGGAAATCCTAACTAATTAAAAAGTAAAGATTGAGTCAAGTTTCTTGTTTTTGTGGCTCATGTTGTCCCCTTGGCATCAATTTTGTTTTTATGATTAACCCCTAAACTGTACCAAGATAAAAGGGAACCAGCTGTACCCGAGGATTGCCCATGCTCCAAAATCTCAGCCCCAGTCTAGCAACAAGCCCAGTGCAGCCCTGGGCACTGCCCAGACCCTCTCAGTCCCCTTCTTACCATGTTTGTACACCCTTCTTGTCTTTGATGTGCTGTCACGTTCAACAGCCAGCACCAGTGGTTCTTCTTTGGAGGATTAGCATTGCTACTGGAACCACATTGCCCACAAGTAGAGAGAACTGGAAATGCCTGAAAACTCCCAACCCCTGGGGCAGCTCTTAACCAATGACTGACAGCGGTGGGAATAAGAGACCCATCTTCCTTACCCAGGGGCAAGACAACTCTGAGGTATCACTTACCCTACACTCAGCATAACTTCCCCAGTGGGATTGGGTGGAAACCACCCTCTGCCAGTCTTTACTGAGATCCCATGCTAACTTGGCATCTTTCCCTCCCCTGTCTGCTTCTCCCATACCTTTACTAGTCTTTCCTGGAAGAACTTCCTTAGTAAATCACTTGCTCATGGATCCTTATCTCACTAAATAATTGTTCCTGGGGAGCTGGAACCAGACACCCTATCTTGTATTACCAGGTAATACTTTATAGGTTTTGGAATTAGTAGGATCTGTTGCTAGAAACAGAAACTACCCAGATGTGTTAAACAGAAGGAGTTTAAAATGGGAATTAGGCCCTTACAAATCACTGAAGCAATAATGACTGAGAATTTTCTCCAAATTAATGTCAGACCCCAAACCATGATCCAAGATGCTTACAGAACACCAAGAAGAATATATGGCAAACAGAAAACAAAACCAAAATAAACAAAAAAGAAACACACCTAGGCATATCATATTCCAACTGCAGAAAATCAAAGATAAAGAAAAAACCTCGAAAGAGGCCAGAGAGAGGGAAAAGGACCTTACCTATAGAGAAGCAAAGATAAAAATTACATCCAACTTCTGTTCAAAAGACATGCAAACAAAAAAGGAGGTGAGGAAAATAAAGTGTTGAGAGAAAAAATCCACCAACCTAGAATTATATACCTTGTAAAATTATCCTTGAAAAGTGAGGGAGGAAGAAAGACTTTCTCAGACAAACAGAAATTGAGAGAACTTGTCGCAAGTACACCTGCCTTGCAAAGAACGTTAAAAGTTCTTCAGACAGAAGGAAAATGACATAGGTCAGAAACTTGGGTCTAAAGAAGGAAAAGAAGAGCATCAGAGAATAAATAAGTGAAGGTAAAATAAAACTTTTGTTTTTCTTAATTTTAATTGATCTAACACAGCGGTCCCCAACCTTTTGGCACCAGGGACCGGTTTCGTGGAAGACAGTTTTTCACGGCAGGATGGGGGGGGTGGGGTGGGGACACGGTTCAGGTGGTAATGTGAGCGATTGGGAGCGATGGGGAGCGGCAGATGAAGCTTCGCTCGCTCGCCCGCTGCTCACCTCCTGCTGTGTGGCCCGGTTCCTAACAGGCCACAGACAGGAAGCGGTCCACGGCCCGGGGGTTGGGGACCCCTGATTTAGCAGATAAGAGTTTGTTCAAAATAATAATAGCAACTATATATTTGATTATGTATGTTTATGTATCTGTCTTACATATATATGTGCTTATGTATGCTTATAGAGAAGTGAATGAATGACAGAAATGATACAAGGGACAAGAGGGAGGAATTAGGATTATTTTGTTACTATAAGTTACTTACATGACTCATGAAGTGGTCTAATGTTATTTGAAAGTGGATTTGAATTAGTTATTAATGTACGTTGCAAACTCTAAGGCAACCACTAAAAAAGTTTTTTAAAAAGGGAGTACAATTAATATGCTAAGAAATGAAAGAAACAGAATCATATAAAATGCTCAATTAAAACCACAAAAGGCAAGGAATTCCCTGGTGGTCCAGTGGGTAAGACTCCAAGCTCCCAATGCAGGGGGCCTGGGTTGAATCCCTGGTCTGTCTGGTCGGGGAACTAGATCTGGCAAGCATGCTGCAACTAAGAGTTCACATGCTGCAGCTAAAGATCCCGAGTGCCGCAACAAAGACCTGGCACAGCCAAATAAATAAATAAATAAATAACTATTAAAAAGTTTAAAAAAAAAATAAAACTACGAAAGGCAGAAAAATTATGGAAAACAAAAATAGAACAAAGAACAAGGGTAAGAAACAGAAAACAGTAACAATATGATAGCTATTAATCCAACTTTATAAATAATCACTTTGAATGTCAGTAGTCTAAATGCACCAATTGAAAGACAGAAACTATCAGAGCAGATCAAAAAGCAAGACCCAACTCTATGTGGTCTACAAGAAACCCACGTGAAATATAAAGATACACATAGAAGCATTCCATAGTCCTTTGATTAGGTTTTAGTCTTTTAGTGAGCCTGTGCCTCTGGACTGTGCACTTCACAAGTATGTCTCAGTTTTTTCTGCCCCCTTAGGTGTGTCAGGATGGCTAGAGTGGGTTTGACTGGGGTATGTCCCTTCCTCAGGTCAGTTCCGCTTTGATGATACCCCAGGCGATTAGGCTCTGGTTAACCAGATTCTCCCGAGGGCAGGTCTTGTTAAGAAGAACAGAGCTCTCTGGCATTATTTCAACATGGTTCCTTTCCCCCCTCCCTTTGCAAGAAGCATGAGGAGACTTTTCTCTGATATTTATTGTGGGAATCTGGTCAAGTTCCTGGAGATATAACTCAGAATATTTTGGGAGCCTCCTCATGACCGGGTGCCCCAGGAGTTTTTAACTTCTGAACTTCCAACTGTTTGTCAATTACAATTCAGGTTTTCCGACCCATGGCGCATAGTTCATTGGGAGTCTCTGCTCCAGTACGCTACGACTTCCTGTATTCGCCTATCTGACTCTCCAATCTTGGGGGCAGCAGTTTGCTCTGTGTCCTCCCCTCTCTAGTGGATCCAAGAAGAATTGCTGATTTTGTAGTCTGTTCAGCTTTTTACTTGTTGTTAGGTAGGAGTGGCAACTTCCAAGCTCCTTACAGGTGGAACCGGAAACCGGAAGTCTCCACGGCTTTATTCCCAATTGCCAAAACGTGGAAGCAACCAAGAGGCCCTGGAGTAGATGAATGGATAAATAAACTGTGGTACCTCCGGACAGTGGAATATTATTCAATGCTAAAAAGAAATGAGCTATGAGGCCATGAAAAGACATGGAGGAACCCTAAATGTATATTACTAAACGAAAGAAGCCAATCTGAAAAGGCTGTACAGGTTTCCTTCATTTTTGAAAGTTCCCTGTATGCTACTTCATTTTTATGAAAGACCTGCATTAGTACCTGTTTTCACTAACAGAAAGAAATCTGAAGAGGATTTTCACTTTTATGAAGAAAGGTGAAAAGCGAAAATAGCGTTCTGCGTTTGTTTTGTAGCAAACAAGTTCCTTCCCAGGGACCACACTCAGCAACTCAGTAACAAGCCACCATTGCTTTGAACTGTGTCTGTGAGCATCCGTGCTCCATCTCAATTTATTTCGTGCATCCATTAGCAAGATGTGTCCTAAGGTAAATGCTTTTTCGCTTTACACAATTTCAGCTTACAAAAGGCTTCGTAGGAACTACTTTTCGGATACAAGGGAAACCTGTAACCTGTGTGATTCCAGCTACATGACATTCTGGAAAAGACAAATCTATGGAGACAGCAAAAAGATCAGAGGTTGCCAAGGGCTGGGGGAAGGGAGTGATGAATAGGCAGAGTACAGAGAACTTTTAGAGCAGTGAATCTATTCTGTATAACATATAATGGTGGATACATGTCATTATACATTTGTCCAAACTCACAAATTGAGTTTGGTACAATACCAGGAGTGAACCTTAATATATACTGTGGACTTTAGGTGATAATGATGTTTCAGTGAAGGTTCGTGGATTGTAACACATGGACCACTGTGCTTCAGGATGTGGATAGTCAAGGAAGTTGTACATGTGTGGGGCTGGGGGCCATATGGGAACTAGCTGTACTTTCTGCTCAATTCTGCTGTGACCCAAAAACTCCTCTGAAAGATAAAGTTTATTAATTAAAAAAAAAAAAGGGTAAGGTGGTTCATATCTCAGTATACACAGCTTATGATTAGATGGGTGGGGGGAGCAGGTTTCAGACAGTTGGTATAGAATGATCCTTTTGCATGTGTAAAAATGTCTAGAAGGTCATAACTCAACCATTAATAGCAGTTCTCTCTAAGGAGCAGAATTGAATTGTGGGAGGCGAGGAAGTTGTTGGATGGTGGACTTCCACTTTTTATTTTAAATACTTCCTCAATATTTAAACTTTTTTTAAGCATCCGTTACTTTTATAATCAAAATTTTCATTTTAGAGCATTCAAAAGAATGAAAAGAGGGAATTTCCTGGCGGTCCAGTGGTTAGGACTCCACACTCTCACTGCCGAGGGCCCAGGTTCCATACCCCTGGTCAGGGAACTAAGATCCCACAAGCTGTGAGATAACAACAACAACGACAATAATAGAATTAAAGAATGAAAAAGAAATTGATGAATAAATAAAGGAGTCTTTCCATGCAAGCCTCTTTGGGGTCTCCATTTGTTTTTCTCTCTTGTCAGGAAGAAATAACATCTCATGGTTGTGAAAGTTAAGCCACGTGATGCATGTAAATCGATTCCTCCAGTGCCTTATTTGAGTCACTTTTCATTCCTTCTTGCCCCTTCTCAGTTGTCTCCCAGCCCCCATCTTCTCTTCCCTCCAATCCCCCCTCTAAGCTTCTAAATCCCTGTACTCCTGTCACCCTCTTTTCAGCATTCCCTCTGCCTTCCGTTCTGCCGCCACCACCCTCAACCTACCCCATCCCCACTGCGCAAGATGGTTACATTTTATGCAAAGAATGTATTCCTGGAGACCTCATATAATTCAAAACTTACATAATTCAAGCCTGCTTTTCCCACAGGACTGAATATAAAGTGCATGCAGGAGGGGGATGAATCTTGAAGTGCATAAATCTGCAAACGTGGTAATGTATATTTGCTTTAAGACTGCTTTTTATTTTCCCTGTATTTTCTCTAATATTTTGAAGTGCTCTCTCTTAAATTAACAGCACAGAGCATCATGAGAGTTGTCTGGCCTTCTCAATGGAGATTTAGCACATCCAAGTTCTGTACCAAAGTCCCCGACTCTCCTGAGTGTTTTACAGCTCTACCACTTAATGAACTCTTGGGTGACCTTGTTACAGGATTATAGGTTGGATATAAAGAAAATTTTAAATTATAATGGCAGTAAATGTTAAAATAACAGAGGAGAAGCCATCAGGTCTCTCACAGACTTTGACATGCAGGTAAAGGCTGTGGTTCAGCGGGCACTTACAAAGGATGACGGTTAAGGTGCTGCTGCCCCATGACCACAGAGCGAACACAGCTTCCCAACTGCTCAGCCCGCCAGCTCTGATAGTGTGTGATTCTTTTTTGGTTTTTTTGTTTTGATTTTTTTTCTTTTGAGGAAAATAAATAATACTTTTTCAACTACCTGATTATCTCATGAAACTCTCAAGACTTTATTATCCACATTTTACAGGTGAGAAAAAAATTTTTTTCATTTTTATTGGAGTATAGTTGATTTACAATGTTGTGTTAGTTTCAGGTGTACAGCAAAGTGAATCAGGTATATATATATATATATATCTCCACTCTTTTTTTTTTTTAGATTCTTTTCCCACATAGGCCATTACAGAGTATTGAGTAGAGTTCCCTGTGCTGATAATGTGTGATTCTTGATGAAGGTTTTTAATGGGGGGAGGGGGAGATTCCAATTATCTTCAATTTTGAACATAAAGTGAGACTGCCAGTGTTTAACATAGCACTTGTTCAATTTTACGTAACTTCAATAAAATGCCCTGTATATGGAGAAAATGTCTTGTTTCTTAGCTTAGCCTTCAAGGCTCTTCTACCATCTATCTCCATCTCCAACTTTTTCTCCTTGGCACTCCCCTCCCCAGCCATACTGACACTTGTTTTCACCTACCTTAGTACATTTTTATTAGTTTTAAATAGTTCAATTTAGAAATGAAGATAATACAAGAAGTAGGCAAAAATAAAATGAAATTCATCAACAATTTCACCACACAGAGATAGTCATTAATATTTGGTTGTGTTTCCTTGCAGTCTTGTGCTGTCTACATGAACACAGAAGTCAGAGTATGTATGTAAATTTGTATGTGTAATTTTTTTAACCACAAAGTGATGATTCACTAATATTGTTCTGCAACATACTTTTTTCATCTTATAATGTCATTAGTCGTTCTTCATTATTTTGTTAGGAACTTGATAGGCTTTGACTATATGAGTATCCCATAATAGATTGAAAGAATCCTATATTTTTGAACATTTAGACTGTTCACAAATGGGGGCTGTTGTGAACAATGCTGAAATGAATATTCTTGTTGCTAAATCTTTACAAACTCCATGATTATTTCTTTAAAATAAATTACTGCAAGTAGGATTTCTGGGCCAATGAGAATGAAAAATTTCAAGGCTTTAAATATGCATTGCCAAATTGCCCTAGAAGTTGGAAACAATTTGCATTCCCCTTAGAAATATCTGTGAGTCACTGCATACTCATTTGATGTGAGCCTTCTAATTCATCTATCTTCTCATTCATCTATCTTCCAAATTCAGATTATGATGTAAGAAAACCCCAAAAGGCAACCATATTAATTTGTTATATTTTAAAATAACTTCCTATTAGTAGAGGATGCCACGGAGCCCTCAGTGGACTCTGCTCGGTTATTTCTTAGACTATAAGTTCTGAGAATGTACACAGTATGTATGCGTAAATCTCTCTTGGTACAGGACCACATAGAAGCAGGCTCTTAAATGTCAAAAAGCATTTATTAAGTGGGCTGATAAATGTATTTCACTTGCAGGCCTGATGTAAGTTATTTGTCTTTCCTTGGTCTCCTGTTGATGGCTTATTCATAGTAATGGATGGCATGGTTGAGTTCGTATGTGTATGTGTATCATTTTGCCTTGATTGTTTAATTTTTAATTGATGGATATATGCTTCTAGCCTTTTGATGGGTACATTTTGTAAAATATTTAAACTCAATGAATTAATCTATGGTGCCTCAGAGACTGGATGTATCAGTCCCCTTGTGGGGACTGAGTCTATTCTGTTGAAATGTAAAAAATGGAACTCAGTTATTTCTCATATCATCCAGTACTAAGTGACAGTGGCAAGGTCACTGCAAATACAAACACAATGGAACCCAAGTTCATGTGGGAGATAATTGTCTCTTCTCACAAGCCTGTTTCTGTGTCTTCTATTTAAGGTTGGCATTTTGCAATGAGTCCTACTCAAAGTTCTTTCTCTTTCAAGCATGTAACTCATGTGTATTTTGCTATGTAACTTCCAGGCAAGGAACTAGAATTAGTAAAACAATAGCTCTCTCCCACTACTCCTCTCTCCTGGGATGTCTGGTAATCTATCAAGAGACAGTCAAGCCATTAAGGGATTGATCCACCTGTTCATCTAAGTCATCCACTCAGAAAATGCCCAGTTAACAAACATCTCACACCAAGGGGCTAGGCAAAAGTCATGTGACAAAGAGGCACAACAATTACCGTAAAATCACATTAGCTAGTACATATATTTCCACTTTGGACACTCCCAAATCCTTCCTTCAAGTGCCAAAGGAAACCCCTTATGAGATGCCATTCTCTAAATTGCGGCTGTTTTCTCAAGGTGTTGACTGCTGCCGCAGGCTCTTAGTAGGAGGTGATTACTGCTTTCTCCTGGAATGGTGGGGGGCAGTGAGGGGATGGAGAATCTCACAGCCCTGAGAGGATTCTGAAAGGGAAAGAATTTAAATGAATAACCCTTTCTCTCAGGCTCACTCAGGTGGAAGAAGTCAGTACCTAGAGAGTATTACCCCCCCATCACCCACACCCTGAATAATGGAAATCTTCCCATCAGTTGCAGCAGTATGCCTCTGAGGTATTATACATATTCTGTTCCTTTCCTTGAACTTTTTGCAAGTCAAGCCTAGTAGCTGCAAAGGGTAACAGCGAACAAAAAAATCTGATTTCTGCACCGTGACAGCAATAATGCAAGTGGAGTTTTGCCATAAAAATCCCAGCACTGATGGTGGCACCAGCCATGGCCCTATCTGCCTGTAAACATGTCAACATACCAAATGTGATTTGAATGCCTTTCTGGTCCAACTCGCCCCATATCCTGAGTTCCTAAACCAATTATTGAGAGAATGAAGATGATGAAAGACAAACTACTAAAGAAAAATCCATCTTTATCTAAAAGCGCACTAAGCAAGTATTGAAGTTCTCCATATTTGCTCCCATGTGGGTACCATTTCTCTGGTCAGTTGTGGCAGAATTCACATATGCCCATCTTAGATAAAGTGTATTGGTTTTCTCTCTTTACCTTTTTTTTTTCTATTTTAGTTTTTCTGGAGATATTGAGCATCTTGTAAACTTGTTCTCTTTACTTGTAGACCAAATGTTTGATTTTGAAAGCACCTGTCCTGGTTAAAGGACTTGATAAAGTGTTGAAGGAAAATGATGCTTATCGTGAGGTGGCAGGGAAAGCAAATACAGCTGCCATTCTGTGTAGACAATCCATTGCCTACAAACAATCCGCTCTCACAGAAGACTTGCACTCCACTCTGTTTTTCAGAAACGAGACTCACCATACCCAAGGATTTTGATGAAGAGTCAATGGGCCAACAGAAATAAGAATGAGCTTTATACTTGGGTCACCACATACAACTGGAGCTGAGTGTTAGGTGCCAATGAACATGTGCCATGGACTCACCTTTGTCTTGTTGAACTGACTCTGCTTCCGGACCTGTTCTGCCCAAGAGCCATCTTTTGTGAAATACATCACCACCAGAGTGCTTTGTTTGGATAATGTATTACTCTAATAAATCTGTTGCTTTAATGATATAGTGCTGTAACACATTATCAGAGCAAGGACAACTGATGATATATGATGGGAAGAATGGTGCCATTCAGAAAATGAAGGATTCAAGAAAAGATTCATTAGAATTACAGGATAATAGCCAACACATGCGGACTCTGGAAACTGTAATCTTGGTCTGTTTCCTACAGTTAGATAAACACCTCCTTAGCTCTGCACCCCATCAGGCACCAAATTCCATAAAATATTGGTTGCTACATATTTTATAAACTCTTTATACATACTAACAATATCTCCCATGAACCTTGGGTCATTTCAGGCTCATTGTATCCAGTTACATTGTTTTTACTAGAAAGTCCTCCTTATTTACCCCTAACCATAGGAAATCAAGTAACATTGACCTCTGGACAGTCAGAACAGCATATCATCTCTCATTACAATAATCTGAACTCCAATCATTGTTCAACATTAATTATTGCCAAGGCTATAGCATTTTCTTGCTACTTGACAGTTGATCTTCATCCTATCATTAACCTGAGGTCAATTTAATCCCAACCTCCATTTTCAGCACCATACAAACAATTTATTTTTGCATTTTTTCAACCACACAAAGACAAACAATGTCAGACTGCTCCACATTGTTCTACGCATGACGAAGATTAAACATTTTTAAAGACATTCATACGTCAGAGTTTGGAAAGCACCAGTCAATGGGAGCTCTGGAAATGAGATGTCGTGGTGATAGGTTTTCCGGTAGGAGAATTACATAAGAAAGGATTCAGAGAGAGTATGAGTTGAGGACTTAAAATACATTTTATTTTCGAATTTTTATTTGGCTCTGTATAAGCCAAGAAGAATTATAGTTAGCCTCTACTATACAAAACTATCCGCTATGGCATAGAATACCATACATTTAGTGTTCTTTTTTTTTTTTTTTTTTTAACTTTGGGTTTATTTATTTATTTATTTATGGCTGTGTTGGGTCTTCGTTTCTGTGTGAGGGCTTTCTCTAATTGTGGCAAGCGGGGGCCACTCTTCATCGCGGTGCGCGGGCCTCTCACTATCGCGGCCTCTCTTGTGGAGCACAGGCTCCAGACGTGCAGGCTCAGTAATTGTGGCTCATGGGCCCAGTTGCTCCGCGGCATGTGGGATCTTCCCAGACCAGGGCTCGAATCCGTGTCCCCTGCATTGGCAGGCAGATTCTCAACCACTGCACCACCAGGGAAACCCACATTTAGTGTTCTTAAAGCCATGAGCAGAAATGATAGAAGAATTCAGAAATTTTATCTGCCTATAAGATTTCCTTTTTTCCTCCTGGAAATCAGAAGTCTGAACATATAGGAGAAAGGAAGCTGGAATTCCTGCTGAGAAATTTATTTGGTGTTCTCTATTCTTCCTGACCTCATGCTTATATTGAAATGCCAGAAATAACAGTTTGACACAGCAAGGGCCATTGAAACAATAGTATTTAATGCATTTAACTGAAGAGAAAGTAAGCATTGTAAATGTAATCATAGCCAATTGCAAGTTAAACAATGCTTTGCAGAACTTTGTTGAATTCTCCTCTGCTGAATAAAATAGAAAACTTAAAAAGAAAAACTGCTACAAAACATAAAACTCAGGAAAGCATCCATTTAAAATTTTCCAGAGGATAAACACTTTCACATACAAAAATAGGTGGCTTTATATCCACGTATAAAATTTTATATATGAAAAATGGTTGAAGTCAAAGAAGTAAACAAAATCAACATAAACCCAGAACCCCCCTCTGTAGCTGTATACATTAATATATCTTTATTTGGATTATAAGTATTTGTGTAGCTTACCAAGCAGTTAAGATAAAAATCCAATGTTCACTGTTACGACTCTGCCTGGTGACAGAGTAATGACATTAAGTATAGATGTTTACCAACAGTCCAGGCTGAATACCGGCACTTCCTTTGTCTCTTGCTGTATCCACCAGAAAGGAGAAACTGAAATGCCTTAACCTTGGCAGGAAGAGTGAAATGTTTACCTTCTCCAAAACTATTTACTTGAGCAGGATTGAAAAATATGGCATACCAAATTTGAGATTCTGACTTGTTTCTATATGACTATTAATGCAGAATGTGGGGTTGAGGGTACTTCACACGTGCAGCTGGCATTGACGTCAGCTATTGCTATTCTCCTGACCTTGAACAGTAAGGGACTAGTTTCAAATCTGCCTCAGTGCCTCAGAGTGATTCCCAGGGAAAGCTCTCTGGTCACCCGCTATACCTTTAGTGATCACGAGACTCAAGGGAAGCCGGGCTCCTCTTGTCCTAATGCCAACGGCTTTCTCACTTCCAGGAAGGAATGCGGTGCAGGGACGGAGTGAAAGTTCCCCTTTGTTGCTGAACTTAGGAGTTGACAGCAAAAACAGGTGGGTGATAGAAATCTTAATAGAAGTCTCCCTGCCTTTCTGGCAGGCTAACATTCTGCATCATGACCCAGTAGACAGATCTGCCTGCCGTTCTGTGGGAACTCAAGGACAAAGGGACACAAGGCCAAGGCTTCCTGGAGCCCTAAAGTGTCTGGAACGGGGAGTTAAACTTGAAATTACCCCTTACCCTTGGGAGAAAAGGGCTCTGTACACTAAGGCCTAGAACTAACTGGAGACCAGAAGGGTCATCTTGTCACTCTACCATCAATTCTTAGAAAATACAAATTTTAGCAGGAAAGGAGTTAGAATTACACTTTAAACACTGAGTATGAATTGAACTACACCAACTCACCTTTATGCTGATGTTTGGCAGCGGTCTTTTTGGAACTTTTATTTCAAAACCATTGTAGATAAAATCATTGTCTTCTTTTCCTTACTCCTCTTCACAAATTCTCCTCAATCCCCCAATCTAACTGGCTTTTTTTGTAACATAAATACATGGGAATCTTGATGAGAAAAGAAGTACATGTATGGGATCTCTAGTGGTCTTTAGCAAAATATTATTTAGTATAGATCATGCAAACCTGCCAAAGGCAGCTGGCATTTCTCATGACAGATCTTGTTAAAGATTTCATTGGAATCTCAGAAACCTAATCAAAAATCTGAGTCAGTTAATACTGAATTTTTAAGTTATTTTAAGTAATTTCATGGTCACATACTGAGTTCTTCTACTCAGTGATGACTTTCCACATTATTTTAAAAACATCTAAATTTAATATGTCAAACAGAAAATGCTATTATCATGCATTTGTATGTCTGCATACCCAGAAGGATGGGGATTTCAAGTTAGATTTGTCTCACTTCTGGCAAACCACATGTAAAGATGGCTTCTGGCCGAACTTGTCTGTAATGAGGAAGCAGAATCTTGGCATTCACCAATCTCCACTGCTGCCTTGGGAACAACAGTCCTAAAGTAAACAAGGAATGATCTACACCTTGCTGGGTGCACAAGAATGCGTGATAACAAATTCTCTCCAAAATCAGGGACCACCTTTGTGCAATTCTGTAAATGGCTGCCGAGAATCAGGTCATAAGACCCGATCTAGTTATAAGATAACTAGATCTGTCTTCTATAAGATCTATAAGATCTATCTTCTAGTTATAAGATAAATAAGTTCTTGGGATATAATGCACAGCATGGTGACTATAGTTTACAATACTGTATTGTACATTTGAAAGTTGCTGAGAGTAAATGTCAAAAGTTCTTATCATGAGAAAAAAAAATTGTAACTATGTATGGTGATGGATGGTAACTAAACTTACGGTGATGATCATTTTGCAGTATATGCATATATCAAATCATCACATCATACACCTAAAAAGAATCAATGTTACATGTCAATTTTATCTCAGTAAAACTGGAAGAAAAAAAAAGATCTACCATATTAACCTGGAAGGACAAACACATGATCTCATTCTTGGAAGACTTTGTAAGTGAAAATCCCACAGAAACAAGTTGGTGTAGGTGGAATACCATAAAATATGTGGGAGCAAGAGTAGAACAGGAGAGGAGTGCTTAAGCCTATAGCATTGAAGAAATAGTCTACTCCACAGCCTTCTCTCCAACTGCTGACAAAGAGCCAGTGTCGAAGGAAAGAGACGGGCCTTTTGCACGGTGCGTAAGGTGCTGAGTTCTGGCTGCCCGTGAAAGTGAGTTGAGCCAGACCAAGAAAACTCTGGGATGATGAAATTTCACTCAAGAGTGGACATAATAAGACCTCAACCTCTCATCAATGCCCTTTCCCCAAGTTTGCCTTCAATCATCACATCCTAAAGCTCACATTGGACACCTGTATTCACAGGCCAACTTGAGCACAGAGCTCCATTTTCATGCGATCTAGATTCAATTGCCCAAACTGCATGCACACATTTATCCTGCTCTCGCAAATGTTGTTTTATTCATTAAAACGTAAGCTCAATATGCCGTACACAGTAAGGCCAGTTAAACAGAAAAGCGTGAAAGGATACGATGTATAAAATGTAAACAACAGTCGTCCCTCAGTATCAGAGGGGGATTGGTTCCAGGAACCCCTCGGATACCAAAACCCACAGACGCTCATTTCTTTTATATAAAATGAGATAGTATTGCACATAACCTATACACATCCTCCTGTATACTTTAAATCATCTCTAGGTTACTTACAATACCCAATACAATGTAAATAGTGTCCACACAGCAAATTCAAGTTTTGCTTTTTGGAACATTCCAGAATTTTTTTCAAATATTTTTAATCCCTGGTTGGTTGAATCCGTGGATACAGAGGGCCAAGTGTAATTTCTCAACAAGCTTTCATTGAGTACCAACTGTGTAACCAGCTCAAAGAAGACTCAAATTAAATTCAAAATGAAGTTATGGGGGCTTCCCTGGTGGCGCAGTGGTTGAGAATCTGCCTGCTAATGCAGGGGACACGGGTTCGAGCCCTGGTCTGGGAGGATCCCACATGCCGCGGAGCGGCTGGGCCCGTGAGCCACAACTACTGAGCCTGCACGTCTGGAGCCTGAGCTCCGCAACAAGAGAGGCCGCGACAGTGAGAGGCCCGCGCACCGCGGTGAAGAGTGGCCCCCGCTTGCCGCAACTAGAGAAAGCCCTCGCACAGAAACGAAGACCCAACATAGCAATCAATCAATCAATAAATCTTTAAAAAAAAAAAAAAAAATGAAGTTATGGACCATTAAGGTTCTTGATACATACAATTTCCAAATTGCTTTCTAAAAGGATTCAAACAATTGGCACTCCCACAAGCACTGGAAGAAAATTCCTGTTTCACTTTATGTTTTGCATTAAAATTAAAAACTTAAGTAAAGAGAGTGTGTCACACAAATTGTATATTCTATAAACCCAGTGTCCTGTAGCTTTAAATACCTGACATCTTAGATATCAGAGGATCTAGCTTATAGCCTAGAGGATGGAGCTTCACATTTTAAAACAATTGGCACTAGTTAGGTGAGCAGTAAACAGAACTGTTTTGGTTATTTTTACATAGAAGCCAAGGTGCTTATGACCACCTTTCATTTAACTCCAAAATCTATGGATTTGAAAATTTCCCTACACATCCATGATTTTCATGCAATGATAATCATTATCTCCCCTCCCATATTTAGAGATCCTAGATCCACCCATACCTTGATGAAGTGAGTCTATGTGCTCCTGTTTTTATTAGGTGACCCCAACTCCATGGCCAAACCTGATTGGACAAAGAGAGAATACCTAACCGAAGCTGAGCCAATCTGATTCCTCCCATTAAATATTGGAACACTTAAAGAATAAGTCTCTGAGCAGCAGGAATCAGTCAGATGGAGTCCAAATGTGGCACCATGAAAAGTCAAAGCTGAAATGATGGGCGGGCAGAAATTAGGAGTGGTGAATGGGAAGGTCGGCAGAAAGATGAACTAGAGAGACATGCAGAGAGAAGACCTCACAGCACTTGAGTCTTACTGCCCAGTGACTGCCTGGCTCTTAAGAAGTCTTCCTGTACTTCCTGCCACCGGGTTCTAGGAGATCTTTCCATGTCCTTAAAACTTATGCTATTTTGTAGTTGAACCAATTTGGTAAGAACAAACTCTCTCCAAGTATTGATTTTTCTACCCCCATTTTAAGACGCACTTCTCCTTCCTTCTCCCTGCCACTTAACAAAATTTTTAAAACAAGGATTTATCATAAAATCCAATGCATATTAAATGTAATGGGGGTGTTTCCTCTTGAAAAGTTACTAGATTGATGGTACATCTTGCATGTGATGACATCTCAGAACTGGAGGCTATAGAACATGGATGAAGGCAACCAGATAGGTTGGCCAGAGGCATGCTATTTACCCCCATGTTCACAGGTTAAAAGGGTCCTAATATATGGGTCTAGGCAGAGACATCTAGACATCTAGACATGTAGACTATGTGTGTGTGTATATATATATATATATATATATATATATATATATATATATCTCACAAATTCAAATTGTTGGGTAATTTTAAAAAAACAAATTAGGAGACAAGGCTTATTATATGTTTCTGAGTTCAACATTTTTAAACCAGTAAGCCCACTCGTCACCAAAAAGTCTATATACAGATTGTCCCATCTGAAACATAGTTAGGGATTAACACCACCATCCCTAATTACATAATGAATTTTTTTAAACCCTGTTTCTAGATTTCGAGAAATTGAAACTATCTACCAACTCTATCCAATAGAAAACAATAAAATGAAGAAACAGAGTTTGCTAACTTTGACCATCCCCAGAATCTGACTTAGCAACTTATGGCTTTCTCCATAGATGGACAAGGGATCTGATTTAGGAATTGAGTGTCACTCCCCGATGACTACAAAAGCCGCAGCCTCTCACGCCCCCTCCCTCTTTTCAGCCCATCTCCCTCTTGCCCACTGCAGGAAGGAAAAGAGCCTGCTTTCGTCTAAGGAATCTGAGAATTGGACACACAGAGAGGACTGTCAGAAGCACGGAGAACACCCCACAGAAGACGATTCTTAAAAGGAACCACGTGTGTCTGGCATCTGTTTGCCATCCCTGTGCTGGTGGCTGGCTTTTGTGAGTTCTAATTTCTGATGGGAGCAAACAGAACTATGAATGCATCCAGGGAATACACCTGGTGAGTACTTTCGTCGTTTCTGCATTTCTATCTGTCTGTTTGTTGTACTTCTTAATTTCTCAAACCCTCTAAAAATGTGTTGTGAGAGAACATAATTCAAATCCAAAAAAATTAGCAAAAAATAAACATTCACATAGGATTGGTGGAATCATGCAAATCCTTTTGCTAATTTCTATGGGAGCCAAAGTTTGATATTGACTCAGATAACCAAAAGGCTTTTTAATTATTGTAACAGAAATATGTGTGCTGCCCTGCGGATGGGGATAATCATATACAGAGATAATGCTTCTTCATCTGCTTTCTCTCTGTCCAAAGGCCGGCAGACCTGAAACAGAAATGGAATCAGCCAACACCAAAATTAAGAAAAAGCTCACATTCTGCTTCACAACTCACCAAAAGGCATAATTAGACAAAATCTGTCATCCAGGCCAAATGTTTAGGATCACCACTTTCCCAAAGAAGACGAAAGAAACTTTCAAAGTACTCTTCCCTCTGGAACTTTCCTCTAAAAGATGTATGATATGGGATCATATGAAAATGAGTGCTCCATATTATACCTTTGGAGTTCAGCAATGTTCCACGTAAGGAGCAAATCACTTCTGAATCCCTATCTAGTGTTTCCCAATATCTGTCTAGACTTCCCTCCGTAGAATTTAGGTTGGTGCCACAGTTCTTGCTGAGATGCCCATAGAATTGAGCAACATGCAGGAGAAACCTCAAGATGATGTGATTAGTGCTATTTTCGGGTGATGAACGGAAGCTTGAAGAGGGAGAAGTCAGGAAGGGCTTCAAAAGAGATGAGTGTTGAAAGATCCAACTCAGATGAAGGTGTGAAGTCCACGTGGATGGCTTCGTGATGAGCTGCAGACGAAGTTCCCCACGTAACGGGTGCACGTTCCCCCTTTTAGCAGGGAGACAGACAAAATATTCTGGGGGCCAGATTCAGTGTGTGGGCCTTCCAATTTATGTCCCCTACTTTAAAGGTGGCACAGGAAGCATTTTAGGGAGTGGGACAACATCCATAAAAACACAAAGTCAAGGAAGGGCAGGTATGTCTGGGGAAGGTACAGAAGTATGGGTAGCTGGCTGCAGTGTTTCAGGAGGGACAGGAGAGAAGATGGCTGTGATTGGTTGGGATTGATAAAGGCTTGGAAAACTACTCTACTAATGTTAGGTTTTGTCCTGAAAGCCCTTGCCAGCCAGATGATGTCTCTAAGCAGTGGGATGACATAAAAAGATTCCCTTTTAGTAAGATAATTGCCAGCAGGGCTGTGGAAGAGAGAGGCTGGAAGCAGGAAGACTGGTGGGTGATGTCAGGGACAAAGAAAGAGGTCAAGGCAGCGGCGATGGGGGTGGAAAAGATCAGTTCAAATTGAGGTATATTTCTGAGGCAGAAGAGATAAAGCTTGGAGGTGGGAGTGAGAGAGAAGGAGACATTAAGAATGATTCCAAGGTTTCCAGCTTTAGTAAATGCCTAGGTAAAAATACCCATAACCAAAATTGAGAATTGAGGAAAGGAACAAACTGGAAGAGTGGTCATTTCTATTTGAGATAAACGCAATTTTAAATAACTGGGGTTGAAGCAGGTGGCAATATTTTTCTTTCTCTCTCTTTATTGTTTTAATTTTGAAACATCCCAAACATACAGAAAAGCTGTAATTACAGTACAAATGAAAAAAACCTTTTACCCCTTTAACCCTACTAATTATATCTAAGTTGCTGATCTGATGCCCCATCACCTTATGTAAAGAATACATAATTCTTTAGTATGTATTGCCTACAAACAGGAACATTCTCCCACATAAGCAGAGGATCACCACAAAATTAGGAAATTAACTTGTGACACTACTACCATCTAGTCCTCCACTCTCAGTCAAGTTTTGCCAAATGTCCCATCAATCGTTTTTAGCAAAAGAATCCTGTCCAGAATCCTGGGCTACATTTAGTTGTCAGGCATCCTTCAGCCTGGAAACGTGCCTCATTCTTTCCTGGCTTTCTTGTCCTTGACTCTTTTGAAGATTCCAGGTTAGTTATTTTGTAGTATGTCCCACAATTTGGGTTTGTCTGTTATTCCCTCGTAATTAGATTCAGGTTATGCGTCTTTGGCAGGAAAATCACTGTGATGTTACCTTCTTCTTACTGCATCTTATCAGGTGGTACATGATTTCAGTTTATCCCATTACTGGTGATGTTTGCTTTGATCCCTTGATTAAGGTGGCATCTGCCAGTTTTCTTCACTTTACAGTTACTCTTTTCCCCTAAGTAATGAATAAGTACATTTGTTATTTCTCAACAAACTTTCAATTTCTTCATTCATTAGCTTATACCAGAATGGATTCATGATTTCTTTACTCAGTTGGTTATAATCCATTACTGTTATTATTTATGGATGTGCTTAAACCATCCCAGATTTGGCCAGCGGCAGCCCCTTCAGGCTAATTTCTGTGTCTTTTGGACAAGGATGTATCATTCTTGAAACACTTCCTTGCTTTCTGGCATAAATTAAGATATCCCAGACTCATCTTGTACTTTCCCTACCAGCCCTGAAATCAGTCATTTCTCTAAGGATCCTTGGTCCCTTTTTGTGGAGAATAATATTTAGAAGCTACATCCTGGGAGCTAGATGTGCTCATATTATTGGAGCGTTCTAGGCCCTCTCAGTGTACAGAACTAGGGAATATATTTGTGCATTGTGCATATCCATCTACACACACACACACAAACATATATAGATTCTCACACACATTTGTATCTCTACTTTTAATTTTTTATTTTATTTTATTTTATTCATTTTTGGCCTCACCACGTGACTTGTGGGATCTTAGTTCCCTGACCAGGGATTGAACCCACGCCACGGCAGTGAAAGTTCCGAGTCCTAACCACTGGACCACCAGGGAATTCCTTGTATCTCTACTTTGTTAATCTAGTCACATTTTCTGACACATACTGATACTGCTGATTCCAGTGTAATGGCACCGGGTTCCTTCTAATTTTCTCCTTTTCCACATCTGTAAGTCCATTATCCCATAGTAAAAAACCTGGCTCTCTGGTTACCTTTGGTCAGTCTACCATGTGTAACCCAAACTCCAGCTCTCCTGTTGTCCCCTCCCCTGCACGGGTGTCCTCCTCACCTCGCTCAGCCTATGACACTGGCTGCAGGCTGCCCCCATGAGAACCCTGCTCAGGCTCCTGTAGCCCATTCTGGGGCACACTCCCCCCCCCACCCCGCCCGCTACCTTAGGTTCAGACACCTACCTTGTTCTGTCCCACCTAACAGCTTTAGGACCAAATTGTTCAGGAAAACAAAGGAAGAGAAAAGAAGAGCATAGAAAAGAAAGGAACAGAGGGGAAGGGAAGAGAAAGAAAAAGAGGAATGTAAAATACAGGCTTAGCTTAAAGGGGAAAGGAATTCACAGACAGAAGAGGTCCTCTCAAAGTTAAGGGAAGGAGATTTCCCTGGGCCAAAAGAGATTCCCCCCAGAGCACAGGGAAAGAAAGAAGTAGAAATCACTAAATGTCATCTAGAATAGCCCTCCATGAACCTCACATAACCCACCCAATAATTAGCTTTTGATGCATTTCATGGACTTGTATATTAACAGTTAAAGAGAAGCTTGCTACAAAGTGTAGTGATATGATTGTTATTTCTGGTATCATGACTGGACATGGCATCCCCTTGACATTTCAGTCAACAAATCATTTGAAGACCATTTGAGGAAGAAATACAAGCCCTTAGGGTTGTCAAAAAACCTTCCATTGATACTTTCTGGTAAGATCAATAATATGTCAGCATCGAAACTTGCAGAGTGGCTGTCATTGTCTTGGAAAAAAATACAGAGACAATAGTGGCACTCTCTCTCTCTTAAAAATTGCTACATTACCAATGCTGGGGATAACACAGAGGAAGATTTTGTGTGGCAAACCATAGGTATCAATGACTCTGCTTTGAAAAGTGATTCAGAAAATTCAGACACTATTGTAGTCAGGTTCCCTTACTAATACATGCACGAGAGCGATACATAATAAAAACTATGCCTAAGTCTAGAAAAGCTCTTTCAATAAATATGAAAAAATGTTCTAAGCCATAAGAAATCACTGTGCTGTTGTTTAATTGGCATCGTTATTTCCCCTAGTGGTTGTAAAATGATGATGTTTTTTACAATCAATATCCTCTTTTTTCAGTAGCATGGTAAGAAACAGAGAAAGTGGCATTAGTGAGTTAGACTGAGAAAAGAGCCTTGCAAGGTATAGAATGAGAACTAGAGCTGAAAGAATAGGAGATTGTAATCTAAAAAGAGAACAGTGGCGTTTCAGAGGTGGAGTGGTTCTTGACGCTAACGAAGTCCAGAGGATGGTCTTGGTAAAGATTTGGGGAGAGAGAGACCAAGGTCACTGGCCTACAAGAGATTAAGGAGCTGTGAGGTAGGGTGTTTAATGGATCCTCTCCTGGACAATGACGTAACCCAGGCTGATGGCAGGAATTGGGATGGAGAGCAAAACAGAAAATAGGACTTCCAATTGCTCCACAAAAGCAGGAGGCTCATTTGGACATTGGAAGATTGCACCAAATAATGATGGGAAGAGGAGGCAAAGTTGTTACAAATTTTTTTATGAATCTTCAAATTCTTAGGAGAAAGTTTTAAAACTGTATTATGGTAGACTAAATGCACTGCAATGAGAAAAGTTTAGTCTAACTTTCTGACAGTCATTCATTTTGATACCAAATGAGATTCCTATGGAATATGATCTTGATAGAGAATCATGGATTAAACTGAATAGACTTATGCAAATATCTGAGTTTGGGTATTTTGAAACTCCATACAATTAATGTCTTGAACTGATTTCCTGTGTAAATGTGGAATTCAACAAATAACCCAGCAGCTCGATGTAATCTACGGCCATCAGAAATGCCCATTTGGTTGAAGACACATTTGCATATTGAATAATAATGCCAAATAGTGGCTTATTGACTTGATAGTTGATATTTAAAGCCATAGGAAGAAAGATAGATATAGCACTTGAAAATCTAAGACCATTCTATACTTACATACTATTCCCTTGCCACTTTGCAAAATTAAACCACTGTGGGCTGGTAAGGAGATAAGTTAGTTGGGCCATGTCATAAATTAACTTCAAGCAGCAAAGCCAAATAAGTAAACTCAACTTCAGAAATGATCTCTTGGCTCAGACTTCAATAAACAGAGAGATGGCAGAGGGGTAATCCTTTGCTTGTTGGAGGCCAAAGATAGCGATGTGGTCCTGATTGTTCCAGAAATCGTACGAGAAAGTGTGCTTGTGTGAAGGTATTCTTAATAAATAAATAGTGCAGTCATGGTCATGAGAATAGGGACAAATGTAATTACAGCATGAGGACCAAAGCAATAGTTTTAGGAAATCTATTATTTATGAGAATCATCACAACCACCCAAAGCGTACTCAGAGTTGGGACAGTGGCGCTTCACAGCTGTTGAACCTAAACCCTCCTCTTCCTAGGACAGGACTGGCTGCAGGACAGACTACAAGACAGATGACCTTTGGGAGGATCTAACCATTGTGTGCCCTTAGCATCAAGGGAAAGATGGTCAAAAGAGAGACTTTTGCCTCTCCAGAAAGAATGCTGCACAGGAAATAAAAGTTGAAAATGGCACTCCATGTGGTAAATGAATATTAAAGAAGAGCCATTAATGCCACATATTTTAACCATTATAGGAATAGTCTTAGGGTGGGGAGATTTTTTTTTTTTCCCTACAAGAGTAATAAAGGATCCACTAAAAAAATCATTACTGGCTGCATGGAAATGAAAACACTACCAGTATTCATTTCTTTTTCTGAGAGAGAGGAAGACAAAGCATTCAACTTCCAAGCTTTTAAAGTAATAGTGGGGCTTCCCTGGTGGCGCAGTGCTTAGGAATCCGCCTGCCAATGCAGGGCACATGGGTTCGTGCCCCGGTCCGGGAAGATCCCACATGCCGCGGAGCGGCTAGGCCCATGAGCCACAACTGCTGAGCCTGCGCGTCTGGAGCCTGTGCTCCGCAACGGGAGAGGCCGCTACAGTGAGAGGCCCGCGCACCGCGATGAAGAGTGGCCCCCGCTCGCCGCAACTGGAGAAAGCCCTTGCACAGAAACTAAGACCCAACACATCCAAAAATAAATAAATAAATAAATAAATAAATTAAATAATAATAATAATAAATAAATAAAGTAATAGTTCAATAAATACAAGTCATAAGACTAACGTCTTTAAAACTGCCTCTGTTATGGTCAGTGGAGGGAAAAAGAAGGGACATGAGAAAGTTGAGGAAATGAAAGAAAGTAGAGAAAATAAGATGATTATATTCAGTCAATGGCTTTTCCTCCCAGACTCTGCTCCCTGCTCCGCCCACATGTGAAGGCCTGCGGGGATCTCCCTTTTCTACCTACCCCACAAACAGCCCCAGTTCCCTCCTCTGCCACCCGCCATCACATGTGGGTTAATAAAACGAAGTCATTCCAGGGGACTTCCCTGGTGGTCCAGTGGTTAAGACTCTCTGCTTCCATTACCAGGGACACAGGTTCAATCCCTGGCTGGTGAACTAGGATCCCACATGCCTCGTGTCTGAAAAAAAAAAAAAAAAAAGTCCTTGCAAACCCTCTTCAGAGGCCTTCAGTTCCCAGTGTCACCTAAGTTTGAACAAACAACACTTTTTTAACTTTCCTGAGAAGTTCAAAGTGGTTAGATTTAAACGGCTCCCCATTAACGTGCCCCAACTCATACGTTTTCATCTCTTCTTTTTTCCCCCTATCTCAGGAAAGATGGTGCCCTTTCCTGTGTTCCAGCCTCACCCGTCCCCCTTGATCCTGAAGACTTCCTCTGTGGCTCTGTCCTTTCCACTAGCTCCTTTCCCTCTGGAAATTCGTATTCTGTAATAGAAGCAACAATAAGAAATAACATCGGTATGGAATTTTTAGTATACAAAATGCTCTTGTGTACATAATTTCCTTTGAATCCTCACAATCTAAAAAAATAAGTATTATTGTTTTCCCACTTTTAAATCTCTGAGAGGTGAGGGGACTCGCCCACGCTCACAAGTGATGAGTGGCTGAGTAAGGACTGTAATGGAAGACTTCGGATTTCAGCCCCATCCTGCCAGCCGGCCGCCTCCTCCTTGGAATTGCTATTAGCAGGGCTATCCGCCTGTTGAGGGCACACACGCTTTCCTTGCTCAGCTGGTAAATCCCTGTGACCCTCCCAGGGGCCCTGCAGGACTGAGAAGCTGAGAGCTCCCAGGCCATCTCCTGCCAAGGCTAGTCTCACCCATCAACTCCAGGATGCTTTAAAAAGATAACCATTTTCCATGTGCCATGACTTGACAAGGTTGGGAAGTCCTAGGATGACCCATCACCCTGGTTTACCCAGGCCTCTCCCAGTTTTAGCACTGAGAGCTTGACACTTGGGCCTACAGGGAAGGTTAGTCACTCTGAGAAAGCTCTAACCAGCTCTGTGCCCCTCAGACCGATGGTGTTTCTTATACACTGTCTTTTATGACTGTGTTTCAGATTCACTCAATAAACATTCCTTGAGAGCCCTGCTGGAGTCAACAGCACTATACTAGCCCTGGTACACAAAAATGAACATTCCATGTCTCTGCTGCAAGGGGCTTGCAGTCAAGGGGGGAAGTTGGTATGTAGTCAAATGAGCACGTGATGTGGAGTGTGATTGTAAAAACAAAAGCCAAAACAAAAATAACTCTGAGCATTACGACAGCCACAAGAAAAGAGGATTTCAGGAAGGGGAGGGTGGCCAGTAGAATCAAACGCTAATGAAAGGATGAGGCCTAAGAGGAGCCCACTGGATCTGGTGGCTAGAACTGATGAGAAAGTAATTCAACTAGCACAGCCAGGGCAGAAGATAGCAGGTAGTGAGGACAACAGCCAGAGCCATCCTCTAAAATTTAAGACAGAAGACTTCCACTTTTGATCATGAAGGAGTAACTGGTCACCAGACTAGCCCTCCCACCATAAACGACTAGAAAACTGGATGAAACATATGAATCAACATCAGTTGGACACTGGGCAACTGTCATCCCTAGGAGGAGTAAGCCCAATGGAGCCCGAGCTTTCTGCCTGGAGATATTTACTGGACCCTGGTTCTGGCGGGAAACCCAAGCAAAATACTGAGCTGAGGAGACAGACTCAGGGCTCACAGAGGCAAACTCCTGACCTCTCTGCCTTAACTCTGCTTTTTTTTCCAAAACGCAAGTCACCACCTGTCATTATAAGTTTTATTTTTTTCATTGTTGTTATTTTCTGTCTCCTTGTGACTCCCTCTTCAGGAATGTAATCTTCATAAGGGCTGCGCAGAGATACTATCTATTTTATTCGATGTTATATCCCTAAAAGAGTGTGTGTAGTAGGTGCTCAGTAAGTATTTTTGAAAGATTGAAACAAAAAGGGAGTAGGTAATGAAGAAATAATGTCAGGAAACAGACAACTCTTTCAAGAGATGTGTAGATGAGGGAAAAGGAGAGATAAGTTGGAACCACAACAGTGTCATAGAGTTTCAGGAAGGGTATTTTGTAGAGAAAAGGGCTCTAAAACATGACCATATTTGAGGGATCCTGGTTGCATATGGTAGCAGGCTGATGGGCTGTAACCTCTGAAGATCCCTCTAAGGACTGGCGGTTGAGATGTTCAGTAGGGATGAAACTGAGGGAGAGTTGGGGGGTTAGAATATGACTAGAGAGAAATTTCACAACTCAAGATGGTGTGGGTTGTCCATTGCTACATAACAAATCACTCCTTAAAAAGAAAACCAAAGGCCCAAAATGGAGTCAGTTATGCTCGGCCATGCCACCAAACTGGGGCTTCATACCTAACCTAACTGAAACTTCAACCTCCCCCCAGAAATGCAGTCTTACTGCTCAGTCAGGAATTTTCTGGTCAACACCAATGAAGTAATCTGGCACATGGGCATTCTCCAGCCCCCAAAGGAGGATGAGGTCATCTGCCACATAGACCCTTCTGTTCCCTGTAGGTAAGTTACCTAAGCCTGAAATTATCTTTTTTGTTTAGAACTTCTTTGTGTTGCCTTTAAAAACCTCTCCTTTTCTGTAACCCTTTAGAGCTCCTCTCTACTTGCTAGATGGGATGCTGCCCAAGTCATGAATTGTGCAAAAAAACCAATTCAATCCTTAAAATTTACTCCATTGAATTTGTTTTTTTAGCACATCCCCCACTTCAGTGGCTTTAAACCATAACAATATATTATTTCTCACGCTTCTGCAATTTGGGTTGAGGAAGTGTCCATGGTAGTTTCTTCACCGACATGTCTGGAGCCTCAGCGGGGATGGCTGGAACAGCTGGGGACTGGCCCAGCCTCTCTCTCTCCACGTGAGCTCTCACATAGCTAGCTTGAGCTTCCCCACAACATGGTTGTCTCAGAGTAATCAGACTTCTTGCTGATTCCTTGAAGGGAGGAAGTAGTAGCTGCCAGTTGTCTCAAGGCCTGGGTTTAGAAGATTCTGATGTCTCCTCTGCCACACTCTATTTACCAAAATAAGTTTCAATGCCACCTCAGATTCCAGGGAAGGAGAAATAAATTATACTTCTCTTGATGTGTAAGGCAGCCTGAACCTACAGGGAAGAGAAACTTATTGGGAGCCATTTTTGGAGGCTAACTATCGTGAAGGCTTAGAAAGGAACATCCTACATGACAATGAAGTCCAAGGTTAAGGTGAGGCCACATAAGTGGCTGAGTGGAGATTATCATCCCCAGAGCCTAAGAGGTCAAGAGCCGGAAGGTTTTGTCTTCATTAACGGGAATACCAGAATACCAATGGATGTTGGCATTCCATAGAACACAGATCTGAAGTCACTGGGGAAGAAGGAAGCTTTCTCTAAGATGAGACATGATGGCAGAAAGGATGGAGAGAGGCTGGCATAAGTGAATGGTAGACTTCAGAAGAGAAAGCGGTGGAACTGAGTGCAATTAGCAGAGTTGAGGGAGGGGATCCCCTCTTCTCAGCCCATGAGCAAGAAGAGTGGCTTCAGGTAGAGAAATTTAGTAAGAGAATTGCATCACGACAGAAATCCAGGTTTCGGTTGCATTGATGAATAAGGGACCAAATTAAAAATGTAAACAAAATAGAGGGATTCCCCATGGCAAAAGGCAGATGGCAGAAAGATGCCGTTGGGTAAACAGTAGTACTGAAATCCTGCTAATGGAGGTGGGAATAGAGATTTGCTGGGAGAGTATTGTCTAGGACGGTATAAGAGGGATACCAGGAGGGAAGAAGTTGAACATTAGCAAGTAAGATGGAACTATTGCTCTTGCTGGCATTCATCCACTCAAGGGGGGAGAGATGGTGGATGTTATCCGATCCAGATTGGTGTCAAGATTTTACATCCTGGGGGACTTCCCTGGCGGTCCAGTAGTTAGGACTCTCAGCTTCCACTGTAGGGGGCACAGGTTCAATCCCTGGTCGGGGAACGAAGATCCTGCATGCCGCGTGGTGCAGCCACGCTCGCTCGCTCTCTCTCTTTTAAGTAAAGGAAGGAGGTATAAGAAGTAAGACATTCTGCGACATTTTTGTTGGCCAAAACAAAACAGAACTAACACAGTGTTATTTCAGAGGTTTACGGGTTTGTTTGTTTGTTTGTTTGTTTTGGTTACACACCTGAGCCCAAGGATTACCAAGTATTTTACACACACTCAGCTCTCTTACTCTATAACATAGGTCAGCAGAAAGCACAGCTCCTAACCTGGCACCTCCCCCCCACCCCACTCTCTAAAAGGAACACACTTACTGATTTTTAGTTTTTGCTGCTTTTACAATATTTTAACTTTGGAACAGAAAGTACACTTTTCTGTTTCATTAGGAGAGAAAGAGGATGGCAAGGAAATAGGGTGGTTGCAATCTGAATTGAATTAAATATTTTCTTATTTATTTTGTTTTGTGTTTTTCTTTCTCCTCCTAAGAGGCAAAATACACCAATTATGGTTTAGTAGAACTTGTTACTCAATGGGAACAACCAATCACAGTGTTGAAGAGAAGAACACGGGCACGTCTGTCTGCTCAATCTGGTCTTCAGTGGCCTTCTGCCTTGGAGCAGGCGGAGAGGTGAGTGGACCTCTCAATTCTGTGCAGCCTGTGATCCGACGTACTTCCCAGAAACATGAACATTCTTGCCCCTCTGGCTCCAACACCATAAAACTGGAAGAAGGCAGGTTTGCTCGTGTGAGTGGGCTGTGGCTACGAGGAGGCCTAGGTGAGCATCTGTCTCCTCTCTTTACTAAATAAGACGTAATAAAATAAGACGTCTGAATGGATAAGGAGGATGTGATACATATATACAATGGAATATTACTCAGCCATAAAAAGGAATGAAATATGCCATTTGCAGCAACACAGATGGATTTAGAGATTATCATACTAAGTGAAGTAAGTCAGACAGAGAAAGACAAATATCATATGCTATCGCTTATATGTGGAATCTAAAAAAAAATGATCCAAATGACCTTATATATAAAACAGAAATAGACCCACAGACATAGAAAACAAACTTCTGGTTACCAAAGGGGAAAGGGAGGGAGGGATAAATTAGGAGTTTAGGATTAACATATACACACTACTATATATAAAATAGATAAACAATAAGGTCCTATGGTATAGCACAGGGAACTGTATTCAATATCTTATAATAACCTATAAAGGAAAAGAATCTGAAAAAAAGATATATAGATAGATAGATAAAACTGAATCACTTTGCTGTACACCTGGAACAACTATATTTCAATTTCAAAAAAATAAATAAAATAAAATAAAATAAGACATCTACCGAACTCTCTTGCCTAACACTTAAGCCTAGGCAGAAAGTTATCTGGCATTGACCCAACTTCTCTGAGGCATGGAAATGACTTACTTAAGATAATCAGGTCAGAAGCAGCTGTAGAAAAACCACCTACTCCGTCTATACAGCAGCTTTCCCCGGGGACAGATTCCTTCCCTTCCATGAAGAAAGGTAATTCACTCCTCATCCACACCCACACCCAAGTCTCAAGATCAAAGCCGGGTTAAAACAAAATTAATGTCTTGTGTGTGCGTGTTTTAAATGTTTCAGTAAAATGAACCTCTACCTCTTCACTCCTTAGATCATAGGAATTGCTTACATAACAGGGCACAGGAATTGTGAGGAAGGGAATCTACTTTTCTTCCATAATTGCTAATGATCTTTTCTCATTGTCCCTGGGGATTCCAATACTTCGAATACTTCCCTGCAACTTCTTAGTTCAAGTCCTGACCTTTGATGCCAAACCAATCCATTACACTTTCTTTCTGGAGCCAAGAGTAGTGGACGTTTGTTTTCTGGCCACTCAGCGTCCATACAACCTACTTCCTGTAACTGTGGTTTGGGGAGCCCCAGTGCACTCACCCCTGCTCCCTGTGGCTCCAGGGGCACTCCTACCACCCTCCCCCACACCACGGGTCACTCCACGAGGTGACCGAGGCCTACGAGCATCGGCACACTCCTCCAAGGCCAAAGGTAAGTAAATGGCCAAACCAAAGGCAATGAAATACAATGAGACCTCGGGGATAACTTCTGAGAAAGAGCCCCTCTTACTTCCCATGCTGGATTTGAGAGGACAAAAAGGTTGGAGCAGTGCCTCCATTTTACTACAATGTGGAGGCTGCCATGAAACCACTCCAGTAGGAGGAGGGGCTGGGAAGAGACAGCAGCACAGCCCAGTGAGCTGGCAGAGCTCAGAATCCAGGAAGCCTGAAGTAAACTTATCCTCGGACTTTTCAAAGAACCACTAAGTCTCCTTTTTCCTTAAGAGAGAATTTTGCAACCAAAAGAGTCATACCTGCTACTCTGAGCATCATTCCAGAGACCTGTTTCTAGATATCTGTGTTATTTATAAGCTCTATTCTTTTGCACACTAAATGATTCTCGCATCCGCCAACAAATGTCCCCATTTTGTTGAAGCCATCTTCGTTAATTCTGTGCAATCTAATGTTACAGCATAAGCATAAGCATAAAGCATAAGCTCTTTACACTTTTACAGAATCTTCTGTAACTTTCTCTCCTTTGTGTTCATTCACTTTTAATTCAGCAACAATTTATTGAGTGCTCAGCACCTGTTCTTAGAAGTCATGAGGTGCACAGCAAAGGGAGCAAGCAACAAAGCGAAAAAGCAACCGACGGAATGGGAGAAAATATTTTCTAACTGTCCGAAAGGGATTAATGTCCAAAATATATAAAGAATTCCTACAACTCAGGAGCAAAAACACCAATAGCCCAGATAAAAAATAAACTAAATACTTAAATAGACACTTCTCCAAAAAGACATAAAAATGGCCAACAGATACATGTAAAGACTCTCAATGTCACTAATTATCTGGGAAATGCAAATCCAAACCACCATGAGCTATCATCTCACACCTTTCAGGATGGCTATTTTCAAAAAAAAGCAAAAGATGACAAGTGTTGGCAAGGATGTAGAGAAATTGGAACCCCTGAAAGCTGGTGGTGGGATTGCAAAATGGTGTTACCAGAATGGCAAATAGTATGGCATTTCCTCACAAAATTAAAAATAGAAGTACCATATGATCCAGCAACCCCACTTCGAGGTATATATCCAAAAGAATTGAAAATAATATCTCAGAGAAGTATTTGTACACACTCATGTTCATTGCAGCGTGATTCATAATAGCCAAGACATGGGAGCAAACTAAATGCCCATCAACAGATGAATGGAAAAAGCAAGTGTGTATACACATGCAATGGAATATTATTCAGTCTTAAAAAAAGAAAGAAATTCTGGGGAATTCCCTGGCAGTCCAGTGGTTAGGACTCAACGCTTTCACTACCGTGGCTGGGTTCAATCCCTGGTCGGGGAACTAAGATCCCACAAACCAAATGGTGTGGCCAAAAAAAAAAAAAAAAAAAAAAAAACAGAGAGAAGGAAATTCTGCAATATGCAACAACACAGATGAACCTTGAGGTTATTATGCTGAGTGAAATAAGCCAGTCACAGAAGGACAAATATTGCATGATTCTACTTATATGAGGTATCTAAAATAGGCAAATGTATAGATGGTAGAATGGTGGTTGCTAGAATCTGGGAGTGGAGGAAGGACAGAAATGGGGAATGACTAACCCATGGGCATAAATTTTCAGTTGAGAAAGATGAGTAAGTTCTAGAAACCTGCTGTACAACATTGTACTTATAGTTAATAATACTGTATTAGACACTTAAAAATTCATTGAGGGTAGATCTCATGTTAAGTATTTTTACCACAATAAAATGCAATTGAAGAAGGAGGAGGAGAAGGAGGAGAAGGGGAAGAGGAAGAGGAAGAAGAAAAGAAGAAGAAGAAGAGGAAGAAGAAAAAGAAGAAGAAGAAGGAGGAGGAGGAGGGGGAGAAGGAGAAGGAGAAGAGGAGGAGGAGGAAGAGGAAGAAGAAGAAGAAGGGGAGAAGGAGGAGGAGGAGGCGGCATGAGGGATGAAACCCTCAGCTTCAGCAACCATGCATAATTACAGAACAAGGTGGTGTGATCTGGAGAGGGAGATGTACAAGGTGATGGAGAGCCCAGAGCAGAGGGCCTGGTTGGAAGAGCTGGGCGCTCCCAGCATGTGTCCAGCTTTTCTAAGATCTTCTGTAAGGTTGGATATTTGATCAAGAAAACCTTTTCCTTCTTCTTTCATGCTCACTTTTAATTTTCTTTCTGTATTGGACGATGAAGTGTTTGGAATCAAGAAGGCACAGATTCATTCAACATGGACAAACATTTATGAGCATAGGCTGTGTGCCTGGCATGGTGCTGGGCCCTGGGAACAGAATACCTAGTGTCACACAACTTACATTCTAGTGGGAGATACAGACCACAAACAAGTAAAACATAAATAAATATCTAATATGATGTCAGATGCTTATAAGAAAAGTAGAGCAGAGTTGAAGGATGGAGATGATGGGCAGGAGTTGAGGTGTGGGGTCTGTGTTAGATGAGGTGATGAGAGAAAGCCTCTCTGAAAAAATGTCATTTTTGCAGAAACATGAATGTAGTTGAAGTTATATGCTGTGTGATTATCCGGGGGAACAGCATTTCAAGCAATCAGAGGGAACAGCAAATGCAAAGACCTTGACAAGGATGACTTCTCCATCAGACCCAGTAGACACAGGGACACAATACTTTTAGGGGCCCGTGAAAATGTCTTAATTCCTTTTAAAATCAGAAGGAAAAAATAAACTTTCAGATCAAAGGAACTATTTTAATGTATAATATTATACATTCGTCCTTCTACCAATGCAGTCATAAAATATAATCTGAATGTTTTTTAATGGAAGAACGTGCCCACAAAAGTCATGATGCAACCTTGGGCCCTGAAGAAGGAAACAGCTGGGCTTGTTGGAAGAGAAGCAAGACTATGTGACTAGACATGTCTGAGCGGAGGGAGGGGAACCAGAAGTGAGTTCAGAGAGGTAGGTTAGGTCAATAGGCAGGGAGAGTTTCGAGTCCTGGCTTGAAGTTGGGAGTTGCAGAGTGAATGGCTAAAAGGGAGAGGAGAGGCAAAGCAAAAACTCCAGCGTTCAGAATTTTTGACACTTTGTTGAAGTCTGCAATTGCAACATTGAACATTTCTGGCCATTTCAAGCAAGCTGCTCCCATTGACTTTTTAACTTTTCACCAACAACTTCTTATGGGCTACCAACTCCACCTGCATCTTGAGATCAGCCTCTGCTACGTCTAAGCTTGGTATTTTCCTTCTGCCCTTGTACCGGCTTCATTGTGGGGTAGAATAACTTAGAATGACGTTGAAGTACTTTGTGATATTCAAATGCCATAAAGACGTGTCTTGCTGTCATTATAGTGAATAATAAGAAGTAATAATGCCTCCGCCCAGGGATGGACTTTGGCTGAGAGACAAATGACCTTTCTTCCTGGCTCGTCTGCCTTGTGTCCGTACCCAGCACATTCAGGAATCCCTCAGCCACAACCAATATTTCAAGAAGGATTTGTCACAATGTGTTGTGAACCCATAAAGTTTATGACACTGCTTGTAACTGCTCATTTACTAATACCAGTGATATTTAAAGCTCTTCATAGCGAAGGCCTGGGCCACTTGCTGCCTCGCCCCTGTGCTGTCCTACATCCTGTTGAGACAATTGAGGTCACCTCCCTTCTCTCGTGTGCACACTCACATTGAAAATGACCTAGTGGAACCGGAGCCTGAGCCTGGCCAGCTGGGAACTCCCAGCATCCCCCAGACCTTTCAAGGTCCTTTGCAAAGCGGGCTGTGTGAGCGAGGAAGCCTTTTTTCCGCCTTTCTTCTTAGAAGGAAATACATTGGGATGCCTTAAAGTCTGTGAGGTCAAAAGTGCTCACGGATTTTGTCAGAGCGTCTTCAGAAAGTCACTTTTTATTACATTCTCCTGGATGGGCAAATAGCAAATTAGAAATAATATTTTAAAAGTCGCTGTATTCTGGGGTTAGGGAGGGTTTTACAGGAAGGATGACAATTGGTTTTCTTGAGACCGAAGGGGAGGAGGAGCCCTGTTGGAAATTTCAACTTTTAAACTTGCAAGACTGCCTTTATCTTTCAGTAGTGAATGTGCCAGGAAAGGGGGTGGCAAGGTGTAGAGGGAAAAAAAATTTTGTTTTGGCATCTTTCAGTGTCTCTCCTCTTGGAGACTCATCTGGTTGCTGACGGACACAGCTTCTAGAAAGCAAAGTCCACGGATGACCCAGAAAGCCCCCTTGGGGGCCTTTTTCAACTGCAGGTTAATTTACAGTGGAAATGCAAATCCATCCAAGCTGCAGTTCCAGAATTCAGAAAGAAATTAAAGTATTGCTTATACATGGGCTTTGAAAATGTCTGATCGGGGAATAACAGTCCTGGATGTCTCCTTTTCTCTGCTTCTTCCCTTCGAGGTTAGCCAGCATTTGCAAATAAGTGAGCCAACTTCCGAGGCCCAAAAGAAAATGAAATAAAACCTAAAACACTTGAGTCATGTAATCTGAGGCAGCCTCCCAGAGACTGCAATAGATCAGGGGTGGTAATCTTCCTGCCCCCCTGTCCCCTCCCCTCTGCACCTTTTACACACCCACTAGGTTCTGGCCTGGGTGCAGGGCCCAGAGAGACTGGAAGGGCTAGAGGGGAAAGTAACAAAGATGTAAAAAGGGAATCTGGGAAGTACCAGGGCAGCTCTCTGCCAATATTTGGAGAATAGTCATGTAAAAGGGCAGACCTGTGCAGTATGGCTTCAGAGGGCAGAAGAAAGAACAGAGAGTGGAAATGCTAGGTTTCTTTTCACATTTTTTACTGTAGTAGAATGTATACAACATAAAATTTACCATCTTAACCGATTTTAGGTGTACAGTTCAGTGGCATTAAGTACATTCACGTTGTTGTACATATTGTCCATGATCCATCTCCAGAAATTTTTCATCCTCCCAAATTGAAAGGCTTTACCCGCGAAACAATAACTCCCCGTTCTATCCTCTGCACAATCCCTGGCATTCACTATTCTGTTTTCTGTATCTATGAATTTGATTACTCTAGGAATCCCATATGAGGAGAAGCATACGATATTTACTACCCCTTTGTGTCAGGCTTATTTCACTTAGCATAATGTCTTTAAGGTTCTTCCATGTTGTAGCATGTGTCAGAGTGTCCTTCCTTTTTAAGGCTGAGTAATATGCCATTTGTATGTATACACCGCCATTTAACCATCAGTGGAAATTTGGATTGTTTCCACTTTCTGGCCACTGTGAATAATGTTGCTATGAACCTGTGTGTACAAATATCTGAGTCTCTGCTTTCAATTGTTCAGTGTATGTACCCAGGAGTGGGATTGCTGGATCAAATGCCAATGCTATATTTAATTATTTGAGGAACCGCCATATTGTTTTCCACAGTGGCTGCACGTTCACACCAGAGTTCCAATTTCTCCACTTCCTCACCATTACTTATTATTTTGTTTGTTGGATAATAACCATCCTAATGAGTGTGAGGGAAATGCTAGATTTTGACTGACTCTACAAAAGAACTATCTCACAGTAAGTTTTGTCCAGTTAGATAGAGTCTTCCTCATTATTTGGGATGATCAAATCAGAAGTTAGGCTAGGTAAGTGCTAACCCACTCCCCATGTGGAGAGTCTATAAATCTGTGATCCACCATGGTATTTGAGGGCCTTATTTATTTTTTGGTCTGATGTACATAAGATAAGAACAATGTATGACTTGCAATGATTTATTGGGAGTTATGTATATATAAAGGGGAGATTGAAAACTGGTGATTCACAGATTTGACCTACGATGTAATTTGTTTGGCATATATGTCCCACTGCTTAGAGATTTCACAACAAAATTTAGATTTCCTGCTTCTCTTAAAAGATGGGAAGACATGTGAGAAAGGGTCCACAGTCCCTGGAGTAGAGAAACAGGAGGTGGCCTCACTGCTCTATTCAACTGTGTGCAACCCGCTCCCCACCCCCAGCCCCTGCTGTTCATTTAGACAACCTCTCAATTATAAATGAACTGTGAATTTAGGTGATTTATGTACTTAAAGAACTTTCAATAAGATACAAGCTCTTTGACCAAAGCATCTGAAATAAGAGATTTTATCACATTTATCATTTTTCCTGAGGTTCATACATTCAATTATTTTGTTTTGTTGATTTTTAAACAAAAGTAACTGGATTAAAACCTAAGGTGTTACCATTAGAGCCTTTTTACTAAAAGGACGGTAACTTGTCATTATACTTGTTTCATGACAGCAGGGACCACGGTTCCTTTATCATACTGTATACCCAAAGCATAGGTGGCCTAGGATGATATTAGCCATTACTCTGCATTCAAGGTTATTATTATTAATTATTGCATATGTTTTGTGGCGAGTTGAATGCTTTGTCGAACAGAGTAACTAACAGAGTGACACAGGTACTTGAAATAGTGTATAATTAAAAGCATTCATTCATTCAAAGCACATGGAGACTGGACTTGTCTTGTGACCTTAGTTCTTTCAAGAATAAGATTCCAACCTAAGACTTGGTTAAACATTATCAAACTTTGTATATGTGGGCTTTGTTTTGTTTGGGTTTGGGAAGGTTTTCTGGTATAACATTCCTTCTCTGAATTCAGAGAAAGTCCAGGTTTATAAAATAAATTTTATTTTTGATATTATATTTTTAGATTTTGTTTGCCTACCTGTTTTAGACAAAGAGAAGTGTTAAAAGGGAAAGGGTAGTCCTCATTCAGAACTATACTTTTTCCATAGGACTATAACATAGACTTGTAAGTAATCCAATGTGGGTTATGATTTATGTCAGATGAATGCCAAATAATACTGGGTCATTTATTTTGTTTCAGGCACAACGATGGGGGCGGAAGAGGGAGAATAGGTTGGTTTAAAACAAATCAAATATTTTATTGAAAACCTCAATAAATGTTTTATAAGTGAAATTTATAACTGAATGAATGCCACAGTGCCTAAAATTCCTGCTATTAAAGTTGCTGCTCTGGGATAAAGCATGGGGAGTCTAGAAAGCAGAGGTAATATATTCAAACTTTTCCTCTAGTAGCCAAAGAAAATGAAAACTCATCCTCCGGGAATCTAGTGATAGAGCCTGAAGAGGTTTCCGGGAAAAATTTCTTTGAGACCTTGCATTTTCACTTAAAATGCACTTAGAGTTTGGACCTCATAGCATAGTCTGTGCCATCAGGAACAGTTACTATGCTTAGGGCTTCACACACTGGATTCATTTAAATCCCAAGCCAATGTCCTAGGGTAAGGACAATGCTGTCATTACCCCCACTTTCCAGGAGAAAAACCAAGGCACCTGGTATATCCAAATATATCTTAATAAAAGTATGTTTTAAATTATTTAAAAGTTAAGTTACATAACTCTCCGCCAACAAATATTTGAGTGAAAGGAGCATTCCAGAAAGACAGACATGTTTATTCTGTGATATCTTGTACTTTCAGGCTACTTTATGTGTATCCCTATTTGATAAAACACAAGTAAAAGCTATTTCTACTGCTGAAGACACTGGCATAGAGTGGCTAATATACTTAACTGTTCAAAATGTTTAAATTCTAAATTCAAAAAAATCTTTAATTATGACAATATATTTTAATAATGCAGATAGTAAAAAAGAAAAAAATGAACAGCTCTCATTATTCCATTGGCTATCATTATGGGGGGAATAAAAACATGAAGACACCTTGGGAGGTGGGGGAAAAAAGGAGCAGGTATATTTTGAATGAAGAAAGACTATGGGCTCCACCTGTCAGGAGAGGGTAGGTTTTGGGGCTTCTCTGGCAGTCCAATGGTTAGGACTCTGTGCTTCCACTGCAGGGGGCACGGGTTCAATCCCTGGTCAGGGAACTAAGATCCAGAATGCTCATTGGGTGGCCAAAAAAAAAAAAAAGTAGAGGGTAGGTTTGGTTGGCTGTGCGATAGGTATTCCTGGGTGCTAAAGGAAGCAGCACTGCTGAGAGGGTAAACGGGCACCAAATATGTGGAAGTGGGGGTAGGAGAAAAGACAGAAGATGTAAGGAATGGGTCCTGGAGAAAAACATCACCCACTTGGCAGTTTTGTTTAGGTCACCCCAAATTTATTCAGAGTGGAACTGAGATGGTCCTAGATCGTGAGGGCCAAAGACTTTCCTTTGGGCAACTGATTCTGCTTGCTTGCTTTTTTTTTTTTTCCGTCTACTATATTAGTCAGCTGAGGTGGCCATAAAAACATACCATACACCAGGTGGCTTCAACAACAATTTATTTTCTCACAGTTCTGGAGGCTGGGAATTCTGAGATGAGGATGCCAGCAGGCTCAGGTTCTTGTGAGGACTCTCTTCCTGGCTTGCAGATGGCTGTCATCTTGCTGTGTCCTCACATGGCCTTTCCTGAGAAGGAGAGAGAGAGAGACAGAGAGAGACAGAGAGAGAAAATGAGAGCTTTTTGGTGTCTCTTCTTATAAGGGCACTAATCCCATCATGAGTACCCCACCCTCCTGAACTTATATAAATCTAATTACCTTCTAAAGGCACCATCTCCCAATATCATCACATTGGGGGTTAGGGCTTCAACATGGGAACTTCAGGCAGACAAAATTCAGTCCATAGCATTTACTAATTATGTGCCTAATATTGGGTCAAGGCTTATTATTACCTCTCACGTAGCTTTGTTCTCTGTTCTCAGAGTTCTTGGCTGGCCTGGAGAATTTCTATACTTTAAAGGAAAAAAAAAGACTCCTCCTAGTTTCATGGGAAATAACAAAGAAGTGTTAACTAAAATAAGCCCTGGAGTTCTGCAAACTCTACACTGTCAAGGATAATATCTCTGTTTGCTCACTATGGCATTCCCAGTGGCTTGTGCAGTGTCTGGCACAGAGAAGCACTCATTAAATATTTGGCAAATGAATGAAAGGAGCTTGGATCAGTCTACGTTCGGGCCGTGAACAAAATTCACCTCAGATGATTCAAATGAAGAGCCTTTAACCAAGGGACTACTTATTGGGGTTTGGGTGAGGTCATGGGAATAAATGAGGGCTGATGAGGCATCCAGAGACTGGCAATGATGGAAGGCCATTACCACGTCTAAGGCTGAAAAAACAAGGGGAGGAAATAGTGTATCCCAAGTCTGGTGATGTCTGAGCTGTGCTCAGAAGCTGTATTCATGGAGGGACAGCGTCACAGCCAGAGACAAGGCATCAAAGCAGGGAGGGGGAACGAAGAAATATCCCTACCCCTCTGCCCTCCTACTCTTTTCCCTCCCACAAGTACCTCCTGTTGGCTGGCCCAGCTGTACATCAAGCCAGCCAGAGAGCTTGGCTGATGCAGTCACTAGAGGTCAGTTCCTAAGGCTCGGAATAGGGCGGGGAGGGAGGAGAATGAAGGAGGCAAAGGTGGAAGAGCCAGAGCAATGCGACCTCAACAAGGCACAGTGAAGTCCACATCCATTTCTGCTTGTCTCTGTTCTGGTTACTTGCAGAGATGACTTTGCTCTCTTTAATAATGTAACAATGGATGTCTACGTGGGAGCTCATACTTGTCTGTCAGGAAACCGGAAGCAACATTTCCTGGAGAGAGTACCAGGGCATCTGTTTTACCCCTTCTCTCCTAGACAAAAAGCCAGAGTCTCTTACGTATAGAATGGATGGACAACAAGGTCCTCCTGTAGAGCACAGGGAACTATATTCAATATCCTAGGGTAAACCATAATGGAAAAGAATATGAAAAAGAATGTATATATATGTATAACTGAGTCACTTTGCTGTACAGCAGAAATTAACACAACATCGTAAATCAATTATACGTCAATTAAAAAAAAAAAGCCGGAGTCTCTTGGTCTCTAGGGCATGAGGCCTGGCCCATCTGTTCCTCGGGTTTCTGCTGGATTGATGGAGGGAGATAACTGGGGCTGAAGGAGAACACTAGTCATCGAATTATAATGTCCATAGCCCCATGTGAAAGGGGCCTTGAGCAGAGTCTTAACTGGGTGTGCCTCAGTTTCCCCAGCCATTAAGTGAAAAAAGAAGTGGGTCAAAGAGTTGATGTGAAGATGAATTACACAGTCCTTGATATAATATATCCTTCTCCTCGCCGTATGTCACTGTGTTGATCTCAGACAGAAATACTGCTGGACAAAACATTTACATTATGCAAAAGGCACAACAAATCTTCTCATGGACACCCTACAAAAAAAAAAAAAAAAAGCCATCAACAACCTAACCTTTCTCTAAAACAACAAACAACCTGGCACAAACAGAGCTTGCACCTCCTGGGGTGCAAATTTCTAGAGGCATGACCTTTGGAAATTCAGTAATTCCTGCGATGCCTGTAGTCTGTTTTTAAGGACATCTTTGCCAGGAGCTGTATGGCAGCCAGTTCCCTGAGTCCCTGGCTTTCCCACAATACAATGTCCCGGTGCAGCTCCTCCGTCAGAGTGTAACTCCACACGAACTTGTTAATCCATTCACCAGAGTCTGTTTACTGAGAGGACACTTGCTGAACCAGTTGGGCTTCAGATGCCAGGACAAGTGTGTGTATTGTGATTTAGGCTTTCTGTTTCTTCCTGCTGTTTTGAGCAATTAGTAGGTATTTTTTTTGGTCCTGAAGTTCCACTTTCCCCATTGTTCTTGAATGCAACGTGGAGGGGGGATGAGGTTTCAGAAACTGCTGCTGTAAGAGAACCTGTTCTTCCAACGTGAAAGTGACCCTTTGACCTGCCGTTAGGGTGCTGGGTTGGTGACTCATGCTTTCTGCTTTTAGGGTAATAGATTTGCACTAGTACACTGACCTCCTTCCAAAATACCTATGACCCTCACTGAAAGACTTCTGTAAGACAATTAGCCAAGGCCAAGTGTACCACGGGCTAACATTGGAATGGGATCTGAAGTTGGGCTTCATAAGCACTCTTTTCATGAAGGTATAAACATTTGATTTTGAAATGTCTGCAATGTTTCTGCTTAGAAGTGTAATACTTCCTCTCCTCTGCTTTTATTTTGAAGATTTCCAATTTTTTATCAACAGTATATTCTCAACGGAGTCTATCTCTACGATTTGTGAATTTTTCTTTGTAATTTAAAAAAGTTTCTTGTAGTCCCCATAACTACCCTTTATTCATATTTAAAAGAACCTTCTAGAAGCTAGTAAAATAATATCAAACCTATGCTGAGTTTTCCAGGTCCAATATTTAAAGGCACTCAGTTCTCTCATTTTGTATGTTACTAAATCAAATGCTTCTAAGTTCTGGTAGGTTTACTTAAATCCAATAGGATGAACAAATATGCCTTCACATTATCCTATGTTTGAGCTCTAATTTTCTGGAATAACAGACAGTCACTAGTGAGACTCAGCTAGAAGAATCGCCCAACGTCTCAGTCCCTCTAGTTTTTCGTCTGTGAAATACAGGGCTAAACCAAGTGATCTGCAAGGTACCTTCTGGCCATAAAGTTCTGTGATTCTAATTTGAAGCTCTATTTTTCCCTCTTTATTAAAAATATTAAAGTACAAGATTAAGTGATGTAAGAGGGGGAGCATATAATAGCTAATTCCCATGGCATTATCATTTGCTGTTTTATATAAAAGGACTTGTAATCCAATGAAAAGGCATAGCCAACTGCTCAATAACCATGAAGACACAGTTGGAGCTCAGGGTAACTTGGTCTTTCCTCTAATGAGATATCTAACTACATAAAGTCTGGCAAAAAAAAAAAAAAAAAAAAAATGGATGGAGGCAGATCGGTGTGACTACAGACCACAGAGATAGGATCATGGAGGAAAGAGTATAGGGAAATCCACAGAAAGCTTTTTGATTGGTTTCTGTTCGCATTTTATTTGCTGATCACCAGTAGTCATGAATTGGGCTGTGTTATCATTCTGTTTTTGGTTATTCTTATAGCCACACAACACTATAATCTAAAGAGGGAGTTGCTTGACCTGTGAGTTGGATAAACAACCTTACCAAGATACCCCGGGTGGGTGTCCCATAGTGGGAGAAGAAGATGGGGAGTAGAATCAACAAAGGGAAAGACAGACATTGTAGAGACACTGAATCAGAGCCAGAGAGGGGCTGTGAGAGAAGCCACAAGGCATGAGGGGTCTTGCAAGAAGAGAGCAGTATGATTTGAGGCAGGTCAGAGGGTGACTGGGTCAGGCAGCAAAGAAGTACATTAAGAGACCAGACAAATCAGTTGGAAAAATGCATGAAAGTGGGAGCAGCTGCTTAGGGGAGTTTTTCATCCATGTATATAAAAAAACAAGGCCCAGGGAAGCTACATTGATAGAGATGTTAAGAATCCCAGCAAATGAGGCTTGGGAGACAGGAGCTTAAGACTCAGTTGGGGTTCGAGTTTGGAATAAATAAGGAGGGACTGAGTGATCCAATCATTACAGCTGACAGGAAGGTAGGGAAACATAGATCATAGAGATTGGAGATCAGGAACTTAGCAAATCTAAATACCACTTGTGCTCCGAGATGGTGTTGAGATGAAGAACTATGGGGGAGAAATTTAAGGGAAAGATCCCAAGCACAAGAGTTTGGATAGAAGACCTCCAAAATGCCCAGAAACGTTACCTTTACCAGGTTCTCTGTCAGGTCACAAGCTTGTCCATCCACAACTTTTGAAAGCATGGCTAATCCAAGTTGTGACAAAACTTGCTGATCCCAGCCAGGCCCTGGCCTCCTAAGAACACATGTACAGATGACAGCAAAAGCCTCCCCCACTCCGTACATGATGGCTGGTCATCGTGACCAGATACTGATTTACAACACGTGAGGTCCAGGCCAGGAGAGATGCCAGACCCGTATCTCTGCCTTGGGACAGGCACTCATTATTTAAAATGTCAGATGTGGAGGGCTTTGGGGGTTAAGAGCGTCCCTGTTTTAACTCTTGAGGCTAATAGCTCAGGCCCTGGGAAAGAGAGAGAGCCGGTCTTATTGTTCTAAGGGGTCTGAGGTCGGAAGAGGGTTGAGCCCTCTGTTCAGAGGAACTAGCCTCTCCACATGGCTGGACAGCCTGTACCAACAGTACTTGGTGAATATACTACTTGCCCTCTGTGACAGTTCATTTTATGTGTCAGTATGACTGGGCTAAGGGATGCCCAGATAGCTGGTATTATTTCTGGGTGTGTTTGTAAGGGTGTTTCCAGAAGAGATGAGCATCTGAATCCATAGGCTGAGTAGAGAAGATTGTTCTCACCAGTGAAGGTGGGCATTGTCCAATCCACAGAGGGCCCGAATAGAACAAAAAGGTGGAGGAAGGGCAAATTCACTGTCTCTCCTTGAACTCTCCTCTTCTCCTGACCTTGGACACTGGAGCTCCTGGTTCTCGGGCTTCTGGACTCAGACCAGGACTTACGCCATTGCCCACCCCCCCACCCCCCCCACCAATTCTCAGGCCTTTTGACTTGGACTGAACTACACTCTTGGCTTTCCTGGTTCTCTGTCTGACAGTTGGCAGGTCATGGGACTTCTTGGCCTCCATACCCTCATGAGCCAATCCTTATAGTAAATAAGTAAATAAATGAATGAATGAATGAATAATATTTATTTCTCTGAAGAACCCTGAGTAATACATCCTCTCTGCATCTCATAAGGAATCTCATCAAAGAAGCCAATCTTGGGACACACAAAACCAACTCTCAGTTCCTGGAGATAAGTGGGCTTCATTTTTTGAGAAGTGTACCAATATTTACAATTGGATTTCGAGACTAGTAAAACACCCACAGAAGTTCTTTTTTCTCTTTAATTGTATCTCAGTTGATTTCTAGGGCAGTGGTTCTCAAGCTTTTTGGAATCAGGACTCCTTATACTCAAAATTATTGAGGTCCCCAAAGAACTTTTGTTTATGTGGGTTATGACTTGATATTTACTACATTACACATTACAACTGTGGAATTTCTAAAATATTTATTTATTAATTCCTATATAAATAACAATAATGAATACAAGTTAACACATTTTTATGAAAAATAATTATATTTTTCAAAACAAAAAATTTAGTGAAAAGAGTGGCATTGGGTTACATTTCTGCAAATCTCTACAATGTCTGGCTTACTAGAAGACAAGCTGGATTCTCATACCTGCTTCTGCTTTCAATCTGTTGTGATATGTTGCTTTGGTTAAAGACATACATAAAGAAAATCAAGCCTCACACAGATACGTAGCTGGAAGAACGGAGGAACATTTTAGTAGCCTTTTCAGATAATTGTAGATATTTTTCTTTGACATACCACCAAAACTTGGTGAGTGCTAATTTCTTAAAAGTTACTGACAGTGTGGAATTTGAGACCACGTCAATGACTTTTTACACTCTTACATTAAAATCCACTGGTTTATCTTGTACTTTAAGTAGATCTTTACTACAGCATGATCTTGTAACATCATGTATTGGTCATTTGGAAAATATTGAGCTCCACAGTTCTTCCAAAACGTTGGCACAATATCAAAAATTCACATTCATTAATATCACTATGAATCTCAGCAGAAACATATGTAAGTATCAGGAAGCTGTTAAAGTCACAGTGATGGATACAAGTTATCTAAAATTCTAATTTTCACTTCTAACTACAAATATTATCATTGCCAAAAAATACCACGAATTGTTTTCTTTGAAGTTACAGGCTCACTTCATTCATTTTTGGAGAAATACCCAAGTCTGAATAATCATAGTCTGCGTGTCAGTCTTTCTTTCAAGTAAAAATAATATTCCATGGAAAAAGCAGCTATATCAAACCATCTCACGAGCGATCTTCCTTGAGATAACGATGTACTTCAGTATGCAGCAGAAGTACTTTCTATGTACCTAACATTTTGCCACAAAGAATATTTAAAAGCCTTGCACTCAAGGGTCGAGATTTAATAAAATTAATAATTTTTACTGCTCCATCAAGGGCATCCTTAAATGAACCTTTCTTTGTTTCTTTAAGCGAAGACGAGAATGACTACTAATACTTTTTTGGTGCCATTGCCTTGATCGGAGCTGCTAAGGTGCCACCATTTTATTCCCATTGCTTTTAATCGTCAGTGCAGTGTCAACACAGATAAAAGAGCAAATAATATTTTGAAAAGAGTTTTGACCTCAAGGAACCCTCTAGAGCCCACACGATTCTAGGGGGGGCGGTGCTCCCCTACCACCCTTAGTAGTACTTGGGAAAGGATAGAGTTACTCCTGTGAGAGTGAGGGTTTATGACACATTGTCTTAGAATATATAATTTTGAGAAAATCTATCTTAATCTTACATTTGAGAGGTGACGGAGATGGAAGTGGAGAGAGTACTATAATTATTAAGATAAAATATGCTTTCAAAAGCTTGGGCCATGGGGGTAAATCAAATAGAATATTCCAAAATAATGACTACAGTCAACAGTAATCCAAGTTCATGGGTACGTGCATCCAAAAGGCACGCATTCCCCAAATCATTTATCCACTCGATTTTGAAATCCATTGTAGCAACCTCCAGCTATTTATCTTCCTAATATTTTAGGTTCGTCTAACATTAAAACTAGCTTGTGTTCCCTAAACATCTAGGCACTGAGGGTGAGATGCCAGTGCCCTTGAAGAGTGCTTTGTAGCAGAGAGAGATACTAAGCTGAGATTGAAACAGAAGTTGTTCTGTCCTTATTTCCATTTTCTATTGTTGTGTACTACCTCAAATAATTTTTGGAAAGAGGTAGAGGTATGAACAAGTTCAATTAAAAATGCTGTTGGCTGTTGATAGAACACCTATATAATTAAACGTTGACAGCATTTGCCTGCGTGCCTTTAAAATGTTGCAGGAAACGTACTCTACTTTGAAGAAAGGCTTAAAGTGTGTTTTCAATTATAGTGTACTAAGCACTGGAAAGAGTCAGCAATTCAGGAAAAGGTAGTGGTGTATCTGTGCCGAGTAATAGTCCCCCATATCCCAGCTAAAGGCTCTGAGGGAGCGATGGTGAAGTGTTGTGGCCGTTCTGTTGACCTTGTGTTAGGTTTAAAGATGCTACACACTCAGGGCAATGACTCTGTTTAGAACGGTAGGCTCTGATTTATCATTCATATACTAACTTCACGTCCAATGCTACTGACAGTAGTCAAAATCATGGCACCAGTTGAGTTTGATCTGAGTTGGAAGATAGTTCTATTTCAAATTGGAACTCGGGGAAACTTAACTACCAGTTTACTTAAGCCAATATTCAAGGAAGAGTTGGTTTAAGCGTGATGCTCCATTTCAAACTTGACTGCTCTCTGTTTGGTTTTAGATTGAATTCAAGCAGGTGTTTCAAAACCTGCGTCAGATAGCATTACCTGTCACTGGGAAGCTAGATCTTTCGGGGGAGGTGGCAGAGAGGGTTTCATCCTGAGATTTCACTATCAGTGAAAAACATCTTTTGGGAGATATAACACTCTTTAAGCTTCTCCAATGAAAGTGTGCAATGTGAAAGCTTATTGTTATTTTTGAAGGGGGTGTGTAGGGATTTAACTCCCATGACTGTCTTGAACACCACTCCAGTTGTGAGAATTCAGTCAGAACCTCAAAGAGGCATTAGCTACCCGTGTAAGTATATGGAGTGTCATTTTAATGTTCTGTATCTTTGCCGTGCCTCCACCTTCTTTGATGAAAAAGTCTATTTTAAAATTTGTAGGAAAATATTTAACATAATAAGATGATGAGTCAGAGGTTTGAAAAAGCTAAAAAGGGAAGATGTAGTTAAATAATGCACCTTTTTTACTTTTTAGCTACATCTGACTCATGACATATAATGTATTCGGCTAAGTTCAAAGTTTTCTCTTACAAAGAGAGTTTTATGAAACAACTCTTCTTCAGACTGTTTTTTACTTCAATTATAGTAGCAGGTTTTGGAGTTTAAATCATTAACAACCTCTGAGTGAACTTTTATCCAAATGACTGCAAGTCGCAAAGAGAACAGTCCTCTTTCACCAAGTACCTTTTGTGCTGGAGTGAGACCCGTCCTTTTCTGTTTTTCCCCTTTATGTCTCTCTTTGAAGAAAGATGTGTGATTTGTAAAGTAATGAAAGTATGTATCAGTTAATGAAAACTGCTATATTGAGCTCACAATGCAAACTGGAATTGCTTCAGGGTAAGCTTCACATACCTGCATTAAAGCAGGGAAAAAAGTAAATTTCAGAAGTCAAGATTGCTGTAGGAGTATCATGTAGCAGTTAAATCGACCATCAGGGGTGACCTAATCTTATTTTTCCCCCTTTGTCAAGGAGCTGTAATTTTCATTTAGGTAGCCTTTTCCAGTTTTAACTCCACTGGACACTCCAAAACGGGGCACTTATTCCATCAACCTAGTTATTGATTTCACCATATGTTATTTTATTTTATTTTATTTTTGTTATTTTTATTGTAATGTTTTTGGAGAGTGCGTGGGAGACTGTCACCTCCACAGACTTAAGGTGAATGGGTGAGAGAGTAATTCTCTGAGTGCCAAAACCCTGAAGAATTTATGTAGTTTAATCAACAAAAGAAAGTTAAGAGAGAAACCTATTTTCTCTCGAAAAATCAGTAAGAATAATGAAATAATCGTTGTTTCAAGAGTGGGAAAAACTTTTTTCCCCCCTAGATCTGGCGAATAGCGGGATAAATTTGAAGAAGTCCATCCCACCCCCGCACGCGCGCCCCCCATTCTTTCCAGACAGAGCGGTTGCAAATCCCAGCCTGAGTCCGCCCTGGGAGCCTTAGGGCACCTTCCTCTTTGCTCTGTGTGTGTGTGTGTGTGTGTGTGAGAGAGAGTGTGTGTGTGTGTGTCTAGCTCTCGCTCTTTCCTTCAGTCTGTGCCTCTGTGTGTGTGTGACAGAGAGAGAGAGAGAGAGAGCGCGAGAGGAGAGAGAGAGAGCGAGAAAGAGAGCGAGAGAGAGAGAGAGAGAGAGAGAGCAAGAGAGCGAGCTGTGAGCTGTGCTGCCGCCGCCGCTGCCCTTTGATCCCGACATTAGTGTTAGGGGCTCGGAGACACAGAGCGCGGCCATAGACACCGACGCACCGGCACTCATTTATTTATACCTCCCATCACACACGCGAGCATAGGACACACACACACTCACACCTATTAGATCCGTTTCCATTGAAGAATATTACGCTCGGGGACAAGCCAGGTGCACGACCAAAAAATTAAAAAAAAAAAAAAAGGAAAAAAAAAAAAAGAAAGGAAAGAAAAGAAGAAAACCCCTCTTCTGGCTCCAGGAAACAAGCTTCAACCCATTGCACACACCGGAGAGAAGGGGTTTCCCCCTGCCCGCCCGCGCGCCCCCCAACTACCTCCCCTCTCCTGCCAGTGTCTGCCTCTCTGCCCCCACGGGGGTTTATTTGATCTCACATTAACCAAGGAGGAGAATGTGAGAAAAGGGGGAAAATGCCCAGGAGGAAGCAGGAGCAGCCCAAGCGCCTTCCCTCACGTAAGTCATCCCTTCTCCACCTCCTCTCATGCCATTTTCTCGCCCTCCCTCTCCTCTTTCCCCTCCGCAGCCTCCTCCGTTGTTTTCTGCATTAGTTTAGGGTTACAGAGGTGAAACTGACAAAGACACAGTCCGGGTTACTCCTCGTTTAGGTCTATGCTGAGGCAGCCATGTTGGTGATGATCAGCCCCGTGCCCTTTCTATTCTCTCTCTCTTTTTCTTTCTTTCTCTCACCCCCCCCCCTTTTTTTTTTCCTTGAGATCGGGCTTTTTTCCCTTTTCCCTCCCCCTCCCCCTCCTCACTCCGGGTTGCTGGGGGGAGGGGGCAAAAGAAGGGAGGAGGGGAGTAGTGTGGATGCCGGGGTTTTTTTAATCGGGGGTGGAGGGGAGGTGGGAGAGGTTGGAATCTTTTTAAACAAGAAATTCCTTGCGGATCCCGGTGCCCGAGGGTGCGGGGGTCGGGGCGCGCGGAGGGCTGGGGGCCGTGACATGGCGTTTGGGGGTGTCGGGGCGAGGGCGCGCGGCCGCCTGCCGAGTACGGGATCCAGGGAGAGGTCCGTCTCCGGCTAAAGGTTGCGCCGGGGCTGGTCGGGCCCGGAGCCGCCGGCGACAGCGGCGGCGGCAGGAGCAGGAGGCGGAGGTGGAGGAGGCGGCGGCGGAGGAGGGGAGTCGGGGGCGGGCGAGGCGGGAGCGGCTGGGAGGGTGTGGGGGCACCGCACACAAACACACGGGTACACACGCGCCGCCGGGCGGCTGCTCCCGGGGCGCCGGGGCGAGGGGGCGCGCCGGGGCGCGGGGGGCGCGGGGCGGCCGGGCTGGGGGCGAGGCCCGGCAGCGGCGGGCGGATGTGGGGTGCGGGAGCTGCGCCGAGGCGGAGGCAGGAGGCAGGGCGGCTCGCGGCGCGCGAGGTCCCTGCAGAGCCGAGGGGAGGGAGGAGCAGGGCTCCTGGCCGCAATAAAATGCGGGGTCAGTCGGAGCTGACGGAGCCGGGCGAGACTCGGGCTCTCAGACCCCCCTCCCCGGCGAGCCTGAGCAGAGTCCAGGACTAAAGTGCATCGCAGCCCTCCCCGGCTGCAGCCACACACCAACTGGAGACACACACCGCCGGCACGGCCCGGTCCCCTTCCCCTCCTCCACCCGCGCCCCTGGTCCCTCTCCGCCCTCCCTCCGGCTTTTCTTTGCGAGACTCTTAACTTTTCCCCCACTCCCTCTCCAGCTCACACCCCCCCCCCCAATCTTTCTCCGCTTTGAGTGTTCTGAGATGCTGCTAAAGCTAAAAGTGAAGGAGAAAGAAGCAACTAAAAATATCCCCCGGGGCCGCCCGGCTTCTTGAATGCAGGGAGGAGGGGGCAGGGGAGAAGGCGTGGGGCGGGGTGACGGGGAGGAGGGGACGCCGGAGGCGCCGGAGGGAGGGGTCGGGGGAGACGGAGGGTCAATTTCTCTTCTCTCCCCCCGCACTGCTCCTCTCTCCCGGCGGTTTGGCGCTGCTCGGAGCCCGATCCTGCAAAACCCGGGCTGGGGGCGGGAGCGGAGCCGGAGCGCCCGCCCGCCAGGGTGTCAGGCCGACGTGGTCGGTCACCTGAAGTTCACGGAGGGTGGGGGAAGGGTTAAGGTTATGGTGTCTCGGGCTGGGGTTGTGTGTGAGCGTGTGCGTTTCCGCTGCAGACAGGCAGCGCGATCGATCTCCCCCTCGCGAAATCTCCGCGGCGGTGCCTGCCCGGGGGACGGGCAGGGGGCGCGGGTAGCTCGGGCCGGGCCCCCCCGTGCCTCCGTGTCACCCGGGCCGCGGCCGAAGTGGCGAGCAAGGGCACTCGCAGGCAGCCCGCTCCGCAAACATTCCTCTTTCTTTCCCCTTCCCGGTACGCAGGAGTCGACGCACAGGGCTTGGGTTGTGCTTTTTTTCCCCTTCCTTTAAAAAAAAAAAAAAAAAAAATGCCCCTGTGCAGTCCTTTCTTCGCCTGCCCGCTAGAGGTTCTGAGGATAATATCACATATGTAATATATATGCACATAAAATCATTCGCAGGCGGCTGGGTGTGTAGGGAAATTTTGTGCGAGGAAGGAGAAGGCGGCGGAGTCGGGGAGGGCGAGTTGGGAGGCTCCGCGCTGCGATTCACAGAAAACTCGCAGCAGTTGGTGGAAGTGTGTGCGTGCACATGGCCGGCCGGCCGCGGTTCCCAGCTCTTTTCGGGGGCGTTTGGGGGCAGGGAGAGGAGGCAGGAATCCTGGGGGGGCGTCGGGGGAGGCTTGCCCTGCTCGGACAAAATGGGCTTCAGAGTTCTCTGCGAACTTGCCCTTAGATGGCAACTTTGGGCGCTGATGAGCTTGTGTGCGAAAACCAGGGCGGTGAGGTTATTTGGTCATTTTCCTTTCTTCTTAAAAAAAAATCTTGGCGGGGTGAGAGGGAGGGTAGGAGGGGAGAAGGGATTTATCTGCTCGGCTGTGACGGAGATGGACCGCCTTCCCTCCCGTTGTGGGTAGTGCAGTCGGGCAGCTGCAGCCTGCCCTGCTGGTGACCTTGACCCTGACCTCGTGCGACTACCCTCTCCGTCTGAGAGGAAATTCAGGCTCCATTTTAGCTCGTGTGTTTTGGTGGGCCTCTCCAGTGCGCTGGGGCCTGGTGATTAAGTTGTATTTTGAGAGTGGGCTCTCCCACCCTGTTCTCTAATTGAATACTGTTATCCACTCAAGTTAAAAAAAAAAAGAAAGAAAGAAAGAAAAAATCAACTCCTTCTCTCAGTCACATAAAGCCACTTTTACTGAAGTAAAAAGCAATTACCTTTTGGAAGCACCGTAAAAGTCCCTCCAGTTTTTAAAGAGAAGCCTAATTTGCGAAGCTTTCTCCACTTACCTTTGGTTTGAATGGACTTTTGTGGATGTGTGCTGCCTGTTTTAAGCATGGTTTACACATGTTTTGTGAGCAGTTTGCATTTGAGCTGAGAGCAATTTCTGGGCAAATGGTGTATTTTGCAATTCAGACACAGAAACCCAAGGCTTGCTAAGTGCTGAGTGAGTCTTGAAAGAACTTGCAGTGGGGTGGACTTTGGTCAAATTAGTGTTAATTTGTATTTAATGTAGAATATAATTGTAGCCCTAAATTCCAGTTTTAATGCTAAGTTCTTTGTTTATTTGTTTGTTTATTTGTGTATGGGGGGCAGCCGGATTTTTCTTTCCCTGGAGAACCGTTTTGTATCAAAGTTAAAATATAGAGAGTTGGGAGTTGATTGCTCTAATAGATTGTCATCCTGAGTTTTTAAGAAGTTATATAGGGGCTGACTTAACATTTCTCCGTAAAAGAAAGGAGTGATATGAGTGGTTTTCAGGGTGGGAAAGGTCAGAGGGGGAATGAGATGGGGAGGATTGCTTTTGAAACCGAAAAGCCTTCTGAGTAAATACAAGTGCTTAAGAGCCACTATTGATGTAACGTTTTTAGAATTTAGAGAACCTGTAAACACATTTAAGAAGTTCAAATTAGAATACAAGAAAAGAAACTTGTGATAACTGCATCTCTAGAAGATTTAGGATGCTTTCCACTTCCTCTTAGGTCCCCCCCCCCCCTGCCTGTGTACCCTTCCCCCCATAAACCATTGCTACTAATAAACTCTTTCTATGTGTTATTAAATATGATACTAGCCAGCCACAGTGGGGAATCTCCAAAGCCCACAGTCCTCCCACCCTATAGCACAGACACCAGGGAACCTGGAAGTTCCACCCTCCAGTAGATTAGTCCTGGAAATCCAGACTAGCACTTGGTATTATCTGATACCAAGTCTGGGGTGAGCCTCAGCCCCTGGCACGGAGTCCCAGCAATTCCCCAGGCTGGGCTTCGTTCTGCTAAGGTTTCCTAGCTCCTGTTCAACTAGACACCCATGGGACTGTTCAGTACCGAATTAGCTTTGGGGATGGGCGAGCCTTTAACCTGACACTACTAACCTAAGCGTTAGATTTCTGATTTAAAATTCTACACAGTCCTTTCCTCCTGGGCCTCTGAAGTAAGTGTGTGTGTGTGTGTGTGTGTTTGTTTTTGTTATGTGGGCCTCATACATATGCAGAAAAACAAATGGACTGTCTTATAGAATTGAATGGTGATCCTACTGGCTGCAAATCAAAAAGGCGAGCTGCACTAGCTTTCAGAGGTGACCCCCAACCAAGGGTGTTAAACCTAAACTATTTTTGAGAAGTGGATTTCAAAATTATTATTCAAAATAAAGCCTTTATTTCTTGGCCTAGAGCAGTAATTATCATTTTGGGATTTAAATACGACTCTGCTGCAGTTGATGGCTCTTTTACAAAAGTTCTTTCCATTAACAGGGTCCAATACCATGTTCCAAAAAAATGTCCTAGAGGTCCTTGGAGCTATACCATGTGCTTATCTTTAGCAGAATCCCGAACTGCAGAGTTTAAAAATGTTTGTCAGCCTGAGAAAGAGGAAGAGAGGGAAACTGATACCGTGACTGTTTGCCAGGCCTGGGGCTCAGTCCTTTGTGAACATCATTCCATTTGGGATCACAAACTGGAGACGGAAAGGGGTGTGTTTGTTGCATCTGTAAAACCTTTGACCATCGGTGCCATCAGCACTTTTAAGATTTCCTCATTAGCTTCAACTTACCCCTAAACGGGTATGAGTTTAGATTCTCTTCTGTTTATCATTGGAAAGCTGCCCGATGCCTATTCCCGAGGGGGACCACAAAGGAAAAGTTCATAAAACAGTTGTTTTGTTATTCCAGTATTTTCACTGTTTACTCAGTTGTGGGTCAAGACCAGAACAGGTTATTGTGTTCATCATGAACAAAACTTTAAAAATTCTTTCTTGCTTTCTAGTAAAATTGGGAAACAAAATGACTGAAAAGCAACAGGATCCCTTATTTTTATATTTTTACGGGTCTTTGTATGTCTGTTGAACGATAGAAGGTAGAAGATTGTACTCTTTCCCTTACTTATTCTTAGTAAATTTTTTCAGTGAACAGACAGTACCTCCTGACTAGGACAGGGACCATGGGGAAATTTTTAAAATCTGAAATAGAGAAGTATTTCACTTCGGATGATTCTGGGGTACCACAAAGCAGGCTTGCTTGATGCTGGGCAAAAATGCCTATCTGTTCTCCTTAAAGAAATCCATGTATTCCTAATACAGTAAGTAGGGTCCACTGAGCTTTGCTGTTAAAATAAGGAAGATAGCTCAAAATCGCATTCCTTCTAATGCTGCAAAATAGTTTCTAATTAAAAAAAAATTGATTTTTAATTTGTCTACGTGTTGCCATCTCACTCTGGGGATGACACAGCTGGTGTGAATTGACAAGTCTCCTGCACCAAGTGTTAATAAATCACGTTGGGGAAGTATAAATTGGACAGCTTTTGGCCAGTGTTAGAGCTTGCTGTGCATTTGAGTTTTTAGAGTCTTTGAATGGCCTGTTAGGAGAATTCCTAGGGAGGTGTGGAAAGTCTTGATCTCGCGAGGCTTATAAATTAGATGGACAAAGGCTGTGGAAACAGCCAAGGGATCTTGTTGTACTGATGGAGTAACCAGGCAGGCTTCTCCTGGGGTCACAAGTTGGTTTAAAATACAAGGATTAATTAATTAATGTCAAGATGTCCTTGTAGGAAAGACCAGATTCGAAATGTGTAGGTAAAGCAGTTTATTTAGTAATTCCAGGAGTTCACATTGTGTCTGAATGATTTTGTTTCCCCAAAGGGAAAAACTCATCCGGTAGCACTAACCCTGGTCACTTCGTGCAAAGTGGTGTCTTTGGACTCAAAAGATGATAAGGTGCGAAGGAAATGATGGTGGAGCCCAGATTGTCAGAGTGGAAAAAGCTCTCTTGGTTTCCGTGACTGGTCAGTCATGCCCTCTGTGAAAGCTGAGGGCAGCTTAGTCCTGGGAGGAGGTTAATATATCCTTTCGCTTTCCTCGTCTGAAGTTGCCTTGTCTCTCCTCCACTCTTCCTTTTTAAATATCTGCTGGAGTATTAGGACAGGAGGACCGAAAAACAAACACAAGAGGCTGGAGCTCATCTCTCTATCCTGAGTGATGTGTTAGTAATTTTCTATAATTTAATCAGACTGATCGCAGAACAAGATAATGAGAGTGTGACCTACAAAATAGGACTTTTGGGGGCGTGAAAGGCTTTCTAGCAGAAGGTTTTTACAAGACCACGAGCTTTGTGGTGACGGCGTAGATTTTGAGTTTCCTCTTATCCGAGAGAAATCCAGACCAGGCCTAGTGATGGTAAGACATGTGGGGTTTTTTTGTTTTTTGTTTTTTTTTTCCATCAGATTTCGTTACTGCTTTGGCCTCAGTAAAGGCACTCTAGAATCACATTTTAGAGATGCAGATTGTCAGCGAAGATGCTGTGTCCTGTTTCTTTTCTATTTCCTACTTTCTAGGTGTAGCTCAGTAACACATACCATCTAGGGCCATGTGTACAAAATACTTTATGGTTTATGGTAGCTGAAATGTCTTTTGTCATATTTTATAAGAAACTAATGTGCAAAGCACAAACCTCAGAAATAGCTAAGAGATTTAGTGGGCTGAAGTTTCTAGCTGCTTTCCCCCTTCTGTTTAGGAGCAAGTTTTGTATTTCTATCCTCCGTCTGTACATTACATTTTTATGATATTAGAGAATAGTATATATGTCTAGATGCTGAAGCAGGGACCTCTCAGATGGCTTTATCATTCCCCAAGGACCCACCTTGGGATAGAATCGCTGTAGTTACAAGGTAGTTTCATAAATTAAAATCAGACTTTGGCTTGATACTAATCTTTAGCTGCATGGGTGCATATTGCTGTTTATTTTATAAAAGTCAGCCTCACTGCCTGTGTACACACACACACACACACACACACACACACATACACAGAAGCTGCACTGTAGCTAATTTTATAAAATGTACAGTGATACACGCCCACGGTCTGAAATCAGCATGAGGCCTTTAGCCACTCTGTTTTTCACAGACTGACCCAGAGTTATAGTAAATGCAGCAGATTCTGTGTGCCTAAAAAGGATATTGTTTCCAGCCTCCCATTCCCTTCTTGTTAAAAAACCTCTACCACTGAAGCTCTCTCGAGTTCTTAAATGACTAAGGCTTAGGTACTCTTGCTTCTGTTTTTAAGAAGTTCCACATTCAGCCAAGTTCCATCTCCCAGCAAGGAAGGAATGCGTGGACCTTCTCCGAGGCTTGGGCCTGAAAAAGCCAACCCCAAAAGAATCCCTCTCTCTCTCTCTCCCTCTTTCCTGTAATTTCTCCATGGGTCAGAAAAGTGGTTAGAGCCCCATTAGAAGTGAGTTGTGAAGGGAAAAAGATGAGGGCTGAGAGAAATGTGCACATCTGGATGAATTGTTTTGAGTGCTCTGAAGAGGTTGGCTTTCAAAGGGGAGTGGAGAAGGCCAGGGAAGATGGTCTTTTCCATGATTGATCATCAGCAGCCTGCTTATCTGTGCTTTTGAAACAAGCTACTGTACTTGAGGAGGGTGATAGATTTTTCTAAAGTTACGTAGTGCCAGTGTCTTGGGTTGCCTGGTGGTATATTTTATTTATTTATTTACTTACTTATCTTTATTATTATTGGAGTATAATTGCTTTACAATTTTGTGTTAGTTTCTGCTGTACAGTAAAGTGAATCAGTTATATGTATACCTATATCCCCTCCCTTTTGGACCTCCCTCCTACCCACCCCCCATCCCATCCATCTAGGTTGTCACAGAGCACTGGGCTGAGCTTCCTGTGCTTTATGGCATGTTCCAACTAGCTATCTATTTTACGCATGGTAGTGTATATATGTCATTCCTAATCTCCCAATTCATCCCACCCTCCTCTTCCCCCCTCTGTGTCCACATGTCCGTTCTCTACGTCTGTGTCTCTGTTCCTGCCCTACAAATAGGTTCATCTGTACCATTTTTCTAGATTCCACATATATGCGTTAATATATGATATTTGTTTTTCTCTTTCTGACTTACTTCACTCTGTATGACAGACTCTAGGTCCATCCACATCTGTACAAATGACCCAATTTCGTTCCTTTTTATGGCTGAGTAATATTCCATTGTATATATGTACCACATCTTCTTTATCCATTCATCTATCGTTGGACATTTAGGTTGTTTCCATGTCCTGGCTATTGTAAATAGTGCTGCAATGAACATTGGGGTACATGTATCTTTTTGAATTATGGTTTTCTCAGGGTATATGCCCAGTAGTGGGATTGCTGGGTCGTATGGTAGTTCTATTTTTAGTTTTTTAAGGAACCTCCATACTGTTCTCCATAGTGGCTGTATCAATTTACATTCCCACCAATAGTGTATGAGGGTTCCCTTTTCTCCACACCCTCTCCAACATCTATCGTTTGTAGATTTTTAATGATGGCCATTTTGACTGGTGTGAGGTGATACCTCATTGTAGTTTTGATTTGCATTTCTCTAATGATTAGTGATGTTGAGCATTCTTTCATGTGTTTGTTGGCAATCTGTATATCTTCTTTGGAGAAATGTCTATTTAGATCTTCGGCCCATTTTTGGATTGGGTTGTTTGTTTTTTTGATATTGAGCTGCATGAGCTGCTTGTATATTCTGGAGATTAATCCTTTGTCAGTTGCTTTATTTGAAAATATTTTCTCCCTTTCTGAGGGTCGTCTTTTTGTCTTGCTTATGGTTTCCTTTGGTGGTGTATTTTTAAAAGTTTTTGTTGTTGTTTTGTAACGAGAGAGAAAATATCATGTGATTTTTGCCCTCTTTTCACTATGTCTACTGTATACGGTACATCTTAAGTAAAAAACGGAGACCATACATGCTTTTTAAGGTCATAGAGTAGTGGTCCAGTGTACAGACTCTGGTGCCAAGCTGTTTAGATCTGAGCTCTGACACTAACTAGCTGTGTGACCTTGGGCAAATTACTTAACTTCCCTGTTCTCTGGTTTCCTCATCTTTCAATAGTGATAACAGTCCCTATATCATAGGGATATTGTATGGATTAATTGAATACCTATATAAATGTCAATATTATGTACACACACAAAGTCATACCTAATTAGTGGCTGCTTTGTAGAAAGAGCTCAAGAAAGATTAGTTATTATTAAGTATATGAAATGTTTCCATTTGCTTAGTGTGTGATTACACTATAGGCATATCTGACTCAGAACTTTTTGGTGATGTCTGTGTTTATTATTATTTTTAAAACTTTTCCATGTATCTCATAGAGTAAATAATAGGATACAGTAAAATTCTTTTATAAGGCTGTATAATAGGGCTTGACAAGTACTTGTTTCATAGGCCAACAATATTACTTTAGGCTTTTACTAGAGGAACAAGTTCCTCTGTGTGTATGATTTGACCTGAATTATATCTAAATTGTGTAATAATCGTATGAATTTTGACTGGGTTTTACTGTAAAGTGATGATAGTAAATCCACATTCCCAGACTTACACTGAGATTCAAATGAGAAAATAAGTGTTTAATAAAAGTTTATTTATTCATTAATTTACCAGTCAATCCACTGATTAAAATTACCCAGGGGAAATTTCTATTGGGTTTTCCATGTGTTACATAGGTAATAGTTCAAATTTTGCACAGAAAGAAGGAAAGACAGGGTCTGCTGTTTCTAATTGCAGAGGACCAAACCAAGAGAACATTAGATGATTTAGGGTTTTTTTTAATTTTAATTTTATATTGGAGCATAGTTGATTAACAATGTTGTGTTAGGTTCAGGTGTACAGCAAAGTGATTCCGTTATACATATACATGTATCTATTTTTCAAGAATTTTAAAAGAAGGATTGGGGTATGTGTGTGCTGTATGTGTGTGTTGTGTGTGTGTTATGGATGATATTAGAAGTCACAAGCTAGTGGCCTACTGATATGTTTTGCCCCATACAGTATGTTTAAAAACTCGAGACAGCATTTGGAAATGGTCGGTTTCACATACAAATCCAGATTTCCAGCTTCTTCTGAAAACTTGGATGAGCAAGCAGCACCAGGCCACCTGCCCACATGGCAGCAATCTGCTGCAGTCGGTGGCGGCTGTCTCCCTTCCCTGGCATGTGCTCGCCAGTCTGCCACGGTTCCTGCCACTGGGCTGTCGTGTCCCCGTCTGCATGTACATCTGCCCACCCCCCTGAAGTGTCTTATCTCCCGGGCCCCCACAGGCGTTTGGATTAGGAACTATTCTATATTCCCCGATATTCTGTAATCTTTTAATTCATCACTGAAGCTAGGATACTATAAACCACATCCTATGGAAGTATCAGGAATCTGTCTAGGGTCGGGATTAAGATCCTGGTACTAGATGCGTGAGTTCCATCCTGGCTGTCCCACATTTTGGCTGTGACCTTGGCAAGTTTCTGCACTTTGCCTGTTTTCTCATCTGTAAATTGGGAAAATGTTGTAGGTCCTATGGGGACAAAGTGAGTTCATACATGTAGATATTTTGATTCGTGTCTGGCACATAGTATGTGCACAATAAATGCTGGCCACATTAAGACACTCGAGGTGTGAATTTCTTTTTTTGTGTGTGAATTTCTTTCAACTAAGGATCTCAGTACGATTGCTTTAACTGTGCTGTGTAATCAGTCAATGACAACTGTTGTTGCCTATCAGTTTCTGATCATCATCAGCCAACCCAGTGCTTCTCTACCCTGGTAGCCCATTATAACCACCTGGGAGATTTTAAAAATGCAAACACCCCCCGAGATTTAAATTTAATTGGCCCAGAGTGGAGTCTGGGCATGGACATCCTTTAAAAGCTCCCCAGGTGATACAAATGGATAGCAAGAGTTGAGGACCCTTGAACTAACCAGAACTCCCACTCTGGGCTGATGCCATGTCAGCCAAAAATAAAGACATGATTTTGAGTCTGGGCAGCTTATTGATGAGACTCTGTTAAACTCTTAAAACCTTTAAAAATACCTCATGGATCTGAGTAATTGACTCCAACTCCTCCAGATCAGAAACCAGAGGTTCAGGGAAGGACCTGTACTAAGCAGGAGACACAGATTCCAGTCTTCTCTGTCACCTTCTCCCACCACAAGCACCAGGGTTTCTCACTAGCGTTGTGACCTTGGGTAAGTCACTTGACCTCTCTGTACTTGCGGAGTGCCGCCTTGTGAAATGGATAACAGTACATTAACCACACCTTCTCTTTATAGAATGCTTACTGTCCACAAAACATTTTCGTCGATACCATCTGCCTGTGAGGCAGGCAGGGAAGAGCCCCTCCTCTTACCAATTGGACAGACATGGAAACTGGGCCACAGGGAGGAAGAAACTAGCTTGAGAGGTCACCGGAGCGAGTACTATAAAAGGCTGGAGCCCTGTGAAGGGCGGGTCTCTGGGCTCAGAGCTGCTCTGAGGTCTATGAAACCTTCACGGGGTCTCAAGCTTGAAGGATATGCCTTCACCACCTGCACCTCCTCTCAGACCCTCCACTGCAGGAGGCCCCCTAGGTGCTGATGGAACACATACGTTGCCCTGTGATTCACAAAAACTTGTGCCACCAATCATATTTCTTTCCTCAAAGATTTATTTTGACCTTAGACTAAATAGAGGGTCATGCGTCATAGAATAGAGTCACATGCAGTGATGTACCTTCTGGGGTCTGAATTATGTGCTCCATATGGAGAACACTGCCTTCATGTAATGGCCTAGAATTGTGAGTTGTTTTCTATTCTGTGCTTGTTTGGCCCTACTTGTTAACCCAACAATCCTCTCTGGATCATGAAACACAGCTGTATTTGGAAGGAAACAAAGTGTGGGACACCCTATGCTTCAGGAAATATTCCAGAAATGTGCTATATGATTTCTCCCTTCTAGGGGAAAGCAAACCTCCAATAATAACTTACTGGGTTTTAATCTGACCTTAAGAAAGAGGGAAATCAAATTATAGTGAGCTGCTTTCTGACCTTTATAGGAAGAGAGGAATTTCATAATCTAGAAGTAGGGTTTGGGTTGGCTGGATGGCTAGATCACAGTTAGAAGTGCTGTGTACCAGTGGGTACTCAAATACATGTTGATAGACGAGAAATATATACAAAAGAGAAGAAAAGAATACATGTATTTTATTTTATTATTTTTCCTTTCTTTTTTTATTAATTTTTGTTGGAGTATAGTTGCTTTACAATGTTGTGTTAGTTTCTGCTGTACAGCAAAGTGCATCAGCTATACGTATACATATATCCCTTCTTTTTTGGGGTTTCCTTCCCATTTAGGTCACCACAGAGCATTGAGTAGAGTTCCCTGTGCTATACAGTAGGTTCTTATTAGTTATCTATTTTATACATAGAAGAGAGTACACATATTTTAAATATGACTTGTGTACTCCATGAGACTGGAACCATGGAAATCACAGATATTAACTGTTTATTAATTTATTCTTCAAAATCTATATTGGCTTTTAATGACAAAAGGAGTGCATGTTTAGTATAAATAATTAAAGCAATGTAGGAATATTCATAGTAAGATGTGAAAGTCTCGTTTCCCAACTTACACCCCCAGAGATAACTGCTATTAATCAGCAAGCAATATTTAAAATTCAGCCATCATTTGAAAAATGGATGCATTTCAGCAGAGTTGGCTAAATTAATGTAAGTACTGAATTCAGGACAAGGGTGATAACATTGGCCTTGTGAACTGATTAGATCACATGCATAATAGTGAATCCCAGATTGAGTGCCCTGATTTAAAGGGGGACATTGATAAACTACTCACCAGAAGGGAGGCAACTAGAATGTTGTAGGCTCTTGAAATCATCATGTGAGGAATTAACTACTGAGGCAATTGGGAGTAGTTAATTCGAAGAAAAAAGTGAGGGTGGATAAAAATTGTGCATGGTAGCTACATTCAAATATATGAAGTTCTGTCAAGTGAAAAAGGAAGTAAACTTACTCTGAATTGTCATTCATCCTAAATTCTCACCTTGTGTCTGCTAACTGATACTTGATTCATCCATCCATTCATTCATTCATTCATTCATTCAGGCAGCAGTAACCGAGTGCTTCTGTGCCAGCGATTAAGGATCTGTGGAGCTGAATAGAACATGGTCCCAGCTCACAAGGATCTCAGAGCCAAGCAGGCAGAGAAGGAGATGGAAACAAATAACTAAAATTCAGCTTGAAAAGTATTTTCATAGATTTCTGAAATGCTGAGCGGAAAACAGACACTAGGACCCACAGGGTAGAAGTTATAAGGAAGATAACTTAGGTTTCTTAAGATAAGGGCCTGTTGAATAAATAAAACTGCCCCCAAATGAAACAGAAGATCTTGTGTTTACAAAGAAGCTGGTTCCACCACCTGTCAAGGGTGATTTTTTTAAGGACTGCAAGTAAAGAGGGGGTGAGATGGGGTGCAGAAATGTTGAGAATTCTATCGAGCAAATGCTTCTTTGCTTGGTTTCTCTTATAAAACAGGAAATCTGCTCCTACAGCGGGGAGAAAACATCTTTCAGTATAGTGAATTGAAAGCCTTTTGGGAATAAGGATACATGGATGTCAACACACATTAGAGCAGTGAGGATTTGATCAGCTGAGAGTTGGAGCCCCTACTTGGTGCTCATTCATTAAGAAAAAGTTTTGAGCATTTACCTGGCTCATAAAAGTTATATAGAACGCAGTCTGTGCTGACAGTTCTTTCAAATGTTGACACAAAACAATCACAGAGGATAAGTGCAAATCAATATGCCAACAGGTGCAAGACAATAATATATGAATTAGGTGTGTAAATGTTTGAGGAAACTCAGAGGAAGAGTGATGGATAGAAGATTCTTGGAGAGGATTGGTACCTAAAGCATCCTCAAGGATGTGATGGATTTAGATCTTGAGACGAGAGAAGAACGTTCCAAGCAGAAGAAGTAGCATTAGCCAAAAGAGGTTGAAATAAACCAAAAGTAGGCAGGAGACACTAAGGAACTTCGTTGAACCAGAGCGGGCATATTGGTGGTGTAAGGATAGGAAGTAGGAAAAATGTAGTAGGAGCTGGCCCAGGTGATAAGAGATTATGCTGGTTAAGTTTAGTGTTTTGGATACAGCACAAAATCAACTGTGAAATTTGGTAGTTTTTTCATTGTGCTGTAGATGGAGTTGGAGGATGATGGCCTGAAGGAAGAAATGGCCTTTTTAAGTAGGGAGGGCTGTTGAAAAACCAAAGTAGATGGATGGCAGTGGCTGTGACCGCTGAAAGTGTCCGAGAAGAGACCTACCCCAGTGATGGGTTTCTCTGGGGCCCGTGCTGCAGACCCTCAGCCAGGGCTTAGTCCCTGCCCCTCCTCCAACCACCCCTTCCATACCTCTTTGGTTTCCTTTGGCAAAGAAAGCTTTAATGCCTTGTCTCCCTTTGGAGGTTGCAAAGTATGTGCCATTTACAAAAAATAATATCTCTAACATTCATACATATATAATGAAGCATCATGGTTAAATGAACATTAATAAACCTACTGCCCAATCTAACAGATTTCAACGCTAGCAAATTTCTCCTGTACTCTTCTCCTGCTACTTGTTCCCATTTTCCTAAATTTTCTGTTCATCATTCCCCTTGCTTTTTCTCTATAGCTTTACCATATTTAGTTTCACTTGTCTTTGAAATTTATAAAAATGTAAATATGAAAGTATTAAAAAGGTGGCAAATAACATGCATTCGGCACCTTGGATTTTCATCCAACTGTTACCTTTGGCGATGTATTCATGTTGATGCATTTAGCTGTGGTGCATTCATTTTCACTGCTTCCTAGTATTGTACTGTAGAAACATACCACACCGTGTGTGGTTTGTTTCTACTTTTTGCTGTTAGAACAGTGCTGCTGTGAACGTGCAAGTACATATCTCTTTGGCCTGCGTGAAAATTTCTCTAAGACACTGGTTCTCAAATATTTGGGTCTTGGGACCTCCTAAAAGTTATTGAGGACGTCGAAGAGCTTTTGTGTATATGCATTGTATCCATCTCTATATAGCATAACAGAGATTAAAATTGAGAAATTAAATATTTTTATTGTTAAAAATAATGGTTATAACCCGTTATCTGTTCATTGTAAATAGGATACTTTTATGAAAAATATCTTTTTCCAAAAATATTTAGTGAGAAGAGTGGTATTATTTCATAATTTTACAAATCTCTTTAACGTCTGACAATACAAGATTATCATATCTGCTGCTGCATTCAGTCAATTGCAGCATGTTGTTTTGGATGGAATATATGAAGAAAATCTGGCTTCACACAGATATGTAATAGCCTTTTCAGATAATTACGGCTATCCTTTGGTACTTTGCCAAGACTCAAAAAGAGGGAGCTTCTTAAAGCTATCCCTTAGCTTAGTTCATTGTAATGTGGAATCTGAAACCATTTCCATGATTTTTTTTGTATTCAGTTTCATTAAAACCTACTGGTCTATATTGCAGTTTGAATGGATCATCATGTATGTACCATCACACATGAGTTATTTGGAAAATATTGTTTCACTAAGTTCTGTAGATCTACCAAATGTTGAAACATTTCATTATACAGTATAAAAAATTTATTAATGTCAACACTGGTCTTATTTGAAAAGTCTGTCTTGGGAAACTGTCAAGTTCACAGTGTAGGGTATGGGTTTTCCAAAATTTTAATTCTTGCTTGAAAGCTTGAATTTTATCATTGTCTACAAATGCTGTCAGCTTTTCCTTAAAGTATCAACCTTACTTCATTCATTTCCAAGAAATTGTCTGCCAAATACCCAAATTTGAATGACCAAAGTTTGTCAGTTATTCTTTCAATTAGAAGTGATATTCCATGAAAAAAGTTGCTGGTTCTGCTCCCAACTCAATCACACACGTACTTTTCCTAGATACACCCATCGTACTTCAGTCATGGCAGAAGTGCTTTATGCACACATTTCATTACATTTAATATTTTTAAAAAGTTTACTCAAGGGTCAATCTTTAATAAAATTAATAATTTCTACTGCTGCTTCATCAAAGATATTCTTTTTTTAATATATATAATTCTTTTTCTTTTTGACCACGCTGCACGGCTTGTGAGATCCTAGTTCCCTGACCAGGGATCGAACCCACACCCCCTGCATTGGAAGCGCAGAGTCTTAACCACTGGATCGCCAGGGAAGTCCCCCACCAAAGACATTCTTAAGTGAAACTGGCAGGGCTGTTTTGTTTTGTTGTGTGTGTGTGTGTGTGTGTGTGTGTTTACTGTGAGTGTGTGGTGGTGAAGAGTGCAGTGATTATTAGGATGCTTTGGTGCCACTGCCTCTATTCGAGCTAAGGTGCCAGCATTTTACCCACCATTGCTTTTGTGTCATCAGCGCAAATGTTAACAGAGTGAAAAGGGCAGATGATATCTTAGTATTGCTATGAAAACAGTTTTGATCTTGAGGATCCCTGAAAGGGTCTCAGAGACCCCTGGGGGTCCACAGACCACACTTTGAGAACCACCTCTCTAAGGTGCCTGCAAGGGAAAGGAAATGCCAAGTCTTGGTGTTTGTGCTTCCTCAGCTTTGCTTGATAATGTTACAATGCAGCACTTTGTGGCTATTTGCACTGAAGAACCCCAAAGGCAGGGGACCCTTCTCTCGCAAGGGTTCTCAGCCTCTAGGAGGTTTCTTTGAAGTATCTTTGAAGTCTTTTGTTCCATCTGCAAATTTGGATGAAAATAGGCATTTTGCTCTATAACATATGTTGTTTTAAAATAATGTTTTAAATAAACTTAGCAGTTAAATTACTTTTCTTCCCCACAAATACAGATGTCAAAACATTGATCTATGAAGATGCTCCATGTTCATCCTGTGACTTCCTGGTACCCCCTTAGAGAAGGAGAACTCCTGTGGATACCACGGGTTCAGCATGATTTATCGTGGAGAGTGTATTGTTGCGTACGGAGATGCCTGAGATTTTCAGGCCCGGGGAGCTGGGAGGATTTCTGGTCATCTTGTGATCCCTTCCTGGGCTGCTGTCCCCACCATTCATGAACCCACCGACCCAAGACAGAAACCTGGGTGTAATCCTACATGTGACCCATTTCCTTTCCTCCCACATCAAATGGACCACTAAGTCTTTTGATTCTACTTCCAGAATATCTCTAGCATTCATCACACACCCTCCCCACCACTGCTTTCATTTATGTTGTTATTTTCTCCCATAAGAATTAACATCTTTTTTTTGCCTCAGTCTCATCTCCTCTTCCCCCACCCCAGCCTCTGTATAATCCAGTCTTTACACTGTAGACTTTCTAAAAGACTCATGTAATCCAGATAATCCTTATTTAGGATCTTTTAGGCATTCCCTGAAAGGATAAAGTTTGCTATTCTTAGCAAAGTATAGAAGATGCTTCATCTTTTGAGCCCCCTTTCTTCTGCCCTCCTGTATATCCCTTATTTCAATCATATCGAGTGATCTGTTTTGCAGACCGCCATGCTTATATCTCCTTACCTTGGCATATTCTTTTCCCTACTTTTGGGATGTCTTCAACCCATCTGATTGGCCTGATAACCTTCTTCTTATCCTTCAACACTCAGTCCTCTGAGAAACCTTCCCTGCCTCCCCTCCCCCCGTCATTGTCCCACCTCCCGGCCAGAATTAGGCATATTAGGCATCCCCTCCCATGTTTCCCATGGATCTCTCATAATACCTCCCATGCTACATTATAATTGCTTATTCGTCTATGTCCTTATTGACTGTAAGCTTGGGGCATGGATTATTTCTTACTCATTTTTGTACATTCTTGCACATAACAGTACTTGGTATATAGTAAGTGGTCAGTGAATATTGTTGAATAAGTGAATGAAAGGAGAGGTTAAGAACAGGTCACAGAATCAAAGATAGAAGGTGTTCTATATACATTATTGAATATATGAATGAGTGAATGAATGCATGAATGAATGAAAGAATGGGTCACAGAATCCAAGACATAGGAGGTGTTCCGTCAACATTGTTGAATGAACGAATGGAGAAGTTAAGAATGGGTCACAGAATCAAAGGGTTATAGGGGTAGAAAGGACTTGAGGGACTATCTCCTGCTATCTTCCTCTCTCAGAAATGAGAAAACGATTTGCCTGAATTGTTTAACTGGGCTGGGTGGAGGTGATGAACAGTGCCACGAACCTTCCCATGGATGTGGCCTAGCAATGACTGGAGAAAGTCATGTGCTTCCGGAGGAGACTTGCCGACAAGAACAGGGGCCATGGCCTGCACCACAGGGGGATACCACAATCTGAGTGCCAGAGAGCACTTTTGTGGTTGGAAGTTTGTGGCATTCCAGACTGTAGAGTCTCCCCTCTGTTATTGGCTGCTGCTCTCCGTCTCTGTCCTCAAACTGTGCCAAGACTGTAAGATTTTCCTGATGACGGGGCATATTCTACATCTGGATTCCATGGTTATAACAACCAGAAGTTTCCTGCCCTTTTTGGTTGAGGTGATTATGATATAGAGCTGGGTAGCAATAGCAACAATTTTGAGGTAAGCTCTACTATTTAAAATACCCTGTTCTCTCATCTGAGATTTCTAGGTGCCTGGGAGGGAGGGAAAGGGAAAACTATATTCACTACGTGCTAACTCTATATACCAGATGCTTTACTTACATAATTCTGATTTACCTTGACAATGACCCTATGAAATTGCAGGTATTAATATCCTGTTCTACACATGAGACAGTGGGCCTGCAGATGTTGGTAGGGTCTAGTAGGAGGCAGAGTGGGATTCAAGTGGCATTTTCTGGTGCTAATGCTTGTGCCCTTTCTGTTTTGCCATGCTGCTTCATGTTCTAGAAATGTTGTGGGTTTTTGGTTAGGCAAAACCTATTGTCGCCTCATTTTATCAACTGGGTGAATTCTTGAAGTTGCATATATGTTATGTACTTAAAAGGAGGAGAATCTGTAGTTTTCTAGTTCAATGTTGTCTGTGCTTGGCAGTTTGCACAAGCCTTGCCATCTCTGCAGGACCATGGGGCCTGAGAGAGGGAGCAGGTGTTATTACCCTACTTTACACAGACAAGGGATCTGAGTAATGGGAGGGAGTGTCCCACAATTGTCTGGTTCATCTCTGTGGTCATAACATCCAGTCTATGGATTGGTATTTAGTAGGCTCTCCAGTTTTTGTTAAATAAACATCAGGAGTTATATACCTGGTAAGTTCCAAATTCAGGCTGGAACCCAGGTCTCCAGATCTGAGCTCAGTGCTCTGTCCACTGCTAAACCATCCTGCTTTTTCCCAGAGCCCTAAGCAGAGAGATGCAAGAGTGAACTCTCATTGGCCTGCGTGGGATTTAGGAACCCTCTGATATGGCTATCTGGTGGATTTCCACAAATCTAAAGAAGCACATCTGGCCCCTTAAAATAAGATTTCTTTTAGTTTTTGTTGCTCTTCCTTTAAATACTTCAATATAGGATTTTAAATCATTTCATGAATTTGGTAAAGTAGCAGGATACAAAATTAATGCACAGAAATCTCTTGCATTCCTATACACTAATGATGAAATATCTGAAAGAGAAATTAAGGAAACACTCCCATTTACCACTGCAACAAAAAGAATAAAATACCTAGGAATAAACCTACCTAAGGAGACAAAAGACCTGTATGCAGAAAACTATAAGACACTGATGAAAGAAATTAGAGATGATACAAACAGATGGAGAGATATACCATGTTCTTGGATTGGAATAATCAACATTGTGAAAATGACTCTACTACCCAAAGCAATCTACAGATTCAATGCAATCCCTATCAAACTACCACTGGCATGTTTCACAGAACTAGAACAAAAAATTTCACAATTTGTATGGAAACACAAAAGATCCCGAATAGCCAAAGCATTCTTGAGAAAGAAAAACGGAGCTGGAGGAATCAGGTGCCTGGACTTCACACTAGACTACAAAGCTACAGTAATCAAGACAGTATGGTACTGGCACAAAAACAGAAGTATAGATCAATGGAACAGGATACAAAGCCCAGAGTTAAACCCATGCACATATGGTCACCTTATTTTTGATAAAGGAGGCAAGAATACACAATGGAGAAAAGACAGCCTCTTCAATAAGTGGTGTTGGGAAAACTGGACAGCTACATGTAAAAGAATGAAATTAGAACACTCCTTATCACCATACACAAAAATAAACTCAAAATGAATTAAACACCTAAATGTAAGGCTATAAAACTCTTAGAGGAAAACATAGGCAGAACACTCTATGACATAAATCACAGCAAGATCCTTTTTTGACCCACCTCCTAGAGAAATGGAAATGAAAACAAAAATAAACAAATGGGACCTAATGAAACTTAAAAGATTTTGCACAGCAGAGGAAACCATAAGACGAAAAGACAACCTTCAGAATGGGAGAAAATATTTGCAAGTGAAGCAACTGACAAAGGATTAATCTCCAAAATTTACAAGCAGCTCATGCAGCTCAATATCAAAATAACAAACAACCCAATCCAAAATGGGCAGAAGACCTAAATAGACATTTCTCCAAAGAAGATATACAGATCGCCAACAAACACATGAAAGGATGCTCAACATCACTAATCATTAGAGAAATGCAAATCAAAGCCACAATGAGGTATCACCTCACACTGGTCAGAATGGCCATCATCAAAAAATCTACAGAGAGTAAATGCTGAAGAGGGTGTGGAGAAAAGGGAACCCTCTTGCACTGTTGGTGGGAATGTAAATTGATACAGCCACTATGAAGAACAGTATGGAGGATCCTTAAAAAACTAAAAATAGAACTACCATATGACCCAGCAATCCCACTACTGGGCATATACCCTGAGAAAACCATAATTCAAAAAGAGTCATGTACCACAATGTTCATTGCAGCTCTATTTACAATAGCCAGGACATAGAAGCAACCTAAAGTGTCCATCAATAGATGAATGGATAAAGAAGATGTGGCACATATATACAATGGAATATTACTCAGCCATAAAACGAAACGAAGTTGAGTTATTTGTAGTGAGGTGTGTAGACCTAGAGTCTGTCATACAGAGTGAAGTAAGTCAGAAAGAGAAAAACAAATACCGTGTGCTAACACATATATATGGAATCTAAAAAAAAAAAAACCCATGGTTCTGAAGAACCTAGGGACAGGACAGGAATAAAGACGCAGACGTAGAGAATGGACTTGAGGACACGGGAGGGTGAAGGGTAAGCTGGGACGAAGTGAGAGAGTGGCATGGACATATATAACACTTCCAAATGTAAAATCGATAGCTAGTGGGAAGCAGCCGCATAGCACAGGGAGATCAGCTCGGTGCTTTGTGACCACCTAGAGGGGTGGAATAGGGAGGGTGGGAGGGAGACGCAAGAGGGAGGAGATATGGTGATATATGTATATGTATGGCTGATTCACTTTGTAATAAAGCAGAAACTAACACGCCACTGTAGAGAAATTATACTCCAATAAAGGTATTAAAAAAAATCATTTCCTATCTACCTGCCACTTCTCAATACAATGATTGGAAAAGGATCGATTATCAAATAATAGACTCATGGAGGACGCACACCAGGAAGATCCCCGAGATCATCTAATGCAGTGTTTTTAAAACTAAAAAGAAAAAAAATTAGTGAACCCTTGTCTTTAAGGAGAGTGCTCGTGTATAGATAAGATCAAAGTTGGGCTGCAGGTTAGCCGTGTGCTGAGGTGCAAGGTAAATGGATCCACACAACCAGGCCCTTCCCTGGAGTCCTAGGGTTTTTGAGGGTGTGGTTTATAAATCACTGATCTCTTCTAAACCCCCTTATAGATGAAGAAACCGAGGCACCAAGGTCCTTAGTGACTCACAGAAGTGGCTGGCTTAAGAAGATGGTGATGAAACTTGTTGCCATCTGTCCGAATTTCCAGTATTGTTTTAAGCACCATTCTGCTTTGATTATAAAGAAAAATTACCTACTTTTCTGCCTGTTTCTGTGCAGCCCCTTGAGCTAAGAATGGTTTTACATTTTAAAGCGTTGTTTAAAACAAATAAGCAATGGCAACAAAAACAAAAAGAATATGGGACAGAGACCGTGTGTGCACCACAAAGCCTGAAATATTTACTGTCTGGCCTTTCACAGAAAAAGATTGCTGACCCTGCTTTACAGGATTCGCTACTATTGACGTTAGTGTGGAAATACCAAAAGAATTTGGCTTTCTTCTAAGTAGCTTCAAACCATGTAGATTGAAAACAAAGCCTGAGTAGTTGGGAATATTTATATCAAAAAGCTTTTCAAGTGAAAGCTTTAAATGGCCCTATAGCTTTTCATCCTCCTTTTCAAATACCAGTTATTGGTGGAGGATAAGCTAGGTAACTTAAGTTCTTATAACATGTGGGAGAATATTGCAACCAGAGGGCTGCAGAGAGTTCTAAGTTCTATAAGATGAAAAAGAAGTGGTGTGGTTATTTAAACAGAGAATTGGGGCATTTTACAGACTCCCAAAAGGTTAACAACGAGAAGAGCTGACATACAAATAATGTAAGAGGTCACTCCCGGGAAATGGCCAGGCTCACTTTGGGGCCATACATCTGTGCCTCAGAGGGATTTTTTGCTGTTGTTGAGCATTTACCTTGGGGTTGAACCTTCATCTGAAGCAACAGTAGACATATTCCCTGACCTCAGCCTTATCACTTGATGCATTTCCAGAAGGACTGAGCTTTGTTGGGAAGTGGAATGAATGTTTTCTTCTCTGGAGCATTGCTCCTGGTGACAGACAACTAGAAAACAGTGCCAGGTTTCTTTCAGGTGAAAGACTTAGCAAAGTTTTCTTAGTGAAACCCCAAGTGGGCATGCCTGAGGAAAGTCCGGGAAGAAAGGAAATCACCCCTGGAATTCTTCAAAGAGAATTAAGTGGACAAAACCGGTGGACTCCGGGTTGTTAAGGGGCTGTTAATCCAGCTCCAGGGTATTCTGGCCCTTGGAATTGCCCTGGTTTGTTGGTTGCTTGTAGATTTTGTTGTATCCACTGTCTTTTGGCCTTCTATCATTGACTTCATATGTGTGTGCCAGAAGGTGGGCAGGGAAAAGAAAGGGAGAGAACAAATAAGAGAACATTTGACCACTAGATAGCAGCCCTGGCACAAAGCCTGGTTCCAGTAAAGGTTAAAATTGTTGGCCTAAATCAGTGTTTAAAGTTGACTTTGAGTTAGGGTTGTCCTTGTAAGCGGTGTTCTTTGGTGTCATGGATTCTCATGCATAACCCAAAGAAATATTCTCACACAATTCCATAGCACCATCTCCTTTTGTGAGTATGTGGGAGCTAGGAGCTGCTTCCTTTGCAGCTTTTGTTTCACTAAATAAAAAGCAATTTCCTCTCCCTTGCTAAATCTCTTATCCCCTAAGGCTCTTTTCCTTCTGGATATACATATATTTTTAGTCAATAAAGGGCTTACTGTGTGAACTTTTCTGTTGGCAGTCAGAACAATTATGACTATGATATGTTTCATTCCAAGGTGCCTGCTGTCAACACTTGGTAAATGTGCCCACAAAGAAATGTATCATTTTATGTATAAGCTAAGATTTTACTAAGTAGCCATTTATCTCTCTATAGAGGGCTGTTCTTAGACTACAGAGTGCATTATTATGTTATTACGGCTTTTTGTTGTTGTTAAGTTCTTTTTTGATCTATTAAGAATTTCCTGGTGATTTCAGTAGTTTGGTAATTTATCGTTCATCTTAGAACAGGTATTGGTAATGTTGGGAAGAAAACATTTATACAAGAGGAAATAAAAGTCAAGGAAGCAGATATCAACTTATTTATCAGCCTTAGCAGACAATTTTTCTGGTAACACCATGGTAGCCATGGTAAATTTACTTCTGATTGCTTGAGGGGACAAATTCTATATGCTTTTTGTAACATGGAGGTGCCTGAAAGGGTTAAGCATCAAGGAATCAATCTGTGGACTAACCAATCCTGTTTTGGTCTCTCGATTGGCCTTCTGGCGAGTGGGTTCATACTATATTTTCAAGTATCCCCTCCTTTTTAATTTGCTACAACATATGTGGTGATGAGTACATATATACACACATAGATAGATAGATAGTTAGATAGATAGATAGATTTGTTTGTTTGTTTGGAGATTTCTAAGTTGCTCTAATAATAAAAGACTTCTCTTGCTTAATGTCTTTTTCAAAATCTTACATTTGACAGAAATTTGGCTAAAGTTTAGAGAGAAGCAAAAATAACCTTTTAGTCTGTAATCTCTGCAGCCTCAGGTGACTTCACACTGAGTGGCAGGGTGGTCGGTTTTGTGCAATAAACCCAGCTTATACAAAAACTACAGTACCAGCTGAGGCTATGGTTTAGAATCCAGAGGTGAACAACCCCAGAAAAAAGTCTCAGGCCTTCATTCAAACTTAAGTGTATTTGTTTTCTAGAGCTGCCATTACAAAGTACCACCAATTGGATGGCTTAAATGACAGAAAAAAATTTCTTTTAATAATTATTCTTAATCGATAAGATCCTATGACAATTATATGCAATAATTTAATACAAACAAAGCAAATAGATATTGTATTCCCACGATTCAAAAGAAGGTCAAACGAAAGTAATGTATTGTCTCACTGTTCTGGAGGCCAAAAGTCCAAGATCAGGGTGTCAGCAGGGCCATGCTCCCCCTGAAGGTGCTGGGGAAGTATCTGTTGTGGGTCTCTCTCCCAGCTTCTGGTAGTTTCTTGACTTGTGGCAGCACAACTACAGTCTTCACATGGCTTGTCTGTCTCTGTGTGCAAATTTCCCCTTTTTATAAGGACACCAGTCATATTGGATTAGGGCCCACCCTAATGACCTCATCTCAACTTGATCGCCTACAAAGATCCTACTTCTAAAATCGATGACATTCACAGGTACTGGGGGTTGGACTTCAGCGTCTTTTGGGGGGACACAATTCAACCTATGACACTTGGTTTTCATCTTTAGTTTGCACAGTTTTAATAAGCCTGGTGATTGTTTTTTCAGTTATGGCAGACAAAAAAACTTCAAATTTAGAAGGAAGGGGCTCTGTGTAGGGCATAATAGAAAAAAAAAATGAAGAAGTCAAAAGACTATTAAAGTAGGAATAGTAACTTAAAATACCATTGCTTGGGGCTATTTAATATGGGGGCAAGCTGCTGAAAAGTCCCAGGAGTTTCTGAGACACATCTCAGAACATAATAATCATGTTACAAACACAGTAATTATGTTTCACACATCCTGTTTGAGTATGTATGCATTTTTAAATCCCATCAAAACAAAATAAAAATATACTGACTACATCAAGGTACTTTGGTACTTTTTGATTACCTGAAATATTACTTTTTTGTCAAGTTACTCATATTCCAAAGGTATGAGTTTGAACCTCGCTTTGTCACTAGTGTGTATATTAAGTAAGCCTTTTGGAAACTTGGTTTCCTGGTCTGTAAAGCGAAGAGAGTACAGTCTACCACGTAAAATTATTGTGAGGATCAAATTTGCTGATGAATATTAAAACACCCAATATAGAACCAGGTACATTTCCAGTGCTTTATACATGATTGTTTACTCGTTCAACAAATGTTTATTGGGAACCTGCAGTGTTCCAGGCCTCATTCTAGGATTCATTCATTCACTCAGCGATGATCACTTAGTGATTTAGTAGTAGAAGCACTGACCTCTGCATTGGGACATCTAAGCTCAAGTCCCGTCTTTTTTGTGAATCAATATGGGACCTCGGGCAAATCACCAGCTCTCTCTAGGCCTCTGCCTAGAGGCTAGACCTATGAACTCATCTCCAAGGCTTTTCCATCTCTAAAATAATACCTATAACAAAATTCAGTTTCAACAAATAGAGTTGTAGTTCTTGATATTCTACGGATCCATTGTATCATCCTGGGAAGTTACCTTCTGGGCTTCTGCTTTGCTCTCTGAAGTGGGGCGTACCAGCATGAGTGCTGTTTTCTGATAGTAATAATAGTAACACTGACAGCCACCCCTTACTGAGCTCTTGACACTGTGCTACATACTTTTCATACATTCTTGCTTCTCCGAATAGGGTACATGTTTCTCCAAAGCAGGTGGGTATCCAGAGGGAAATGGTGCACTTTCCAGGAGAATAAATGTTTCCAGATGGTTTGTGAGAAATACCCCCATATTATTAAGTAAGGACAAGCACAGCTATAGTATAGAGTGCAGAATTCACTTGAAATGTTCAGCTAAAACTCAAAGAAATTTGGGGCTTCCTGGAGGGGGCATCAGCTTCAGTAACACGTTTCCCTAGGCTGCTGTTGTCTTTTCTTGGCCACCAGGGAGGCTCTGGTGGAAAAGTTTGCAAAGCAGGCTCTTTTCCCTATTCTGTGTTTGACTCACATGAGAAAAATAGAATTGTCATTTGTAATTTGGAAAACAGTTCTCATTTCCAGTACAGACAAGGGCTACCTTTCTGATTGTTAAGCCCATTCTTCCTTCTTTTTAAAAATATTTATTTATTTATTTTTGGCTGCGTTGGGTCTTCGTTGCTGCGCACGGGCTTTCTCTAGTTGTGGCGAGCAGGGGCTAGTCTTCGTTGTGGTGCACTGGCTTCTCATTGCGGTGGCTTCTCTTGTTGCGGAGCACGGGCTCTAGGCGCGCAGGCTTCAGTAGTTGTGGCTCACGGGCTCTAGAGCACAGGCTCAGTAGTTGTGGCGCACGGGCTTAGTTGCTCTGCGGCATGTGGGATCTTCCCAGACCAGGGTTCGAACCTGTGTCCCCTGCATTGGCAGGCGGATTCTTAACCACTGCACCACCAGGGAAGTCCCAAGCTCATTCTTCTTTCTCATTCATACATGTGGCAAATATTTGAGTGTGTGCTCCGGTGAGTACCATTCTAAGTGCTGAGGATACAGCAGCAAGCAAAACAAAGCTTTCTTTCTTATGGCTTCTATTCTAATAAACAGTTATGTTTGAGGGGAGACCTGAGGAAGTAAGGGAATCAGCCATTTGGGGGAAAAAGCTTTCAGGCAACGGGAATAGCAAGTGCAAAGGCCCTGAGGCAGGAGCCTACTTTATTAACAAGGCAGAGTGGTAACAGATGAAGCCAGAGGGATACAGATTATGTAGGGCCTTGAGGTCAAGGTAAGGGTTTTGGATTTTATTCTGAGAAATGTGAGAGGCCATTTTGGAGGCTTTGTGGATGGAGCAGTGGAGTTGGAGATATTTTTAAAAGCTTACTCTGGCTGCTGGCTAAGAATAGTGGGGCAAGAATTGGAAGTAAGGCAACCAGTCAGAAGGCTACTGCCAATCTCCAAAATATACAAGCAGCTTATGCAGCTCAATATCAAAAAAACAAACAACCCAATCCAAAAATGAGAGGAAGACCTAAATAGACATTTCTCCAAAGAAGACATACGGATGGCCAACAAACATGTGAAAATATGCTCAAAATCACTAATCATTAGAGAAATGCAAATCAGAACCACAATGAGGTATCACCTCATACTGGTCAGAATGGCCATCATCAAAAAATCTAGAAACAATAAATACTGGAGAGGGTGTGGCGAAAAGGGAACCCTCCTGCACTGCTGGTGGGAATGTAAATTGATACAGCCACTATGGAGAACAGGGACAGTATGGAGGTTCCTTAAAAAACTAAAAGTAGAACTACCATACGACCCAGCAATCCCACTACTGGGCCTATACCCTGAGAAAACCATAATCCAAAAAGATACATGTACCGCAACGTTCATTGCAGCACTATTTACAATAGCCAGGACATGGAAGCAACCTAAATGTCCATCGACAGACAAATGGATAAATAAGATGTGGCACATATATACAATGGAAGATTACTCAGCCATAAAAAGAAATGAAATTGAGTTATTTGTAGTGAGGTAGATGGACCTAGAGTCTGTCATACAGAGTGAAGTAAGTCAGAAAGAGAAAAACAAATACTGAATGCTAAAGCATATACATGGAATCTAGAAAAATGGTACTGATGAACCTAGTGGTAGGGCAGGAATAAAGATGCAGACGTTGAGAATGGACTTGAGGACACGGGGGAAGGGGAGGCTAGGACGTAGTGAGAGAGTAGCATTGACATACATACACTACCAAATGTAAAATGGGTGGCTGGTGGGAAGCTGCTGCATAGCACGGGGAGATCAGCTTGGTGCTTTGTGACCACTTAGAGGGGTGGGATAGGGAGGGTGGGAGGGAGGCTCAAGAGGGAGGGGATATGGGGATATATGGATACATATAGCTGATTCACTTTGTTACACAGCAAAAACTAACACAACATTGTAAAGCAATTATACTCCAGTAAAGACGTATAAAGGAAAAAAAAAAGGCTACTGCCATAGTCTAGGCAAAGGGTGCAGTGCTGTGTACGAGGGTGGGAGTTGTAGTAATGGTGAAAAGTGGCAAAATTTGGGATGTATGTTGAAAGTAGAACCAACAGAATCCACAAATGAATTAGATGGGGGGTGGTGGTGAGAGAAAGAGGATAGAGGAGACTGGCTGTGGCCTTTTGGTCTAAGCAGTTGCAGGGATGGAGGAGTTGCCATTCACGTTGAGATGAGCAGTTTGACGGAGGAGCTTGGGTAGTTCCTCGGTCACTGGAAGATCTGGCAACTTTATATGAGAATATTGAAACTGGCTTAGATACTGTTTGGAACTCACTCTGAAGATAAGGAGCGATGTGTTAATTTGTGATACCTTTGTTTTCCTCGTGGACACTTCCAACAAGAATTTGCAAACACTGCTGTGTGCAAAATGCTCATTTTGACCCAGGAGGCCGCCCTGCTATCTCAGTCTGCGGACTCTTATCCTCTCCAGACTTCCTCTCATTTCCCCATGCCCTCACGGCACCTTTTCCCCAGTTGGACTGGTGACAGGGATCTGGTTGTCTTCTCCACCCTGGCAGTTTAAAATAACTAGCAATTTTTACATTTTCTTCTTGGCCACGCTGACAGCGGATGGGTGCCCCTGGGCATCGGTGTTCTGGAACTGCGGTCTCCGCGGCTTGGTCCTGCAGAGCCGATTACCTGCCCATGCCTGTCACTCGGACTGTGGACTTGGAGCCCCGAACCCTTGAAAGGTCTCTTCGTTGAGGGCAGAACTGGTGTGGGGGGATGTGCTGAGGCTTTCAGGCTACAAAGGGACAACTGAAAAATTGGCAAGTAAATCGGCCTAAATGAGGATATGTTTTACGCTCAGAATCACAAAATGGGTTCTGAACCGTCTGATGTGCAGCATACTAAACCTTTATGAAACATTAGAGAGGTCATTGCTTTTGTCCTCCTGGTGCCTCTTTCCTCTCCTTTCTTCTGTGACGCACATTGAGCCATTGTTAAGCCTGCCCTCTAGTTTCAGCGATAGGTCCAGGGAGTGGCACAAGACCTGCAGCAGTCAATCAGAGGAGGAAGGACCTTTCTCCCATGGTATGTGATTGAGAGTGAGAACCCAGAACCTGCGCGGCCAGGTTTTTAGCCTCCTGGGAAAGGTGGCCCGAGAGGAGATGTTAACCTCCGAGAAGAGACTAGAGGCAAATGAGAGGGAGCCCTGATGGTGCTTTCCACACCCTCTCTGATGCTAGCAACATTGTGTCCCTCTCAGTGATGTAGGGACCAAGAACATTATCTATGGCTTCCTGCAGTCCTGGTTGTCATTTACAACCACAGAAGCCCTACTACCTACCCCTACTATGGGCAGGGCTTCGAGGGGAAATACAAAAGTGACTTGACTCACGGTCCGGCCCCAGGAATGTATAACCTAACGGTTTGATTTCAAAAGTAGTGGGGACTTCCCTGGTGGTGCAGTGATTAAGAATCCGCCTGCCAATGCAGGGGACTCGGGTTCGATCCCTGGTCCGGGAAGATCCCACATGCCGTGGAGCAACTAAGCCCATGCGCCACAACTACTGAGCCTGTGCTCTAGAGCCCGTGAGCCACAACTACTGAGCCTGCGTGCCACAACTACTGAGGCTGCGCTCTAGAGCCTGTGCTCCGCAACGAGAGAAGCCACCGCAATGAGAAGCCAGTGCACCGCAAAGAGTAGCCCCTGCTTGCCACAGCTAGAGAAAACCCACATCTGGCAACGAAGACCCAGTGCAGCCAAAAATAAATAAATAAATAAATAAATAAGTAGGTAAATAAATAAATAAATAAATAAAAACCCCAAAGTAGTGAGTAGGGTAAGGTAGTTGGTCAAATCTGCCCTTAACAAATCAATAGACGGTGAGTTTTTAAAATGTGAAGAATCTGGAAACATTTTCCTTAGGTGAGTTTATCTAACATTGGTCACCAGAATATTAGCTTACTCCACAACTGGGCTGTTTCCTGTTTGATAGCTTGCAGAGGAGCGAGCCCTCTTATGAGTGAATTTCCAGTGTCGTCTGTTGAAATCCTCTTCATCCTCCGAGGTCCGTTTCCAAAGCCACCTGCGCAATTGGAATGATTTGCTCTCTTACGCACACACGACTCTTGCTTGATGGTACTAGTCATTGTGTTTCATAGGATTGCGCATTCCTGGCTTCCCTGTTGATTATAAACTGTTGGCCTAGAAATTGTTGCATCCCCGAGGCGCCCTGTTGCAGAGAACAGTTCCCTGAACATGGTAAATGCTCAGTAAATGTTGAATTAAACCAATTATCAGCATTGGTTTTACTCATAACTTTTGTACACGGCTCCATAAACTTTGCAAACTGCTTTTGTATACAGTTGCAAGGAAAAGTCTGTTGTATGAGTTAAGGTTTGTATAACTGATAATACTGATAGTGATGTGTGGCCTTTAGCTATGGATGTGTATTAGGTGGAAAGTGAAAACATGGAAGATTTGTAGATGAAAATGAGCCAGAAGGTTAGGGACCAGGTGAATACACCTGTGGTCACAAGAAGAGGGTGTTGGCTGCCAGAGGCCTGACCATGAGTCAGCTCCATCCAGGCGAGTCCTGAGAGCTTAATCCTGGTTCTCTTCAATACCTGCTGGTGAGATTCATGTGGCCCGACTGGTGGGAATGGTTTGTGGGTAGACTTAGAAGTGAGGCTTTTCGGCTTCCATCTCCACTCGCTTTCACCTCAGCCAAAAGGCGTGAAAATTAATAGGTGACTCCTTATATATTTTTTTCTCTCTCCTCCCGATCTTTCTGAACGAGGACCTTCTGAGTTGAATATCAGTCCAATGAAATGCATCTGATTAAAACTGTCAAACTGAAAGGGAAGTGAGTTGAAAAAAATGCAGCGGGAGTTGTGGCTCTCAAGTTACCCAGTTTCTCTGCTTGAGGACTGAATTGTAAATAAATGTGTTAGGTAGTGAAATTTGGTTTTGTTTTCCCCAAAGGAGAAGTATTTGCCACATGGAAACAAAATGTATTCAGCATATTCTCATTCTGTAATTGCACCGTTTCTATTCTTAATTCTTCGAGTTTCTGATTTAAAGGGAAAAACACCAAAACAGACTGTTGCGTAAAATTGACAGGAATGAGTGTGAACCTGGCTGTCAGAGACATAGGTTGTCGTAAAATTAGCAATGGAGATAGCTTCCTGTTCTGGAGGTTAAAAATAATGGATCTAGAAGGGAGTTATTTACACGGGCAGCTCGGAGGCTTCCCCAGGAGCCTCAGTCAGGAGAGCTGTGAGATGCACGGTGGAGGCTGGATGCGCGGGGAGCGTCTGCAGGACAGTGGCCTGTGCGCTGCCCTGTGATTACGTGCCACTGTCCCCGCCGGTGACAGACCAGGAAACAGAACAGCCTCGCAGCCCCGGGTGGGGCTGGGGGATGGGGTGTGTGCGTGGGGGGAGCCTCAGGTTGGGAAAGAGCGTCAAAAGTCAAGCCTCACTTGTTCTGAAGTTCGTGATGTCCGGCAGATTAATCCCCTAGATTGCAGGAATGCTATTCGAGCATCCCGGTGAGAGAACCTTTTCTCATCATGCGGTGTGAAAGGCGCGGGGGGTGGGGGGGGGTGTGGCTGGCGGGTGGCGCTGCAGACCCCGCTGAAGCGGAGCTCCCCGCAACTGGACCAGGAAGAATGAAACTGAATGTGAAAATAAAACAACAGCCCAGCAGAAGGGAAACAAAATTAATATTTGTGGGAGAAAATCCTTGTTGCCGCCGTTTTATGAACTGAAAGCCTATTTGTCGAAGCCTGTCGGGACTTTTCTCTAAACCTCTGCAGGTCCCAACTTCTCTTGCATTCATTTCTCTGCGTGCATCTCCCACCTTTTACTTGACCTCAGGTGATGACAGAATAATTTCGGAGATATTTCTCCTCGGGTTTCTGGTCTGGCTCCTTCTAGGTCATGCCTTACAATTATTTGCTGGTTTATTACTTGAAAAACCTCGATTTCAGGAGCAGCATTTTTGGAAAAGTGATTAATAGAATATTACGAGTTTAAAAATATTCTTTAGGTAGCCGAGTTTCCTTGCACTGCACAAGAGAGTGTATGTATCTCAGTGAGCGTGTCTGCAAAGCAGGGAGAAATGGATGGTTAAGAAATATCCCGGGGTTTTAAAGGACGTAAATTGGTCTGTTTAAGAAATGTTTTGTTTGATTGTTTGCTTGTTCTCGGCTGTGTTTTGGTGAGGTTGAGGAAGTTGCTTTAAAAGTGGATATCAACTGTTTGTATCACTTTTTTTTTTTTTTAAACTTTTTATTTTATGTTGGAGTAAAGCTGATTAACAATGCTGTGATAGTTTCAGGCGCACAGCAAAGCGACTCAGCCATACATATACATGTATCCATTCTCCCCCAAACTCCCCACCCATCCAGGCTGCCACATAGCATTGAGCAGAGTTCCCTGTGCTCTACAGTAGGTCCTTGTTGTTGTTTTTTTAAACACTCTTGAACGTTTGGATCTCCTTATCACTGCTTGATGGGATTAGAGCCTGAATTCTTCAGTTTTGGACCCACTCACCGGCTTCAGCACATTTGGAGGGGGAATATTCTTGCTCACTTAGGGTCTGGAGGGGGCAGGAAATTAAACTTTGCCTTTGGGGCTTTGCCAAGAGATGTGTTGAATTCTTCAGGCGTTCGAGACAGCAACAGAGAAGAGGCAGAGAGGGAATGGAGAGATCAGAGTATAGGAATAATGGATACTTACCTCTTAATGGTTTATCTTAAAATAAAGAGTGAATACTGTCCTTATCACTGAGAATTCTCTTGCTGATTTCTGTTTCCAGAGGGTGGAAGGATAGCTGGCTGGGGGTGAGAGGACAGCTGCTCAGAGCTTTCTAGAAGTTGCTATTCAGAGGGCATCTGGCAGGGGCTTTGAAAAGGAGCCTTAGGCCGGGTGTTGAGAGATTTGGGTTTTGGTTTCCAGTGTTAGCAGTAGGTTAGCTGTGTGCCTTTGATGCAATCAGGTAACCTTTACAGCATTTAATAGTCTCAGTAAAATGACAAGACTGGTCACGTTTGTGGTTGTAATTCTTTGTGGTTCTCAAAACCCTGATTTTATGTACCTTGTTAATTGCCTCATACTACAAGGTTCTAGACCAATCTTGACTATCTCGAGCTACTCTAGTTTGACAAAAACATAATCTACAAGTATTTCCTTTTGAAACATACATTTTCCTATGCTCGTTCGTTTAGTGAGTGCTAATAAAGATCAAAGGAGAGATCCTTGAACAAGATCTTCAACTATTCTTACTGGAGTGATTTTTAAATCTTTTACTTCTCTTACTATTTATAAGATCGTTCCCATGTGATTTTTCCGAAGGATGAGGTATTTAATCTGAAATCAAGACAGGGGCTTTGCCAAAGGAACGTAAAATTAGCCCTATTGTTGAAATGGATGTTGACTGCTTGGTGTTTGGTAAAAGCATCCCTACGAGAAGCCGCTGGGGAGATGGGTAGTTCTGGGTTCCGCCGATTTCAGGAAAGATGAAAAATGTTGAAATCAAATGGGAAGAAGGAAATGTGGCAAATCACAAGGAGCCGGACTGTTCTTAACAGAGAAAACTCAATTCTGTCTGCTTTTTTCCAGCAAATTCCATTTGATATTTTATATTTTGTTGATAACTTAATAAGGAATCTCAGGAAGGAGTTGCAGAACTTTAACTTAGTGAAAGAGAATTTGTCATTTGTGACATTTCTCCTCTAAAGAGCAGGGGAAGATCAGTGTATTAGCTTGTAGTTCGTGCATTACTACTTGCAGCTATTTCTATTGGGAAAGGAAACAGCATGTTATACAGCAAAACTTGGCACAGTGGGGGATTTTGGCTCAGTCCCTAAACCTTCATGGAACTCTGCTAGGGACCAGGCATTGTGCTAGGCATATGTGGGATCTGTACATAATAAGAAAATCCCTGCCTTCAAGGAACACCACCACTTAATTTTTTAGAAGTTAAGTCCGTAGCAGACAGTTCATTTAGAGTAATATAATACCAATATTTAAAAAATGGGAATGTTGGGTCTGCATTCTAAATATGCACAGAATCCGGCTACTTCTCCCCACCTGCAATCACCTTGAGCTGGCCTCCCTGTTCCCACCTTGTACCTGCGTTCTCTTTTCCACACGCGGCCAGAACAAACCTTTGAAAACCTGAGTCACATCATGTCACTGCCCTGCCCCTCCCCCTCCAGTGGTTCCCAGTTGCACCAGATGCAAAAGACCTTTCAGTAGGTTTACAATGTCCTACTGATAGGCATGGCCTCCCTCCTTTATAACTTACACGTTCTCTCTCTCTCTCTCTCTCTCTCTCTCTCTCTCGTTATTTCTCTTTCTCTCCTACTGCTCTGACACTCACTCACTCACTCCACTCTCCCCACACTGGCTTCCTTGCTGGTCCATGCACATGCCAGGCAAGTTCCCACATCAGGGCGTTGACAGTGACCCCCTCTGCCTGGGCCCCTCTCCCAGAGATGGCTGCCTGACCAGCTGCTGGCGTCTTTCAAGTCTTTGCTCAAATGTCACCGCCTCAGTGAAGCCTCACCCCAGCTACCTTATTTAACATGACAACTCACCTCCTACCCCTTACCTCCAATCCTCCTTGCCCTGCTCTGTATCTTTTCCCATAACACTTACCACCCTCTGGCTTACTGTAGGATTTACTCATTTATTCATTTTGTTTAACATCTGTCTTTCTCCACTGGAATGTAAGCTCCAAGAAGGCAGGATCTTTGTTTTGTCCAATGTTGTTCAGTCTAGAACAATCTAGAACAACGCCTGACATGAAGCAGGCACTCCCTCATTATTTGTTGAATGAGTGAGTGAATGAATGAGAAAGAGAGATTAATTCTGACTGAGAGTTCTAGGCAGAATCATGAGGAAGAATCCTTTGAGCTGGCTGTTGAAGGATGGGCAGAGTTGGACCGTCGGGTTTTCTGGGGAAAGACATTCCAGATCAAAGGAATATTTTGAGCAAAGGTAGAAAAGTGGCGGAGCCCACTTGGGCTCCTGGAACGGCAAAGAGTCCCAACTGACCGGTGCCGGGGGCCAGTGAGAGCAGTAAGAGTGGACAGATAAACTAATGGATAGAAAAATAATGAAAGGGGACTCTGGGTGGAGTGAGGGAACAAATTAGTAATCATTGCCCATGTTGAGAGGGCAGGTGAGTCAGGGGTTGGAATCTCAAACAAGCAGCATGTGTTGTCCCTTTAAGAAATCAGAGAGAGATTGTCCCTTTAAGAAATCAGGAATGTGAATAGTGTTTGCTAATGAGATCTCATTTTTATATAGTACTTGACTGTTTTCAAAACATGGTCACATGTTTATTATGATGGAGGCTTCAGAGCAACTATGTGAAGTTGGTATAATAGCTAATAGGCAGGTTTTTATTTACATGATTTGATCAACTTAAAGTTAATTGCATTTTACTATATCAAGCCAGCTAAGTGACTCGTCTGAGGTTGTGGAGTTAGAAAGTGGAGAAGCGGCTTCCCACTGCCTTGGGTCTCATCACACTGTGTTTTCCCTTCTGCCAGTCTGCCTCTTTCATTCCCACACGATCCTAAAGATGTCATGCTGGGATTTTTCACCAGGGTACAAGCTTCTTCCCATTTCTCCCGTCACTGAAAGTAGCGGTTTCTTCTTTACCAGATCCATTTTTCTCTTTCCTCCTTTTCCATTTCACTTTATCTGGAATAATTATGAGAACGATGAACACATGTAGAAGGTGGGTGTGTTTTTACCTTGGCCTGTTCAGCATCCTTTCAGGCTTAGGCTGAGACGGTCTGACCCAGCACCTGACGTGCTCTAAAGTTGTGTCTGTCTTTCGTGTGGTTCTTGGGTGGAAGGGCAGAGGAAGCATGTCCACGACGCCATTTGAGTGTCTTCATGCTCGCTTGTTGCTCGCTTGGGGAGTAAACCTGATCTTCTTAATTCCCCCAGATATTAGTAGGCAGGACGAGGCGGAGGGAGAACTCAGTGAAGGAGAACACTGGTATGGGAACTCTTCAGAGACGCCGTCGGAAGCATCCTATGGAGAAGTCCAGGAGAACTATAAGCTGTCCCTGGAGGACCGGATCCAGGAGCAGTCCACTTCCCCCGACACCTCCTTGGGAAGCGGGACCCCCAGCAGTCACACGTTGGAGCTGGTGGCACTTGACGGTGAGGTCCTGCGAGACCCACTGCAGTGTCCAGATCACCTCTCCCCCGGCGTGTCTTCTTTGTGTGATGATGATCCCGCAGGCTCCACCAAGCCCTTGAGCAGTAACTTGAGGCGGCTGCTAGAGGCCGGGTCCCTCAAACTCGATGCCACGGCCACGGCCAACGGCAGGGTGGAGTCCCCAGTCAACGTCGGCTCGAAGCTCTCCTTTTCCCCACCGTCCCACCATGCCCAGCAGCTCAGCGTGCTGGCCAGGAAGCTGGCTGAGAAGCACGAACAGAATGACCAATACACTCCAAGTAATCGTTTCCTATGGAATCAAGGTAAGTGGTTGCCAAACTCAACCACCACCTGCGGCTTGTCCCCGGATTCAGCCATCCTCAAACTGAAAGCTGCAGCCAATGCTGTTCTGCAGGACAAATCGCTGACCAGGACGGAGGAGACCATGCGATTTGAGTCCTTTTCCTCCCCTTTCAGCTCCCAGTCTGCCAGCTCCACCTTGGCAGCTTTATCCAAGAAAGTCAGCGAGAGAAGCTTGACTCCTGGCCAGGAACACCCGCCCCCGGCCAGCTCTTTCCTTTCCTTGGCTTCCATGACCTCCTCGGCGGCCCTTCTGAAAGAGGTCGCAGCAAGGGCTGCCGGGACCCTTCTGGCTGAGAAATCATCACTGGTGCCTGAGGACCCTCTCCCGCCACCGCCTTCAGAGAAGAAGCAAGACAAAGTGACCCCGCCGCCACCTCCGCCACCTCCGCCACCTCCGCCACAATCCTTGGAATTATTGTTACTCCCAGTTCCTAAGGGAAGAGTGTCTAAACCCTCCAACTCAGGTATGGATGCTTTCATTTCCATCATCTTGTAAGTCTTTTTTTCTTTTTACCTGTCAGTTGCAACGTCTAATTCATTGCCTTCTTCGCTTGGGTTCCCCATCTGATCTGAGGCAGGAATAAAAAAGCAGGAGCATGACAAAATACTTTAAGTAAGCAACCTAGGGGGTTCTTTCATGTATGCGTGACACAAAAAACTTCACCAATAGCTTTAGTTTTGAAAGGTAATGAATACTCATAGAGACATACAGTACTCCTCTGCTGCATAGAAATGATTTTTTTTTTTTTCTTACCAAGTTCAGGCTAGGTCCACACAAGATATATTTAATAGGAGAAGATCAAAGCACCTTTGTCATGGAGAGCATGGCATCACTGAACAGAGGGGAGAAGAAAAACTCACTGCTTTCGAAACAGTTGACAAGAGAGAGCTTACCGTCCTACTGCCTCCATGACAAATGGACTTTTGTATCAGCAGTAGCTATTCTGCCCTAATGTACCACACTGTATACTTTCATGTTAGCATTTATATTAATTTTTGGTGGAATGTAAGCCTTGACTTATCTTGTTCTTCCATAATTTCTTGTCACACAAGAACTCTGAAGAGTATTGTCATTCAGATGTAATCAAAGCATTTCCTGCAAATGCTTTATTTTATTCCAGTCCAATCAGATTCTGAAGGAATGTGCATGTGGAAAATGTGAATCATGGGTTTTTCTTGTGGAGACGGTCTTTCCAAAGGAGAAGTGGCCGCTTTATAGAACCTTGACATTCACAGTTATTCATCCGAGGGAGAAATTTAGTCACTTGAGTCCTCACAGTGGAAACATCATTTCTTGTACTGGTTTGTTTCTAAATTATGCCCATGGTAAATACAGGGTCCCAGAGACGGATATATGGAGTTTCGGATGTCTCTTGAGGATATCCTGCCAGACTGGAACAGGAAGTGGGCCATGTGTGTCCTCATCAGTAGAAACGCTGCCATTGTGTGCGTCTAGCCAACTTTTGATTATTTGCAGCCATGTTGATGACAGGGGCTTAGAATGGCAAATAATTGACTGAACGATCACAGCTAACATCAGTTTGTTGCATTTATGACAAATTTCCATTTAAATTGCTGAGTGAGCTATATGCACTCATTATAATTACTTGAAAACTTGTGTAAACAGCAGAACAGAACTAGGAAAATGGATATGTGGAAATTTTATGACTCTTTAAGTGATCCAAACTGCTCACTCCAGGGTTTCTGAAGTGTCAATAAAATCCTGGAATGTTGATCAATTCTGAGTTTCCCTACTCTTCACTTCTCACTTGCCATCTGGGGAAATAAAGAGAGAAATGGCTAAAATTAGGAAACGGGAGACAAGCAGAGGGAGTGGGGTAATTTTGCAAGGGAATAAATCACTCCTGGTTTATAGAAATTTCATTTAGGGGTAGCAGCAGAAAGAGAGGTATGGCTATCTATGTAAAATGTCACTTTATAAGTATTCTCCATCTGGTTATTAAATAAGTGTATTAATGATGTTTCTCTTGTAAACTCACCTGGACATTAGTTACTTGGAAAAGCTTACACAAAATTAGTAATAAACTTTAGATGGCGAAAGGCTTGGAAAGAGGGAACTGATAAAACTCTCTCCTGACGGCAGACTCTAATGGCTTTGTCATTTTCAAGTGTCTTGGGTGTAACCAGCAATAGTTATGAAGTGTGATCTTTTCACTCAAGTGACTAGATGCACGTGAAGAGGAGAGAGAGGTCACGAGCTTCCAGGGTGGGCGATAGACTGTTTGCCTGTTTTGTTGCAGGATCTACCCTCCAGGGATGAGATGTGCTCCCTTTTTGGTTTAAATGCACTTAATCCGTGCCCATACCTCCACAGGCTTCTCAGCAGAATTGAATATGGAGATCTATAAGAAATTGATTTTTTCTTTTTTCTTTACTGAATTCATTCTGTTGCTGAAACACTTAATATTTGAATCAATGAACATGTTCCAACTGAAAGAGGAGGGAAAAGAACTTCTCAGAATGGGGCTCTGCCACCCCTTTTGCTGATGGACAGGGACCTGTGCCCCCCGTTTTGCACATGCCTCTGTTCACAGTGCAAGACTTGGCAAAGCAGCTCCATTGACTGAGTGATTGTATTAAAAAAAAAAAAAAAAAGCATTCATTTTGTAAAACTCACGCAAGAGAAAAATCGCTGCAAAGAGAAACACAAGGGCTCTCGAAATGATCCCTTGTGTGTCCATGTGGGCACATCCTAAATTCAAGTTCTGTTTCTTTAGAACTTTTATTTATTAAACCATAGTTGATTTACAATATTGTGTTAGTTTCAGGCGTACAGCTTCAGATTCTTTTCCATTATAGGTTATTACAAGATGTTGAATATAGTTCCCTGTGCTATACAGTAAATCCTTGTTGTTTATCTATTTTATATATAGTGATGTGTATCTATAAATCCTTTACTCCTAATTAATCCCTCCCTTCCTTTCCCCTTTGGTAGCCATAAGTTTGTTTTCTATGTCTGTGAGTCTATTTGTTTTGTAAATAAGTTAGATTCCACATATAAGCGATATCATATGATATTTGTCTTTCTGTCTGACTTACTTCACCTAGTATGATAATCTCTAGGTCCATCCACGTTGCTGCCAATGGCATTATTTCATTCTTTTTAATGGCTGAGTAATATTACATTGTGTGTGTGTGTATATGTATGTATGTGTGTGTGTATATATATATATATATATACCACATCTTCGTTATCCATTCATCAGTTGATGGACATTTAGGTTGGTGGACAAGTTCTGTTCCTTATTGCATGGATTGGAAATAGGAGAGGGGGTGCCTCTGTGCACTTTTCACTTAAAGTGAATGTCATTGCTTCTCAGCATCCTAACTGGATTATGGGTTAAGAAGTTAATAGAATATCTGATTTCGTTATTTACTTTGTACCATGGAGAGATAATTTGGCTGGTGGCACTTGAATCACTGGTTTTTGAATCTGAGGAGTGGAAGGGAAGGTGGGTCTTCTCCGTCTGCCCCCTCCTCTCCCTTTCTCCACACGGTACTGTTGGTTTCAGGGCCACCTGGGGGCTGGATTTGGATGTGACTTGACTTTACCTAAAAAGCATTATGGGAATGCAGTGAGAGCTGTCACCCACACTTCTAAACAGTTCTCGTGATTATTTTTTTCCTTTAGTTTAGAAAGAAATCTTAGTTTAATTCAAAATAAGTAGGTGGAACGACTTCTCACAGCAGGGAAAGGGTTTCTGTTGCCTACTACTTAAATAAACAAATAATAACCAAAAAAAAAAAAAAAATCCACAGAAATAAGTTACACACCATTCCGATTTCAAGTGGGGCTTTACATTTTAAAGCTGTTTCTCAAAATGTTGCAAAAAGGGCATATAAAGTTGATTCTGGAGTTACAAAGGGAGATGTGCTAGAAAAGCCAGTCCTGTCTTGAGTCATTTAGACACTAGCATTTCTTTGACCTTCTTTAGGTCACGGGAAGTCCAAACCATGGGAAAAAAAAGTGTCTTTTAGGTCTGCCCTTATTTGTCTTATTTGAACAGGATTCGGTTGTTGCCAGGTCATGGTGTATTTAATTCCTTAAAGAGTCCACCACTCGATAGCCGTTCCCCCTGCAAGGAGAGGTGACACTGGAGGAGGAGGTTTCTTTCATGTGACCCTGTGCCCCGGCACATGCGACACTGCTCCTCTGAAAGGGGACATGATAGAGAGAAGATCATGTCCATTTACTCTAAAGATAAATGTCACACATTGACTCAATTCTCTTTGAAGCTACTGTTCTGTTGCAGCTCAGAACAAAATAAATGGTTTTTATTTTAAAGACAAAGTTTCTTGTAGAAGGCCAACAAGATTCCCAGGATGCCAGGCTCCTGGTTAAAAGAAATCACTAGGCGAGTTTCCGAGAGAGTGTCTCCAAAGCATCTTATTTTCCTGAGTAAAATTTAAATATGCTTAGAAGCAAGCTGGTCTCATATAGCTGAGAACTAAGAATATTTCCTGGGTCAATAGATATAGTTTTCTGGCTGCTGTTTTTATTCCTGTTTATGAGATGTTATTAACATTATTGCAAAAGCAGAGAAAGTCCAGAAAGTCAGGTCACCTCTTCTGATACTCCCCTTAGGTCCATCGTTATTAGAGCCGTAATCTGGGGATGATCGCATAGAGGGACTTCCTTAGAAAATTCACTTTTTAATCAAGATTCAGACCTATCTGTCACCGATCTCAATTATATTTCCCCAGTGATTTAAACTTAGACTGCTTCTAGATATCAGACTTCTTAGTTTTACTGAATGCTTACCAGTTGTTAAAATATGCATCGATTATCTTGATGTCAGTAACAGCAGAAAGACCCAGTGACATCCGTTGCCAACATAGGTTTTGTTTCCCTGAAATAGGAGTTGAGAGACATGCCCAAGAAATTCCATGGAAAGATGTTAAATCCATGTATATTGTTAGGAAGGAGGATGATGGCTCATCCTACAGAGATACACACTAGTAGGTTAGTGGGCCTAGAGTGGGGACGGATGGTGCAGGGATTAAACACACCCAGGGCCGCCTGGCGTCTTAAACTCCTTCGGTGTGTATGGAAAGGTCTGTTTGCAGAAACGACCCACTTGCAAGTTATCTTGCCACTTAGGATATAACAAGGCAAAGTTTGATTTCAAAGCCTACAAAACAACTACATTTGTTGAAAAAATTACCTACCTTGAGTTACAGCGATTTAGTTAAAACCCTCCATGATATATATATTTTTTTAACCCAATGAAGTTTTTATGTATAGACAATAGGGCAGAGCACCAACCGGACGTGAAGAGATTGGCTGTCATCCCCACCCTTCCACTAACGAGCAGAGGGGCCATAATAAGCATAAATCTCAGTTCAGTTTCCTCAACTGTACACTGAACTGGTCGGAATTTATCCTCCCAGATTGTTCCCCGCTTTAAAATTCCTTGCTTTTGCTTTCTTTATTTGTCTATCAACTCAAAATAAAACTTTTTCTGTTTTTGAATTAAATATGTTGCTTCTTAAAATTCCCTATCAAACCTTCTGCAAGATTGTCTCTCTGCCTTGGACAGATCCTGTCCATTGTAAATAGATGACATATATCATTGTACTTTATTAATGAGGTAGTCACACTGCATGCATTTTTAACATTAGTTGCTCCAAAATTCATTTTGAAAATAAGTGAGCTATGAGTATGTGAACATCTCTATAAGTATGTGATCATCATGGTTTATATACTCATTCTTTCAACATGTGTATTGGCATACTCTGTGAAAAGCATGCGCTCTTGGGTTAACATACTTCCGCTGGGACTTACTGGCAGCTTCCTGGACCTTTTTCTTCCATTTCCAGCCCATGTTTCATTTTCTGATACTCTCTTGACCCAGCCCTTTCCACTTAAGTTCATTATGGTCCAACACACAATGACTGAATTGTACTTGGTCCCCGGCATTGTTTTGGATGCTAGAGACACTAGGTAAGGACTTCCAGCTCTGCCCTAGCCAGTTCCTGCCTCCACTCTCTTCTTCTTTTCTCCTTCCATCTTTTCCATCTTTCTGTTTCCCCTGCTGAGCTGAATTTGGCCATCAGAGTTCTGCACAAGCTGAGCTGGACCTACCTGAACAGCACAGTGGATTGCTGCTGAATTTTATTTCCTCTTGGCTCCGGGAATAATCTGCCATGTTGGCCCAAGCCCTGAGCTACATATTTCTTATGTGATGTCAGTTGTTTAAGTTTACATCTGCTTGGGGGCTTCCCTGGTGGCGCAGTGGTTAAGAATCCACCTGACAATGCAGGGGACACGGGTTCGAGCCCTGGTCCGGGAAGATCCCACATGCCGCGGAGTAACTAAGCCCGTGCACCACAACTACTGAGCCTAGGCTCTAGAGCCCGCGAGCCACAACTACTGAGCCCTTGCACCGCAACTACTGAAGCCCGTGAGCCCTAGAGCCCGTGCTCTGCAGCAAGAGAAGCCACCGCACTGAGAAGCCCGCTCACTGAAACAAAGAGTAGACCCCGCTCGCCGCAACTAGAGAAAGCCCGCACACAGCAACAAAGACCCAGCGCAGCCAAAAATAAATAAATTAATTAATTAATTTAAAAAAAATTTACATCTGCTCTGGTGGTAAGTGTTCTGCTTTGGAGGGAAGAGTTTATTGTCACTATTATTCTTACCATAGCTACTACAGATAGCCTCCATTTACTGCATGACAGGCCTTTTACACACATTTAGTATTGCTTTTTATTCCAATAATATTATTGCTTATAAAGAAAAAATGTTTTCTCCAAGGGAGCAAATTAGCAGCTATCCATCCCACCAGGTCTAGTAGCATTTGGTGGAATTTAGTTTTGTTTGCAGTGGTACTAACTAGTGGTATATCTGGGGGAAGTTGTTCATCGGACAGTTGTAAACTAGGTAAAATTATGAACACTTCAATCCTGTTGCCTCGAGAATGTGTGGTTCATTCTGAGGAAGTGGTCGTATTTCCTTAGGCTCGAAATTTGAGTGAAATTTACAGCTGTCAGTTCCTTGAAAATATTTTGGCATACAAAATAGAGTCCATCCTTACTTCCTCCTTTCTCTAAAGTAGTTAACAACATCGTATATGTGTGGAGGGCATCCTACTAAAATATGGATTTTTTTAATAAATAAAAATGCAGATATTACCAGGGGAAATTACTGGACAATTTTTAAACTCGATCTTTGTATTCTGGTTACTTTTATCATTGGCTTCTGTCTTCCTTTCAGGCAGCGATCAGTTAAAAATGTCAAATAGTTACAGTAGTATAGCTATTTGACCACATATCTTGCTGTTAGTTTCTCTTCAGTATGAGTATTTGAATTCTTTTTTCCCAGTCAATCCAAGGACACCCTAATTTGTGCACGATGCATGTATATTTTGGTATTAATTAAAGCTCAGGAAGCATAGCTCCCAAATAAAATACATTTATATGAAATATGAATATGCAGGGTTCAATGTAGTGTAGTCTGTGATCCATTTGCCATGTCGAATAGATGATTAGGGTAGGGGCTGGGAGGGCGTCAGTAAAAAATAGGAAGCCTGTTGATCACATTAGGCAAAGCAAGTTCTCTGGGGGAAGCCAGCAGTGTTCCTCTTGTCAGTAAATGCCCTTTGATGGCCTTCCTATGATGTGCCAGGAAATCTCAGGTCAGTGGAGGACATCTCAGTTTTTCTCTCCTCTCCCAGACAATCATGTAAAATTAGGCCGTTTAGGGTTTAGACGGTAGGAAATACTTCCTGAAGATGGGAATTAGTGGAAGCCTCTTTGTGTATCTCTTTCTTACTACTTTGATGTTCTTACAACCCCAAGTAGACATCATCATCATTTTCCCCCCCTCTGGCTTATGACACTAATCTCACCTAGGGGCCTGATTCAGTCTTTTCTCTCAAATCTGTTGTTCAACATGTCATCTTTGTGATCAGGATATCAGAGTGGAGGGAATGACAATGCAGGATAGAAAATGAGAGGCCAAATTAGGGATAGGTCAGGAGAGGTCAGCAGAGGCAATCAACGAGACGCAGCAGGAAAACTCGCGTGGGTTTATAAAAAGCGTGTTTATAGGCCTCTGCAAAGTGTGCTTTTCCTAGAGTAAAAGGAAATCCTCAGTCCCCACCCCATCCCCCAATCAAAAAAAGGAAATACTTGTGATGGAACACATCACAAGGAGAATTTCCAGACTTGAAGGGTATATTTTCAGATAGAGGATTCTTTTTCCAGGTGCTTGGCTGAGCTAACCAATATTGCTTACACCTGTAAAAACGGCATCTTTGGCGTGCCCTGACTTTATTCCAGAACTCTTATGATTCCATCCATTTTAAGTGGCTCTTTGCATGTGGAGATTCAGTTGACTCCATGAATACATAATATGATCTTTTTAAAGTTTACACTTGGGAATATTTCCTTTTAAAATTATGAAAGTAATGCATATATTAAAAAAATTCCAATGGTACAGAGGAATATACAATGAAAACAAAAGTTTCCCGCCATGACCCCTTCCCTTTAATCCACAGTCCTTTAAAATGAACTGCTTAATGTTTTCCTGGGTACGCTTCTAGACAATTCTCATACAAATAAAATATCATTTTTTTAAAATAAGATATCATTTTTTTGTTTCATTTATTCATCCCATTCTTCCTATTCCCCTCTTTTTTTAACTTTTTTTGCTCATGTATTTAAAAGCAAATCCCAGACCTCATATTCATTTGCTTGTAAATATTTACATATATATAAGGACTTTAAAAACAAATAGCCTCGATAACTATTACAACATTTAACAGGATCAACGATTGCTACATGGTATTATGGAACACCTAGGCTATAATCAGTATTTTCTTAATTATCTCAAAAGTGTCTTTTTATAATTGCTTTGTTCAAATCAGGAGCAAAATAAGCTTCACACCTTGCGTTTGCTTTATATGTCTCTTAAGTGTCTTTTCATCTATAACCTCTTCCCTTCTTAAAATGCCAGTTACTTGTTGAAGAAACTGGGTCATCAGTCCTACAGAATGTCCCACATTCTGAATTTGGCTGATTCCATCCCTCTTGGTGTGTTTAACATTTCCAAAAAACAACCTGTATTTCCAGTAAATTTACTAGTCATATAGAAGCTTGATTAAATATTTTGTGAGAATATTTCATAGATGGATTATCAGAGGGCACACAATGTCTGTCCCATTTTTAGTGATGTTGAGATTAATGGTTTTAGGTGTTGTCAGCTTGGTTCATCCTTTAGAAAGTCCCCTACCAACCTTTCACCTAATGGTCTGAGAAGCAATTGATTCCTATTTTTTAGAAAATAAAAATAGAATCTCCTCAGACACATAGTTTCAATTCTTGCTTTATCCACCAACTCTAATATCTTGGACATGTTTCTATGTTAGCATCTATAGGTCTAGTTCATTTTAAAAAATGGTTTCTCATATTTTATTTCATGAGCGTATTACAACTTATTGAATCAGTTTGGAAATGTTCCTGGTCCCTCATGATTAAGAACAGACAGTCTGAGTCCTTAACTCTACTCGTTTTTAGTTCCTATGTCCCTAAATCGCAGAGGCTAGTGTGGCCCTGAGCAGTATAAGTTGATAGACCAGATGTGTAGCAACACAGTGTCACAATAGACACCCTCCCCTTTGGGGCTGGTGGAGGAGAGAGTGATCTCAGTTTCCTTGGAGGAAGTAGTTGGTTTGTTGGCTTTCCTGAAAAATGGAAGCATTTGCAGCTGCCCAGCTGTAGCTCTTCCCAAAGTGAGTAGTGGGGCCCAGTCGCCGTGCAGAGGAGGGCAGTGCATCTTAGTGGCCACCAGAGGGACAGAAGCAAGAGGGTGGCAACCCCTGACCTTAGGACCCCCTGATGGCCAAATTGGCAGCAGCATCTGCTGAAGCCGAAACTAAACAAGTCAGCAGTAGGAGCCTGAAATTTGTCTCCACTGGAGTTGGGCTTGTGAGGTTTATGATGGCTGTTTGGTTTTCACTGTGGTGTTATTCTCGGTCCCATTTGACTTGTCTTTATTTCTTACCCTTTTCCAAGTTCAGGAATTCAGATGTGTACTCGAGTCTGGCAGTTTCCTTCTGGAAACAAAGGCTCTGAAGTCAGGCTTCTCTGGGCTGAGCTGGGACAGATGCCCTCCAAAGTGTGGGATGGTCTCTGGAAGCAGGGCTCTCCCAAGGCAGGATGATCAGATTCTGAAAAATGGAGGCCAGATGGAAGTAATGAGATGAACGTGGGTTTTTACCTGAAGAAAAGCAGTAATAAAGCTTCCTCATGGATATAAAGTCTTGGAATGGCAAAAAAAAAAAACAAAATGAAGCAAAAACAAACAAACAAAAAAACCCCAAAAAACCCCACAAAACCCCAAAACCCAAAAAAACAAAACCAAAAAAAACCCAAAACCAAACAAAAAACCCCCTGAAGCCCCCCAGTTCCTTGTTAGTGTTCTTTATAGAGCGATGCATGTGAATTAGCGCTGGACGCAATGTGCCTTTTTGTTTTCCTTAATTTTCCTGTCTTTCTCCTTCTTCCAAGCCTCAGAAGAGGAAAGCGGAAAGCCTTTCCAGTGCCCCATATGTGGTTTGGTTATAAAAAGGAAGAGTTACTGGAAGCGGCACATGGTGATTCACACAGGTTTAAAAAGTCATCAGTGTCCGCTCTGTCCATTCCGGTGTGCTCGCAAGGACAATCTCAAATCCCACATGAAGGTAAGCCACCTGCGGATGGGCCTCACGGAGAGGCAGGCACAGCTAGGGCCCTTGCACAAATCCATGCCCAGAGCTCAGTGCTGAAAGGTAGATTGCAATGCAAATGAAGCACATTGAAAAGGATCTTGTAAAGGATTTCATTATAAGAGTCTTCAAGTCCATTCGACAACCCAGAACTTAAAGCAGAGAGCAGCTTCAGTATCCAAGTAATATATGTAGTGTAGAACCATCCTTTCCTATTGGGAAGCAACAACCTAACCTGGCCTTGCACGGTGATGCATTTTGGGGCACTAGGAGGAAAAGCCGGGGAAGAGCAAGAAGCAGGGAAAGACGGGTTCAGGAAGGACTGCTGGACCTGCCCCACTTCCTGGAGGGAATGCCCTCTTCTGCTGTTGCTTTGCCGTCCAGCTTACACACCCAGAGGCACACCCAGAGACATCTTATAGGGAGCGTGAGGACATTGAAAGACACCTGGGCTTTAACTTTCACCCTGTGGGAGGCTTGGGGGCCACTCCTGACAAGACGGAGTCCCCTTGAGGCTGACAGTGTTTGAGCCGTCATAATTCCCGGGATCACACTTAGCAAACATCTAAAGACATTGTTTTCAGTGTCCTATTAGGAGCGACTGGGGGGCTTGCGCCTGTAATGAGCATATAGGGAGTTGACTAGACTATGTGTCACTCTTATGTGAGCTGGGGGGAAACTTTTTAGCAGACCCTATTAATGCTAAGGAATGCAAAGAGGAAACCCAAGAGATCAAAAAAGCATGGCTTCTGAATTTGACAGGTTTGCCTTTAAATCTTATTGTGTAACTTACTAGCTAAGTGGTGAGCAAATGAGTCTTTAGACTTAATTTTCTCATCTGTTAAATGGGAATGATTATGTTCGTCTGGAAGGGATATCATTAATATTTAAGGAGGTATTAGCAAAGTATCTGACACAGAAATGTTCAATGGTAGTTATTTAATTTCAATAGCTATTGTTGAACACCTTAATAATAATAATAACCATCATTTTCACTGATGTTTGCAATATTGTCTCACTGTTGACATTATTTGTAAAGTGTTTACTTTCCTGCCATAAGAAGTAGAGCATGTGTACATAATTGAGGTATTTGCTTTTTTCAAAATATTGCAGTCTTATCCTTCTGAATAGATCAGTAATCACTGTTTAGAATTGTTGATCTAAAAAGGTATGATCAGACAGAACCTCTACTGACTTTAGGAAATTGCTTGGAAAATTAAAAAAAAAAATTAAAGCCATGATATAATTTGTTTTCTACCATTTGCCTTTGTCTCCAGGGAGTAGCAGGCCCTTCATTTTCAGAATCCATTTAACCAGGGGTTCTGGTTGGTTGAATTTTACTGAGCCGACTCAGTGTTTTACTTGCATCCTCCTCATACTCTGTCAACTCTTTCCCAGCGTAAAATCTTGTATTTTACACCTGCAAAGTGGATTTCATTAGCAGGATGAGCCTTCCAAAGAAATGCCTTTAAAACTAAAATTTGTTTTTGTTACCGTCTCCTACTCTGTGTTTAGAAATCAGGTCTGGCAAATTTAAAGCTTCAGTGAGCAGAAAACTTGCATCTGGCCTGACACCTTGTAAGCCTGTTTTCAGCTCAGGGTCACTTAAAACAACCTATTTATAAACCCATGGGAAAAAAAAAAGCTGGGTTTTCAATAGCAGGAACTACTGACCCTGAAACTACAGGGAGATGAGTTGGGTGCCTTGATGATACAGACCGTCGGCCATGACAGCGTTGCAGATGAGAGCAGCCAGGGCTCTGTGGGTCGTGGGGTCTTAGAATGCTTTCAGAACAAATCAATAACCAGTACAATAAAGCAGTGGTGTGAAATGACTACTTTATTCAAACTCATGGTGTCCTAACCTGTTGAGCTTTTGAGGAGGGGAGTGTGAGAGGGGCTTATGCAAGTTTAATTTCATCAGACGGTGTCCGCTTTCTTTTCTGTTCTCCACCTCACTTATGGGCCTGTGTTTTTTGCTTTGATCAAAGAATTCATGATTTAATTTTGATGAGGCATACTTTCATTTTGGTAGATTTTGAAAACATAGTCTACAGAGAAATGTAATGGCTGTGGCCTTAGGAATAAATATTCTTTGCTCTGTGCGCCAGATGCTACAAGATGGATAGATTTTCTAAAACAAGTCCTACCTCAGAAGTAGGGGCAGTATAGCCTATAGATTAAGATCTCAAACTGCGTGGTAAAAAAAAAAAACCTCAGTTAGAATCTCGGTTCCATGACTTTCAGTAGCTGTGGAGCTTTGGGTGAATCATTTAACCTCTCCAAGGCTCCGTTTCCGCTCGTGGAGATAATAATCATACGATCTATCTCACGGACTTGTTGTAAGGGTTAAATGAGATAACAGATATAAAGCACTTAATATGATGCCCAGCATGGAGAAACACTCAATAAATGCAGCTACTGTAGTAATTATTATCCAAAAGCCATCTGAATATATATTTACATTTAGAAATAAATCGATGACATGGCATGAAAGAATTACTCTAAATTTTATTGCTTTTCTCTCTTCATGACATAGCTTTAGTGTTGAGAATTTAGAAAAACGGATAAAAAGAATCTGAAACTGGCCCTTAATCCCATCACGCAGAAATAGCCATTATCATCCTAATCTGTATCCTTCTATATTGATTACATAAAGCTACTTAAGGAAAAATGGGATTCTACTTTATTTGTTCAACAACTACAGTACTTACTGGGTTCAGGCACTGTACAATTTTCTGAAAGCCTGCCTTTCCTCCTTCATATATCATGCAAATGTTTTTATGGCTTGCTGCGGAAGGAGCTTGTAAATGCCTCCAGCTTCCTCGGGGTTATCTTAGATTTCCATTAAGTCTTTTACAACTTTCCTGGATGAGCGAGCATACAGGAATTAAATGCGGAATTCATAAGCTAAAATTGAACAGAGAAGGTGAGGCGGGCTGAGATCAGGAACGTGGGTGAAGAAACGGCAAGAAGTAGGCAAGGGTCAGGCGCCAACTTTCTCTAGTCTCAGGCCTGCCAGCTAAGGAGCTGACTCCTAGGTGAGCCCCCCCCCCCGCCCCTCCGGCCTGCCTGGTCCCCTCAGTGAGGTGGAGGAGATGCTTCCCGAAGTGTCCTCGTGTTTGCCCAGCTGCTTCCAGGAGGTGGACCCAGTGATGCAACAGCCCTTATACTTCCCACCTCTTGGGGTGGTGACATGCTCTCTCTGTGAAGGATGACCAGCAGAAAGCAGGTGTCTATGTGACCTGGAAAGAATGACACGCTTTAGTCAAGTGTTTCTTGACGGTAGCCGACCAAGAAGGGTTTTTAAGCCGATGTCGGGCTAAAGAGAGTACAGATGATCCCGGAAAGAGCTTTTCTGTCGGGAGAGCAGGGGAGAGCCTTCCCTCCAAGGTCAAATGCGAGCTCTCGCCCCTCCGGGAAGGTCTAGCTCTAATAAAATTCTAAGTGTGACCGTCAACACTTCATCCACTGTTTTTCTTTTCAACGGTCACTCATTTTTCTGCCACTAAATATAGCCAGGCCAGGATCGGGTGGAAGAGGAGAGCCACATACAGGACTTGGGCACAGACGCTTTTGAATCCAGAGCTCCCTGTTTGATTTTAGAACCTGGGCTCTGTCCTTTTCCTTTTTCCAGAAGCCGCTTCCGGAGCTTCTGTTCTTGGATTAGCTCCTGTCCTCTCCCGGGGCAATAGATGTCAGGACACTCCTGAAATGGAATCTGCCCCACCGCACTGCTCCCAGGGACGACAGAAGCTTTCAGCCTCATGACCTTTGCCACCTGGTTCCGGGGCAAGCTGTGGCTGGCACCTGTCAGGGTCCCCTGGGGCTGTGACCTGAGGCCCCCAAGGTGCTCGCTCCTGTGTGTACTGGTTGGAGGAGAGGGTGGGGAATCTTCCCGATTCTGTGAGTGAGAAAGTAAATGAATCGCTCTGCTCCAGAGTGAGGTCCCTTTGTTGTGAAAGAACAGAGACAGTTAACAGCTGGTGACAAAGAGTATGTGTCCCCCCAATTCCAGCCCCTCCCGAGGTGGCAGAGGGGAAGCCTTTTAATGAGCAAGGCTTTGCTGTAACTGAATGTAAGTGTACACGGTTATTTCTGTGGAGAAATTCAGGCTTTGGGGGACCTAGAATCTCTTCTGTTGTTTTTTTCAAAAAGCCACAGTGGGGTGCTGTAGCGACAGGATCTCACCATTAACTTTTAATTTCTTTGCTTTTGTTGGTCACTCAACATTATTTAAAAGTATGTTTTGGCTGGTGAATAATGCTTTTGGATTGCACTCAGAATGCATAAACGGCTGTAGTAAAACTTGCACTCTTGGAAACGAAGCCCGCGCAGAGGGGCCAGGTGGCCCAGTGGATTAAGGAATCTTTAACCTTTAACCTTCCTTAGACCTGGGTTCAAATCCTGCCTAGATCACCACTCAAAGATGAGAGGTCGGTTTGACTTGGGTTTTGAATTCCAATCACTCGTTTGTCCAAAATCACACAACTCCCCAAATCTTTTGGCCCAAATCTCCACCATTGGCAGTTTCTACTCAAGGGAGGGCCAGTCCTGAAATAGCAGGGTGGAGCAGGTCAGCACTGAAGTACATTGGCAGAGATGAATGGGGAAGTTACAAGCTTACGAGCACCTGCCAACTCCAAGCCTGGCTCGGGCCAATGCAATGATTTCCTCACTTTTTCAAGCACTGAATTTGATTTTGACAGGAAGTAAAAAAATGTTTCTAGCCATTTTTACAGGTACTGTGAAGGCAAGGCTGGAACTGTGTTTAAAAGTCTGCATTCTTTCACTGCAGACAGAACCACGTTTGCAAACACTGGTTTCATCTTGCTGAGACAGCTTGGTGGGCATCAGCCCCTGGTTTTTGTCCCCCTCTGCTTCCTTTATATGTCATGTTGCTCTAGCCACGTGCTTCGGGGTCTCAGTTTCTCTGTCTATGAAACGGGAATACCCTGGAGGCATTATTTGCCACATTCTTAATTACCTAGAGAAGCATTTTTGAAAATGGAAATTATGTTTGCAAAACATAACTAATTCTCTGGGTGGTAATAATTGGGTCCCTGCAGTGTATTTATATTACTTGACAGGTTACCTCTATTGACCCCCAACTAGTAATTATGTAAGTTCAAATTGTGCTGGGTTTATAATGTTTTCTCTGAAGACATCAACCGAGATGGGATGACTAGAATATTAGGAGGATTCTACCCCAGACGGCCTCCATTGGCAGACAGCATCCTCCGTTGTGAGTATGGCTTTACTAATGGATTCTTAACCTGCATGGACCTGCTTTATGTTTAGGGATGGCCCTCACGACCTGAAGCATATAATGAAGTGCTCCTCTAGTGATGAGATTCCCTGGGCCAGCCCTCTGTACCGTGAGGAAATTGTTGCTGAGTAGCGTGGATGTACCACAGGGCGTTTTCCATCAGCACACAGTGGCTAGCTCACTCTTCTTGCTTCTCCGCCAGGTTCATCAGCACCAGGACCGGGGAGAGACCTTTCAGTGCCAGCTCTGCCCTTTCACTTCCTCCCGTCACTTCAGCCTGAAACTCCACATGCGTTGCCATCAGCACTTCCTGAGGACAGAAGCCAAGGTGAAGGAGGAGATCCCAGACCCCGATGTCAAGGGATCTCCCCACCTCAGTGACAGTACCTGCCTGGGGCAGCAAAGGGAAGGAGGAGGGACAGAGCTAGTGGGGACCATGATGAAGTCCAGCACTCCAGAGAGGACTAGCCAGGGTGGGGCTGGCGTCTCGCCTTTGCTGGTGAAGGAGGAGCCCAAGGAAGATAATGGCCTGCCAACCTCCTTTACTCTGAATGCTACCGACAGGCCGGCCAACCACACGAAGCTGAGAGAGCCCTCCGAGTATGCAGCCAACAGTGCGTCCGCATTGTTCAGCCAGGACATCTCTGTTAAGATGGCGTCTGATTTTCTCATGAAGCTGTCAGGTACTTGAAGAGGGTTGTCCTCTCTCTCTCCCTCTCTCTCTTCTCTATCTCTCTACCAGTATTCTCATCTACAAAATGAGCTGGTAGGACTAAGTGATTTCAAGATCCCTTGAGATTCCAGTTGTCTGCACTCTCATACATTTTCTCCTTGAGACTTGTTTTTTGCAGTCCTTTGGAAGTAGGCATGGCTGTGGTTTGGGTCTAAAAACAACAGGGGTTGTTGATTTCCTTCCGGTTTTCCCCCTTTATGAGTTCTTGCTGTGGGGGACAGGTCACAGTGTGAGCCAGGTTGGTGACAGTTCTTTGTGTGACCTTGAGCCCTATTTAACTTGTCTCTCCGTTGGGTTCTTTAAAGTGCTTGTATGGGTCATCTTGCTTTGTGTTATTCAAGTTCTTTATTGCCTTGATTTAAAAGATTTTTAAAGGACATGTATACAGAGACTACTATTAGGAATTATAGAGTTTTCAAATTTGAGCAAATGATAAAATTATCTTTAAATTTTGTTTTTTCTAATGGAAAGTTTTTTTATTGTGGTAAAATATACCTAACATGAAATTTACCATTTTAACCATTTTTAAGTATACAGTTCTTTGGCATTAAGTACATTCACATTGTTGTGTAATCATCACCACCATCCATCTCTGGAACTTTTTCATCCTCCCAAACTGAAACCTTGTACCCATTAACCAAGAATTCCCCATTCCACCCTCCCCTCTGCCCCTGGTAACCATTATTCTATTTTCTGTCTCTATGAACATAACTACTCCAGGTACCTCATGTAAAGTGTGATTAAAAAAAGTTTTTTTTAAACATTCTTTTGCAACTGCCCCAGTGCCTTTTAGAAAGAAGATGGAGTATGTTTTAAAAACTTATTACTAATTGATATCACTTTCACCGTCAAATTATGCATGATGTTTCTTTTAGTCTTTTTCTTTTTTTTTCCCTCAATTTCTTTAAGTTGTGGAGTTGAATGGGGGGTGTAGAGATGCTGAGGGAGCACTGTTTTTCCTGACGTTTCGGAATGAGAAAACATGTTGTGGGTCTGTGCTGCTACTCATTATATTTTTTAATGTCTGATTTTAAATTTTAAAAGAGATGTGGAGGGTGGGGAAAGGTCGGCTGAGAATTGGTTCTATCTTTCAGTGAAGATGGCAGTCCCCACGATGATTTCCAAATGCCATTTCAGCTCTTTGGAGATTGACAATACCCTTTTAAATGGAGAATAATTGGTCACCACCTTCCTTTAAATGGGCTGTGAGTCGCATTTCACTAAATGTCATCGCCAGGTGAATTAGAGGTTCTGCTTCGCTCTGAAGTCCCTTTGCTTAGTGACACTTCAGTCAGGTCTTCTGGAATGTCCCCATCACCCCAGGTCTTTGCCCCTCAGGAGTGCACGGCGCTGGTTGCAAGAAATGAGGAAAGGCAGGGGATGGAAATGAGGCATTGCAGAAAGAACTGAGATGGTAATGTTACAGGGAGGCATCCCACCCTGCAAGATGAGTGAGCTCGACCTACACCGGAAATGATCGGGTGTCAGGAATTCAACCATGGCAGTGGAGAACGCTCTTCCCTTGTCTTCTCCTCTTCCATCCCAACCTAGGGGGACGTGTGCTCTTTGAGACTCTGCTTTTTATATTTAAACATTTTTGAAAATGTGGGGGAAATTCAGGCTTCTGGTTTTCCTTTTGCCGCTGATCCTTTAGTTTTCACTTCTGGGAGATCTCTGGTTCTTCTTTGATGGTCTCTCCCACCAATGTCATAGCAAAAGGGGCTCCTTTTCTGGGCTCTTCTAGCACTTTCCCAAGGAATGCAATGGCATATTCACTTAGCATAGCTTAGAAACGGGGACATTTCCTTACTTAGCAGACAGGGGAAACTCAGTATGGGGTTAGTAACTCTTAGGAAGAGGGTACTCCCTTTACTCCAGGACTCCAGAAAGTTTTTAATCCTGAGGAAGGTGAGGGGGGTGGAGGAAGGTTTGATGGTACACAATTCCTGCTGAGCTCAGCTGTGAGTGCCCAGCATCAGGCTGTAATTAGCCCCAGACCCAGTCTCAGGGAGCACAAGATAAGGCCTGTGGCTTCTGGGAGCCAGGCTTGCAAACAGGAAAAACACAAGAGGAGAAGCCAGTCGGTAGGTTGGGGTGAAAAACTGTGCACCCAGGCCTTATACTGTGATCTGTTTTCTCAGTTGGCTATTGATGGGGACTTGTTTACGGGTTTGGCAGTCACAGTATTTACTGACTGATCAGTTGGCATAAGAAAACAGATAACAAATGCACGCTGTTTATGCAAAAGGCCCGTGCAGCTATTTTATGGTGGCTTACTAGAGGTCCTGAAACCTGACTTGTGTGCACTGTTACCTAGCAACCTGTTACAAACTCACCGGGGAGTGAGATGCATTGGTAATTTTTTTGTGTGTGCGCATATTTGGATGTAAATGTAAACTTGGTGGCAGTGGCAACGCAGCCCACGGGAAAAGGAAAGGAATACATTTTCCCGAGGTGGGGGGGGATTATTTATTTATTTTTCTTCCACTCGTTCTCTGGTTGGTCAGGCTCTAGAATTGATAGCTCCCATCATTGTGGTGTTCTAACTGTCTGTGTCTGTGACTGTGATCCCGGGACCAAAAGGCCAGATCCCGGGGAGCTGTGCCTGAGTTTCTAGCTCTTTCCCTTATCAGATGTCGGGTTAGCATCAGGCCTTGTCCCTAGGCATCATAACGGCGCCATTGTTCTTGCCATGAATTTTTGAGCTGGGCTCTGTGTGTGCACCTGCTGGGACTCTAGGGTGCAGCTGTTTGTGGACACCGGGATTGGGAGTCTCTGTGCCAGCCACATCACAGTCTGCAGAACCGGAGCACAGTGGCAAATTCAAGCGTGTCCATACCTTCTTGTTTCCAAAAGAGAGATGGAACACACTTGATTCTTTCTTGCTTGGTGATTAAGGGGAGTCTTTCTTGCTCCCACTGGATTAAAAATCACTGGTGGAATCCTCTTTTTTTTTTTTTTTTTTAAACCTTATAAATACGTAAAGGATGCTTACTTTTCTTTTTAATTTATTTTATTTATTTATGGCTGCATTGGGTCTTCGTTGCTGTGCGCAGACTTTCTCTAGTTGCGGCGAGCAGGGGCTACTCTTCGTTGCGGTGCGCAGGCTTCTCATTGCGGTGGCTTCTCTTGCTGCGGAGCACGGGCTCTAGGCGTGCGGGCTTCAGGAGTTGTGGCACACGGGCTCTAGATCGCAGGCTCAGTAGTTGTGGTGCACGGGCTTAGTTGCTCCACGGCATGTGGGATCTTCCCAGCAGAGAGCTCGAACCCGTGTCCCTGCATTGGCAGGCAGAGTCTTAACCACTGCGCCACCAGGGAAGCCCCTTCCCCGAACCGTCTACTCTTCTTCTGCCTGAGCCCACACTTAACATTCCTTCGTCCTTCAAGATTAACCTTGTTCCCTAGGACCAAGGCTTTCCAGGCTTAGCACCGTAATTGATTCAGGGAAGAGGATGGGACAGCCCCTGCTGCTGGCTTTCTGGGCTGATGGAAAAGAGAATTTTGCAAACTCGGCTCCAAGTTTCAGCCTAGGAGGCAGGCCTTTGAGGGCTGCAGCCCTGCATATTTGCATAGATCTTTCTTGGGAGCCAAAAGGCAGATACAGACTGTCGCATGTCAGGGCAAGGGATTCAGTAGCCGCATGACTGGGGCTGTGCAGGGGAGAGGAGATAAAATTCCTACCGTTTCTGTGCCTTCTCTCCTTTATCCAGTAGCAGCTCTCACCTTGACTGACATTAGACTTACCTGGGGCGTTTTTTTTTTTTTTAAATGCCAGGGTCCAGCCCCACTGCCAGAAATTATGATTTAGTTGGTCTAGGATAGGATCTAGACCTAGACATTGGTGTTTTCTTTTTCATTTTTTTTTGGCCGCACTGCGTGGCATGCGGGATCTTAGTTCCCCGACCGGGGATTGAACCTGCGCCCCCTGCAGTGAAAGTGCGGAGTCTTAACCACTGGACCACCAGGGAAGTCCCTAGACATTGGTGTTTTCTTTAAAATCCTCAAACGATTCTAAAATGCAGCCAGGACTAAGGACCACTGATGTGGAAGATAAACTTGGTACCTGTTTTTTTGTTTGTTTTTTTTTCAGTACACCTATAGTTTTTCAGTGCAGCTCTCTTCCCTCACTTTCTATCCAAGACCATGAAAAGGGCCTGGTGGTTTGGGATGGGTCTGAGGCATTCACTATAGGTCAAGGTTAACAGGAACTGGAGGCCTGGGTGAGTCATGGTCATTGAGCCCCATGGTTTCCCTCGTGGAGCCACGTGACAGGAGAATTAAAAGAAGCATCTTGATGTTCTCCAGTTAGAATTAGAAAGTCTCGAGACTCATCTAGAACATCTAGGAACTGGGAATATCATCATTAGACGCCTGATTAAAAGTTGCCTGCTGTGGCCTTACATCATTTCTCTTTCTGAAAACTACACTTTTCAAGATATCATATTTAAATCTAACTCTCCAAATTAGAACCAAGCAGTTGACAGAAACTTGGCATCTCAGTTGTTGGCTGGGAATATCTTTTTATCTTTTTGTACTTGGTTTTTTGAAAATAAAAGATACAAGTCATTTCAACTATTTTTAGTTTGGAAACTGACCCAAAAAATTTATCCTGTCTCCCACATTCTATTAATTTCATAAAATTCGGGCCGAAACATCTTAACCATGAGAGGTGGACTTCGGAAAACAGTGACTTGCAAATGGGTCCACGCTGAACTGTTTCGAATGTGTTAGGAGCTCAGTGGTAAAATGGCAAAGGTTTTCTTGAATAAACGAAGGGCAGCTGGTGAACGTTTGTGTTGTATCTTGCGGTTTCCCATGGGCCTTTGTTCCGCCACCTCCATCTCTTTCCCATAATGTTATGCATCTGTAGTTACAATACGGTTTGTCTGTAAAGGGCAGCTCCTTATCCTGTGATACCTTTGTTTGTGCTGCTGAAGAAGGACGGGGCCGGGAGATGCCCGTTAACTAGGCATCCTTATTACCTGGTGGCTCTGATTGGCTTTCTGTCAAACATCTTAGCATCCTTCTACCAAGGAAGTGCCAGCCTTCTGCCATTCACGCCCTCAGGCTTCAGTGCCATTAGCTGGGGCTCTCCCCACGCCTAAGTGTGCCTTCCCCCAGTGGGTTTACTTTTGGCAGTCTTCCTTTGCATCTTCAGTTTGGCCCTTTTTTTAACCCTGCCTGGCTTTCCTCATGATGGACACTCACTGATCACTTGACTAAAATTCCTGGTGTCAGAAGCCACATTCTGGGCCCTCATATGTGCAGGCGGCCCGAATGTCCTATTGAAATCCTGGATTTTACCGAACCTGGTGGGTGATTCACGTGAGAGGGAGAGTGTGACGCTTTCCTGTTTTTCAGTGACTTGCTGCTCTACGAGATGAGGGCTGATCTGAGTCACAGAAGGGAGCAGGTGGCGTAATAAGAAAGTGGGACCTGGAGTTACACACTCACGTGCTCAGGCCTCCAGGGATGGAGACTTTGTGACACTGACTCATTGTTTATGATTTTTCCTTAACAATCACTTACATAGTGCCTGCTCCTTGCCGTTTAACCCGTTTGAACTTTATAACAACCCTAGAGGAAGATACTGTTGGTATTCCCATTGTACAGATGAAAACTGAGAAACAGAGAGGTTAAGAAACTTGCCCACGTTTACACAGCTAATAAGTGGTGGGACTGGGATTCTAATCCAGGCAACCGGGCTCCAGCATCCGCTCCCCCAAATCAGAAAGTAAGGAAGTGGTGAAACTGGAAGTTGGCTCTGTTCTCTGCCCTTGTCTTTGTAGAGTCAGAGTTCCCAGCAAGGGAGCCATTCTCTGAATGTCATATGTTAGATGCCACCGGAAGTTGTACTAATACTTTTAGGCTTTTCAGGCATTTAGTGCAGATGGAGTAGTAACAGTAAAGCCAGTTACAGTGTGTCTTCAATGGCTCGTAACAAGCATGTAGTTGAGGAAACCAAGACCGGAAGTCAGTAGTGTAGAAGGGTTGCCACTGGAATCCAGACGTTTCTTTCCTCACTGTGCTGGATAGAGTTCATCTCATTCCAGAATTGTCCACAGAGTAGTTTTTTATCTTGATAGACTCTTGGGAAAATTGATCAAACTCTATGTTTCTGCAAAACTGAATCCAGGTCATTTTCTTCCTTCCCTCAGAAGTACATTTTCTTCCACTCACTACTGTTGTTACTATTGTTACAACTTCTACTATTGTTATCCTGAGGCTTATTACTAATCAGATGGGTTTCCAGTGAGCCAGGCACGGTGCCAACAACTTGATGTAATTTCTCAGTTAACCCTCCCAACCGCCTGGTTAATGTTAAACCTATTTTATAGATGAGGAAGCTGAGGCTTAGTAGGTTTTGGCGACCGAGGGATAGAGCAGAGATTCAGCACTGCCTAACTGTGAAGCTTGGCTCCTGACCACTTAATGAGCTATTACCTAATTTTTTTTTTTTTCTCAATTGAGTGAACTGTCTTTTGACCTCAGTCTGCTTCACTGTTTATTTTCCTTGGCTTCAAACCATGACATCGTTTTTAATGCATGCTAATTCAGTCACTAATCTGGTTAAATTTTTTTGTGTCTTCAAAATACACCCACAATCCATCCCTTGAGGGCGGCCTTTCCTGGCCCACCAGCTCCCTCCTGGATGCTTCCTCCACCCCAGGACCCTCCCTCCCCGCCGCCAGGCCTCCAAGGCATTATGGACTCTTCTGATACCTCTGGAGTCAGGTTGTGCCCCTGCCTGGCTTCTTTCTCCTGATAATGGTATCCCCACTCCTCTCAAGAAAAATGCTGAGTCTTCACCAGCTGGTAGACACTCCCCCTGCCCCCCATTTCCATTTACCTGCTTTCCCTCATGTTCCAGGAGTCCGGTCATTGGAACCATGGAGTTCCATAAATCTTCCTCCTGTTAGGTACAATGGGAGAGGAGGGTTCTAAAAAGAATTAATAACGTTATTAAAACCAAAATAACTAGGGACTTCCCTGGCGGTCCAGTGGTTAGGACTCTGCGCTTCTGCTGCAGAGGGCACAGGTTCGATCTCTGGTCTGGGGACTAAGATCCCTCATGCTGTGTGATGTGGCCCAAAAAACCCCACAGAATAGCTAGTTTAATGCACCTCTGACCCCCAGTGGTTCTGTATCTTTGTAGAGAATTTCTAGCAACATTGCGCCTTATTGCTGTGATATCGGCCCCTACTCCCCTCTCCAGTGATACTTAGAATCTTAACATCCAAGTTGATACTTGTATTACTGCTTGTGTCTTAGTCTTGCCTCTTCAACTATATTTCAGATTGCTAAGGGGTGGGGAGGGGCAGCGGCAGGGGATGATGTTTCCTTTATAATGTCTTTATCTTTGTATCATCCACAATGTATTCCGTGGTAGATGATAAGAAAGGTATTCCATTAGTCATATATATTCTGGGAGTCAGGTTTTCAAGGGTTGTGGTATTACTTCACTTAAAAAAGATTTACATGGGCTTCCCTGGTGGCGCAGTGGTTGAGAATCTGCCTGCCAATGCAGGGGACACAGGTTCGAGCCCTGGTCTGGGAAGATCCCACATGCGCGGAGCAACTAGGCCCGTGAGCCACAACTACTGAGCCTGTGCGTCTGGAGCCTGTGCTCCGCAACAAGAGAGGCCGCGACAGTGAGAGGCCCACGCACTGTGATGAAGAGTGGCCCTCGCTCGCCACAACTAGAGAGGGCCCTCGCACAGAAACGAAGACCCAACACAGCCAAAAATAAATAAATAAATTAATTAATTAATTAAAAAAAAAAAGATTTACAAATTCACAACCAGCTCCGTAGTGCCATAAAGAGTACCGAAGAAAGAGGTGGTCCATGGGAAGAAAGCAGGCTGTTCAAAGAGAGCCTCAAAGGACTCACCTTGGTATTGGCCGGGACCTCAGCTTCTGGGGCCAAATCTAGGAACCGGAGTCGGTCACACAGGGAGTTAAGTAACAAACCGGTCCACAGTTTAGCAGCTCAACACAATAGCCATTTACTTAGCTTACGAGTTTGGGGATTGGCAGTTGGGCATGGCTGACCGGTGTGCTTTTTCTGGTCTCGTCTGGGCTGACTCATCCATCTGCAGGACCTTGCCAGGTTGCCAGGGCATGGCTGGTCTAGGTGAGCCCCAGCTGGGAGGTCTTCTCTCTGTCCCACAGGGTGTCCCATCCTTCAGTGTGTTAGCCTGGGCTCGCCCACATGGCAGCTGGGCTGGCTTCCAAAGGAGAGAGCAGAAGTGCTCCAGGTCTCTGGAGGCTGGGCTCAAAGCTGGCCCAGCGTCACTCCCACCACCTTCCAGTGACCAAAGCCAGCCACTCCAACCCAGATTCAGAGGGCGGGATAATCTGCTCCACCTCCTGATGGGAAGATCTGCGGAGTCACATGGCAAAAGGGGTGGGTTTTCAGGCAGAAGGGATCCTCATGACCATTTTGCAGTCTCCCAACGCCCAGAGTTCTTCAGACTCACTGGGTGTTCCACAAAGACAAAAAAACCTTAAAATACCAATGTATGAACCAGAATGTCAGTATAGTAATTTAAAATGACAAGTGTAACAATCAAGAGCAGATGTCATTTGGGGCAGATGGTCACCGACTTCCCTGAAGAGTGTTGGAAATATATGATCCAATCTTTAGGTTTTCTTTTTTTCCAGTCTCAAGTCACCTCAAGCTGTTCTTACATGCAAATCACTCCACGGCTGTTCCTACAGTTCATTCTTTGGATGTGTTAATAGCGTGAATTTAAAATGCGGTTTTCTCTCCCATCTACTCCCAGCTAGAGGCTTGATCGGTTTTCCAGGACTGGTCCTTCCTGCTTTTGACAAGGGAGATATCCTGTCTGTTAAGTGGATTCCTGCAGATAGCTGCTCTCGCTCATTATGTGTGGCTTGTAGTAGTTTCGTTCATGGAGAAAAGCCTTATTTATTTATTTTAAAGTTCTGTGGCGCTGCCTATTGTTATTACCCTTGACCCTGCTCCAAAGGCTCTTTTGTTTTCCCTTTGTCGCTATGTCTATAATCTCAGTAGCTGTCACAGGGGACCTGCGCGGCCCTGGTCCGCAGACATAGACACTGAAGTGTGACCGAGGATTAGCTCAGGTGGGGATGAAAGATATAATGAAATATAATGAGAAATATAAGATGGTTAAAACTCTGCTAAACACTAAATATAAAACTGCTTAAGGCCAATTAAGTAGTTTACCTTATGAGAGAGCAAGATTTGAAAATATTTAGCTAATGTTTTCAGCATTCTATTTGAATATAATATGCTTCACTGTTATTAATTATTATTTAATGAGATCTCTGCTTTCCTTATGATTTCCGAAGGCAATTTATTTTCTTCTCACCCAAAGTGTATCAAGTTGTCAAAAAATCCCAGGTGCCCAGACAGATCATACATCCTTACATACACTTACAAGGGAACTTGGGTAGTTATAACAGCCCTGATTTGTGATCTGGAGAGTTGAGCTCTGATTCTGATTCTATCATGAATGAGCTGTGTGGTTTTAAAAAGGTTATATCATTCTCTGAGACTGTGTTTTCTTATTGTAAAATAAGGGAGTGGAAAACAGTAATGGTTTTTATTTTGTTTGTTTTTAAACATTAAACCCATTTTTTTCCAAACAAAATCTTAAGGGCAGACTCAATATATAAAAGACAAAGAATATGTAGTTTAAGGTATTTTTAAATTTAACTTTATTTTTTAGGTTCTCATGTATTATATTTATTTATTTTAAAAGTCCAGCAATTAGAAAAAAGTTGCTAAGTGATAATCCCACACACGTGAAATTAGTGTTATGTTAAGATGAGGTCTTACAGCAGTATAAGCATCTAGTGTATTTCTAAATTTATTTTGCTGATTGCAGCTTCAAGAAATACCATTTACACAGGGACATTGTGGCAAATAAGATAAGATTTTTAACAATTCACCTTGTAATCTCAGGATCCCTTTAATTAAATGTATTCAGCTGCTTGAAAGAAGAGTACAATAATAAAAAGTTTTTGCTTCAAAGCTGACAACATTTAGCAATTGCCCTTATTCCTTATCATAATAAAGGGCAGACAAGAAGCACTCCAAACTTTCAGCATGTACTAAAGCCATCGATAATTCTATTTTAGCTACTTGGTTATTACTCAGTTAACCGTTATTTGGAAGTTTATTTAATCTCGCTAGTCTCAGATTCTTCATCTACAAGATGGAGATAATGGTAGTAACTACTTCAGAGGGTCGTTGAGAGGATCAGATAAATTAATCCAAGGAAACAGCATACTCCCTGGCCCATATTAAGTGCTCTATAAATGACAGAACCAAATATGTGTATATCTACATATTTCTGTCTGGCTGTTAGCCACGATCAGAAGCTTCACCAAAGCAGATACACTTGAAACTACCCTGGCACCTAATTTAAGGCAGTGGTCCTCAACCAGAGGCACGCTCAGGGGAGACTAAGGCAATGTCTAGAGAAATTTTTGTTTTCACGACTGGGAAGTGCTATTGGCATCTAGTAGGTAGAGACCAGGGATGCTGCTAAACATCCTACTGTTTGCAGGACGGTCACCCACAGCAAATTGCCCAGCCCAGAATGTCAATGGTGCTGAGGTTGAGAAAGCCTGATTTGAGGCATACCTAGAGACCCTAGTCGTACCATAATTGTACAGTTTTACATGCACAGGCCTGAATTTTTGGAAAGATTAGTGTATAGGCAAGCACTTCCTTATTTATGACATATTACTAGAACTCTGCCACTCCTAAGAGGCAGGGAGAACTGCATCACAAGTGACACACAAAACTGAATTAACTTGTTAACTCAAGTTAACCTATCAGTGGTCTCCAGTGAGTTGACATTTTATATATAACAGAGCTGAGGGTCCACATTTTAAAATTAAATTTTAAATTAGTTTCAATAATCTTAAAAGCTTACATTGGAAACCGACATTTATTGGAACCCCAGAAGCTTATCCTAGGGTTGGTTCCTTGGGACACTGTTTGAAAACCACCAAATCTGCGGTCCCTTCCAGGTCCAAGGGTCTTTGGCTCTGCTTTAGGGGGAGCTAGTAAGTAAAATTCTCAATGGCCTAGCTTTTTCATGTACCAGTTCAGCAGTCAGAAAATTGCCAGACTCTGAACTGAAAGAGAGCTCGGTCTTATTAAACTCAAGGAAAGTGTCGTTTTCCTTCACCAGAGGGAACGGACAAAACAGAGCAGTAACAGTCATGTTGCCGTCCCTTCTTCCTCTTCCACCCTCTTAGATCTTCATAAAATTCTTCCCCACCAGAAAACATGCCTTTCCTTTAGGTTACACGCCACCCTTCCTCATTTCTCGTTCACAATGCTTAGTTCACACCGTATCACTTCTGCCCAGAGCCCACAGTGCAACTGCTTGAGTTAGTTTCCTTCTTAAAGGCGCTTGGACTATCTTGGAGAGAAAGGAGAGTGCTTGGGTGCATTTTCAGCCAGAAGCCCTGAAGTCTAGTGTCTCTGATTTGGAGAAGTCAGTCTGTTAACCTCTTGGGACCTTAGTTCCTTCACCTGCAAGATGAAGATAGTAACAATGCCTGTCTCCTGTGGTTGATGGAAGGATCAATTCCTGTATAACTATTCAAATGCTAGTTGTGTGCGTTATTGAAACAAATAATGGTCTTTAAGGAAGTTATACAGCATTGTCCTGGGGGTAGGGATGAGAGGGGCTTAGACAGAATCTCGAAGTGTACTGAGGACACCTCGCCGGAAAGACGGGTTCCTTTTACAACTCATTAATGCTGGCCTATTAGAATTAGAAGCTTGGAATCATTTTATCCCAGTGGCTTTCCCATTCCTTTCCCATATTAGCCTTTGTCTTGAATCCTTTCTAAATCCTGATTTAGAAAAAGCTGATTTGTGTCCTTTCAATGGCAGCCCAACTCCATCGAGCACATGCACTTACAGATGTACATAATTTTTAATCATAATTTTCTCAGGTCGCAAAATGTTTGAACAGTGAGAGAAGGGACCTCTTGGCTAGTGGGGCTTCCTCACTGCGTTAAGTGGAGTGTCTGGAAGCTTGACGATACATAAACGGAAGTCAAGGTAGTTGCTGTGAAAGTGCTTTACAAATTGAGTTCCATATGTGCACAGATCTTCTTGTTAGTGGTAAGAATGAAGTAAAGACTAGGCAGTGAGTCTTAAATTACTGCTTTTCTCTTAGCAATTTCCCCAAAGAGAAAACATCTTTAGTTTCACCTTTCCCTGTAGAAAAAAAATTTTTTTAATTAAGATAATAAAAAAATGATGGCAATTATGCAGTCATATTAATTTTAAAATATAGGGCTTTATGCACTATTCTCAGTGTAAATATTTCTGGTAATTGAAAAAGAGCAGTGTAGCCTTCATATTGCTATTTTTACATCATCTATTTAGATCCAAATGTTTGGGAAACTAAAATTTGGACAAATGAGTGTTTCCCACATAATTTTTGATATGTCATTAGCCATATTTACATTTCCCTAGCACATTACTAGTTCTATGCCATTCTTGACATTGTCAGAATGAAAACCAGGTATGAAGTACCTTGCAAGTTTATAAAACAGCAACATACAGCTTGCCTATTATTTTTTTAAAGTGTCTTATTACAGTTCTGTTAAATCTGGGTTGTACTAATAGTGCCAAATATCTTTTTTTTTTTTTTCTTAAGTCTTATGTAGCACATATTCTGACTAATGCTCCCAGAAGCTACTTATATCTTCAGAGAGCATTGGCTTCGTGGTTGCCCTCTCCAGCAGTTGGGATTTGCTTCTAGGGCCTCAGTAGTTTCTTATCTCTTTCCTAGGCTCACTTAGAATTTTTTAAAGTTTCAAAAATAAAAGATGGAAGCCTGAAGCATTTTTAAAAATATATAACCATTCACTTTATGTTGTTCCTACCCAAAGAATCAAAGTTACAGACTTAATAGACAGCACACCATTTATTTTTTATTATTATTATTTTTAAAAATTTTCTTTATTTTTTTGGCTGCATCGGGTCTTAGTTGCAGCATGCAGGATCTTTCGTTGCGGCGCACAGCCTTCTCTCTAGTTGTGGTGTGCTGGTTTTCTCTCTCTAGTTATGGCGCACGGGTTCCAGAGAGCGTGGGCTCTGTAGTTTGTGGCATGCAGGCTCTCTAGTTGAGGCACACGAGCTCAGTAGTTGTGGTACGCAAGCCTAGTTGCCCCGCGGCATGTGGGATCTTAGTTCCTTGACCAGGGATGGAACCTGTGTCCATGCATTGGAAGGTGGATTCTTTTTTTTAAATGATACAAATGAGCTTATTTGATTATTTATTTATTTATTTATTTATTTATTTATTTATTTATTTATTTATGGCTATGTTGGGTCTTCGTTTCTGTGCGAGGGCTTTCTTTAGTTGCGGCAAGTGGGGGCCACTCTTCATCACGGTGCGCGGGCCTCTCACTATCGCGACCTCTCTTGTTGCGGAGCACAGGCTCCAGATGCGCAGGCTCAGTAGTTGTGGCTCACGGGCCTAGTTGCTCTGCGGCATGTGGAATCTTCCCAGACCAGGGCTCGAACCCGTGTCCTCTGCATTGGCAGGCAGATTCTCAACCGCTGCGCCACCAGGGAAACCTGGATGGAGGATTCTTTACCACTGGACCACCAGGGAAGTCCCCTACAGCACACCGTTTAATTACACTATCGTGACTAACTTCAGATGCTCTTGGAAAGGGTTTTATGAAGGATTCTGGAAGAAAGGCTTAGGGTGAGAGAAGCTTTAGGAGGTGGCCAGCAACCACGCCCTCCTGCTGGAAGTGGTTGAAAGGGAAGAAATGTGCTAGATAAACAGAATCCTCTTAGGAACTACCTTCTGTAGAGGTCCAAAATACATGCTTGAAGATTGCTCTAGAGACTGTCTTTGTTCCCTTGGGCTCAGATGCCAATGGCACTGTCCCCAGAGGGCTAGATTTTCAGCACTTTCCTTGAGATTTTTCTGGGTTCCTCCTTTAGTAATGCCAGAGTCCCAGTGATCATTCAGAGACACCTCAGTAAGAGCTGTGGGGCAGTAGCAGAGCTTTTAACTTTATCTGGAAGGTCTTATCCCCAGTCTCATGATCAGACTTGAGGAAAGCACTTCCGATTGCCTTTGGTGGAATATTTTGGGATTTGTAGTTTTTGTTTACCACAGGTAATAATGGAGTGCCAACAGATGTCACTGATTTGTGACCAACGTATTATATTTATTCAACAAATACATGTTGAGCTCCTGCTATGTGCCAGGCCCAGTTCTAGGCACTCGAGATACATCAGCGTTAAAACAAAGATTATTGCCTTCATGAAGCCTACCTTTGAGTTGAAGGAATAGACCATAAATTGTTAACATAATAAATAAGAAAATTATGTAATATGGATTAGTCTTTAGGGCTGCCATAGTGAAATACCATAGACTGGGTGGCTTAAACAATAGAAATGTATTTCTCACCCTTCTGGAGGCTGGAGGTCCAAGATCAAGGTGCTGACAGGTTTGGTTTCTCCTGAGGCCTCTCCTTGGCTTGAAGATGGCTGCCTTCTTGCTCTGTCCCCACATGGTCTTTCCTCTGTGTGTGCACATCCTCTGTGTCTCTCTTATTCTCAGGACACAAGTCATATTGGATTAGGGCCACACCCTGATGGCCTCATTTAACCTAATTATCTCCCTATCTCCAAATACAGTCGCAGTGAGGGTTAGGGCTTCAACATTTGTATTTGGGGAGGTGGGGCATACACAATTCAATCCATAACAAGATGTTGTCTGGTGATAAGTATTTTGGATAAGAAGGAAAATTAAGGACTTCCCTGGCGGTCCAGTGGTTAAGACTTTGCCTTCCAATGCAGGGGGTGCAGGTTCAATCCCTGGTCGGGGAGCTAAGATCCCACATGCCTCGTGGCCAAAAAACCAAAACATAAAACAGAAGCAATATTGTAACGAATTCAATAAAGACTTTAAAAAAATTTATTGAAAAAAAAAAGGTGGGGGAAGACTTCCCTGGTGGTCCAGTGGTTAAGAATCCACCTTCCAATGCAAGGGACACGGGTTCGATCCCTGGTCGGGGAACTGAGATCCCACATGTCGCAGGGCAACTAAGACGCGCACCACAACTACTGAGCCCACGTGCTCCGGAGCCCACGTGCCACATCTAGAGAGCCTGTGCGCGGCAACGGAAGACCCCGCATACCGCAACAAAGACCCGACGCAGCCAAATAAATAAATGAATAAATATTTTTAAAAAAAAAGGAAAATTAGAGTAGGGTAAGAGAGTTTAGGGGACTGCGGGTACTGTGGGGTGGGCATCACAGTTTTGATCAGGGTGGTCGCGATCTTCATTGAGAAGGTGGTATTTTAGCAAAGACTTGAAGGTCAAGTTACATTCAGGTGTTGTTATAACACAGGGACCAGAGATGGAGGAGTGGTGTAGTGGAGATAGGCAGGGGACACAGGGTGGGCAGCCCGTGCACCTGGCTTCTTGTCTTAGCTCTTCATCTTTCTGGTAGTAAAACTTCCAAGTGTCACTTTAGCCCTCTGGGGTCCAGTTCCCAAATATGTTGGTCTGTGTGAACTTGTCACTCCAGCAGGGATATTCTTAGAAGGGCATGAGGTATAAAGAAAGGACTTTGTGTCTATGTATTGGCTGGAGGTAGATGGTGGGCAGGGGGTGATAGGCGTGCCCTTTGGGGATTTATTTTCATCCTTTTTGTTGTTGTTGTTGTTAAGCAAGAGTGGGCTTAAGGCTCAATCTTTTTTTTTTTATAAATTTATTTATTTATTTTTATTTGTTTATTTTTGGCTGCACTGGGTCTCTGTTGCTGCGCGTGGGCTTTTCTCTAGTTGCGGCGAGCGGGGGCTACTCTTCATTGCGGTGCGTGGGCTTCTCTTGTTGCGGCGCACGGGCTCTAGGCGTGCGGGCTTCAGTAGTTGCAGCATGAGGGCTCAGTAGTTGTGGCTCGCGGGCTCTAGGCACACGGCTTCAGTAGTTGTGGCGCGTGGGCTCAGTAGTTGTGGCTCACGGGCTCTAGGGCGCAGGCTCAGTGGTTGTGGCGCACGGGCTTAGCTGCTCCGTGGCATGTGGAATCTTCCCGGACCAGGGCTCAAACCCTTGTCCCCTACATTGGCAGGCGGATTCTTAACCACTGCACCACCAGAGAAGCCCAAGGCTCATTCTAAGAAGCATTTCTAAGAACTCTGTATTAGGATGAGATCTTGTTTCTTAAAATACCAGCACACCTAAATTAACCAACTTAAAGGTCCTACTATGTGGACTTTTAAAGGAGAGCAAGATGGCTGTGAAAGTGACAAGTGGTAAAAGAGGCTGCTAGTCTTCCTTCTTGGTTTTTCCCAAGAAATACCAGGAAGTAGTATGTAGCTCAGTGGGTGAAGGCCTGGTAAGGTGTAGCCAAGCCACAGAATCTATCCCATAATAGGCCAGTTAGCTCTGCCCTGACCACACACTCCACACCAGCCAACCATGCTAGAAATGGAAAAAGGACATTAGTGGAAAAACTGGTGAAATCTGAATAAAATCTGGAACTTAGATCATAGTAATGTGAATTTCTTCGTTCTGACAAATGCTCCATGGTGTTACGTAAGATGTTAACTTTAGGAAACACTGAGTAAAGGATGTATGGGAACTCTTTGACCCCTCTTTGCAACTTCTCTGCAAATCTAAAATTATTCCAAAATAAAATTTTTTTCTCTTAAAAATGCCCATTGTGGACTCGGAGATAACTTGGGTTACAGATATTGACCAGAAAGACAATGCCAAGTGCATGCCCCACTGTTTGTGGGACAGTGGCATCAGCTTATAATAAGGCAAAAGTGTTATATCTCCATTCTGAGCTTTTCTCTTTGGCAAATTCTCCATCCTCACCTGACCACCGCATTCTAGTTTTTTGCTTTGGTTTTTGCCTCTGACTCATGTTTATATTCAATATTTTATGGCAGGATAACTGTCTGAAAGCATTATTCTATAATAGGATTAGGTAGGGAGAGTGCTAATAGGTCAGAGAAGCAGCAGCATATACAGGAAAGAAGACACTGGAAACCAAAGAGAAAATGCCCAAACACTTTGTAGAGGCAGCACTTCCTAAAATATGATAGGTTCCAAAGATTCAGAAGCCCGCACTCTTCTAAGTCCTACGCTCATGGAGTGACTTGTATTTTTGTGCTCAGGGCTCAGCCTATTTTGATCGGGTTGTGGTCCCTCCTGTGTTAGCACGATGTGATCATGCATTGCATACTTCATTAAGTTGGGAACAGCTAAGAGTGGGACTGGCCTTTCATACATGTATATGTGTGTAATCCTTTTCTTCTTTTGACAGCTGCAAATCAGAAGGAGCCCATGAATCTTAATTTTAAAGTGAAAGAGGAACCTAAGGAAGAGGAGGCTCTAAGTGCCACGTTGCCTCGGTCCAACTATGTGTTCAGCCCAGAGTCTGAAGTGCCAGCCCCGAGCATCTCTGAGGACACACTTAAGCCCCAGGAAGCAAAGGGCAACGTACTAAGGCGGGATATGTCAGTCAAAGCAGCATCTGAACTTCTCATGAAACTATCAGGTACTTGATTTCTTCTAAAATATTCACATTCTGATACCATCACTTGCAAGCCACCTGGGCTGCTTCCTGCATGGGTTATAATTAGCCTGATGGCGGCAATATCACATTATGGCGGTGAATTCAGGAATGATTGGATTACTTGGCTAAAATTCCTGTGCTGTGTGTGAGTTTGTTTGCGGATGTCAGCCGTGTACCTGTCTTATTAAATACACTCCCCCTTTCCTGATTATGCCTGCAAATTGTTGGAAAACAGTGCTGTTTTCTAAGATGCTGTAGGTCATAATTTTAAATGGGTTCTAATGACATTCAAAGCACCTCTGTTAATTGATCAAAATAGCTATTCTTTCCTAATAGAGGACCTTGCACTGTTTGGTGTTTTTGTACTATATTCTTTAAGAACCATTATAATATTTTTCTGAACTTAATAAACCATTAAGATGGCACTTGAAGTGATTACCAATAGAGTAGCAATAAGATTTTATAAATAGAAAATCTCATAATGGAATGTTACAGTAATTAATCTACGTTCTTAAGGCAAACAAATAATTTTTATTAGTATCTAAATGTCATTTCAGCCTATCAAATGTTGGCAAAATGGGTTATAATTTGAAATTCATGTATTTTGGATTTTTTCCCACCCAGTCTCCTATCTGCCCCATGCCCTTCAGAACAGATAGAAATTTAGTGTGTTTTAAAATTCAAAGGTATGACTTTAAGAACATGGAAAGAAAAGTTATGTAAATAATAGTACTTACCAAGTCATATCCCATCCTTAGTTTGCTGCTGCTTAAAAATAATTTTTAGAGACTCTACTCAAAATACTAATATGAATCAAACACTGTTTTCAGTTTTGTAACTTGGTGTGCTTGGAGGATGAAAGCAAGATATGTATTAGGGAGACCCCTTCCCAGTGTAATTTCACCAGCAATTCTGTGTTTCTGGTTGACCAGTAGGTTGGAAAGTAAGAAATTAATAATTATTTACTTAGGGTTGTTGTATTAGAACAGTTGAAATTCCTGTATTTGCCAGTTGGTAGGGTTAAGAATTCTTTCCTTTGATGTTAATTTAAAACACGCTGGAACTTCCAGGGGACATGATTTGTTACAGATAAAGCATAATACAGTTATTACCTTGTCGCCCCATTTTTCTAAACTTCGCAGTGATAATGCAGCTTCTCCTGTGTAAATGGGAGTTCTAGCAAGATTGTGCTAATTGCTAAAAGCTGCAAGTTTAAAAAAATGATGTTCGAGCCCACATACTTTGAACCCTCCCTCCTGTGTCAAAAGGTCTTGGTGACATACACTAATCTGTCTGTTGGTTTTCCAGTCAATTCAGAGAGGTCACACAGCTCTCTAATGCTTCTCCCATAACATAGACTTTCACGCTTTTCCAACAGTGACTCCTATCCCCTCCTGGTGGTAAGATTCCAGTGTGCAATATTTCTATTTCAGAGTTTACTGTGCAGCCAACACTGAGAGTAGAGGAAGCTAGGGTGGCACCAAAAGATAATATGCAATAATGAGATTTCAGGAAAGATGTTCTCTAAGGAAAACATTTTATCTTAGTCCTTTTGGATGATGCAGTTTGAGACAATGAAGTATGAAATCATTTCCTAGGTAATAAGAGATTCCCAAAATAGAATATAGCTAGGCAGCCATGCACATTTAATGATATTTGTGGTCAGCAATGGCTCTTCTAAATGTTTATGTGGGGTGTTAGTGAGTACACGTGCTGTGGGGTTCGACAGTAGTTGAATCTGGAATTCCCTGGTCGTCCGGTGGTTAGGACTCCACGCTTTCACTGCCGAGGGCACGGGTTCCAACCCTGGTCAGGGAACTAAGAACCTGCAAGGTGTGTGGCGTGACCAAAAATTAAAAAAACAAAAACCAAAACAAAAAAGATAACAGTTGAATGGATGACATGGTCGTATTTCCAAAGGGCATCTGCCCTGCTTCATGCTGTGGAAATGAAAACTTGTTTGAAGACTAAGATAATTATTGTTTTGTCCTGAAAAAATTTTCCAGTATTCTGTATGCTTTGACTTAGGTCAAAGAAATATGCTTCACAGTCTCTACCTTCTAGATGCTTGTGGTCTAGTCAGAAGTCATCCAGGGCAATGGAATTCATTCAATCAGTGCTTTGCACTTGGAACTTCATACTGCTACAGTCTAGCAGACTGTGGTCACTAAACTGCGAAGAAGTTTCCAAGTCAGCCCTAAAAATAGGAATGTGACTTAAAAAAAAAACAAATGTCTTTTCATTCCGAAGCCGCAAGGTAAAGAGGACTCACCCTTTATTAGGGTTTCTAATCACGGGTGAATCGGTGCTCTTGGAAGAAGGAAGATGTTAGGAAAAAACCGCCTATGCTGTCTTTCCTCAAGTTATAATTTTAACAATTTCAATGTTTATGCCCTGAAAGCCATCTGAGGAAAGGACCTGTCAGTGTCTTCAGGCCCCCCTTTCCATGCTATTTCCATGCGTTTCTCAAAGCATCTGTGCAGGTAGTCAGGGCTGCTCCTCGCCTAATACCCCAAAGCCTTGATGCAGGCATTCCTGTGGGTGGGAGTCCCTGCCTTGCTAATTTTCATTTATGGTCTTCTGTCCCGCTGGGGAAAATCCATATGTTTAGGAAGAGTTAGGTGAGAAAAGTACGTCCCATGCATTATTATACATTTTTTTTCCTTCTTTCAGTTTTGACCCAAAGAATAGCTACCATGTGGAATCAGAGGATTTTTCATCTCTCTTACTTATTTCCTTGAGATTCAATGCTACGACCTGTCGTAGTTTAGGCCCTTTAGGTCTTTTCCTCGAATTAACAAGAGGAAACTAGTCAACCATTTGGCTGCCTCATTTCCGGTTTTAAATTAATTTATGTTAACTCCTTCACGATGGATGTTGGGCACATGGCCAGGTCAAATATCATGTGAAACTTTCCTAGGTGGAGAAACTTCTGTAGGCATATTGTTTTCCAAATTAACATGTATGTTTTCTGGGGAAAACACAGATGCGTTAACAACCAGGTGAAATTTTTCATTAACTGTGTGTTTAGGAAAATCTGAGTTTTCTTCTTTCCTATTTCCAGTTGTCAATTGGTCAGTCAAGTGCCTGACAGCTGGGCCAAGTAAATTGATTACCATAAAGAAAGCAACTCGCTCTAAGGAAACCACTGGGTGTCTGGGACTACTTGTTGTACGTGACATGAGAAAGCCGAGATAATCAGACTTTTCTGCTAAGTGTATATTTGCCAAAGATAATTCCCAGAAGTCTTGATTTAAGGAGGCCAAAATCCTGAAGTCCAATAGAGAGGCTAGGTTACATCAGACAGACTAAGAGAATCAAGTCAGTCTTAATCTCTGGTTTTGCAACGTCTAGTGACTCTGAAAACTTAGAGAACAGATGTGTTATCACAGATGTGATGTAATGCTCTAAGTGACCCAAAGTTTTATCTGCTCTGTCTCTGTTGTGCTTTAAGAGAAGTAGCTATATTGTAAATCAACTATACCTCAATAAAGAAAAAAGAGAAGTAGCTATGCTCAAAGAAACAAAGAAATGCCTTCTTCTACCTTGGTCGTGCATATATAAAATGTACCACATGTATAATTGAACCAAGAAGTAGTAGATAAGAATGCCATTTAAAAATATGAATCCCACAAAAAAGAAGTAGCTGGAAAGCTGAAGCTATTCAGAAACATTAATGAAAAATTAAACATTTAAATTGATCTAACATGGTAAATAAAACCTCACGTTAGACCTTGATTCAAAACACGTCTATTGTTTTTCATTTTTCTGTGCTCAAAGAGGGAAACTGCATCGATTTATATTCATTTCTGATTTATATTCATTTAGCCCCACCTAGTCTTGGAGAGAAATATAAATTATAATTGCCTCTTGTAGAGGAATCCAGGCAGGTCCTGGATTTGAAATACATAGGGATGTAGGGTTCAGGGAATCACCTACGTAAGAAAGGGCTTTAGTGCAGAGATATTTAGAAGCAGGTAACTTGGCTAGGATGAAGTTTTAAGGTGAATTCAATCTCCGAGGTGAACTGAAGCAGAGAGGAAAGGTACCCAGAGATTGACTTTGTGAACAGTTTTAATTGGGGCCCTTTGGGTTGTAAGTAACAAATCCTCTTCAGCTAGTTTAGGCAGGAAAGAGGAATTTAATGGAAGGTGCAGGTTTGGGGTTGACTTCTGGAATGAACCCAAAGCTAGGGATGCAGCAGGGTGTCAGGCGTCCCATGAAGCCGGAGACTGGAAGACCGTATGGAGCCCAGGAGGTCCCTGCCCAACCCTGCTTCTCTGCTCATACAGATGGACTTTTTCTGATATCCAGCCCACATGGTAGAACATGACAATTGCCATCAGCTTCTGAGTATACCCCTTGTTCAAAAGAGCAGCTAAACAGAAATGTCTTTTTTTTTTTTTTTTAAAGATTTTTTTGATGTGGACCATTTTTAAAGTCGTTATTGAATTTGTTACAATACTGCTTCTGTTTTATGTTTTGCTTTTTTTTGGCCGTGAGGCATGTGGGATCTTAGCTCCCTGAATCAAACCTGCACTCCCTGCATTGGAAGGCAAAATCTTAACCACTGGACCGCCAAGGAAGTCCCTAAACAGAAATGTCTTAATCCCAATCCCAAATTCCAGCTGATCGCCTCAGCTCCAATTGGGGCCCACCAGTGGAAACTTCTGCTGTATCTAGGAATAAGGGCATGTTGAGCAGACATGGCTGCTGTCATGTAGGATTGCTAGGAGGAGAAGAATCCCCAGAAACGCACCTTGGATGGGCAAGAGTGAGGGTAGTGTGAGACCAGGAAGATAAGCAATACGTCTGAACCCCGAAAGTTCGAGGAGCAGATTATGGTCATTGCTGTTAATTAAATATTGAATGTAAATGTGTTTTGGCCTTTGGGTGATGCTTGCCTTTCCTTTCTGGTGGAGAAGACTGCCCAGCCAGGACTCAGCCTACCCAGCAGCAACTCTGTATGTGCTGAGGCCCTGCTTCTAAGTGTGGTCCCCAGACCAACAGAATCAGCATGAGTTGGAGAAGATAGGGAGGTGATAGAAATGCAAATCCTTGAGCTCTACTGGGGACCCAGCTGAAACTCTCGAGTTCTTTGTAAGCCCTACAAGTGATTCTGAAAGCTAAGTTTTGGGAAGCACTGTGCTGAGGAAATGGTTAATTAGAGAAATAAGTTTGGTCCATCCAAAAAAAGAGTGCCTTGGGTTGAAACTGACAGAGAAGAAAGCTCTCTTTTTTTTTTTTTTTTTTAATTTTTTTAAATTATTTATTTATTTATTTATTTTTGGCTGCGTTGGGTCTTCGTTTCTGTGCGTGGGCTTTCTCTAGTTGTGGCAAGTGGGGGCCACTCTTCATCGCGGTGCGCGGGCCTCTCACTATCGCGGCCTCTCTTGTTGCGGAGCACAGGCTCCAGACGTGCAGGCTCAGTAGTTGTGGCACACGGGCTTAGTTGCTCCGCGGCATGTGGGATCTTCCCAGACCAGGGCTCGAACCCGTGTCCCCTGCATTGGCAGGCAGATTCTCAACCACTGCGCCACCAGGGAAGCCCAGAAAGCTCTCTTAAATGCACATTTTGCCTTTTAAAAAGAATCATCTGTCTTCAGTGGAGGTTCTTTTTCATTTATTAGGAAATAATGGTATCTGGGAACCTTTTTTAGAAGGGTACGTGTACCTAATAAATCAAGATAGCGTTGGTTGTTAGCCTCAGATAATGCTGCTTTTTTCCCATGTGCTTTGCTGTTAAATTTCAGGATTATTCCTGGGCAACGTGTGCATTCCTTTAGGAGGGAAAAGCTCCCCACCCTCAGCTCCAACAAATCCAAGGTCACGTCGGAGACTCTGCTGTTCTAAAGAATTCCTTGAGATAAAGTAGGGATTTTAGCTAAATAAGTTCTCAGGGCAAAAACTATTCACTGTTCTATTTGATATTTCTCCCTTGGAAAATGATAGTCTATCAAACTTTTTTTTTTTATTTTTTTTATTTATTTATGGCTGTGTTGGGTCTCCGTTTCTATGCGAGGGCTTTCTCTAGTTGCGGCGAGCGGGGGCCACTCTTCATTGTGGTGCGCGGGCCTGTCACTGTCGCGGCCTCTCTTGTTGCGGAGCACAGACTCCAGACGCGCAGGCTCAGCAATTGTGGCTCACGGGCCCAGTTGCTCCGCGGCGTGTGGGATCTTCCCAGACCAGGGCTCGAACCTGTGTCCCCTACATTGGCAGGCAGATTCTCAACCACTGCGCCACCAGGGACGCCCCTATCAAACTTTATAAGCTATGACTTCAGTAGTTATCTGCAAGGATGGAAAATAGGTGTCTTCAGTTTATATTAATGTCATCTCTCGTTTCCCTCCTTCAAACTTACGGGTTATTTAATTGAATGGTGGAAAGAACCTGGGAGGCCTAGTTTTACCTAGTTCCTGTGATTCTCCTTGCTTACAGTGGAAAGTAGAGTACACTCCTAAAGTGAACAGGTGGACATGTTAGCCAACTATAAAAGAGTTAAAGAGTAATTTAGAAGCATCAGTAAAAAAAGTATTTTATTTATTTTATTAATGTTGTCTATTTATCCCGTTGTCAAATAGCTGGTGCTGAGGAATTTGAAAGCATGAAAATGTCAAAATGGCCTAATCTAATCAGTCTGCAATTGAAAAATGCTTTTTTTCACTTCAGCTTTTTTCGAGCACCTAGAGAAACCTACTGAACCCAGTACTCTACTTTTCTAATGATATATATATATATATATATATATATATATATATATATATATATTTTAGATTGTTATGTCTCAGAGGGGACTTCCAGACTGCTTTTTTAAATACCATCCCACTTTCTCAACATCTTTATTGAGATATAATTCACATACCATAAAATTTACCTATTTAAAGTGTACAGTTCGGTGGTTTTTAGTATATTGACAGAGTTGTGCAATCATCACCACGTCTAATTACAGAACATTTTCATCCCCCCCAAAAAGAAACTTTATATCCATTAGCACTCACTCTTTACCTCCCGTCTCCACCAAATACTCTCCCAGCTCCTAATCTACTGCCTCTCAATAGATTTTCGTATTGTGGACATTCCACATGAATGTAATTACCCAAGAAGTGTCTTCTTCCACTTAGCGTAATGTTTTCAAAGCTCATCTATGTTGTAACATGCATCAGCACTTTATTCCTTTTTATGGCTGAATAATATTCCATCGGATATTATTGGAATGGATATACCAATAATGCAATACTAATTTTATACATGGTATAAAATGGATATACCACATTTTGTTTATCCATTCATCCATTGTTGAACATTCGGGTTGTTGCCCAACTTTTGCTGATAAGAACATGTGAAGTTTTTGTGTAGACATATGTTTTGTTTCTTTTGGGTATATAGCTCAAAGTGGAATTCCTGGGTCAAATGGTAACTCTACGTTTAACATTTTGAGGAACTGCCAAGCTGTTTCGCAAAGCAGCTGCACCATTTTATATCCCCACAGCAATGGATGGGAGTTTGAATTCTTCCACATCCTTGCCAAAAGTTGTTATTGTCTGTCTTTTTTATTATAGCCCTCATGCTGGGTGTGAGCTAGTATCTCATTGTGATTTTGATTTGCATTTCCCTGATGACTAATAATGGTGAGCATATTTTCATGTGCTTATTGGCCATTTGTATATCTTTCCTGGAGAGATGTTTACTCAAGTTATTTTCCAACTTTTTAATTGAGTTATTTGTCTTTTTACTTTTGAGTTGTAAAAGTTCCTTATGTATTCCGGATGTAAGTCTCTTATAGGATGTATGATTTGCAAATATTATACTTTCTCTCATTCTGCTGATTGTCTTTTCACTTTCTTGATGGTATTATTTGCAGCGCAAAAGGTTTTAATTATAATCCAATTTATCTCTCTTTTCTTTTGTTGCTTGTTGCTTGTGATAATTAGGCAATCATCACATTTCCATAATTCCAAAAATTGGGTAAAAAAATGAAGACTTGTTTAACATTAACATGAAAGCCTGTCTTTATGTATATTAGCACCATATTTAGTTTTCAGCTATAAAGCCTATGAAACCTAACTTGACTTCCCTGATTTCTGTTTTTGCTATAGCATTATTCTGTACTTCAGTTGATGGCAAAGGATATTCATATGTCAACTTTTTAAATGACTTTTAATGAATATCACCAACAGTGGTCTTACAACTAATAAGGAGATCACTTTGTCATTGCCATATATATCCTAAGCTACTCTCAGGATATACGTGTGTGTGTGTATACACACATGCACACACATACACAGAAACCCATAACTGGGGGAGTTAAATCATAAATAAGCAATTAGACTCTTTTTTTAGCACTTGAAAACTCAGTGAGAATTGCAGATGTTTGGAGTGCAGAAACTCTTATATAAACAGAGAATAGATCACTTTAATAAGATAAAAATGTAACCTGTGTATATATCCAGAGAATTCCTTTCCTGAAGGTCTAGATTTTATTAAGCTCAGAGGGTATACCTTGGTGTTATTTATCTGGTTGTTTAGACAGGACAGAGTGGGAAATAGCTGTATGCAGCTCTGGAAGGGCCATTCTCTTCCCAGCAAGAAGAGGGGACTTGCTTCTAACAGGAGCTCCCACCATAACTGGTGTTACCTTCACCCTTTGACTAGTAAGTGCCCTTCTATTTATCTTGGGATTCCACACACAGCTTCCAAATCCCCGAGCCCATATACCTGAGTGGCGGCTTCTGCTTCCCTCACCTCCCGGGGGAGGTCTCTGGGCTCACACCCCAGGCCAGCGCCTCTGCGCCTCCTTTTCCCCTTAGAGCCCTCACCCTTTGGCCACCCTTTTGCTTTCTTGACCCGGCTTCCTTCACCTCCCACACTGAGGCCTGGGCCTCAGAAAGGCCGGACTCAAAAGGGCTCTTGTTTTACTATCATCTCCCCGGTGCAGGGCACATATGTTAATATAGCTACAAAAATTTGTATTGGCCTGTTTCAGAAACCAGGCAAAAGCTCAGAAAGGAATTTCATAGGCTCCACCTTCATTACAGATGCCGTTTCTGTTTGGCTGGACTGGGGGATGGAAGGCTGTAAGGCAAGGGGTGCAAGGTGGGGTTGGGCGTGGTGAAGGGGTTCCAGATCCTTTACAATACTGAGCAAAATAACTGAGAATGACGCCTAGGAGATGTGATCGCAGTCGGCCTAGCGTGCCCGTCTCCTGTATTCCTGTGTCATTTTCTGTTTTCTGATAGAAATAAAAAAAACATTTCTACAGACATTACACATGACACAAACAGTAGCACAGAGAGGCCATTAGTAAGTACTATTTGATGGTGACAACTCTTAACAAGAAGCTTTATTTTCTGAGGGAGCCGATGGCAGTGTGAATGCAAATATTTGTGCAACTAGTCAAACATTCTGTTCCATTTTTCTCTCAGAGGACCAATTTCCCTGCCAGGTAGAAGCTGTGCATCTTGTCACTGCATTAGAATCTCTTACACCACTCTTCGCTTTTTATGGCTCCTCCCCTCAGACTCTTTGGCTGTATATTACCACAGTTATGGTCTTGTGAGGGAGAGCACGGTCATTATTTTCCTCAGTGAGAGATCTAAAACATTCTCATTCCACGATGGTTTTTCTTCTCATTGCCGTATTAACCCTTAACCTTTACCTTATCCATGTCAAAGAAGGGGAACATTTGCATGTATAATTAAACCCCATGGCTTCTGTGCCCATCTGGCTACAGGCTGGTATCACAGCCCTACCTCTGGAGAAGGGAATCCTGTGTCCTCTGCTGAGTGGCCACATCCCACCGTCCCACTGAGCAGCCACATTGAGCACCGGAAGATACACACAGGGTGAGACTGATGGAGCCCATTGCCATTGGGCCGGGGAGTGTCTACATTAGCCCAAGAACGGAAAACTTTCCTGAAGAGAACTATTTCTCCCTTTTGGCTTCTGTTACTCTTATAGGAAGATGAAGGCTTGAAGAGCGGTATTTTCTCATTATCAAAGTGCGAGAACCTACGACATTCTTGGTCTTCTTCCTAATAAGTCTTCTATTTACTCCACCCATGTATACATTTTCCCCATATTTAGGCCATCTTGAGTTCGTGCTCAGAGTTGATTTACTTCCCGTTTTCTAAATATGGGATAGCAGCTGGATTCGAGCACATTTCCTGGTTTCTCATGGCTTCCACATGCTTGTATCACTTATCTTCACAGCTGGAGAAGTGGGGGGCAATGTTAGAATATACATGTGACCCACCATCTCTTATCTTATGTCCAGAATCAAGTGGTGAGGATCACTGTTTAAAGAATACATCACGAACTTGTTCCCTTACTTCCTCTGACTGCCAACCTTAGCCCCGTAAACCCACCTAAACACACACACACACACACACACACACACACACGCATGCTTCTCTCCTGTCGCTACCAAAACTCTTCCTACTGTTTCGGAGTCGGAGCAATCAGGGGGACAGCCTTTCTGGAGGCTTCCTGTGGTCCACGTCCGTGTTGCCAAAGGTATATTTAATAGCCCTCTGGTCGAGAGGGAGAGAGACACTTAGCAGAGCTGAAGGATTAATGGGACGAAAGGTGAAATGGCAGTGATTTGTGGGACTTACTTACCTTGGAAGCAGAATCATTGTGCCTCACTCCACCTTTAAATAGTGGCAGAAATCTTCACTTGGGATTCATCAGTGCTCACATAGCCAACCTATTGTGTGTTATGTAGATAATTTTTTTCTGCACTTATTTTTTGAAAGCTGTAGAATAAAGAAGAAAACTGGGGACTCGGGATAATTTAATCGAGACAGATGGTTGTCTCCTTTCAATCACTTGTATTAAAACCTTCATTCTTGGGACTTTCCTGGTGGCGCAGTGGTTAAGAATCTGCCTACCAATGCAGGGGACACGGGTTCTATCCCTGGTCCGGGAAGATCCCACATGCCTCAGAGCAACTAAGCCCATGTGCCACAACTACTGAGCCTGTGTGCCACAGCTACTGAAGCCCGTGCACCTAGAGCCCGTGCTCTGCAGCAAGAGAAGCCCCCGCACACCGCAACGAAGAGTAGCCCCCGTTCACCGCAACTACAGAAAGCCCGCATGCAGCAACGAAGACCCAATGCAACCAAAAATAAATAAATAAATAAAATTAATTCTTAAAAAAAAACTTTATTTTTTTATTTATCTTTATTTAAAAAATTTTTTTTCAAAACAAAACATTTTATTGAAGTATAGTTGATTTACAATGTTGTGTTAGTTTCAGGTGTACAGCAAAGTGATTCGGTTATACATATATATATGTACATCTATTCTTTTTTAGATTCTTTTCCATTATAGATTATTGCAAGATATTGAGTAAAGTTCCCTGTGCTATACAGTAAGTCCTTGCTGGTTATCTATTTTATACATTGTAGTGTGTATGTTTATTCCACCCTAATACTGTATAACATAGTTTCTCCTAAAAAACGTTGTTCATATTAGAAAGATTTTCCTATGTGACTCCTCAGCTTTCTTGGAGATGCCCAGGGCTGAAGTCCTCACCCCGTGTGTAACAGGGAGAGATCAAGCCTGAGGGCCTACTTCTCAGTTAGGGGTCCCGCCTCCTCGTCCCCCTGCTCCTGGTTGACTGTTCGTCACTCTTCACCACCTGCACTAGAGAGGACACAGGAACAGAGAGAGGAAGGGACATTAAGATGAGTCACTTACGTTACTTGCAAGTAGCTTTGATTTTTAAAACATTTGGAAAAGAAGGTTGTAACCCAGCTAAAATGCATTCGGAGACTATCTGTGCACTCCATGTCTCCAAGAAGTATGAGGAATTAGAGCCCAGAGGGAACGTTTCCCACTGTCACATGGTCTGGTTCCCCACTCCAAGGTTTCCCACAGGCATGGTACCAAGGATGTTGCCCCATCGTAAGCAGAGGCTCATGTATCATTGGCCATGAGGGCTTTGATTTTTGGCAAAAGTTTGTAAAGGGGGTTAAGTGAACTCTGTACCTTAGCTCTTCTCTACTTCTCATCATAGCTTTCCTTTTCTTCTTTATGGTGTTTCTTTTTGTTGTTGTTGTTTTCGTTCATGTACTCATTCATTCAGCACTATTTATTGGGCCCTACTATTTTCTAAGCCCCATTTTGGGCACTAGGGACACCAAGGTGAACAAGACAGTGTCCTCTCCTGCATGAGCCTGCGTTCTCTTCCCACCCCATCCACCGCCGCCCATGCTCACTCTGGGTCGTGCCTGGGTTCCAGTCTCTGTTATTATGCAGTGTTCTGCTTTCTGCACCATCTTACCAGCCCTTCCCTGCCTGCTGGAAACATTGACCGATGGAAGAAAAGCAGTCAGGGCTTCTCAACAGAGATATCCTTGGGACACGATTCAGTAATATTTAGCACCACCTAAGAAAAGCATTTTAAACTTGTCTGCATATACTAAAGCCCTTTTACCATCTGTTAGTGGAAAATATTTAAAAGTTTGGTAAGACTCTCAGTTATTGAAATAAAACTCTTCATTTGCTCCTTCCTCTCCTTGAGCATTAAACACTCCCACTTCCTCCCTGAGCGTCAAGCAATGGCCAACCCATCACTGGACAGAGATGGATCTTGTTTTTTGGTCATTTTTTTATGTCAGCAGGAATTCTGCTGAATCTTTCAGGAGTTCTGTTTAAAATCTACATGCACACACCCCCCCCCACCCTTCCTGCATTCAGGTTCATAGAAAGATATATAAAGGCCTATTAATCACAACAGATGAGGTGGACAGGACTTAGATTTATTAAATGGCAAAGGATAATGATGTTAAATCGCTTTAGGCTTAGATCAGATACTTTAATTGACCCTTTTTTTCTTTTTTTAATGTGAGACAAGAAGAGTATATTCTGGACGTTAGATGAAAAATAGGTTAATTTTTAAAAAATGAGATCATTTGGAACGTTACCAAATGGCAGACATACAGTTTAAATGCACATCTTTAGCTAATTCCTCATGAAATCATCAAATGAAAAGAAAACAAGACGATTGGGAGAGGTTTTACTTTTAACACCAGGACACTCAGAGTTCAACAGGTAATGACTGGACCCCTCCACGTCGTCTGCTGGTTGGAGAAGCTGATCTTCTGGAGCCCCCAGTGACTCAAGGATTTTAATTCTTGTCTTTGGGACAAAAGTGAAATTGAAGGCAGCATTTGTTATGTGTGATGGATGTATTCTGACTTGTGATCACCTCCCCCATGGCCAGTCTGAGGGACCTTCCTAAACTACCCTGTGTAGTGTAACCCTGGGCAGTGTCATACCCTGAATCAATTCCAGAACTTGTGCTGCAGCTCTGGGTCCCATTTTATGGCCAGTCTGAAAACACTGGCAAATGCCCAGCTGAGTTATCTCAGACGTGGACCTCTTACGTTGCTTGCTGATGTCAGGGAGGCGAAGACTAATTGAAAAATGCTCAGAAGAACAAACTTCAAGTGCTTTGCTCTGATGGAAAATGATATGTTTCTTGGACCCCTGAAAGTGAACTTCCAGGTCTCACTCACTCTTCATGATCTTTAAAGTTTGAGTTCTGTTGTTTTTTTTGATTGTTTGCTTGTTTTAGGGCATATTTTTCCTTGCAGACACAGAACAACTAATAAAATGGAACACTGGGTGCTCCTTATTTTGTCTTTCTGAGTTGACCTCCTGCTTACCACCTGTCCACTTAATTGTGAATTCTAGTGTGCACAGCTCACTCTTCAGACATTTGTTAATTCTCCTTCCTAAGTTGCCAGGTAATGTACTGATAAAGAGGGGAAATGCAGGTTCTCTTATGGTTTTGCTGATCCAATTCAAAGGGCCAATTCTGATAAAATATCTTTGAAATTGTTATAGGAATAAAAAATGTGGGGCGTGTGCGTGTGTGTGTGTGTGTGTGTGAGAGAGAGAAGGAAGGAGCATACAAAAAACTTAGACCCCTCGTTTCACCATTTTAAACAAGATTCTCCTCATGTTTAGATTACTGTGCAGATTGGTTTCACCACCTGGGAAAGATGGTCTGATTTAATTAATCAATTAATTATCTAATGAATTATTTAAGTTTGTGTAGAGCTTTGCGTGTTTTCCTCATAGGTACTGGCTTGATCTCATGATTTGCTCAGTTCCTTTGGTGCAGTTCTGGGTGAAATGTGTGTGTGTGTGTGTGTGTGTGTGTGTGTGTACTGGAGGTCATTGTGAGGTTCTTCTGTTGAAAAATACTGTTTTTTCCTTTTTTTTTTTAATTGAGGGGGAAAAATTCAATTCCCTACCTCACACCATTTAGCAGCCGTGCCCTCAGCTGTGCCTGTTACCCTCAAGTCCAGAGACCGTGCATTTTATTCATTCCGGAGAATAAGCTTCCCATTCTGCTGTTCCAAGAAGAGGCAGTGGAATGCTGTTCTTGAAAGTTCTTGTGTATTAGGAAAACTAGAGAAAAACTACTGCACCTCTGTTTTCTTTCGTGGAGAGCGTTTCTTCTCTTTTTCCCCAGGAACAGATGACCCATGTGTCCAATAGGGACAGTAGGAGCCTGTGTTGCCTCTCCTGGGATGTGGCAGCTGCCGTGGATAAGCCCCAGGCATGGGTTTCCTTCCTCAGAGCAGGACTGGAGAGCTTTTACCTCACCAAGGACCACTGTAGAGACAAATGAAGTTCATTTTTTTTAATTGAAGTATAGTTGATTTACAATGTTGTGTTAATTACTGTTGTACAGCAAAGTGATTCAGTTATACATATATACATTCTTTTTTCTATATTCTTTTCCATTATGGTTTATCATAGGATATTGAATATAGTTTCCTGTGCTATACAGTAGGACTTTGCTGTTTATCCATCTATATATAATAGTTTGCATCTGCTAACCCCAGCCTCCCACTCCATTCCTCAGCCCCCTTCCCCGGCAACCACAAGTCTGTTCTCTATGCCTGTTATTCTGTTTCTATTCATTTGTGAACAGATAGGTTCATTTGCGTCATATTTTAGATTTCACATATAAGTGATATCATATGGTGTTTGTCTTTCTCTTTCTGACTTACTTCACTTAGTATGATGATCTCTAGTTGTATCCATGTTGCTGCAAATGGCATTAATTCATTCTTTTTTATGGCTGAGTAGTATTCCATTGTATATATGTACCACATCTTCTTTATCCATTCAGACAAATGAAGTTTAGTATATAACTTCCCATGGAGAAGCATGTACCAACCTGGTCCTTTAAAGAACCTAAGACCTGTCTCAATGTGCATGTCCTTCTGTCCCATGTGATGGCTCCTGGAGAGAGACAGGGTAGGAGCAGAGAGAGGGAAGGAAGAACCACACTCAGCATCTATGCATCAGGTTCTTAATTTTCATAACAAGAACGGAACTGTGTTTATGTGCATTGCACTGGGAACGCAGCCCCAGTTATAGGGTGAGGGCGTGGCTGCCCAGAGGCTGTTTCACTCCCACCCTGCTGCTCTCTGAGGATGCAAAGCATGATGCAGAGCAAGAGACTTCTGGGAAATAACATTTCCATTTCTGCTCGAGCAGGGCTGGGGCTCAGTCTTCTCCCTGTGCCACGCAGGAAACCCAGCCCAACTCTTCATTCCGTCTTTTTTCTTAAGGGTATTTATTTTTTTAATTTAATTTTTATTTCATATTGGAGTATAGTTGATTTACAATGTTCTGTTGGTTTCATGTGTATGGCAAAGTGATTCAGTTATACATATACATATATGCATTGTTTTTCAGATTCTTTTCCCATATAGAATATTGAATTTTCCCATTACAGAATATTGAGTAGCTGATTTTGGCAAGGACAAAGTTAAGTAAGAGAAAGCAAAGGGAGACAGCAGCTCGCCTTCATCAGATTCCAGCGGTGAGCCAAGCACTGCCATGGCATGATGTTACCATGCAGTCTCTTTTCTTGTTCCTGGTCATCTGTTTCCCTTTACTTGGTCTTTTGACCTGCATTGTCGTTCACAAAGTGTTAGGTAATGAACCCAACACCTCCAGGAATCAATTTTTTTTTTACCTGGACCATGTTTTTGTGCCCAACCCAGAACTTTGTATCTTTGAGGATGGCAAGTTGGAGATAAAAGATTTTTAATTTATCTGATTGACAGGGGTATCACTCTAGAAAGTGAATTGTTTCCAGATGGCATCGTTGGCATTGCTTCTAGAGGCTCTTTTAAGCTTCTTGTTATTCAAAAACACTAGCTCAGGATCATGATGGCAGTCCAGAGAGAGAATGGCCAATTTTTGTTTTTTATTTCAATGCCACTGCCAGTGCTGCATCCTTTCGTATTTTGTTTCAAGTTCATAGCATACGTGAGTGTCTGCTGCAGACAGAGTGTCTCCGGCAGTCAGGGAAGGGAGAGGAGCATTGCACACCTACTGTGTGTTCTGCCTCAGGTGATGCATGTGACGAACAGCTATTAATCGCATCAAATGTGCAAAGTCCGGGGATGAAAGATGAATCAGAGCCAGGCTGTCACTGAGCATTCAGTCCACAGGGGAAATGAAATCTGTAGACAATAACCGCAGCGCAGTACAATGTTGGCAAGATCTGAGCAATCTAGAGGTAGGACCGAGGAGGGAAAGGTGCCATCTGATGAAAATAAAGGAAGGCTGCTCAGAGAGGAGACGTCTAAGTTATTTTGAAATCTGTATAGGGAATTATCAGGGTATTTAAGAGGGAGTAAGATGAGGAACGGCCGGGCATATTCGGGCAGCTGGCATAGTTCAGTATTGCAGGGAGAGTGGGGCTGGGACTTTTATATAGGGCAGAAACTAAGGAATCACTGTACGGGTGCAGGAGCCCAGGGGTGGGGGTGGGTGGTGCCTCTGCCCTCACCCCCCTTCCCTCTGGCTTTCTATGCACATGGCTGCTATGCTGGACCACTCGCTCTCCGCCTCTTCTCGCTTCTTTTTAAGTTTAAAAAAAATTTTTTTTTCTTTTTTGGCTGCGTTGGGTCTTCGTTGCTGTGCGCGGGCTTTTCTCTAGTTGCGGCAAGCGGGGGCTACTCTTCGTTGCGGTGCACGGGCTTCTCATTGCGGTGGCTTCTCTTGTTGTGGAGCACGGGCTCTAAGTGCGTGGGCTCAGTAGTTGTGGCACACAGGCTCAGTAGTTGTGGCTCGCGGGCTCTAGAGCACAAGCTCAGTAGTTGTAGCACACGGGCTTAGTTGCTCCGCGACATGTGGGATCTTCCCGGACCAGGGCTCGAACCCGTGTCCCCTGCATTGGCAGGGGGATTCTTAACCACTGCGCCACCAGGGAAGTCCCTCTCCTTGCTTCTTTTCTTCTTCCTCCTCTGTAGGAGTAGATGGTAACATTTCCTCCCTATCCACCGCTCTCTACTCGACCTCCCTTGCTGATCTCACCCAGTCCCTTGGATTCAGATGACTTCCAATCTGTCTTTCACTAGTGATTCTTCTCTTACTGCCTCTAAGCCATCACAACCTCTACCTCCTGCAGGAATTACAGATACTTAGCCAAAATAGATATGAAAATCTTCCTTCATGTTTCTCCCCGATCGAACTTTTCTGTTTTTCTACTCTTATTGATAGCATTTTCCAAATCTCAGAGGCTTAAAAGTCAGAGAATTGTTATTTTCTTTTAATCTCACCTCTCCCTTGTCCAGACCATATGCAAGGTTTCTTCACAATTACTCTCACATTGGTCTCTTCATTCTTGATTCAGACTCTTATTCGGTCCACCACCAGTGCCTCTGCATTCAGCCTCTGGAATATCTTGTGAGTCTTTTCTACCCTCATGACCTTTAGTTCAGGCTCTCATCATCTCGTTGTTTGGATTACTACAAGTCCCCATCAACGCCCCCGTTTCCATTTCCTCCTGTCCCTTCATCCCGTACGAGTGCCCCTGCCAGATTGCCCTTCTGAAATGTAATCTGATCATGCTGCTTCTCCAAGCAAACCCCCCCAAAGGCTGGCTCCTCCCCGGCTCCCCATTCAGGACAGGCTTCCGGACCCAGCATCTTAGTTTCCATATTCTGCCCTTACCTACCTCTCCAGTGTAATTTCTCTGGAATATAATCTGACGCTCTTTGTTAAACAGTATGTTAAATGGAAGATCTGGCTTCGGCACCAAGGTTACAGCATGAAGAATTTTTTAAAAAATACGAAAACTCCTGACCTAGAGTCAGAAAGTAGAATGATGGTTGCCAGAGGCTGAGAGAAGGGGGAAATGGGGAGTTAGTGTTTAATGGGTAAAGTTTCAGTTGGGGAAGATGAAAAATTCTGGAGAAGGATGATGGTGACGGCTGCACAACAATGTGAATGTATTTAATGCCACTGAACAGTGTGTTTAAAAATGGTTAAAAAGATACATCTTATGTTATGTATATTTGAACACACACACACACACCTCTTGGACCTCGTGGTCAAATGGAGAGAGTATAAAAGTGAGAGGTTATTGAAGATTGGGTGAGGGGATTTTTGGAGAGAACTGGGCTGTGATTCCCCCACTGCAGGGTACTGGGGATGGAGGAAGGGGTACCAGTCTCTCATCCCAAATCTAGAGAGCACGGCTTGAGGGACATCATCCGGGAAGTTTGTCCCATGTTTTCCTCAGTTGGGAGCCTGGTGGCCTGGTGCCTGACATCAGCCTGGGGAATCTACAGGGCAAATTGCCTTGGTGTCTGAGTGGAAGAGAGCGGCTGCTGGGCTGCATGGGGCCTGAACTCACCCTTTTTTGTCTGATCAAATAAGGAGGCCCCGGTGTGGACCGGATTCCCACAGGAGGGTCAACAGGGGTGTTGTCTTAAATGCTGTCCGGGGGGGCTGCCTAGAGAGTTGATGGTACCCTTGCCCGCCTTGAGATGGAGGCCCACAGGTGGATCCCCACAGGCGGTGGAAGAAATCAGTGAGCCCAGGCTAGAGGCCGGTCAGCCAGGTGAAGGAAGCTCAGGGAGAGATCACCGCCAAGTTAAAGGTCTCCGAAGACCCGATGGGAGAATCCCATGAGAGAAGTGTCTGCTTGCCTAAAGAGGGTAAAACCATTCTAGATCAGGTCAGCGAGGGAAGAGCTTCGCCTCCCCTCCCCTCTCCTCCTTCCCTCCTCCTTCTCTAGTTGTAGGATCAGGAAGGACAGCTAGAATGCTGGGGAGAATGTGAGAAGACAGAGAGAGGGAGTGGACCCCACCATTTCCCCCCAGTCACAGGCGACCTGTGGGCCCTTCCTGGGGGGGAGCTGGGATCACCTTCACGGAAAGGCTCAACTGTGGCTTAACCTGTGGGGTTGGGCATTCTGGATTCTGAATCAAGACCGTTCTTTTGCTGTTTAAAGGGCTGTAAGGCTTTGTATTACCTAAGAATTATCGGGTTATGGGCCTGCCTGAGATTTCACCCAGGACCAGGCGAGGAACATTTTCCTACCAGGCAGGTTTAAACAGACAATGGCAGACAAAGCTAGAGTTGCTTTTACGTTGACACCGCATGAGTCCTGCTTACCCAAGGAGCCAGTTCCACCTCTCAACGTTGGCGCTCCAGCCAAACGGACAGTGTGATATTTATTCCCTGGGCGCCCCCGGTCGAGTACAATTCCACCTTTGTGCTTTGGTTCATGGTCTTTCTCGACTCCTCTTCCCACACTGTGTTTTAATTTCACTTCTTGTATGAGAGGGCTATTGATACTTGTCTGATCATCCATCCATTTGGATTTAAACTGCTTGAGGGCAAGAACCTTGTCTTATTTGTCTCTGAATCCCATGAATCATCTGTCATAGTTCTGAGTACATAGTAGACATTGATAAAAGATTACACCTAGGGGCAGGACGGGAATAAAGACACAGACATAGAGAATGGACCTGAGGACACGGGGAGGGGGAAGGGTAAGCTGGGACAAAGTGAGAGAGTGGCATGGACATATATACACTACCAAATGTAAAATAGATAGCTAGTGGGAAGCAGCCACATAGCACAGGGAGATCAGCTCGGTGCTTTGTGACCACCTAGAGGGGTGGGATAGGGAGGGTGGGAGGGAGACACAAGAGGGAGGAGATATGGAGATATATGTATACGTATAGCTGATTCACTTTGTTATACAGCAGAAACTAACACACCATCGTAAAGCAATTATACTCCAATAAAAATGTTAAAAAATGAAAAAAAAGAAAAAAGATTACAGAATGGCCGAGTGACTGATGAATGAAATAATCCAGTTTGATAGCGAATATATATTGTGCTTATGAAGGCAGGAAAGAAAACAGTATTATGGCATTCCTGTTGCTTTTTTTCCCTTCTGTTGCCAAGCAGGGTTTGAACAGGGCTTGTTGGAGCCACGAACCAACTCTTCCGATGCTACCAGACATGCACACTGTTCTGTAAACTTCTAAAGAGGAAATAGCATCTTTTTATGGGTGTATGTAATTGTTTTCCATTTAAAAAAAAATTTAGGTGAATGACAAGATATCCATATTCATCACAGACAAATTACAGAATACAAATAAGCGTTGCAGTAAACAGTCCCCTACACCCCCTCCCAGGCATCAGGCACTGTTAACCCTCTCTCATCTCTTCCCATGTGCCAGGTTCTCTCTTGAAGTAGCGGTAGAGCCCACTGGAGTCGAATTAATATTTGTGGCGTGGGAGTCAAAGCTAAGAGTGAGTGGAGTGAGGTATTCAACCGTTGCTATGTTAGGACACCCCAGGCAACAGGGAGCGAACTGGCCTGGGGACCAAGTGGGATCTGTAGCAGAAACTCTGTTCCCAAGTCAGCTGCCTGCTGCATCCTCCTCGGCCAGCCGGCCTGAGATGGTGATCAACGAAGCTGCAACTTAGGAGGAGTTGCTTCTTTCTGCTTTGCCTTGGGTGCTGATTAAATGGGGGCGGGGAAAGGAGAAGGGGTGAAAACAAGAGTGTGGCATAAACTTTACAGCTGTGGTTTTGCCCTCCAGAGGACACTGGCGATGTCTGGAGTTGCCTGTAGTTGTCACAGCTAGGGGGCTGGCACTCCTCGTATGTAGAGAGTAGAGACCAGAGATGTGCTAAACACCCTGCAGTGCACAGCACAGCCTCCCACAGCAAAGAAGTATCTGCCTTCAAATGTCCATAGGGCTGAGGTTGAGAAACCTGCTTTTAAAAAAAAGGCAAGAAAACACTTGGCAATGATGCTATTGCATACAAGAGCAAGGACTATAAAAATATTTATTGAATGATGTCTCACTTGCCCATTGAGATGTCGGTTTGAAAAGTCTTCTCGGTGAGTCTGGAGTCTATCGGGTAGATTACAAATGCTAAAGGTTTTTTGGGGTTTTTTAAACATCTTTATTGGAGTATAATTGCTTTACATTGGTGTGTTAGTTTCTGCTGTATAACAAACTGAATCAGCTATACATATACACATATCCCCATATCTCCTCCCTCTTGCATCTCCCTCCCACCCTCCCTATCCCACCCCTCTAGGTGGTCACAAAGCACCGAGCTGATCTCCCTGTGCTATGTGGCTGCTTCCCACTAGCTATCTATTTTACATTTGGTAGTGTATATATGTCCATGCCACTCTCTCACTTTGTCCCAGCTTACCCTTCCCCCTCCCCGTGTCCTCAAGTCCATTCTCTACGTCTGCATCTTTATTCCTGTCGTGCCCCTAGGTTCTTCAGAACTATTTTTTTTTTTAGATTCCATATATATGTGTTAGCCTGCGGTATTTGTTTTTCTCTTTCTGACTTACTTCACTCAGTGATCAGTGTTTTGTGCATTGTTGAAAAGTCAAGAGTTGTCATAAGGAAGAGCAGAAAGCACTTCATGGAAAATGATACTTGAAATTATCCCAAGTAGCTTTTAAAAACTGATTTCATTAAATCCAGTGGCACAAATAGCCAGGTGGTTTTTAATCCAGGGGCAAAGCTGGGGGAAAGGGGGCTTGGGAGAGATAAATAATGGAGCTCCTTGCTAGCTTTGTTCTTTTTATGTTGTTGAGATTTTTATTTTTTTAACAAAATGAATCTCTCTCTAGTATCCCTTTGTGTTTGTCTTCAGGCCTTGGAATGACTTGCAAGGTTCAGAGACATCATTATGTACCTGTGACACTGACCCCACTGTTTATTTTCCAAATCCTAAGTAGTTTGAGGGGACACAAAGAGGGCACTGTGTGTGGTGACTGCACCTATGGGTGATCTAAGGGAAGGTCAGGATGGCTGTCAGGTCCCCAAATCCCTAAGTGGACAGGGGGTGTCTTCAATACTCAAGAAAGAATCAGGGACTAGAAATAAAGGCAGAGACCCAGGTATGTAACTTGGAAAGCTTTATATTCTTCTTTTTTTTTTTAGCATGATTGAATCAATGGACTTGGTTTTTATGAGCTTCACAGACATGCAGAGAAAAAAGAAAAAAACAGCTTGGCAGGAATACAGGGAGGGGGAAAGGATCTAAATTAAATATAACAGTTGCCTGCAGTTTAGTTGCTGACAAAAAAACAAGTCGTTTTCTCTGAGAAGCATGTGTAATATGTCAGGAAGAAAAAAAGCACAATTAGCACACTTCTTACATGAGATCTTATGGATAGCACCATATTAATTTTAATCATTTAATTAAAAGTACTCCACTGTCTTCTTTATTGCAAATCAATAAAGTATGCATGTACTTGACTTTCACCTGTCTCATACTTGGCAAGGAGAGTGTAGCTTTCTCTGACTACCCAGCTTATAACAATGAGATTTCCCCTGTCATATCTCCTAACTGTCCCAAGATCAGCACCTGCTTTATGTTGCCTCTTATAGTTATATCTGTCTACCTATCCATCCATCCATCACAAGTTACCACAAACTTCGTAGCTTAAAACAACAGAAATGGGGGCCAGAAGTCTGAAATCTGAAGGTTCTAGGGGAGAATCTTTCCTTACTCCTTCCGGTTTCTGGTGACACCAGGCAATCCTTAGCTTGTGGCAGCAAAACTCCAGTCTGTCTCAGTCCGTTCCGGCTGCTGTAACAGAACATCATAGACTGGGTAGCTTGTAAACAACAGAGAGGTATTTCTCACAGTTCTGGCATCTGGCAGTCGAGGGTCAGGGTGCCAGCACGGTCAGGTGAGAGCCCTCTTCCTGGTTCATTGTCAGGCATCTCTGCACTGTGTCCTCACGTGCAGGAAGGGGCGAGGGAGCTGTCCGGGGTCTTCTTTATAAGGGCATTAACCCCCATTCTTGAGGACTCCTCCCTCGTGACCTAATCACCTCCCAAAGGCCCCACTTCCAAATATTGTCACATTGGTGATTAGGTTTCAGCATATTAATTTGGAGGGGAGACACAGACAGTCAGTCTTACAGCACTGTCTCTGACCTCACATGGCCTTTTCCACTGTGTCTGTGCCTTGTCCTCTTCTGTCTATTATATGGACACTTGTCATTGGATTTAGGGCCTACCTGGATAATCCAGGATCATCTCATCTTGAGATCCTTAACTTAATCACATCTACAAATACCTTTTTTCCATATAAGGTCACATTCACAAGTTCCTGGGGTTATGACATAGTCATATCTTTTTGGGGGGCCACGATTCAACCCACTACCCTATCTATCTATCTATCTATCTATCTATCTATCAAATCCTTTTTGGTTTTTGTGTTTTCCAGAATGCTGAGGACACAGTAATAACTAATAAATGCTTACCAATTTGAAAGTGTGGCCTTATTTTAAATTGACCCAAATTAATGGCTGGGCTAATTGTCCCACCTTGTTTCCAAGATGTTCTCTCATTAGCTCTAAGGAACATATGAACATAAAGACACTCCAGCCTTTCAAAGTAAATGTATGTTTCAAACTAAAGACCAAACCTTCAATAGCCACACCTAAAGCCAGAGCAGCGAGTAAGTTGAACTGTTATTATAACTTGTAAGATTGCTGTTTTTCTAAATGTTAATCCTTGGGCTGCAATTAACATCCTAGGTGGTCTTGAGGATTACTAGCTCCCAGCAAGGTGTAAATGTCTCAGTTGAATCAACCCTATTTATCCTTTATTAATTTAGGTGCCCTAGAAGAGAAAGAAAAAAACATTGATCAGAGCTTTCAACATAGAGGGAGAAAATCATAGTATGAATATGCTTGCTCTTAATTGATTCACTGAAATTGAGTACATTATAAAACAAGGACAGATATTCGCTGTGTTCTCTGTAAGTCCTGGAAGCATCATGGCAGAGAGGAAGGAGTGTGTGGGAGTGATCGGGAGACTTTGGTCAAGAAACCTGGTTCTAGATCTGGAGCCGTAGGCCTGGTTCTGCTGCCATTTGTGTGGCCTTGGGCAAGTCCCCTGATTTCTCTGAGCTTCAGGTTCCTTCCTTTTCTGGAAACCAGATGGATTAAAGTAGAAGTTTTTCAAACTGTGTTCCAGTGTGCCACGGCACCGTCTTCTAAACTGCTCCCTGACACAAGTTCTCTCTGTGATTAGAAACTGGGTTTGGTTCAGAATTAAGAAACTCTGGCGTTTTTGTTCTTCATTCACCTGTTTGCAGCGGAAAGCTACAAGGACACTCAGCTGGTGAAGATTAAAGAAGAACCCATGGAGGTGGACATCCAGGACCCGCAGGCCTCAGTATCACCCAGCCGCAGTGTTGGCTATAGCACTTTAATTGGGCGAGAGAAAACTGAACCCTTACAGAAGATGCCAGAAGGCAGAGTGCCCCCAGAGAGAAACCTCTTCAGTCAGGACATCTCTGTGAAGATGGCTTCCGAGCTTCTTTTTCAACTGTCAGGTACGTTTCCTCAAGGAAAAAAAAAAGAAAATGTCAATAATGGGGACTAATTGGAGGGAAAGCCACTCTAACGAAGTAAAAACACCTGCATTATAGGATTTTTTAGACAGAAATCCATTTTGTTACTTTAACGTGTATACCACCTCTCAAACGAAGAGTTCATCAAATGCTGCCAGGTAGAACTCCTGCCAAACTTTCTTTAGTAAATAGTTAAGAATCATTTGAAATTAGAACTCTATTCAACTCCGTGCAAATGATCCCTGTTGCCTGGACTAAACATCTCACCTCTAATTTTGTTTAGGCAGTTGATCTGATTAACAGCCTTTTTTTTTTTTTTTTTTCCCTAATGTGCAAAAGATAAACTTCAATTTACTCCAACAGTGACTGAGTTACTGTGAATTCCAAATTAGTGTGGTCGGAATTAATGAGATTTTACGGTATCTTGCCAAAAAACAAAAAAATCAAGGAAAGGGGAAGGCAAAAGATGAAACTGTGAGGACTCTTTTCCAGCTATAACATAGTAGAACATTCCTGTAAACGAACTTTTTCTACTTCAAATACTCAGAAGTCAAAGTTTAGGAATCAGCTAAGTGATCACCTATTAAAAACCTAAGGAATCACCTATTCTAGCTCAGCTAAGTGTCTTGATATAATAGGTGAGGGTCCTAGAACCTAAGCTGTTCTTTTTATCACCTCATTCAAGCTGCATGGTCTTTGTCCTTATCAAATTTAATGTGCTGTTATTGCTTGAATGTGATTGAGATGCATGAAAGAGACGATGTAAGATTCAGACTTATATAGAAATACAGATACTTTGTCCTTGGTCAAGCATTGGCCTACATACTGAAATTCAGGCATCAGTAGAGTTTGTTACTAATATTTGATAAACTTTGTTTTGTTATGGCTAACAGATTTAAAACACCCATTAAATGCCTCATTATTTAAGTATTGACTTTTCTCCCCTAAGAAAAATACCGGAAAAGAGGAAAGAAGCTAGAATCTGCAAGGCATCGTGATAGCTCACCTCCTCATTGGCCTCATGACACGCCCCCATAGCTGTGAAGTTATCAGTCGGTGCCGAAAATGGCAGCCTCGGAGTTCTCAAACAAGGACTGTGTTTGTGCAGAGCTCAGAGAGGTGGAAACAGTTAAGTCAGTAAACTGAATAGGCCACATAGATCTTTGCAAGTTCCAAAAAAACTCCAAACATGCAAGATGCTTTTCTTTAAAAAAAAAAAAAAAAACAGGTTGAAAGCATCTCTAAAAACAATATAACTTTGAAAATGATTTAGCAGTTCAAATTTGCAAAAGTGAGGCCAGTGTGGTTCTTTTCAAAAAGTCTCTGTCTCTAGCAGTACATTATCATGGTCTACTATCAGCTAAAAACTTTGTGCAGAGAGTTCTCACCCTGGCGCTGTCACTGACTGCCTGGGTGACCTCAAGCAAGTCATTTAGCCCCGATTTCCTGCTCTCTGAAAGAACACTGCCTGTGAATCCAAATTCACCCTCATTGTCACTGTTGAACGGACAGAAAGGAATTGTCCACGCAAATATGCACACAGCAGCTTCAGACCAGTGTTAAAAAGCACGGGACAGCGTAAATCTTTGTTTAGAATTTTCCCCCAAATCCGTAAGATTAGGAGTTTTTCACTTGCCCTGCTATTGAAATCTGAAACCCTTGTAGAGGTGGCCAGGTTTCCTCTGGAGACTTAAAAGAAGCCACGGAGAGCTGTGACAGTCAGGGCAGAATCCTCACATTTGAACTGGATGGGGAAGACCAGAGGTCAACTTTTGTGTTCCTGAAAGCTAATTAAATAATTTCTGACAGCTGGTAGATTCAGACCTCAAGACAGAGTAAGGGAGAGTTTACCTCCTCTTGTCTAATGATATTTTTTGTCCCCTGTGACATTTATCAGAATGTGCACTCGATGACTCTCGCACCCAGAGGTCTTACGTTTGTTTTTATATCCCGTCTCACAAAGGGGCCTGACAATACAGAATGCTTAAAGGTTGTCATCCAAGTCAGAAGCGGAACGGTTGCAACAACTGCAGTTTTCATGCTGAATCAGAGAAAAGCAGACATTTTCAGCTGGGGAAAAATATAATAGAAATAACTATCTTTATGCACATCTGTGTGTGTGTGTGTGTGTGTGTGTGTGTACATGTACTCACTGAGGCCTGATGAAAATCAGACAACACAGTTGTACTTTGTTAGTAACTCTTTCCCTTTGATTGGTTTTTAGTAAACTATTTTGGTGGATGCTATCGACATGCTTTTGTTGCCTGTCTTTACCAATAAGACAGGAAGGGTTTGAATGTTTAAAAAAGAAACCAAAAGAAAACCACGACAGAGAAAAAGGATGTTTCTGCTTCAGCCTTAAACACACAAATCGAGTCAGAACAACCTAAGAGATGTCTGTTTCATCCTTTCTCTTTACAGAGAAGGTGAGCAAAGAACACACTCACATGAAAGAAAACACCATCCGGACGACCACCAGGTAGGCCACTGCGGAGTCCCCTCGGAACACTCCCTCTGGGGGTCATCAAGCCCACGTCACAGTTTGAGCAACATTCCTCAAACAGTTCTCTCCCACTGGGTTCAAAAGTCACCCCTTTATCATCATTTTGTGTTTGAACTTTGGTTGGCGGAAACAACACAAAACGCAAAGGACACCAAGGGGGAAAAGCCATTCATAGTTATTAAACATCTAAATGTGTCACTTTGCTGGAGAGTTTTCCTTATGCTATTATTTTTTATTCCTTACAATGATTGTGTGAAGTAGATAATATTATCCTCTTGGCAGAAGTTTCCTGACTGGAGAGTTGAAGTGGGTGGCAGGGCTGTATTTGGGAGCTGGGTCTGTATCTCAGGAAAGCCTCAGTCGGTTGGTAGACCGAGGTTGAACTGCATTCCTAAGTAACTTTGCAGCTGTGGACTGATAACTTGTCACCAGGGACATCCCAGCTTTTTAACTCACTGCATTGTTAGGAGGGCAAAAATGTAAAAAGCAGAAGAAAGACAATGCTTTCAGAAATTGCAGGAAAACTGACATCACTAACAACTGTAGGTTAAGGAAGCTTTCCATTTGCCAAAGGCAGTTGAAGAGAAGGTCAGCCAGGGTGGGCTGCCCATCAGGGTGGGTCAGGCAGGGTGGGCTGCCCATCCTGAGGCTCGTAACCACCCAGACCTGAAATGTTGCAGGCAGGTGCCAACAAGTGCAGACCCACCTCTGTGGAAAGGGAGCTCAGGGGAGAGGCAGGCTCCCCCTTGGCAGGCTTTAAGTCAAGGAACTTTACTTTCCTGAGCAAACTTAGATTCTTCCTCCTGGGAGCCGTTCATTGGTTTTGTGATTTAATTCTTGCAACGGAAGATCAACAGTGTTTTTCCTTTGGATGTGATATGAGTCGACCTCGGACCATCACCGGGCACATGAACGGTGTTCATTTGAACCTTAACGCAAGTTTTTTCTTCTTTTTAACTCTGTGAATCAGAATTTGGGACTATCAAATATTAAACAGTAATTAAAACAGAGTCAGCTTGCTTCGCACAGGGTTTATATAGTATTAGGGACAGAACCTGCCTCTAACCCAAGCATGGTGTTAGGCTTGCCTCCGTGTATAAGTACGCCAATGGGAAATGAGTCTTTCTATCTGGTCTGTGCGTTGTGTTGGGAAATGGGTCTGGGGGATGGAGAGGGGATTTTGTCTGTTCAGTTGGATGCCCAAATAGGAGATGTGAGCTACTATAGATTCCAGCTTGCCTTCTCCATGTAATCCTAAGGCTATTTTTTTTTTTGGTATCTATGCTTATGTTCGTGAGTCTAAACACATGAAATGGGCCAGATTGGTAGACATCGAAAGACGGCAGATTAAAAATAAGAGGTGTCAATTTTAATTTGTTTCCCTAGGCTTCCTGAAGTGTCACAGCTCAGGTTCCCTAGAAGCAGAGCCCGAGACAGGGATCCCTGTGCGGGTGTGTTATTGAGGGCGTGCTGTCAGAGGGACCTGCAGGGATGCGATGGGGCGGGAGAAGGAAGGGGAGCTGAGCAAGGATTCTAGGGCCGGTTGTCTCCCGCAGAGAATTCTGGAGCATGAATTGCACCACAGAGGAAATCCTGCCTTGAGGTAAGGGGGCCAGCTCTTGGTCCCCCCTCATTATCCACTAACTTCATCAGGGGATGTGTAGCCCGCCAGGTGAGGGGGGGTCCAACGGTGAGGGCAGTTCTCACTACGAGCAGCCGACACCCCTGGCGATGCGGGGTGAGTACACCAGCGTGGTAAAGGGGATCTGGGCAGGACCCCACCCCATCTCCTATGGAGGTTTTCTGCGGGCTGTTTAAGATTACATGATAATATTTACCTAGCAGAAAGGTATGCTGTGAGACCCTGTTATTATGCTTTCCAGGTGTTCTCTGGGAAGAGGTAAGTGGAGGTTTGAACTAGCCCCAAACAAATGAAATGTACAATACCTCCTAGCCTCGGTTGCCTTGGCTGGAGCTGAAGCATAATTACAGGATAGAAGAGAGGGGTTTTTTTAGCCATTTGGCAAAAAATGAAGCAATCCTTAAATTCTCCTGTTGCTGGGAGATTATGCGTAAGAAGAAATCCAAATCAGATCTTTTGCCCAAAGCAAAACAAGAGGTGCTTCCTATGAGCTTCCCCACCCCTACAATGTGGTGTTCAGAAATCAGTGTTATAGGTTTCTTGGTTTATTGTTCTTCTACAAAATCCTTGGTGTGTTTTTATTTTTCCTTTGAGTAGGCAACTTGCCCAATTAGCCTCTCCTCAAAGAGATCTCTTTTTACCTTCTCACCTCATTACTTCAGGTGGAATAGAATCAAGCTGCCTTGTGCCAAGAAATCCTCTTTAACCTGAGTTAACCGATAGCAGAAATAAGGGGAAAAAACACCAACTCTCTTCTTTTTTGATTCCCGTTTTGGAAGAAACTCTTACTTTTGGAAGAGGTCTGCGCAAGGTCAGCTAATGGGGTTATGTTTTAAGGTATGATCTGTGATACTTCCCAGAAAGATTTACATCGAGCCTCCAACTTCCCATACCTCCAGATTTTTTAAGTACTTAGTGGGATGTTTGGTTAGTTATCAGATTTCCCACCTTTGATTTCCTGGAAGAAGCTGACTGTCCAGAGCGATGGCTCATCATGGGAATCAAAGTTCGGAATTGTGCATGTTTCAGAGTTGCTGGGCACATTTAAGATAGTTGACTTGTGAAGGGCAGCCTTGGACGCCGGCCTCAGCGCAGTATTGAGATCAGGCACTTCCAAATGCTGACGGGTGCCTGAGCCCTTCCACTCAGTGAGATCTGCCTCTGGGATCTGGAGATCCAGGGGAACCAGAGGAGAAAAGAGATGTGCAATGCTGAAAAAAGAAACTGATTCTGTCCGATTCTCTCTCTGTCCTTTATCAACCCACAACTTTCCCCACTGTTGTTAATCATTATTAATCTTGACTCTCATGCCAAACACAAGAATGAAGAAAAAGTGTAGCAACCCAAGTGTGAAACACTCTGTCTCTGGCAGTTCCGATGTGTGCTTACCAATGAGATATGGGGGTGCTGGTTTCCATGCCCGGGCACCAAGGCAACAGGAAGCCCATGGATGTGCGTACAGGTAACTCCCCATCCCATAAGAGCTGATGACTGCACCTCCCTCCTCATCCAGTCCTCCCTCATCACAGCTGTCCATTGGCCATTCTGCTGTTTAATTCCTCGATTATAAGATGGGGAGACATGGAAAGAGAAAATGATGTTGGACAGCATTCCTTGTTAGCCATTTTTTAAAAGAAGTTCTAGGTAAAGCTAAGGGTTGAAACTGATAACTAGCAAGTTTCTGGATCATTGGCTCTTGACCTCATTTTTCAAAAACTCTTACAATGGAAAATTTCAAACAGATACAAGAACAGAGAATGTACCCATGATCGAGTTTAAATAATTATCAATTCATGACCAATTCATGTTTCATCCATCCCTTCCTTTTGTTCTTCTTCCCCGTAGATTATTTTGAAGCAAATCCTAGACATCATTTGAAGAACTGGTTTGAGAACGCCTTTTTAAAAAATTATCCTAAGAACTTAGACTCAGCTGCTTCAATTAGGATCATCTTCCCAAAAGTAAAGGAGAAAACCATCCACCAGGGTATCCCATGTGGCCAGGCAGAGAAATCAATCTACTTAGCAGCCGGGATGATTGGATCATCTGGTCCTGCTCACCAATGCCTTGACCCTACCCTTCCTTCTACCCTTGTCTGTGCCCTCCTAGGAGCACCTCCATTGAATCAGTCCTTCAGTTGGAGCTTCACTGTAAATGCTAAACAGCAGTTCTTCTGCCTGTTTAACCTTAGAGTCTAGAAAATTCAACCTAAGTGGAAAGAAGTCTGTGCGTCCCCTTTGAGATAGCCTGTGGCATTCTTAATGCCATTCTACCTGACAAATGAGATGGGGAGAAGGTCCGCCCAGACCCATGAGAACAGAAGGACTGAATGCTTAAGAGACTAATGCAATCTTGGTGTTTCGATTTCCTTTCCCAGCACAACCCTAGGTTCTGCTGGGAGCAGATAACCAGCTAATATGATCATTTGTAGATGAAAATATATGAGGCATGATATCATAACCAGATCCCAAAGTTTAACGGAATAAAAAGAAAATCTACATCTTCTGACATGGACCATCACCCAGCCAGATGCTGGATAAGATCGAAATAGGAAAATGGAACCCTAGAGTAAGAATCAGATAGCTCCTGGCAGGTGAATTGGACATGCTCGATGTTGTGTAACACCACGAACTTCAAACAATGGCTGCCAAGAACCCTCTCTTGGTTATTTGTTCTCTCTCTTCCCCATTAATAATTCAGCGTCCATGGGGCTATAAGATTGCAGGCCTATAAGAAAAACTTCTCACACCTGGCTTGCTCTATTCCAAAAGCAAGGAAGTATTTACCTGAATTGTTTTCTTCTCCATTACTAGACAAAAAGCAGAAGTGGGAAAATCAGAAAGGTAGAGTCATATCATGCTGTGCCGACCAACATTTAATTTGCCCAGTTTTCAGAATTTGAAATGCGGGCTATTTTTCTGTGATTTAGATAACGGCACTCACAGTGTTTACTAAAAGGTATATGTACTTGGAAGTGTTCAATATAGAATTTTCCTGTGTGATTGTTTGGATGCCTGTCCTTAAATATTTATGAGTCAGTCATAGAAATTGCACAAATTTGTCAGAGCGTGATGTGCTGCTTCAGTTTGTGCAATTTCCCCTTTTCATTTTTTAGAAGGCATGAGAGAACAATGCTCCATTACCTTGAGAAGTAAAAGATTACACATAAAGAACACTGGATTAGATGGAAGCAATTAAGAAAATAAACAGGAAACAGAGCAAATTAAATTGGTGATTTTTGAGTAGTCTCTTTACCCTTTATATTTTCTAACTTTAAAATTAAAGGCACAGAATTTTGTTTCTAAAAAGTGGAAATTGCTACTAATTTCATGGAATCCCTCCAGTTAGGACATTCAATGCTTTTTTGGTGAAGTCAAAGCTGGTTGTTGGGCCATTGAAAAGTTTATAAAGCGCCTTTGCTCAAGACACTGCCATCTACTGGAATACTGTCATAATAAATATGTAAATCTTTGTTGTCTGTGATGTTAAGTACCCACCCCTTCCACCCGCCCAGTAAGGTACCTTTGTGCAGTGCACAGCCTGCACCACTGTATGTAGCTGCCCTGACACAAGTGTTGACTGGAGAGTTTTTCACTGGCAGTCCATCCTTCTCAACTTATCTTTGAATTTTCATTTTTCAAAGAAGTTAAAACTCATCCTTTAAACAGTGGATCTTTTTTTTTTTTAAATACATATAGCCTCAAACTACTTTGTACATTGCTCTCATTTGAGTTTTCTTCCTTCTTATCGCACCAAACCTTCCTCAGTACTTTTCTCTATTTCTATACACCATTGTCCTGTAGGTATCACGCTCTGCCATTTTTCCTCCCACCCATGACCTCTACATTGAACGGTTATAGTTGAGACACTGTGCTTCCAGAACTCTTTAATACGGTGTCACTGTGAAGAGTTTAAATCTTCTTTTCAAGGATCTGAAGAGGGCTGTGCCTTTCTTTTCTTCATTTCCACGGGTTCTCCCACCTTTATTTCTACTGGCTTACAACTGTGTTCTATCTGTTTGCGCAGCTCAGAACAGTCAGGAACGAGGTATAAATGTGTAAGCCTCTGTAAGTAGACAGATCATGCACAGGTGACATGTGACATGTGGCTCAGATGCCAGCTTCTTCTAATCTGGGATTTTCTCTCAAGGGTATCTCCATGGTTGTTACTAGAAATATCTCCAATATTCCAGGGTTGACCTCTGTTTAGGGGGGAAGGCCCTGATGGATGACGCAGCAGGCCAGGGCCCATCCCCATTTCACTGGGGTTACCTTCAACTTCCACGGGACAAAGGGTCTCGCATCGCTGCAGAGAAGACTGAGTTCATCTGTGCTCTGCTCGCCTCGGCAGAAGCCCATTGTCCTTGTTTATGTATAAAGTCAGATTCCTGCGGGAGATCCAGGTCCCTCCACGGGCTGACATTTCACGGCTCCTGACGTGCAGGTTCACTTCCGCGGCTGCGCCTGGCTCCGGCTCCCCGAGGTCTGGCCTCCCGGCCGCAGCCGCCCTCGACAAGGCCTGGCATTGTGCTCCTTGTCCTGAGAAGTTTTCTGGCTCCGCGGTGGATGAATGCTCGAGCCGCAGAAACAGGAATTGTTCCTTGAAAACGTGGTGTTAGGTTGTACGGATTGGCCCGCCTCTAGGACAGCCCTAAATAGAAGGCATCTGTACTTTCCAGAGAAGAAAATTTAAAAACATTACCAAAATGAATTCTCCCTAAAATGTTCTACTTTTCTTCTACAGTATTTTAAACAGCCTTTTTCTTCCGTGGCTCTCAGCCTTCTGCAACTGAAGTTGACTGATATGAATGGGATCAGAATTTAGATACAGTTGCCCCCGCCTGTGTCTTTTACAACTGCCTTCAATTATATCATCCCTCAGACTACTCTTTAAAAGACTAAGAGTCTCTTTAAAAATAAAGGATCCTGAACTGTAAATCTTAATCATTTGTTTTAAGTTTAAAAAATAACTTTTATTTTCGGAGAATATAGGAGAACATAAAGAAGAAAAAATACCCACTTATAATCAATCCTGCTACCTAGCCACTGCTAAGTTGGTGGTGTGTATCCTGGCTGAATTTTTATCTATTTAGAGAGGTATACTTTCCTAGCAAAACTGGATCCTACTATATATACAGTTTTATAATCTTCTCTTTTACCTAGTAATATATTAAGAATTTCTTTCCATGTCAGTAAACATAATCCAATATTATTCTTTTAATATTTGCATGTCATAATTTATTTAATACGTCTCTTATTCTTGGATATCAAGGGTTTGGTTTTGTTTTGTTTTCCCAAGTTGTTGCTAATTCTGGGATAAATTGACGCGAGAAAGCATTCACAGGTTTCAGGCTTTTGCTATGAATTGTCTAATTGACTTTCAAAAAGGTTGAATCTACAATTTTACCAGAAGCTAATGAGAGAATATTTTAAAAGTCTCTGTGCTTTATCATTAAAAAAAAATTTTTTTTTACCGATTGGGAGGTTAAAAAGTATATCTTATAGTTAAAACCTTTTCATTTATTGATTCCTGGTGATATCAAGCATTTTGTTCATGAAGAGACATTTTTATTTGTTCTTTTGTATTTTTTTTATTGTCACTTATTATTCTGTCTGGTGGTTTGTCTGGGTTGAACTTTTTGTTTGATTGTTGATATTGATTTTTTTATTATTTTATTTAATATTTTTTATTTATTATATTTATTTAAAACCAAATGAAAGGAATAATGCAATAAACCACCATATCCCCACCACCCAGATTGAACAAATGTTTGCTACACTTATTTCACCAATCTTTTTTTCCTTATATTTTAGATCACATCCCTGACATGACATTCACTCCCACATTCTTTGATATATATATCTCTTAAAAATAAGGACATTTTCTGCAATACCATTGTACACCTTACAAATTAACAACACATGCGATTGGTTTTTAACTGCTAAGAAGGTTCTAGCTGATCAGCACCAACCAAGTGTACAGCCGTGTCAATGAGGAGGAGAAGAAAGCACATCTTGGTTTTTTCTTATGACCTCCAAAAATTAAAGAAAATCTGGTGCCTATACGTGTAGCCGAATGATGGAGTGACCTTGGTTCTCCATCTGCCCACAAGCCCCATTTAGAAACCCACTGAATCTGCAATACCAAGTCTCAATTTGTAGATAAATGCCCCGGCTGAAGCTTGCCAGTGTGTAACGATTCATTCAAGCTTTACTCACTACAGTCCTTCTTTCTTTGAAAATGTGTGTGCCCAACGTGATGGATGACTGGGTTTCCAGGCCTAGCCCACTGGGGTCATAAGAGGGCTTCTCCGTTGTGTCCCTTTTAAGCTTGAATAGGGAACTTGCTGTTAAAGATCCTCAGAGTTGTCCTCAGGTCAGGCACTCGCAGTTATTCTTAATCCCAAGCACTCTGCCCCACCGCCACATCCCCTGAGCTGCCACCCAGGGTTCTTTTATTAAAATAAGTAAATAAATAAAATCATTCAAGAGTAGGGGTCCTCGGGAGGGACAGTATCCATGAGCGCCATTAAAGCTGTGTTTTCTTTCAGTATAGATTACCTTTTTAACTGACTGCGAGAAAGTTAACAGGGAAACCGGCACCGACTTTTATATCTAAAATGTTGATATCTGGGCCCATTTCAGAAGAAGCAGCTACCCAATCTCATCCAAAATGAAATGAGGGCCCACGCGGGCAGGTAGGATGACCACCTGCTGTCTGCAGTGACATATAGAGATGTCTATACTGGAGCAAAAGGACCTTACCCGGGTTGCAAAGAGAGCTCAAAATCCTTTTCCAATAATCGGTAGAACTAAGCAGTTAATATATTTCAAATACAATGATTTATCAATATGTTTCAAAACATACAGATATGTAAATATATACAAAAGAAATACTGAGCATCCATTATTCTATTATAAATTATTAGCAAATACCCAAGGACAGTAACATTTGAGAAAAAAATAAGCGCTACCTAAAGAAAATTGCATTAATCATGAAAATTAACTTGAAATAATGTTATTTGATCTTTTTTACAAATGGAATATCTAAAAATAAAGTGTGGCAATGTGTTTGTTGTTCAGTTGTGAGCATATTTTCATGCAAGCTAGCACAGCTTCTCAGAAAGTTTCTTCTGACCTTAAAGTACTTAAAGAAATTTTGAGAAGATAGTTATAACTAATCCAAATATTTCCCATTCCCCTGTTCCTTATTTTCGAATAATCCTATCTGGATATGTTTGAAAAACTTTAAAAAAAAGGAAACCACAACCCTTTGTGTTCTGTGTCAATGACTATAACCTGTTATTGTTAGCAAGGTGTAGTTTTGTTCAAGGACAGTGTTTCCGGTTTGTTCTCATTTCCTTTGGTTGCAAGCTGTATACCTGGAGATCCCATGTGGAAGTTACCTGTATCCATTTCGATCTGCAACATTTGTATTCCGTGTAGTCAGAAATTCTTGGGACTAGAGCAAGATTTATTCTTGGAAGAATGTAGTCCGTCGCCTGTCTCTGCTTGAGGCTTTTGGAGGCATAGAGGATTGTTTTCTTGACTAGCGCCTCCTGCTTATTTCAAAATGTTAACGCAGTGTGTCACTCCTGGGTCTAAGTGATTCAGAGGTCAGAGTTTTAAAAATATCAGTACAATGGTTGTTGATAAATGTATGGAATTTCAGTTCTTAAAAAAATTAACCTGATACATCCATACAGAAAAGAAGTATTTCAGTGTCCTGACTTGAGAGCTGAGGCTAAGTAGAGATTGAGGCAGCCCTGTTACCAGGACGGACAGATGGCCATCTGGTGAGGTGGCCCAGGGGCCGGGGTCTGCCGGGAGGCAGGTAGCGGCTGCAGAGGGAAAACATTGGCTTCCACAGAACTTTCCCACCCCAGAAGGGGGCTCTGGCTCTCCTTCTGCAATATATAGCTTCTCCGAAATATCTAAGTCAGATAATTTGGTCTTAAAATTTCCTTAAAATAAAACAAAATGAAATAAAAATTAACCAGCATTCTTTTGGACATGTTTAATCAGCTCTTAGAAAAAAATCCAGAAGCCCTGTTATGTTATGTGATACATAGCTGAATAAATAATTAAGTACTTTTACTTGAAAAAACACCATCTTTTTTATTGATTAAAGAAAATTTTGTCTATGTGCGGATTGAAGTCAGAATATCACTTCAGGATGATTTGCCCGAAACGCTTACATTTAATAGAATTTCATTCTACCCTGAAATATGTAGATCTTTCTAGAGTCTGAGGACAAATTCATTGCAGAGCAAAGTCTTTTTTTCTTATTTAATCTTTCTTTTCTATTTGCCATCCCCAAGTTCAGTCCTAAAAGTTATTGTCTTTTAGAAGGAAAAAAAATGACTTCTTCTCTGGTGTTCCTTTTAAATTATAGTGCCACTACTAAGCATAAAGTTTTTTTTCTTAACTTTCTCTTACATACTATATCCACCTTATTCTTTTCCTTTTTTGTTTTGTTCTGCTTTGCTATTGCCATCAAAACAAGAATTCCCGTAACGTGTTGGTTTCAGTGGTGGCACCCCGGAGGGGATGGTTTGTAAGTAGATGGGCCTTCTGTTTTGCACGAAGCCGAACTCCCTGTCGGCACTCGGATGTTAAAGGTGGAAATATTTGTGCCACAGTCAGCAGTTAGCAAAATGTATCCCTATTTAGAGCCATAATCTTTTATGGACTCTTTTATTATTTATTGTAAATCTTTTCTTTCTGCAGCCCTGAGCTGTTGACCTCACAGCCCATGCCATCTAATGCCTGGAATTGGCCAGTCACCGTGACAGCAGTGCCCCTTCCTATTTTAACCCTTAGATTTTCTGCAGGCGAAAAATCAAAATACGCATTCATTGTCCGTTTCATTTTTATTCAGAAAAGAAACTCGAATAAATAAACGTTTTGTCTTTTCCAAGTAACAAAAGGCAGGAAAAGTAATGGGGGCATTTGGCAGTTCTAAGTCTACACCAACATCTTCGAGTTGCTGTGTCTGAGTATTTACCGAGTATTTATACGAGTTAGCTAGTCTTCAGGTGGCCTGTCATTGTGCAGGACCAAAGGGGAGCCACTGTGGTAGGTGGTGATTTTGTTAAATGAGAATAATTGACAGTCCCTTCCGCCATTAGCTATTAGTCAACCTGCTTCTCTACCAACTTTTTACCAAAAAATGAGAACTAGAAATAAATCATTTTCTGGACGGATTTTGCCTTTTCCACTTCCTAAGCTCTCTTTCCGGTGGAGGGGCTTTTTCACACTAAAATGACTAAATTGAGTCAGGAAGCACGAACCACGCGGCATTTGCAAGCTTGCTCCTTTTTTCCTGGAAGAATTGGTAACTATCTAAGCAGCTGAAGGATGGTACACACACGATTCAGAGTCTAGTACATCGTAAAACCTGCAGGTCATTGACTCTTTTCCTCCCTGAAAAGTGCAGACCCGGTTCATCCTGTATCAGGTACCTCCGGGGCCTCCCCTCTCTGCCCGCCACCCTCTTCCGTCACCCACAGTCCCTGTGGCCTGAACGAGGGGCCGGTTTGTTCACCACAGAGCTGGACGTCCTCTGAGAGCAGATGGGCTTCTGCACTTTACAGACCCTGTGAGGCACAGGAAAAGAAAAGGGGCCTAAGGATGACCATCTCCACATTCTGAGAATGACCTTGCTTGGTGCTAAGTTATAAGTACAGCGTCTTCTGTTCTCAGAACACAGGCAGAAAGTTAAAGATAACCAAATCATTTTTCACATGTTCTATTTCTCAATTGAAAAAGCCTTTCTTTGGTGACCTAGGACCCTGCGTACTGAAACAGTACTCCCACCCCACTTCCCTCCCTTCTTCCACTGTCTCTTCCTTTTGTTCTGTCAGTTCCAAGAAGGATCCATGACTTTGTATTGTCCATGCGTTCCCTAGATGTTAAGAGACCAAACAAAAGGCAGTGTAGCTTAGTTTAATGGGCAAGGGTGCAAAATGCGATGCCAACATGCCTGGGTTCAAATCCTGTCTCAGCCCATGGGCATGGACAACTACTTAACTTCTCTGTACCTGAGTCTCTTCATCTGTAAAATATGGATGATAATAGTAATCGTCGACACCCTATAGAGGGTCCTTGTGAGGATTCAATGAAGTTAATATACACAAAGCCCTTTAGAGCAGTGCCAGATACTTAGTAAGCAATACACGTGTCAGTTGCCATTTTTATTGAGCATGTACGATGTACTAAGAACTTTAACATGAAATATCTTATTTAACCCTTTACAGCTCCCCTATAAAGATGGTATTTTAAAAGCTCTTTTCCAATGATGAAACAGGCTAGGGAGGTTGTTGACAAAGATCACTTCACCATCAAGTGGCCAATATGGAATTCAGACTCAGATCCTTCTGATTCCAAACCCAGTGCTAAACCACTGCACTCTCACTTCCCAGCATGAATGGATCCGAATGCGGAGCATTGCAGCGGGGTGTCTGGTCTGAGACATGCTCTGTTAACGTAGTATCTTCTCTTTATAGATAAGACCTTACACCAGTCTTAAGGTGCCTTGACTTGTCAAAGTTTCTCCATTGACTCTTTGCCCCTAACATTGCCAGTCCTTTTGTGCTTTTCTAGTATCCAGCCTGATTCCCTTCTAATTCTCCACTTCTTCAGAAGAAATCTTTTCTTTTCTATACAGGATAAAGCTGGCCTCCAGGGTAGAAAATTATTTGCAATGTTGTTTCCCTCAGCGATTGCCTCCGTTTCTTCTGAGCGGCTAGATGGTAATAGGGATTCACTCCGCATGTGTGTGAAAATCTGTTGAAGAGAACACGTGATGATGCAGAGCTAGCAAAACCTAGGGTGCGCTTCCCAGCACGTAGCATGGCCGCCTCTGCCTGCTTCACCTGGAAACCTTCGGGTTGGTTGGAAATGTACCTGTGGTCTTTACCTGCCCTATTTCTTAAGCTATTTTTCAATCTGCCTGTGTCGCTGCCGCTTTGCAGTGTTGGCCGCCAGAGTCACCATGTCCCATATGGACTGCTGCTCTGGCCGCCTGCCTTGGGTTCTCCAACCCACCGGGCGGAGCTTCCTGAAACTGAAATCATACTGCGTCCCCGCCTTACTGAACACACCGCCGGGCTTTCCAGGACTGTTAGGACAAAGCCGGGATCCCTGCACTCGGTGTGCCCACCCTGCCCGGCGCTCCAGCTTCACCCCGCTCCGCAGACTGGCTGTGATCTCTCACTGTGCAGGGGACACTTCCCCCAGCCACTGGGAACCCTGACAACCCTGCTGTCCATTCAGGTCTCAGCTCAGCTGTGGCTTCTGCGGGAAAGCCGCTCCTGGCCGGGCCCGCACTGCGACCCCGCGCCCCTCTCTTCCACAGCGTTAGTCTAGTCGTGGTAGCCACGCAGGTCTTTGAGCCCTCTTAACATTTGCAGCCGTAGCCAGTTTTGCTGATGTTATGTTCCCAGTGCCTGGTATGCCCAGGCACTCACTAAATGGTTACTGCAAAACTGAGGGAAGGAGGGCAGTGCACACCTTTCTCTGTGGCAAGAAGGGTGATATTCCTAGATACCTTAGGGGGCCTCTCTAGGGGATCTGGGTGTCCCCAAAGGAAGTCTCCACATTTCAGACCAAACAGTTCCATGAGCTTCCTGAACCCTCAGATTCTAGCATCATTCCAGGGTAACCGAAGGCCCATTGCCTGACGTTTACCCTGTGCCCTAGGGCCAGCCGGTGGTGGTTCCCATGTGAACTGGCCACTCAAACAGGAGCATGTCACTGTCACCTTGTATAGATGCTTCAGAGCTAAGGAGGTGGGATTCGAGAAATCTCACACTCTGGGTCTGACCAACAATCCTCCAAGGGCTCTACCATCTTAGAAGTTCTTTGATTCTAAACAGTTTTCTTTGTGGAAGAGTTAGAAGTTAACCGAATCTCTCCAGTGGTCAACGGACCCTTCAGTATCAGAGTGACCTTTTCTTCATGCATTTTATGCAAGGAAGCTCCATTCTTTTTGTCGACTCGTGAGGAAAGGTTGATTAATTTATGCTCCCTTTTGAGCTAGACAGAGATACAGATAAACACAGCTTACGCTGATTGAGCACTTACTGTTTGCCAGACACTGTGAAAAGCACATTCCATGAACCATCTTACTCAGTCCTCCTAGAGGGGGTATAGATGCTATTAACGTCCCATTTTATAGACAAGAAATGGAGGCTCAGAAAAGTTAAGTGATTTGTGCAAGGTCACACAGCCGTAAGTGGTGGAGCTGGAGTTTGGACCCAGAACTGCCCACTCTCAAGTGCACTCTCTTAGCCTCCATGCTGCCTTGCCTTATCCTTTCACGAGTTTTGTATCACTTGCAGGTTTTGAGTTGTTTGGCACAAAACAACATGTCTCCCCACTCCCCATCACTGACTAGCCTATAGCCAGTTCACTTTTTAAGCCTATTTAAATTGTTTTATGTTTAAGATACAAATAAAAAGCATGCCACACATTTTCAGAACTCTAATGGAAAACTGATGAATTCATAAAAGTGCTAACAAAAGATCAAGATAAAAAAAATTAATTACATGGGACTGAGTGAACTGATGAGGATGATTATAATTTTTGTGACATTCTGTTTGAATAAAACAAAAAATCCCACAAGGACTCAGAGGCAAAAAATATACAAATCAATTTTCACAGCAAAGTAAAGGAGCTGTTACAGTGGAGGATTACTGGACTGAATGTCAATATTATGACATAGTATGAGTGTGTTTCATGTTTGGTAATTGCAATCATTGTTGCTTTTGTTGTGGTCATCTATTTACAATGCTTGGTGTCAGTTTATCTCTTGTAAAAATAAAATACAGTGTGTGTGTGAAAAAAAAAAACAGATAAAACAGTCTGAGGAAAGGGTAATGATTAAAATTTTATTATCAGAAACAATACAAAAAGAAAAGCATGCCACACAAAGTTGCATCAAATCTAGCCTAAGAGTCATGTGAAACTATACTGTTAACTGTGTTTTATTTTTAAAAGATGGATATGTCTTCCATTTTTATCTTAATCTTTCCTTTTTAATATTTAATAACAGTAAGCCGTAGCCTTTTGGCATGTTTAGAAAAGCAGCACCAGTCATAGGAGTCCTAGGCTTGCGTGACCCCAGATATGTTCCTTCCCCTGATCTGCAGTTTTGCAGGAGCCGATCCGGCAGGCTGTACATCTCTGACTTCCGGGAAGGTTCAGCCAATCAGAGCCTTTGATGTGGTGGGGGTGGGGCTTAAGAAAGAGGCGGGGTATTTCCCTCCCTCCCTGCCCTCCCTGTCTGCCTCCTGCTGCGGCTGCACCTCTGTGGTCCCAGCTCCCTGCTGGGCAGGCTCACCTTGCCTCCAGCTTCCACCAGGTGACCTCAGTTCCCTGGGCTCCATTTACCTCTGCCTTTTGTCTCTCCAGCCTCAGCGTGCTGGTGGCTTCCTGCTAGCTCTGGGCTGCGCTGCTGGCGCCTATGAACCTTCCACCACCTGTGCACCGAGTGAAATTTGCTCTGTTGTACAGTAATAGGGCTTCCCGTGCTCCATGTTGGACTCTGTTGTGTATTCCAGTATTCTCACACGTGATCGCAATATAGTTTACTTTAGAGGCATGGGAGATGGAGCCTATGACTGGGTTAAAATCCTCTGATTAAAAGCAGCCAAAGTGTTTGTGTTCACTATGGCTGTGGTATAAGGGGAAAACCCTGCCTGGGTGTCTGGTGTCTAGTTCTCGCTGAGTCACTAGGGGAGCTTAGAATCACTCAAGTCAAAGCCTCAGTTTCTTGAAAAATGAAAGTGCTCCCCGGGGTCCCTTCTGGCAGCCCCATTAGCTGGCTTTAACTCCTTCCAGACCAAGACAGTTGTAGGATGCAGACTCAGTTCCTGTGGGGGACCAGCGAGTTGTCTCCATCGGCTCGGCGGACCCTGACTCCAGCCATCTGCCCTTCCGAGGGGTGCCATTGGTCCCTGAGGGGTCAGGTGACAAAATGTGGGCGAGCTGGGGCAAATCTGTCACCACTCTGGAAAGACCTCCAAAACAGGCTTTTCTGATCTGACTCATGTGCTTGGTCTTCATTCAAGCACAACTCACTCCCAGATCATACAGTGCAAAAGTAAAATTTACTGCTCAGCTGTCCTGATAGTGGGTTTAACAATGTATCAAAGATGTTTCATCTGTTCACCTTAAGTATACAACCAATAGGCAGAATGTGCAGATGGCACTTGTCTGATGTAATATAGTCTCTCTTTCACCGTTTTAAGCACAATCTTATGGTCTCTAAACAGCATTTTAAAAATACGTTATCCCACATGTTGTTTGTGTATACGTATATATTTGGGGCCAGATGCTCTGGGTATCTTAAATAACTTTGATTTACTAAACTTCCCTCCTCCTTCCCCACCCCCAGCCCTTTCTTTTCAGAAGATACATTTAGACAATCACCATTCACCTCCAATTCAAAAGACCTGCTGCCCAGTGAATCTGTGCTTCACGGAAGAATATCAGCTCCAGGTATGGAAACATTGTCGATTTTGCTTCTACTAATGGTTGCTTAAAAATTACTTTTCTGAAATGCGTGGATTCTCAGATAACGTTCGTTCAGTTTATAGGCTGAAGTTACTCATCTGAAGCTAGGTTTTTGAAGAGAGAGACAATTTAAATAGCCACAAAAGTTTGTTAACAGAAAAAGCAGACAGTAAGAAAGCTCTTCTTCTTTGCTGCAGGAGCTCATTGTTCTTTACCCGCTGATGTTTCATTCGTAGAGTGAATTCCTTTGAAATAGCGAAGTATAACCTGGAAATAATTTGCTTTCCACGTTGTCAGTATTTTAGGCAGGCAGCCAGGAAGATGGAGGAGGACGGTGGCAAGACCGCTAGTCGCGGACCGGGAAGATCATGACCCTGGGGGGGGTGTGGGCCACCACAAAGACCACTTCGGTTTCCATGGCAGCAACACAGCTTGTTAAGACAGTCTTGCCACCCAGATTTTGCCTCTGTTCTGAGAGGATCCACATAGATCCATCTACCGCTCCCTTTTGCCACCTCAGCATCAATGCACAATTTCCTATCCACGCTTCCTTTTTCATTGCTCCCTTCCCGAGCAAAAAGAAAGATGTGCTTGCTGTCCCCTTACCAACAGCATGGCCATCCCTCAGGACTTACGTGTGCATTCTCAGAGTTGTCAGGAAATGAGAACATTTGAGAACCCCTGCCCTGGAGTCCCTCCTCCCTTCCCACCCCTCCCCCACCCCAGTACCACCAGTCCAGCTGCCTGGAAACTTTCAGCTCCCAGTCACTGAGAGAATTTCAGAAGCTCTTGGTGGCCTCCACACCCATTCCTGTGTCCAGGAGAGACCAAGGCCACATGTGTGCACGAGGGGCTCACAGAAGGGTTGTTGGCCAGGAATTCCTGCAAGAATAAAGTCCGGTGTCCCCCTCACACGCAAGGAGCCCGTGTCACAGATGCAAATGGCTGCAGGGCTGAGTGTTTTGCAATTCAGAAAGAGCCAAGGAGCATCTTCTGAGATACTGGCTTGTGGATATCACAGGTCGTTGGAAGTGGTCCTTGACAAACAGTGGGGAAAAGGCCACTCTTTGTCGTTCTTTAGTCTTGTGATGGCAGATCCATTTCTCCTTATCTCTATAGAGTCCAGGGACCTGCAGCCTTGTTAGCCTGGCAGAGCTTTTCTATTCAAACCCCATAAATAACATGCTTACACAGAAACACATTACATAATACCTGGTTCTAGAGGTGGAAAGAAATTCTGGTTAGTTGATGTCTTCATTCTCAAACAGGGGCTATTTGAACTACTGTTTACTTCCCACAGTGTCTTTTTGAATAACCATCTCCCTGTTCCCCAAATTATCACCCTGCTGTTAAGTTGATGGATTGTGACTTTCTAATGTCAAAACAACTGCCTAGTAATTGTCTGTCAGAACGCTGTGACCCATACAGCCAGCATCCCATGATGTATATACAAACCCTGCATTGCTGGCTTAATGTGTGGCTTGGCTATATTTTAAGAAGAGTTTATTGGTCAAGTTACAGCTCGCCCTCAAAAAGTAATATGTTTAACTATGTGTGTTGTGTTGTCAGGTGGGGAACTTCCTATGATTCGCTTGACAGACTTTTATTACAAATTAGATAAACTCACCCTTAAAAAGTTAACTGTTATTTTAGGGGGAGAAGTCAGCATAACTGGGATTTTTAAAATGTAAATCCACCATTCTTGAGGAATAATCAGTCTCTGTTCTTGAAAAGGCCTTTCTAATCAGTCTCTGTTCTTGAAAAAGCCTTTCTTTAGGCAGAGGATAGGCAAAATGACTATATTTAAATTTTGCCAAAATAGACAACTAAAAAGGGCCTATTTAAAGCAAGCAAGTAAAAATGCTTTAGAAATGGAGAATTAGAAAAATTAAAAGTGGTAAGGACAACCTGGTGATCACAAAGTTCTTGTAATCCGAAGATATATTTTGTAAGGAAAACCTTGATAATTTGGACGAATTGTGGAGAAGACCAATCTGAACTAACAAAAGATTGCAGTATGGAGACTTTTCAAGAAAACATGTGTTTGACATCTGGACAGTGATAAATGGCCGTTGTGTACTACCTACTCAAGCTCCCCAGTCCCTTACCCACAATTCTGAAATCCATAATTTTTTTGAATAAGTTGTTTGGTGGCAAAACCTAATGGGAGGCTATTTATATCCTTTATGTATTATGCCAAGGATGAAATCCATACATTTTTGTTGCAGAAATATCAATGTGCTTGATTATGAAGGCCCATCGGAGTGTTACATAAAATAATATCTTACGCACCATATTATCATCTGAAATCAGAAAAAGTATGAATCCCAAAATACATCAGGCCCCAGGGGTCTTAGATAGATATGGTGGACCTACGTCTGTTCCAGGACTCTGCTAAATGCAGTGCTGGGAACAAAGAAATTTTGAAGCCACAGTTAAAGATCTTAAGATTCTAGGGTGTAAGAATCATAAGTTCCTATAGAAGATTTCGGAAGACCAAGTGGGCAGCAGATTTCTGAATCATTGACGATGTGGCAAGAACGAGTTGTCCGATGAAGATGCTCTAGTACTAAGGCAGCATTGTTAATGAGGGCCTGGATTCGAGAAAAGGAGGACGGGGATAGGACAGGCAGGAAATGGGCTAGTTGACTAGTTTGGTTAGCTTTGTTATCAGCAGGTTGAATTAGGGACCTATGGTGGCTGTGCAGAAATGGGGAAGCCAGGAAGGAGATAGCTGGCTTTAGTGACTAGGCAGAAAATCATTTGTTGTTAGTATATAAATAAAAGCCTCAGCATCCTTAGACATCTTCTCTTGGGTAATTTAAATGTCACCATTAAAATATTATTTCCATTCTTTATTTACTTAGCAAACTTCTTCTTGCCACACATCATGCAGAGATAAATAGCCTGGAGAATGATCTCAGAGTCCCAACTAGTGGAGACCATAATTAATGAGGTTTAATGTGCCTAGTTCCAATCCAAGAAAGCCCTTGCAAATGCTGAAAACCCACAGCATTAATTCAACGATATATATTGGTATATATTTATATACCTCTATCAGTGGGATGAAATTCTCCCCCATTCACCTTTGGAGTGAGACCACGGGGCAGGGGAGTGTACCACGTGAGAGTGTCGTTGCAGCTCCAGGCCAAAGCGATGCACGCAGTGGGTTGTGATTGTGTTTCAGGCCTGTGGAGCACGAAGCAAGCGGTGTGGGAGAGAGCAAAATGGGGAGAGGTGGTAGCACCACGGATCATGGAAAAATTGAGAATAGCACTGTTAACTAGGCATTTGCCTTCGGCAGATGGTCTCTAAGACACACAGCTGCCACCATCCCAGAGAAACAGAATAAACACAGAGCTTCGCAGTGTCCTGGACCCGGTTGTTGCCACTATTTCTAGACTGACTTTCCTGTGAACCAAAAAATGCTCACGAGCCAAGACCTAACATTTTTACTTGCTGTGACTGTCTTAGGCGGAGGTAACACCAGGAATCCTTAATAAAACAATGAGTTAAAAGCTGCTGCCATTGTCTGCTGGAGGGATGTGAGGACAAAATAACCTGAAGGCTGTGAATAGGTGACTGAGTGCACCCTGGCTAGTGCCGTGGCTGGTGGTGATTGTACAAAAGAAATAAAAGAGATTTTCTATTATGGGGGAGATAAAATTACAGACTCTGTGTAATTTAATGTACTTTGTCTAATTTATAGTTGTCTCACTTTGTAAAAGATTTACACTAATAGAGGAAAGATTCTGAGGTCAGGTGTTTTTCAGGGCACGAAGGGCAGTTCTGTGTAAGGAGTAGACCCATTGCCATGTACCTGCAGCTATTTCTGTTTTCCCGTCGTCTTTCCGAAGCAAAGGCTATTAAGAGAAGGATTTACGTCTCGGCACTGCTTTTAAGCAATGTGGAGCTTCAATTCTGTTTTATTATGATTTTGAAGTCACAGTATGTTTGCTCTGTATTAAGCCAAAAAACAAAAACACAAGCAGAGCGGGTGTGAAGGAAAATGCAGGTCTCCGTGGAACTCTTTCACTGTGTTTGGAGTCACCGATGCTTCTGTTTGTTATTTCAGATGGAGCTTAGAGTCAGACAATGTAAAACATATCAGCAGTTGTATTTGTAAATCCCTTCACCCATTATTTGCTAAATTCCCTTTAAAAAAAGAAACTCTTTTTGTTGTTATTGTTCATAACATCCAAACAAGAAGTGAAGAACGTGGACAAAATTTAGTTCAAGACTTGATATGCCAATCAGGTTTGACGTTAAATAAAAAGGCACGTTTAGAATGGTCTGCCTTGTCCCCAGGCCAATTCTTGATCCATTTTCCTCTCTCCGTTCTGCCCATCACTCTAATATAAGTTGTACCATGTCATATACACTTTTCTGAAATCTAAATTAATGGTGCCTTGCATTAGAGTGCCACCAGTGACTAACTCTTGGTCTGCCGTGCAGCTGCCCAGATAGGAATGACCTCTCTCAGGCAGTGGGTTTAAAAGATGTGCATGTCACCTTTGTTTATGTTAAGACGTCCCGACTCATATCTCGAGAGAGAGACATGCCAAGCTTTCCTGGATTACAGCAAAGTGTTTTCTTCAATCCTTTTTCAAACACAGCAGATTCTTTTAAAATTCAGACTAAGTCATGGATAAACAGTGGAACGTTGGGTGTTGTTTGGTGTGTATCATTTTGTGGCTTAAGCTCCTTTTTGATTAAACAGATCCATCCTGTACAGAGGAGGAAGTTAATAGTTATCAAGGACCTGCTAAATTGTCAGGCCCGGGATCTGTGTCATCTCATTTAATTTTGAAAACAACCCATTGAGACATAGGAATTATGCTCAATTTACAGGTGACTAAATGGAGGTTCAGAGAGATTTAATACCCTTTTTCCAGTTTTATTGAGATATAATTGACATATAACATTGTATTCGTTTAAGATGTACAACCTAATGATTTGATATACATATTTTGCAGAATTATCACTGCAATAAGTCTAGTTAAAATCCATCACCTCACATTGTTACAAACTTTTTTTCTTGTGAGAACCTTTAAGATCTATTCTCTTAGCAACTTTCAAACCTGCAATGTGGTATTGTTAACTACAGTCACCGTGCTGTACATTTCGTCCCCAGAATTTATTTATCTTATAACTGGAAGTTTGTACCTTTTGCGGAGAGATTACGGGTTTCATGGGTTCAGAGATATTGTGGGTTCAGTTCCAGGCCACCACAATAAAGCCAATATTACCATAAAGTGAGTCACACAAATTTTTTGGCTTCCCGGTACATATAAAAGTTATGTTTACACCATACTGTAGTCTATTAAGTATGCAATAGCATCATGTCTAAAAAACAACATACATACCTTAGTTAAGAGATGCTTTATTGCTTAAAAAAATGCTAGCCATCATCTGACAATGCATAGTTGCCACAAACCTTCGATTTGTTAAAAAAAAAAAAAAGCAATATCTGCGAAGCACAATAAAGCAAGATACGCCTGTAATAACTTGTTCAGAATCATCCAGTTGGTGAGTGGCAGCCCGTGAATTCAAACCCAGAACTCCACAGTGCATTTTCTCTCTTTCTACCCTGTCACACTGCCTCCTAAGTCAGGTATGTGTCACCAGCAATGAGCAAAGAAGCACATCTCTCCAGGGTTTGCCCGTACATACTCCCAGTTGACATTTGAAGTAGTACTGATGGATGGCCTTCTTTTAGTTAGGAATAAAAAGTAGTCCTTTAAATAAGATATTTCAAAGCAGTGACAAGATAAGAATGAACTGTTTATTAATATAATGCTAATTTTGTCCTTTTCCCTTTTAATTCTTTTCTTTCTTCCCTTAATGCTTTGATATCTAGTAATCATAGTCACTTGGAATGTTTCTTTCAGTCAAGAAACTTTAAAGAAACAATGTTTCTTTTCAGTAACCTTTAATGGATTGTCTGAGCTGTAGAAATAAGTTTCATGAACCTGGTTAAAACCTCCTGGTTAAATAAGACACATAACACTGAAGTGAGTGTTGATCTGATCAGCAATGCAAAAGGAAAAGTTCTCCACTGGGAATCAGGAGAACCCGGGTTTAGCCCTAGCTAAGCTTCCAGTAGAAAGAGAATAGAAGAGCTTCAAGCTTCTTCCACATCCCCTCTTTTTCAAAAACTGCCATCTGTAGTGGTACTGTGACATCAACTCAGGTTTCTTTATTTTCCTTGTGGAGCCAAAACTATATTGTGGTATGAGGAACATCAGTTTAGTCTACCAGAAATTCTACCACACCCACTAAGAGTTGGGGAAGGGACATAATGCTTGAAGGACAGTATTGGGGATGGTAGTGACAGAAGCGGGCACAAGAAGGGCATCTGGGAAGATGGACCGTTTCATTTCTTGATCTGGCTGCTGATTATATGCATGGGTAATTTTGTGAAAATTCATCAAGCTGTGTTAGGGCTAATTGTCTTATTCACAAATAGGTGGGTCTTAATGCCACGTGGCCACCTCCAGGCCATCAATACGAGTGCATCTTCACTTCAAAGACTATGAAAGTGATGATGATGCCAGCTGTCTTTCAAGTAGACAATTTTTAGTTTACAGGAACATTTCCATTTGTAGCACAAAATTGCCCCGAATTAAGTGACACATAGGTTGATCTGATTCCCGTTCTGTTTCAAATTGGGAAAGTATTCTGCACTGCTTACAGCATTTCTCTGATGTACTTACAAAAGATGAGCTATGTAGTCTGTCCAGCTGTTTACTAGAGGGAGAAGTTTTTGTTGTTACAGAGCTTCCTGATCCAGATAATGTTATTTGAGGCTAAAAATCATGTGCTCGCAACTCGCTCCATTTGTCCCTCACCAGCCTAGTTTGGTCTCAGTCAGAGTGTAGGTGAATTCCAAAGGGGAGCTGTTGACTCCATTAAAAATTCTTTGAAGAGAAAGGTCTTCGTGTCCAAGTTAGTCCTTCTCAAAAATGTGACTAATCAGGTCTCTGCAGACCAGCGGTTGTGGTGTTCACATACTGAAGGGGTTTAATTGTGGTAACCTTTCCAAAGGAGAAATTTATCTCCAGTTTAGATGCCTCACCTGAGCTATCTATGGAAAGCCACAAAGACAGGGGACAAAACTGTGGTCACTGGGCTAAGTCCCTTTATCTATGCCCAGATAGCACCGGGGTTGAGTCGCTTGGTATTGAAGATAATCATCAACACTTTTGTGTTTGTACTTTGCGGGAAATGGTGACATCCAAAAGCCCTTTTAAAAACCCAGTTTTTTGGGCTTCCCTGCTGGCACAGTGGTTAAGAATCCGCCTGCCAATACAGGGGACATGGGTTCGAGCCCTGGTCCGGGAAGATCCCACATGCCGTGGAGCAACTAAGCCCGTGCGCCACAACTACTGAGCCTGCGCTCTAGAGCCCGCAAGCCACAACTACTGAGCCTGCGAGCCTAGAGCCCGTGCTCCGCAACAAGAGAAGCCACCGCAATGAGCAGCCTGCGCACCGCAAGGAAGAGTAGCCCCCGCTCGCCGCAACTAGAGAAAGCCAGCACACAACAATGAAGACCCAATGCAGCCAAAAATAAATAAATAAAATAAATTAGTTTTATTTAAAAAACCAGTTTTTTGTTATGTAAATTAGTTCATTTGTGTCATATTTTAGATCCCATGTATAAGTGATATACGATATTCATCTTTCTCTGAATGAGTTACTTCATTTAGTATGATACTCTCTAGGTCCATCCATGTTGCTGCCAATGGCATTATTTCATTCTTTTTTATGGCTAAGTAAACATACTTGTGGTTATGAAAGGGGAAGGGGGGGTGGAATTACGAGTTTGGGATTAGCAGATACACACTACTATATATAAAATAGGTAAACAACAAGGACTTACTTTATAGCACAGGGAACTATATTCAATATCTTGTAATAAAATATACTGGAAAAGAAAAAATCCAGTTTGAAGACTTTGTTTCTCAGGTGTTTCTCAGGTTAGGTCCCTGAGGCTGTGACCACTTCGGCCCTGGCCTGATATCTTCCTGTGAGCAGAACATAAAATTTTCTGCATGCCATTTATAAGGCCTCTGCAGTGCCCGTGGTTGTATTTTTACTTTTGCAAAAACTACTGAGATGCCTGGAGAATGAATAGTGCTATAAAAGGTCAAATTCTTGAGTATGTGTAATGGACGATGGAGAGTATTTGTTTGAAAATTGCCATGTGGTGACTCTGGCTTCAGTTTGGGACCAGCTAATTCAATCTACAAGGCCTTTTCTGTATATACAATATGTTATTCCATTCCTTTGCTATCAAAAATACATATTCTCATTTCATGCAATTTCTTCTTTGTGTTTATTCCTTTTCAGGGCAGCAACTGCCCTCCGGTAACCAGTGTAGAAAAAAAGAAAAGCCGTTCCGCTTGCAAACTAGACCATCTATTTTTCATTCAAACAGATCCATTCTGTATTTCCATATGTAGGCCAAACGGGGATCTCTCTGCGGTGAGAGAGACACCCCTGCCCCACGTCACACCACAGCCCTTCCTCCATGTGGTTGTTGGAATGACTGTCAGGGGCTTCAGTTGGGGGCTGTTCTCCTTCATGCAGTGTGTTTCCTTTAGCAAAGTCCTTACCATTTCTCTTCTCCATCTATCATCCAGAAAAGGAAGGTGTGAACTAGAAGTGCAAAAGTATGGGCAGTCTTTGCACTGGTTTATGAGATCCCTGGTTCCCCACGTCCTCCTCTGGAGTTCTACTGAGACGTCCCGCACAGGGGACTCGCAAGTTCTCTGAATTCAACAGGTCCCAAACTAAACGTATTCCCCACCCCACCCCTGCTGTCTCCATCCCTCCCCTCCCCAAATAATGAAAACTGATTAAAACCCTCTGCTCTATCTTTTTTTCCTAGCTTGCTGAGTAGCATCATCACCTCCCATGGCACAAATCATAAGGTTCGATACCATTTGTTTGCGTTCCTCCACAAACAGATCCCAAGGCAAGGATTTGTGCAAGGAGTTTTGTAGGAAGCAAGACCAGGAAAGCTTGGGAGAGGGATGGGAAAGCGGGCCAGGGAAAGGCAGGCAGCCAACAAAAGGTTCCTTCTCAAACAGGTTACCTATGTAGACAACTGGAGATTAATGTCCCTGGGGGACTCTGGGAAGCCATGGAGGACACACACCTCAGAGTTTTCTACTGGAGGGACAGAGAGAGGTGAGATTCAAGCTGCTCCCAGGAGAGTCAATTCCCCAACACCCTGGTCTTACTACACAGGTGGTCAAAGCAGACTCCCGTGGCCAGAGGAAGCCCTTGGCAAATGTAGGCACGTGCTGGCAGTGGGAAGGCAGGTGCTGAAGTGATAAAGGCAAGGTGATGGCGGGAGAGGGGGCAGGAGTGACAGTATTTGCTGCATCGTTTTCCATTACTGCCTCTTCTCCACCTTCCACTTCCAATCAGTTACCCTGCATGATTCTTCCTCCTACCTTTCTTCTAAATGCATGTTTTCCTTTCTTTCCCAACTGCCAATAAGCTTGAGTCTCCATCATTAGTCCTCTGGCTTACAACAGTGGTCTCTCTCAGGTCCTCCTATCTCCAGTGTCACCCCTGATGGTCCCGTCTTCCCATCCTGCAGCCGTAATCTTTCTAGAAGGCGTATCTCATCATCTCACTCTCAGCCCTAGTGGCTTCCCATTGCCCTCAGGATAAAGTTTAACTGACACCTGCAGTCTCTCCCTATAGGTTTGTTTGTTTGTTTGTTTTTTAATAGCCTCTGCATTCCCCTTCCACTCCAAAACTGGATTAGGTGCCGCTTCCTTTGATCTCCTTGGATATTTAGAATTTCCTGTTTATTTAAGCATCAGCCTTCTCCCTTAGATGTAAACTCCTTGGTGGGCATAAGCTGACTTGTTGACCATGGTATCTCCCAGAAGCCACCACCAAGTGTAATCGCTCATCAATCTTGGATGAAAGCATATTGTTGAAAAACTTTGTTGTTTGTAGAGCTAGTGTTAAATGTTCTAAGAGAGATCTGATGAGACTTTGATTATGACACAGATCCGATTTTGACTGTAGGTTAAAATGGACCTCTTTATAAATGTAAGGTGTGCAATAAAGCTTTTTTCAAATACAGTTGGTCTCCCTAGCTAATGTGGGTAACTGCCATGACATAACTCTCTTTTAGAATTAAACGGTTAAGCTTGACAGGGGAAAGATTGCAGGGCTATTGTGTTCATTTTTTTCACCTTAGATATAGATCTAACTGCCACAAAAGAAAGTCTAGAGCAGCATTTCTGAGGGCAGAGAGTGGAAGATGGAGGTCCAAGAAGACTAGATGGTTTGAGGTAAAAGGTTAACACTGGAATTAATGTGAAAACCCAATACTGATTTTCATGCATAATAATAAAACTTCCCAGGCATAAAATTCCCTGTGTCATTAGTCTCATATTAAAAAGTTTGGAATTATTTCAGATAGAATTGTTTTCCCATCCGTGAGCCAACCGCTTTATGAGATGAGCTTCTCTTTTAATGTAAATTATTTTATTGAGAGACAGTGTTATATTTTGATCCAAATAGGGCAAAAGTTCACATAAGAGTCTCTCATTCATACTAAGGGGAAACTGTGTGAAACAGATTTGAATTCAGGCCTGAAGCTCTCTGGAATTTGGGCAGTCCATGAAAGGGAATTTTTTTTTCTTGCAAATTATTAAAAAATGATACATGGCTTTTTCCTCTTGCTTGGGAAATGTCCCCCAAATTTTCTGACACTTCCTCAATTGTTTCTTACACCTGAAGAGAGAAACAGTTTTCTACAGCTGTCAGGCTACACCCCTCCCTACTCTTACACCTTTCTTCTCACCTCTGCAAGAATCAACTGAGATGAGCCCCCTGGAGTTGGAGATTCCCACACATACACAGCCATTTCTGCCCTCAGCTACCTGTCTTCTCCAGGGCACTCTGTCTCATCCCCATCTTTTCCTTCTCTTTTTCTATTGTGAGCCATTGTGGGGTTTACATGAGGCAAGACCTACGTTAAATATTCTACTAAAGGTGTCAATAAGAAATGAATTCTCCAAGTTACAGAGAAATACAGTGCTCCCTGTTATTTTGTGAACTTTAACCTTCATGTCCCATTCTAGGAATTTAATCTACTAATAAACTTGAGCAAGTAACACTAAGGTGTATGGACAAGACTGTGCTCTCTGCATAAATATATGAAAACAAATGAAATGTTCATAGGTAGGGAACTGGTGAAATGAACCATAGGACATTCGATGGAAAATTCCAGAGCTATTAAAAAAGGATAAAGGAGATCTTTTAGAATTTATATGAAAAGATGTCTAAGATATATTGTTAGATTTTAAAAAACAAAAAGCTGACTACAGACAATATGTGTGACGTGATCCCATTTATATATTTTTTAAAGAGGTGGTACATTTTATGTGCGCACAAAATGCTTGCATGTGTGGAGGTAATTTCCCCACAGATAAACTCTGAACAATGATTAGCACGAGAAGTGAAAAAGACTGGGATTGAGAGAAGAGGGATAGTAAGTGAGAGGCATTCTTTCATTTTTCAGTTTATATCCTTTGTTCTATTTTTTTACCATTAATTTACACTTTTATAATTTTTTTTTTACTATTAATTCTTTATTAAGGAAAAAGAAATATCAACATTTCCAGAAAAACTGATATATTTATCCAGCTAACTGAAGGTTGTTTTTTTTTCTCATGAAAATAGACGAAAAATATTTAATAAAATATTAACAAATCAAATCTAGTGATACATAAAAAGGACAATATAATGACCAAGTGGGATTTATTCCAGGAATGCAAGGTTGGTTTAACTTTTGAAAATCAATTAATATAATTCACTATACCCGTAGACTAAAGAATAAAACAAATTAAGCATAACCAAGCTAGTTAGCTCTGAAAAAATTAGCGGCAACAACTGCAGTACTAACTTATTGTAGAATTCTCCACTATCTAATTTATAGGAAGTACCAAATACATTGTCAAACACACATTGAATTCTCTATTACACTTTTATAATTTTTTAAAGTTAGCAAAAGTAAAGTGAGATCCCTATGTGTTCAAATCAATTTTTTTTTTTTTAGAATCCATCATTTACACATATGATGACTTGGAGCCCTAATGAATAATCTCTAAATTAAGTGAACTACTAAAAATATGGATAAAGCAATGATTCTTAGCCATCTTCCCTTGGTGAGCTCCCCCAGCTATATGCCAGAGTTAAATGAGTGTTTCATACAGTTCATGAGAATATAAATCAGGTTACAAATCTGCATGAATGGTGTGACCCCATGGTTTGTAAAAATGTGTGCATACAGGGGAAAAATCAGGAAGGATAGAAATGTTAACTGTTATCTCAGGGTAATTAAGATTTCAAGTGACTTTTACTTATATTTTATGGACCTCCATTTTTACCATAAACATGCATTATTTTTATCATCAGACACATCATTTGAACAAAGGTGAAGCTATCTTGTTTGTTCTGGTACTGAATGCTTGACACCACTGGGAAGTTTTTATCATGAGGTTAATGCCTGGAGCTTTGGACAAGGAGATCAACTTCAACAGAACCATGTTCAGATGTGACCCCAGAAAAAATGGTAGACCTACAAAAGTGAATGGAGATATTTTCAGCTGCAAGAGATGAAAATGTTGGAAAAAGTCTTGTAAGGGATGTTTGGAATGTAGAACCTATCTTAAGATATCAGAGCACTTCAGACTAAGGGATACCAACCATTCGCATGTCTTGCGCTGATTGGCAACTACTGCCTTCACGATTTCCTCATCCTCTGTTACGTTCACCCTTGGGTACCTTCTTCCCATGCAGGGCTTTCCAGTCAAAGTGACTCATCCATCTGCAAATTCTAGGTCCCTGCCTTAAGCATCCAGGAATGAGTCACTGAGATCAGTTACTTCTCTTTTAACTTGAATAGAATTAGACTCTGGGATGTTCAGTTGAAAGATTCATGAATGGGTAGGTCCCAGGAAAGGCAGTGGTGAGATTATCAGGGAAATCAGCTCTATTATGGGAATGGGAAACAGAATAATTAGGGAGTCAGATAACCCAGAGGTAGAATGATATACAAATAAATAAATAAATAAAAAAGATTAGCTCCAGACTCTGGCTGTCAGTCTTTGCTAGAGTATGGAGGCAGGAATTAATGGGTTATGCGGATTTTAGGTAACTATTTTGTCTTAAAGGCAAGATGACTCATACAAATTACTTTTTTTGCTCACTAATTTTGTATGTACTGTGTAGGTACTTGCCAAAAGAAAAGCAGGGGAAAATTTTACTCAGGAAAAAAAAAATGTGTACTCTTGCAAATGCTTTTAACATGTAGGCATGCTTTCGGTATGTGAAAGTTATTTTTGACACTATTTTTGGCCAAATTGTTTTTCATTTTTATGAAAAATGTTAATTTTTAAAGCACTCCGGTCTATCTCCCAACTGTTACTTTTATCACTCGAAAATGTGGTATTTTAAAAATATCATCACTGGTGTCATACTAAGACTTGCCTTGGATTACAAGCCTTTCATAGTAATTAATGTCTTTTTTTAAAGGCATTTGGACATGAAAAAGGAATAAAATGAAAGTTCACCAAAATGTTCATAGCAGTTGCCTTTGGGTAATGATGGGAACTGTCGTTGTGGTTTGGGGGTTTTTTTTCCCCCACTTGTCTGTGTTCTTCTAGTTTTCTATAATGAGCATGGAACACTTATAAAGAAAAAATCAAATTTATTAGAGGGAGTAAGTTTGTTAAGGGAGAAAGATAAGAGTCATGATACTTTGAGTTGCACTATAGTCATTCTCATGGTCACACACAAGATGGGCCTTTGTCCAAGGCTCCCAAACATCTTGTGTTACAATGAATAAATATTGGTAGAGTTGTTTCAAAAATTTTAAGTTACGTATCCTGTAAGTTATTAACAAAGAGCTGTGAAATCCTCATATGAGATACAAATATGACTGTAGTCTTTTAAGTACATGTTTCAGTTTGGCTACTTATTAAGTTCACTTGAGGAATGATTGAAGTTTGAGGATGGTTCCTTATTTTCAACCTTACAAGGGAGATTAATGAATTAAATTTATCTTAGGGCACCAGCTGTTGGAGCAGAAGTGCACACCATCTTATTTAACTGGGTCTTTGAAAACGGTGTTTAATGGAACAGCCCTTTGTACTGTTGCATTGCACTATTGGTCTCATAAATATCATTCACTTAGGTATAATTAACAAAATAATAGCTGCTGATGGAGAATGTTTTCAGTAGTTTTATCAAGAAGTAAAATGAGCATTCACATTTTTGTTGCATCGGTTTAGTTTCCTAACAGAAGAGGTCAATTAGAAAAACGATCTTCGTGGCTACAGATTCACTGCCCCTTAGATAATTTTCATTCTTCTCCATTAGCGTCAGAGGACATTGAGACGCTATGAAATGGGGATTAAATATAAAAGGATCTGAGTAGCGTTAAGTATTTGATGAGCAGTCTGAGAAGCTATTATGAGGTGTATGTACCCCTGGGGTAAAAAGAAAGTTTATGTATTCATTCAACAAACACTTATGAAGCAGCTATGATACGCTGAGTACCTTTTAGGTCTGGGGAACAACAGTGAACAGAACAAAGTCCTTGTCCTTATGGGGCTTATGTGCTAGAGATAGGGAGAGATGATATACAAATAATTATACAGTGTGTATATAATATATACACACACATATATAATAAAATTGTGGAAGTATATATTTTTTATGGAATATATAATTTTATTTCTATATTATTTAATAACATGAAAAAAACTAAGCTATGTAAGGGGGGTTGGAAAGGGACCATCGAAGGTAGGATGGTCAGAGAAAGTTCTCCCTGAGAAGGTGCAGTTCTGGGTAAAGGGAGCAGTTACTACAAGGCCCAGAGGGGAGGATGGGCTTGGCTTGGGGAAGTGACAGCAGGAAGAGTGGCTGGCTGGAGGAGAGGGAAGGAGAAGCGCTTACAGAGGCTCGAGGAGACTAGCAAGGGCTTGGGCTTTGCTGCAAGTATCCTAGGAACCACTGGAATGTTTGGAGCAGAGAAATGACAGAATCTCACTTCCATTTTAAAAAGTTAATCTGACTTCTTGTTTAATCTTTAAAGCCTTAATAAGGTCCCCTGAAAGGCTTAATGGAAACAGAGAGGCCCTGAATAAAGATAAGAGAGGCAGAGAAAGTTAATTTAATTTGCTGGGTATTCTTTTTATAGTGGATGGAATTTGTGCAATCCCTGTAATAATTAATTATTGGTGGTGAGTATTGCCCAATGTTTATCTCATTTCATTTTTCTTACTATTAAGTTATGAAAGAGGGATTGTATAGCACAGGGAACTATACTCAGTATTTTGCAATAACCTATAAAGGAAAAGAATCTGAAAAAGAATATATATTTGTGTGTGTGTGTGTGTGTATAAAACTGAATCACTGTGCTGTTCACCTGAAACTAACATGATATGGTAAATCAACTATACTGCAATAAAAAATAAAATTTGTTAAAACTAAAAAAAAATTTTAATTAAAAAATCAAAAAAATATATATATATATATTTTTTTTTTAATAAATTTATTTATTTATTTTTGGCTGTGTTGGGTCTTCGTTTCTGTGCGAAGGCTTTCTCTAGTTGCGGCGAGTGGGGGCCACTTTTCATCGCGGTGCGCGGGCCTCTCACTGTCGCGGCCTCTCTTGTTGCGGAGCACAGGCTCCAGACGCGCACGCTCAGTAGTTGTGGCTCACGGGCCCAGCTGCTCCGCGGCATGTGGGATCTTCCCAGACCAGGGCTCGAACCCATGTCCCCTGCATTGGCAGGCAGATTCTCAACCACTGCGCCACCAGGGAAGCCCAAAATATTTTTATTTTATTATGTTTAGTTGAATGTTTTGGTTTTTTTCTTAATCAGTTAAAATGACTATCTAGATAGTTAACTGAATATTTATGGAAAAAAAAATATTTATTGAGTCTACAAAACTCAATAATAAAAATACGCTTGGAAACTCACAGAATTTGAAATCAGAATTATTTTTAAAAATGACAAGACAAATCCATTATTTAGAATTCATTGTAGAAAAGAGAATGCCTTCATAAGTAAGGGGAATTTAGCTTCACCAAGAATTGCTCCAGCATTATTTATAAAGAGCTATGGCAGGGAACTGTGAATTCACCAATAAAAACTGCAAATTACTCAAACAGATGCTCACAAAGCATGCCTAGAGGCTATTGTATATGTGTGTCTTGCCAGTTCTGCCATTGGAGAGGTGATTTACAGTCGTAAAACCACTAATGATGGCTCTTTTCACAACAGAAATCCTAAATGTTTGTTACCTACATACATTACTGACAAGCAGAAGAGCTCATATTTGCTAGTACATAATATGACTCTTTTGGTGTGTGTGTGGAGCGGGGAGGGTGCCTGTCCCCATTCAAGGAAATAGCACTTAACAAGGAAATTTCTCAGAAACACGACCAAGTACTAAACCATCAAAAACTCAGGTTCGAGTTAAATATGTGCCTCTTCCCACCTCTCTCCAGCAATCCTCAGATGTTGAAATCCTATTTTAACAATATTTTATTTGTCATCTGTAATATCTGAGGAAATGGAGATTCTTCCTAGACTTTTTGAGACTTACGTCATATAAATACATTGTTTGGCTAAATTTTCGTTTTAAGTGCTTTCCAACCACCAGAATAGAGTAGATGATTCTCTAGACTAGACCTGTTACCATACAGTTTTTCAGCCAAGTCGTTCAGAGGCAGTTTGCTGAGATAGGGAATGAGGTAATAAGATTCAGTGATAAAAAAGCAGTCCACTTCTTGCTGGCAAGCTGTGAGGTTGACTACTTAATATTGAGCTGGAGAGTGAGACTGAATTACAGTTTCCTCCAGGGTGATGCAGGCTTCAAAATTCACTGGGGGAAGGGTTGAGGGTGGAGACAAGAGAAACCTTTACAAGCGGTCCATTTACATCTGTTTACACTCATGAATGTGTGTGTGTTCATTTTCTTTTGGCGTGTGGGAAGAAACTGGCCAAAAGCTCTCAAAGGGCTTTGCTATTTTACTTTTTTAAAACATTGTTGGGCTTCCCTGGTGGCGCAGTGGTTAAGAAACTGCCTGCCAATGCAGGGGACACGGGTTCGAACCCTGGTCTGGGAAGATCCCACATGCCGCTGAGCGACTGGGCCCGTGAGCCACATTTGCTGAGCCTGCGCGTCTGGAGCCTGTGCTACGCAACGAGAGAGGCCGCGATAGGGAGAGGCCCGCGCACCGCGATGAAGAGTGGCCCCCACTTGCTGCAACTGGAGAAAGCCCTCACACAGAAATGAAGCCCCAACACAGCCATAAATAAATAAATAAATAAATAAATAAAATTTAAAAAAAAAAACATTGTTTTTTTATTGAAGTATAGTTGCTGTACAATATTATGTAAGTTACAGGTGTACAATACAGTGATCCACAATCTTTAAAGGTTATACTCCATTTATAGTTATCATAAAATATTGGCTATATTCCCCATGTTGTACAGTACATCCTTATAGCTTATTTTATACTTAGTAGTTTGTACCTCTTAATTTCCACTCCTATGTTGCCCCTCCACACACACACTGGCAACCACTAGTTTGTTCTCTATATCTGTGAGTCTGCTTCTTTTTTGTTATATTCACTGTTTGTTGTATTCTTTAGATTCTATATATAAGTGATATCATACCATATTTGTCTTTCTCCATCTGACTTAAGGGCTTTGCTATTTTAAATAGAAATGTCCACTTAAGAGATTTCATAGTTAGGAAGTTCTTAATTGACTCATTGTTCCCTAGCGATGGTGGCCCCTTTTCAGGGTAGCACACCATATGTTAGAACAAGTAATAACAAAGGGAAATGAATTTGAGAAAAACTGCATCCATTTTGAGAAACTGGATTTTTTGTGTGTGTGCATCAATAACCCAACCAGGATGTTCCTGTGTGCTTAGCACACTGAATACATTTAAGTCATTTTCATTTTACTGGGGAGCTGGGATAAACCTGCAGTTCGACCTTTGGGAAATCATTACTGGCTCAAGCTAAATGATATTGCTGTCTCTATTACAGTCTTGGAGTCTTGGGGAGTCATATACACTGATTCATAAGGATTCCTTTGATCAACTGGAAAAACTTCTCTCTACTCGGAAGGAGGACAGAGAAGTCTCATAGGTCAGATTGTGCAGTTGACATTCTCAAGATGATGCTATCAACTCCTCTCAGATTAGATCCATGACGCTTTCTAAATCCTTTTGCAAACAGCTGAATTCCAACACGACTACCTTTATTTGTGCAATTGAAGAACGAGAGTGATCCCAATACACCGCTAGCAAAGAAGTGATTATCTTGCCCTCTTGAAGGTGGTAACCAGCTTGGACTCTTTTTTGTTTTGTTTTCCAATTGCTCAGGTTGATGGGATTAAAGAGATTTTTAAAGAAAGAGTTTTAAATATGCACAAGGAAAAAGATATGTGCAGCTATGTTATGTATTGGTTTTAATAGACTTGGGCTCTTAAAATGCTTGATCATAACAAAATAGGTGGAAACATGTACTGAGTTGGTGGCCTTCAAACTTTTGGACAAAAACCCAGAGTAAGTTTCATGTGTTTATAAACGTGTATGTATATGTGTGTGTTAAATGACAGTGTAAAATATATAGAGATAGGTTGGTTGATCGATTAAGATAGGCAAATGACACAATCTTCACCATGTACCATGTCTGGTATTTTCTAGTCTATCCTATTTTATTTCACCTTTCTTTTTTTAAAAAAGGGCTGGTTGAGCCCAGTTCATTTCATGATCTGCTGGTGGGTCACACCCAGCAATTTTATCATCACTGGGCTAACCGATAAGGAGTGTTCTCCTCCTTTGAGTTCCCTTCTGGCAAACTCAAGAAGGACCAACTAGGTGCCAACTCCTTTGGTCTTTTTCTTTTTTGGCTGCCTTGGGTCTTAGTTGAGGCACGCGGGCTCTTTGTTGCCATGCTCAGGCTTCTCTGTAGTTGTGGCACACGGGCTCAGCTGCCCCGCGGCACGTGGGATCTTAGTTCCCCGACCAGGGATCGAACCGGCGTCCTCTGCATTGCAAGACTGACTCTTAACCACTGGACCACCAGGGAAGTCCCAACTCCTTCGGTCTTGACTCAACAGGCTGGTTTGTGCCAAACAGTTTGCGGATGCAAACTCCCATCCTATTGAGATGATTGGATCACTCCTGAACCAGACCTTTGAAGCTGTGCCCCACTGTACTAAAAACAAACAAAACAGAAGAGGAACCAAACCTTTCCCAGAGTGGTCTGGTACTATTGGTCTTTGTATCTCAGTAGGAACGGGAAAGTAATGATGTTTTGCATGTGAGTGAATCTCATTGAAGAACAAATGTCTCTAGATTGCTTTTCAAAATTTTAAAATAATGGCAAAGTGAACTTAAGTGGGAGGAAAAGGATAGAAGAAAAAATTTGAATTCTGCGTTTAGCCATTAATTGAATTGAGTCCTTAGTATCTGAAACCAGTCTTTGGTTTTGCACCTTCTTGCATATAAGTAGCTATGACAGTGTCCATCCTTGATTCTTATTCAGTGTGTTAGACAGGGGCTGAATGACCCCCTCTCCACAGTATGTTGCCTTTAGTTCCCATTTTTAAAAATAATTTCCTATGAATAGCAGATCACCCTTCCTGCCTTCCCCCCCTCCTCTGCCTCCCCCATGAATGGTAAAAGGCTCAGATTGAAATAATGGAGTTTTTCGGTTGCTGGAAATAATGGATTACAGTAATCAGCTAAGCTTTTTAAAGCATGTGTATTGAAAGGGAGAAAAAGATATGTCTTGGATTCCACCCACTCCAGGAATCAGCAAAGAGAGAATTCTCTCAATTAAAACAATGAAATTTCATCCCACCCTTGGGGTATTACTTCTGCTCTGTTGATGATAATGAACATCAAGTTGATTGGCTTCCCACGCCCTGACAATCATTAGTTATGCCAAAGGTGCTGGGGATCTTCCTAATGAGTGCAATGATCTGAAAGAAATGTAAGGTGACAGCCTTTTCCTCACCTCACCCCCGAAGCCCCATCTCAGGACAGGTGACGGGCCTGACGTATCTTTTTACAGTACACTTCTTCCTCACTCTCTCTAATAGGAAAGAGATTTTGAAGATATTATTTGCTTGGAATGAGCTGATTCTGTGGAACATAGAAAAGTTTCTATTTGTCACCTACTGTATAGCACAGGGAACTATACTCAATATTTTGTAATAACCTATAAGGGAAAAAAATCTCAAAAAGAATAGATACATATATGTCTAACTGAATCACTTTGCTGTACACCTGAAACTAATACAACATTGTAAATCAACTCTACTTCAATGAAAAATAAAATAAAATAAAAAATAGATCCATATGTATGTGAAGTATTGCGAAGGCTATCAAGGTAGAAGAACTTGACTGGTAGGGCTAAAAAAGCTTATGTATTTGAAGATACCTGCAAATAATTCTCACTTATTACACGTATACAGTGTCCAAATGTCTGAAAAATATGGTGCCAGCAACATAGAAAGGCTAAAGGAATTGGAAGTTTAATAGGGCAATGTTCTCCATTCTGAAAGGGTCAAATTTTCTTCTGTCATTAGAGTTTCTACAAAAGAATCCCATTCAGACATGGAGGATTTTTTTTTTTTTTTTACTTCACATAGGCAATTATTTCCATCTTAACCTTGGAGAGAGGAAGTTGGACTAATAGTTAAATGTGATTGGAATTATGCCTATGACTTTTTTTTACTGCCTTGTGAATTTTCTTATCGAAAGCTCAGTGAACTTCTTAATTCAAAAATTAAGAATCAGCTCATGCTCCTTGCCCCTGGTAATCACCAGGGTACCACTATCATTGAAGGTATATTAAGGACCTACTTGTCTGTGTCCCAGCTAGAATTTAAAGTCATAGTCTGCTTTCTCAAAATCTGCAACTTAGGCTGGATGAGATCTACGGTTCTCAACTGGGGTTGATTTGTCCCCCCAGGAGACATTTAGCAGTGTCTGGTGATATTTTTAATTGCCATGACCAGGGGGCAGGTACTACTGGCACCTATTAGCTAGAAGCCAGGGATGCTACCAAGTATCCTGCATTGCACAGAACAGGCCCAGCAACGAAGTATTATCTGGGCCAGATGTCAATAGTGCTGAGGTTGAGAAACCCCACCTTAGGTGTTGGCAGCTGTACCTAAAGGGCATGTTGAAAACTAAAAGTCATAGACCAGATATACAAATTAAGTGGTATTGCTTCAACTGTGTATAAACACAGACTTCTGGAAATTTTTCAAGTTTCTAAGCTAGGGTTTTGTTGTTTAATAGCTCTGTTAACACTTGTTTCATAATAGACAACTGGGCAACGGTGACACTCTTTCATTATAACAGTGGCCTGAAAAACAAGCATCAAACATGAACAGAACCTTGCTCGTGAATTCTTAAAATCTCAGGAAATGGAGGATATGCATTATGGAGTGGGAGTCCTATTCCCTATGAAGTACCTGAGCCTACTTTAAATGATAAAAAAAATTACATGTATCAGTTAGGATAAAGTTTTGATGGCTGTAAAAAAGGCCAAAGTAACAATGGCTTAAATAAGGTAGAAGTTTATTTCTCTCTGCTATGTCAGCCAGAGTGTGAGCAATCTGGGGCTGCTATGGTGGCCCCAGGGTGGCCAGGTTCCTTCTATCTTGTTCTGCCAACCTTGGTATATAGCTTCCATTTCACCACCTAGGATGGCTGCTCCATCTCCCACCATCATGCCCACATCCTAAACAGCAGGAAGGCAAGAAGAAAGTGAAGGGCATGGCCCTCCTTTTAAGGGCATGACCTAGAGGTTGTGCACATCACTTCTGCTCATCTCACTGTCTAGAACTTAGTCACATGGCTACATGTAGCTGTTAGGGAGACTGACAAAGTTTTTTGTTGGGCAGACATGTGCCCAGCAAAACCTCAGGGGTTCCTTTATTAAAGGAAGAAGAAAAGCATGCATGTGGGAAGACAGCTTGCAGCCTCTGCTTCAGATATCTTGTCTTCGGTTAATTCAAGGTCAAGGAACCCAAAGACTGCTTAATGATTCCAGTTGGCCTTTGGTCAGGATAGAGGGCACAGACTGTGATGATGTCTACAATGGCTTGTTATTTCACTCTGTTACATTAATCCTCAATCACATGTAGGGCAGTACGAGCTCAGGAGCTGAACTGCCACGGTTCAAATCTTAGCTCCGCCACTTGCCAGCTGAGTCGATTTTAGCAAGCTTCCTTCCACTCTTCGTGCCTGGATTTCCTCCTTTGTAAATTGTTGATGGTAATAATACCTAACTCATAGGCTTGGGGTGAGGTTTAGTGAAGTCATACACATAAGGCACTCAGACCAGTGCCCATCAGAGTGACCTACTAAGAGTTCTACACGTTGTTATCATTGTGGTGGATTCCTGCGCCCGACTAGCTGATTTCCTATCTGCTCATTTGAACCTTAACTTAGTAAACACATACATGTCTGTCAATTTCATTTGGTTTTAAAATCCTAATAAAGATTTGTTGCCTTGACCTAATTTTGAGTCGTAGCTCCCACCCCCAATAAAGTTATCAAAACGTGGGATTTGATCTGGAATGAAAATAAAGCTCAACCAGGATTGATGTGGGCTTGAGCCAACTCATGAACTAGTGGATTGCCAGCACTTTACATCAGAGTCACATTGGTGGACAAGCTAGAAATTCAGAGTAGACAACTAATGTTCTGGCTGCTTTGTCAACTACCTGTTGATTTCTCTGCAGATGTCAGAGATTTCTGCTTTGATCCAATCAATTTCATTAAACTGGAGATAATTCTTTTCTCTTCAGTAAAGGAATTTAAGAACTCACAGCAAAAACATTGCAATTCAGAAGATCTACAAATGGCAGTAATTATCATGCTTTCTACAGTATTTCATATTTCAACATCGTATAGCAGATATCCGTCCCTGAATTCTGAGCAGATCACTAAAATTAAGGTTAGAACATTTTTAAAGCTGATGAATGTACATACATATCTGTGTGTGTATTAGAGAAAATCCTCTGCAGGTGATAATATAGTTTGGCCCCTAAAACACACGTGTTCTTTGTTAGGTCATTTCCTACTTTTTACCTGTATAAATTTTGAAAGCAGATTAGTATTTTACCTCTATATGAAGTAATAGAAATGCAAATCATGTATATTGTTTATGGAACGCAGGGTGTATTTTCTATAGGCTATAACATACTCTGATGTGAATATAAAGTTAGTGGGGGCAGCCATACTCCAGTACACAAACATTTGTCTTGATTTTCTTCTCAAAGTCCGTTTGGTCCTTACAACATAAAATGTAATGGATGATTCTACATGCATTTACTCTTAAATTCAGTGAGGGAGAATGATGGTGACTCATTATAGCAATTCTTATTATTTTATCAACAGAAAATGATAAAGAAAACAATTTCACCCAATCACATGGAAATGGAAGTTATTTATTTATTTTTTAAGGTTTTTCAGTTTTTTTGTTTGTTTTTTGGCTGAGTTGGGTCTTCGTTGCTGCACACGGGCTTTCTCTAGTTGCAGCAAGCAGGAGCTGCCCTTCGTTGCGGTGCACGGGCTTCTCATTGTGGTGGATTCTCTTGTTGTAGAGCATGGGCTCTAGGTGCCTGGGCTCAGTAGTTGTGGCTCGTGGGCTCTAGAGCGCAGGCTCAGTAGTTGTGGTGCACGGGCTTAGTTGCTCCGTGGCGTGTGGGATCTTCCCGGACCAGGGCTCAAACCTGTGTCCCCTGCATTGGCAGGTGGATTCTTAACCACTGCGCCACCAGGGAAGTCTGAAATGGAAGTTATTTAGACTGACCTGTATCAAAATATTTACTAGGCAGGCTAAAACTTTAAGCACTCAGAGGGCATGTGGGTTTAACAATGTGAATATACAACAGCTAATGATGTCCAACCCTAAAAAAACAAAAAAATACAACGACGATTTCCAGAATAAATCATTTCCATTTCTGCCATAGAAGTTTTGGTCTCTTAAAACTCAGCATATTACAGTATAATGCTTTAAAAAACTATTCAGGACTTAAGGAAGCAAGCCCTAGTGTGTGGGTTCCTCCAAACAGAAGGATTCCACTCTTTTTCTCTTTCTTTTTAAAATAAATGAATACAGGAAACAGAAAGGCATAGAAGGAACATGTGAGAATGAGGGCTAATAGCCTTACTGGTGAACAAGCTCCAGAGAAAAAGGGGACAAAGAACTTTTCCTGTGATGCAGCATTTTGGGGCGGGGGTAGCCGCTGTGAATCTCTTAAAGTTCAAGGACTTCACAAACCTCTCCTTGGCCGACTTGAGCGAAGCATAAGACTCATGTGAGTCACCAGGTGAACAGTTGTAACTTGATAAAAAGATAATCCTCTGGCTATTATTATATCAAAGCAGTAGACGGAGTGTCTGTAAAGGTCAAATGTGAAGCTTTCCACAATAATTTTACCTAAAGGCAAAGAGTTTACCTTTAAGAGCAAGATCTGTACTTTGTTCTCTAGGGTCTCTGTTATCCAGTACAGAGATCGTATCCAGCACACCGTGGCTTGAGCCAGATATGGTTTGTTTGCGGGAGACTCTTCAAGACTTTGGTTTTTGTTTTGAGATATTATATAAGGATTCCATTGATTAATAATTATTGCAAATGTGGTCCCAGAATTGTGTGACTCAGGGCCACTGCCCCTAAGAGACCAAAATTCTTGATAAAACATTACACGGTTCCTGCCTTTTGACCTTGCTCTGACTTGGGAGGACACCCCCAGTATGCGTGGTTTGGTTCAGTATCTGTGAAAAGGGAACAGAACCTACCACAGAGGCTGTTGGGAGGAGCCAATGGTATAATTTACTTCAGGTACTTTACAGAGCGCCTGATGCATTGTTAGCTCTCAGTAGTAAATTTTATTTTTGGTGCTGCCGCCATATTTCCTGCACAGGTGTTAAGAGGGTAAACGGAGACATGATATTAAATGTTCACATTTGGTTAGAAATTCGATTTGCAAGTGATGAAATAAGGTATCCCCCCACCCTTCTCCCCACCACCACTTCACTACTCCCTGCTCCTGCCCCTCTCCCTCTCCTCCCCCTCCTTCCCCCTTCTCTGCCACTCAACCAGTGTTACCAGTTCCACGGGCATCCCTCCAGAGATACTGTATGCACAGACAAGTGAAAGTGTATCTGTATATCTGCGTGTATCCATATTTATTTTTGGAACATTTATTCTTGAACAGCCCTCCACTTGAAAGGATAAAGAACCTCCTTTCAAGCTGATAATTGAAGTAGGGAAATGAAGTAAGTGTCTCTTCCCTGCATGGTTGCAAACGGCAAGATTTTCTACCCTGTGGAATCAAACGGTTACATCCTTCTTGATTTAACAAGATAAAGAGGACATTGGATATAGAGGATCCTTTTGACAGGGTAGACACTGAGGCCCCAAAGGGTGGTTCACACTGGAGTTTATTACTGCACTCAGCAGGCCATTTTATCTCCACATAGAGACATGATCATTTAAGCATGTGGGCCAAATATGTGGGTGCCCAGAATCAACAACCAACTCTCTTTTACATATTTTTGTATGCTTTGTTAGCTGACTGGCTCCAAATTAAACTGAAGGGGAATTAGAAGCCTTAGTTGAGGAGTCAGTGGTGTAAGACACCCCACTCTAGCTGAGCAGATAGAGCAAAGAATTTCAGAAGAATGACAGTTGCTTCCACTTCCCTCCTTTCAGTCGTTCCCATTGCCCCCCACACAGGAACCTAGTCACATCAGATTTAGCTCTTCCATATTCCATCAATTAGGGCAAAAATGATTGGGTTAAAAGGGCATACTTCTGATTATCCTGGTGCCTAAGTAATATGGTTATGTTATCTATAAATAACACAGAGAGGGAAGCAGACGCAGTCACTCCCCATAAGCAGTGATTCTGACATCATTTGACAGGCACGGATGGTTAGTAGGCTTAGTGTAGGTATCAGAGTTTGCCATTTTGGCTAAACCTTCACTTTGGAAGAGGAAAGAGGTGTGCCATTCCATTTGAAAGCCTTTGGAAACTCGCTTTTTACCCATGGTTACCCGCCAGACCAGTATTTGGGATTTGATGTTTTTCAGTGCTCTGTTCTCCTGGAGATATTACTGCTTTCCTTAACAGTAGAAATAGTTCTGTGAATTGGGTCTTGACAGGTAAAGAGCTTTCCCATTGGCCTTTACGGGTTTTGGGTATGTGTACGCTTTTTAAATGAGAAATGTAGATCTCTAGGAGTTTCACCTGACATTATGTCCTGTGAGATTAGACTGTGACCACATTTTCATCCCAGACAACACCGACAGGACCTTGAGGCAAATCATATGCTCGTACACTGTTGAAATCAGAATATGGCGGCATTCCGATGGGAGGAGCATTTGTGAGTTTCCATATTAAGATTAAATGCAAGAATCTTTGTTCATGCAACATTAAGGTTACAAATGTGCATATGCCAAAACTGGGAAATAGAAAATGAGATTATCATGGTGACATCTGTTCTCCACTGTAGTACGTGTTCTATAGGACAGTGTACGGGTTGAAGACTGATTAGTTATGCAAAGCCATTGGTAGGTAGTGTGATTAAGCACCTGAACTTCAGCCTGTGGGGAGGCAGGGGGAGGAGGTAAGGAGGGCACTGAGCCAAGACTGGTTCACTTCCAATCTGGATTTTACTGTATGACTCTAGGCAGGCAATTAGCTGGCCCGCACCTCAGGTTCTCTATAAATTAGAAGCAGTAATAGAAGCCTTCTCCCAGTTCTCCCTGGTTCACAGAAGGTGAGGCCAAGATTCTTCTGAGGCGAAGTTTCCAAAGAATGTTGAACCTCCATCATCATAGTTTGAGGTAGTAACTTTCTGTTATGGGGTAGGAAGTGGTACAACATGGGACAGGCTAGGACTTCTCAGCCTTATCTATTTGCAAGTGGTTTATATTAATTTTCATATATCATGCATCAATGCTTTTCTCTCCTTTGCCTATAATTAGTGAAATTTTAATCAAATCAACCAATATTTATTGATTGTCTATTACATTTAAGATCTATGTAAAACGAGAAGCTAGGAAGAGATGCTTTCAAAGATGACCAAGTCAGGGACTTCCCCGGAGGTCCAGTGATTAAGACTCCATGCTTCCAATGCAGGGGGCACAAGTTCGAGCCCTGGTCGGGGAACTAAGATCCCACATGTCGTGTGGCACGGCCAAATAAAAAAAAATAAAATTAAAGAATAAAAAAAAAGATGACCAAGTCAGAATATATGAGAAAGATACATACATACAACCTACAGTAATACAGGACATATAGTTAAAATATATTGCATTTCCACTATGGACTAAGGTTGTGCCTCCACACTTCCAAATTATTTGATCTTTCTCTATTTTGATTTGTAACCAAAATATTGCATTGATATTTTTGTATTTAATTTATTTGATTTCCTTTTCAGTTTGAAAATTGAAATGGAAGGAAAACATCTTTTTTTTTTTTAGATTTCTCCTCCTCTCTCTCAGCTACTTTGGAGTTGTATCACTGAGTATTTTCTGTTCCTTACCATATCCTTAGGCTACTGGATATTTGCATTTTGGGTTTGTAAGCTGAAAATCCTCTTCTTGCTCTAACCTTAAATGATTAAATAGAAGTGGTTTTGAGTTTTCATTTAGTTATATTGATAATAGTAATGCCTTAACTTTCATATTCAAGTTCAATTCTTCAGACTCCTTGTCCATAGGATATGTGTTTGGAGTAGGATTAAACTTACATTAAACCTTCCATGCTGTAGCTACATTCTATTCTTTAACAGGGAGATGTGTGTTTAAGGCAGCTGATAAGGTTGTACTTTCATCTGAAACCATAAAATGCAGCGACACTTGCCATCTAGGAAAGAGAAAAATTAAACACACAACTTTGACCTCCTTAGGACCCAGTCCAAAATCCGCTATCAGCCTTTTGCTACTTTGACACAGAGACTAAAGATCCTTCACAAAAAAGGGGTGACGCATCCCATGGACATATCGAGTGTTACGTGCAGTATGAGGAAAGCCAGGGTGCATATTCTTCCAGGTTGGGGATCCTGGGTTCAGATCTCAGCTCCACCTCTTACCAGCTGTGTGAGAACAGGCTGATTCCTTAAGTGTCTCGAGCACTGATTTTTCTCATCGGTACAATGAGGATAACAATGAGACCAACCTTAATGTGTTGCTTTGAGGATTAAATGATATAATATAAGTAAAGGACTTAGTCACAGTGCCTGGAACAACATAAGTGCTAAGTAAATCTTAACTAGTTGTATGTATAATTCCTCTTTCAGCTACATCTAAATCCACAGGTTTCTCCCCCATTAAAGAAAGTACATGGATATTCAAATAATTGACAATAATATTATTTTGGAGATGGCCTGTTTTATTTATTTAAAAAATAAAATGTTTGCCAGCTGTGTTACTTATTATTGTTGTTAACAAATTATCAGTGTTGCCAATCATTCAGACACACTTTCACAGGAAAATATTAACAAGGTATGTCCCAAACCCATGTTGGTGTGCCCTACCTGGGGAAAAATAATTAAAGAAACAAACAAGCAGAAATATTCATCATATAAAAACATACAGCTCTGCTTAATCAAATAGATAGTATTTCTGGGTCCAGGAGAAAAATATTTGTGATGAGTGTTGCCTTCAAATGTTAAATCTACCATCAACTATTGCAAATTTTATAATGTGCTAAAACCCAAGGTCAAGAGAAAGGCAAACTGGAAGAGTTATATTTTCTGTTAATACAGAATTCAATAGATTAGGAAGCAGAGAGAGAAGACTGAAAATTTGAAACTGGATGTAGTCACTCAAGAATACTGCAGTGTCTGGGAGCTGATAAGGGCTTTAAGGAAATTTAGAAATCTTTAAAGGAATGGATGATATGATCAAGGCTTGTCCATAAGAAAAGAGAACTGGAATAATTGAGAATACCAGTGAATTCCAATTCAGTGAAGGGAACTACAGAATCCCTAGGGGCTTACTTGAATAATATTTGGAAATGACTGTGACTTGAATTTAAAAAGAAACATATTAAATATTTAAAAAATACTCTATAGGTGTGGTGCATAGCACATCCTATAATATTAGAAGTAAATGAACATTAAAATTTTTAGTATTTTAGAAATTAGTTTAGAAAGTCTGAATTTTCACAGTCTAGAATATTTTATAAAGTTTAAATTTTTTAACAATGGTGATTTGCTTTTAGTTTATTCATTCCCTCCTTTATTCAATAAATAAATATGGAGCACCGAGTTCAGCAATTTACAAAGGGAAAAAGAGAGAATTCTCCCATTTGCCCAAGCAGTGGTAGTGTTTTCCCTCAAGGTGTTTTCATATGTGCCCATACTTTATAATAATTTGTAGAAGAAAATTTTTTTGATTTAAAGATTCATCATCACCTAATACAGTCATGGGGTAGCTCCACACTTGAATGCCTGTTATTTTACTTCTCTGGGAAAAGTTGAAAGAAAAGTCATTAGAGGGGCTTATTCTGGGACCAATGAAAGCTGACCTGAAAGGATTTAATTAAAATTTACATAATTGGTGCTCAGATTTTTGATATCCAGCAACCCATCAGCAGTAAAGACCTAGGAGGAGACCCGAGAGGAATCAGGCAAGAGAAGGGAGTCGGCGGGCTCCGAATTCCACCCTTCTCTCTCCATCTAGGTCCTGGGGTAAGAATTTGGGTTGCCCTAGTAAAGCCTCCTTTAAATTTATGCAATCACGGATGCTTCTTCTTCATGGCTGGTGAATATAAGAAAATTTAAATTGGAACAAATCGAGATTGTAGCAGATAAATTTGTCTTTGGTGAGATAAATCAGAACCCTTGGATTTTCTTCTTTGATCTTGTACAGTAGTATCATGTAACGAATGGTTAAGGGTTTGGGCTTTGAAGTCAGACTTGGGTTTGGGATAGACTGTCACTTACCAGTTGCATGACCTTGAATTCATTGTTCAGCCTCCCTGAGCCTGATACATCTTTTTTTGTAAAATGGGAATGGTAACAATAGTACCTAACCACAGTGCCGTCATACGTTTCAATATAATATGTGTACATACATAATAGAGTGCCTGGCACAATGGTAAATCCTCTGTATCTGTAGCGTATGGTTTCAATTATGCATTATCTCCTTAATATACTTTTTTAAATTAATTTTTATTGGAGTATGGTTGCTTTACAATGTTGTGTTAGCCTCCACTGCACAACAAAATGAATCAGCCATACACGTACAGATACCCCCTCCCTTCTGAACGTCCCTCCCATTTAGGTTACCACAGTGCATTAGGTAGGGTTCCCTGTGCTATACAGTATGTTCCCATCAGTTGTCTATTTTATATATAGTATCAATAATGTGTATGTGTCAATCCCAGTCACCCAATTCCTCCCTCCCCAGCCCTTTCCCCCTTGGTATCCATACATTTGTTCTCTATGTCTTTGTCTCTATTTCTGCTTTGCAAATAAAATCATCTATACCATTTTTCTAGATTCCACATATATGCGTTATTATACGATACTTGCTTTTCTCTTTCTGACTTAGTTCAGTCTGTATGACACTCCCTAGGTCCATCCGTGTCTCTACAAATGACCCAATTTTATTCCTTTTTATGGCTGAGTAATATTCCATTGTATATATGTACCACATCTTCTTTATCCATTCCTCTGTTGATGGACATTTAGGTTGCTTCCATGTCCTGGCTATTGTAAATAGTGCTGCAGTGAACATTGAGGTGCATGTATTTTTTTTGAATTACGGTTTTCTCAGGGTATATGACCAGTAGTGGGATTGCTGGGTCATACGGTAGTTCTATTTTTAGTTTTTTAAGGAACCTCCATACTGTTTTCCATAGTGGCTGTATGAATTTACATTCCCACCAACAGTGCAAGAGGGTTCCCTTTTCTCCACACCCTCTCCAGCATTTATTGTTTGTAGATTTTTTGATGATGGCCATTCTGACTGGTGTGAGGTGGTACCTCATTGTAGTTTTGATTTGCATTTCTTTAATAATTAGTGATGTTGAGCATCTTTTCATGTGTTTGTTGGCCATCTGTATGTCTTCTTTGGAGAAATGTCTATTTAGGTCTTCTGCCCATTTTTTGATTGGGTTGTTTGTTTTTTTGATATTGAGCTGTATGAGCTGCTTGTATATTTTGGAGATTAATCCTTTGTCAGTTGCTTCATTTGCAAATATTTTCTCCCATTCTGAGGGTTGTCTAAATGGAATCCAAATTGGCAAAGAAGAAGTAAAACTGTCACTGTTTGCAGATGACATGATGCTATACATAGAAAATCCTAAAGATGCCACCAGAAAACTACTAGAGCTAATTGATGAATTTGGTAAAGTTGAAGGATACAAAATTAATACACAGAAATCTCTTGCATTCCTATACACTAACAATGAAAGATCAGAAGGAGAAATTAAGGAAACAATCCCATTTACCATTGCAACAAAAAGAATAAAATACCTAGAAATAAACCTACCTAAGGAGGCAAAAGACCTGTATGCAGAAGACTATAAGATACTGATGAAAGAAATCAAAGATGACACAAACAGGTGGAGAGATATACTATGTACTTGGATTGGAAGAATCAATATTGTGAAAATGACTATACTACCCAAAGCAATCTACAGATTCAGTGCAATCTGTATCAAATTACCAGTGGCATTTTTCACAGAACTAGAACAAAAAATTTTACAGTTTGTATGGAAACACAAAAGACCTCGAATAGCAAAAGCAATCTTGAGGAAAAAAAAAAAAGTAAGGGAGCTGGAGGAATCAGGCCTCCCTGACTTCAGACTATACTATAAAGCTACAGTAATCCAGACAGTATGGTACTGGCACAAAAACATAAATATAGATCAGTGGAACAGGATAGAAAGCCCAGAGATAAACCCACACACCTATGGTCACCTAATGTATGACAAAGAAGACCAGAATATACAATGGAGCAAAGACAGCCTCTTCAATAAGTGATGCTGGGGAAAACTGGACAGCTACATGTAGAAGAATGAAATTAGAACACTCCCTAACACCATACACAAAAATAAATTCAAAATGGATTAAGGACCTAAATGTAAGACCAGACACTATAAAACTCTTAGAGGAAAATATAGGCTGAACACTCTTTGACATAAATCACAGCAACATCTTTTTTGACCCACCTCCTAGAATAATGAAAATTAAAACAAAAATAAACAAATGGGACCTAGTTAAACTTAAATACTTAATATACTTTTAAGAAACTCTGATATTGTTTTGCATAATGGAGATATGCTGCCCAAATGGGGTGAATCTCATTGGCCAGAACTATGTCTCAGGGCAAGGCCCTAACAGCAGTGGAAGTTGGGAAGGGAAGTGCATGATTTTTAACAAGGCACATTGCTACCCTAAAGAAAAAAGTTGTCACTCTGTTGGATATTGAGTAAGTAATCAGCAGTGTCTGCCACAAAGACATGAGAATGACACAGCCCCCAGGCCTAATGGTTTTCTAACAAAGATTTATAAATGTTCTCAACATTGGGACATTCTGAGGGCATTTGCTAAGACTTTAAATCTTACCATCATCATTAAGAAGAGAAGTGGTTACTGGTCTATGTAACTGGCAAGATAATAACCAAAGCCCCGTAGATGTCACTCCTGAATCAACATTGTCAGTTTGCTTCCCTGTTGCAATGTAAAATTTGGTTGCCATTTAGTTCACCAGTCATGATCTTGGTGATGTGACTGTCTCATTTATTCAGTAAGCATTTATTGAAGGTCCACTGATCTTGGAAATACAAGTAGAGGGAAAATATAGAAGCAACATCCAAATTCCCAATGGATTTCTTGTTAAGTTGAAGTTATACAGAGATGACAGACATCTATTGGCTAAATTCTGCCAGTGACTCTCTCTGTTTGGATGCTTAGAGAAGTTCCCTAAGATGCTCATGTGATCAGCCTCACTGGAATTAGGGGTACCAAGTCCTAGCCATTTTCCATTACCAGAGGAATCCAGGTTCTGTTTTCTTCTATTGATTTTAAATGAAAAAAAGCAGGTGTAGAAAACACTTATGGTTCTTTACCAAATTAAAAGTCCGTTAGTAAGGATTCGTTGAGGCTAACTGTTGCCCAGAATTATGCAAAAAATGCCATAAGACTTTTCTAAGTTGATCCCAGGATGTTTGCTAATAACCAATTCCACAAACCCATGTTGGTTGTAGACGTTGGCATAAGTCTCATGGTTGAGAGAAGCTTGAGTGAAACTGTGGGGCAGTTACTTCCATTCTCTGGACCTTGGTTTCCTTATATGTATTGAATAAGAAGAGAACATTGAACAAGATAATTGTTAAGGTTCCTCCCTGAAGTGAGATTTGGGGCCGGATGGAGATGTAGTTACTCTGGAGACCTTGATTCTGTTACTCAACCCTGTGTAAGTTTTAAGTTGTGGGGTGCATTGCGGTGAGAGAGGTCCTCGAACTTTATGCCTTGGTTTCATCTTCATGGAAGGGAAGCAGTTAGGGTTAAAGAAAGATGAGTCCTCTCCTGGATCCAATGTTCTGTCAAGTGGAGTTTAATAGAGTTCCCTCCCAAATTCTACCAGATGGATTTATTTCATGAACATTTTTGGAGAAATACTTCTTGGACCTATGCATGGACTTTAATGCTTAAGTTTGTTAAGCATTAAAGTTTGAAATGAGGCCAAAAAAGATCAAGGCTGTGAACTCTTTTATGACTAAAAATCTTCACCCACTATTTTTAATTGAGCACAGATTGACTCTTACTAAATTCTGCTATCTTAGCTGTTCCTTGATCTGACATCTTGACCAGCAGAAAATCCCATATTTTGGGAGAGTGTTTGGAATGGTCTTTAAAGGGGAATTTGGTTGCACTAAGACCTGCACAGAGGTGGTCATAGGGAACCTAATAGTCGTGTTAGGACCTGCCATATTACCCTAAGTTGAAGTGACCCTTAAAAAGAAAAGGAATTTGTAAAGGATATAGAACCGCAAACACTAGAGCAAAGATATTAACCCCCAAAGAGTCCTAAACCACAGCTGACTCCTTAATTCACAAGCAGCCCTCAGAGGGCAGCAGCTTGTCTTAAGCCCCTGAAACCAAAGGACAGAGCCAGCAGGGAAAGGACTAACCAGAAAAATCACATGCCCTGCCTGGAAATAATTGGATAGGTTTTAACCCTATAGAAGAGTACTGACTCTAAATGCCGAGGGTTTCAGAAGTTCATTTGCGATATGCCTCGAAACTCTCCAGGCTTGATGATGAAAGAAAGAAAGACTCAAAATACCATCTGTCATAATGGAAAACCCATGTGGCCCCAGAGCCTCTTCCTCATTGAGCAGCTGATGCAGATTTAGTCAATCTGGACAGTTATTTATGTGTTGAGGTCACATTTTGGCCAATCTTTTGCTTATGGCTTTAACCAAATAAAGCCTTCTCTCTCCACATTTCTCTTGCCAAAGTCAGGTTGAGAGATGATTCTTTGAGAGGATTATTTTGGCAGGAGATACAGGGATCTTCTCACACAGCAAAACACAGCGACAAAGCCAGATGATACACCAGTCAGGGAGCTAAAAGATGTTAAAACTGGAAGAAGCAAATTAAAGTCCTTTCCTTTGCCCCTCTTGTTCCTTGAGAGGTTTTGTTTGTTTGTTTGTTTAACAAAAATGTTCCCCAAATGTCAATGAAAGGCCCAAGGGAACTTTCTATAGTAATAACTAGTTTACCTCAGAGGGGCTTGGCTTTTAGGATTTTCCCATTTGATCTTCCTCTTGTTCCTTCTTTATTCTACTTCATGACATATTACAGTTTCTAATTTCTCTGTGGCTGGAAATACTCTAGGCTGACACCTTCAAGAAGAGAGACGGAAAGAAATCCTAGTGTCTGTGAATTGTTGCTAAATCTACACATGTCCACTTGTAACCAAGAAATTAAACTCAGGGCCAAAACACAAGAGGAGAAAGAAAAGTCCCTTCCTTGTTTGTGGTCACCTTTGGCAGTGATTCCATATGGCTTGGAGGAGCTTCAGTGAGACCCATGGTCTGCTCTCTCCTCTCCCAGCATCACTAGCCAGGTTACCTGGGCAATCAATTCAGTCCTCTGGGTCTCGGTTTCCTTATATGTAGGAAGAGAACTTTGAACAAGACGATCCTTCAGGTTCCTCCCTGAACTAAGGTTTGGGGCAGGAGGGAGGCTTAGTGACTCTGGAAACCTTGATTCTATTATTCAACCCTGTACAGGTTGTGGGGTGCACTGAGGTGGAAGAGGTCCTGGAATTTTATACCTTGGTTTCATCCTTATGGAAATGAAGGAGTTGGATTCAAAAAAAGCTGAGTCCTCTACTGGATCCAATGTTCTGTCACGTAGAGTTTGATGGAGCTCTCTCCACAAATGTACCAGATGTGTTTCTTTCATGGAAGTTTTTGGAGAAATACTTGATGGATGGGCTTCATCTTCCCAGGATCTGTGCATGAAATGAGACCTTTTCCCTTGGATAACTAGGTCACAAGAGGAGGAGTTTGGCATCCTGTCTCTTGGCTATTGGGCCTCACCATTATGAATGAGGGGTCTCAGTTCACCATAAAGGGGAGGAGCTAAGAGCCTTGCATTGGGACCACTAAGATGAGGTGACTCTCCAAATGCCCTGTTCCCATATTCCCAACTGTACTGTAGGGGATAAAAGTGCTTGCTCCTGAACACCTATTTACTTCATTTAAAACAAAAATGTATTTAAGGAAGAGGCAGAGACCCAAATGGCATTCAAAGCAAAGACTGTGAGTGGAAAAGTAGAGAGAAAAACATCTAATGAAATAGTACCAAGTAGCCAGGAATTTATGGGAACAATTTATGGATATCTCAGGAATCAGAGTATAAGAGGATAAAGGGAAATAAAATGCTTTGTAGGAGACAGAATCCTCTGAGACACTGTATAAAAAATATATAATCATTAAATAAGTATTTTGCTATAAAAGAAATGAAGAAAATCATTTGCATTTTTTTAAGATAATGAAACAAATATTAAAGGGTATGGGAATAAAGATGAAGAAGAGCAAATTTTAAAAAATAATACCTATATTCCAAAATTTTTCATGACTTTGGACTGATTGAAAAGCAGTTAGTGTTATGTGAATTTTTCTGTGATGTGTTATGCTTCAATAAAAAGTTTTTAAAAAGCATATTCCTTAATAATTTAAAAGAAACTTTTTAGAAGTTTTTTGAGCAGAACAAAAGAAGACAATTAAGATGGAAATGGGCTCAGATGGCTGTAAACATATTGCTGTTGACAGTGAACATAGATAGTTCTTCACAGGATGCAGGAGTTTTGGAATAAAGCTTGTCAAAGGCCAGACCTAACTTCCAAAGGCCCAAGACCAAGAGTAACCATAGGAGGGGTTTCAATTAAGAACGTCATAAGTTAGAGAAAACCCAACTAACAGTGGCTGAAACAAACAGGGGTTTATTTTCCTCACATAAGAAGTAAGTCCAGAGCAGTAGTTTCTGCCATTTTTTCAGCTACTGGAAGATGCCATCAAGGACCCAGACTTTTCCCATCTTTCCCTTCCTCCATCCTTGGCAGGTTGGTTTTCATCCTCAGGTCTCATATGCACAAAATGGCTTCCATAATCCCAGGCATTTCCTCTGTGATCAAGGCAAGAAAAAGAAAGAAGAGGGCCAACACCAAGCCTACCTTTCTCTTTGTCAGGAAAGCAAAAGCCTTCTCATTGGCCAGAATTTTAGCACATGACCACCCCAGCTGCCTGTACAGTGGGAATAGACAGGGGAGAAGGAAAGTTGAGAATAACTATTGGGTTAACCAAAAAACAGCATCTGCCAGAGAATTTGTCTTGAAGAGAATAGTCCTGTGGCTTGTTATTGGGAAGAAGTAAGGACAGAGGACCTTTGGGGATATGGCTCAGGACTGTAAACATTTCCACTAATAAAATCATTCAATCACAGTTCTTGGATTGAGTTAAGACACCATTCAGAAGGCAAGTAGCCTTATTTTTCACCCTGAATTGGCCATTAGCCTTAACTAATGGTATTTCCAGGGCTCAGTCTTTCCCACTATAAAATAAGAATAATGTTTATTCCCTGCCTCACTTGGATCCTTTCATTCAGTCATTCATTTCTTCAACAACTATCTACTACCCACCTGCTATGTATCAGGCACTATGCCCATGCCGATGATGCACAGATAAATCCTGCAGAACCCCCTCCTTCAGTGACTCACCTTCGAACAGGGAGAGGAGGCCAGCGAACATAGTTACTGAGCACCGCCGCATGTTGGACTTGCTGGGTACTCTGTATTAAAAAGATGCATATAATATAGAAGATATGTAAACAAATAATATAACAGGTAAAGTGGCGCAATAGAGTATTCATAAAAGTGCTTTGGGACAGAGAAGGGGAAATGACTCATTACCTGGGGAACTGGAGAAGGCTTTACCGAGGAGATGCAGTCTGAGATAGCGCTTGAAAATGAGCTGGAGTTTGTGTGCAGAAAGAGGTGCCAAGGTGGGGAGTAGCTGCTGGGGGGGCATAGTTGGTTCAAAAGCACTGATGTCTCCAAAGGCACTAGCTTGTTCCCAAAAAGGCGAGTCGCTCACTCCGTGGAGCCCTTGGATGGTGGGAGGTGAAGTGGGGAGCTGAAGGGGGGAGATGGTTGGAGCCAGAGTATGAAGGACCTCAGGATCCATGTGCAGGAGTTTGGCCTGGGGAAGCCATTGGAACACAGGACGAGACATAACCTGATCTGGGCCTCAGAAAGATCATTCTGGAACCCGTGAGGAGGGGCTGTTGGAATGGAGAGAGGGGCTGTTGGAATGGAGAGAGGGCCTGTTGGAATGGTACCCATGAGGCTCTTTAGGAGGCTTTTGCAACAATCCTGGTGAGTGATGATGACTCAGTTAAGGCAGTGGGATTCCAGAAAGATCTTTGAGGTCTTTGTGGTTTTTGTGTGTGTGTTTTTCTTTTTTTGGTTTCCAAAGTTTATCAAAAGTCAAAGAACAGGAAAACTTTACATTAAAATATGGCAATTTTAGCTTTCACAGTGTCCACACACACACAAATCAAATCGTGATATCTTTTTGTTAAACCTGTAGCATGTGACCGCAGAGGTAACCAGGCCAATTCGTTCGGTTCCTCCGAGAAGGCGATGGAGCACAGTACCTGTGACTGTGAATTGAGCTTTAAGATGCACACCCTGGGGACACTCGCCACTGTCCGTGCAGTGATCTGCTTAATGTAGGGTTAGTCTGTATTGCTAACGCGTAGAGATTAGTACAGGCCTACGCATCCGCTTTTATAAACATTTATCAATAGGTTCACAATTTAAATAGTTTTCAATGTTTCTGGCAACTTTCGATCCTCAAGAGCTGCAGACAGAGTGCGCTGCTGTCTTCCAGAATGCTTCCTGGAGAGCCGGTGTCCCAGCTGGCAGCTCTCCACGGTGATGGGGCCAGTCCGGCTTCCAGAAGGCAGGCTGTGGTCGTTCTAAAGCCTGGCCTTGCTGGGTGTCCATCACATTCAGATATCACTCTGGAACCAGATGGACAGCTTTTGGTGGTACATACACAGAGACAGGAAGAATCAAAAAATTCTGTGTTTTTCTCCCATGGCATGTGGCTGACACCATCTCCAGGAAATGTGGGAGGACGTAGCATCTGCTGAGCTCCATTTCAGCTCCGGGAAAAGAAGATCAGGCCTTTTACTTTAGTACTTGTTTAGGCAAAGTAATAATTCCCCTCTCGCCCCTGCACCTCCACCTCCAGCCTCACCCCGCTGTGATTTCAAGGTCGTGTTCTGGGATGAGGCTCCTATGGCCGGGTTGCCTTGCTCCTGCGTGTGAAATGACAACGGGCGGCCGTAGCAAATGCAGACAGCAAGCAGGGCAAGGAGCCAGTCCTTGGACAGGGCTTGGGGTCCAGGCCCCAGGGGTGTGGCTGACCAAGCCTGGCCGCCCCCGTGGTGCCTCTTCTGCCTCCACAGCTGCAGGCGGTCCTTCTGCTTGCCCGCAGCACAGCCTTCATGGTTCTAACCATTTTCTAGGCCAATGGAGGGAATTGGACTTTTCATGATTCTTCAACGTCTTAAGCGTGTGACTAATATTATTAAGAGACGTCTTTCTTTTTAATTGCATCTCCTTGTTCAGTCTGTGACCCAATTAGTTCATTCTTGTTGTGAATGTATTGGAAGACCCTGTACCCTCTCGATCTCTCCTTAGAATTATTACTATCATCCTCCTTTGAAGCACTGTTTTGATTACACACTTCAAAGGAGCTGCTAAAATACCCTCTTGCGCCATGCGGTGGAAATGCCCATGGCTTGGACTCAAGGGCGGTCGTCTGAGAGTGGTTCCTGTCTGCACGTCTCAGAGCGCTGTACCTCCCTTTTCACCTTCCTTCCCCCAAAATTCCACCCCTTCCCCTGAAGAGGTTTGTAGTCACACATTCCTACTCTAATAAGAAGACTAGCTCTTCTCTCTGATGCCCAAAAAGCTACGTTTAACAAACACAGGTAAATCAATAAATGTGCCTTATCAGTGTTAGGATGGCTGGCAGGTGCCTCACAGCAAACATTTTTGCAATTTCACCATCAATTCCCCGCCCCGTTCCAAACATACATTCGTATTTACTTCTTTCCTGAGATCACACTATCTGGCAAGTCTGAATTCAAATGAAAATTGATCCAGTTGACTCACCCAGATCCAGGTGGAAGCCTGTATTTGTAAATGGGAAGCAGTTTTAACCAAATTGTGTGAAATCAAGTTCTTTGTTCTGATGCTGTCTCTGCCCAGTGGTCTGAATGTTTTCATCTGCTTGGTTTTTATGAAAAGTTCTTTCCATGTGGTATCTGGTTCTATAAAGCACTACCGTGCTGTAGGAACATTCACAAGAATTTACTGAGGTAAAGGACAAGATATTGACTCAGTAAATTATTTGTCTTGCTCTTCAGGGTTGAGGCCAAAAGCCCTATTAGTGGCCCAGACAAGTGTCCTCATGGAAGTGTCCCCTTCCCTCTTTTTGGTACTCTGTCATCTCTCTCCTTATCTTACTGTAGAAGGAATGTTTGTAGAATCCATTACAGTTCAGTGAGAAGAAATACGGATGAGAAAATTAAAGGTAACTCAATGAATGATGACAAGAAAATAAAAACTTTTTAAGATGACAGGAGAAGGTATTAACGCCCACTTAGGTCATTCATGGCTGTGAATTAGGTACAGAAGACCTTGTGGTTCTCGTCATTTTCCCTAATATGATGAGACTTTTGGGGAAATTCTGGTTGTGTACTCTTGCATTAGGGAGTTTTATGTGGAGTAGTGTCTGAGTCTGTTCAGGCTGCTGTAACAAAATACCACAGACTGGGTAGCTTGTAAACAACAAAAATGTATTGCCCACAGTTCTAGAGGCTGGAAGCCCTAGATCAGGGTGCCAGCATGGTCGGGTGAGGGCCCTCTTCCAGGACACAAACTGCCTACGTCTTGCTGTGTCCTCACGTGGCAAAGGGGCTAGGGAGCCCCGTGAGGCCTCTTTTTTAAGGGCACTAATTCCACTCATGAGGATCCACCCTCACGACCTAAGCACCTCGCAGAGACCCGACCTCTAAAAACCACAGCCTTGAGCACTAGGGTCTTGATATATGAATTCAGGGGGATACACACATTCAGACCATAGCCAGCAGTATGCAGTTGTCATCCCTGAGTCTGTGTAACATTAAGTTCCTCATTAAGGATTCTGCACAACCCAGAATATAGGGCAAAGCCTGTTTTCATAAAGGGCAGTGAAAGTGTATTTCCTTTCAAGAGATGGAACCATCTATTTTTACATCAGAATCTAAGCTTCGGCCTTCTTGATTTACTGTCTGGTGGCGAGGGTCTGCATTTCTGGAATTTTAACATGCAACTCAACCATTCACTCATTCAGCACCTATTTATGGAGTGCCAACTGTATACCGAGCACAGTGCTAAACCAAGCTGTCAATCTGCTGGAGGGTTAGGTCCACTAACCTTTAGTGAGGAAGGAGAGAAACCATGGGAGACTTGACTAAAATTGGAATCCATGTGCCACCACAGCTTTCAAGAATGGCCTTCTTAGAGACAGGAGCTGAGCGTGAAGACCAGAGGTTACTTGGACTTATCAATACTTGCAGTTTACCAGCCACATTCTTCAGAAGGAAGTCTTTGCTTAAGTCCTGAATGTTGACTAAACTGAAATGTGTTCACGTTGCCTTGTTTATTCCTCATGCTGCTTTGTTCTTTTGGCCCAGAAACAGAAAAGATAGTCCTCGAGGCAGGAAATGGGTTGCCCTCTTGGAAATTCAATGACCAGCTTTTTCCCTGTGACGTGTGTGGGAAAGTATTTGGCCGACAGCAGACATTGTCCCGACATCTGTCTCTGCACACAGGTGAGTCAGGGTCTCCCTGCCGGGCCTTCCCTCTCTGGACCACCAGCTTCTCCATGATCAGGAAGCTGTGTCTCTAAGAGAATTAAACCAGGAAGTGGTAGAAATGTTTTTATCTGGACCTTTTCAAGCCATTTTACCTGGCATGTTCAAATAAGGCTCTGGAAAGGGTTTTTTATTTGTATTGAAAGGATCCATTGAGTTCAAGGAGGATTGATGAGAAAAGATACACATTTTTAGGTGTGTTCAGGTAAAATTTCTCAACTCTAAGGAGTTTATTGCTGTCACCTTGAGGGTGCAGGGCATGGGGCTGCACCCCATCTTATTGGATTCATCTCATTGCGGTAGGTGGAAGCAGAGGGGAAAAGAGCACCTTGGTGGAGAAACAGTCTCTGTCTTTATTTACATATAATAATGGAGAAATATGGTTGATTCTGAGTGTTGGGAAGCGGAAACCCGAATAAATAGTAACTTAATCAATGCAGCAATAATAAGCAAGGGCAATAAGAAGTGAGGTAAAATCAATAGCAAACAAAAAGCAAGATGGAAAATAAAAAATGAACTATTTCAATTTTTATACTGTAGATCAGCCTTGTTAAAAGTTCAAATGTGTCTTATTTACAGGAAACACAAAACAAAATGGTAAAGAAAATAAAAGTTTTGTATCTCACACAAAATTAAAAAAGGCAAGACAGTATTAGTATGGCAAGATTATTTTCTCTTTTTATATATATTTTTAAAATATTTTTAATCTTAACTATTAAACCACTAAAGACAAAATTTAGTCATATACTTAACCACAAAGAAAACTTTCACATGTTAAAAAAAGTAGAGGTTCTATAAGCCACATTCTCTGAGCATACTTAAATGAAATTTAAAATAACCAAGGATCCATAAAATGTCCTACCTAATTGGATCAAAGGAAAGGATCACAAATTCCAGACATCTAGGAGGAATGAAAGGGGAACATTCATCCTTAACCTGGAACGAATAGCTACAGCTCTGGTCCACGGGACATTTATAGACTTAAACATTTTAATTAGAAGGGAAGAAAAACAAAAATAAAGGAACTTAGCACTCATCTTAAAGAATTAGTAGAAGAACAAAATCTAGGAAGAAGACCATAAAATAGATAAATCCCTTTAAGTCTGATTAAGAAAGGAAAAGGAGGCAGAAATATTCAAAATTAGCAATGAAAAAGGAAGCCTAATTGTTTTTTTATACAATGTTTATAATGTTTATACAATGTTTCTCTTTTTATACAATGTTTAAAGATTACTTTCCATTTACAGTTATTACCAAACATTGGCTCTATTCCCCATGTTGTACAGTACATCCCTGAGCCCATCTTACACCCAGCAGCTTGCACCTCCCCCTCCCCTCCCCCTCCCCCTCCCTGTATTGCCCCTCCCCGCCCACACTGGTAACCACTAGTTTGTTCTCTATATCTGTGAGCCTGCTTCTTTTCTGATATATTCACTAGTTTGTTGTATTTTTTAGAGTCCACATATAAGTGATATCATACAGTATTTGTCTTTCTCTGTCTGACTTATTTCACTAAGCATAATGCCCTCCAAGTCCACCCATGTGGCTACAAATGGCAAGATTTCATTCTTTTTTATGGCTGAGTAGTATTCCATTGTATATATGTATCACATCTTCTTTATCCATTAGCCTGTTGATGGACATTTAGGTTGGGAAGCCTTATTCTGAGTACAGATGCTGTTAAAGAATTATTGGAGAATAAGGGCAACTCTATGGCAAAAAAAAAAAAAAAAACAACTGAAAACTTTAGAAGACATAGATAATTTCAGCAAAATTTCCAAAATTGACCCAAGCTGGGTCGGGGGGAGGTGGTGGTACTTAAGTAAATCAGTTACCAAAGGGGAATTTGGAAAGATGATGGAGATACTATTAATAAAAGCATCAGGTCCAGAAACTTTCCCAGCTGGGTTCTTTTTAACTGGTTGAGACTAGGAAATTCTGATATTATTAAACTTTTCCAAATGATAGAAAAAGATAGAAAGCTCAACAATTCACTTTATGAAGAAATCGTAACCTTAATACCAAAACTTAACAACCTCACTTATTAATACAAATGCACAAATTCTAAAGAAAAGACTCTCTTCTATCTGTACTGCAGGGCTCCTCCCCAGCCCCGCAAAGCCCGGGCCACCAGCACCTCAGATGCTGGGGACCACCTATAATAATGATGATGCCTTACATTTTGTTGCAGACAAATTTTTTTCCACGCTCTTTCCCGTGAAGTAGATAAGACAGGTATTTTCTTTAAGGTGAGCCCACTATTACAAATTCAGAACTAAGGACAGAAAAGGAAGTTGTTCTTTCCTTCCTCTGCTACCATCTGTTACCTTGATCTGTACCTAAAAGCAAAGCCTGCTCCTTTAATTTCCTTAATTAATCAAATGAATTCAGAATGCCACTCTGGAAACAGCCCTGAAACATCGTCAGTTTTATGAAAGGGTTTGTATTAAGAAATCGACTAAAGTTTTTTATTTTATTTATGTAGCATGAAAATTTCCAATTAAGTTATTTCATCTGAGTCCCTTTAATTTCATTAGTGTTTATTTCTCGGCTAACTCAGGCCTGGAGCTTAGGAAAAATGATGGGGCTTCTCTTACACACCAGTCCTGGGAAGGCTGTTCCACATCCCCTTCCTCAGCTCAGCACCCACCCTGGACTGACACATGTCGGGGCTTCGACACACACACATACACACACACACACAAAATATTCTTGTAGCCTGCATGGAGCTCACGTTGTCAGGAAGAGGGGCCTGTAGGTATCCAGGAAAAAGCAGATGGTCCAGTTGCCCCGGAACTTTCTTTCACCTTTGAAAGTCTGAAAGCAGAAGCGACCTGCCATGTGAAGACTTTTTAGATATTTAAAGTTCCAAAGTGTTCCCTTTGTCCCCTCTGGAAATGAGATTTGAACCCTCCTTTCCTTGATACCCTTAAGTGGTCTTTTGCAAGGTGTTGGGATTTCATTTCTGAGAGTGGTTTGGGTTTTTTCCTGTCCCTTCTCCCCCAGAGGAAAGAAAATACAAATGCCACTTGTGCCCCTATGCTGCTAAGTGCCGTGCAAACCTGAACCAGCACCTGACCGTCCATTCGGTGAAGCTGGTGAGTACGGACACCGAGGACATCGTCAGCGCCGTCACCTCTGAAGGCAGTGATGGGAAGAAGCACCCTTATTATTACAGGTGAGCCGCCCATGGAACCTGCTGGTCCAGGCTGCCCAGACTTTCTTGAACACTCCCTGCCCATCTGCTAGGGCACACACGACAAAGTGTCTTTTCTCAGTCACAGGGCTGAGCTTCCTTTTAATATTGGCTTTGCTTGGATTGAACCCTGTGTTGCACTGACTCCTTCCTGGCTTGGGTGGCCCTGGGAGAGTTAATTAAAAGGGAGGAGGTCTTAGAGGTGGCTTTGTGGGGCGGAGTCCAGAGAGTGGCAGGGCTCAGGGGTGATTAGCTGTGAGGTCTGGGCAGCTGGGAAGCTCCCACCTTTGTCACTGAGCACCTCGCTGCTTCCTGAGAATTATCCTAAGGAGAAATGAATCTGAGAACCCTGAGGGAATAGCCCGGGAAGTATTGCATACTTTCCCCTGGCTGTGCTATCCTTTAGTACTTGGAATGGTATGTTTCTCTTCCATATTCAACCGTGAATCAATATTTGGTTTGTTTGCTATAAAATCCCGAGTTTTCAGGCTTGCTATCGAATCCGGCCCGAGTTTATCAGCGCACCAGCTCTGCTGATATCTTGGCAAGGCTGCCCCGCATCTCTTTGCCCGAAGGAATCAGTTAGGTTAACCTAATCAGTTAGGTTAGGTACAGCATCTGGAATCTGTTATTTTTAATTAACTTTATGATTATTTAGCATAGTTATAGCATGAATGGGATTGTTACATTATGCTGGCACTGAGTCTGTCTGGCACAGTGACCACTTCAGAGGTGTCCCAGAAAGTGGAAGAATTTTCTAATGCAAAGCCTTTTGGTGGGAGGAAAACACGTGTCAAGGTCCAGATTTCGGAGTGTACCGCGTGCAACCGGGTAGCCTCCATTTAGAAGCTCACCCTTCTCTCGTCCCGTACAGCTGTCACGTGTGCGGATTTGAGACGGAGCTCAACGTCCAGTTTGTCAGCCACATGTCACTCCACGTCGACAAGGAGCAGTGGATGTTTTCCATCTGCTGTACGGCCTGCGACTTCGTCACCATGGAGGAGACGGAGATAAAGGCGCACATCGGCACCAAGCACACAGGTGACCCTCCCCATCTGCCCTTCTCACCCGCCTCTCCTCCATCCCCCGCCGCCCCACCTGGCATGGGCGTCCTCATCGCCGTGCGACACTGACACTTCCTTCCCGAAGGAGGGACTTTCTCAGGGTAGCAGAGCCGCATCCCTCTGTATCCACAAGGCCATTGCCTGGCCTGGCTTATGCCTCGCCAATCTGACAGATTCACCGGCTCAGGTGCGGTGGAGAGGCGAGGGCTGTTTGCTTGTTCCTCATCCTGGTCATCACCATCGTAGGTAACAGTCATGAAGCTTTTATGACGTCCCAAGCTTGCACCTTTGTGCCCCAGATCTCATTTAAGTCTTAGAACAACCCTCTGGGGTCAGTACCATCGTGGGCATACCATATAGGTGAGAAACTGAGGCTTAACAGAGGTCAGGTATTCTCTCCAAGGTCTACAACCAGGAAGTGACTACAGATACTCAGACCAGAACACTTTCATGCTAGAGCCCACTCTCTGTGACCCTGCTGTTCTGACAGCCCCAGGCAACCCTGGGCAGAGGGCTGCCCCTTTCTGTTTTGCGGGGCCAGAGCCCTGTGCACCTAGTTCTGCAGGCTCTGCCCCTCTTCGCTGAAACTGCAGCCCTGACCCCCTCCAGAATGATGCATGGCAGCTCTGTTCAGGGGCAAAGAAAGCCAGCTTCTCCTGAAACAACTCAGTGGCTCTCTAGCCTGCGGCCAAGACTTTGCCAGCACTTTCCTTTCCTATAAAGCTCTGGCCATACTGGTTAACTTCATCCATTTAATGATGTTAACATTTGGACTTCACCACGCAATCGTCCTCTCCCAAGTAATGGTTACAAATGACACCAGCGTGGCGTCATTAAATGACAACGAAGAGGAGCTCCCCCTGCATTTTGCTTACAAGTCATGAGCTCACGTTGCTGACTGCCAGCCCTGGGCGGTGGATCAGCCCCTTGCATCCTCGGCCCTTGAAGGATTCGGGAAGGGGAATTTCCCTGACAGCTGTGCTGACAATGTGCACGGCCGAGAAGTATCTCTCTGTGCTTTACTGGCCGCTTTGGCTCCGTGGTGCCAGCAGCAATAAAAGCTTGCTTTTGTCAGTAAGCGGAGCAGCTATGACTCGGAGGTCTGCAGAGAACCGTTATGCTGAGTGAGGTGGTGGCGTTTTTACAGTCAGTTGTCTGGCCATAACCATATTAGTACTGTGGGCAGCGGGTGAGCTGGGAAACCCGCATTGAGACAAATGAAATTCAGCATTTCTGGAGTGGCCAGTGGAGGGAAAGACCAGCCTCTCTTCCATTTCCACTGGCTTTCAGATTTTTTTTTCTCTTGTCTGTTACACTTCCTTTCTTCTAACCCTCTCCACCCCAAAGTATGCCTAAACCCAGTTGAGAATTTCTCTCCTCCCTCCCCTATCCACAGCTCTCTCCACCCCACCTCAAGGAAACTATAGAAACCATAATGGCTGGAAAGATGTTGGACTTAGAACCACTTAATTGTCATCACTGGAAACTTCACATTCACAAGCAACCGACGCAAAGTCACTGACCTCCTAATTGCCACAGGGAACACGGTGAAGACCTTGTTCCCTCTGAGATGGTGGGACCCCTGTTCTAGCTGGGAAGAACATTCTTGCTTGTTAGCACAGAGAGTCCAGAGTGAAATGCATTAAAGAAGTTTCTTTTGTAACGCAGTAGAAGCCTTTAGTGCTGCTGCTATTAGGGAATAAGGTTCTATCCTATTTTATAAGCCAGGGGTGCTAGCAAGGTTTTTGTAAGGGCCAGATAATAACTGTCTTAGGCTTTCAGGCCATACAGATTCTGTCACTGCTATTCAACTCTGCCATTGGATGGAAAGTAGCCGTAGGCGATATACAAATGAGTGGGCGTGGTAGTCGTAGGTAATATGCAAATGAGTGGGCGTGGCAGTGTTCCACTAAAACTTGCTTTACAAAAACTCAAGGCTAGGTTTGGCCCAGGGTTATAGTTTGCTGACCCCCAGTTATAAGCTTATGGCCCCACAGTTTGTGTTTCTCGTATTTAGCTGCTGCTTTGAGGTGTTTGAATTTAACCCAAAACATGTCAGTCTACATCTGTAATCAGTAAGCTGTGTAATTGCAAAGTTATGATATAAAGCAGTATGTATGCTATATAATATAGATAACAATATATATTCCTGAGAATAAGGAGCTTATGTAAGGCACTGCTGTGTCTCCAGCACCTGGAGCAGTGGCTGCACAGTGTAGGTGGGGAGTAAGCCTTCATCCAGTGAATGAATATAAGTGTGCAAGTACATCTACACACACATGTGCACGCCAGGTAAGAAAACTACTGAAACGTGGCCCTTGCCTGACCTTAGAGTCTACTAACTTATGTATATATAGGCATACCTCGTTTTACTGCACTTTGCCTTAATTAGCTTCGCAGGTTTTTTGGGTTTTTTTTTTAACAAATTGAAGGTTTGTGGTAACTCTGCGTCGAGCAAGTCTAATGGTGCCATTTTTCCAACAGCATTTGCACACTTCATGTCTCTGTGTCCCATTTTGGCAATTCTTGCGATATTGCCAGCTTTTTCATTATTATTATATTTGTTATGGTGGTCTCTGATCAGTGATCTTTGATGTTACTATTGCAAAGAGATCAAGACTTGCTGAAGGCTCAAATGATGGTTAGTATTTTTTAGCAATAAAGTCTTTTTAAATTAAGGTTATGTACATTGTTTTTTTAGACATAGTTCTGTTGCACACTTACTACACTACAGTATACTGTAAACATAATTTTTATATGCACTGGGACACCAAAAATATTATGTGACTTGTATTATTGCAATATTTGCTCTATTGGTGTGGTCTGGAACCGAACCATCAATGTCTCCGAGGTTTGCCTGTACTCTATGTGGAAGAAGTTACTTGGGATGGAGGAGAGCACACGTTGAATTCTAGATCCTGGCTCTAGACCCCATGTTACTGTAAATAGCTCTGGGAATGTAAGAACTTATTTAACTTCTCTGGGCCTCCATCTGTTCCCTGAGTTTTTTTAATGAGCAGGAGATGCCAGACAGGCCTGAGATTCTCTAATTCTGTGAGCCTTGTTCCCTCATTTGACTTACCTGTCATAGGAATGGGCATCTTTTATTTCAGTACCCTAGGAGATCTGAAGTGCTTTCTTGTTACCTAGTAAAGTTGTGATCTACGTATGGGATGAGCTTTAATGAATAGCAGATTTTTACTCAGTCTCTCTTAGAATCCACATCCTTCTTCATACTTCCTTACTGGCTACTCTTACCCAAGGCACCCTTGTGAATGAAGTGCTGAGCGGGTATCTGAGGAACTGTCCTCTGTTTAGTGTTTCTTCAGTGACTCTCCCTTACCCTCTTCCTCCACGGCTCCTTGTCCCTGTAGAGAACATCAGCAAGATAAAATATTCCCTCTGGTGCTTCCTTAATGCAAATTTTGCTGCGGTCTTTAAATGTTGCAATAATGGCATTGAGGAATTTGAATAACTATTTGGAAAATACAACCATCTGTATGTCACGTCACATTGACACCAAAATAAGTGCCACATGACTTACCCAATCCCTGTTAACAAGTCACCCCTAGAAAGACTTGAAGAAAATAGAATATTTTTCAAACTTCCAGAGTGAGAAGGATTTGTAAAAGCTTAAGTGACAGAAGAAATCACGAAGGAGAAGAATCAAGAGATTTGACACAGGAAAATTTCTCCTGTTTGCAAAAGCAAAGCAAAAGAGAAGGAAAAGGAAAACCCACAGTCTGAAAAACTGTGTTTGTAAAAATGACAAAATGCTGATCTATTTACAACATGGAAAATTCATATAAACTGGTAAGAAACACTTTAGGTCTCCAATTAAAGGATTCACAAAGGACATGAACAGTCAATTCACAATAAAAGAAATAAAAGCTAAGGACTTAACATCAGGAAAAATGTTCAACCTCGCTAGCCGTCATACTAAAACTCACAAGTGGCTTATCTTTCACCTATTAAGTTAGGAGCACATCTTGTAATGTTACCCACTGTTGCCAGAAGCTGCCGATCCTCCTGTGGCCATGGCCTTGCAAAGTGGTAGAACTTTTGAAAACTAATTAGTATATACCAAGAGCCTTGAAAATGTAATGCGCTGTGACCCAGTAATCCTGCTTCTGGGAATTTATCTGTAGGGAAAAAAAAAAAAAAAAAAAAAAAACCAGCCAGTGGAATATTAATTTTAACTTAAAATTCAGTTTTAAGGAAATATTTAAGTAGAGTAGGATAAGTTTACCCCATGGATATAATAATATCATTTAAAACTATTAATTCATAATTATTTTCATAAATTTTTTGAGCACCAACTGTGTGCCAGGTATATAAAACAGCATGGGAAAATACAAAGTGTTTGTTATCATTATTATTATATTTTGTAAATATTATATTTTACAATATAATAATATATTCTTCAATAATGCTTACCATGAGCCAAGCATTGTTCTTAGTGCTTTGCATATAAAAACCCATCTGAGCCTCACCACAAACATATGAGGCAGGTGCTGATATTATTCCCATTTTTTAGATGAGGTAATTGAGGCACAAAGTACATACCTTGTCCCAGGTCATACAGCTACTGAGTGGAACAGATGGCATTCAAACTCAGGTATTCTGGATCTTAAGTCCTTATTATTTATTTTTTTATTTATTTTTTTATCGGAGTATAATTGATTTACAATGTTGTGTTAGTTTCAGGTGTACAGCAAAGTGAATCAGTTATACATATACATATATCCACTCTTTTTTTAGATTCTTTTCCCATATAGGTCATTACAGAGTATTGAGTAGAGTTCTCTGTGCTATACAGCAGGTTTTTATTAGTTATGTATTTTATATATAGTAGTGTGTATATGTCAGTCCCAGTCTCCCAATTTATCCCTCCCCCGACTTATCCCCTGGTAACCATAGGTTTGTTTTCTACATCTGTGACTCTACTTCTGTTTTGTAAATAAGTTTATTTGTACCCTTTTCCTTAGATTCCACATATAAGTGATATCATGTGATATTTGTCTTAAATGCTTATTCTTAACCACTATGCAGTTAACAACAACAATTTTAAAATAAAGATGCTTACTTTTTCAAAAATAAAATAAAGAACACCAAAAATGTAATGTTGTTTGTATTGAGGCAGCAAGAGGGTGGATACTTTTTCTGGTCTCAGTCTCTCAATTTGTGTCATTTTAAATTACGAAATATTTAGGTTTTTAACGTTCTCTTCAGTTGGCTGTCCCAGTGTTTGAGGTTGCATTACCTGTGCACAGGTGTCCTTCCCCAAAAATCTTTGCAATGCCTAAGATCAGTGATGGCTTGGATTGCAGTGAGCCTTGGATTGGGTTGACAAGGGCGCCCTGGCTCACTCCCTACAGATACAGCGAGGGGAGATGTGAACTGAGGGGAGAGGAAGCTGTGTAGATGAGGGATTACAGAGAGCGTGGGCTGGGCTGTTTCCCCATGCTGTAGCCCAGAGCATTTGCCATGGTACCTCTATGTTTATACATTTATTAATTTAGGGAGCTCTCCCCAGTGCCGTAAGCCTGAGGGTACTTGAAGCTATTCTTAAAGATGGTAATTAAAATTATCTGTTTTAATTCTAAAAACTAGTTTAAAATAATCACTCGTAATATTCTGTTGATAAGACTAGTCTTAGAGGATGGATTTGGTGAAGCAATGTCAGGGACTCAGGGGCCCCACTGAAAATATTCTATTTGCCTACAAAATGTGACTGAACTGGTTCAATATTTAGATAAGAGACTGGCAATCATGGTGCTGGCTTTCCTTGTACCAAGGGAGGAATGTATTCTAAAGGCATGTTCCATCCCATCTCGTGGGTCAGTAAGTGAGGTCACCTACTGTCTGTCCAGGAACCAAGTTCACTTCTGCTAAGGAACAAGATTTTAAAAATTGTCAACTTGGGACTTCCCTGGCGGTCCAGTGGTTGGGACTCTGAGCTTCAATGCAGGGGGCGTGGGTTCAATCCCTGGTTGGGGAGCTAGGATCCTGCATGCCATGTCGTGGGGCGTGCCCAAAAAGTAAAATTAAAAGGAAAATTAAAATTGTCAACTGAAGTAAGGGTTGGGTGCTCTGGGCATAAGTGCAGCTCTGACAGGAACAGGACTTGAAAACATTGTAAGCCGGTAAATATTTTCCCTTCCTCTTTTTATAGACTTTTTTTTAATTAGACAAGTAATTTATGGTCACTCCAGAAAACGTTGAAAACCCAAATAAAAGAAAACAGGCATAAGGCTGATCATTTCATACGCTAGATGTAGCCACCATTACAGCTTTGTTTACTTCTGGATTTTTTATGCCTATATATAAAATATGATTTATATTTTTAATCTCCTAATAAAGGAACTTTGTTTCTAGAGTTTACAATCACTAGATTACTTAATTGGCTGATTTGAAGGGAATGGAAGCACAGTCTCCCTATATTTTCAACCCTAGCCTAAAACTATGGGGTTGCATTAAATTGGCTTGGGGAGAATTGATGTCTTAACAATATTGAGTCTCTTGAACATTTACAATGGATAGCTCTCCAGTTATTTAGGGTTTATAATGTCCATTTTTATTTATTACAGTTTACCTTCAAGTGACATTATACCTCTTCATATGTAGTATAAGAACCTCACAACAACTTCTTCTCTCCCAGCCTTTATGTTATTGTTGTCATACATTTACCTATTATAAACCTTATAATACTTTGTTATTATTTTTTAAACAAAATTACTTTTATGATATTTTAAAGAGATTTTAAATAGAAAGAAAAATTCGTCTATCTACCCATGCAGTTATCATTTCCAGTGTTCTTCATTCTTTTTGTGTAGATCCATTTTTTTATATTTGGTGTCATTTTCCTTCTGCCTGAAGAATTTTTTTTTAACATTTCTTGTAATTTGGGTCTGCTGGTGATGAATTCTTTTGACTTTTTTTTGCTTTCATTTTTGAAATATATTTTCACTGCGTATAAAGTTTCAGGTTGACAGTTGTTTCTTTCAGTACTTTATAAAGATGTCACTCCACTACTTCTCACTTGCATTGCTCCCAATGAGAAATCTGCTGTCATGCTTATTTTTGTTCCTCTGCATGTAATGTAGCTTTCCTCCTCTGGCTGCTTTTAGGATATTTTTCTTTATCACTCATTTTGAGCATTTTGATTATGATGTCCCTTGGTATAGGTTTCTTTATCTTTGGGGTTCATTGTGTCTCTTGGATCTGTGGGTTTGTGGTTTTCCTCAAATTTGGGGAAATTTTGACCTTTTCACATATTTTTTCTGCCCTCCCTACCCCATTAGGGACTTTAGTTGGACTTATATCAAGCTACCTGCAGGCGTCCCATAGCTCACTGATGCCCTTTTCATTTTTGTGATTCTTTTTCCTCTGTGTTTCATTTCAGATCATTTCTATTGCTACTTCTTCAGGTTCACTAATCTTTTCTTCTGCCATGTCTAAATTGCTGGTAATCCCATCCAGTGCATTTTTCATCTTAGTCATTGTAATTTTCATCTCTAGAAATTTGGATTGGATCTTTTTATATCTTTCATGTCTCTACTTAACTTTCCAAACATGTGGAATACAGTTACAATAACTGCTCTTATGTCTTTGTCTGCAAATTCTAACAGCTTTGTCAGTTCTGGGTCAATTTTGATTGGCTGATTATTCTTTTCGTTTTGGGTTGTGTTTTCTTGTTTCTTGGCATGCTGATAATCTTTGTTTGGATGTCAGACGTTGTGATTGTTACCTTGTTGGGTGCTGTATATTTTATATTCCTATAAATATTCTTGACCTTTGTCTTAGAATTCAGTTAATTACTTGGCAACTTCGATCTTTTTGGGGTCTTGTTTTTATGATTTGTTAGGCAGGTCTGGAGCAGTGCTCCATCGAGGGCTAATCATTACCCACTATTCAAAGATCTTCCTCAGTTTTCTACTCAATGCCTTGGGAATTATGAGTCTTTCTAATTTGGCCAGTGGAAACAGACACTGTTCTCTAAGCCTTTCAGATGGCTTTTTTCCCTCTAACTTTGGGCAGTTTCCTCACACACATGCTCTGACCCCTACTCTGCTGAATGTCCTTGAGGGACCCTCTGCAGGTCTCCGGGTTCCTCTCCTGTGCTGCTCTTTCCTCTCTGGTGTTCTGTCCTGCAAAGTCCAGCCCTGTTAATCTCCTCAGACCCTCAGCTCTATCTCCTCAACTCAGTGAGTCTGCCAGGCCATTCCCCAACCCTGCACTGCAGCCTGGAAAGGAAAGTCTCTCAAGGCAGGAAGCAGGGCAAACCTAGAGCCTGCCTGTTTTCTTTCCTCTCTCTCAGGGGTCACTCCTCTTTATTGCCTCATGTCCAATGTTGTGAAAACTATTGTTTGATAAATTTTGTCTGTTTTTTGTCAGTTGATAAATAGCAATGGTAAATCCCGTCTCTGACACTCCATCTTGAACGGTAGCAGAAGTCTCCAGACACTAGATTTCAATGGCCTCTTGACTTGTTTACTCCTGGTTTTGAGGGAGAGTCCAGTGCCCTGATGAAGAGTATGGACAGTAGAGCCTGATCAAGTGAAATCTCTGCTCCACCACTTCCTAGCCACGTGACCAAGGCCATGTTAACTGCTGTGCCTCCCTTCCCTAGTCTGTAAAATGGGCGTGATAATAGTCATGCCTCGTTGGATTTTTGAGAGGATAAAATGAGATAGCGCATTTAAAGCATGATAACCCATTGAACGCATCTAAAGTTTCTAGAACTTGGTAACACATTCATCTTAGCTATTGTTGTCATTTTATTTTAATTCTTATAAGACGCCAATACACACTTGCCAATTGAATATCTACTCTTGGCCCGAGAACCACAAGTGTCATCACCATAGGTGACTGGGACCTGGGATCCAGCACTGGGAGAGCTGGAAACCTCAGCTTGTGCTCCCTGAATGATGATGTAGACATGAGGCCCCAAATCCCCCACCCATAATTGCTATTATTCTAGGGTTTTCATCTCCTAAATAACAGACCTGGGTTTGTTTGGTTTTTTCATTTTTCAGGGGAAGACAGGAAGACCCCCAGTGAATCAAACAGCCCCTCTTCATCCTCCCTCTCAGCTCTGAGTGATTCAGCCAACAGCAAAGACGATTCAGACAGCTCCCAGAAAAACAAGAGCGGAAACAACCTGCTGGTCATCTCTGTCATGCCTGGGAGCCAGCCCTCACTGAATAGTGAGGAAAAGCCAGAGAAAGGTAAGGGAGGAGGTGGGCTGGTCTATTCAACCCTACCCACTCTGGGGGGGATGACCCAGTCTTGAGAATAAGCCCTTGACAGAAGTGATGTTGGAAAACAGATATTAGGCCTGGGAACAGTATAGTACGTATCATCTAAAACTTACGTGTGCTTTTTGGCTTGATTTGCATCCGTATATGGGGTGGAAAGATGGGGAGTGTGACATTGATTCCGAAGCTGTATGTTTAACTCCTTTTAGCCCGGAGATGCAGGGAACAGTGCCTGGAAGGGTACAGCTAGAGGGCAGGGAACAGTGCCTGGAAGGGTGCAGCTGGAGGGTGGGGGGTCTCTGTCCTACTCCTGCCCTCCTGTCCCTCTGCCCCATGCACCCGTACACCCAGCCTCGGTCCTTTCAGGGTTCGAATGCGTTTTTTGCAACTTTGTCTGCAAGACGAAGAACATGTTTGAGCGCCATCTGCAGATCCACCTCATCACCCGGATGTTTGAGTGTGACGTGTGCCACAAGTTCATGAAGACCCCCGAACAGCTGCTGGAGCATAAGAAATGCCACACTGTCCCCACCGGTGGGCTCAAGTAAGGAAAGCAAGTACAGAACCTTTTACTGTGTTGTTTATTAAACACCCTTTCCCCATCCCTACCCCAGCCCCTCCCCTAAAGGTTTTGGGGTCATGGAGAAGGGGGGCTTGGCATGGGGGGCGTTAGTCAGGCACCTCTGCTGCCTTTAGCTGGATAGGAATTAGATCTGCCCCCCAGGAGGTTGGCAGATATCAGCAGGAGAATCCATTTCACAAGACGACTTGCTGAAGCAGCTCGGCACAGGCATGCAAGGGTAGACCCATCCTACACCGCTTGAGTTTTGCTCAGACTTGATTTTAAGGGACTTCGGGGTTAGTGTCCCCAGGTGTAAATCATTACACTGACACTGCACTTCACCCTCTATTTTTTAGATGATTTGCCACAAGTCTTTTAAATAAGCACTACAGCTACCCCATACACACACCCACCCCCAAGTATCGGATCCTTGCCAGTGTGAACAGGCAAGAGGCACCGTTTTCCATGCAAAGATCATGTGCCTCATGTCTTCCTGCACATATGCCTTATGCCTTCCCAGGAGCTGGAATTGGGATCTCCCTGGTATAGCCTTCGTGAGATCTGACATTTCCGGTCACATGTTCTTCACAGATCCCCAAAGACCTAGACAATGAGCATCATCATTAACCAATATTTGCAACAAGCCCTCTGGTCTGAAGAGAGACCCATCCGTTATTATCAAATGCACTGTGTGTCTGGCTTGATAATAGGTGCTAAAGGGCAAACAAGGAATAAAACATAATTTCCACCCTCGGGAAATGTACGTCCGAGCACAACCAGAGTTTAATCTTCCCAGTGCTTCTGAAATCAGAGTCCCTGTTTGTGAGGCACTCATGGTCTAGTAAAGAGAAAAAAGCATCTGTCACTGGGCACAGAAAGACATACCACTTTCAAAGCATAATTATTCATGTTTGGCTGAAATGATCATGTTATTAAAAGAATGAAAAATGACATTGTACTTAATAGAAGAACAAAAAAACCTTTTGTTTTTAAACATTTTTTACCTTTGAAACTCACAACTTGCCAGAGAAGTGGCATGACTGTCCTGAATGGACGAGGGGTGGAGAGACCCAGAAGGAGCCTGGGAGTCGAGTCGGGGGGCTCCGTGCAGGATGGACTCCCCGGGCTCCTGCCTGGTCAGGGGGACCCTCCTCAAGAACTTGCACAGAGGAGCAGCACCTACTGTTGGATCCCATTTTGTTTCACCCTTGGGGGTGATTAGGGGGGAGGGGGAGGGGTGGGTAAATGGGATGGGGGGAGGGGCGATTATCATTCCCGAACACCAGTAAATGGGAAATGCCTAGCACGAGCTTATTTGGGGATTTGATTTGGTTTATTCCCACTGTCCCTTTCTAAATATTTGTGTACTCATGTTTAAAAAAAAAAAAAAAAAAGCCATGTATTTCCGTGGTTGGAGTAGCACTCATTGCCCTGCCCAGAAGCCCAGTCACACCCATTACCTGCGGCCCCAGCCAGTTGCGGCTTTGCCAGTCAGGCCCCCTTTCTTCCGGGACCTAAGGAGTCCCGAGCCTCCGACCCACTGGGGAGGATGCAGAGTGAACGCTGATGCTTTTGTGGGTATAGACACTCCCCGTACAGCGCTAATGGTCCCCTATGTAATAGTTTATGTTCTAGGATGACCAAGTAGAAGAATACTTTGAAAAAATTGCTAAAGCCTTCTGGCTGTACAGTGAGTCTTTGTTTTGTTTTGTTTCGTTTTCCCTTTGCCGTATCAGAGCATTAATTTGCCTGAGAGAGTGTCTTTACGATAAATAACGGGAGCACGGAAAACCCTTAGCAGTCTGCCTGAGCAGCGAAAGAAAGATTGAGCCGTGGGTCACAGAAATGTCCTTAACGTGAAACAGACTGCCGATGTCTAAATTGCTTTTCTGTGATGGGACTGCTTGTACTCTATATCCTGTTCATAATGCAGATCAAATAAGATTATACTATTATTTTTCTTTTGCCGTAGCTCAGGACAGTGGTGAGTTTCAGACTCCTCTAGGTAAGGCCCAGCTTGGCGTAGGGGTTGTGTGTGCACCTGACCTGGGAATGGGCTTTATATTTCTCTCGTGTGCACTCTTCTGTGAGCTGAGGTTCCGAGGCTAACGGCGGGCTTGGTGCTGAGGAGCAGTGCACGGGCACTGGGTGTGTTGGGCTCTGCTGAAAACCTCTCCAAACCCTCCGAGGACGATTCATTCCCAGGCCCTGCCCTGCAGGTGCCAGGCCAGAGCCGGGGCAGCCACTTTTGCATTTGCATTCTTTTGGTAAAGAGAGCACACACGCTACAGCTATCATATCAGCCACCGACTCGAGCCCGGCAGCTTCTACAGAGCGAAGCGCAGCAGAATCCGTAAACCTGCCCTCCTTGTCCTCCTCGCCTCTCCGGACAGCTGGGAGGCTCAGGGGTAGCGTAGCCTCACTGCCTAGGATGGAGAGACCCAGGCTTTGTCCCAGGGCACAGCCAGCCCGATAAGGCGGCAGAGCTGGGACTGAAACCGGCCTTTCCGGATAGACTCTGCCTAAATTACCTGTAGAGACCAGTCCAGTAATGAATCAGTGCCCACCATGTGCTGAGTACTCTACCGAGCACTGCAGAGAATGCAGAAGAAAAGGGGAATACGGTCCTGCCCGCTGAGAATTTATGATCCCTTTGGATGATTATTAGTTCCATGACGTAATAACACTAATCATTAATAATGCATTAATAATGTCTTCAAGCTCCAGATAGCAGTCGCCTGCCTCCCCCCCCCCCTCATTCCTAGACGGGCTGGTGGGTGGGCTTCCTTCTGCCGAGCCCGTTGCTGGTCCTCCCCCCCCCTTCCCTGATGGAGACCCCAGGGCTGTAGGAGACAGGTTTTAGGAGCGCAGATCTCTGCATCTACACACACACTCCCACACGCAGACACACACCCAGGCCTTCTCGTCCTAACCCGCCTTTCATCAGCACGATTCCGACCCCTACGACTTTCTGTTTGCTGGAGGTAGCTCTCCCCCTACAAGCTGTTCTTCAAAACTCAGCCTTTCTGCGTGTGCTTGGTGTGGTGCATGAAAAGTCGATTCTTTGTGTTGCTCCCATCTCGAGGGGAGGTCGTGAGGGTTAGCCCTCGGCCGAGGCCACTGGGGGGGCCGGGGAGGGCTCCGAGGGGCCGGGCGGGGAGGACGGAGGGGAGAACCGCTTAGCCGGGCGCCCCCTGCCGCACTGGCTCTGCTCCCCTTCCTGGGGGCCGGCGTCCGCGGGTGCAGCCAGGAGACCCCGAGCAGGCCGAGGGACGGCTCCGTCCGCCGCAGAGCCAGAAGAGGGTCCTCGTCCCCCACCCCCACCCCCCCGCAGGAGGCGGCAGGGCCGGGCTGGGCAGGGGGCAGGCCGGGCCTCGGAGCTGGGCGGGCGGCCGAGGGCAGGCTGGTGAGGCGGGGAGCAGCCGGGCGGCCGCCGAGCCCGCATGGCTGACCCGCCCCTGTCCTTGCTTCCCCCCCCCCCCCCGCCCCCCGCCCGCAGGTGCCCATTCTGCATTTATTCCACCAACCGCCCCGCCGCCATGGAGTGCCACCTCAAGACCCACTACAAGATGGAGTACAAGTGCCGGATCTGCCAGACGGTGAAGGCCAACCAGCTAGAGCTGGAGACGCACACGCGCGAGCATCGCCTCGGCAACCACTACAAGTGCGACCAGTGCGGCTACCTGTCCAAGACCGCCAACAAGCTCATCGAGCACGTGCGCGTGCACACCGGGGAGCGGCCCTTCCACTGTGACCAGTGCAGCTACAGCTGCAAACGCAAGGACAATCTCAACCTGCACAAGAAGCTGAAGCACGCCCCGCGCCAGACCTTCAGCTGCGAAGAGTGCCTGTTCAAGACCACTCACCCCTTCGTCTTCAGCCGCCACGTCAAGAAGCACCAGAGCGCGGACAGCCCCGAGGAGGACAAGAAGGGCCCGGCTCCGGCCCCCAAGGAAGCCGCCGGCCCCGGGGCCCCGCTCCTCGTGGTCGGCAGCGCCCGCCACCTCCTGTCTCCCCTGTCGGTCATGTCCGCCTCCCAGGCTCTGCAGACCGTGGCCCTGTCGGCCGCCCACGGCGGTGTCGGCGGCGGCGGTGGCGCCGGCGGCTCCGAGCCCAACCTGGCACTCAAGGCCTTGCCCTTGAATGGCTCCCCCTTGCGCTTTGACAAGTACCGGAACTCGGATTTCGCCCATCTCATTCCCTTGACGATGTTATACCCCAAGAACCAGTTGGAACTCACATTCCACCCTCCCCGACCTCAGACTGCGCCGCCCAGCATCCCGTCCCCCAAACACTCCTTCCTCGCCTATCTCGGACTGAGGGAGAGAGCGGAGACTGTCTGAGGGCAGCCGGGCTCTGTACCAAAAACCAAGAGACAGAGACAAAAACACAAAACTCACAGAACTTAAACACAACCCCAGCAGGTGTACGTTGCTGCAAAACCTACAGACCCGCCCAGGTCTGACCACGTGTACTGTATATCTTTAGTGAGGAATAGAGAATTGGCTCTGTGTGTATACCTATTGCATTGACCTGAAAGCTGCTTTATCCAATCTTCAGAGAGGTGACCTACTGCATCCGTCTACCTTCAAAGGCATGCCTCCCCAGCCACACACTCCCACCCTCAGCCCTTCTCCGTACTTTGAAAGGAAATTCGTCTTGTTAAACCCTAAAGAGAGTGTCCTTAATAGCAATCAGCACTCGTAAGCTTCTGTACCGGTGCATTTTGTTTTCTGTTGCGTGAATGGGGCGTGTGGGCGTTTGTGGATTTGGAAAGAGACAGCCGTGTGTCGTGTGCCATAACATTTGCACATTCTTCGTACTGGCTTCTTTCACAGGGATGAACGTTCTTTGCCCTCCTGGGTTGTTCATCCACGACAGTCGCTCCCCGAGCTCCTTCATTACCTTTCCCTCTCTATTTTGTGGCTACAGAGTGGTAGGGCCTGGTGCTTAGGCGATGAAGGAATGGTAGACATCTCAGTGCTGCCTGAGATTTCCGACAGAGTCCTGGAGACCTTGTGCTCGCATCTCTGGTTATGAAGATGCGAGCAGTTGAGAGCCCCATCTGGAAGAAATAGCTTGCAGCACTGCAGCCAACATCACAACACTTAAGTGTGTTTTGTGTGTGTGTCCATACGTATGCAGTGTGTATGGTACACACACACAGTGCATCATTTTTTTAAGGGCAGATTATATATATATATGTATGTGATGTATTAAGTCAGTGGTTACCATTTGTTTGCAGGAAAAGAAAAATTGTATGAGTGAAAAATTTTATGGTTGATAAATCCAGCCAAGGAGATTAAAAGGGGTTTGGATAAATTCTGGGTATAAATGCTCAGACTAAAAAAGAAATGGCAGTTTTGCACAGTGCTTTTGGTCTTGCACTAGTTTTTGTTTCTCATCTGCAAAAAAGAAAAGTAAAATAAAAGGAAGAAAATGTACCTTTTTTATGGAAAGAGTAGACTGTATGTTTGAAACTTTTGTCATAACCTCTTTGACATATAACGACCCAACAAAAAGGTGCTGTTTAGTCCTACCGTTCAGTTTATGCCCCTGAGACGTTTCCATTGTGTTTGCAGGTCGTCAGGCTATAGCGGTATTCTCCATGTTATTAATAATTCTGTATTCCATTTTGTTAACACCTGGTAGATATAACCTGCTAGGAAGCTAACTTTATACTTATTTAAAGCTCTTATTTTGTGGTCATTAAAATGGCAACTTATGTGCAGCACTTTATTGCAGCAAGAAGCAGATATGGATTGGTTGTACAGCCCTTTGCTATTCTTAAAAAGTAATGGGTGATTTAAAAAAAAGAAAAGGAAAAGAATCTTTGGCTAAACATGCTAATGGCTTGTATTTTTTAAGACAACAGAATTTCCAGTATGAAACAGGCTGAAGAGCAGGAAGAAATGTGCTTTGTATAATAATGAGAAGTTTGGAATATAAAAGTTTATATATTATTTATCTATTGAAGAACTGGTGTACAGGAGGAATGCTTTCTTACTGCGTTGCTGTTTTCCATCATGTGTTATCCTAGGGTTGGGATTTTTTTTTTTCATCTATTCCACCGGGGGAAAATAAAAGCATCCCTAATTTTCTTCCTCTAGTCAGTTTGCTTCACTGAAAGCTCCCCTTGAAATTGGTACCGTTCTACAGGAGTCCAGAAGTCTGTACCTTCTGTCCACACCATGGTCGTCCCCTATACCCACCCTTCCTCCCCCAGACCTAGCAGGTGTGCTACACTTCCCTTGCCAGTCATCCAGCCCTGGCAAACCTGTTTACACTAAGGAGATGTCTCCAGGGGCAGGGAGGCTGAGCCAGCTAGGGCAGGAAGCTCCCGCACCCTGGGTCATCTTCCAGCAGAGACATCTGTTCTTGGCCACGTTTGAAACGTCATTCAACGTCGCCATATCAATGTCTCAGTAAAAGACACTATAGACAGTTATGGACAATACACTCCAAGAATACTGGGCTTATGGGTGGATTGGTTTTTTTAAAGTCACGTCTTTTTCCCCATATAATGGAGAATGTGCCACTTGGCTAATCACGTGCTTTCACAACTACAAGTTCAGTGATGTCAGGAAAGAGGGCCATGGTGATCCCACAGAGGCTGGCAGAAGGGCGAATCCCACGTGAGCACCAGCAGGTTAAAAACCTGAAGGGTGACCCTGACCATTAAAACTGCGGATTTTACAGCATGCCACTTGTGCAATACGAGGTCCTAGGGTGAAACTTTCAAGATCAAGAAGGTGGTGGAAGGAGACAATTACCGCTCAGATGCTTGCCGCTGAACTTGTATTTGAATGACTTAGTCATGCTTAATGTAATTGGGCAACTTTTTTAGCACTTTGGAAAGAGTCATCCATCTTTCTGGTAAATTATAAAAGTTTTCTGAGTAAGAAAAGGTGTGTTTGGAGTTTGTTTGACTTTTTATATTATTATTATTGTTATTAATAAAGAAAAATCTACAGCATTTTTCAGACTCCACCGAAGTAATATGTACCCCTGAATTTGGTTTGCAGTTTGATACTCAGGGAAGGATGGATTCCATAGATATCCTTTCCGTGTAGAACACTAATGTCTTTGAGATAGTCACCTGCCAACTAACTTCAATTCTGTTTTCACTATGCATTCTTCAATGAAAGCTAGCTTATTTTTCCATATAGTAATGCAGTTAGAGCTCTCAGCACTTTCTTCTCTCCTTTTTTTAACTCCTCATACTATGTTCAGATGATCATACTGTCAAGGTTTATGTACATTACTGAAAATTTGTATTGTATAAAGCTTTTTGCATTACAAGGCTGTACAGGGTCATTTTGACAGTAACTGGTATATTCCTTTGCATCTTATGTTGCATTGCCAATTTCTAGTGTATCCAGTTTGGAAGTATAATATACTCTAATTAAAAAAAAAAAAGGTTGGCTATACTCTTGTTTTCTTTTTCTTTCTTGGGTGCCATCCTCGGCTACTTGTTAATCTCACGGTTTTGTCTTGCTTTGTTCTGATTTTCACATTTCAGTGTATTTTAGATAAGTTTAGGAAGTGTCCACTACTAGTTATAACTATTGCAAAATGCAAGTTTTGAACAACCATGGTTCTAATGCAAACTGTTACTATGTAAATCATTCATGGCCATTAGGATCGAGAGCATATCGATCAATCAGCACAGCTGCAGGCCGGCTCCTTCCTGAAAATACTTAGTGACATTTAAAAGTGTTCACGAGCCTTACCCTCTCCTGCTTAACAGCATTTTATTGACCCCATAGCCATAGGGGGGAAAAACAGATGAGTAATTCCATTTGTCTTAATGAAGTCTGGCAACTATGAGACTGTAATGAGGGGGAAAATGATATGCTTTGCAAGCTAAATAATAATCTATCCAAATGCAAGTAAGAGTTCCCCATTCAAAGGAAGGTGCCAGAGAAAGAAACTGAGCCCAAAAGAGAGAAAGAGAGAGAGAGAGTGAGAAAGCACACTGATACGTTGAAACAATTTTTTTTTAAATCCATTTTAAAGTTCTGTTCGTTAGAGAACTTCCCCATGAATCCTTGATGGTTGATGAAAAATATAAAGCAGCAAAAGAGAATATTTTGCCTGGTTCACAATTTGCATGCTTTTAAGTATAACGGCCTTGGCTTGTTGGAAGAAATTATGAACTGCTTCACTCTAACATTTAAAAAGATCAAATTTACCTTTTATAAAATGAGATAATGTAGGAGAACCCACTTTGAAAATGGCCAGTCACTCATCAGACACTATTCTCCCCTTCATTTGTTCATCCAGTAACTGCATTTAAGTGATTGAATCAAGTTCTCTCACTTGATTCAAATACTCAGTTTGTTTGGGGATGGCTGGTATTTATTGAAAATATTAAAGTAAGTCAGACTTCTTGGCTTTTTGCTAGCACTACAGCAGGCATGGCATCTCATTTTGTGTACGCATTTTTCTCCCTTAGATTCCACACCTACCTCACATTTTCCCTTTGGTTGAAAAAAAGCCAGAAGTAGGAAGAAAATAATCATCAGTTTGGCAATTGTTTCCCCTGTTAATGGGCTTGCAGTGACGTTGAGGAGTGGCTGGGATGGGAGCCATGCATGACAGGACAGACCTCCTCCTTCTCCTTCACTCACCCAGAGAGCGCTGCATGTGGACTCCCAGCCAGTGATGCGGCCCCTGTTTGAATTTAATACCAGATCATACATACTTTTCCTACTGTCATGTTAAATAAATAGACTGTAAGCGAAGACTCAAGGCCATGTTTTCTATAACGTCTCTACGGCTGATTGGCCCCATTTGGTGGACACCAGAAACCATCCTTGACCGTTTCATAGAGCCGCAGTGCTGGTCACAGGGGAACAAGGAGAAATGTCAAGGCTTGATGAGCACCGGTACCTCCATACCCACAGTCAGGGCGTCACATTAGAACCCTCGCTTGCCAAAGGTCACGTGGGGCTCATGAAGGATTTGCAGGGGGAAGGCGTGTCTCCTTAGTGGCCGAAACACAGAATCAAGTCACCTCGGGGCTTTCAGTCCTTGGGGAGGAGCTCATACAAAAGGGGAGGGAGGGACAGAAAGGGACAGCAGCTGAGTGATCTCATCCGTTTGAAGTGGGACATAAGTGGTCAGGGGGCTCGTGCAAAATAAACAAAATCTCATCAGTTTTTCACTCAGAGAATGTAAAACTGGAATCTTTCCCAACAGTGACTTAGAACCTGTGTGCAAGATCGCAGGATCAGAGAATATTCTTGGGATTCGGACTCCATTCCAAGGAACCATCAACAACAGATGTTCAAGAGACCCCAGCCAACAATCTTTTGCTTATAGAACTCTCTCAAAACAAGAATCTCACGCAAAGTGAGCTTTATTTTGCAAGTAATTACAATTCACTAAGAAAGCAAACGTCCATAATGCAGGCCCTGGGGTAAATAAAACGTGGCTCTGGGGACCTAGGGGCCCATTCTTCTCCCGTCCAAGGTCTGAATGATATGAGGTTATCAATCAGGGCCTCTTCTTTATGAGGTAGTAGTTCTCCCATTCATAATTCTTTCTTGATAGCTGGATCTGTAAAACAGGAAAATGTCAATCCTGCTCATGTTGGTAGGAGCTGCAAAGGAGAAAAGGAAAATCAATTGCTGTATCCCCTTAGAATTCCTTTTTTGACGGAGTTAAGGTAAATATAGTTAATTCGTTGTCAGTTTTCAATAGAATTATAGAACTAGAACACACAATCTATCTCAGTTCATACTTCTAAATTATTTTCCCCTACACCAGCCCCTACAGGTGGCTTTCTACCCTATTTAGTGAGAATATCTGGATTACAGATAATGTTATCCAACCACAAAAGACATTCCCGTGGAGTTAGATCACCTGAGTTTGAAGTCTGACTCGAAAGCACCTTATAAAAAGAAAGATTGAACTAGATGGTCTCTAAGACCCCTTCCACCCTAACAGATAACATATAATATACGAAGATTCCATTACTCTTTCTAAACAAGCAAAAGTCAGTAGTCTTTTGAAGCAAAAGTGGTCACAAAGCAGAATCCTTGCAGGGCAGTTAGAGCAAAAAATGGCACCTCAACATTTTCAAGCCACAACAGACTTAAGGGAGAAAACAATGACTAAAAATATTTTTTTGCCCACTTCAGAGTTTGGGAGGCCGAAAATGTGTCTCTTCTGATTAAACACTACGTCATCATGCTTGGATTGCCTGCAAACATCTTGAGGGTGGCTTAAACGTATTTTACCAAACTATGGGCACTTAATCTGGTGAGATGAGTTGGGGGTAGCCAGGTGGGGATGGAAAGGTTTTGCCCTGCCCATCTTCATGTCTCTAACTCTGCCCCCTCCTTCCCCCACCACCTGCTTCCAACCTCCTCACAGTACAGCTGTGACTGCTAAGCTCTCTGCCGACCACGTTTCAGATGTTTTTCTGGGGAAGAGCAAATGGTTTAACAGGTAATGAAAGACATTTTAGTTTTAACATAATGAAAGACTATATTGATACTATTCTCATTTTGCCACTTTTTGAGAAAGACTCTCAGCCCAAGAACTCTAAGCACATTATCGAAGCTTCCAGGCTCTTCCATTGGATAGAAAGGCTCCATGTTTTACAGAGACACAAGAAAATAACTGATCTGTCCCCATCATCAGACAAGCAAAACTAAAAGAGTAAACACTGGGCTAGGACCTGAGAAATTTATCTAGGCATCCTCCAGCCTGAATTCTAGAATGATGTCTCTCCAGTCTCAAAGATTTCTAGATAAGAGATGCCATCACTTGGCTTCAGTGTTCTCTTATTTTTATTTAACTGCAATTCCTAATTAGCGGTCTACAGACTTCTCAGTGTGTATTATAAGGGACCATCAGGGACTTCCCTGGCGGTCCAGAGGTTAAGTCTTAGCCTTCCAATGCAGGGGGTGGGGGTTCGATCCCTGGTGGAGGAACTAAGATCTCACATGACTCGCGGTCAAAAAACCAAAACATAAAACAGAAGCAATATTGTAGCAAATTCAATAAAGACTTTAAAAATGGTCCACATCAAAAAAAATCTTTAAAAAAAGACCATCAAGTCCCCTGTCCCCTTATGTCCCACTTCAAATAGAATGTCTATTAGAACATTCTCCATGCAATGGGTTTAATCAGCATTTGTAGCCTCTCTCTCTCTCTCTTTTCTGGGTTCCACTTAAAAGCTGAACCCTGACATTTATTTCGGAAAGAAATTCCAGAAATAAAGGTGGGAAACTTGATGCAAGCAAGTAAGAGGGGAAAGCCAATCCCAGGGCACATCGGTGAGCTAGTCATTGTTGTGAACAACTGGGATGCAATCCGTCTGGGAAACCTCACGAGGAGCTGTGTAAATAAATGTATTTCAGAATTGACAGCCCAGGGGAGAGAAGGGAGAAGGGGCCGGAGTAGCCGCAGAGAGTGTTAACTCCCTTGCACTTCCAGCTTTGCCCATGATTTGGAGTGGCTGAGTAGGTCCCCACAGACAGCCACAGAGGTGGCAAAGAAGCCAGTGGTGCAGAAAGCAAGAGCTGCTTGGTGAAGCCGAGGGAAGGTGCTATCAATCATACCCGACCATAGCTGGTTGCTACAGCAAAGGCTGGAGTAATAAGGTGAGTTTGTGAGATGCCGAACAATAGGTGTCTGATAAAATGGTCATATTTGGCTTAAATGTTGGCATCACTTTAGCCTCTAAACCAACGTTGGCTACACATCCAACCTATTAGGCTAGCTTGAAGCTCTTCTCCTTTCCTCCACTGGGAGCTGGGCAGAGCCAAGGCAGTGCTGGGTCATGGTGCTATGGAAGGGAAGAGGTGGCACATGAGAAGCAGGTAAAGGCCCTCTCACCTGTATGGCGCAGTCTCTCTAGAGTCCTCCCTCTTTGGGGTTTGCTTTTTGATTTCTCTAACGAGATTGAGCCCTTCTAGGACTTGATTAAGGGGAAATCACTTGACAGGGACATGGGCTGTCTCCCACCTCAGAGAGCCTCCTTGACCTGGGAAAGCCCCATGAGAGCCCATAATGAGGCCAGCGGTGAGGGGCCATCCCCCAGACTCGGTGGCCACCTCAAGCCCAAGCAAAAGGCATCCTGGTGGCTCTCCTAGGTCCTAACTTCTCGTCCCAGACTCGGTGGCCACCTTAAGCCCAAGCAAAAGGCATCCTGGTGGCTCTCCTAGGTCCTAACTTCTCGTGAATGCAGGTCCAGCAAAGGGGTTGGCAGCCAGAACTCATTTAGGAATAAAAAAGTTACATTTGCCTGGCATTTTCTTTGCACTTGTATCTCCCACGGGAACCTGGGGCTGAACAGCGAGGTATCTGTCCTCATGGAAAACAACTGACTGAAAATTGAAATGTTCAGATATTTCACCTGTTTCTTTCCATCTCTAACCCACAACTGGCAGTCCTTTCACTAATGGAAGATTGGGCTAAGCATGGTTACGTAGAACATAGAGAGACTGCATAGAGAATATACACAATACAGATATAAACATTATAGATATGCATTTGTGTGAGAGCATCCAGAAGGAAGACCATGAATTTTATTATTCTGGAATTCACAATATTAAAATATAGTATTTTTCATTTTTCCTTCGTACTGCTGAAAATAAATACAGGTTGATGAAAGAGTAACATATGAAAAGAATAATTAAGGGTCAAAGAAATCTCATTAATCAGAATATCCCCTTGCCCATCTTTTCTACAATTAAATAAATGGGCATAGCAATGGGTCATCACCATACTATTGGTCAAGGTCCCGTCTCTTTACGGCATCAGGCAATAGACATGGCAGCAATCACTGAATATGGAGGAGTCTTGGTTATGCAAAGAGGCCAATGTGTCTTTTTAAATGGGCAGAATAATAATTTCCCGTTGATGAAGGACTTTACAATTTGGCGTGTCTGCCTGTGAGGAAGGCTAAATTGTGTTTATGCGTGACTTTGTGTCACGGGATCCTGCCTTTAAATATGAGCTCCTCACATTACCCATAATCCACTGCCTCCCTCATTATTATTCTCTGCACCTGTTCTCCATAACCCAGAGTTTCCATCCCAGTTGCCATGTTCTAAAGCAAGCCCAAGCCTATCCAACCAATCACTTCTCCCCGCAAACCCCAGACTCCACTTCCACTCTAACCTTGACCAATTTCTCTCCTTTTCATTCATTATTTAGTGAGCAACCAATATGCGGAAAGTCATGTGCTGGCAGCTGGTAAGAAACAGAGATAATTAAGATACATTCCCTAGCTTTAAGGCATTTACCAACCCATAGAAGAAATGCACTTTTGAGCAAATGCATTATAATACCAGGAAAAAATACGCATAAATTGCTATAGAAATATTGAATAAAGAGTGACTACTTCCAACCAGGGTGACAGGAGGCTTTGTGGGGGACGGAGCACGCCAACTGCAATCTGAAGGCTGAGTAGGATTCTCAGAGGCGGGAAAAGTGGGGAGGGCATTCCAGATTGAGAGAACAGCTTGAGGAAAAGCAAGAAGGTGAGAAATTGCATGGTGGGTTCTGTTGTGCTAGAAGATTATAATGAAACCAAACAAAGCCAGCTTGTGCAGGGCTTCGAATCCCTTGTTAAGGAGCCTGAACATCTAAACGACTCTCTAGTTAATAAGAGCTGAGAAAAAAATTTGAGGAGGAGAATGGCAGGATCTGACCTGTGTGTTAGGAAGATAATTCTAGCAGCGCTGCAAAAGGAGGACTCGAAAGACAAAAAAGAACCAGAGAGACGTGGTAGGTTCAAATATCCTGAACTGAAGGCACCATGTTCTCCCTTAAATCTGCCCCTTAAGCATGTGTTCTTTAGGCCAATAAGGGCACACCCACCCTCCAAGTTACTTGAGCTCCAAAACTTGGGGTCAACTTTGCCTCCTTCTGTCTCTCCTCTGCCTTTCTCTTCCTCCCTTGCTTTGGAGGCTAATCCATCAAATTCCTGTTCATTTTATCTGCCACGACTTGTATGAATCTCTCCTGTCATTTCCCCTCTTCACATCTTGGCGCAGGTCCTCAGCATCCTTGCCAGGTGTCTCACAATAATTTCCTCTCTGAATAGGACATTCTTGGGTAGAAAATCCTGTGAAGAAGGTATTCTAGAGATCGGAAGAAAGTTCGTGATCAGACTTGTAGACACAAAGGTGGTATTTGGAGCCAGCGGCGAGGGTGACAACACGATGGCAGCAAGAGCAACAACAACAAAGGCACCAAAGACAGAACCTTGGGAGACGCCAACTTTACAGGGGGAGGAGGCCACACAGGAGACTGAGGAGCAACGATCAGAGAAGTCACGGCCGAGCACAGCGCTTAGAAGGAGCCGCGGGAAGAGGGTCACTTACATGAAATTGCACGGAAGGATGAGGAGGCTGAGGCTGAATTGCACAGCCTTTACCGATTTGCTGGTCCTTGGTGATCTTTCAGGATGCAGTGTCAGTGACAGGTTGTGGGGTGGAAACCAAATTCCAACAGGTTAAAGAATGAATTGATGGTGAGCAGCTGGTGACAAGGAGAAAAGTCTACTCTTGTATTAAGTTTGGTAGTGAAAGAAAAAAAAAAATCATGCGTGCCTTGTACTTGCCCAAAGATGTCAAATCATCCCTTCCCTCTCAGGGAGATCTAACCTGTCCCGTTCCCTACTTCACAGTCCTTCGAAGAGAAGAGAAAGCTGCTGACCTTACAATCCCAGCCGTGCTCCAAACCAATTTTCCTCATCATTTTTGGTATAATTCATCCTGTGAAGTGCATGTGGTCTGTCTTCATACCATCCCTGCTCTTGCTATCTGCCTGGACCAGTTTCAGTCAGTCAAAGACATCTGCAGGAAACGGGCTGCATGGGTAAAATTTAGTAGTACTTCTCCTACATACAAGAGTCTGGAGAATTGCAAAAAAAGAAAAATGGTCAAGGGATGGAAAGCCATCCCCCCCCCCCACTACTGTGGCCAGAATGATAAAATAATAAGGATTCCAGGGTGAAAAGATGAAGGCTTAGAAAGGAATATGATAGGTCTCTTAAATGACATGATGGAGGGACTTCCCTGGTGGTCCAGTGGTTAAGACTCCATGCTGCCACTGCAGGGGGCACAGGTTTGATCCTGGTCGGGGAACTAAGATCCCACACGCAGTGCAGCCCGGCTTAAAAAAAAAAAAAAACACATGATGGATATGGCCACAAAGGACAGACTCAGTCACCAAATTCCAGAAGATTAGACCTCAGGGGTAAATCCTGAAGCTTAAAAGTGATTGTTTATGTTGGAGCCCGGGTCTCATGTTACCCTGACTGTCATTTCCTGATGCGTTGCAAACCCCACCTTTGTGGAGAGCAGTGGGTCTCCAGCCCTTCTGGGATGCACACCACTCAGCTGGGGTAAAGGAGCTACAACTCAATGATCCTCCCCGTGCCTGCTGCCAACTCGCCAACAGGAAAAAAATAACCCTCATCAGACACAATGGAAAGAAAGGTACAGGGTTTTATGAGCTGGAAGTGAAATAATCTGTTTCTTATTAAATATCATGAGAAAATTATTAATTCATGCCAGAAACACAAATATAAATATTATCATATTGAAAGCGTTTATTCTGAAGGAGACCATCTGGCAGGGCCTCACAGACCACACTTTGACAAGCAGAGTGTATGTGTCACCCTGGCGGGCTCTTCCATTAAAGCAGTGAATCCAGAGGAAGTGAAAATGGAAGGGTTTTTAAGGGGAGTACTTTGCAGTAATGACATCTGCTAGATACTTATCACATGTTTCTCTAGAGGTGGGCCAGCTTGTACAAATGCTACTATATGAAAACTTAAATGTTCAAAACAAGGGGTAGTGATTATTTCAGAATCTCTCCCCTTAAAATTGGATTCTCTTCTTGGGTACCAAATTCCAGAAGAGTATATACCTGCAAATGTATAGAGCATTCATTGTTCAACATAAATGTAGGAGGGAAGATGAAGGAAAATGTAGGAAAGAGAAGACACAATTGTAGATTAACCAAAAATTGAAAATACAGAATCCTGAAAATATAAAGTAAATGCATGGTTCTTTTTGGTAAAATGCAGTTTTAAAAACCTCACACTGTCACTTTTTTTTTTTTTTTTTTTTTTTTTTTTTTTTTTTTTTTTTGGCTGTGTTGGGTCTTCGTTTCTGTGCCAGGGCTTTCTCTAGTTGCGGCAAGCGGGGGCCACTCTTCATCGCGGTGCGCGGGCCTCTCACTGTCGCGGCCTCTCTTGTTGCGGAGCACAGGTTCCAGACGCGCAGGCTCAGTAATCGTGGCTCACGGGCCCAGTTGCTCCGCAGCATGTGGGATCCTCCCAGACCAGGGCTCGAACCCGTGTCCTCTGCATTGGCAGGCAGATTCTCAACCACTGCGCCACCAGGGAAGCCCCTGTCACTTTTTTGCAGGAAGGCAGGGGGATATCTATAATTTGGAAAACATCCCCCTCTCTGGAGACAGATGGAGCACTGGTTACACACAAAGTGGAGGAAACCCTGCACTCCAGAAAAGAAGAAATGCTGATGGCAGCTTGAAGAAATGCCTGATTCCCTTGAGGATCCACGTGGACCGTTTTCATCTGCCTGCCCTACATTCTCAGAAGACTCTGAGCTTAATTTTGCTCACATCTTCTGCCTTCACTTGCTCCAAGGTGCTACTGTTGGTTGAATATCAGTGCTGTGTTGGAACCTTTCCCAAATCTCTCTCCTCTATGTCACAAATCAAGTCCAATGGGTAGTCCTAGAGAATCTCTGAAGAACAATTCCTCAGTCTAGAATAACGGAGGTCAGCAGAGCCGACCCTGATGGGCTTTCAGTACTTGAGAGTTTATTCCCATCTTGGCCCTAACCCAAGACCACCAGGCATCCACCTACCAAAGTTCAATCGCTACATATGGAGTCATCTGAAAAGGGCCACATGACACATCAAAACGATATTAATAGGATATACTCCATTCCTACTTACTTAGGCCTGTCTCAAATGCTAGTGAGAATGCCAGCATCTATCAACGAGGAGCTCCGTATCTGTCAGGAGTTTTGAGGCTACATGGTAGTTGGGGTTACTCAAGCCCTAATTACCTTTTAGTTAGGAGAGTGAGTAATTCAGATTACATTCTCTTCTCTTACTGTCTCTTCATATCAAACACTCTAGTGTGTATATTAGAAGTCGAAGAAATGGCCCCCATCCAATCCAAATCTCCTAGGAGAATTTGGAACCTCAATGTCAACACCTGTATTCCTCATATTTTTTAACGTTTAATAACTATCTTTAGTCCTTTTCAAAAGGTAAGACACGCACATGATAAATAAAAACCAACCCAATGATTATGTTTCAGGAAGAATAATTGTGTTTGCATCTTCTGCTTTTCCTTTGCTCAAAGATACTCTGGGTTGAGACTTTCCTAAATCTCTCTCCTGTATGCCACATACAAACTCCAATGGGTGGACTGAGAGAATTTATAGAATGAATTCCTCAGGCTAGAATAGTAAGCTTCTGGGGGTGGGGGGGTGAGGCGGGGGGTGGCAGAGCTTCATACACCAGACCTTAAGCCAAGGGTCCTGACCTGCTATAAGTTTGGTCGCTGTTCTGCCATCTTTGTCCAAATTTATGATCTATTCAGGACAGCTCATTTAGTGACAAATGAGATTACAGGAATGAGGGAACAAACTATTTGCCTATGCTTCTTATAAGCTATTAGTCATAAAAAGGAATATTTAGGTAGGTAGATGAAGGATGAGTGAGAGAGAGAATGAGAGTTACAGAGAAATGGCAGGAATTTGGAGCATCTAATTTCATTTCCTCATTATATAAAAGAAGAAACTGTGGCATGTACGGGGTGGGGGAAGGTCAGAGAGGAGACAGAGAGAGACAGAATGAAACAAAGATATTTGTTTAAAAATTTATAAAAATAATAATTTTTTCTATAAGTCATATTAACCCAAGGTGGTCTTATGGTTCAGTTTCAGCATCAAATCCCAGAAAAACAGTCCCACAGAAAAAATATGATTAACAGCAATTCAAGTCTTAGCCTCTCCATAAACCACCAAAGACGGGGGTACATTCTTGATGTATATCCAAAGATCTTAAAGATCTTCTTAGGACATTTTCTTAACCTCACTGACAATGAACTCCTCCAAACCTACTCTTCTCACTCTCTCTAGAACCCCTTAAAGTTCTACCCAAAGTTCAGGCCACATAGTCACTTCTCTCTCCTCCTCAGAATTTTTATATAGATCAATTTAACCTTTCCGGTTTATTCCTCACCACCCCACATCCTAGAACTAAAGGTTTGGGCCTTCAGATTGAAAGAGCCTATCAGTATCAAGGAGGATAAACTTAAAAAATAAACTCACACATAGAGACATCATAATAAAACTCCAGAACATCAAGGTGAAAAAGACAGTGCTAAAAGAGTCTACAAAGGAGTGAGAGTCAGATCAACCACAGAAGTTTCAAGAAAATAATGGAACAATAGCTTAGAAATGCTCAGGAAAAATGAATTTGGACTTAGAGTTCCATAACAAGCCAAACTAACACTGGAGAGAGATGAAAATAAACTCTCAGGAAAATTTATTATCCACAGACACTCTCTGGTGGAGAAAGGAGAAGAACAAAGGAAAACCTACCAGAGAATGTACTCCAGCCAGAAGAAAAATGAATCCAAATGATAATGAAGGGGTAAAGGAGAATATATTCATTTTTTATTTTTGTAATTAAAAAGTAACTTTTGAAAAGATTGGGGAGAAAGAAAAATAGGAAATACAACTTAATTCTTTACTTTTATATCCATTCCATTTTACCTTTGTATAATATGTCATTACAGATTACAAAATGCTTTCAGATAAACTGTCAGTAGCCATAATCACAGGACCTACAAAAATATGTTTTAAGAGGGACCATGTTGGAACAAATAATAATTCCAATAAAACCTGGAATTGCCCTTCCTGAGGGTGGTAATTCTCTTCTTGCCATGGAAGCTGACTGCCTTGCACCAATCATCATGATGACAGTGATAGTGGCTCTGAGGAGGGGTGATGAATGTCAGGTTTAGCAGACTGTTTTTCTTACTCTGCCTACCAAGTTGGACTAGATTATGAATTGGTAGGGAAGGAGCTCAACAGAAGTTAAGAACTATAAAATTTCAGACCAGCTGATGCACTGAAAAGGGACTCGTTAGACGCTCAGGCTATGAGGGCTGGGGACTAGAAACCTCTCGCTGCCAGGATGTAGCCAAAGGGACCCACTCTGTGCAAGAGGCCGGCTAATAAAAGATCTTAGGCTTCACAAAGGCTTCTGTTGAGAGGTCTATGGTGCTATTGCCTATGATGACACACACGATGAATTTAGGGCTTGGAATCTCTCGCTTGAACTTTTTGACGCCATCCCGGTGTGTGCCAGAAAAAGAGCAGCTGTCAAAAAGCAAACATTTTCCTGTCTCTAAAAATAAAATGCTGGCAACACTTCAGACCCCTGTGCCAAGATCTGGCCCTTCCCAGGATAAACAATAGGTGGCTAAGCTGATCAGAGGCAGGCACTGAGCCCTAGGTCCAGCCTGGAATGCCTAGGTGCGGCCATGTGCAGCTGTAAAGCTAGAAGCCAGAGGGGGCCCTCCCTTCTCCACAGCTGATGGAGGGCAGCTCCAGCCCCCCCAGCCAGGGACCAGCTGCAGCAGACTTGGGTTACACCAGAAACCTTGACGCAGCTGAGGTCATAGAACTCCCACCAACCCCTGCCCTCACAGCCCTGGGGTGCACGGTGACGGGTGTGAGGGCCTGTGAGATCCTGTCCAGAGAAAGTTCCCTACGAAGGAAAGTTTCATAAGGATCTATCTGCATACATCACTCAGGGCTGTGGCCATCCCCTGTCAAAACCCATCATGCCCAGCTGAGAGCCCTCACCTGCTAGATACAGGCCCCATAAACCACCTTAGCATGGAGATGCTATAATAACTCATCCTTCCCACTCTTCCAACTCGTCAAATGCTTCTACAGCACTGTTCCAGCCCCTGTGCCTTGTCATTAGGGTTCAAATCTTCCCTAGCCCATAAGCTTGGCTTTTTGCTGGTTTGGGGAGTTAAAAGGGCTAAGAGGGGGTTAGGGGAAGAGAGGGACTAAATACAGCAAATATTTGCAGACATAATCACTCCAGAAACATGCTTCAGTGGAACAGAGTGTAGGGCCCACCCAGATGACGGATGTCACTCACCCAAGTGTCATATCATAAATAAAACTGAATGAGCCCATTCTCCTGCGGAACCAGAGTGACGCCTGTTCACACTATAAATATTTATGTAGTCATGGTCCTTAAAAGACTTTATTTTTCCAGGTAAGTAGACTTTAATGAAAAAGTTAAGCAGAGCTTTTCCTGCCATTACGGAACAGTCGCTGCAGCTTTTCAACGGGTATTCCACGGAAAGGAAAAGAAAAAGAAGAAAAGGAAAAAATAAGGCTCCTTCCCAGGAGGCTGCTGCTTGGAGATCTCATTTATGCCAGTCAAGGTTCATTCTCATTCAGAAAGTGACAGCCGTCAATGGGGTGGCAGAAACCAGAAGAAGCTCTATGGGTCTCCTTCGGGCCAGGCCTGTGTAATGAAGGGAGCACAAGAAGATACTTGTCTCCTAAGTTCAGACCCCTCCCACCACCTCTGCCAGGTGAGACCGTCTCCTTACTGCTCTCAGCTCTCTCTGCCTGCCTTAGTAACAGAAACAATGTACACCTCACCCCATTACTCTGCTCACTGGAGAAGCATTCTCAGAACGTGAGGATGTGTGTCTGGGAGTGTTCATGTAAAGTCCACCACTCCTGCTTTATCTGCTCCTGATTGCATGAAGCAGGGCACCCCAGAAACCCTGCCAGCATCTGACCCGCTTTTCCTGCACTCTTCACCTCACACCCTCCGCCAAGAGCAAACCCCCTTGGGCTCCCAGCAGCGCTGTCATTCTCCCCTCCTCCAAGGCACTGTGGCAATCCTGCCACCTGGAGCTCCGGAGCTATTGTCTCCACAACAGTTCATGCTAATTTTCATGTCACTTTGCAGTTTACTCATCTCTTCAGTGTACCAAAACCCTAGCCCAAGTCCACCAAGCCGGTTTCTTTCCCAGGGATGGCCTTCTGCCAGGGCTCCCTTCCCCTCCAAACCTCAGGGTGGCCCCTGCAATGTCAGCCTGAACTGGCCTCTCTGGGAAAATTTGATGATCGTTTGGTTCTAGTCTCGGGAAATCTTGTTTCACAAGGAACAAGAGTCTTTGGTTTTGTGCGATGAGTCACAGGCTGCCTCGACCATGCCTATCTGGGGAGGCTGGGGCTGCCATGTATGGTCCTCGCTCTGTGCCACCCACCTCTCCGTGTAAGTCGCAGCTCTTTGCCAGGACAGCCTGAGTCATAAAACTCAGCACATTCCTTAAGTGTTGGATAGTCTTTCCTTGCTATTACTTTGCTTTTGTTTTATGCAGCACCTGGTTTCATTTTAAAAATTCAAATAAAATCTCATGGTCGGGGCTCGGGTGGGGTGGGGGGGGGATAGGAAGGAAAGAAAAAAAGAAAGGAGTGAAGCCTAGGTTAAGGGAAGGAAGAAGGGGCTGTAACTCCCCAAATAGGCAAGACCCAGAGCAGGACAGAGAGTGAGGGGCAGAGTAAAAGGCAAGGGAGAGAGAGAGAGAGACAGGGAATGTGCTAGAATTGAACTGAATTTGATCAGTCATTTTTCTGTATGTGATAAAGCACATGATGTCACTCTCCTCCCCAAATTAGGCCCCAGGTCTCAGTTAGTCCTTTACTCATAAACCATGGGATCTTCCGTAAACCCCTACACTTTCTGAGTCTCCTCAATAAACTGACAGACTTCTTTTTGACGAATTCTAAGGAACTTTCCAGTTATAACACTATGATTCTACGAACCTATCTGTTCCCTTTTTTCTTAGACCACAAACCCCAACCCATGTGTATGGGAATATTTTTCCAGAGGCTAACATTTGTTTTTTGTCTTTAGGGGGCAGAGGAATGGGGGACAGCAAGGGAGAAGGTGTAGACCCAACCGTATAAATGTTTCTGGTCAAACTGAATTTCTGTGGCCAGGTTATTTTGTAAAATTATCCGTAAAGCTGTTCACACCGGGTTTTAGAATTTAAAGAGTATTCTATTAAGCTACGCTTTGCATTCCGGAAAAAAAAAAAACAAACACAGACACTGAAAGAAAGAATGAATAATACCTATTAACATAGAGAACTGTGCTTTCTTGGAGTAGTAAAACGTATTAATTACAGCACAAGACCAGGACCGTTAGGTATTTAGACCTTCAACAGAGGCCGTCACCTCCCTCTGCCCGAGATCCTCTCCACGAGGCTGGCCAGGGCAAAACCCTGAAGGTTTCTGCGTGGCTCCAAGGCAGCATTCCAAAGCACGGTTTGGAGACCTTAAAAAAACCATACGAAGGGATCCCGGGAATCAGACCAGATGGCTTCCCGGGAAGGTATTTAGCCTAACTTGGGCTAAAGAACAAGAATAATCACTAGGAGGTTTGGGAAGGGGGCGGGTATGTAGGGGTGGTGGTGCGACTTTTAATTACCTTTTCTATTTAACAGAAATCATACCGAGAAGGACGGCTTGGTAAATGGGAGTAAACGGGGCACCGGGCAGAGAGCCGGGCGCGGGCGCGGAGGAAGAGGTGTAGCAGGAGGCAGCTACTTCCGTAACCACACGTGGTTCGGTGTCCCCCGGTGGGACAGCAGCCGCGGAGGCCCTTCGCGCCCGGGACGGCGGCGCTGCCTTCCCGCACGCAGGGTCTCCGCGCCCTCCCTCCAGCGCGCTCGGCGCGGGCGGGGGCAGCGGGTAGGAGGATGGCGGTGGGAATGCAGGGGGAGGAGGGTCGCAGAGCCGGAGGAGAAAGAGCAGGAGAAGGCGGCGGACACTAGATCCGGCGGGGGAGGAGAATCTTGGAGGGAGGAGGAGGACCTGCGGAGAAGCGGGAGGCGAGCGGACGGGAGGAGCCGAGAGACGAAGACGGCGGCGGGGAGGGGCCGGGCCGTGGGCGGGGCGGGCCGTGGGCGGGGCTTATGGAGGCTCGAGGCCCCTCCGAAGGGAGCCGAGGCGAGAAAGGCCGCGACTCGCCCCGCCCCCAGGCTCCGCCCCCGCCGTGACGCCGGCCGCCCCTCCTCTCCAGCTTGCTTCCCGGCGGCGCCTCGCGCGGAGGAAGACCTGGCGGTGCAAGGCTGCAGCTCTGCCGGCTATTGCTCTGAATACAAAAGAGCCTTTCTCACGCCCCTGCGCCCTTCCCGGCCCGGGACCCCCGGACGGAAGGGACTGGCTCGTTGGACGCTGGAGCCGACAGCTGTCGGGGCCACACCACCATTTCTGTGGTTCTTGCAGAGAAGTGTGGTTCCAAGTATTTATTTTAAAGGAAATTTTAATAATGATTATAACGATAACTTTTGTCCCCTCTTCCAATTTAAGAGAAAAAACAAACTGAGGGATGAAGGCGTTTGAAGCCCCGGCAAGTGCCCCAGAAAGCTAACCTGCCCAGGTTCGGGTCTTCCCGGGCCCTCTCATACCTCAAAGGCGTTAATTAAGCAAGCTCGGGGCCTCCAGCTTTGTGGCTTCGTTTTCCGACTCAGCTAAATGATGAGAACGGTCCTCCCAGACTGTAAACGGAGTATTGATCAGCTTCTGAGTCTTCAGATGAGCTAGTCTTGTTTGTAGAATTACATGGTCCCCGAAGCTGGAAAAAAAAATGGCCTGGTTGTCAGCACTCGCCCATCCGCTAAGGTTACTTTTTTGCACAGAATTGGGAATTAAATTGCCAAGACATCGGTAACGAGCAGGAATTGGGATTGTTCCTGCATTTTCTTCCACCTCCTTTAACCTTCCTATTTCATGTATCGTGTCTGTGTCAGGAAGCCCAGATCAATAAGCAGGAGAGGAAAAAGAGGCAAGAACTCTTGGAATCAATAACCGAACCATCCACTGCTTCTCTACTGCCCCTTAAATCATCCTTTAGCGGTAAGATTTTTTCCCCCTGTCTTCCCTACCATCCCTGTAGTCCAGACATTCCTGGGCGTGGATGTCTCTGCTTTCCAGTGTTACATCATGAACTTCTTGAAGACAGGACCCAGAAATATAAATATGCAGAAGATGGTTACCAAAAGCATTAGACACCAAGCAAATACTTTTTAAAGTGAGAATACTGTTAATGATGGTTGAAATTTTCATTCAGTCCTTACTCATTGCTGAAAATCTCATTCAGTCCCTACTTGCTGCTGATGCAGGAATGTGTACATTTTACATCTCAGTGCTTGTTCCCATTCCCCCAAATATAATGCCAATTTTTTTTTAATTAAGATTTTTGCCTTGTCCTATAAATTACAAGTTGTGATTTATTCTTTACTCAGAACTCTAGGCCCAAGGCTTCCCAAACAAGTACCCCATATTAATTGTGTGGGGTGTACCTGTGTGTGTGTGTGTGTGTGTGTTGTACTTTTAGCCTGTTGCACCATATAAACAAGAGCAGGATGTAATGTCATTAATTTGTCGGGAATTGTTGACTAAAAAGAAGCTACTGTGAGTATAGAAAATTCACTTTAGGGGAGGGGGTCGGGGAAGCACCTCGAAGAGACAGGCAACTGTTCCCCGGAACAGCTGCGGACACTGGCAGCGGAATTGCTTGGCATCAGTACAACTCTGTGCAGCAAGGGGGATTTATTTATTTAACAATAGTTCATGATTCTCCCGGGCAACTCCCAGGAGGCCAGCCAGCAGTAAATATACTTTCAGGAAATCAGCTACCCTTCCTAGAAGCAGGCATCAACCCTACAGGGAAGAGAGGTCCCTGGCTGCCCGCATAATACAACATTCAGTGGACTGGCCAGCTTCAAATGCCCCCGAATAACTCCCTCCACAGCCTGCCACAGCCCTGCCCTCCCGTGTTAGGAGGGTTACCTGGTAACTTTCTGGAAGGCCACCATTAAATAGATTAGCTACCTGGGAACGGAGGTGGGCCGTTCAACCCTGTCCCATTAACTAAATTTATCAGATAAGCTAGTTGGTGCCACAGACTAGGATTTTCCAAAGTGATATGTATATATACTGGTGGTTCTTATGATAATGTTAGGTGGTACTTGAGTCACATTTTTTATTTTAATGGTCAGGTTTTGTTTTTGGTTTTTTTTGGCCTCGCCGTGGTGCAGCAAGCGGGATCTTAGTTCCCCCACCAGGGATCGAACCCGTGCCCCCTGCAGTGGAAGCTTGGAGTCTTAACCACTGGACCACCGGGGAAGTCCAGGTTTTTTTGTCTAATGCACATAACTAGCATACCAAGCCCATGGTATTGTAAATATAATTACTTAGGGTGAGGCCACATTTTTTAAGTCAATTTAAAGAGAAATCTTAATAAGCAAAAGTAATAGGATAGCAGAAATCGTTGTAACTTTTATATTAAATGAGGTAAAGTCAGTAGGGTGCTTGTAGAAGCCAGTTTTTATTCTTTCTTTCTCTAGAAGTGTCTGCCAGAACTCTTAAGATATAAGAAGAATCCCACTTTCACATCCTGTTAAAAATTACTGGGTTTTGAGAATGGCTGAGTAGGCAAGACAAAGCCCCTGCTCTGGAGGGCCATGTCAGGGGGAGCGGGGACCGGAGATGTTGGGTAGCAGAACGGGCACATGAGGAAGCTGAGCCCAGGACCCTGGACACCCACGGTGGGTCCCCAGAAGGGGAGGACAATCTGAGAACTTATTGCCTTTTTCACAAGAGATGGAATCCAGCAAATCACTGATGTCACTGATGAGAATTTGGACCATACGAGAGAAATTCCAGTCCCTAAAAGCCTCTTTGAGGCTTGTTTCCAAAATAACTGTAGAGATCTAGACAAGAAATGTTCATGATGCTTTTGGGAAGACTGCTGATCAGAATAGTCTATTTCTATAGTCTTTCCTGTTTATCACATGATTGTAAATTGTGGATTACCTTCACACCAATTCTAAACATACACACACCTCCACCCTCACGGCTACACTGTGCAAAATTACTGACGCTCCCAGGGATCCACTGTTGGGTGACAAGTGAAAAGATTCTTACATGCTTCAGGAACTCTCTCCTTAGTCGACTGTACTTCATCAGGTTCTCAGATGCTGGCTTTTTAATTCTCACATCTGGCATGAAGAGACAGACAGCCAGTGTGTAAGTGCTCGTGGTAGAGTCTATCATAGTATGAATAAATGAACTGTACAGACATTCCTAAACCATTTTTTAATCAATAGTTCATACACACTACCTACCTCACACACACACACACACACACACACACACACACACGCTACCCTCCCACCCCGACCCCCAGCTTCTGTCAACATCACAACCTTTTCACAGATACACTCTTTTTCAGAGCTGCTGCTAGCAGCGCCTCTGTGGGAATCCTCCCACTGTTTACTTCTGCATCCTACCATCCTTACAGTTAGGTTAGGAGAGGTACGTGCAATGATGTAACAAAGTGCATGATGGGAGGAAGGAGGCAAAAATGCAAAAGGCCTTAAATGACTTCAGACTCTGGAATGGATGAAGATATCGGATAAAGATCATAATTACAATAAAAGCAGAACATGAATGTAAAGTGGTAGTTTTGGATTGGACTTACAGGTTCTTTCATAACTTGGAGGTGCTAGAGGAAAATCCCCAGACAGAATTTGGTGCGCCTGTGAAAAAGAGAGATAAAAATAAAACCAACCACTTTCACAATCGAAACTTAATAAAATTCCTTTTCCACTGTTGTGTTTCCACTGTGTTGTCCTCCCCATTCAAAAGGCATTTGATACTGCTGTCAGCAGCCACTATACTAACAGATACTAGCAATAGAATAGAAAGACAAAATTGGAGAAAATATTTATAAAATTGCTATCCTTATATGCAAATAGCTTACACAAGCCAATAAGAAAAAGCTAAACACCCTGGTAGAAAAATGGGCTAAGGAGGTGAATACAATCACTTCTCGTTGCTCATGGATTCCATATTTGAGAATTTGGCTGCTTGCTAAAATTTATATGTAACCCCAAAGTCAATACTCACAGCACTTCTGAGATTGTTCAAGGACATGCCCAAAGTGGCAAACAGTTTGAGTCACCTGACCTGCACAGTGTCGATGGAGGTCCAACAAGAGCACACTCTTTCTTGTTTCAGCTCTCATACAGTAAACAAAGTGTCCTTTTTGCAGCCCATTTAGTGCCACATGTTCTGCATTCTCATGTTTTTTGTTAATGACTTCACTGTTTAAAATGCCCCCAGGTGCAGTGCTGATGTGCTGTCTAGGGTTCCTAAGTGCAGGAAGGTTGTCATGTGCCTTACAGAGAAAATACGTTTGTTAGATAAGCTTTGTTTAGGTACAAGGTATAGTGCTATAAGTTCAACGTTAATGGATCAACAATATATATTAAATAAGGTATTGTTAAACAGAAACACGCATAAAACAAATTTACATATTGATCAGTTGGTGAAAGCCATATGACCAGAGGCTCACAGGAACCTGACCCACCATTTCCCGTAGGAGCAATAATAGTTCAGTATTCAGTGATTCAGTGTTAGTGGAGACTTTAGAAAAGATAACTACGTTGAATAATGAGAACTGACTATAAGTCACAAAAGAGCTACGAATAACTAGTAAACAGAAGATGCTCAACCTCACTGATAATCAAAGAAATGAAAGTTAAAAGGAGACTGAAATATCTTTATCAAATTAGAAAATATCAAAATTATTTTTTAGAGCCAGTGTTAGAGAAAATATAGGAAAACAGGCACTCTTGTGGACTGCTAGTTCATAAGGCCAATTTTCTGGAAGGCAATTTGGCTGTACATCAAAATTTAAAATAAGCATACCTTCTAACCTAAGAATTCTACTTATGGGAAAGGACTCTGAGATGATGATTGTACAATTATAAAAATTTACATTCAAATTTACTGATCCCAGCATTATTTATAATAGTTACAAATTTAAAAAACCTAAATGCCCAGCAACATGGCATATTTTTAAATTGATACATCCAGTCAATGTAATATTATGTATCCATTAAAATAATGATTGTGTTAACATTGAAGATGTCCATGAAAAATAAGTGGTTAAAGCAGATTACAGAGGACAATGGATCCCATCAATGTACTCTAAGTGTATGCCTGTGCGCATCTTTATGTATGCATAAGTGTAGAGGGACGTTTCTAAGGAAGTTCACTAAAATGTTAATGGTGATTATCCCTGGGGAGAGGGGAAGGATTTCAGGTGACTTTTACTTTTGTCTCTATTTCTCTGTATTATTTGAAAGTTTTCAATCAGAGGAAAGCTGTTTTTGTTTTTAACTGTCAACGTAGTATGTATCGTTATTGTCACACATGGGAAAGAGGAAAAGTTGGTGACTATTAAAAAAACTACAGTATCATCAGTTCACAATTATAATATTGGTTATCTCTGTTTCTCCATCATCTAGAGGAAAGCTACACACATAATAAGCACTCAGGAATAAATGTTTAATGAATGAATATATTAAACAATAACTCCAACTCCCTCCAGTTTTTTTTTAAATAAATAATATGCAGTATGCAATCATTTAAGCTCTACATGTAAATGATCACTGAGAAATGTTGGACTTACCACTCCATGCTTGACATCAAATGAATTTTTAAAGGAACTGGTTATATGAAGGAATACTCCTGCGTGCAAATGAAGAAGGAAAACCAGGATCAAGCCCAGTGCTAGAATAAAATTTCTTACATTCCCCATTAGGCTATACCAACAAATTGTATACACATCACTTATTTCCCTTTAGAATTTGACCAACAGAAAAGTAAGAGGTAAGACAAAGCTATAACTAAAAGTTAAGTCATAGTAAACATTCTGGAGCTTCTGGGGTGGCTGGGTAAAAATGTTTGTTTTTTATGGTACATATTTCAATATTATTTTAAAAAGAAAACCATACTGATAATAGCTAAGAAGACATTGAAATTATCTGAGTCTATAATAAAAAGTGTTATCAGAATAATTCAGTTTTATATGTCCTTTGACTTTCTCTATGAGGTTTTCCTGAAGTAAGTCTAAAATAGGGACTGTGTTTCAGTCTTTATTAATTTTCTTAAATTTTAATTCAGCTACAAAATAATTCTTTATGTCCCCTCTCCTCCATAAAAAAGAAAAGTTAACCTTTCAAATGCTCTACATTTTAAAAGATTTTAATTTTTTAGAGCAGTCTTAGGTTCACAGCAAAATTGAGAGAAAGATACACAGAGTTCCCGTATACCACCTGCACCCACATATGCATAGCCTCCCCATTATCAACATTTCCCCTCCAGAGTGTTAACCATTGTTACAATTGGCACACTTACATTGTAACATCATAATCACCTAAAGTTCACAGTTTCCATTACAGTTCACTGTTGATGTTGTACATTCTATAGGTTTGGACAAATGTATAATGGCATGTATCCATCATTATAGTATCATACAGAGTATTTTCACTGACCTAAAAATCCTCTGTGCTCTGCCTATCTATCCCTCCCTATACAAATTTTAGAATCACTTTGTTGATACCCACAAAATAACTTGCTGGGATTTTGATTGGGGTTGCACTGAATCTAATTTCAAATTCCACTTGTTCATTGCTGGTATATGGGAAAGCAATCAACTTTTGTGTATTAACTTTGTATTTTGCAACCTTGCTATAATCACTTGTTACTTCCAGGACTTTTTTTGTCAATTCTTTTGGATTTCCTACATAGAAAATTGTGTCATATGTGAACAAAGACAGTTTTAGTTCTTCCTTCTCAATCTCTATACCTTTTATTTCCTTTTTTTGTCTTATTGCATTAGCTAGTACTTTCAGTATTATGTTGAAAGGAGTGGTGAGAGGAGAATCCCTGCCTTGTACCTGATCTTAGTGGGAAAGCTTTGAGTTTGTCATTAAATATGATGTTACCTATAGGGTTTTTTTGTAGATTTTCTTTATCAAGTTGAGGAAGTTCTCGTCTTTTCCTAGTTTACTGAGACTTTTCCTAGTTTACTATCATGAATGGGTGTTGAATTTTGTCAAATGCTTTTTCTGCATCTATTGATATGATCACGTGGGGTTTTTTTTGTTTTTGTTTTTTGCTTATTGATGTGATGGATACATTAATTGATTTGCGAATGTTGAACCAGCCTTGCATACCTGGAATAAATACCTCTTGGTTGTGGTTATAATTCTTTTTATACATTGTTGGATTTATTTGCTAATATTTAGTTGAGGATTTTTGCATCTGTGTTCATGAGATATGTTTATCTATGTATCTCTTGTAATATCTTTGTCTGGCTTTGGTATTAGGGTAATGCTGGCCTCATAGAATGAATTAGGAAGTATTCCCTCACCTCTTAACCTCTGAAAGAGATTGTAGAGAATTAGTATAATTTCTTCCTTAAGTGTTTGGTAAAATTAACTGGTGAACCCATCTGGGCCTATTGCTTTCTGCTTGGGAATGTTATTAATTACCAATTCAATTTCTTTAATAGATATAGGCCTATTCAGTTTGTGTATTTTTTTCTTGTGTGAGTTTTGGCAGCTTCTATCTTCAAGGAATTGGTCCATTTCATCTTGGTTATCAAATTTGTCAGCATGGAATTGGTCATAGTATTCCTTTAGTATACTTTTAATGTCCATGGGCTCTGTAGTGATTTCCCTTCTTTCATTTATTTCTGATAGTAATTTATGTCCTTTCTCTATTTTTTTCTTAGTTAGCCCGGCTAGAGGCTTATTGATTTTCTTGATCTTTTCAAAGAAACAGCTTTTTGTTTCCTTTATTTTGTCTCTTGATTTCCTGTTTTCAAATTCATTGATTTCTACTCTACTACGTATTGTTTCTTTTCTATTGCTTACTATGGATTTAATTTTCTCTTCCTTTTCTAGATTCCTAAGGTGGAAACTAAATTGATTTTAGATCTTTGTTCTTTTCTAATATATGCATTCAATGCTATAAATTTCCCTCGAAGCACTGCTTTTACTGCATTCCACCAAGTTTGATAAGTTGTGTTTTCATTTTCCTTTAGTTCAAAATATTTTAAAGTTTCTCTTGACCTTTCCTCTTTGACCCATGTGTTATTTAGAAATGTATTGTTTAATCTCCATGTATTTGGGGATTTTCCAGTTATCTTTATTCTATTGATTTCTAATTTAATTCTACTGTGGTCTGAAAGCAGACATTCTATGATTGCTATTCTTTTAAATTTGTTAAGGTGTATTTTATGACCCAGAATGTGGTCTATCTTGGTGAATGCTCCATGTTAGCTTGAGAAGAATGTATTTTCTGCTGTTGTTGGATGAAGTTATTTAATAGATGTTGATTATATCCAATTGATTGATATGTTGTTGAGTTCAACTATGTCCTTACTCATTTTCCTCCTTCTAGATCTGTCCATTTCTGATGGAGAGGTGTTGAAATCTCCAACTATGATAGTGGATTCATCTATTTCTCCTTTCTATCAGTTTTCACCTCACATAGTTTGATACTCTGTTGTTAGGTACATACATGTTAAGGATTATTATGTCTTCTTGGAGAATTGACCCCTTTATCATTATTATTATTTAATGCCCTTCTTTATCCCTGATAATTTTCCTTGCTTCAGAGTCTGCTGTGTCTGAAATTAATGGAGCTATTCCTGCTTTATGTTTCATTGGTATTAGCATAGTATATTTTTCTCCATCTATTTACTTTTCTTATAGCAATTATTATGGTTTGAAGTGTTTTTTTTATTTTTCATACTACAAGCATCTCAAAGCTTTCTCAGTTACTTAGTTTGCATTGTAAGCATTTCTCTTCTTTTTTTGTAAGCATTTATTTTCATTTAACTTTGTATGGTATTTCTAAAACTTACATATGATGAAAATCAAGTAATCCATCCATTTACTTTCAATCTATATGTGTCTTTATATTTAAAGGGGGTTTCTTGTAGATAACATATAATTGGGTCTTGTTTTTTGATCTACTGATAACCTCTTGTCTTTCAGTTAGTGTATTTAGACCGTTGATGTTCAAAATGACTATTGATACAGTTGGATTAACATCTACCATATTTGTTATTGTTTTCTACTTGTTGCCTTTATTCCTATTTTTGTCTTCCACTTTTTCTGCCTTCTGTCATTTTAAATGAGCATTTTATATGATTGTATTTTGCTCCTTTCTTAGTATAATAATTCTACTTCTTTTTTTTTACTTTTTTAGTGGTTGCCCTAGAGCTTTCAATATGCATTTACAGCTAATCCAAGTGTAGTTTCAAATAACACTATAGCACTTCACGAGTATACCTTATAATAATAAAATATTCCTATTTCCTCCCTCCTGTTTCCTGTATTATTTCTGTCGTTCACCTCACTTATATATAAGCATACATATATAAGTATATACATAAGACATATACATATACATAAGCATACATAATTGAATACATTGTTACTACTATTATCTTTGAACAAACTTATCTGTTAGATCAATTAATAAGAAAAATTAAAGTTTTTATTTTACCTTCACTTACTCCTTCTTCGATGCTTTTCCTTTTTTTTAATGCAGATCCAAGTTTCTGACCTATATTATTTCCTTCTCTCTAAAGAACTTAACATTTCTTGCAAGGCGGTTCTACTGGCAAAAAATTCCCTCAGTTTTTGTTTGTCTGAGATAGTATTTCTTTCTCCTTCACTTTTCAAGGATAATTTCACAGGGTATAGAATTTCAGGTTAGTGGGGTTTTTCTCTCAACATTTTAAATATTTCACTCTCTTCTTGCTTCCATGGTTTCTGAGAAGAAGCTGGATATGATTCTTATCTTGTTTCTTTATAGGTAAGGTGTTTTTCTTCTGTGGCTTCTTTCAGGATTTTTTTCTTTAACTTTTACTTTCTGTAGTTTGAAAATGATATGCCTATGTAGAGTTTGTTTGTTTGCTTGTTTTACATTTATCCTTCTTGATGTTCTCTGAGCTTCCTGGATCTGTGGTTTGGTGTCCAACATTAATTTGTGAAAATTCTCAGTCATTATTGTTTTATATATTTTTTCTATTTCTTTTTCTGGTGTGCCCATTACACCTTCTATAGTTGTCCCACAGTCTGTTCTGTCTTTTCTGTCTTTGTTCTCCTTGCCTTTCCGTTTTGGAGGTTTCTATTGAGGTAACCTCAAGCACAGAGATTTTTTCCTCAGCTGTGACCAGTTTTCTAATAAGCCCAACAAAAGCATTCTTTCTTTCTGTTATACTGATTTTGATCTCAGCATTTCTTTTTGGTTCTTTCTTAGGATTTCCACGTAGGCTTATATTGCCCATCTGTTCATGCATACTATCTATTTTATCCATTAGAGCCCTTAGAATATTAACCATAGTTGTTTTAAATTCCTGGTCTGATAATTCCAACATCCTGCCATGTCTGGCTCTGATGCTTGCTCTGTTACATCAAATGTGTTTTTGCCTTTTAGCATGCCTTGTAATTTTTTCTTGATAGCAGAACGTGTTGTACCAGGTAAAAGGAATTGCTGTAAATAGGACCTTAAATAATGTGGTGGTAAGTTGTAGGGGGAGGGGAAGCATTCTATAGTCCTATGATTAGGTCTCAGCCATTTAGTGAGCCTGTGCCTCTGGACTGTGAACTTCACAAGTTTTTCCAAGTTTTTTTCTTCCTGCTTAGGTGGAACAGAATGGCTAAAGTGGACTGGAGTTGGGTATTTCTTTTCCCACATGGAAAGCTAGGGTAAGCTGGAGTTGGGTACTTCCCTTCTCCCAGGTCAGTTAGGCTATGATAATACCCTGGCAGATTAGGCTCTGGTTAACTAGCTTCTCATGAGGGTGGACCTTGTTAAGAAGAATACAGTGCTCTGGAGTATTTCAAAATGGTTCCTTTTTCCCCTCCCCCTGCCCGAAGCACAAGGGGATTTTTCTCTGATATTTACTGTGGGTACCTGGTCAAGTTCCTGGGGGTAAATCTCACAATACTGTAGGGGTTACCCTATGCCTGGGTCCTTTTAAAATTTTTCACTCTCAGACTTGTCTACATTGAGCCTCTAGCAATTTGTCAGCAATTACTGTTCAGGTATTCCAACCCTGGCACTGGTTCCTGTAGTGGCTTCCACTTGTGAGACTCTGCTCTGGTAAGTTGCGACTCTCTGAATTCACCTGTCTGTCTCTTCAATCTTGGGGGTGGCGGTTTTCCCTGTGTCCTCACCTCTCTTACGGATCTAAGAAGAGTTGTTGATTTTTCAGTCTCTTCAGCTTTTTACCCATTGTTAAGATGGAGTGGACTCTTTCAAGCCCCTTACATGCAGAACTGGAAGCCAGAAGTCAAGGTAAATTTATGCCTGGAACATTCTTCCATGATACACAGCTTATACTCTTAGAATCAGAGGGAACCAAGACTACGCTGAAATTCTAAAGCTATACATTTTTCTCAAGGTCTGAAGAAGCTCTAGTGTATTTTTTAACAATTTTATTGAGGTTCACCCGCATTCCATATTTCGTTCTTTTTATTGGTGGGTAGTATTCCATTGTATGAATATATCAGATTTTGTTATCCATTCACCAACTGATGAATGTAAGGGTTCTTTCCAATTTTCGCTACTATAGATAATACTGCAGTGAACATTCACGTGCAAATCTTTGTGTAGACATTTGTTTTCATTTCTCTTGAGTGGGTACCTAGGTGTGGAATTGTTAGATCCTACTGTAAATTTATGTTTAACTTTTAAAGAAACTGTCAAGGTGTTTTCCAAGGCAGCTGTGCTACTTTACATTCCCACCAGCAATGAATGAAGGTTCTGGTTTCTCCACATCCTTACCAACATTTGTCTTTGTGATTATAGCCATTGTTATGAGGAAAAAATTATAAGTTATAAATTTCCTATAAGATGAAAAAATTAAATTTGATTAAAAGTAAATAAAAATTGATTTAAAAAGGTAAAGAGGGTCTGGTTTGGCATAAAATGATGGGGCCTGGTCAACAGGGATGAGTGAAGGGAGAGGAATAGCATTTGGCAGATACTCATTATTTGTGTTATTTTATGCTGATAAAAAAAAACAGGCTATCTTAAGCTAAAGTCAAATAAAGAGTTCAATAATTATTTAGCTAAATTCAAGAAAAACTCACTTTTTCACAGCGGCAGTTAAAGCATGTGGATAAGAAGTTTATCCTGCATAATTAGCTCTGATTATTCCATTGGCTGTAAATCCTTAGCCTTTCAAAGCTCTATAAGACTTTTATAAATCCTATAGGCCTGCCAGAGGCTTTAGGTAGTTTTTTGTCACCCTTCCTTTCAAGAATTATATGAGATAATCATTAATTACTAAATTATATGATTTTATAATATAGAAGTTTTATAGAAAGTAATTTTGAGGCATTTGATGGATTATAGGGGGAAAACAGGCATTAGAATTTGTGCTAGACCACTGCATGAGGGATTTACACATTTATGTTCATCTTTTAGCCAAACTTGGTCATTTTTCTAACTGAGCTAGAAACATCTCTCATTTTCTTCAGTCTGTTTATGGAGAAGAACACCAGCAAGGTCCCATATGTTGGAGTTTGGTCAGCTGACGATTTTTTTTCTTTGCAAGTTAACAATTGACAAAATAGAGCCCACAGTGCAACTTGACCTTGGCAGTTTTAGCTGGCCTTTTAATTAAGGACATTTAACATTACTCTAATTTGCTACTGCGTATCCACCTCCCTGCTTCCACTTCCTCCTCCTAGAATTGCAACCAAATTGGGCAATTTTGTTGATGAAACTAACAATGTCAGTAACGGCCAACAAATTCTACCTTACATATTAGGTCCATAAATCTTGCACCAACCCTGATGGAATGCCACAGGTATTTGGTTTTAAAAATGAATTATCAAAAAAGCAAGTGTGGGTTTGCGAGCACCGCTCTTTCAGAATCAGAGAAGCTCAAGTTTGGAAATATTCTTGGTCTTCAAATCATGTAGTCCACCTACTGGGTATCTGTCATTGTACCGCTTTCAGCTGTATTTGTGATTCCGTTTTCTTAGATTAGGGGATCATATGATCTCCTACCTACCCATCTCTGAGGTCCTTGAAACTTTGAGTTCCTTGAAATGAAGCTCCATGAACACAAAACATAATGTTGGAAAGTGAAGAAAAATAGTTTTTAACCTTTTTGGAGTACTGTGGTCTTAAATTGTATGTACACAAAAGAGGAGAATTTAGATCAAAGATTAACAACACTTAACCAAGAGTCCATGGACACCCTGGAGGGATCCAAGAGGTATGCATTGTTGGCTTGTAAAAGTGTCTCAATGGATGTTTTTCTGAAGATAGGGCCCAGAGCTTTCATCAAGCTTTTCAAAGTGCCTCAAAAATATAAGGTATTTCAAAGAGAGAAATGCTAACCATTGGGATAGATGACAGAGTGAATCTTTTCCTGACAGATTTTTAAGAATAAGGTATTTAATGGTCTGTATATTAGGTAAAAATTATTCTATCAGTATTAAGTTTCTTACGTGTGATAATAGTATTACAGTTATGTAAGAGAACATTTTTTTTTTTTTGCTAAAAGAACATTCTTTTTTTTTTTTTTAGAATTTAGTGATTTATAATTTATTCACAAAATTGTGCAACCATCGGCACTAATACCAGAACATTTCATCACCTCAAAAAGAAACCATATCCCCATTAGTCTCTTCTATTCCACCTATGCTCAGGCCGTGGCCACCACAAATCTACTTTCTGTCTCTACAGATATGCCTATTCTCAATATTTCATGTGACTGGAATCATACAATATGTGCCCTAAAAGAACATTCTTAATTCCTAGGAGTACATGCTGAAGTATTTAAGGATATACTGTTATTATGCCTGTAATTTACTCTCAATAGTTCAGCAAAGAAGTACTATATACAAGTATCAATAGGGAGAGACTGAGATAAAGCTATATGTTAACAAATGTGGCAAAATGTTAACAATTGGTGAATCTGGGCATAGAGTAGGCAAATATTGGTTGTACAATTCCTTCAACTTCTCTATGAATTAAAAAAAAAAAAAATTAGGACTTCCCTCGTGGTCCAGCTGTTAAGACTCCACGCTCCCAATGCAGGGGGCCCAGTTCGATCCCTGGTCGGGGAACTAGTTCCCGCATGCCACAACTAAAGATCCTGCACTCCGCAACTAAGACCTGGCGCAGCCAAATAAATAAATAAATATTTTTAAAAATCTTTAATTGTGTATAATAAGGCATTCATCTATCTGCCTTAATTTCATAATTATAGGCAAAGAAGTGCTATTATCATATTTTATAGATGGCTAAAACCAGGCAGAAAAAGATTAAGAAAATCAGGCAGCAGCATCCCAAATTACATTGGAGCCGTAACCAAGGACAGACCTAAAACCTATGTCTTCTTCCCATCTTCTCCCCACATAGCTCCAGCCCATCCTGTAGGCAGACCCATGGCTTGTTCACACAAGCCCCTGAAATCACTGTAGTGCCCACTGTCGTGCTATCTTTTAAGTTCACGGGCAAAAGCAATCGCAGCCACTTCCTAGTCGATGTTTTGCTTGAACAGCAAAGTATGCACAGTAACAGATGGCATCTTGTGACCTTCTTAATAACAGGCTTGGCTGCCAATGTTCCCTTGTGTCCAGTCTCTGCAGGGAATTTGGAAACTCTTGCCTTACACTTGAATATTTTCTGACAAACACATTTAACCATTTATTAGACTGTTTCCTGATTTCAAATAGAGGAAAACAAAATTCCCAACTCCTGAAAGGGGCGTTGGTATTCCCTGGGTCTGGGGGCCCATCCTGGGATTCTTTGGGGTGTGCTGGCCATCATCCGGCGTATCTGTCATTTTGAGTGTGGTGAGGACCTCAGTCCCAGGCAAACCGCTTCCCAGGCTGCCTAGATTTATGGGTGGCCAACCTAAGCTTTTCTCTTTCTGTAGTTTAAAAGAAATGTCTGCGCTTCCCACAGCCAGGCATACAAATTAGCCAGAAAACAAACTAAATCCTGGCATTAGAAGGTCCCTCTGCTGTGACAGCCCACACCAGGAGTGAATTCGGGAGCCCCGTGGTGGGTGAGGCTTGTTCTAAGCCTCTTTGCTCCCTTCCTCGGGCAGCCGTGCTGTCGAGCTCCACAGCGGGAGTGGGAAGAAGAGGAGGAGGGCGAGGATTAGGTGAGGGAGCAGCCTGCCCGGCGGCCCTGCTGGTCCTCTGCTCTCCTGCAGGGGCAGCTCGCCTTTGTTAATAATGGAAGGCACACAAGAGTGGCCCTAGGAGAAGCCAGGGAGGATATTCATGTCGAAGCCTGAGGAGTCCTCTTCTCCCCCAGCAGGATGAACCTGAAGGGCTTGCACCAGGAGGAGTCCAGGTACAAGTCACATCAGTCCCCATCAGGCAACAGGTGTGTGTGGGGGGGGATGGGATGGGTGGAGAAAGTGCTAGAACATTCTCAGTGCAGGTGGTAGGAGTGCAAAGTGTGGAACCTCAGGGATAAACAACTCAGGTGACAGGCACAAGATGGCGTGAATTCACACGCAGGAGGAGATAGGTAGGAATTAGGTTTCTGTTTGGCGGGGTGGGAGGTTTCATCTGGGGGTTTCTCCTGGTAGCTGAGGCGGAGGAGGTGAGTCTTTCCTGTTGGCCCCAATTCTGGCCTTTGTAAAAGAGGATGCCTTGGAGAGGGGCGGCCCTCCTGATGCCTCTGCCTGGGAGATGCTGGCCTGGGTGTGGAGGAGCCCGGATGACGAGCTGCGAGTCTCTCCCAGGACAGCTGGGGCAGATTGCCTGGTGTGGTGGCCATCTACCCCTTCACTGTTCCATCCCGGGGCTGGCCTGTTGCTCCTTCCCCAGGCCGACCAGCAAACCTGCAGGAAAAGTCCCTCTCTTCAGGAATGCCCTAACCCATCTGCCCCCCACTTCACTCTGGGGCCCCAGCCTCCAGAAGCAAAAAGCTTTGGAAATGCTCCCAGAACAGCACAAGGGGGCACATCCCTGAGACGTTATGGAAACAAGGTGAACAAAGCCTGGAAGCCACAGACACCCACATCACGAAGAAGAGGAAGGTACTCCTTTGCCTCGGGCGCTGCAGGCACCAGCTCTTCTCCCGCTCTCTTTCCTCTCTCCCGCTCATGCCAGATCCTGTTCCCCGTCACTGGTCTACACGAGTGCGTGTGTGTGTTTCAGATTTGTGCCTTCTTCAGCCTGTTACCAAGCCTGGGCAGGGGTGGAGGAGCGTGTACGTCTAAAACCATGCACCAAAGGCAACAGTGCCATATGCTAGTTTTCATTCAATTTTTTTTTTTTTTGGCCAAGCCGCGCTTGGCTTACGGGATCCTAGCTCCCCAACCAGGGATTGAACCTGGGCCCTCGACAGTGAAAGCACGGAGTCCTAACCGCTGGACCACCAGGGAATTCCCTCATTCAATTTTTAAAGTATTACAATTTTATATGCTACTACAAAGGATTTTAAAGCCTGCCTTTGGAAACACAAGTTTTTTTTTTTAACATCTTTATTGGAGTATAATTGCTTTACAATGGTGTGTTAGTTTCTGCTTTATAACAAAGTGAATCATTTATACATATACATATGTTCCCATATCTCCTCCCTCTTGCGTCTCCCTCCCTCCCACCCTCCCTATCCCACCCCTCTAGGTGGTCACAAAGCACCGAGCTGATCTCCCTGTGCTATGCGGCTGCTTCCCACTAGCTAGCTATTTTACGTTTGGTAGTGTATATATGTCCATGCCACTCTCTCACTTTGTCACAGCTTACCCTTCCCCCTCCCCATATCCTCAAGTCCATTCTCTAGTAGGTCTGTGTCTTTATTCCCGTCTTGCCCCTAGGTTCTTCGTGACCAATTTTTTTTTTTTTAGATTCCATGTATATGTCTTAGCATACGGTATTTGTTTTTCTCTTTCTGACTTACTTCACTCTGTATGACAGACTCTAGGTCCATCCACCTCACTACAAATAACTCAATTTCGTTTCTTTTTATGGCTGAGTAATATTCCATTGTATATATGTGCCACATCTTCTTTACCCATTCATCTGTTGGTGGGCACTTAGGTTGCTTCCATGTTCTGGCTATTGTAAATAGAGCTGCAATGAACATTTTGGTACATGACTCTTTTTGAATTACAGTTTTCTCAGGGTATATGCCCAGTAGTGGGATTGCTGGGTCGTGGAAACACAAGTTTTTGAAAGGTTGCTTCAGTAAAAACTACATTCTAATTTTTGAAAGTACTTTATGAATTCCCTTTGGGAAGACAAATTCTGTGTAACAAACTGCCTCTATAAGGAAATATACTGTGGGAAAGAAAAAGTCAACCATGGAAGGTCCATAAAAACCACTGTTCAACATACAGTTAAAGGACATCTGGTTTGTACTGAGCCCTGTCCTGGGTGCTGGAGATAGAGAGACAAACAAGACAGACAAGTTCCTTCTCTCATGAAGCTTATGTTCTAGAAGAGGAAAGAGATAACAAGTAAACGAATACAATAATACATGGCAGATTAGGAACTAAGATGGAAATTAAAAATGGAAAGAGTGTGAAGAACTGACTTTAAATGTAGTGGCCGGGGGAAACCTCTCTGAAGAGGTGACATTTAAATTCAAACTTGAAGGCTACAGCTCAGCAGAGCTGAGATCATTGCATTCCAGCAAAGAGAATGTATGTGCAAAGGTCCTGAAGTGGGAAATGGCTTAGCAGTTTCAAGTTTCTGAAAGAAGCCAATGTAACTGGAACAGAGTGATCAAAAGCGGAAAGGCATGAAATGAGACTGGACAGATAGGCAGGGTCCCATTTGTGCAAGACCTTACAGCCTTGGTAAGGAATTAGGATTTTATTGCAAGTGTGACAGGAAACAGAGAAGTGACATCATCTTGTTTATGCTTTAAAATCTCCCCGTGTAAAGACATGACTTATGGGTGGTCTGGTGAGTTCTGTTTACTTTTATAAGTCTCTTGAGGTTTGGAGAAGGCTTCGCAGGAGAATAAAAGTGAGAGTGAACGAATAGGAGAAAAAGAAGATGTTAAAAATGGACACACACACTCTTGAAGTAACATGACAAACCATACTCATGTTGCCCTCTTAGAATATTATTTGGTTCTTGTAAATATTTTCCTGGATTCTGTCATCCTTATAAAAGGCCATATACCATAAAGAGAGTTCCAGGTAGCTGCTTTAGGGACTTGGAATTTGTTATGTGTGGCTAGGGAATATCCCAAGAAGATCTTACACATGCTGTCACATCTGGGCTTTGATGCGGTCATTCTATAAATAACCTCTTCCCTAGTACATACTACGTCTCCTGGAAGAACAAGAATCAAAGAGCCCAGTGTACCCTTTTGCAAGGGTAAGTTGGGCTCGTCCTGGAGGGACACAGGCATGGCCTTAAGAACGAGAAGAGGGGAAGGAACAGCCCGTGAGAGCCACCACAGGCGCCCCGCACCCCACCTCGCTCTTCATAAATTGCTTCTGCTGGAGAGAAGCTTTTCAATTAAACAAAACTTGCTAGAATCTGTCTTAGGGAAAGTTGAATTGTTGAACAGTTTCTGTCTGTGGTATTGCAGTTTTAGGATCCTTGATTTTAGTTTTTATTAGCGATTGCTTTGTTCTTTGAACGTGAGAGAGGAGCATATGTGGGGCCAAAGAAGGGAAAAGCCACAAGCACATCATTTGGAAAGAAAATTAATAGTGACGCAAAAGGAAAACCCGACTTAGTGTAGGCAGAACAAATGAGACGGAACTCTTTGAAAGGCAGTCATGAAAAAGAATTTGAGAACGTTTTTCCTCTGATGATGTGAATCACACGTAAGAACAGCCTGTCTGATTTGCATATCTATGAATGGACACTTTTTAAAAAAAATTTTAATGACATCTCTCATCTGCTATCAATTCTTCTTCGTTCTTTTTTTTTAAAATTTATTTATTTTATTTATTTATTTTTGGCTGCGTTGAGTCTTCATTGCTGTGCGCGGGCTTTCTCCAGTTGCGGTGGGCGGGGGCTACTCTTGGTTGCAGTGCACGGGCTTCTCATCGCAGTGGCTTCTCTTGTTGCGGAGCACGGGCTCCAGTAGTCGTGGCTCGCAGGCTCTAGAGCGCAGGCTCAGTAGTTGTGGCGCACGGGCTTAGTTGGTCTGCGGCATGTGGCATCTTCCCGGACCAGGGATCAAACCCGTGTCCCCTGCGTTGGCAGGCGATTCTTAACCACTGCGCCACCAGGTAAGTCCCAATGGACACATTTCTACAAAGAGACAGTCAACAGACCAATGTCCACTAGTGGTGAGCAAATTTATCCAGTGAGCTTGTACTGACAATCTGATCCTTGGCTTCACGTTTTAATTCCCTTCATTAGAAGCTTCTAGCACAAAGTTGATCATCCAAAAATTAGACATGGACATTGAAAAGAAGCACAAAGGGAAGTTATCCTCTGGCCAAATTAAATAATTCTACTCTGACGTACTGTCACCTCTTAATGAAGAGTGTAGTCATCAGTTAAATTAAAATGACCATTTGACAAAAGTGAAAAAGGCAACATGGGCGAGGTCCATTAGTAAGTCATCATTATGAATACAACATTTATGTCCTTTCTACCTTTCCTCTACCAATACTTTACCATAAAGACAGGAGAGGAGATATAGGAAAACAAAGCAATACCTATGGTATAGTGGTAAGTAATTTAATTTCCCCTACCCTAGCTCAGACTTGTCTCCCAGCTATGTAGTGTGTTTCAGTTTCATGTTTATTACTACAAAAGGGGAAAGAAAGTCTTTCCTGACTTTAACAATAGCACAGATGGTTAGCTGTCCTGTCTCTTGCCTCAACAAACCATAGAGGGACACATAAAACCCATTTCAAATGCACTATTCCCATAAAGTTCAATTTTATTAGGAAAGCCAGCAGAATAGTGATGGTCCATTATTTAGGAGAACCCCATGAGGCTGCAGGATGGTTCCTGACACCATCCACCCTCCTCCCACAACACATGGGTACATACTGAACAACAGATACAACAAAAAGTATTAACAGAATATTTTATAAGGTGCTTTAAAAATCCTAATTTGAGATAATCTTTAGTCTTATTAAACCTTCAAAGATTGAACCCTGAGAGGTGGAAATTATATGAGAAAAACCTATTGTGTTTCTTCCCCCAAAATCAGAGTGTGTGGCAGGAGGGCCAGCTGTCCCCTTCCACAGTGTGCAGTTGTTACTGGGAAGAGTCTACCCAGCCCAGGAATCTAAACTCTCTGGCATGTAGGTGGGGCCTTGTGACCGCTTCTCCCACTGGAATGTGAGCATATGAGATGCGAGTCATGTCCAGGCTGAAATGGTGAAAAAGCAGGGGTGCCTTCCCTACCCTTTATCCCCTCCCGCCAGATGGAGAGAAAGGACTCTGGGGCCCCAGGGGATGTGGAAACCCAAGATGAAGGAAGTCTGTGTCCTTAGATCACCCTGTGGAAGGTCTGTCTGCAAAACACCCTCCTGGGCCTTTAGATGAAGAAAAAAACTGTGTTTTAATGTGTTAAGCAACTGGAATGTGGAGGTTTATCTATTATAGCAGCTAGTGTTATCCTGATTTAACTAAAACGGGGTGGAGGTGGGTATAGATTAGTAAATGGAGTTTCCTAGCTGGTGGTTTATAATGGTTTGGTTTTTCTTCCCAGTTCTTTGATGTACCCAGTAAAGCTCAGATTCCATTACCTAGAGCTCCAAGCTCTGGAAGAAGGTACATTCTGGGACTAACATGGAGGAGGAAGTTTTTTTGCCCTGGAATAACTGTTATTTTTAAGAGCGACAGATCCAGAGTGGAACATGCTCATTTGCTTGCTAGAGACGCCTTGCCTTTAGTAGGCAAATGGAAACCATCTGGATGACAATCAAGAACATACAAGTTATCAAGACAGCAAACTTGGTCAAAGGGCTGTGCTCAGAACTGATCATGTTGCACTTAGCTTTAACATCTGTGGTCTCTTGGAGACCAGCCCTGCGGGCAAAGCAGTTTGTCAATGACATCCTAAAGAGAGCAAGTACAAGCTATAAGCTTATGGGTTTAAAAGTCACAGACTATGGACTTAACAGGGCTTTTCACTCACCCTTTCATCTGATTTCTTAAACTTCGATGCTTCTTCTCTTCCTCTCTTTCCACTCTCCCAACCGTAAAATCTCATTAAATCAACCCAAGTTGGACTTTCTCATTGTCTTCAGTAATTTGTTTGGTCCCTGATTTGTCATAAAAGGGTAAAATGTTCAACTTTTGTACATGAAAATCTCAAACATTAAGTTCAAAATTGTTTTCACAGGATTTCTGAGACTTTCGCTAGAGAGTTGTTTTCAAAATAAGTGCTATGGGGCTTCCCTGGTGGCGCAGTGGTTAAGAATCTGCCTGCCAATGCAGGGCACACGGGTTCGAGCCCTGGTCTGGGAAGATCCCACATGCCGCGGAGCAACTAGACCCGTGAGCCACAACTACTGAGCCTGCGCGTCTGGAGCCTGTGCTCCGCAAGGGGAGAGGCCACGACAGTGAGAGGCCCGCGCACAGCGATGAAGAGTGGCCCCCACTCGCCGCAACTGGAGAAAGCCCTCACACAGAAACAAAGACCCAACACACCCAAAAATAAATAAATAAATAAATAAATAAATTTATTTTAAAAAAAATAGTAAGTGCTATGAATGGAATAGGAAATATTACAGTAATTATGTTGGTTTCCCAGGAAAACTTAGAACTTAGTAGCAACGGGGTAACTTGGGGATTCACAGATGCTGTGTCTATCTTTCAAAACATATCTGTATTTCAGTTTCCCTGAATCCAGATATGACACTCGTTTTAGTCAAGCAGTTGGCTTGGCGGGAAGCACAGTCATCAATTTCTAGAGGGCAACACATGGTGGCCATTGTTTTAGGGCCTCTGATTGGGGGGAGGAGGGTTTCCAAGCTCCGGGGACCTGGAATGTGTGTGTGAGGTAAGGATAGAGGGGAATTATCTCAGCCTAAAGAGTCCTAAAATGCTCCTGGACATGTATTCAGCCCACAGGCTAACCCTAATAACTCCTGAGATGACAGCTGGTGGCCCACCCTGTATCTTTCCTCTCCTAACCTACAGCAGCAATTGAATCACTAGAGGGTATTAATTTTTAAATGTACATTTCTAAGCCCAACCCCAGTAATTATTTTTCCAATAGGTTTTGGGCAGAAGGTCTGAGGCAGGTAGTCAGTGGGCCAGTTTCCTGACTTCTATGGGAATCATTTCTTTGCTTCTCCTTATATTTTTTATCACCCAGGCAGATATACCCAACACTATAGTTTGGCTTAGACTGTTTTTTTTTTTTAATTTTACGTAAATGGAATAATACAATATATATTGCACCTGGCTCAAAATGCTAAATATAATGGTTGTGTCATTACAAGGTGTAACCATAGTTTGTTCATTTACACTGGCATTGTATGATCACAGCACTGTCTATGCATTCTGCTGTAGATGAATAGTACATATTGTACATTTGGCTTGTTTTCAGTTTTTTGGCTATTATGAAAAATGCTGCTATGAACATACTTGTACATGTCTCTTGGTGCATGTGTGACAATGCATTTCAGCTGGGTATATACTTAGAACTGCTAAGTCCTAGGAAATTTATAGCATCAACTTTAGAAAATAAGACCAAACTGTTTTTCTAAAGAAAACAATTCAATGCACATTCCCACCAGATGTACATGAGAGACCTCATTGTTCTACACTCTCACCAGCACTTAGTATTAATGGTGTTTTTAATTTTAACCTTTCTGGAAGATGACATGAGTAAGCTCATTGTGGTTTTAATTTACATTTCCTGATTACTAATGTGGTTAAGGACCTTTTGATAAGTTTATTGGTCACTTGGATATCTTGGTTTATGAACTTCATTTCAAAGTCTCTGTTCCATTTTTCTAGTGGGTTGTCTTTTTCCTACTAATTTGTAGGAGTTTTTTATATGTATCATAGTTATGAGCCCTTGGTCAGTCACTGAATTGAAAATCTTTTCTTCCTCTCTGTAGCTCGCCTTTTCATACTTGTAAGGGTGTGTTTTGTTAAAGAGAACTACTTAATTTTAAGATAGTCCCATTTACTTCACTTTTTCTTTGTGGTTAGTGCTTTTTGTGTCTGTTTAAGAAATCTTTGCCAACCTCAAGATCAACAAGATATTCTCTATGTCGTCATCTAATGGATTTGCTGTTTTGCCTTTCACACTTAGGCCTCTAATTCATCTGGAATTAATCTACCTGGGATTGCAAACACGACCTTTCTCTACTGTTCTGCTACCTTTCTCATAAATAAGTGCCCATATATGCATGGTTCTGTTTCTGGGCTCTTTATTCTGTTCCATTGGTCTATTTGTTATCTTTGTGCCACAATGCCATCCTGCCTTAATTACTGAGGCTTTATAGTAAATTTTGTTATCTGTAGAACAAACCCTCTTACTTTGTTCTTTTTTGAGAGTCTCCTGGCTATTCCCTGGCCTTGAATCATCTTGTCAAGTTCCACAAAAACACCTATTGGAATTGCATAAATCAATTTGGGGAGAAATAATATTTTTATAATATTTAGTCTTCTAATCCATGAACATGGTTTATCTCTCCATTGACTTAGATCTTTATTTTCTCTCACTAATGTCTTATAGTTTTCTGTGTGGAGATCTTACACATCTTTGATTATCTTTATTCTTAAAAACTTGACATATTTTAACAAAGTGGCATTTTTTTAAAATTTCATTTTAAAAATTGCATCTGGCTCAAATTAATTAATCTACCTGGGATTGCAAACACGACCTTTCTCCACTGTTCTGAGTGTTTTCACTGGTAAGTGAAAATTTGGTCTGGTAAGTACTAATTTTCTTTTATATTTCCTGTTTTTAAACATTCATGAAAATTTTGTATCATTCTCCTTCCTTTATTATAAAAATTTTTACTTTCCTTTATTATAAAAATGTTTCTGCTCTCCATTCTACCTGTGTTATAGGCATACCTACTTTTATTGGACGTGGCTTTATTGTGCTTTGCAGATACTGTGTGTTTTACAAATTGAAGGTTTGTGGCAACCCTGTGTTCTCAGATGATGGTTAGCATTGTTTTTAGCAACGAAGTATTTTTAAATTAAGGCATGAACATTGTTTTTTAGACATAATGCTATTGCCCACTTAACAATATAGTGTATACATAACTTTTATATGTACTGGGAAACCAAAAAATTTGTGTGACTTGCTTTATTGGGTTACTCACTTTATTAGACCAAACTGCTATATCTCCGAGATCCGCCTGTACTTTTCTATTGCTGCTGTAACAAACTAATGCTCCCTATTTGTCCCGTGACCTTTTAGTAAGCCCTGGCACAGTGCCTCTTCATTTCAGAAGCATGATCCAACATGCTGCTGCTTTTTCATTCAGGGATTTGTCTTTATAAGTACCAATGCAGAAGGGAAAATCATTGCTTTTCAAAGAATTTGGGACTCTTCTGAAAGGCCCAGTCAGAGCTCTCCCAGTTTTCATATTTTCTGGGTTTGTATACCTCAAAGAGTCCAAGGTTGAGATAGGGAAGCAAGCATTGCCTTGAAGATTCCCCTGCTGGCCTAGAGGTGCCTCAACATTCACAGAATTAGCAAAGGGACTTCCAAAGTTAACTGAGGTGTCAACATACTCGAGAGCTATTAAAAATGCAGCTACTGTGTAGTTCACTGGAATACACCAGACGAGGCATCCAATTGCAAAGTACTTCTGAGACATTTTGGCTTTAAGCATTGTTTTGGTAATTTGGAAAGCCCTGGAAGGCAAAATAACTAGTATTTGTTAGGGTATTATTTGAATTATTCCTCACGTCTCAAGTTGGAGCCAATAATCCAATTGATTTTCAAATAGATTTCCAGAATTTGGACAAGATATTTGACAACCTACAGAGGGAAATATTGCATTACGAATCCTCATCTTTTCCACATCCTCACTTAATGCTTTCTGTCTCAAACTCACTGAGTTGCTCGCAGCTCTCAGATAACACCTGGGATTAAGTGCTCGCTGCCTTTGTGCACTGTCTCCTCCAGGCAGCCCTCCCTTCTCTCCCCACCTCCTAAACCAGCTCAGAGGAAAGCTGCTTTACAGAGATCTTTCCAGAAACACAATACCCCTCCACCCCCCACCCCCGCCACAGACACTGATAAAATCAATCTCCTTCCCCTGTGCTGGTTACTTATTTCTGTGGTTTCAGTTACCATATGAAACTGAAATTAAATGTTTTCTGTGGGCCTGTCATAGGGCTTGGTTTATAGTAAACACTCAGAATATGTCTTTCGGGCCCCCAACACTTGAATTCATCCAGAGACAATTCATGGTGGAGGGCAGAGGAGGATTTAGTCGACGTTCCTCCTGCTCCGAGGGAATTTTTCAATTCCCCAAAGTGGAAAAACTAGACAAGAAACAAAGTGAAATTCTCAGAAGCACCTCTTTTCTGAGCAGAGAAGACAAAATATCTACATCTTAACCGAATACTCATACTTTAACTTTTCAAGAGTAAAGGTAGTTGCGCATAATTTTAGGAGTACTAAAGAGAGAATACAAACATAATTTCAACTGGTGACTGACATTTAGCTCTTCCTCCCCCTGACATTTACCCAGGAAAATATACAGCGCGGAAGTCTACAAAGTGTCTCAGGGTTGACAATACCCTCCTCCTTCTAACAGCATTCTCATCTAGTTACAGTGACATCGCCAGGGGTGAATCACAAAGGAATCTTACTGGTTACACTCAGGCCAGTGCTGTCCTGCTTGAAGTCGGCCGCACGTGGAATCATCCAGCTGCTTTTTCCAGTAACTGCCTGCGTATGTTGTTACAGACGAATCTGACCACCTTGTTTCATTCTGCCAAGATGCTCCAGCCTTCAGTCGGATCAGATCAAACTCTTGAGAAGTAAGAGAGCTAAAGGGCAGAAGAATTTGTGGAGTCAAGTAGAAGAAGTGTGACATGGCCTGCTCTGAAGGACGACTTTTCAAGCCCTCTGCGTAAGGAAGAATTAATTTCCTTTTTGTAGCAAGAACTAATTGAACCGCCTCACCAAACTGTGACTCTGACAGTTCACAGAATGCAGAAGCTGAACTCTCCTAAAGTTGCCAAGCAACAGGTCACACAATTCCACAAATACCACCTTCCATCCCCCCACATTTCAACTAGCAAATTTAGAAGTTATATAACTTTCTGGCTTTTGCTCTAAGCGATATACTGCTACAAATTATGGCAAGAAAGCAGGTGGCCACTGCTTTTATAAAGAAAAGAGTGAGTCCTAATCACGGTGGTTTAAGACGTGGAACAAGAGGACAGTGCCAAGCATTCATTTCCTCTAAAGACTGTTCTCCAAGGGTCTGGAGGTAAACGTGCCCCTCTTGTGATGTCAACGATAGCAGGTGACTCAAACGGCTTCTTGCGTGTCATATAGCAATGATGCTGAAGCTGGCAGCATGCAGAAGTCACCCCAGGAGCTGGGAAAATCAGCACCCCAGCCCATAGATTCTGATTTACTTGGTCTGGAGTAGGCCCCAGGCTTTGGTAATTTTCAAAAGCTTATTTCTGGAAGGTTCTAAAGAGCAGCCAGGGTTAAGAATTAAGGTCACTGGAACACCACTGTGAACCTTTTTTAGGATCTTCTGTTCACCTGATTTCCTCTATCCTTCACTAATAATTACTCTAAACCTGGTTAATACGCTTGTCTCTCCTCCACACAATTGTTATTCATTGGCAAATCGAAACAGATCTTTCTATTTTTGTCCTTTCTCTGATCAATTCTTTTTCCTTTTAATTAATTTTTATTGGAGTATAGTTGCTTTACAATGTTGGACAGAAGTTCTCAACCCTCTGTGTTCATTCACGTAACCTGTGGGATTCTTTATAGAAACACATGTCCTGCTGCACCTTGATCGGCAACTCCATGAGTGGATCCATCATCAGCATTAAAAAAAGAATCTCCAGGACTTCCCTGGCGGTCTAGTGGTTAAGACTCCGCGCTTCCAATGCAGGGGGCGTGGGTTTGATCCCTGGTTGGGGAACTAAGATCCCACATGCCGCGTGGCGTGGCCAAAAAATTAAAAAAAAAAAAAGATTCTCCATAGGTGGCTGGATCAGCACCCATGGGGCACCTTAAACATGCAGAGGACTTGCCCTCCCTTCACAGATTATAGGTCTGAGGAAAAGCCCCAGAATCAACATATTTCTATGGTTACATGAGGCAGTCTATCTTTTTTTTTTTTTTTTTAATTTGTTTTTGGCTGTGTTGGGTCTTCGTTTCTGTGCGAGGGCTTTCTCTAGTTGCGGCGAGCGGGGACCACTCTTCATCGCAGTGCGCGGGCCTCTCACTATCGCGGCCTCTCTTGTTGCGGAGCACAGGCTCCAGTCGCGCAGGCTCAGTAGTTGTGGTTCACGGGCCTAGTTGCCCCGTGGCATGTGGGATCCTCCCAGACCAGGGCTCAAACCCGTGTCCCCTGCATTGGCAGGCAGACTCTCAACCACTGCGCCACCAGGGAAGCCCGGCAGTCTATCTTTGAATGCTGGGAATACGAGCTGAATTTAAACAGTCTTTTATTTTATTTTATTTTTGAGATTATATTCTTTTTTTTAAATTAATTAATTTATTCTTGGCCGCGTTGGGTCTTCGTTGCTGCGCGTGGGCTTTCTCCAGTTGCGCCGAGCGGGGCTACTCTTTGTTGCGGTGCGCGGGCTTCTCACTGCGGTGGCTTCTCTTGTTACAGAGCACAGGCTCTAGGTGCGCAGGCTTCAGTAGTTATGGCATGCGGGCTCAGTAGTTGTGGCTCGCGGGCTCCAGAGCACAGTCTCAGTAGTTGTGGCACATGGGCTTAGTTGCTCCGCGGCATGTGGGATCTTCCCGGACCAGGGCTCAAACCCGTGTCCCCTGCATTGGCAGGCGGATCCTTAACCACTGCACTACCAGGGAAGTCCCTAAACAGTCCTTTAAAGTGAGGCTGACACACTACAGGGTATGCTTCTTTGAGAGTAAAATTACTTGCTAATACTTGTTAGTATTTAAAAGTAGAAGTATCTTTCCTTAAAAGTTTGAAATTTGGAACTTAAGCACATTTGCCGTAGAAGGATTAGGCCGAAGTTAGCAGAGCTGGCTGCTTTTTCTCAGGGAGTTGGAGGTTCCTTCGAGAAATGCAGATGAGAGAAGAAGGTGGAGATAAAGAGTGAAGGAGGGGAACGGAAACAAGGCTGCCCAACTCTTTTCAACGCACCCAGTGTCAGGTGGCAACTGCTTCGATGCTTAAACCTTTAGCCATTCCAGCAAAACTGGTGGTTTAAAAATCTCTGCTAGGGCTTCCCTGGTGGCGCAGTGGTTGAGAGTCTGCCTGCCAATGCAGGGCACACGGGTTCGAGCCCTGGTCTGGGAAGATCCCACATGCCGCGGAGCAACTAGACCCGTGAGCCACAATTACTGAACCTGCGTGTCTGGAGCCTGTGCTCAGCAACAAGAGAGGCCGCGATAGTGAGAGGCCTGCGCACCGCGATGAGGAGCGGCCCCCGCTCGCCGCAACTAGAGAGAGCCCTCACACAGAAACAAAGACCCAACACAGCCATAAATAAATAAATAAATAAATAAAAATTAAAAAAAAAAAAGACTAGAGATTTTCCAGTAACTCAGACTTCCTTAGCAGTTTTCAAGTTTAAAAAAAAAAAAAATCTCTGCTAGCAATAAATATTGTTTCGAGGCAAGAAAATAAATAGAACAGATTGTGAAAGATTATTTGTAGAAAACATTTTAAAATTTTCTTCTTAGATTGTGTGGCTGTCTATAAGCAATTGTGTAATGAAATAAACTCTAAAAAATAAATTAGGGTATAAATATACCTTATTATCACATTCCTGTCCTTTAGTTTTATTTATTTCTTTTCTTCTCCCAAAATCAATTACGATATCATTTTAACAATTATAACCTCAAGAACCAAGAGTAGTGAAACTTAACAATTTGAGTGAAAATGTCTAATATTGGTTTAGATGAGATTATAGCTTAGTTCATCAGTCTATTAGATGTTGAACAAGTCTGTTAAGAATAAGTTGGACTTCAAATTAGAAAATAAGTAGAACAGACTAACTGAATTTATTATCATAAGTATTCAGTCTAAAAAATAGTTATTATAAAATATTGACTATATTCCCCATGTTGTACAATATATCCTTGGAGCTTATTTTATACCTAATAGTTTGTACCTTTTAATCCCCACCCGTATCTTGCCCCTCCCCCCTTCCCTCTCCCCACTGGTAACCACTAGTTTGTTTTCTGTAGCTGTGAGTCTGTTTCTGTTTTGCTATATTCACTAGTTTGTTGTATTTTTTGGATATAAGTGATAATGCAGTATTTGTCTTTCTCTGTCTGACTTATTTCACTTAGCATAATAATATACTCCAAGTCCCTCCATGTTGTTGCAAATGGCAAAATTTCATTCTTTTTTCTGGCTGAGTAGTATTCCATTCTAGAGATATACCACATCTTCTTTATCCATTCATCTGTTGATGGACACTTAGGTCTGACAACCCAGTTTTAAATATATGAGTGAAAGACTTGAAAAAGCACTTTTAGAAAAGTTACCTAAATGGCCAATAAACAGGAAAAGGGGCTCAGCACCGTCAGTCACCAGGGACAGGCCAGAGTGAGATGGCACCAGGCCCCCGCCCCCTGCCTCGCCGCCGAATGGCTAAAAATTACAGGCTGTGGCGAGATGGCACTCCTGCTGATGAGTAAAATCTACAATCACTTTGGGAAATTGTTTGCCGGTGTCTATTGAAGCTAAACATGCAAACATCCTATGACCCAGGGTGCCCCTCCTGGTATATACCCAACAGAAACGAGGGGCTATGCACACCAAAAAGTTGTACGAGACTATTCATAATGATCTAAACGGAAACCTACCATTGTCTGTCCGTAGTGGGATGGACAAACTGCATGTCATACAACAGAGTACTGCACAGCGGTGCAAAATGGCAAGCTACTGACCGCTCAATACGGGTCAGTCTCTCAGGATACGATGTGGAGTGCAAGAGGCCAGACCCCAAAGCACGCACCGCAGGCTTCCATTTATGTATTCGGGTAATACTCGTGATGAGGCAGAACTAGTCTGTGTCATAGAGATCAGGGCAGTAATTACCTTTGGGGCTTGGCATGAACTGGAAGGGGCCCAAGGAGCCACCAGGTCACCGGAACTATTTCACACCTTGATCTGGGGGGTGGTTCCACAGATGTGGCGGGTTGTATTGTACAAAGACGGCTGCGTCAACTTCTCCCTTCCCACAAGGTTTTCACAACGTGGACTTGAGGCTCCTATTGAGGTGCGAGGTGGAAAATCCTTCCCTTTGAACGTGAGCAGACCTTTCTGATCCCTCGATCAATAGAGAGAGGACCACGGAAAGACTCCGCGCGCTTCCGCCTGGACACTCCAGCGGGGAACCCAGCCGCCGTGCCCTGACGAAGCCCAAGCCTCCCCAAGGAGGGACCACGTGGAGAGGCCACGGGGAGGGGTTCCGGCCGCGGCTCAGCGGAGGCCCAGCCAGCATCAGCCGAGAGACCTGAGGACGGCTGCTCCAGAGGAGTGCATCCAAGCCTTCGGTGCATCACAGCCCCCGCCCGCCCGGCCGGCTCCTGACCCGCAGAGCCCTCACACCACGAAGGGGCTTCGTCCACTGTTTCCGGCGGCTGGTGAGGCAGCGCTGGTGACGGGACCGAGTGCACACACAGAGAGTAAGTGAAATGTGCACTTGGGGTCTGTGCACTTAGCTCTGTGTAGGCTACAGCTCAACTTTTAAAAAAGAACCATCCAAACCCTCCTGAAGAAGAAAAAGAAGGCAGTGGGGCTTACCCACCAGTTGAAAGGCTATTTGTAAAACTACAATCAAGGGTGAAGTGTGGTGACTTCCCTGGCAGTCCAGTGGTTAGGACTCGGCACTTGCACTGCAAGGGGCATGGCTTCCATCCCTGGGCGGAGAACTAAGATCCCGCATGCTGCGCAGTGCAGCCAAAAAGAAAGGGAGGGGGTGGGATGAAGTGTGGTGTCAGCCCAGGAAGTGACAAACTGGACAATTGAACAGGATACAGAACCCAGAAGGATACACACCCATAGATGGGCTTTGATAAATAAGAGAAGTGGCATGATGGGTCCTTGGAGAAAGACATGCAATAAAGGAGGCAGGAAAACCCCAGGACAAAAAATTAGACCATTTATTACACTCAAAAAGCATCTCCAAATGGATTAAGAAACAAAATGTCAAAAGCAAAAGTTTAAAACTTTAGAAGAAGATACACGTGAATATCTATGTGACCTCAGGATAGGAAAGAATTTCCTAAACAACACACTCACAAACCTTAACCATATAAAAGAAAAGATTGATACATTTGACTACATTACAATTAAGGACTTTTACACAATAAAATATAACTTAATGAAGGTGAAAGGACAAGCTGCAAACTGGGAGATAATTCTCACTGCACCCAAAACCAACCAAAGACAATTGTCAGAATTTACAAAGAATTCCTAGGGGTCAGGAAGCAAAAGCAAACAACCCAACAGCAAAATGGGCAAAAGGCAGGAGCAGGCGCTTCCAGGAGAGTAGAGGGGCCAACAGACGTGGAGAGAGGCCCTCTGTTCTCACTGTCATCAAGGGACACGTTTCACGGTGAGATGGAATTTTGCACACATTTGATTGACCAAAAAAAAAAAATGTGTTGATAATTGCAAATGTCAGAGAAGACGTGCATCCCCAGAACTCTTACACTTTGCTGGTGAAGCACAGATTGATGCAACCGCTTTGCAGAACAGTTAGGCATTACCTTGCCAAGTTAAAATTTTGCATTCCCATGATCCAGATTCCATTCTCAGCTCTCCTCCCAGGAGGGTCCCCTGGGTGTGCGCACAGGAGGCCTGTTCGTCAGAGCGAACGTGGGAGCAGCCCAAAGGCCCGACAACAAGAGAAGAGAACGGATAACGTATGATGTAATCACACAATGAAAAATTCTACCATGGAGACATTCAATATCTACAGCTGCTCGCAGAATATAAACAAAGCTCAGGAATGTAATGTTGAATAGGAAAAATCAAGTCCCAGAAATAAAAACAGAATGAACACCAAGTGCAGAATCATGTTTACCTCGGATGGAGGAGGAAGCGGTTGAGGTACTGGCTCTTCCAGTGCTCGGACTGGCTGGTGGTGTGGAGTGTTCCTTATATTTTTACTATAATCTGAAAGGAAAAGAGCATCCAGCAGGGACCAATGCAGAGAGTGTGTGGCGAAGCACAGATTTCGATAAATGCAGCCTGTGCACGTGAGGTCTGGAATCTACTAAAATATTTGTTACAAAGTGAGGGGGAAGGCTGAAGAGGCAGAGTACGGAGGGTTTTTAGGGCCATGAAACTGCTCTGTATGATACACATCATCATACATTTGCCCAAAGCCCAAAGTGTGCAACACTAATGTAAACTAATATATTAGTGTGACCCTAATATAAACTATGGACTTCGGGGGACAATGATGCATCAATGCAGGTTCATCACTTGTGACAAGCGCACCGCTCTGGCGGGGATGTTGATGGTGGGGGAGAGTTGCATGTGTGAGGACAGGGGGTGTGTGGGAAATCTCTGTACTTCTGCTCCATCTCGTTGTGAACCTAAAACTGCTCTAAAAAATAGTCTAATAAAAAAATTTTTAAGAGAGAGGGCTGGGACAATTTACAGTAGCCAGGTCATGGAAGCAACCCAAATGCCCATGGACAGACGAATGGATAAAGAAGATGGGGTACATGTATACAATGGAATATTAACTCAGCCATCAAAAGGGATGAAACTGGGTCATTTGTAGAGACGTGGATGGACCTAGAGACTGTCATACAGAGTGAAGTCAGAAAGAGAAAAACAAATACCGTATATTAACACATATATGTGGAACCTAGAAAAATGGTACAGATGAACTGGTTTGCAAGGCAGAAATAGAGACACAGATGTAGAGAACAAACATATGGACACCAAGGGGGGAAAGTGGGTGGAAGTGGTGGTGTGATGAATTGGGAGATTGGGATTGACATGTATACATGATGGGTATAAAATGGATGACTAATAAGGACCTACTGTATAAAAAATAATTAAATAAAATAAATTTTTTAAAAAAAGAGGGGGGGGCTGGGGAGAGAATTGAGGAGGAGGAAGAGTTGCTATTAAATATTTTACATTGTTTTTGGTTTGAGCAGCCAGCGTATCCTCCTCTCTAAATCACAAATGCTGTCTGTGTCAGAGGACCCAGCCATGTCAGGACCCAGCCCACCCACTCCAGGGAAGGGCACCTGTGAGACATGCCCAGCTGGTCCTCAGCACCAGGTGAGGGAGAACGTGGACCTGAGTGCCCTGAAGAGCCAGCCCAGAGCACATCCCATGTCACACTGGTCCTCACGGCACCCACACAGCAGTTGTCACCATCCTATGCCTCAGCTGAACAGGAGAGCTGCCTCTGTGCCTGCCCTCACACCAGAGGGAGACACTTCAAGCTTGGTCACTTCACTCTCAATGAGCCAGAGTCCTGGAGGGACAACTAGCACCTTGGTTTAATTCCCAGAGCATCTGCCCTCCAGCTTTGCAGTCAGGGCTTCCCTGGAAGCGGGAATGCAGGAGTGAAGGCCTCTGCTCAGTCCACCTCCCCTCTGGCCGTATGGGCCACTGTCACTGGGACATAAGGCCTTGCTGGAATCCCCTGGGATGGTCTGGCTGCGGCTGAAAGATTCTGCCCTGGCTGGAGGCTGCAGGCGACAGGGGCCAAGGCAGCCCAGTGCCCAGAGCTCCCCCCTGCACCTGGCTGCACTTCAGCTGCCCCTGATAAGGAGCAAGGTCCAGGGGGTGGGTATTAATGGGCAGGTCTTGACCAGGCTTTTGTCTAAACACGGGCTGATTATTCTAATGAGGTATTAATAGGTATTAATTAAAAGAATTTCATGGTTAAGTAAGTTTAAGACAAGTTGGGATAAACATGTTTCTTTGCTGTAGGACTTTAGGGCCTTTAACATTTCAATGTGCATCGTGAATCTTTCCAAGGGGGCAGCATTTCCTAAACTTATTTGACCACAGAACTCCTTTTATGGGGTGGGGAGCATCTCTGGATACTGCTGTTTTGTGGAACAGTCCAGGAAGTAAAAAGGCTAGAGGTCTCTATAGCTAAGACAATGGCTGGTCTATAAGGCTCTGGAATTTACTAGATCTTGACTAGATCTCCAGACTAAACCAATGACAGCCTGGCAAGAGGATGACTCAAGCAGTATTTTTTTTTTAATTGAGATGTAACATCAAACAGTAAAGTACACAAATATACTTGTCATATGTGTACATCTATGTAACTACCACCCAGATGCACCACTCTGTCTCTTTCCAGTCAAAACAGCACATACACACACACACACACACACACATGCACACACACACACAGGTAACTACTATTTCAATTTTTATCACCAGAGACTAGATATGTCAGGCAGAAACTTACCGATGCCATTCCAAGACAAAACCCAGAGAGAAACCAAGTAATAGAAAGGCCAAAAAAAAGCAGAATTCTCTTGAGAAAAAAGATCCCGTTTGAAGCTTAAGCTTCCATCTCAACAAGAATCTGTCTCCTGCCCACAAGGTGCCAAATTCCGGTATTTGGATAAGTGTGGCCAGCAGCTGACTGAGCGTATGTAATGTGTTATAGTTAATAACTCTTTGTCAGTTATAATAATATTAATTCTCAGTCCTTGATCTTGCAATAATTTCTGCATGCTTATCAAGTGTAGCATTTGGAAATTTTAGTAACTTGTCAAAAACTGTGGTCTACAGTCTACATGGTCTACAAGACACAGAAAACAAGGAGCCAGCTGCAACCAGAACTGGATGGAAATAAATGAAGGGTAAAGTGCAAAGGAACAGGAAAAGGAAATTGATAAAATTAGGGAAGAGGAGCCTAAAGGGAAGGATCATTTTTCTCTCCTTTCCTGAAATTTATTTTTGGTTATGTTTACTATATGAAAACTGAAACTGATTATAAAGCGCAAACACTGTGACCCAAATTTTGTTGAATAAAAAGTATATGCATGTGTATGTATTTATAAGAAAAGGCCTAGTGGGCTCTATACAGAGATGTTAATACTTATAGCTGAGTAGGAGGATTGCATGTGATTTTTATATTTTACATTCCTTTCTTTATTTTCCAAATGTTTTACAATGAATATATGTAACTCATAATCAGAGCCAAGACGCTATGTTACAAAAATGAAAACAAATGGAATGCATCCATATATAATCAATCTCCCTAATCTTACAAAGAGTCTCTTTTGAGTTTACATTTACTTTTCTCTTCCAGTTCTCTCTGGAGTCTAGGCTGTAAAAACAAAAGCAAACAAAAAACAAAAACAAGAAACTCTATGGCAAAAAGACTGGAGTCAGTTCAATCAAATATGATGCTTCTTAGACTTTCTCTCCCTCTAGTTCTGGGTCCATAATCAAGGGAAAGGAGAAAATAAAGCACAAGGTCTTCAGGGGTGTGTGTGTGTGTGTGTGTGTGTGTGTGTGTTGGTGGGGAACAGAGAATAGGGAAATAGAAATAGATCAGGTATATTGTGGACCCCAAATGAGGAAACTTGAGTTAATGGATGCTGTTTTCCAAGGAAGCCCTGTCTGAATTGATAAAGGAGGTAATCCACAAATTGTATCTCACACTCTCAATGAAACAAACAAAAAGACTCACAATAATTCTAACTAAAAAAATGAGCCATAATAATGGTCGAGGCTTTTGGGATCTCTTGGCGGGTACCTCCTGGGATAAACAGCATACAACAAGCGATAGCTGATTTCTTCGATTCACTCAAGGTGAGTGTTGGGGGAAGTAGACCCACAAGCTGGACAGGCCCATCTTTCCTCTATTATTAAATTAAGCCATTGCCATACCATTCTGCTTGGACAACACTCTTAGTCTCAGATAGAACCATTATTAGGATAATCAAAAGTCATTTAGAAGAATATCCTAAAAGGTTTTTCAAAGTCCTATTCTTGCTCAAGTAACTTGAATCTTGGGAGAGGCTCATGTATAGGATAATAATAATTGGTGACAACAGAAGCAAATATTTATATGTTCTAGGTACTCTTCTAAGCCCTTTATATACAATAACTCATTTAATCCTCACAACAACAACCCTATGAGGAAGGTACTGTTTTTATCCCCATTTTACAGAGGAGGAAAGTGATCCACCAAAAGTCTGCCCAACATCACACTGTCAGGAAGAGGGAAAACTGGAGTTGAAACTCAGGCAGTGTGACTGCAGAGGCTGGACTCTTTAGACTATTAAAACTACTGCATCTTTAACTTGCTTTACTCTCCTTATCTGTCATCTTCCCCCATCTCTCCCCAATGCCTGCCCCGCACCCTTTGTCTGGTCCCGCACCTGCTGACTACTGCCTTCCCCATCAACCCAGTCCAAAAGCATCCCCAACAACTTACATAGTAAAAATTTTCATATTCAGAGAAGCTTCTAATAGATGACCTAATAAATGTGCCCTGCAGAAAAGACCAATGAGTTTTAGTTTTTATTTTTTTAAATGAACAACTACTTTGTGTTCCCAAGCTGAGGTCCATAGACTTGTTTATGAGGAAAGAGGTATACGGACCTCCTGTTACACACATCATTTAATACTTTGAAGATTCTGAGATCAAGTTTAAGAATGATACATCAAATATTGTCAATTAAATATTAATATGCAAAACACTTGCAACCCCCGAAATTTTCCAAGATGAGAAGAGAGATTCTAGGAAGCCTATTACCCATGCATAGTTCCTAACTGGGATTCTAAAATAAATTCTCTGTTAAAAAGAGATCAATCTCTTTTTTTTCTTTTTTCTAATTTATTTATTTTTGGCTGCGTTGGGTCTTCGTTGCTGCGTGCGGGCTTTCTCTATTTGCAGCGAGCGGGGTCTACTCTTCATTGCGGTGCACTGGCTTCTCATTAAGGTGGTTTCTCTTGTTGCGGAGCACGGGCTCTAGGTGCGCGGGCTTCAGTAGTTGTGGCACGTGGGCTAAGTAGTTGTGGCGCACGGGCTTAGTTGCTCCACGGCATGTGGCATCTTCCCGGACCAGGGCTCGAACCCATGTCCCCTGTATTGGCAGGCGGATTCTTAACCACTGCACCACCAGGGAAGTCCTCTTTTTTTTTTGTATTTTATTTTATTTTTGGCGGTGCTGCACGGCTTACGGGATCTTAGTTCCCTGACCAGGGATTGAACCTGCGCCCTCAGCAGTGAAAGTGCAGTGTCCTAACCACCAGACCACCAGGGAATTCCCCAAAAAGAGATTAATCTTAGTGGATTAGAGTTTCTAAATGCTTGAAGACAAATAATAGGTAGATGAACTCCTCACAGCTTTAAACAAGTTGAATCCTACCTGGAGGTCATGGCAGGAGTGGGTGGAAAGCATGAAACAGAGTTGCTAAAATGATCAGTTAATGCATGTTTGTTGGTGAGCAAAGACCAGAAGAGAAATTCTCTTAGGATTTAACTGACAGACCCTTCATTCTCTCTCTGGTCTCCAAGAGGGGTTTATTTGCCTATGTTGCTGGCTTAGTCAAATAGGAATCTAAGTTCTACTTCCTTTTTTCTGTTACTGAATCACACCACATGCTGATTTGGGGTCCACAGGTTTAAGGATGCACAGGAATGAATGTGCACAAGACCTGGGAAAAGGCTACCCTAGCCCTAGAATGATCAAGGTTAACACTCCACCGCACCTCCTTTGGACACTTAATCTGAACGGCGGCAGATTTATAACGTGCACAGGCATTTGTAGGCCTGTTTCGGCATTTCCGGGGTTATGCCTTTAGCTAAGAGACACTCAACCATATTTTGTCCTACAAAATTGTAGGTATCCCAATAAATGCAATTTTAGGGTGCTCCGGAGAATTGGATTAATTCAATGTATTCATGCCCTTTCATATGCCATTCTTTGTAAGGACTGTTCAATATGTAGCTATGTCTCTTTGTCTCTGTGGCTATGTACGAGCTTTGCTCAGAATCTGTTCACTCATCCATTCATTCAATAAATATTTATTGTGCATCTACTCTGGGCCACTGAACAACACCACTTATTATTTTGCACCATATTAGCCTACTTCCTACAAATACAATGATGTATGATATACCAATGGCATTTTTCCTGCCACCCTGATTAGGATTCGTTCACTAATCAAGAGCTATTTAAGTAGAGAACTGTGTAAAAAGGCAGCACAAACAGCATACAAGTTTAATTGGGTACAGTTTATAAATATTGGGAAGTACGCAAACCACATACAGTGAACTAACTTTTGTTGTTGTTCTGAGATGCAAATACCCAGTACAGTTTTTCAGCAGATTATTCAGGTGAAATTATTTTGAGCTAAAAATTCATATTGCAAATACCATAGGATAGGGCATGATGCTAGAAGCTTAATGCACATGATAAAAATTTGAATAGAACCAGAGTGAGTTTATAAGGGCACAACACTTTTATATACTCCAGCCCTCCCACACTTTCTGGGGGGTTTCACACATTCTCTCCTCCAGGCAGAATAGCCTGGAGCAGACAGACATTTCACGATCGCTTTACCGTTGCTCATGGCTAAGTGTTTTAGGATGCCTCTGTAATATCCCCGCTCCCTCTTACAGGAAGCCCGCCTCACAGACTTGTACACTCTAGGTCCTTTGGGATAGTCAAAGCTGGATACTGAGTTCAATGCCAAGATATGGTAGAAACTGTGGAACGTAAACCGAAGCAAGGTATCTTGACAAGAGAAACACCAGGAATCTTTTGTGTTCATTTTATGCATTTTCATTGTACTGAGGGAAGGCAGAATTGGAAGGTCAAGACTATATTCTTATCTGAGGTGGAGGGGGAGTGCAGTAAAAGCTTTGCAGAACTTTCCCTCTTTGTGTTAGGCTCAGACAGCAGTTGACGATTATATTAGTTTGCTGGGGCTGCCTTAATAAAGTACCACAAACTCAGTGGCTTGAAACAACAGAAATGTAAAGTCTCAGGTCTGGAGGCTGAGTCTGAAATCAAGGTATCAGCAGGAATCAGGTTCCTTCTGCTTCTGGAACACATAGGAGGATCCTTCCTTGCCTCTTCTAGCTTCTGGTGGCTTCCCGGGGATCTTTGGCATCCTTTGGCTCGCGGCTGCGTCACTCCAGTCTCTGCCTTTCTCGTCACACAGCATTCGCCCTGTGTGTCTTTGCCTCCACGTGACTGTCTTCCTATGAGGACACCAGTCACGTTGGATTGGGGCCCATCTACCTCCAACATGACCTCCTCTTGGCTAATCACGCCTGCAACAATCTTATTTCCAAATAAGATCACATTCTGAGATGCTGGGGGTTAGGACTTCCAAATACCTTTTTAGGAGGACACGATTCAAATCATAACAACAATGAGGGTGTTATGATAGATACCACAGGGGCAATAAAATGTTCTGAGAGTCACTGAGTAAAATGGTGTCTGTGTCCTTTATTATGCCAAGGGCCCCAAGTGACTGGACCTAGTGGGAAGAAAATTTCTGGAACCGGCAACAGGTGGTGTGACTTCTTAGATTTTTATCCTAAATAAAGGTGTAGTATTGCAGCAGATCGTTAGTAGATAATGACATTTCTAGAATTAAAAAGACTGATAACATTCTAAGGAAGAGCAGGAATAATTTAAAAGATTATGGTCAATAGGCAATATATTTTTCTTAATCACTTGTTTCTAATCCATGTAATAGCTCACTGAGTAAAGAGTTAGTAAGAGGTAGGTTTGAGTCTTGAGTCTTGATTCAGCAAATCACCTCACCCCTCTGAAACTCCTTTATCCACCTAGTAATTTGTTCTATAGTGGAAGTATACATCATTGCCTACCCCACCCACAAGCACCAAGAAACAGTGCCTTACAAACTGTCCTTGCTGAGTAAGAAGGAACCATATTTATACTTTATTCCACCCTCTGAAACACAGATTGAGGTGGGCAACTGATTCTGGGAAACCCACCCAGAGACTTCCTTCAGTGACTTCTACTGCCTCCAAAAGATGAACAGGCCAATCATAATTCTGTCAAGAATTTGAAATTGGGAAACAAGAAACTAGGAAGTGCTAAAGGAAGAACTAGGGCTGTAAAATAATGAGATAAAACTGGAGCTAGAAAGGCCGTTGATGGTCTTCATGGAAAACAATCATAAAGTCTAGAATGGTGCAGAGAAAAGAGAAAAGCAGAACTGTCATGACTGAAATTTCCTGGTTCATATGTGAGAGTTGCCTCCATTCTTTTTCTCTTTGGTTTTCTACAGTTTGAATATGATAGGGCAACGTATGGGTTTTTCTTTTTGTTTTTGGTATTTCTCCTCTTTGGTGTTGTCTAAGCTTCCCAGGTCTGTGGTTTGGCTTTTGTCATTAATTTTGGATAGTCCTCAGGCATTATTACTTGAAATAATTCTTCTCTCTCTTCTTCCAGTATTCCGATGACTTGTATATTTCATCTTTTGAAATTCTTCCACAGACCTTGGATGTTCTGTTTGATTCCTTCATTCTTTTTTTATCTTGAATTTCAGTTTGTGAAGTGTCTAGTGGCCTATTTCCAAGCTCACTGATCCTTTTTCTTGGCTGTGTCAAATCTACAGATGAGCCCATTGAATGCACTCTTCGTGTCTGTTACAGTGTTTTGATTTCTAGCAAAATTCTTTGCTAGATTCTTTCAGAGTTTCCATCTCTCCACTTACATTACCCATCTGTTCTTGCCTGTCATCTATTTTTTCCTTTAGGGCCTTTAATACATTAATCATAGTTATTTTAAATTCCTTGTTTGATCATTCCAACATCTGTGCATCTCTGACTCTGGTTCTGATGATTAAGACTATGTTTTTTCGGGACTTCCCTGGTGGTCCAGTGGGTAAGATGCTGTGCTCCCAATGCAGGGGGACTGGGTTCGATCCCTGGTCGGGGAACTAAGATCCCACATGCGCACATGGCACAGCCAAAAAATAAATAAATAAATGAAAATTTAAAAAATAAAATAAGACATCATTAAAAACAAAAAAGACAATTTTTTGTCTTGCCTTTTGGCCTCCCTTGTAATTTTTTTGTTGAAATCCAGACATGAGATATCGAGTAGCAGGAACTGAGGTAAATAGGCCTTTAGCGTGAGGATGTATGCTAATCTAAGGGTTGGGGTACATGTAATGGTTGCTGGAAGTGCCAGAGGCTTCAAATCCCTCTAGCATCCCTGCTTTTGTCTCCCCCCCTTGACTCCGGGCTTCCCTGAGTAGTCCTCCTCAGAGAGTCTGTGTCTTGCCACTCTTTCAACTGTAATCTCGTTATTATATTGGAGCCCTGTTAGTGTGACGGTCACGCGTTGGGGAAGGAGAATTTTATAATCTTCTGATTAAATGTCAGTCTGTTAAGTGGTCCTGCATCCCTGGGCTTTGATCTTTACAAGCCTTTCTCCAGCAGTGTAGCTTCTCCCACCCCTACTTCTTATTCCATTCACTGGCTACAGAGTTTCCAATCTGTTCAATATTTCCTTAAAACCCTGACCCCTGTTGACGATGTCCCCCTCCCCACTTTAGGTGAGAAAAAAGCACTAGGCGGGATGCAGTGGGAGGAATGCCCTTGCCCCAGCTGGGATAAGGCGCTGGCAAAGTCCTTTTCCCTGCAGAGTAGGTCTTACGGAGAAGGCTCTGGAGTTTTACACATGATTACTCTTCACCGGCTCCTGCTGGGGTCATGAGGGGTTTTTCTTGCATCTTCGCTTCGTGACAACACGGTTTCTGGAGGTAAAAGCCCACGCAAGTGGGGCGGGGGGTGCTCCCGTAAGACCGCGGCCCTCAGGAGTTTCTCACTCTCGTATTAGTTCACACTCAGACTTCAGTAGTTCTACAAAATAACCACTTTAGTGTCCCTACCAGTTTACGGCCCCACAGGTCTCTGCTCCAGGCAGGCAGATCTCGACTGTGGCTCTCTGCATGCACGTGTCTGTCCAGATTTTGGGGTGGTGGTTTCTCTATGGGTCCAAGAAAAGTCACTGACTCTCAATTTGACTGGCTTTTTCTAAGTTGGAAGGATGGGAGTAGAGATTCCGAAGTTCTTTACATGTCAGAGTTTAAAATCAGAGCCCTTATTGTCTCCATTCTTGAAGGCTGAAGTTTGACTCCTGCCTTTGGATTTTCAGGAGACCTCCACATTTAAAATAAGTCTATCTTCCCTTGAGTTTGTCTTGAGTAGGTCAACCATGCAATCAAAAGACCTCTGTCACAGCCCCTCCTCCTCCTCTTCCCCCCCCTCTCTCCCCCTCCTCCTCCTCCTACTTCTTTTTCTGTATAAAGGGGGTGGTTAGGTTAAAATAACTCTAAAATATCCCATTAATCAGCTAGACATAAAAGGGAAATAATACCTAAACGATACCACACTTTGTTTAACCATTCCTGTTTAGGCTAATGATCTTTTCCTGTTTTCAGATGCATCTTCACCATAAGGAAGGGTAAAAATAACCTAGGGGAAATATTTGGAAAACTGGATTAGGGAAAGATATTTTCAATAAATAAGAGTGTTAGAGTACTCACACAAGTTTGAAGATAAGTGACAGCTGGCTATATGAACTTCACTTGTGTGTTCTGGTGGTATATTAATAATTAAGTGATTAAACCTTTTCATGAAGATCACACTTGACAATAATACATCAATAACACTCATTTATTTATATCTCGCTTTATTCCGAAACAGATTAAAGCATGTTTAGTAGACATTTGTTTTGTCTGCCTGGCATTCTACTTTATTCTGCGACTAACAACTCACTTATCTTGGAGAATGGGTCTTCCCCGAACGGCAGATGTTTCCAGTCAGTCATAACACCATAACACCCCACACCACTGGCCACGGAGACAGACCTATGACTTGTCAGGCAGGCCAGTCTGAGTGTTTCCCCACGACTCAGAACTGGATCTCTGGAGACAGGGGAAGTCCTTCCCCTGGACCTGAGTGCTGCTGGTTGCTAGTTCTCCAGCTACGTGGAGAATGACGTCAATACACAGAGAGGAAGAGATGGAAAATCCTAGCTTCATTTGCGGCCCTGAAGCTTGCTGCACCCCTATGCTTCTCCCTGAATGATAGATGAGCCAATAAATTCCTCTTTTTGCCCAAGCTAGTAGGTTTCTGTCATTTCTGGACAAGAGTCCTGGCTAATACAGAGCTGACGTTAAGTTTCGTTTTGTAATGTCTAAAATATTATCTTCAACCATAAGCAGAAAAGTCTACTGGAAAAGAAATACCTTGAGGTACCATTATCCAAAAGAGCAAAATCTAAGATATATTAGGTTACAGAGAAGAAAGGCCTTAAAGATAACATACTGAGAAGGATCTTACCATCTGAATTATGTACAAATCCCTTACCCATTCTATACCACAGAGGCATCCATAAATAAAGATAATACCTGAACTATCTTATGGAAAGTATGAAATAAGGTTCATAAAGTACTCTGAGCAACTGGAAAATAGTATTTTTTAAAATCTAATGTATATAATGTATCACATTTAGGGTCGGTGAATTTAGACAAATTTCTTAATATTCCTATTGCTCAATTCCTTTTTCTGTAAAATGGGAGCCATAATACCTTTAAGGGGTTGTTGATAGAATATTAGCAATCATATATATGTGAAGCTGGGAGATCACGACTCAACTGAAGATGATACTTGCCAGACAAGGAGAGACTGCCAACCACCCAGGCATCTTTGCAGGGGTTGATAGACATTTTGAAAAGGGGGCCTTAAATGAAAAAGAAATGAAGGAGACAATAGTGAAGATCAATAAAACTAAAAGCTGGTTCTTTGAGAAGATAAACAAAATTGATAAACCATTAGCCAGACTCATCAAGAGAAAAAGGGAGAAGACTCAAATCAATAGAATTAGAAATGAAAAAGGAGAAGTAACCACTGACACCGCAGAAATACAAACGATCATGAGAGATTACTACAAGCAACTCTATGCCAATAAAATGGACAACCTGGAAGAAATGGACAGATTCTTAGAAATTCAGAACCTGCCGAGACTGAACCAGGAAGAAATAGAAAATATGAACAGACCAATCACAAGCACTGAAATTGAAACTGTGATTAAAAATCTTCCAACAAACAAAAGCCCAGGACCAGATGGCTTCACAGGCAAATTCTATCAAACATTTAGAGAAGAGCTAACACCTATCCTTCTCAAACGCTTCCAAAATATTGCAGAGGGAGGAACACTCCCAAACTCATTCTACGAGGCCACCATCACCCTGATACCAAAACCAGACAAAGATGTCACAAAGAAAGAAAACTACAGGCCAATATCACTGATGAACATAGATGCAAAAATATGCAACAAAATACTAGCAAACAGAATCCAACAGCACATTAAAAGGATCATACACCATGATCAAGTGGGGTTTATTCCAGGAATGCAAGGATTCTTCAATATACGCAAATCAATCAACGTGATACATCATATTAACAAATTGAAGGAGAAAAACCATATGATCATCTCAATAGATGCAGAGAAAGCTTTCGACAAAATTCAACACCCATTTATGATAAAAGCCCTGCAGAAAGCAGGCATAGAGGGAACTTACCTCAACATAATAAAGGCCATATATGGCAAACCCACAGCCAACATCGTCCTCAATGGTCAAAAACTGAAACCATTTCCACTAAGATCAGGAACAAGACAAGGTTGCCCACTCTCACCACTATTATTCAACATAGTTTTGGAAGTGTTAGCCACAGCAATCAGAGAAGAAAAAGAAATAAAAGGAATCCAAATCGGAAAAGAAGAAGTAAAGCTGTCACTGTTTGCAGATGACATGATACTATACATAGAGAATCCTAAAGATGCTACCAGAAAACTACTAGAGCTAATCAATGAATTTGGTAAAGTAGCAGGATACAAAATTAATGCACAGATATCTCTTGCATTCCTATACACTAATGATGAAAAATCTGAAAGTGAAATTAAGAAAACACTCCCGTTTACCATTGCAACAAAAAGAATAAAATATCTAGGAATAAACCTACCTAAGGAGACAAAAGACCTGTATGCAGAAAATTATAAGACACTGATGAAAGAAATTAAAGATGATACAAATAGATGGAGAGATATACCATGTTCTTGGATTGGAAGAATCAACATTGTGAAAATGACTCTACTACCCAAAGCAATCTACAGATTCAATGCAATCCCTATCAAACTACCACTGGCATTTTTCACAGAACTAGAACAAAAAATTTCACAATTTGTATGGAAACACAAAAGACCCCGAATAGCCAAAGCAATCTTGAGAACGAAAAATGGAGCTGGAGGAATCAGGCTCCCTGACTTCAGACTATATTACAAAGCTACAGTAATCAAGACAGTTTGGTACTGGCACAAAAACAGAAATATAGATCAATGGAACAGGATAGAAAGCCCAGAGATAAGCCCACGCACATATGGTCACCTTATCTTTGATAAAGGAGGCAAGCATATACAGTGGAGAAAAGACAGCCTCTTCAATAAGTGGTGCTGGGAAAATTGGACAGGTACATGTAAAAGTATGAAATTAGAACACTCCCTGACACCATACACAAAAATAAACTCAAAATGGATTAAAGACCTAAGTGTAAGGCCAGACACTATCAAACTCTTAGAGGAAAACATAGGCAGAACACTCTATGACATAAATCACAGCAAGATCCTTTTTGACCCAGCTCCTAGAGAAATGGAAATAAAAACACAAATAAACAAATGGGACCTAATGAAACTTAAAAGCTTTTGCACAGCAACGGAAACCATAAACAAGACCAAAAGACAACCCTCAGTATGGGAGAAAATATTTGCAAATGAAGCAACTGACAAAGGATTAATCTCCAAGATTTACAAGCAGCTCATGCAGCTCAATAACAAAAAAACAAACAACCCAATCCAAAAATTTTAGGAGAAGACCTAAATAGGCATTTCTCCAAAGAAGATATACAGATTGCCAACAGACACATGAAAGAATGCTCAACATCATTAATCATTAGAGAAATGCAAATCAAAACTACAATGAGATATCATCTCACACCAGTCAGAATGGCCATCATCAAAAAATCTAGAAACAATAAATGCTGGAGAGGGTGTGGAGAAAAGGGAACACTCTTGCACTGTTGGTGGGAATGTAAATTGATACAGTCACTATGGAGAACAGTATGGAGGTTCCTTAAAAAACTACAAATAGAACTACCATACGACCCAGCAATCCCACTACTGGGCATATACCTTGAGAAAACCATAATTCAAAAAGAGTCATGTACCAAAATGTTCATTGCAGCTCTATTTACAATAGCCAGGACATGGAAGCAACCTAAGTGTCCATCATTGGATGAATGGATAAAGAAGATGTGGCACATATATACAATGGAATATTACTCAGCCATAAAAAGAAATGAAATGGAGGTATTTGTAGTGAGGTGGATGGAGTTAGAGTCTGTCATACAGAGTGAAGTAAGTCAGAAAGAGAAAAACAAATACAGTATGCTAACACATATATATGGAATCTAAGGGAAAATAAAGGTCATGAAGAACCTAGTGGCAAGACGGGAATAAAGACACAGACCTACTAGAGAATGGACTTGAGGATATGGGGAGGGGGAGGGGTAAGATGTGACAGGGTGAGAGAGTGGCATAGACATATATACACTACCAAATGTAAAATAGATAGCTAGTGGGAAGCAGCCGCATAGCACAGGGAGATCAGCTCGGTGCTTTGTGACCACCTAGAGGGGTGGGATAGGGAGGGTGGGAGGGAGGGAGATGCAAGAGGGAAGAGATATGGGAACATATGTATATGTATAACTGATTCACTTTGTTATAAAGCAGAAACTAACACACCATTGTAAAGCAATTATACTCCAATAAAGATGTTTAAAAAAAAAAAAAGAAAAGAAAAGGGGGCTTGTGTGGGGGAAGTTTTCTGCAGAGATTGTGGGCTTGTGTGCTGGGGGAAGAGACAGGAGAGCCGAGCTCAATGAGAGATGCTGTGGTAGTTGGTCCCGACCCCAGCCCTATGGACCAGCCCCTGTGAGAGGAGAGGCAGGGATCCTGTGCTCTGGGAACACAGCACTATTTCGGCAACTTAGGAGTTTCACAGTTTGGGACCATCTAAGCAGGGCAGCGTTCTCCTACAGCAACAGCGGCAGCTAAAACAGTGGAGCCCAACAGAAGCCTGCGGGGAGTAAGCTGCACCCAAGAGTTGAGCTTGTTGGTGAATCAGTGAGGAATCCCTAGAACTTCCAAAAATACTTGAGGGGTCTGTGGTCCTGCCTGACGTGACGGAATCCTGAGTCAGCAAAATTTGGGTGTAAAAGTGACTTTATTCATAAGAAGAGAGTGTTGATCCTTGAATAGTTAGGTTCTATATGTAACAAGATTTGGCACCAAAATATGGGCCCAATAAATGGCTTTAAGATATCATCCTAAGATATCCCTTTGTAGAATTCTAACCACACCTCAAATTGGCCAGGTGGACGGTACAGAGCTTTGAGGACGAGGTTGCATGATTGCCTCTGTGTTGGTTAAAAGCAACATTAACTGATTAAGCATTTAGACTTGCTGAGAGTAGAATAGTTTACTGACTTAGATGTGCCCTCACCTCGTTCTGTTAAGAAGCTGAGGGGGCTCAGCAAAATTATCTGCCCCCAGGGTACCTCTATGCATCAATTTTCAGGTAAATATTAATGTACTTTGACTCACAATAGCATCGTCTACATTTTACATGACCAAGTTGAATTTTTTCTGGAATCAAAAAAAAGCATCCAATATTGTATAACAGCTTTTGTGCCATTCTAATATTCTGTTATCAAACATACCACTAACGACCAAAAAGTGTACTTACATAAACCTCATGGGGCAGGAATTACAAATTCATGTTGCGTGGGTTTTAAAAGTTCATAAATTTAGTAACCAAGTAACCAAAATACTACAATGAAGGAAAGAAAACCAAATAGTCCAGAGTCTCATTCTGAAGCTTCTTTTTCAAGGAAAATTTCGACTTGCTCGTCATTTTCCAAGTCTTCCCTGAGTAACGATGCTGACATTTAGCGAGTTTTCTAACACACTACATGAGTCACAGTGGCACCCCAAGATGTACCCCTTAGGTGAGGAGAACTGGACTTTATGAGGAGAGTCATAAAGTTTGCCTCAGGAAGCATTTGTGCTTGTGGAGCCCCACGTGGACTGCTCCAGAAGCAGCTGAGCTCCACCATCTGCATGGATGTATAGACCACAGGAGGTGCTTCTCTTCTCGAAGCCCTTGCAGTTTACCAGTTCTTGGCAGTAGCATCGTGACTTCTATGATGGCCATGCACTGGATGAGTGCAATGTTAGTATTGTTGTCACTGATTCTTCCTGTTGTTTTGTTTTTTTCCTGCATTAAAGACTGAATTACATAAACATTGAGGACCACAGGTATGTTGTTCATGAGCTTTTGTCTTCAGTGTATACTGGGTAATAGCCACAAGAGCTTAGGGAAAGAGGTAAACAGCCATCCTGGTGATTATGAAGAGACAATTCCCTGCTAGGTTGCACTGTGATAGCTACTGTTAACTGTGGCTGTACCTGTACAAGAAAGTGCAGTCATTTTATTGAAATTTGGTATTGTTTTAGCAAAATGTCTGTCAATTTTGGAGCTCAGTTTGGAACACAGCACATTTTTACCCACCTACGGAAATTAATGGTAATTATGCTTTTGACAAAAGCGAAGTCAGGTTTATTTTCAGAAAAGAATTATCCTTTTAAGATAGAGGAAGATGAACTCATTTAATCCTTACAACAACTCTAAGAGGTAGCAACTCTCCATTGTTAAATATTTATTTAGCACTTACTATGTCCAGGTACTCTATGTGTATTAACTAACCTAGTCATTTCAAGAACTCTGGGTGAACACCATTGTCAACCCCTTTAATAATAAGGAAACTGAGGCACAGAGAGATTAAGTAGTCTGGCCAAACTAAAATTAAATGACGAGAATCTGTTTTGTAAAACAAAGAGTGCCTACTGTAACATTTCTAACACCACCTACCAATTACTGAGTGCCAAGCAATTTAAATACAGTATCTCATTTAATTATTTCAACAACTCTGTAAAGCAGCTATTCTTACCCTAATTTTACAGATGAGGAAACTGGTGCATACAGAGGAGAAATAACCTGCCCCCCAATCATATGGCTGGTTAGTGACAGAGCTGAGATTTGACTCTGCGGATATCTAAACCTGTGCTTTTGACCAGGTCAGGGGTCCAGCACGGTAGAATTACAGGTGGGAAGGAGCGATGGCATTTTTGAGCTTAATAAAAGGGAGCATTAATTTTTTTTTAAGGCCACAAATATTTTACTATATTATACAGCTTCCAGTGTAGCAAATAACAGAAATAAAGGTAAATAATACCTTGGAAATTGGTCTCTATATCATAGCCAATGGTACAACAACATAAGAAACACAAGGGAGGTTTTATAATGCTTTTTATGACTATATTTATAACACTTAAAAGCAGTTCAAACTGAGATGAAATGCATGGAAAAATTTAGGGCTAACAAATGCCACCCTTTCTCTGTCTTGTTTGTAACACAGTGTGCGTGTGCCCCACTGCGGCTTCCACTGTACCACAAATGACAGGTGTGTCGTTCCCTGTAACGTCTTACTAAGGGAAATTATGGAATTCCTTCTCTGATTCTAAAAACAGTTTTTCATCTGATAGGGTGGCTTAATAGTGGTCCTTTTTGAAATTAGATGAATTGACTGGATGACCTTTCCAAGTCTCTCCTAATCCTCAAATATGAGGTAGGTATGCCAATAACACAAACCTTTAAAAAAAGACGTAAAGGAATGTTTGCTAAAATAATAATCAAGAAATTCGATTCTAGATAGGAGGATAAGTCACAATGAAAGCTGACATACTGTGTCAAATATTCTCAGAATAGAATGTGTTTGAAAGTTCTAGAATGACGTTTTGTGCAATGGAGAAATTTTATGGTTAGAAATAATTTTATTCAAATGTACACAGTTATAACTACCATCAAATAGTGTAAAATATATTCAAAGAATTAACTAGAATGGGTGCTTTAAAGACTATCATAAAATATCACAAGAGCATGATGGTAGTAATAAGATCATGGGAGAAAACTGAACCTTTTATAAGGTCTGTACAGCTTCACATACTCATAACTTTAACATAATAATAATAATGGCAAGAGGACTCTGAGTATTTCCCTTGTACCATCATGACAGCAAAACGATTCTCCGGAGTTATCTCATTTATCCTCACCAACCCTATAAAGTTAATATGTCAATTCCATTTTACCAGGGAGGAAACTCAAACTGAAAAAAGGTAGGTTATTTGTCCAAACTCACACAGCCAATAAGTAATTGATCTGGGTTTAAAGTTTAAACGCACCAGTCCCAACGCCAGAACCCAAGCCCTTAATCACCGTGCCATGCTTCCTCCAGAGGACAAATCTTGTTCCTCACCATCAAGAATAAAGTAGATTTTTAAGATGCTAACATGAAGTCAAATGGCCAAGAAGGAAGAGAAGCAAACATCTTTGATTACAACCCACATTATTTGTGGCTGATTTCCCCAGTTCCCTTTGGGCTCTCCTACCTACCATGGGGAGTCCGCAAGTCTAGACGACAGACTGTAAAACTGTGTTCACATCCCTACACATTCCAACTGTTTTGTTACTCGTGTACATGGCCATTTCAGAAATTCCTAGGTAGTCTGGCATACTAAATGTCGATCACGATTTTCAGCTCTTAGAAACCCACTAAGAGTGTATTATTCTAGCCTCAAGTAAGACTTCAAAAATGTGGTTACTCTTGCTTACATTTTCTCTGGAAACTCAGAGAACAGAGAATCAAAGAAAGCATTTTAAGGTACATGATCTTTTTCTGTCCTCCTCAGCTTTCTCTGCTCGTGACTGACGAGAAGACACCATCCTACAGGCCACCATGTATAAGAACAGAAAGAAATGGAGCTGAGTAACGTACAGCAGTTACCTTACAAATGCTGCTGACTGCCTGACCTTTGCCATCCGTATCTAACGCTCTTCCACTTTCCAAGCGCAGTTCACAGATAAGGAGGCCAAGGGCACCACAAGAGAATTACTGAAAATATAAGCACGCAAGTGACTTTTAATATTAAAATACTTTATTAAAATGAAGTGCATCCTATCCAATAACTTTATGTATATGAAAAGATATATAAAGTTATTGGATAGGATGCACTTCATTAGTCTCTGCTTTTAAAAGCTTTCAACAACAGGTCTGCCGCTAGGCCTGGGGACAGGGCCCCACTGAGAACGCTTTCTTCCAGGAGAGGAATCCGTTTCCGGACTGTGGGGTGGGTCCTGAAATGTTCTACCACATTTTCCTGAATGAGGTTCCACATCCAAACTCTCTGCTGCTTCTGTCGCTTGGCAGTCAGCTCCCCACTGGCAAGCATCACATCCTGGAATTCTTTCATTGTATCCCACATTTCAGCGATCCCCTCTCCACTTCTGGCAGAAATACGAATTACCTGTTGAAAAGGGAAGAACCAGAACTATATTACTTAAAACGATAGAAAACATTGTCATGGGGACTCTGGCATTTGCCAATTAAGTCTTACAGTCTATGGCAATAGGGAGGCGACAAAAATGAGACATTTTATCATCGTGTCAAAGTAGACATACTGAGAAATATACTAAGGTAACTTACTAAGGTTACTAAGTGCCAAGCAGAAATAAGACACTGATTCAAGGTCGTAATTTTTAGCTCAGAGGTTTATTTTGACTGGGGATTGCTCGAATGGTCGAGACCACAGGGATGAACTGGGAAATGGTCACTCGGATGAGAAGGGCAACGCTATGTAGGTTTCCCTGAGGCCTGAGAGCCAGAAAATGAAACCAAGCTGAGAGAATAGCCCCGTTCCCTCCGTCAAATTGCCTGGTTCAGCAGGTGCTACGAGCACGGGTATCTGCACGGACAAGACAGCTCCAGACGCAGCACAGACAACGTGCCGGGAGCCGACAGCAAGACGTGTCATCGTTGTTCTCGTTACAGTGATTATAGGCTACTCTTTAATAACACAGGGCCCTGCTACAGATAAAGCGTCCGCATCGGTATTACTGCATCACTTACTACGGGGTTTTTTTTTCCTTATCGAAAACATCACCCGACAAGCATAATGGGAAGGAAAGTTACCACATCAAAAGCCTGTTCTCTCCTACTCAAACTCTAACCTAGATAATCAAGTCATTAATTGCGCCATAATCTTCAGGATGGTTCCTTGCAGAATGGATTTGTCATCACATCCAAATGGCTCGAGCCAAGCATTAAGCAATCTAATTTATCGCCTCACATCTAGTTTTTGGCACCTAGTGGTTGAAGGATTATACTTAAAATCATAACTACACACTCTGTGGCTTTGTCATAATTTTTAAAATTATAATCTCACCTACAAGCAAAGATTGATTATATGTCTAGCTTGGGACTCACATCCTCTCTTCTAACAGGCACAGTCTACTCAGGGTGAAAACTGCAGAACAGAATGCAAGCTGACCTTTGGTCTCCAGACTCCTGAACGCCTGCGGAGTAATTTCAGCGCGCTCACATACTCTGCTTGTATCCTTCGAGCTGGCACGACCAAGTCTCCATCAGATTTGGTTATAGCGACCAGATCTGCCATCTCAATTATACCTCTTTTAATACCCTCGTGAGAAAAAGAAAAGAAAGTGATTTATCTGAAACATTTCATGCCATCAAAAATGGGACACCAGTTACTGCTAAGGTTTTTTTTTTTTTTTTTTTTTTTTTTTTTTACTGCTAAGGTTTTGAAACTCATACGCTCCAACTTTTTCTCTGCACCCTCCCAAGCCCTGGGTCCTAGGAATCACAATTATTGACAGAAATTACTCAAAAGCACTGACTCTTGGGATTATGGAAGTTATGTGTAATATCTCTTTCAAATTTGGAGACTAACGCGCTGAAATATTCAGAATTAGAGTAAATATATCATCCAGACACAATATGATTGAGTGGCAGGAGAGAGTTCACACTGCCTCATGATGGATTCCACTTCTTGGGAGCTAACCCTGCAGGATGCAAAGCCATCCATCATTCAGGTGCTTAAAAAGGAAAACACCCACGTCACTAACATGTTCATTTCCAGAAACAGAGTCTTTGAAGTTTTCCTTAAATGTATGTAGCATTATTTTTTGATTTGCATTTGAGGAAAAAATAACCTGATGGCTAAAAACACCTCAATCTCTTGATTTAAATTATGTTGCGTGAAAACACTAGAAAAATCCTAAGGCCAAACCTTATTTGGAAAATGAAGATTTTGCTATCTAAGATTAAAATTCCTTTTTAAATATTTTAAAACGTAACTTTCAATGGTTAAATTCTAAGAGTTAATGTTTCTAAACTGCAGCATCCAGAGTCTGATGTCACTAGTTTTTCAGAATTTTTCAACTGAAGGGGAGGTGCTGTATAATATAGAATTTGGGGACTTCCCTGGTGGCGCAGTGGTTAAGAATCCTCCTGCCAATGCAGGGGACACAGGTTCAAGCCCTGGTCCGGGAAGCTCCCACATGCCGCGGAACAACTAAGCCCATGCACCACAACTACTGAGCCTGCACTCTAGAGCCCGAGTACCGCAACTACTGAGCCCACACGCCGCATCTACTGAAGCCTGTGAACTCTAGAGCCTGTGCTCCACAACAAGAGAAGCCACTGCAATGAGAAGCCTGCGCACAGCAAGGAAGAGTAGCCCCTGCTCACCGCCAACTAGAGAAAGCCCGTGCACAGCAACGAAGACCCAACACAGCCAAAAATAAATAAATAAATAAATAAATAAATAAATAAATAAATAAAAATTAAAAAAAAAAAACAGAATTTGTCTGGTCTTTGTCCAAGGTTCCTGGGAGGTAACTGCTAAATCCTCGGAGTTTCCTGAGTGATAGGAGTGACTTTGTTATTCACCATGGGTGCCTGGGACCATACCTGGGTTTACGCAAGATCACTCAGAATGGGGGCTGACCACACCAGAAGAACCAACCACGTGATTAGAGGGTTGGGCCTTTGAGCCATGCGCTAGCAGCCTGACCTCCTCTGGGGAGGGCGGGGGCTGGAGACTGAGCTCAATCATGTGGACAGGGACTCGGTCAATCACGCCTACATAATAAAACCCCAACAAAAACCGCAGACACTGAAGCTCAGGATAACTCCTTGGCTGGTGATGCACATGCATGTGCCAAGAGGGAAATGTGTCCTGAGGACACAGAAGTTTCGAGTTTGGGACCCTTCCAGACCTCTCTTTCTGTGTCTCTTCATTTGGCTGGTCCTGATTTGCATCCTTCATAATAAAACTCTAACTGGTACCGCAGTGCTTTCCTGAGTTCTGTGAGTCATCCTAGTGAATTATCGAACCTGAGGGGTAAGTGGAAACCCCATGTTTGCAGCCAGTCAGAGGCATGGGTGGCTTGGGAACCCCCGGGCCTGCTGCTTGTGTCCGGAGTGAAAGCAGTCTTGGGAGGATGGTGCCCTCACTCTGTGAAGGCTGTGCTAACTCCGGGGAGCTAATGCCAGACTGCACTGCAGGAGGAAAGGAAGAACCCTTTCTACAATATATAAACTACGACAGTGGGATCCCAGTTAAAAGCAAAGGAATATCTCATGAGGACCTTTTCAACCAGCTGTAGCACAAACACCCATGTAACAGTGGTCTCTTGGCTGGAGCTATCCCCCATGTTACAGGTGGAAAGACTAAGTTGTGTCATTAGCTCAAGGTCATAAGTTCTACTACTATAAGTTGGGGAAAAAAAATAGAGAGTTTGCCTTTGACCCGGGTATTTTAGCCAACGTGAATGATGTTTCTTTCCCTACATTAATATCAACTTAATTTACAAAAACCCCACAACATTGGGAATTTGTACTTTCAGAGATGTACACTTTGTGTTTTGGGGGGTGAAAAAGTCAAAATAATTACCTGCAATTCATCTCCTCCTGCTGGTGGCAGTAGTAAAACAAACATGTCAACCATGTCAGCAACAGCAAACTCCGACTGCCCCACACCTGAAATTTTAAATCACGAGTGTACACAAAACGTTCACAGGAGTCTGACCTTCTCGACCCCCCTGACCACCACCTCCACTCCAGTTCACCTGCTCACACTCACCATCACACGCTCGACCTGATTCCACTTTAACCACCACCTCTGAACAATGTGCTAAATGCCACTGCCTCACCCGACGGCAAAGCTGTGACCCTCCCCACCTCTCTCCCGCCCTCGTTCCCACCAGCTCAGCCTCTGACCACATGGAGAATGTGAAGACCTGCGCTCTCTCCTCGCTCTCGCTGCTCTTTCTCGGCTTCCCTTTCGCGGGTGAGCAGCTTGAGCGCCTGATTCTAACCTTAGACCAGTCTGGCAGCTTCCTTGCCTTCTCATCCTTCTATCACCCTGCAAAGCCCACCCATGGATCAGTCCTATGTCCGTGCCTCTCCTGCATTAAGTGTCCTGGAGAAATCCCTCAGCTGTGTGGACAGGCACCACCAGAGGGTCATGGGCTCCAACATCGGCTACATCTTCCTCTTGGTACAGGAAAAGCGATGCCCCTGAACGCCCTTGGGCAGCTTCCTTCCTGTTTCCCACAGTGGCTACTACAGACGCTCACTGTCCCATCATCTCCCCACATGACGATGACTGATGACCACGGCACCTGCTTCACAGCCAAACAGAGGCAAGGACGCCCTCAGCCTCCCCCCGCAACCCCACAGAGAAGCAGAAACAACACACACTCCGCCCGGCTGCCTCCTCGCCGGGCCCAGGGTCAGAAGCATCGGCTGAAGACTGGCCTCTCCTTCCTTCCCACCTCCCCTGGGCTCTGGCTCTGCTTTATCTCCAACCTCCCCTTGTCTACAGGCTCCCGTCCCTCAAACATCCCATGAGTTGGGCTCAAGTCTTTCTCATCTGAAAACCAAACACAACCAGAAAATAAGAAGACAAAAACTCCCAACCTCCTGCCATCATCACCGCGTTTCTCACTTTCTCTTGATAGCTACAACCTCCTGACATCATCACCGCGTTTCTCACTTTCTCTTGATAGTTAAACGTCTGGGAAAAGGCAATTTATGCCCACTGTTCTCACGCGATTACGTCACATTAACCTCAATCCGCGTAAATCTGACTTCCATATCCCCCACTCCACTACACCTCCTCTACCAACTCTCTCCTTCCTTGGTGGGGAAGAGACTTCTGGTCGCCCACACAACGTTCATTCTTCCCTATTTCCTTCCCCCAGGGTCACTAGGGGCATCAGTGTCCCAGGTGAAAGACCACATGCACCAGACCCCCTGTCAGCCAGAGATGTTAATGTGTGAAAGCAAAAGTCACTGGATGGCGTTTCCAGGAGAGTTCCTTCAAGAGGGCAAAGCCAGCCAGGAGGTATACCGCTTCCGAACCCTTCCCCCTTCCTTATTCCCCCTTCTTCCTTCCTTCTGCCTGGAACAGGGAGGTGAGTTAGAGCTTCATCAGCCGTCTTTTATCCATGGGCAACCTTGAGGCTGGAAACGAAGTGCTAAGAATGGAGAGCAGGGAGAGCCCCCCGGGGCGCTGTAGAACCACCACGCCCTCTGGGCCTGCCTGCCTCCAGGCTTCTTTTATTTACAAAAAAACACAAATACACAAACAAACAAAACCCACCCTCTTCCTTGAGTCAGAGATAGTTTGAGTCTCTGAAACATGCAGCCAAACACAACTTTCAGTTAATATGTGTGATTTTATGGTCCTCTTCCCCCTTGATTCTCCTACCACTACTCAGGCAACTTTTCCTCCACCTGCCCTTAGACGGTGGACTCCTGGACTCCAGCCCATGTCTTCACTCCCTGCCTTCATGCTCCATGCTCTAAGGATCCTGCGCAAAATGCAGTGCCCTGACTGGGCCACGTTCGCTCACTCCTGTGTGTTTCGGTCAAGGCCCCTTAGCCCATACTTTACTTAACTCCAACCCTCCCTTCAAAACTGAGTTCAGGGGCTTCCCTGGTGGCACAGTGGTTAAGAATCCAACTGCCAATGCAGGGGACACAGGTTAGAGCCTTGGTCCGGGAACATCCCACATGCTGCGGAGCAACTAAGCCCGTGCGCCACAACTATGGAGCCTGCGCACCTAGAGACCGTGCTCCTCAACAAGAGAAGCCACCGCGATGAGAAGCCTGCTCACCGCAACGAAGAGTAGCCCCCGCTCGCCGCAACTAGAGAAAGCCTGTGTGCAGCAACGAAGACCCAATGCAGCAAAAATAAAATTAAAAAAAAAAAAACAAAAAAAAGCTGAGTTCAACTGTCACCTCCTCCCTGAAGTCCTCCCTGATCCCCCAAATCTGAGTCAGGTTGTGTCACAAACATTGATCACACAGTAATATAACAAATTGTCTCTCCATGGGAATGTGAAGTTCTTGGGGTTTCCTTTTCAATATTTTCGTTGTGTGTAACCACGTGCTAGGGATATAAAGGTGAAATAAAACATGAGGTGCCCAACTACACTAATCTTCTTAGTGAATACTGCAGACATATGACTCTGCTTAAATAAAATGGGTGTTATGTTAAAGTAGTGTTTCCATAGGTCATCCTAATGCTGACAGCTCTCCTCCAGCACTGAGAACATACCACCTTGTATAACAGTTATCCAGACACAGGGCTCACCTTTCTTTTCTTTAAGGGTAAGGATTATAGCTATATACTCATATCTCCTACAGAGTCTGAGATAGCTTATATTTAATTACCTCTTTAGTAAGTATCTGCTGAATGAACAAAATGAAATTAGCCGTCATTCATCTTTATACAGCATTCATTTTAATAGTATTTTATTGTTATAGAATAGAAAATCACACTCACCCACGGTTTCAATAAGAATTATGTCATATCCGCCTCCTTCGCACAACAGAATAGCTTCGTTTGTGGTCCTTGTCACACCTCCTAAAGTACCTCTAGTAGGAGATGGCCTGATGTACGCGTTCATATCTCTTGATAACTCAGTCATTCGGGTTTTATCACCTAAGAGTGATCCTAAAACACACACTTACATTTTATAATCATGGAACACCTATAAGGGCCAATTATCCATCAGCCAATTCCTAGGGGAAGTGCTTTAGGACATTTCTCCCCAAACCGCAAATTGTATTTCATATTATTAAGCTTTTTTCCAACACCATGTATGTAATGATGCCAAATTAATCTATTTAACGTTTTAAGCCCCTCAAAACCTATAATGGCTCCCACTGACTAGAGGTTCAAATCTAGATTCGTCAGTCTTGCATTGGAGGCCCTCAGAATGCTAGCCTACCTTACCTGTCCGATTTCAGCTTCACTAATCCCCAAATCAACCTGCCATTCCAGTTGGGGTGGTTTCTTTACTGTCCTCTTAACGTTGCTGTGTTTATCGTTCTCAGCTGGGAGTGATTTTTTCCCCCAGAGGATACTTAGCAATGTGTAGAGATATTTGTACTTGTCACAACTGGAGGGAAGGGTGTTCCTGGCATCTCGTAGGTAGAGATCAAGGATACTGCTAAGCATCCTTCCATGTGCAGGACAGCTGCCCACAACAAAGCATGTCATTAGTGCCAAGGTTGAGAAACTCCGCTTTAACTGAGTTGCTTGTCTATAGGACCATGTCTTACATATTTTGTGCACTGAATGCTTGTTCACAGTAGGCAATTAATGTAATGCCTGTGGCATAGAACCGTTGCTGTTTCCGTGTGCACCGCAGTATTTTGGCAAACATCAGTACCTGCAAATTCCAGAAGACTGAAAGCCCTGGAATTAGTGAAATTACCTTTACCTTCTTTCCTTTAGCCACGTAGTAACATTTGAAGGTGTAGTGCTGTTCTAACCTGAATTTTAATTTCTGCTCAAGCGCTAACCTTTCCAAAGCTGCTGCTAAACATTGAGGAGTCCCTTAAAGATATGATCTTTTCCCTGATGATTCCAGTTTTGACTTCTCATAGGTTCTAATGTCCCAGCATACACCTACCACAGAGCTCAACTACCTTATTTACTGTACATAAAACTTTGCTCTAAAGTAATTTTCTGGGTGAAATCATCTCTGTGTAAGTCAACAATCTGCCAAAGCTACACTTTAAATTATTATCCTATAGATCCTAACACACCGAACTAAACATTTATGAAATTACTCTCCCATATAATTGTCTTTGCCAGTGAATCTAAAACTGGTGATTGCAGAGCCTTAGGGAGGTCTCCAAGCTCCCACTGCACGGGGCCTGTGAGTCCAAAGCACAGCAAGGATTGACTACAGGCTTCTCAAACTTCAATGGAATGCTATTTTCAAATGTATCTACTGTTACAATGAAAAGGTAAAATTGAATACTTAGAGTGTCCTGTTTATCCTTGCATAGTTTTTTCTTTCAAAGTCTTTGTATTTTTACCTGAGAAAAGGACCTTTATTTTTGGTTTGAGAAAGGTTAGGAACCACATAGCTATGTAACTTTAATCAGGTTACCTTATGTCACCATTTCTGCTACTCTTATCTCAAACTATTGTTTTCTTTTGCTATTGCAAGTATTCTAGAGTATTATGAAGGTGGGGGGAAAGTCTTTGCACCTGTGTGAAAATGAAGGTCACTATAAATAAATTCTTTGTTCAAGTGCTTACCTTTCACAAAGTTCTTAGACTATAAGAAAAGATAATACACTGACATGGATTTAATCTTGAACTTTGCGAGTATAAATTTTACTTTACGGTTAACCCTTTCATTATAGTGAATCAAAAACTGTGAATGTTCTCAGCTAAATTTCTCAATGGATGGTAATAGGAATTGTTGTCCACCTCTCTATTGACCTAAAGTCCCTGAAATATGATATCGTATTTATTTTTTAGCATTAAACCCACAGGATATAAACCAAACCCTTCCACAAAGCACCCTGTATTTCCCCCTTCGCAACACACATTACATTGTAATGGCCTGCGTGCACCTGTCTGTTTCCCTCATGAGATATAAAGCTCCATAAGGCCAAGAGAACTGCATCTTATTCAACATTAAACAACACAGTACCTTTTTTGTACAGGGCCTCACCTACGATAGGTGCTGAAATACTTGTTAAATGAATAACTGTCATGTGAGATGCTTCAATCATAAAGAGGGGTAAGGGAAGAAAAAGCTTTCCTGAGTATTTATATAGTATGATTTATGTTTCCCTTAAATGATCCTTTGGGGAACTTAGCTTATTCATTTTATCTCTGATGAGCTGCAAATTAAACTTTGAGTGACTGCACGACCTCAGATCAGTAAGTAATTGCTGAGCACTGTGTGCTGCCAGGAACACAGCATATCACATGGTCCCTCTAAGACCTTTCTGTTTAACTGAACATGTAATATAAACAGGTGACAAGTTAAATAGAGCAGGAAGATTCTTTTTAAGCTTAAGAGAAGAGACGTTACAACAACATGAGGAAATTAATGAGTAAGAAGCCATTTTCTGAACTGCGTAGGGGCTGATGGAGCCAGGAAAAACAGTAAAAGGAAAAGGGGCTGAGCCTCAGGTGTGATAGACAAAGGGGTGAAATTGGCTTTTGATCATCTGCAACTTCTGGCACCTGTTCTCCTAGTTCTCTACGTACACAGGCTACTCCTAGGTTACCTGTAAGCTAACCTCCCCTGGAGAACCCGATGCCCCAAACACCTCCCTCAGCCTCCACCTCACACCCGCCACCTCCCTTCCTTCACTGAGACCAAACTCAGCGAGAGGTTAGAAGACACCCGTCTGTGCAGATTCCCCCTAAACTGTAACAGAGAGCCAGCTCCACTCCACGAGCCCCTGCTCTGCAATTTACGAAGCAGCAGCAATACTCACCACCACTAGTACAAGAAGAAGGGTCCACAGCCAGCACAGATAATTTGTGCCCTCTCTCAGTAAGCATTTTTCCAAAATATTCTATAAAGGTTGATTTCCCAGCACCAGGAGGCCCAGACAATCCTATGGTGGAGACAGACTTTGCAATTTAATGAAATAAATGAAATCAGCACCATGATGAGTTCTATTAAAATACTAGACTACCTTCTACTTCTCCTAATTTATTAAAACCATCGTTAATGTAGTTTAACATTTCCTAAAGCGGTAAACGAAAATCTACCTATTTATCTCGTCCCTGAGTAATAGGGATACAGGAGGGAGAGAAGTCAGAGTTCCATATGTTCACCAGATCCACTTTTAAAAATTACAAAATGTGATTTGCCTTTTTAGTATAACGTAGAGCTTTTGGGGCAGACTTCATTGCCTATGTTGTTAATGTGCTGAATTTCTCCAACAACTGCCCACCTCTCATCATGATCAGTAATTATTCCACCCACCCCGATTCTGTCCATGCTATGTTCCCACTGGAAAAACAACTCATTACTCCAGAAATTCCCAGTGATTGAGAAAATAATTTTCTACTTATGAAATACAATTTTTTCATCTCACTCATAACTCAAAGAAAATAATATAAACTGAATCCTGAAAAATAAACTTTTTTTTATCTTAAGAAAGGCAGAAAATTTCCCTACTTGGAGAGTTAGCAGAGCATGGCAGGCAAGAACACAAACTCTGGAGCCAGTCGACCAGTTCTGTTTCTAGCTCTACCTCTTATGAGCTGTGTAATCTTGGGCAAGTCACTTAATCATTCTGTACCTGAGTATATTCTGCCATAAAATGGATATAAGAGCACCTATTTCTTCAGGTTATTGTGAGGAGTAGATGAGTTAATTTTGCAATATGTTTAGAATAGCACATGGCATCAAGAGATATATAACTATATGTTCAATAAAATCTATAAAACATAAGCACTTAATTGTAACTACGTTCAAAAGTATGTATGGCATATGGTATGCTTGGCTCCATACCACAATTTTCAGGGCAGATCTCTGTCTTAATGGGTGCTGAATAAACATTTGTTGCTTTTATTTACCATGGTGATAAAACAACTGCAACAAAGACTCAGGTTTATCTGGCCTCATAAGGTCCAGATGGAAGAACCAGAATAGTGCTGCAAATTTATGAGTTGCTAGTTATGTATGAGTTGCTGGTTAACTCTAGGTATTTCTGGACATTTTCTCTTCAAAGATTCTCTACAGCCTAATAAGTAAACACTTTGTCATAACTGGAATTTCTCTTTGGGAATTTGCTATTTTGTCCACAATACATAAAGAGTATTAACACCCAGCACAGTACTCTCAAAAAGAGAGTCCCCGCAGTGAGGGCAGAAGAATAAGGGGTGGCGAAAATGCGGACTCGTACACACAGCAGTTGGTGAGCTCTTTTTGAAATTATCTTTAAAGCATTAGGTCCCATTACCCTAAAATCTAGGAGGTTTTAGGCCCCATATTGCAAATAAACTGAGACGTAAGTAATGCCAATCCACTTTTAAGTCTATTTACTCATTCCTCACACAATTTCTGCACTTTGTCTACCATTTTAAGTTGTTTATAGTGGGAGGGTTGGTTGGAATCACCTAGTTTGCCATCACGAAAAGCGCTCGTTCCACCCAAAACTTGCTTAATTCCTTCTGGTCAAACACATCTAGATTGTTCTATAATGCACAGCTTCGAAAATATAACAAGCTTATTTGCAATTACAGAAACAGGTCAACTGTTCAAGAAGTGAACACCTAATATTTTTAGACAGCAAATGAACATAGTGTCTCCTTTAAAATGCATTTTGGTATTGAGCTGGCTGCGCTTAGAGCCAAGCCATTTCCAGAAATGTGGTTAAGAATCCACCTGCCAATGCAAGGGACACGGGTTCGAGCCCTGGTCCTGGAAGATCCCACATGCCGCAGAGCAACTAAGCCCATGTGCCACAACTACTGAGCCTGCGTGCCACAACTACTGAAGCCCACGTGCCTAGAGCCCGTGCTCCACAACAAGAGAAGCCACCGCGATGAGAAGCCCGCGCACCGTAACGAAAAGTAGCCCCCGCTCGCCACAACTAGAGAAAGCCCGCACGCAGCAACGAAGACCCAACGCAGCCAAAATTAAATAAATAAATAAATTGATTAAAAAAAAAAAAAAAGTATCTGAAAGAAGTGAGACTTGCTTAGAGAAAAAACTAATGAAACACCTAAGAAGTAGAATTCTGAAATGTGATAAGGATAATTATGGTTGATATAACCACAACAGCAGGGAAGTCACTTTAGACTATTAAGCAGTTCTACTGAGAGAAAGGAGTAAACTGGTGAACAGTTCTTCCTGCGCACATTTCTGTTCTGGGAGCCATAGCGAGATCCCTGCCAAAAGAGAAATCTCCTTATTCTCTTAAAATACAGAGCCTTCGTTCAAATGGCCATTGCGTTTCCCACCACATAACAAGACTAATATTTACAAAGAAAAGGCATTCAAAATTCATTCCAAAATTCTGCAAGTACAAAAAAATCCCCATTAGATCATAAGCTATTTAGACTTATTTTAAAGGAAGAGAGAATTTAGAAAAATATTTACTGGACAGACAAAAAACAAAACAAAAAAACCCAAAAAAACAAAGACTGACCCACTCGAAATGCTAGTGGTTTTCCTTTTAATTTTTCTTGTTCTCTGTGGTGGACCAACACTTTCTGAAGAAGCACCTGGGCTAACTCTTTCTTCCTGTTGTGAGTTGATTCTATAAGAGTTATGGCCTCTGCCAAGCAGGCCCTTTGCCCCTGGATTAAACCAGTATAAAGCTCAGCCACAAGCTTTTGTTCTTTATCAGAAAGTCCTTCTGTTTGTTCCTTTAAGGTTGTTTGTAGACATAATGTTCTCGTTAAACCATTTGACGGCAGCATCCACTTTGCATGATGGAGTCCGAGAGAACTGAACGGCTGAGCACGTGGGATTCCTGATCTGAGGTGAGTACTTGAGGGTACGATGAAGTGGTAACGTCGGAAAAGCGTTCTTAAAAGGACTTTAAGGAAGTCCCGATGAGGATGTTGGAGCAGCATGGGAATATTCATTTTGCTTGTAACGGAAGAAAATGCTGGACGTTTTTTGGCTCAGTGCGATTCGTGACTACCTAAGAGAAGGAAAAACATATTTTGCCAGTTCAACACGCAACTAAGATACTGAAGTAGTAAAACTGCAAGCTTAGTGTTCTCCCTAGATTCTAAAACACACATAATCAGGGGTTTTGGTTGTACAGAGGCATGAAAGTTTCTTCCCAAACTTAAGAGCAGAGACTCCCTCCTTGTCCACAGCTAACATTCAGGGTAACCCAAATCATGAAACTACTGCTCTGCTGTGAAGTCCAGTGCACGTTAAAATTTCCTTTTACACAAAAAACAAACATACCAAAAAAAAAAAAACCCAATAGAGTAGAAATTCTACGTCATGATTATTTTCTTCCGTCTACAAACCTTACATCCATCATAACAATTTCCTCAGATCGAACATACCCTATTCGGAAGCTCATTCAAAAGGTTAAAAAAATATCCCTCTGATGCTGGTCTTTTATTCATCTCCATAAAAGAAAGGTGATTAGTAAGGCAGGCATCCAGGCAAAAGTTTGGATCCATGTATGTATTCAATAGACTCACCTGGCACACAGATATACACAACGAACGGCCTAACATAAGCACACAAACCACCACCACAAGCCTTCGTGTGGAATGAACTGTGAGGACGGTCTGGAACCTGATCCAGGGCATCTCAAGGTACGGTCAGAACCACCTTGGTGCTTATTAAAAACGCTTATCCCCAGCCCCAGGAATCAGAATCTCCGTGGGTAAGCACACTAAAGTTTGAGCCACTATGCAATTGGCTGAGGACCCTTCACTTAGATGTACTGATATTCTCCGCTTCAGACTGTATTAGACAATGAAGGCTGACAGGGTCCACTGAGAGTCAGGAGAGCGTGGAGGTTATGAGCCAGGGCCACTCTGCGTCTCTGCCACTTAAGCTATGATGTCCTTGGGCAAGTTACTTAACCACTCGGTGCCTCAGCTTCCTCTTGAGTCAAGAGAACAGAGAAGAGACTAGGAAAGCTAGAACAAAATGAGTTAATTCATATAAAAGGCTGGGAACAGTGCCTAGCACATAGTAAGAGCTCAATAAACATTAGCTTTTATTACTACGACACCAATTTATAAAACTTTAGTAAAAATTAGGGCATAGGGCTTCCCTGGTGGCGCAGTGGTCGAGAATCTGCCTGCCAATGCAAGGGACACAGGTTCGAGCCCTGGTCTGGGAGGATCCCACATGCCGCGGAGCAACTAGGCCCGTGAGCCACAATTGCTGAGCCTGCGCGTCTGGAGCCTGTGGTCCGCAACAAGAGAGGCCGCGACAGTGAGAGGCCCGCGCACCGCGATGAAGAGTGGCCCCCGCTTGCCGCAACTAGAGAAAGCCCTGGCACAGAAACGAAGACCCAACACAGCCTAAATAAATAAATAAATAAAATTTTTTAAAAAATTAGGTCATAGACCTAGCTTCCAGTGGCAAACTAAAATTTACAGACAAACGATACATAACACCTACCAAGTTTGCATTTATGATTATTTGAAATTTTTGGTTTTCAAGTACTTTGTAGCACATGAAATAAATTACCTTGTGGCTCCCAAGTCCCTCTCTAAATTGTGTTCCAAGGCCAGCACAAAATTAATTTTAGCTAAATAATGTTTTATTAGGAAAAAGAAGAAACATTTTAAGATTTTTTTATTGTTAGAACTATAACTGCTCATTTTTCTATTAGTCTTCTAAAAGGACAATTTATTTTAAAATGTGTAAAAATGTTTCTAAAAAACAATTTAAAAACATCCACTACCACCCTTCACATAAACACACAAAAAGACATTTAAAACAAACAAACAAAAAATTAAGAGGTGCTCTATTCTGGAAGCTCTCTTTCGATACCACCTCTAAACACACTTCTTTCTCATCCATACCACCACCACTGACACCAGACTAGAAAGCGCACAGGCAAGGCTATTTTCTGAGCAGGTACTACCTTCCAGGTCCCAGGCTAGGTTGGTTACAAAAATAATAGCGATAATAATGTCTTTGAGGGTGGTGACAGTGATATTTTATTATGTTCCAGTCACTGTACTATAAACTTCTGTATTAGTATTCTAAGGTTGCTGTAACAAATTACCACAAACTTGGTGGATTAAAACAACAAGAAATTTATCTTCTCATGGTTCTGGAGGCTGGAAGTCAGAAATCAATGTGTTAGCAGGATGTCACTCCCTCCAAAGGTTCTAGAAGGGGACGCTTCCCTGCAGGGCTCCTCAGCTCACGGCTGCAACACTCCAATCTCTGCCTCCGTTTTCACACAGCCTACTCTTTGTGTCTCTCCTCTGTGCAGACATCTGTTGTTGAATTGGGACCATTCAGATAATCCAAGATGATCTCACCTCAAGATCCTTAACTTAATTACATCTGCAAAGACCCTTTTTCCAAATAAAGTCACATTCTCAAGTTCCAGGGATTAGGACATGGACATATCTTTTTGGAGGCCACCATTCAATCCACTACACCTCCTTAGGTGGACAGCCTCCTTATCTTACCCTAAATGACATAATCCCAGCACTTCAACAGCTCACAGAATAATAAACACCGTGTCCAAAGAAAGAACAATGTGCTGTGGGAACAGACAAGGTTACAGAAACTAACTCTCCTGTGGGAGGAGAGGGTTCAAGTCATGGAGGAGTCTATGTCAGGGCTGGGTCTGAAAGGTTAAGCAAAGCTGAAGAAGGATGAGGCAGGCCTTCTAGGCTGAGGACATACTTGTACAGAGGCTGAGCTGGGACTTGGTCTCTTCCCTGCCATATCAGAGAAGACTGAGTAATTCAGTGAAGCAGAAACCTGGCATATATACATATGGAACTAGTGATAAAAAATGAAGCCCGATTAGGATGTAAATTGAGGCCAAGGAAGTAGATTTTGTCTTGGTGCAGGAGAAACAACAGAGAGCTTCAGGGAGGGCAGTGACCTAATCAACTTTGGTTTTTAGGAGATAACACTAGGAACAGCGGCAAGAAGTCAAGAGTGACCAGATCCTGGTAACATACAGCCCAGCCTAGCAAAGACCCAAAAGAGATGATGGGGACCTGGACCAAGGCAAGGCATTAAGGGATGGAGAAGAGCAGCCAGATTCAAGACCCTCTTGTCCACATTGGGATCCCCAAAGCTTGCCATGGAGCCTGGCACATGGCAATTGTTCAAAAAAACGCTAATCTGAACTTATTTCATTTCCCACTTGCTTGTCACTCAAGAGTTTATGAACCATTTTGAAATACTTTATTTCACTTTATTCTCCCAGACAGTTCCATGAGGACAGTTGGATAGTTATTACTATTCTCATTTAATAAGGGGAAACCAAGAGTGAGTTAGGTGACTACAGTCATAACCAGTGGCAGGGCCGGGACTCATATCCAGGTCTTTTGACTCTCTGTGGCATTTTGTCTTAATAAATTGTTCTAGAATAAAGGAGAGCTCCTTTGGCTAAGAGGGAAATAGTAACTCTGCCCCTCCCAAAGTGGAGCAAAGAATGGATTAGATTTAAAATATGCCCTTTTATTAATTCCAGATCTTGGTGTCAACTCTAGATTCTCGTATAAAAAGAGGAGTGGTGTCATGCCACATTAAGGGAACACCAAATAACCCTCCACATTTGAGTACGGAATGATTATGGCAGGCTGTTTGTCTTCATTTTGTTTCTTTTTCTTTCTCTCTCTTTTTTCCCCCCTTAGGCCAAGATGAAAAATTAGTTTACGTTTTCTGTGCAAACCTTATCAGTAGGAGATCCCAATAATGTATTAGGTGACAGAACAGACCAAATTTCTAAAACTTTTAAATGTTTTCTTGCTCCACAGAATAATTCACACCTGACAACGAAGTGCACAACATACTTAAACTCACCTTAACCACATCAACCAGATTTTAAAGGAGTTCGTAAATTTTTTAAAAGCCAATATAACTCTGCCTTGTATGAACACCTTTCTGCCCTTATTTACATGTCACAGGCAGAACAGATTAAGTCTACTAGAGTGGTAAAGTCATGCAGGTAGGGAGAAGGACTTCCCACCTGCTCATGTAACTAAGCAGCTTTTCCTGCTTTCTTATGGAAAGAAATCTAATAACTTGGGCAATAATCAAATCAAACTGTTTCAATGAATTTTCACAACTCTTAAGAGTATGGTTTCATCCTACAATTTTACACTGAGCACTACCAAAATAAGAGAAATTTTGCAGCCTTTACAACACACAGTAAGATACCTCAAAGCACCGCCATTCCTAAGAAACCAGAATGTCAACTTATTAATATATAATGAAAAACATCAAGTAAGCAAAAATACTGAAATCGGTTGGGTAAGTGCATCCCCTTCCCTGCAAGCGGGTTCATATGGACAGCAGCATTTTAAGGTGCTAGTTTTCCACATTTGTTTTCCTCCAAAATATCTTTTATATATCCATTCCATTCTCTCCACCATCATGCCCCGCATTACTATAATGACTTTCAAACTCTGATCAAAGTCCATAGGAAGAAATACACTTACATCAGTCAACACACAGGCGTATATATAACTAAAATAAAAGTTTCATAAAACATTATTTAACCCTCTTACATGTGATATCCTCTAATACTCTTTTCTATTTTTTCTTAAAATGCAGATTGCAATCTACCAATAGGCACAAACTACTACAGCCATTTCTATGGTCATTATTAACCATCTTCCATACTACCACTTATCCTCATAAAATGTAAATCTGACGATATTACTCCACTGCTTAAAACACTTTAAAAGTTCCCTCTTCTTATCTGTTAAAAAAAAATTTTTTCTGTGATTTACCTGTTCATTCATTCAGCAACTATTTATTGAGAATCTACCATATGCTAGGCACTCTGCTAAGGCCTTGGAATACACTCGTGTACAGGTCCAACATGGCTCCCAACATCATGAAGTTTACAATCTAGCCAAGACAGTCATCACATAAATCTTTCATACTCTTTATGAGTGCTCTTATCCAGTTCTCCAACTTAACTCATCCCCCTCCTCCACTTTTACCATATTGCTGTAACTATTCTGATCTGCACAAAGGTTCCAGAAAAACCCACACTCTTTTATACATCTTGGGCATTGTCCATGACGTTCCTTCTGATTGGAATGCCTTAATCATCTCACAAATTCCTCCTCAGCTGTCAAAACCAACTCAAGAGTCTCCTCCTCTATAGACAGTTCCCTGGCCTCCTTTCTATACCCCTTCAGTCATCATTTCTATCTCTTGTCATCATGTACTGGTCACATCCCTCTATTACAGTGCTAATCACATCGTTTTGTGACCATTTTTTAACTTGCCTAGACCGAGTTATCGTTGGATCCACAGCGTAAGTTTATGGCTCACAGAATAAATGAATGAATGTATGCTATAGTTTTGTATGGGTCAATAACTCCATTATGCTGATTACTCAGTTGATCAGTGTTTGAAAACTTACATTTTTCTAGATTTCACAGTATAAATATATTTTTAGGATTTCCTTCTTAAAGTCCGATTTCAGTACATAGATGTTTTCCTTCATTAAAAATTTGCTCAGCAGCAGCCAGTCTGACTTGGAATATTTGTCTTGAAATTGATCCAATGAATATTCTCCATTTCAATAACTACTCTGGCAAGAAAAAGCATCCAGGATTTCCAAAATCAATACATTAGGTCAGTGTCTGCGGCACAGCACAGGTCATACAGGCGAAGCAGTGTTACACCATGTGTTTCTATTCCTCAATGCTAATCACTTTTGATGTGAAGATAAGCTGTCAGATGCCATTAATCTGGTTACCATCTCCCATCACCCCCCACAGGAGGCTTTACTTTCTCCTTTTCAAATAATTTCAGGAAATTTTGGTAGAACAGAATGACTTTTTAAACAAGCAACTTTTAAATAGGTCGCTGTTATAGCAGAGTAATACAGAACACATACTGAATTCATGCAGGGAATATTCTAAAGTTCTCTGTCCACTTTACCTTTTATCACTCTCTGTTAAGACTCCTATTTCCCAATTTCTACTTTTAGGTTTCAATCTTCTGGGGAAGTCTTGATTTTTCTAAATTCCATCACCAGTCAATGTTCTGATTCATTTCCACTGCTACTACCCTAGTTCAAATCTGAACTAGTCTTAAGGGGCTCTGAGACTAGCTATGGGACCTGGGCAGTCTCTACTATTCTCCATATGAAAATATTAAGACTTACACATCAGGGCCAAAGTGAGTATGAAATGAAATTGCGTGCATGAGAGGGCCTGGTATCGACAGGTGTTAATCAACTCTAAGGAACCTTCTTTCTCTCTTCCCCAGACCTCCATCTTGGACGTCACAGCAAGACTCATACTGAACCATGAATGTGATCTCCTTACTAAACCACCCCAAATTCCTCCAATAGTTTCCCACACCCTAGGACAGTAGTTCTTAAAGTGTGCTCCCAAGACCAGTAGCATCTCCATCAACTGAGAACTGGTAAGAAGGGGAAATTCTCAAGCCCCACCCCAGACCTTCGGAATCAGGAACTCTGAAGGTGGAGGCCAAGCCTGCCACCGTCTCACAAGCCTGCCAGGTGATTCTGATGTAAGCTCAAATTTGAGAACCAGTGCCGGAGGGTAAAGTCCAGTCTGGTACTGAAGGGTCTCCCAAACCAGTTTTCCTCCATTTACTGCACTTGCCTTCTCAGACCTCTCCTAAGGAGAGTTTACGCATTATCTTCCAAACCTGCTGTTCACTTTCCCCACTGAGATTTTACTCACTCGTTACATCCTTCACCTCCACGACACCTCTCCGTTTCAACCTAGCTTAAACCCCCGTTTTCTTAAATCCCTTCCTATCACAGTTTCCAGGAATTTCTTCCTCATTTGATTCCAATTATTTCTGAGTACTCAGGTGATAATCTGCAGATGTCACAAACTGCCTGTTCCTGGCCCACAGAGGGTGCGTGAGTGCATAACTGCATTGGTTGCCAATAATATTAAAAATCAAGAAAAAGCACAAAGAGAGAGATTTTTGGCCTGTGTCGGAGAAAATCATATCTGTGTATGAGGGACCCACATTCCCACATGGCAACAATCAGCTGAGGGGTACTCGTTTCAAGCATTCACCAGCACTTTCCATGCCAAATAAAGGATTTTCGATATCTTCAAATATCTCCAACTGTAACTTACATTTCTTACCATTATATAACTTTTCACGTTTCTTTTGTCTCTCCTAATAGAATACAGCCCTTAAAAGAACTGAACTGCCTGGTTCTTATTACCTTGCACACAAAACAATATGAAGTTTTTACTACATAAAAGAACATTCTGGACATTGCAGACCCCAAAATGATTAGGAATCTGCACAGCCTTTCGGGAAACTTTTGGTTTTCTACCAACTTGGAAAAGCTACAGTAGTGTTTGTTTTCCAAAGTATATGTATTCAGGCACAACTCTCAAGATAATTAAATTTTTTCAGGCCATTTTGGCTTAGATTGTCTTTCATTTTCTAATGATAAAAACAAATTATCTGAATACAGCATGTCTGCTGGAAGAGACCTAGTCCGCGCCCGGCCCAGTATCTGACAGAACCTAGATGCTGTTTGTGACTTTCAGTTTGAACTCTATTTTTATATACTAGATTTTATTCCATAAAAGATGAGTTTTAATTTCCCTCTTTGGTAGTAGCTAACCTGGACTACTGTGCCTTTTTCCGACCCATCCTCTGGTTAACCATTCGCCAGGTTTGGCAGCGGCAAGGGACCAGCCACCTTACCAAAACTGCCTTACTGTGGCACAACGGTAAACTCACAAGCCTGTCCAAAATGATGAAAATTTTAAAACGCTGTTTAAAGAGAATTTCCTTTCTAAGGAGAAAACCAACCTCTGAACCCATTTTGCCGACGCCTGCTTGTCCACACACTTCCCGCACCCCCGACATCATCCAACTCAATAATAGTCTCTTCTTCCTTCCCCCTCCCCAAATCCTCCAGGGGGCGCCCCCGACGCCAACGTGGGCTCCCCGGCGGCCCGAGGCGGGAACCCCGCCAGACTCCGGGCGCCGCGCGCAGCCCCCAACCCCTACTCACCCACCCGCGACCACGGAAGTACAGCCCCGCCCCACCCCGCCCCTTCCGCCGGGCCGGTTCGCCCCGCCCCGCGCTCGGGCGCGCAGGCGCAGTGCCCACTGCCGGCGCGTGGGACAAGAGGAGCGGCCGGGGACCGGGCGGCGGCGTGGGGTGTGGCCTGGGTCCCGGCGGACTTGGCCGCGAGTTATGGGGCGGAAGGCCAGTGAGCCTTGAAGGCGTGCGGGCCCGCGAAGCGTAAGGAGGTCCGCGGGGCGCCGGGCAGCCGTCAAGGAAGTGCAGCGGGGGAGGGCGCTTGACGGTGTTCACGGGTAGCTTTTGCTCTCCTCTAGCTCCAGATCGCCTCCGAAGGTCGAGGGTAATGTCCATCCTCTCCCGGGCTTGGGGCTTCGCGAAGCCCGGGAGATGAAGCCCGAGTCCAGCCCGGCCCCCGCATCCTGCGGCGGTCCAGAGACGAAGACCTCTTCCTAACTCTCCCTGGAAGCTAAGAAGTACGGGGTGAAGGGCGGGACATGGGGACGTTTGACAGCCTGGTGAAATTAAGGGAACTCAAACTCCGCAAAGCAGTTTCCAACCTGTGGGAGTAAATGCTCAACGTTCTGTACAAATCAAGCTTTTAAAGCATGGCGTGGTTTTTAACGGCGGAAGGACTCGCAGTTTTTTCTCCTAAAAGTTACCCATTTGCATTGATTAATATTTCGTTAAGTTGTACCAAAAGCAAGGACTCACGCTCACCGCCCTTGGAAAGTCGTCAGAGGGGGAGAGGCTCTCGCCTTAAATGGAGGTGAAAACGAACATGCTTAATATTTGCTACCTCACTGCGGCTAAGAATGGTAACTCATTTTTTTGAAAAGCTGTTGAATCCTGTAAAAGTAGAAAAACCTGAGTTTGAGTTCCAGGACTTTTAGGAAAAACTGACGTCTCCCAAATGTTTGCTGTAGTGTAATAAAGACAGCATCATAAGGCAATAGCAAAGGATCAAATTACGGCGAATAGAAATAGTCATAAATGGGGTCTATAGTATAATTAGTGTCTGGAGCCAAGCCCCCAGTCCCCACATATGATTTGCATAATTACATGCATTTGGGAGGGGTTAGGCATTCCTCAGTTACTTGACATGAGTTGGTTCTTACTGAGTATGGAACAATAAAAAATGAATTAGTCTTCCTTAGCATCTTTATTATTATTTAGACTAAAAGACCACCCACCACTTATATCCCAGAGTAATTGTAGACCCAAGAATAGTCAATTACAGAAAGTAAAACAGGCTAAGTGAAGCAGGGGGTCTGGTGGAAAGAACACCTAAGCACTCAGACCTGGTTTTAGATCTCAGCTCCTGAACACAGTAAATAGGATAAGGATAGAATTTGGGAGAAGTTACTTCCTTTCTTTAAGCTTGGGGCTGCTCACCTGTACAATGTTTTGTGCGGTTTTTTTGGTATGTGTTAAACTTGATGAAAGCTGAGTTTGCATTACCTAAGGAAATGAAGTTTGTAATTTAAAAATGATTTACAATCCTTAACCTGCTTTTTAACTTCAAACTCTTAAACATTTTAGTGCATTTCACTTTTTTTTCCCCTTATCCAAGTGTTCTCTAAAGCATGTTCCTTGAAACATTAGTACTTTGCAAAAAGTTAATAGTTGCTTCAAGGAAAAAATTTCTACCATCAATACTGAGGAAAACACAAATTATTGGAAGTACACTGATGTAGCATTCTTGCCAAAACGTTTAGCCTGAATCTGTGAGGAAACACTCAGTTAAGAATGTGATTTGTTTGGACTTTTCAATAATGTCAATATCGTGAAAGACAAACAACAAAAGACAGAAGGACTGATCTCCATTAATGGGCAACCATGATCTGGATAGGAATATGGATTTTTAAAAAGTTGTATAGGACATTTTGTGGACAGTTGGGGAAATTTGAACATGGAAGCATAATAGATATGTTGTTAACTTAGATTTCTCAGGCATAATAATATTGTGATTATTAGAAAACGGCTTTTGTTCTTAGGAGATGCATGCTGAAGTATTTAGGGATGAGGTCATGATATCTGCAAACTGCTTTCACATAGTCCAGGCCAAAAAACAAAAAGTGTGTATGCAGAGAGAAAATATGGCACTATGTTAATTGTGGTTCTTACTTTCCGATTTTCTATAGGTTTGAAATTTTACAAGATTAAAAAGTTGGGAAAAATGTAGCTAGCAATTATCTTTTAAAAATGTATTGGTTATGCTTATTAATAGGAAAATGCAAAATTCATTTATATACTAGTTTTCTTATAATCTGACCTTGAGAAATGGTGTACCATGTTTAAGAACTGTAGGAAGTCATTTGAGAAATGATCTCATTCTTCAAGGCATGATATTGAATCTGTACACTGAGGTCCATTTGCCAACCAAAGTAATGTTAACATGTATCTGCCCTGCTCCATGCTGTGTATTCTGCGTTAGAATTTTAGCGTAAATGAATTCTTGTAATCTGTCAATATTTTTGAAAATGTTCCTTTATTCCTACAAATATTTATTGAGTGACTACTATGTGCCAGGCACTATATTAGGTTCTGGAGATACAACTGTCGTCAATACAGCTAAAGCCCCTGGCCACATAGAGCTTACATTTAGGGAGCAAGAAAAAACCGAGTAAACAAGTAAATACATATCAAATGATTAAAAGTGCTATTTAGAATAATAAACTAGGGTTTAGGGGTTAGGGAGTGCCAGGTAAGGATGAGCATATATTTTATAGAGGGTGGACAAAGAAGAAGCCCTCACTGAGAAGATGACGTTTGAGCAGAGACCTGAAGAAAGTGAGGAGTGAGTTGTGGATATCTAAGGAAAGCACATACTAAAAAGAGGGGACAGCTTGCTTGGCATGCTTAAAAGATAGTAAGGAGACTAGAGTGAATGGGTGATAGAAGCAAGAGGGAGAGCAATAGGAGATGAGGTCAGAGAGGTAACCAAGGCCAGATTATGTAATATGATTTCAGGGTGCTTTATCTTCCTTTCTTAAGAGAGTTATCATCTGAGACAGATGTAGTGCTGAGTGCTAGAACATAGTAGCTGTTAGCTGTTATTACCAGATTCATTTTCTATTACTGTTGTAAAAAAATTACCATAAACTTAGTGGTTTAAAAGATCACAAATATATTATCTTAAAGTTATGCAGGTCTGAAGTCCCACACATGTCTCACTGGGGTAAAATCAAGATGTCAGCTGACTGCTTCCTTTCCAGAGGCTCTAGGAGAGAATCTGTTGCTTTGCTTTTTCCCGATTCTAGAGGCCACTTACATTCCTTGGCTTGTGGCCCCTTTCTTCCGTCTTCAAAGCCAGTAACATTGGTCAAAGAATTTTAAGGATGTGGGTGATTAAATTAGGCCCACCCAGCTCATCTCTCCATCTCAAGGTTCTTAGCCTTAACCACATCTGCAAAGTCCCTTTTTCCTCATAAGGTAATTTATTCACAGATTCTGATGATTAGGGTGAGGACCCCTTTGGGAGGGGCCGTTCTGCCTGTCCCAGTTTGCCCTCTGGCTCCCAAAGATTCAGGTCTGTTCACATGCAAAATCTATTCACCCCCTCTCTAAGTCCCTCAAATTTTCAACCCGTGACGGCATCTCATCTAAATCTCAAAAGTCCCAAGTATCATCTAAGTCTAAATTAGGTATAGGTGAGTATAATCCATGCTGGGGCAGATATCCCTTTGCATTGTAGACCCGTGAGACTAGGAAACGAGTTCTCTGCTCTCAGAATACAATGGTGGAGGAGGAGACACAGGAGAGCAGTTATAACCATTCCCATTCAGAAAGGGAGAGAGTGGAAGGAAAAAAGGAGTCCCAAGCCCATACTATTTCAAATCCAATCTGGCAGTCTCCATTAAGTTTCAAGGCCTAGGAATAATCCTCTGTGGCTCTTGGTTCTGGTCTCTGGGCACAAGGCTTCATCCTCTGGGCACTGAGAATTAGGGCATGGATGTCTTTGAGGGGCTACTATTCTGCCTATGACAATCAATGTTATCATTAGATTTAGCTTTATTTTTTTACTAATCTTCATTTAGCAGTGATTCTTCAGATCTTAAGCTCCTCCACTAGCCCCAGTCAAATGATGAATTACATTTACAGAAATACACAATCAGTACCTGAGGAGCTCACCATTTTAAGGAACTTAAATGGTACTTCATGGTAAATGCAAATATGCCATCTGATTTCTCTTGGATGGAAAAGAATACACTCCCATTTTTATACATAGATCATATTTTTATATGCAGTTAATTTATTCTAGAATTATTGATTTCTTACAGGCCCAAAGGTACCTATATTATGTTTCATTTTATGCGATAGGCAAAGTTTTACAGCTTCTAAGGTCATCATTCTCGCCCTTTGAGGATGCTGGAAACCCGTTTCTGCCTCCCAGCAGGTGGCACCAAATCAATACTTGATAAAGTGCTGTAAAATCACTGTAATTTTCTCATCCTGGTAAACATTCTTTGATGTTGCAGACTGGCTTTTCCTAGCTAGAAGAGCAAAAAGAATATTGCCAGATTATAAGAATTTATATCAATTTATCAACTAGTTGGGACAGTATATTTATGTGACTAAATTTTCTTAGATTTTTAATATTGTCCCTTGTCTCTCACAGAACCAAAAATCCATTTGTAAGCCATTTTGTTGGAATAATACTCAGGAATGCCCATATGTTATCTCCATAGATAAACAATACTAATTGCTTACAGCCATTAATTGGCTGATATCCATCAACACAGCATAGTATTTTAAAATTTATGGGGTACAGATAAAATATTCTTAGAAGAAAAATTTATAGCATTTTCATTCCTTTATGTGAAAAGCAGAGTTAGTGATCTAAGTTGAGGTCAGCAAAATGATCCATGGGCCAAATCTGGGGCAGAGCCTGCTTTTGTACACCCTACAGAGCTCTTAACAAAATTAATCAAAAAATAAAGAGACAAATTACCAGTACATGGAATGAAAGATCACTAAAGATCCTATAGACATTAAAACTCTGATTCTCTATCAGAGCTGTTTTGTCCCCAAGGAACATTTGGCAGTGTCTAGAGACATTTTTGGTTGTCACACTATCAGCATGCAGTGGGTAGAGGCCAGGGGTGCTGCTCAACATTCTACAACGCACAGAACAGTCTCCCACAGCAATTGTCTTGCCCCAAATATCAATAGTACCGAGGCTGAAAAAGTCTAATTAAAATCATGAAAGGGGAATATTATAAACAAATTTAGGTCAGTATAATATGATAAGTTAGAATAAATGAACAAATTCCTTGAAGAACAAAATTTACCAAAACTGGCTAAGAATAAATAGAAAAGCTGAGTAGTTGTACATTTACTACAAAATCTGAATTCATAATTAAAAACCACTTAACAAAGAAAACTCCAGGCCCAGATGACTTCACTGGTGAATTCTTTCCACGTTTAAAGAACACATAATGTCAATCTTTTATAAACTCTTTGAGAAAATAGAGGAGAGAATACTATCCAACAAATGTTATAATGACTGCATAACCCTGATAGAAATATCTGACCAAGACATTAGAAGAAAAAAATCACAGACCACTATCACATCTATGAATATAAATGCAAAAATCCTATACAAAACACTAGTAAATTGGACGCAGCAATATAGAAAAAGGATAAAATACAGTGGCTGGGTTTTTCCCAGCAGGCAAGGTTTACCAAATCAAACAATGTAATTTAATGACATTAATAAAGGAGAAAAAAAATGTGATCATCTCAGTGAATTCAGGAAAAGCAATTTGACACAATTTATTTCCAGTTAATGACAGAAACAGTCACAAAATTAGAAATTAGAACTGAGTTCATATTATGAAGATATCTACAGCTACTATAAGACCAATAGCTACTATCATGCTTGGTGGTGAATTAGTCAATCCAAGGATTAGGAAGGTGAGAATGTCTGCTCTCACCACTTCTATTCGACTGTGTATCAGAGGTCCTAGATGGTACAGTAGGCAAAAATTAACAAAAATAATAGAAGGTATAAAGATTAGAAAAGAGTAAAACTTTCTATTTACAGTGGTCTACATAGAAAGTCTAATTTTTAAACTATTAATTTCCTTTAGATTAATAGATTTATCTAGATTAATTGTCTTTATTGTTTAATATTATTTTTTACATTTATTTATTTTATTTTATTCTTTGGCTGCATCGGGTGTTAGTTGCGGCACGTGGGCTTCTCTCTAGTCGCAGCGCACGGGCTCCAGAGTGCGTGGGCTCTGTAGTTATGGTGAGCAGGCTTAGTTGCCCCACGGCATGTGGGATCTTAGTTCCCCCACCAGGGATCGAACCCGAGTCCCCTGCGTTGGAAGGCGTGTTCTTAACCACTGGCCTACCAGGGAAGTCCCTAATTAATTGTCTTTAGATTAATAAGTTGTCCATGTAGAAAATCTTTTAAATCTACTAGAATTAGTAATTGAAATTAGTGAGCTCATAGGATAAAAGATCAGTATATGAAAATCAATATTTCTATATATTAGCAAGCAGCAATTAAAAAATGAAATTTTAAAATGTACCATTTATAATAGTATTATAAATACCTAGGAATAAATTCAGTGAAAGGTATGCAAGAGCTATGCTCTGAAACTACAAAACATTGCTGAAATGAAAGAAGATCTAAGTAAATGGGGATATATACCATATTTGTGCACACAAAACATATACCACATTCTGGGCAAAAACACATCTCAATTCAGGCTCAGTAGTTGTGGCTCACGGGTCTAATTGCTCTGCGGCATGTGGGATCTCCCCAGACCAGGGCTCGAACCCGTGTCCCCTGCATTGGCAGGCAGATTCTCAACCACTGCGCCACCAGGGAAGCCCCCTGGACAGCTTTTGATGAATTTAATAAGTAGAAAGATAATGAACATAGACTACATTTGCATAATGGCATAACAAAAACTTATTGAATGAGGCTAACTGCCTGAGGAAACTACAGTTTGAAAACTGAATGTACGATTATGGTTCTGGGGACTTCCTGGGGCGCAGTGGTTAAGAGTCCGCCTGCCAGTGCAGGGGACATGGGTTCAAGCCCTGGTCTGGGAATATCCCACATGCCGTGGAGCAACTAAGCCCGTGCGCCACAGCTACTGAGCCCACGTGCCACAACTACGGAGCCCATGAGCCCACAACTACTGAAGCTCGTGCGCCTAGAGGATGCTCCGCAACAAGAGAAGCCACTGCAATGAGAAGCCGGTGCTCCGCAATGAAGAGTAGCCCCTGCTCGCCGCAACTAGAGAAAGCCCGTGCGAAACAGCAGCAACGAAGACCCAACGCAGCCAAAAATAAATAAATAAATAAAATTTATTTTAAAAAAAAAAAAAGATTCTGGTTCTGGCAAGATTTCCCATTCTATTAAATCATGATGCATTGTTTTAAGGTGGGGGGCGGAATACCCCACATGCTTTATTCTCACTGGTCTTCAATATCTTTTCATCCTAATTTTCTAATCAAATAATTAAAATTCATTTTTAATAGAAAAATGTCCAACATCCAGGTTTGTCCTAAGTGTATCTTTTCCAAGGATTTAAAAAGTAAACACTTCTCTTTAATAGAACTTTGAAAGGATTTGGGGCTATAAATCATTTTTAATATTTAAAAGTTTTTTTCCACCCTTAAAAAGGATTTTAAGTTACTCCCCCCGCCAATTGTTTATTTTGACTGTAAACTATGGTTAATTTAGACAGATAATTTTCAAATTTCACTTTGTAGGTAGAGTTTAGAAGACTTTTTTTCACAAGTTCCCTTCCTTTTTTCTATAAACGCATTTTTATTTAAATGTTTTTTTCAACATCAACATTTTGTGGCTTTTACCTTCATGCTACTTCTGATCATTCTAAAAATAATTATGCCATTTTGGTATAACTTTCTAAAAATCTCAGGGGAATTATTCTTTCCTGATACTCTTTCTATCCTGGGTTTGAATGTAAAAGGAAAACCAAATGTGATGGTTTGTTAACAGCTAATGATAGCTGATATTATTGAACTGTTTGATGGCCATTGTGCTATTATCATAATAATAACTGCTTCTCTCAACATCCCTGTGAGATAGATGCTCCTGGTATCCCCATACTCAGGAGTAAACTGAGGTTCAAGGAGATTAACCTGGCACACAAGGTCATATCATTATAAGTGGTTTGAGCCAGGGTTTGAGCTCATGTCCTTGACTCCAGTATCCGCATGCTTAATCGTTGGTGTTTATTAGCTCCCATTTTTCTGTGTATTTACTAAACTAACAGAATTATTCCAGATCCCCCAACTTATCATGACCTCTCTAATTTCAGTGTTATCTCTATGTAAGATGTGATATGGCATCCTGTCTCGCTGTATGTGGCAGATTTTCCAATGTGATACACAATTTCACCACATGATGGTGCCAATGAAGTGAGAAGCCATGTGATCCTAGTATTTGACATTAGGCTCAGACCAAAATATAAATGTCAACAGAATGTAAAGGTGTTAAAAAAAATAAGAATTTTTTTTAAAAAGCAGCCATAAAGAATTAGTCTAAAGTGTCTTTTTTAAAACATAAGGAATGAAAAGATCACAACTATAAAAAGGGTAGGAGTAAATGACTCATAAAAGTTAAAAATAAAAAGATAAAATATGAGCCTTTGTATTTATAAAGAAGTATGTGGGACAGATGTCAGAGACTTCCCACAGGAAGGAAAACACCAAAGGAAATGAATTAAATGAGAGCAGGTGACTTACCAAAAAAAATAATAAAGAAAGAAAGAGACCAGCTGTATAGTGATGGAGCTCCAGGGTCAAATGGATGCCTGTTCCAGTAAGATTCCACAGTAAGTGCCAATGGGTTAGCAAAAGCCAGTGACTAAAAGATTTTAGAGAACCTTTAAATAGACATCACTACTTCCTTTTCCAACCAGGATAAGCATTACTATTTTTTCCCTGCAATATCAAAGATATAACCTGGAAGGAAGAAGCATTGCTTCTCAGAAATTTATTGACGCAAATCCTTACACATTCTATTAATTACAGTGATTCTAGTGACTCTGAAAATGTGGTCCAGGCACCATCAGCATCACCTGTAGTTATTAGAAATGTGAATTCTTTGCCCCGCCCCAGATTTACTGAATCAGTAACTCTGGGCAAGGGGCTCGCCAGGTGCTTCTGATGGACCTGAAAGTTCAAGGTCCACTGTATTACTGGAAAAAAAGAAAAGAAGAAAAGAAATTCATCAAAGCATTATTAACAATACAAAGATATTGAAAATTATATTCTATCATTAATGGAATATTTAGTAAACAGAATGTTATCAAGGCATTTAAACATGAGCTTGATGGATAGTTTTTAAGAATGGAAAATGCCTATGATATAATACTGGAAAAATCAGAATACAAAATTGATCTCAATTGTGTAAAAACAATTCTTGAAAAAAATAGAAGGAAACAGGCAAAACTACTTAATAGTGGTTGCGTTGGAGTGATGGGATTATATGTACCTTTTTTCTTTTTCCTGCTTCTTAATATTGCAGATGCTGTTTTCAAATTTTCTATGAGAAACCATTTTCTTCCTATTAAATTCCTATTTTATTCCTATATTTTATCAATATAATGATTAAGGAAGAAATAGAGAGAGGGACTTTCCAAAGTCAAAATACTAGTTAGAGATACCATTCTTGCCCATTTTTTCCCCTAAACATATGGTTACTAGGAAAAGATGGACACAGTGACCATCCAAGGCATAAAGAAAAAACACAGTCGTCATGTTACCTACTGGAGAGACAAGACACAGAAAGACCGTAGTTGACGTGTATTCAACTGTGGCAAAGTTGATATGTATTTAGTTTGAAAGAGGTACAGGGAATAAAAATTTGACAGAGAAAATAATCTTGTTACAGACACTAACCATGTGCTTTACTCTTTCCAGTATCATTAGTTAGTGAAAACATTAAGTATTCTAAAGTAATGTAAAGGAAAATGTCTTCAAATTTAGAAAAGCATAGGCTTAAACGTGTTATCCCTAAGAAGATTCATATTCTATACCTGTGTCATTTGAATTAATGACCTGACAAATCAAGTAGGAAAAAAACCCCTCAGATGACTATAATTTTAAAGATTGGTATCTATCTATCTACCTGTCAACTATCTGTTTATGTATATCTCGAATGTTAGACCCGATGTATCACTACTTCTTTTTGACAAGGATCTATAAAATATATGTTAAAATTGATATACATTAAGCCACAAAAAACTCAGTAAATTTTTAAAAAATCTGAAACTGAACAGGTCACATTCTCTAAAAATAATAAAATACAATCAAAATTAATAATAAATGGTCAGGGACTTTCCTGGTGGCGCAGTGGTTAAGAATCTGCCTGCCAGTGCAGGGGACACAGGTTCGAGCCCTGGTCCGGGAAGATTCCACATGCCGTGGAGCAACTAAGCCCGTGAGCCACAACTACTGAGCCCGTGTGCCACAACTACTGAAGCCCGTGCGCCTAAAGCCCGTGCTCCACAACAAGAGAAGCCACCGCAGTGAGAAGCCTGTGCACCTCAATGAAGAGCAGCCCCTGCTCGCCACAACTAGAGAAAGCCGGCGCGCAGCAACCAAGACCCAACGCAGCCAAAGAAAAGAAAAAAAAAATAGATGGATTCAGAGAGCACATGTTTAAAAAAAATAATAATAATAATAAATGGTCAAACACAAAGGAAAAAAGCAATCCTTTGGAAACTGAGGAAGGAAATTATTCCAAATAAGTCTTAGAACAAAAATGAAATCAAAACTACATAGATCCTTTACAAAAGAAAGATATGAAATAATAAAACTAATGGGATGCCTACAAAGATGAACTCAAAAACAAATTCATTATTAAATATTTTCAATATTAAAAAAAAAAGCCTAAAAGTAAATGAACTAAGCATCCAAATCAATAAGTTAGACAGAATTTTTAGAAAATGAGAAAGGAAATAAAGGTAAAACCAGAAATTAAAGAATTATGAAATAAAACCTATTAGAATTATAAATAGACCAAGAGTTATATATTTGGAGGAAAAATAATACAAAAATACCCTGGGAATTTCTAATTAAGGAACACACACATGCAAGCACACAATATATTAGGAATGAGAAAGGGAATAGAAACACAGGTTGAATATAATCTTTTTTTTTAATTATAAAAGACCTCCATTTCCCATAATATGGAAGGCTACATTACTTACTCCCAGCTGGAGGGAAGAACAACTTAAAATGATGGACAGCACATAAAAACAAGTTCTTTAAAGCAACAGGCATTTGATGGGATCATAAGAAATTTCCAGGCCAAAATCTAAACAGAGAAGGAACCCCGGAAATTTAAGTAGAGCACTTGAACTGCTTTTGCCTTAGGAACATTTGCTAAACCAGGGAAATTTTGGCTTTAGTAGCTTTGTAGAGCATGGAAAAAGAAATGAAAGCCAAGGGTTTACCCAAGGTGAAGATCTAAAAGGAGATCCTTACCCCATAAAGCCAAGATACCAAAGGGAAGGACGAGCCAGCAGTGAACATGCCCACTTCTGCAAGGAAAGTTGCCTTGGCTCTGACCAGAGCAGGGATGGGAAATAAAAACCATTTCTGAAAAGTTGTAACAATATGAATGCTTCAGATCAACACTGAAGGATCACAAAAACATAATATTTAGTGAAAGAATCTAGATATAAGATACTTTATGCTATATGATTTCATCTATATAAAGTTCAAAAATAAGCAAATTAAACTATAATTTATGGATATTACTTGGGTGGGAAAACTATTTAAGAAAAAAAGTAGAAAGGTGATTTTTTAAAAGTCAGTACAGTCTGCCCTCCATATCCATGGATTTCCAATACTTGGATTCAACCAATCTTGGATCAAAAATACTTGGAAAAAAAATTCCAGAAAGTTTCAAAAAGCAAAACTTGAATTAGCCATACAACTATTTACCTAGCATTTACATTGTATTAGGTATTATAAGTAGTCTAGAGGTGATTTAAAGCATACAGGAGGATGCATGTAGGTTAACGTGCAAGTACTACACCATTTTATATAAAGGACTTGAGCATCTGAGTATTTTGGTATGTGTAAGGGTCCTAGAACCAATCCCCTGTGAATACTTAAGGGCAACTTTATTATGGTTGCCTTTAGGAGTTGGAGGGGTTGTGTTTGGGAAGAGGATTGAGGAAGGCTTCTGGGAATCTGAGAGCATTCTATTTCTTGACCTAAGTAGTGGTTATATGACTAGTTACATCACTTTTTATCATTTATTAATCAGTACACATATATTTCATGTACTTTTCTATGTTTATATTATATTTCACAATAAAAATATTTTTTACTATACGGGTCATGTTTCTTTGACATTTCAATTCAGTTAAGCTGAGAGGGCAATAAGAAAGCAGTAGAGGGAATTCCCTGGTGGTCCAGTGGTTAGGACCCCATGCTTACACTGCAGGGGCATAGGTTTGATCCCTGGTCAGGGAACTAAGATCCCACAAGCCACACAGCACAGCCAAAAAAAAAAAAAAAAAAGGAAAGAAAGTAGTAGAAAATTCCCATGTGTTTGCAAAAAAATCACTGGAGAAAATGTTATAGTGAAAATTAGAATATACTTTGAAGTGAATAATACTCAAAATAGTACATAACAAAAAGTGATGGGATGCAGATAAGCTGTACATAGAAGGAAATTTACTGCCTTAAATACTCAGTATAAGAAATGAAGAAAGGGTGAAGATTAATGAGTTATATACATCATCTCAAGAAGGCACAAAAATACTAACAAAATAAATTCACAGAAAGTAGAAGGAAATAGTAAGAAGACAAGCAGAAATAAATGAAATAGAAAACAAACATACAATGAAGAGAAACAACAAAGGCAAAAGTTGGATCTTTGAAAAGATTAATAAAATTCTAAACCTCTGAGGAGAGTGATCAAAAACAAACAGATATGGCACAAATGATCAATACAAATAATATAAAATAGAATATAAGGGAGGTTAAAGATACTATACATAATAATTAGAGGGTATTGTGAACATTTTATCTGTTATGTCAACAGATTTGAAAATTTAAGTGAAATAGATGAATACTTTAAAAATATAACCACAACTTACACAAGAAGAAATAGAAAACTTGAATAGTCCTATAACCATTGAAAAAACTGAACCAGAAGTCATATATATTCCCATTTAAAAAAAAAAAAAAAACCTTCAAGCCCAGATGTTTTCATCAGTGAGTTTCAGCAAACAATCAGAAAAAAAATATCCAATTTCACACAAACATTCCCAGAGAATAGAAAAGAGGGAAAACTCCCATACTAATTTTAATAGGCTACCATAACTTGGATATGAAAATCTACCAAAAACTTTTCAAGAAATGTATTTACAGGCTGGTCTGAAACATGAACTTAAATGCATAAATCGTAATTGAAACTAACATCAAATACAGCAATGTATAAAAAGTACAGTAATTCAAGACCAAGTTGAGGTTCTCCCAGAATGTAGACTTGGTTTTAATTAGAAAGTCAATTAATGTAATTCACCACATTGACAATTCATAAGAGAGATACTGAAAGCCAACATAAAACTTAAGGCTTATTCCAGAAATACAAAGATATTTTAATGTTGACTATTAAAGCTACATCAGCTTGGTCATGTTAGGGAAGCATCTTATTCCTTGTTTACTATAACTTTAAAAATATAATCAAGAATGAATGATAAGTATTATCAAATGTCTTAATTTTTATCTAAACAGATGGTCATGTGGTTTTTCTCCAATGATCTATTTGATTTAACATCTTACATTATATTTATAAGGTATAAATACTGACAAGGTGTGACCAAATTATTTTTATTTCCTGATGGTATTATTGTCTACCAAAAAAATTAATTTTAAAACTATTAGAACTAGTTAGAGAGTATCACCTGAGACTCTTGATAAACCTTATCATCAGCAGGTTAGTCTTCCTTCTTTCTCACAGGAACACATGGGGTTAGTAAACTGTGACACATTCTTAATTAAGTCACACTAAGATTTGTGTGTTCCTTCCCAGAAAATAAATTATACATAATGCAACACGAGAAGATCATTTAATGTTTAAAACATTCTTGTTAAAGATTTTATTTGTCTAGAAATTATGCTTCTTGCTATTTAACACTTATAGTTTAGGTATACAAGTTAGCCCTAATGAGGTTAAAGTTGTTTTTGGAAATCACCACTGAACATGTTTCACTGGTAAAAGTCTTGAGATTGAAGGATACCTTGAGCACACAGGTTCTGACCCAGAGGACGTAGTAACAGGGGTCGGCACAACCCCTTTTTGTGACGCGTAAGGCAGTGGTCCTAAGAAACCGCTTCTTCACAAGAGGACTGCAAGCAAGAAGGGCATTGTCTGAACGTGCTTGATCATATTTGATGAGGAACAAAAGGGGACCAGAATCCCTTGACTGGTCTCCATTTCTTGGTGTCATAAAATTTCCACACACTGTGACCAGATTTTAGAGCTGGAATAAGGCCTCACCAAAGAAGGGGTAGCAGTTGGTAAGTTTGACAAGCTTTTTACATAGAAACTTTACTAAGGAAGCCAAAATAAAACAAACTGATAAACACTGATAACTTTCCTTTATAACAGCAAAACTAGTTATTAGGCACAATAAAAAATGCCTGATTCACAATATCAAAAAAAAATTGTACATCATAAAGATGGCATCACAAATAAATGGGGAAAGGAAGCATTATGTAATCAATGGTCTAGGGAAAATTGGTTAATTAGGAAGGGAAGCAACAGCAAGGCATTATGTGAAGCTGGGTTGTCACTGCTCTTCCTCTTTGAGGTGTCTGGTAGAAAGCAGAGAAGACGGCAGATTTTTTTTTTTTTAATTTTTATTGGAATATAGTTGATTTACAATGTTGTGTTAGTTTCAGCGAAGTGAATCAGTTATACATATACATATATCCACCCCTTTTTTAGATTCTTTTCCCATATAGGCCAATACAGAGAATTGAGTAGAGTTCCCTGTGCTATACAGCAGGTTCTTATTTGTTATCTATTTTACATATAATAGTGTGTATATGTCAGTCCCAATCTCCCAATTTATCCCTCCCCCCTTATCCCCTGCTAACCATAAGTTTGTTTTCTATATCCATGACTCTACTTCTCTTTTGTAAATAAATTCATTTGTACCCTTTTTTTTAGATTCCACATATAAGCGATATTGTATGATATTTGTCTTTCTGTGTCTGACTTACTTCACTCAGTATGACAATCTCTAGGTCCATCCATGTTGCTGCAAATGGCATTATTTTGTTCTTTTTTATGGCTAAGTAACATTCCATTGTATATATGTACCACACCTTCTTTATCCATTCCTCTGTTGATGGACATTTAGGTTGATTCCATGTCCTGGCTATTGTAAATAGTGCTGCAATGAACATTGGGGTGCATGTATTTTTTTGAATTATGGTTTTCTCAGGATATGTGCCCAGGAGTGGGATTGCTGGGTCGTATGGTAGTTCTATTTTTAGTTTTTTAAGGAAACTCCATACTGTTCTCCATAGTGGCTGTATCAATTTACATTCCCAAGGACAGCAGATTTGAGAGTCTTCTGCCTCAGTTATCAAATCTCCCAGTAATGTGGGATTCCTAGATCTACATCTATCTAATCTAGTTATTTAAAGGTTGGAAGGGAATACACAGTGTTAGCAGTGGCTATCTCCCAGTTTCATAATGTTTTCACTTAATATGCAAAGAGCACTTTTTTACTTTTTTCAATGAAAAGAACATTTAATAATGACAGCAGAGACATACTCTGCTTCTGGTTTCAACAAGATGGTGATGTAGCCTTGTTTCTCCCTGCCCCTCCCTGCTAAGGACAACTATAAACCCCAGACACAAGGCAAGACACAACCAAAGGAAAACTCTGGAAATGTAAAGAGGAGATGAGCTGATTTAGGACCCAGGAAAGGAGGACATCTAACACCTTTCCCCAGTTTTTCTTTGTTTTGTTTTAAATCAGAGAAGTCTGTTTCTAAGTAGCTCTAAGAGCAGGTAAACAACTTTACTGCAAAGAATTTTTAAGCAAAAAAAAAAAACCACAAACCCTAAATTAGGGTTGCCAGATTCAGTACTTGTATTTGTTGTTAATCTGAAATTCAAATTTAACTAAGCATCCTCTATTTTATCTGGCAACCTAACCTAAACTTAAACGCATTTTGAATTTATAGAATTTTGATGGTTACGTTACCACGATTATTTCTTAGGACAGTAGTTCTTAACTTTGATGTCAGATTATAATCAACTAGGGAGCTAGAGTCTCAGAGGGTGGGAACAGGGTATCAGTAATTTTAAAATTGACCCTTCCCCACCCTCTCCACCATCCACCTCTCTCCCAACCAAGTGATCCTAATGTGCAAAGCTTAGAAAAACTGATCAATGTTTTCAGGTGCTTAAACATTCTCTAGTTTACAGAAAGTTATGAAAAATCAAATTTCCAAGATAATTACCATAATCTAATTTGATGTCTTTAAATACATTGTCTTAACTGGACAGTAATATATGTGATATATGTGACATGACCACATCACTCTACAGGCAGCCTGTTTTTCACTACATTTCTCTGGAAATTTCAAGTTTTTTTCCCTCTCATTTCGGAGGAAAATTGCTAAAGATGATGGTATAAAAGCAAGTAAAAACTCTTCCCTAAGCGGAGATGAAAAGCAATTCAATGTAGTATTTTTTAAATTGTATTTGGTGACGGACTTTTATTTCAAAGGAGAAGGAAAGAAATTTATAAAAAGCAGATTATGTTAAAAGTATGAGCCCTTGCCTTCTAGCATAATTCAATATTTATCAAATTCTTTGTGTATTTCTGCTGAGCTTGGAAAGAGTAGCTTTGGTCTCATGACTAATATTCAACTGTCTATGATAAATGTTCTTAGTCCCATTTACACAAAATTCAAGCGTGCTTATTTTTTTTCCTTTCAATTTCACAAGAAAGGGAGACAAGACTGAACCGCTGAATGTTTCTTTTTTGATCTTATGTACTATTTGAGCTTGTTGGAAGAAATGAGAAATGTCTGCATTCCATTGTCTGTGTTAGCCTGTCTTCCTACTGCTAAGTGTAGGCAACTACTCTTACAAAAGGATCAAAAGTTGTGAGTTCAATTGAGCCTTCATTTTCTAGTCTATTGACAGTTCTTGGGAATATCAGCCAATTCTGCTGAAAATGGTTTATTATAAACCTTGAAATGACCATTTCCTACCTCACATCCTAAATCATTATTTCCTCCCTAGGGATAGTTGATGAGGTGTCTTCCAAATACCTCATGATCATTGGTTAATGCAAACTGCTGATCGGAAAGAGAATTCACCCTAAAACTGGTGGTCTCATCAAGAAAGCCTGGGGCCACCCTGACGGGTAGGTACTGGGGCACCACCTGGGGTGAGTGCTCCACACTCCATCCAGAGCCAGCCCTTGACCTCACAGACTTGATTTATAATCTCTCAGGTAAAGACTCAGGTTAAACACACTCTTACAGATTAATGGGTGTGACCAGAATGCCAATTTATTGATCTGTCATAAAAATATAACTTAGACTTGTCAACAATTCTCTCTACAGGCAAATTTCCATTTGAGTCCAAATTTCAATCAGAAGAGGAGTAAGATGATATAAAAACCTGAAACGCCAGCTCCATTTGGGGATTTTATCTTCTACATTGCTAGTCACCAGATTAGAGCCAAGTGTTGTCAGGCAAGGGTATATCTCTCATCCCTGTGGTGATCTTGCATTACTGATGAACTGATGCTTTATAAGCTTTTAAATATTGGGTTGGTCAAAAAGTTCGTTCGGGTCTCCCATAATATCTTATGGAAAAACCCAAATGAACTTTTTGGCCAACCCAATAGTTTACTCCAGAGTTTAGCTATATTTTTATCTTTTCATATTCTGAGGAGCATCTCGACTCTAAGCCTCATGAGAACAGAAATCTTGTCCGTCTCAGTCACAACTGTACCCCAGAGCCTAGAACAGTGCCTGGAACATAGTAAACACTAACAATGATAATAATAATTGAAAGAGCAAAGCCTGTTGTCTCTTAGGTGTTCCTACACTGCACAAATGTTGTTAGAAAAAAGAGCATATACTAAGTACCCATGGATTATTCTGCTTTTTGAGGGTCTCAAAGAGAATAATTCACAGAGCATTTGCCCTTGAACAATCAATTTAAATTAGACTTCCCCTCCCTCACCCACCCCTTTATAATTCTCTCTCTCATCCTTCTTTTCCTTCAGCACTTACCGTAATCGGTAGTTTGCAATTTATATGTGTTTATTTATTTAAGGTCTGAATCATAAGCTCCAGAAGGCAGGGACTGTGTCCGTTTCATATATCACCTGTATCTGTAGCCCACCTTTATGCTGTGGGCTTCATAATATTTAATAAAAATCGCCTTGAATTTTATGAGCTGCATCTATCTTGCTCCTAGGAGAAATCACTAATGACTGGAGGACTTTGGATATCAGGCTAGTTGGAGGATAAGCTATTCTGGAAGGCAGGCAGCCATCCCAACACCCCGAAATCCCACCCCATAGGGAACTGCTGGTCATAGGCAGACTGTGGATCATCAGTGTTCCCAGGCTATCTATACAAGGAAAGAGCAAGGAAACAATTTAGTTCATGTTCATTTTGTAAATCTGAAAGTTAAGATTAATTTATCATTTGGATAGGAATCTAGTTGCATGCTTAATAATCACTAAAATTTGTTCATCTCAGCTAACATTCAGTTAATAGTGCACTTTTGCCTTGACTATTAAATTTTATATATTTAAATGCTATTTACATCTAACTTTACATTTTTATTGTGTGTTATGATAGGCAATTCACCGAAATAAATCGCGTGCTTAGAGGTAGTTAAGTAAAATATAAAGGTAGTGATAAAAATGGTAATGTAATAGAACAACAGTGTAAATGTAAACAGTGAACAGGAGTCCAATGCAAATATTGAATGTGAGGCTGTATATGTTAGAACAAGTGAATCTTGATGAATATGTGAAAATTGGATTTTATCAGACCAGCAATCAATTTGCCTCTAGTTTCTATTACATTGTCTCTTACAAAACTTTGTTAAAGAATGGCAAGAAGCCACAGAGGCTTTTGCATTGCTTTCAAAAGTATCATGACCTTTCTGATAAACCAATTGAGTTTTTCCTGAACAAGCACAAAATAATGCTTTCTAATATGAAATTGACAAATTTTGTCATTTAAAGGTGGAGAAGAGACCAAAACTAAAGAAACATTAATCAAAGTTGTACACCAAACAAAACACACCAACCAACCAACAAACAAAAAAACAAATATAGAAGTCACATATTGCTAAAAAGTTTACAAATCCAGCTATAAGGCTAATGATAATTACCATGCTCAGGAAGAAATTTTAATTAGCTACTGGGAATTTCATAATCCAAGTGGACTGTTGAACATCATATAATATTAATGGCATTCAGCAAAGAAGGGCCATGTCTATCATGAGTGCATGCTGGTAGATATTTGGCCTACATTTGGAAAGAATCAGATGTCCAGAGTATCAGTCAATGCTTGGCAGAAATGTGCAGAAATATATAAAAGGGAAGTGCTCAGTGACCTACTGGTTAGTTTATTGCCCCACCCCCATGCTAGAGGAGATTTTTTCGTGTAGTTGACAATTATTTTGTGAACCATGATGTAGTCTGGAAGGATACCGCCAGCACCAGTTATGAATTCAAGGAGGAAGTGCTTACTTATTTGGATAAAATGCTTGTATCCTTATCCCTTGCTTCCTCCCCAGAACATAGTTGGTGAAAGTAGTTAATACGTTTAAACTGTGGTCACCAAGTGTTTATCTTTTAAGCATGCTTTGTGAAGAAATTGGTGGTAAGTACAAGCCTTCTTTTCCACACAGAAGTAAACTGTTTATCAAGCTGAAGGTGTTTAAACAAGCTTTTAAAATCAGGCATGCAATAAAAGCATTTCTTCATGACACAAGTAATGCCATTTTTTTAAGTAGTTTTTTCAAGTAGTATATTTCAATGATATATTCTGTTTTTAACAGCCTTAGTCTATCATGTCAGAGTATATAAATTTTTATCATTTTAAATATTGTGGTGCTCAGGATGTCTTAAGAAGATCAAACTATGGTATAAATATCTTAATCAACAAGCTTGATTTTAACACGTGATTTTTTCATTCATCGGAGAAATCCAAGACATTATGGGATGTGCTTATGTGTTATATCCCTAAAAATAAGATAAATAAAAGTAATTCAAATGCTGTCCCCAAGCCTAGAGAAACACTTTGCAGAGCCAAATGAAATCAAAGTGGAGACCTACTCCATTTACCATCATCTCTGAGGTTGCAACAGAGAACGTTCCAGGTATTACATGTGGTGGGTTTTTTTTTTATCCTCAAATTTTTTTTTTTATCCTAATGACTGACTTACTGCTGAGAGAGAAACCAGAACATACTTTCTGGGTATATGTTTGAGCCGTAGATTTAGAAGTATCAGACAGAGGTCGTGAACAATTTTGCGAATTCTGATGACCGGTAATTATGGTTAGGATTTTCTATTTCAGTAGAAATGAGTAAGAAAAAAATCTAGAGAGTTCCCTGGTGGCCTCGTGGTTAGGATTCTGGGCTTTCACTTCCGTGGCCCGGGGTTCAATCCCTGACTGGGGAACTGAGATCTTGCAAGCCTCGCGGTGTGGCCAAAAAAAAAAAAGAATGACTGGATGTGGGCTGTAACCTGTGCCTCCCGTGCTCCCTCTTTTAGAGGGTTAACGAAACCTTGGTGAAAGATTACAAACGGTATTGTTCCTTTCCCTGATACAATAATTATTATTATTCGCTGAAAACTATTTTGTTTCAGATGAACCTTGCAAACATTATGTGACGTGAAATAAGCCAGACGCAAAAGGACAAATATTGTATGATTCCGCTTATATGAAGTACCTAGAATAATTTATAGAGACAGAAGGTAAACTAGAAGTTACCAGGGATGCAGGGGTTGGGGGGGAGGGCAGTGGGGAGTTCGTGTTTAAGGGTTCAGAGTTTCTGTGTCGGGTGATTGAAAAGTTCTAGAAGCGGATGGGAATGATGGTTGCATAACAAAGTGAATGTACTTAACACCACTGAACTGTACACTCGAAAATGGTTAAAATGGTAAATATTATGTTATGTGTATTTTGCCACAGTGAAAAACAATGTTTTATTACTATTTTAAATCTTTTTTTTTTTTTTTTTTTTGGCCACACTGCACGGCTTGTGGGATCTTAGTTCCCCGACAAGGGATCGAACCCACACCCCCTGCAGTGAGAGCACAGAGTCAGACCACTGGACCACCAGGGAATTTCCTTATTACTATTTTAAAACTGTAATAAAAATGCATTTCAACATACCGCACATGGTTAGTCTTGCGTGGAGCAAACACCCAACGAGCAGCCCGTGCATGCCGGAAGCCAGCTCTGGAAATTCCCACTATGGCCTTTTGAAGTATCAATGCTACAGCCTAAAGGAAGTGAGAACTGATTGGCAAAGGCCAAGAGGAGGTGGCCTTGAAGAATGAAGGCCCGGAGGTGAAAGTTGGAGCCCCGGGTAGTTTGCTGTGGAGAATCCACTCTCCTCTGGAGTCAAAGAGAAACTGAACGTTTGGTTTCCTCCCCACTGAGAATTCCGTGCAGTGTCAGACAACAGAAGCACTCTTGCTGTTTGTTTGATAGTTTATTTTGCACTTTAACTCATTAGGCATATGCAGCTGAAAGCCTTTGGCTGTGGAGTTTCTTCTTTAGGCAACTGCAGTAATGGAAACAAGAGGCCTTTGGGACTTAAAGAGGAGCATCTCCTAGGCCTTTACTGGAAGACGGGCTCCTAGAGTGAGCCATGGAATGCTAATAAGCGTTCCATGAAAAAAGGTATCTGTGGTCCAGTAAGTAATTGCTGCCGCAGGTTTCTCCACTGCAGAACTTTCCAAAGTGGTTTTTGAATTGACAAAAGGGTTAGTCCTTTCTCTTTGTTTTTAAAATTTTTATACAATTTTTAAAGGTTACTTTCCATTTACAGTTATTACAAAGTATTAGCTATATTCCCCGTGTTGTACAATACATCCTTGAGACTATCTTACACCCAGTAGTTTGTACTTCCCACTCCAGGTTAGTCCTTTCTTAAATGTTGCTGACATTGTGGTAGGTCTTAAAGTCGACCTCCTTTATTTTTTTCACAGGGTATTTTGTGGCACGTGTGTTCTGGGGAGCACACCCTGGGGAAGGTTGGCCCTAAGGAATTGTGATACTGTGATCAGAAATATATATTTGGCTTTCCTCCCCATTTCTGGCACAGAGCTCTTAAAGCCCCTGGTATTTTCTAAGTGATAAGAATGATAAAGGTGTCTTTTTAAAAATTTAAGTACAGTTGATTTACAATATTGTGTTAGTTTCAGGTGTACAGTATAGTGATTCAGGTTTTTTTGCAGATTATATTCCATTATAGGTTACTATAAGATAATGGGTATAATTCCCTGTGCTATACAGTATATCCTTGTTACTTACCTATTTTATTTATTTTATATATAGTAGTTTGCACCTGTTAATCCCATACCCCTAATTTGTCCCTCCCCACCTTCCCTCTCCCCTTTGGTAACGACAAATTTGTTTCCTGTAGCTGTGAGTCTGTTTCTGTTTTGTAGAAACATTCATTTGTATTATTTTTTTAGAGTCCACATGTAAGTGATACCATATAGTATTTGTCTTTCTCTGTCTGACTCATTTTACCTCATTCTCTAGGTCCATCCTCTGCAGAATGATATACTGCAAATGGCAGTATATCATTTTTTCAGGCCCACCCCTTGACTTCTGGAGATTGCATCAGTTGTCAATGGCCAATGATTTAATCAACCCTGCCTATGTAATGAGGCCTCAAAATGACAGGGTCAGAGAGCTTCCTTGTTGGTGAACATGTGGAGATTTGGGGATAGCGGTGCTCTCGGAGGGCATGGAGATCTGCATCCTTTCCTGGTCTCTTGCCCTGTGCATCTCTTCCATATGGCGGTTCCTGAGTTATACCCTTTTATAATAAATCAGTAATACAGTAAGTAAAATGTTTCTCTGAGTGCTGTGACTCGCTCTAGCAGAGTAATTGAATCTAAGCAGTGGGGTCGGGGGTGGGGTCACTGGAATCCCTAATATACAGCTGGTCAATTGGAAGCACAGGACACGACCTGGACTTGCACTTGTGTCTCGTGGGTGTGTGTGAAGGGAAGTGAGGGGCAGTCTTGAGGGACTGAGCCCTTAACTTGTGGGATTCTTGGTAGATAAGTGTCAGAACTGAGTTAAGTTGTAGTACACACAGCTGGTGTTGGAGAATTGCTCGCTGGTGGGCGCAAAACCCATACGCTGGAACTGGTGTCAGAATCAAGAGAATCATTTATACTGTTATTTCTTTGTTTCTCACTCCTGTTTCATATGATCACTGCAGGTTATCTGTCAGTGGCTCAGTTGCTCTCAAATATCTTAACACATTTTGTTATATCATAAGTTTAAAGTAACATTTATTGTTTTTTTCCTTATTAGAAAAAGCAATGCAATCTTATTGAAGAAAAATTGTAAAACACAGATCAGCAAAAAGAGTACATAAAACACCCATTTAGGGGTAATCACTGTTAACAACTCCTAGTTATCAATTCAACTCTCTTTTTATTATAAATATATACACATTTATTTATTACAAAGAGACCATTCGGTACACATTTATTTAAATCTGAATTTTAAGTTAACAGTCTACCACAAACTTCTTCCCATTCCAATAAATATCCATCCACAGTATAATTTTTAATGGCTAAAAAATTCCATATTTATAAATATATATGCATAATATTAAAATGCATTTCTGAACTATTGGCACAGACTTTGTAGGTTTAGGAAATACGTAAATGCATTCATTTATTTTGTCTCTTCTGTGTTGCACTTTAATGCAATTATAAAGAAAGGATTTCATCCACCTTTCCTAATCCCTCCACAGCTGCATTTTGACTGTTTGGATATAGCCACAGCTGATCAAGGTTATGTATGTTGCTATTTTTGCCTATACTATGGTTCTCAGATGAATCATGGAAAGTGACTATAGTTTCTAGAGACACCTGTTAGCAGTTCACGTGTATTTATTTATGCACTGATCATCATCTCGTTGTACACTCAGGACTATAGATGGTGGTTAGCAACTGAAACGCAAAGTTCAAAATGGAAAATGGGGAAAATATGAAACTTCTGCCAGGAAAGGAATTTGGCTTTTGAATTGAAACCTGTAGAGAACACCAGCACTTTTCCAAAGATGATGCTACCTAAGTATTTCCACTTGCTACCCAAAGCCTATCTGTAATTATGTTCATATTTCAAAGGCCCTCAGAGATCAAAAGGGATTGAGGACTGCATTCTGCTGGGAAACAAAGAATGTCGGTGAAAGGACTTTCTCTTGACTTTTTTCAGTGACCCCAGTGAGTCTCCTCCCCTTGTCAATCATGTCTCCTCTTTTCTCACTGCCTCAATATCACGCAAAGAAATCACGGTAGAGCAACGTTTCCTGTGAGTTCAGCTAAACCACACCTGAGTTCCCACTCCATCCTTGGTGAGAGGGACCACTCCGCTGGTGAAAGAAAAAGTTCCCTTCAATTTGAGGACCAAGTCAGCCACCAGCTAGAAGCTCTGAAGTCTAGAGGGTTTAGTCCGAGGTAGAAATTAAAATTATGAACATAATCAAAGATATTTTGACATTAAATTAAATTAAATTAAAAATGGAGTGTATATCTTTACTTTTTAAAATATATAGGCAATAGATTCACTGGGAGATATTACTGTTTCTAAACCATAAGCATTTCTAATCACATACCAGACTAAGCACAAACTGATAAACAAAGGATCAAAGATCACACACTTCAAGAAACAGAGCTAGTCTAATTCTAAAATCTATTTTGGTTTATTTATCACATATAACTTTCCCCTTTCAATTTTCCAAATCATGCAGGCCATTTCTTAGGATATTTCTATGGACTTAGAAAATAGATCTTGTTTTTCCTGCAAAAGAGGGCTTTTGTTACCAGTAAATGAACTACACACACACACACACACACACACACACACATGCATGCACACAGGCACACACAAGCTTCCATCCAGTTTCCAATAATATTTCCAGAGCAGTTGTTAACACTGTTGCATGCTAACATTTTAGAAACTTTCACAATTTAAAACGAAGCCAGGATTCATTTAAAAAGTCCCAATTGAAAAAGTCCCAAAGTAATACTTAATTTATGCTCCAAAAAGTAATTGTTGATTGAAACCCTGTTCTTCAGTCAACGCATCTCCCAGAAACAACAAAAAATATGTATTTGCTGACATAGAAATATATTTCTATTTTCACTTAAAATGACCCATCTTACTCACATGTGTTTAGTCATTTAAAAAAAATAAATTTATGTATTTTATTTATTTATCTTTGGCTGCATTGAGTCTTCCTTGCTACGTGTGGGCTTTCTCTAGTTGTGGCGAGTGGAGGCTACTCTTCGTTGCGGTGCGTGGGCTCCTCATTGCAGTGGCTTCTCTTGTTGCAGAGCACGGGCTCTAGGCACGAGGGCTTCACTAGTTGCAGCATGCAGGCTCAGTAGTTGTGGCGCATGGGCTTAGTTGCTCCACGGCATGTGGGATCTTCCTGGATGAGGGCTCAAACCCCTGCCTTAGCAGGCAGATTCTTAAACACTGCACCACCAGGGAAGTCCCACATGTGCTTAGTTCTCTCTCTTTTCTCTCTCTCTCTCTCTCTCCTCTCTCTCTCTCTCTCCCCCCGCCACACACACACGCACACACACACAATTAGATAATAAGTACCCCCAAAATATTTCTCGAATAAATGATCCTTTCTTAGGGTAAGAAAGTATATGCACATTACCTGAGCAGAATTATTTCTTAAATCAAGACCCTTAAGAGAGACAAGGCTTTTAATGAAAATGTATAAATTTTGAGAGACTTTTAGAGCTGGTAATGACCTAATAGATCCTTTCATCCAACTCCTTCACTGTATAGATGAAAAACTCCTGCCCAGGAAAGCTAAGTTGAGCTGCCCAAGGCCATACAGCCATCTGTTGGCAAAGCTGACACTGAAACTCCCCAGGCCTCCCAGGTTTCCCAACACCCATGCTGAACACTCTTCACTCCTACTCTATCATCTTTCATGCAGTGTATGTTTCATGAAATCTATATATGCAATAATAATATACAAAGGCATTTATTGAAAATTATGCTACTCATGAGTCCGTTCCTTACAGAAACCTTCACCTACCTCTCAGACTTTGTCAGCAAGCTCCCATTCACTGTCATAGATTGACATCCCACTCCTTCGAAGCACCAACCACAGATGTAATTTTACATTTACTTGTCTGATCATAAGCATGTAAACTCTATGAGGGCAGGAAATACACCTACTTTTGCTCACCTTTATATCCCAAGCATCCAGCACAAAATAGATCTTAATATATTATATGGCACAAAATAGATGCTTAATTAACTACTTATTGAATGAATGGTGATCATTTGTGCTAATGGTTAAAAAAATTAATGCTGAGTTAACATATACACACATAATTATATATCTATATTCCTCTCTCTCTCTCTCTCTCTCTATATATATATATATATAAAATCTTCCTATTTTATATATAATAGGAATATTATATATAAAATAGGAAGATTTTATACATAAATATATATATATAATAGGAATTGGCTCATGCATTATGAAGGTCAAGAAGTCCCATGATCTGTTGTCTGCAAGATGGAGAACGAGGAAAGTTGGTGGTATAATCTGGTCCCAATCTGAAGATCTGAGAACCAGGAGCACCAGTGTCCAAAAGCAGGAGATGATGGATGTCTCAGCTCAAGAAAAAAGAGCATATTCACCCTTGCTCTGCCTTTTTGTTGTATTCAGGCCCTCAACAGTTCAGATGATGCCCACCCAGATCGCTCTCTCTCACCTCTGCTTCCATTGTCACATCTCCTTCTCTGATTCTGACTCTCTTTCCCTTATAAGAACCTTTGTGATTACATTGGGCCCATCTGAACAATCTCTCCATTCCAAGATCTTTAACTTAATCATATCTGCAGAGTCCCTTTTGCCTTGTAAGATAACATATTCACAGGTTCTGGGGATTAGGACATGCCTAGCAAAATTGATGGAATAAATTTAATAACTCCTAGAACTATCATTGTGAATTTAGCACAACAAAGATAAAAGATTCCAAAGGCTTCCAGTGGTGAAAAATAACAGGTCATCTAAAAAAGATTGATAATCAGGCTGGTACCAGTTTCTCACCAGCAGTCCTAGATAACAAGGAAAAACTCTATCAGTGCTTTCAAAGTTTTTAGGGGGAAATTATTTTCAACCTGGAATTCTGTACCCAAACTTTCCATCAAGGGGGAGAGCAAAATGTAAAACATTTTCTCAAAGTTTACCTTCATTTTTTTTAAAAGGAAATAACTTGTAGTAGAACTCCAACAAATTGAGGCAATAAACCAATAGACAGGATGATATGAATCCAGGAAACATAAGTTCAACTTGAGAGAGCAGTGAAGGGAAGTCCTGAGAAAGTGGCTGTCTGTTAGGAGCTAGAGAGTGATATCTGTGGGTTGGAAGGGGAGGGAAACAGCTCCAGGAGGGAGGGCTCCAGAAAACGGGGCATTTGGTGGACTAAACAGTCGGATGAAGACATTGGTAAATTTTGAAGTTGTGATAAAGGAACAGAAGGGTTCAAGTAGAAAAGCAGAACCAGTTTGAGATGATAGAAGATTGACAGATGACAGATTAGATAGATAGATAGATAGATATAGAGAGAGATGGATAGATAGAGAGATAGAGAGATGGATAGATAGAGAGATGGAGAGATGGATAGATAGATGGATAGATAGATAGATGGATAGATAGAGAGATAGAGAGATGGATAGAGAGATGGATAGATAGCTAGAGAGATGGATAGATAGAGAGATAGAGAGATGGATAGATAGATATAGAGATAGATAGATAGAGAGAGAGATGGATAGATAGAGAGATAGAGAGATGGATAGATAGACTGATTACAAAGGAATTGGCTTACATGATTGTGGGGGCTGGTTACAGAAGTCTCAAATCCATAGGCCAGGTTATCGGGAAGAAAGTATCATGGCAGGCTTGAAACCATAGGCACAGACTGAAACTGTTGTCCATAGGTCCAAAGAAATTCTTTTTCTCTGAGGGAAACATCACCCCACCCACTTTAACCTCCCTTACTTAGAATCAACTAGTTGGGGACTTTAATGATCCAAATCCCTTCAGAGCAACACCCAGATTAGAGTCTGAATAACAGAACTCTAGCCTAGACAAGCTGACACATCAAAAACCTCATCCCATGTAGGCAAAACAAAAGAGAAGAAAAGCAATCAGAAACTACAAGAAAAAAATTCACATCATCAGAAAGTTATGGTCTACTACTGTACAGCACAGACAACTACACTCAATTTTCTGTATTAACCTATATGGGAAAAGAATCTGAAAAAGAAGGGATATATGTATATGTATAACTGAATCGCTTTGCTGTGTACCTGAAACTAACACATCATTGTAAATCAACTATACTCCAATAAAAATTAAAAAATAAAATAAAATTTTGATTATCTAAAAAAAACAAAGAAAGTTATGGTCCAAGTAAAAATCAAACTAATATTAACTGTTATTTTGATTACATGGTAGAACACAGAAAAGGAGACTCCATTTGAAGTCGACTGTAGAAACATTTTCCATTCAGGGGCACAGTTGTTGTGATATTGGAGGAAGCCTGGTGATCTAGGCTCACCACTTGGCTCTGGATGGATACTATTTACCTAGTTATGATAGTAAACATTGTTTATTGACTTGGAACATGTAGAATCAACCTGTGGGCAAATCACAGGAGACTTGACTCTGTTTAAGGAACACAGTGTAAATGCCATCAACCTTGACATCTTACCAACAGAGGTTCAGGTAACAAGGCTGGGAGGAGAAGTTAAGGGCAAAGTGAAGGAAACAAGAATCGTGAAATTGCCACACTGGGACTGTAATAGGGAAGAACAAATCTGACTCCATGTTGGATCCATTTCTTTTACTTTAACCTTTGTATTCTATTGCTTTTGCTACAAGTTAATCACTAAATGGATGTTGCCTATAATTTAAAGTATACATAATGGCCCATCTCCTGGAACCCTTCCTCCCGTGCCTGAGCATTAAGCTAAAATACCTTTGTTTAAGCTCACAGGAAACATCCTCAGGAGGCTCACCTGCGAATGGCTGCAGGAAAGAAGAAATTAACACATCCCCTCCTGAGTCTGGCCAGAGCCAGGAAACATTTGCAACAGCTTATCACCTTGTTTACTTTACCTCCTCACTACCCTCTCTTTGCTCTATAAGAGAAACTAGCAGCCAAACCTGGTCAAGATGGTTCTTTGGGACACTATTCCACCATGTTCTCGGTCTGCTGGCTTTCCGAATAATGTCGCTATCCCTTGCCCCAGCAACTTGTCTCTCAATTCATCAGCCTGTCGTGTGGGCAGCACGAGCTTGGACTCAGTAACAAGAGGAGGCAGGAAGGGGATGTGGGAGCCATGTAGACTAGCTAAGTCCTCTATCGCAGTGAGAGGGATTCAGTAGGATAATCAAATAGTCAGCTTGGAAACCCCGTTAGGGGATTGCAGATAGGGAGGGAACTTTAGGGGGCTTTGGGAGACCACAGTAAGATTAATGATCACTCAAGAAAGTAATGGCAAAATCCTGAAACAATGTGGGCTTGCTTGACTCATAAAGCAGAACAAGTCACTTAGCATCAAAGCCAGATTGGCTTGCTTAACAACAAAATAAAGCTAACTTGATTAGCAACAAAATCGCACAACAGAAGCACGAGACATGCCCCCAAACAATAAAACAATGGTGGCATGAGACCTACATCCTGCGCAGTGAGCTCAGTGAGTTAATGACCCCCAAAACACGCTCTTTGACCCCTAGGACATGCTGTTTGCACACTGCCCTATAAACAAGAAAACAATAGTGGAGAATAAGGCCTACAACCTGCCCAGTGGTGTCATCAAGTTAATGACCCCCAGGACATGCTCTGTGCACACAAAAAACCATCATTTATGGCAAGGTGACATTTCAAAGTGAAAGACCCTCATTGCACTAAGACCTGAAATAATTTTTCCAAAGTGCCATGACAGTCCTGGCCTGACCATGTAGGGACAAAACACCCAACCTGGAGGAGGAGCTGACATTGAAAGCATGATGTCTACTCAAGAAAGACAAAGAAGGTCCTCTCCCCCTCCCCTCTCTTCCTTTATTATAAAAATGTAACCCACTAAGTACTCGGGGGCAGTGCAATGCTTGCCTGCCCGCTTGTAAGCCTCACAATCGTCCTATTCTAATAAATCACTTCTTATCCATCACTCTGCCTCTCGCTGAATTCTTTCTGCGCTGAGACACAAAGAGCCTGAGCCTCAGCAAGTCCAGACATCAGGTGAGTGATTCTAATGAAAAGACCATGGGTTCAAGTCCCAATCTAAGTTACATCAGTTTCAACGGGAGGGAATCAATAAATGAGGTCTAGAATTGATAAATCAAGACATAGAAGTAGAAGCTTATGATTTAGAGCTGTGGAGATGGCAACCAAGAGAAAACAACAGATGGAACAGTGGTTACGCCTGGGCAGCAAAATCAAGAAAGGGGAGAGCAGAGTCCAGGATAGTTGCTTCGCAATGATGAGTCCTTCTGGACTATTTGATTGTTAATTAATCATGTGCATTTTAACTTTATGAAAAATTTAAACAATTGTATCTGTAAACAGAATCTCAAACCAAAACAAAGGGCCATGTGAGGTTTGTAAGAGATGAAATTAGACACAAGAGGGCACTGTGGTGATCACAGTATTTATAACAGGAATCCAGGATTACCGCCCAGTCTTCTATTGCCTGTGTCCTCAATGAAGACCCCCAGGATTGGTGTTTGGGGGTGAAGGTTCAGCACGGTGGTGCACACACCCAGCCTGGAGAATGGGGAAGAATACCAGAGAATACGTCAAGTATAATGTGGTAATAACATAATACATGACCCCTAAGCAGTATCAGAGGGCGTTTCTCCAATCTCCCGGCTTCTCAGGCCATCTGCCTTTTGACTGCTCACACACACAGTTACCTCAGAGCAAACAGCTACTTGACTACCGTGTGAAGGAACCTGGGGAGAGGGGACCATTTTGTCAGTGACCCCAATTCTCTTAGCGTGTCACCCCACACTGCAGGTGATTAAGGCTCTCCTTGAAACTGTCCCAGGTTTTACTTCCTCTTTGCAATTTCCCGGCAGCCCTGCTCCAAGGCTAGATGAAATCCTGACTTGCCAGAAGCCATTTTCAGTAAACATTTGCTGGGTAGATGCTCGCCTACATGAATGGATGAATGATTGATTCGAAGCTAGAGGAAGAAGCTTGCAAGAGGGGTTTGGAAACAAGCAGGGTAGCAAGTGGGAACCTGAGTCCCTTTGAGGCTGTGGGTACCTGGTAGGCTCGCGAGGTGCGTACCGCGGGGAACAGGGAGTGAGGGGCAGACAAGAGTCTTCTCCTTTTCCTCTTTTTGCTGTCAGCTCTGAACTCAGCTCCTGTTTCTCTCCTGCCTTGGGTGGCTTTGCCCCTGGCCTGGGCTTCCAGGGCCCCCCTCGTGTTCTACTCCATTCTGTTCCGCATTTGCAATGTACACGCAGCTGTCCCTCCTACATATGTGATGCTAACTTCATTTCTCCATATTTACATAAGGTTCCTATCATTTCCTTCTGGCCTTTCTTCTTCCGAAACATCTAGTCATTTTTAGGGATCCCTAGAGAGAGAGGACAGGTGTTTCAGAATGATAGTGACATATCTCATTGAGCTCTTCTGCACCTGGGAGCTTTTTCTCCCTCTCTCTCTCCCTCCCCTGATTGATTTGAGCCCTCTGAGTGAGACTTTTTCAGCAGTAATTCCAAGTTTTCAGTAGAATCACCACAGGAGTTGTGCAACCCGGGAAGAACTCCTGTTCTTTAGTATTATTTAAAAGCCAAGGGAAACGGGGTTGGGGGAGGGATGGAGTGGGAGGTTGGGGTTAGCAGATGTAAGCTATTATATAGAGAATGGATAAACAACAAGGTCCTACTGTATAGCAAAGGGAGCTATATTCGATATCCTATGATAAAACATAATGTAAAAGAATATAAAAAAAGAATGTATATATATACATATATGTATGTATGTATAACTGAATGACTTTGCTGTACAGCAGAAATTAAACAACATTGTGAATCAACTATACTTCAATAAAAAAAAAAAAAGCCAAGAAAACCAGCATGTGACGATAGACCATTCTTGTCGCTTTTGACAGCAATTGCACCAGGGCAGTAATTCTAAAGAGGGTCCCATTCCACGAGGAACAGAAACACAGAACCTCTTTTTTACCATCCCCAGCCAAAGAGCCATGATGCTCCTCTTTCTAAAAGCATAAAAATGGAGTCAAAACAAGAATTTTCCTGGGAACTTCTCATGGTAATTTCCAACAGAGAAAACAAAGTAATAAAATTCATAGGCCCTTTAAAAGAGTTAAATAGTTTGGCTCATGTATAAATAAAGCAAGTCATCACAATTTTAGAAACCAAGAGCCTATGAAACTGCAATTTTAAAAGCTCAAACACAGCTCAGTAATTTTATTACAAAATTTGCATTCTGACCTGTAGGACAAATAGAAATGAAATTTAAAAGTGCCTCCAAAGTTTGTGTGGGGAAAAAAATGGAGGTATCCAATAGCACTTAACGGTGGTACAGTTATATAATCTTGGTGAAAAACAGAGATCAAATGTAATGAACATATTATTTACCCCCAGTTTTAAAGTGGTACCCCTTGATATTATATTTAATTTAGAACAAATGGGTTCCTGCCATCAGTTGGAGAAGCATTGCTAAGGAGACTGTCAGAGCATCAGGCCTCTCTGAAGGGATGGCAACGTGGCTAAGGGGAGGGAAGATCCCAGAGACTGGGTTCTAGATGCAGGTATGACACCAAGGGGCTGTGAGGCCTTGGACAAATCACCCAACTGCTCAGGCCTCAGTTTATTTCATAAAGGGAGAGGGGTTGATAGTGGGCTGTATCTTAACCTTTTACTGGTCACAGATGGTTTTAAGAATGTAGTGAAATCTACAAGCCCATCTACCCCCAGGGAAAATACACCCTTCCAGGAAAAACATATGTTGGTGCATACACAAAGCATTTTCTACGCGATTTCAGGGGTTCATCACCGTACACCTAAAGCCCATACTTGGACCATCTGAGGGCCTGGGGGCTACGTGATCTCCTGGTCCCTCGAGCTCTCTCCCCTGTGACTGTCTGCTGGGCTACCTCAGCTTAGCTGTGAGCCAGGCTGGGCCACAGCCTCCACTCTTGGAAGCCCCATTATAGTGTTATGGTCACAAACACCCTCCATAAAAGCTTGTTCAATTTAACATCCATAAATATTCACTTGCCTTCATTCATCTTTTTACTAAACAATATTTGAAAGAGGTAGAACATGTGAATCCCAAGGAAAGAAAGTCCAGCTCTCACATTCAGAGTCAGTGAGCTTTCCCAAGGGAATCGTGTTCAATTCTCAAAGGATAAAAATCATATTTAAAATAGCAGCTTCTGGGATATCAGTTTACTCCAGCAAGAAGAGTTATGAAGCTTTCGGTGAATTCATTCTTTCATTCAGACAAGCACGTACTGAGTGGCGATTATATTCCAAGCCTGGGGATAGTAGCACCGGGGGGCCTAATATAAGTAAGATGCAGTCCTGTAAGCAAACAGCAGCTAGATGAGTGGAGAAGTATGATGAAAATTACACTAGAAATGTTTACTGCTTAAAATGGGGGCCTGTTGAGGTAGTGCAATGGGAGAATAAGAGAGGGGCCCCCAGCACTGCCTGAGACAGACATCAGGGAGGCTACACAGAAGAGGTGATGCCTCACTATTTCTTGATGATGAGTTAGGATTTTGCAGGCAGCAGAAGGGCCTCTCAGGGAGGGGCTGTGTAAGAGCAAGCCACTGTCATGAGTGAGGATGACAAGTTTTCCAGTGTGACTGGAGCTTAGGGCCTGTGTGGGGACATACAAGGGGATGGGCGGAGCGAGACCATGAAGAGTCTTTGCCTGCTCTGCAAATAGTGGCACTTTACTGCTTTCGTGATTATGCACATCATATGCGGCAATAAGGACTTACCGGAGGATTTCCGTCAGAGTAGAGAGGTAACATTGGTATTTTAGAAAGAGGGTGTAGAGGATGGATTGGAGGTGAGGGAGGCTGGAGGCAAGTTAATTACCACCCTTCACACACAGCTCTCTTTGCATACTCTCTGGATACATTTTTACTCACCTAAGCCCGATGCTTATACTCCAATTATTGATGATGATAATTTGCTTGTTAGTAATAGTTTGCTGGGAGTCATCTGACCTCATGTTCATCCATTATCATTTTGTTTTAACCCCAGTTTGAACAAGATCTCACTTTTATGAGCTTTTATGCCCTACACACATGCCCACAAATATGTAATAGTTTAACTAAAACACCACACCTAATCGGAAAAAAAAGAGCTTGCAAAATATTGTGAACATCACTTTCAGTTAGCACTAATTTGCAGTCTCTGAAATGGTGAGCGTGGGTGTCATCCCTGCCACAATATTGGTTCAAGTGTCTCAATATTTTATTTCATAATGCAAAACCTTACAGTTTTAGATATGATCAAATGATGAATGCTCTTTATATATCACCAACAAGATGGTTTACCTTGCCTTATCTTATTCATTCTTTCATTCCACAAATATTTACTGGGCCCCTACCATATCCCAGGCAATGTTCAAGGCACGGAGGATACACTGTGGCATAGACAGAAAAGGTCCCTAATCAGGTGGTGACAAGGGCTAAAGAGAATTCAAGTAGGTGGTGTGACAGCGAGTGCCTCGGGGCCACGCCTGCCAGAGAGGTCAGCAAGGACCCTGGAAGTAAAACTCAAGGAGGCGCCATCCTGCAAACAGCAGGGAGAAAGCACTGGAGAAGGAAGCGTTCGCGGAAGAGGGAGGCGCTGGTGCAGAGGAGCTCAGGGGGAAGGAGCTGGGTGTGTTTGAGGATTTGGATTGGGGTGGGATGAAGTGAGGTGGGAGAGGTCAGCAGAAGCCAGTGCATGCAGGACATTGGTTCTCAAACGCGAGACCCAATGCCTCCTTAAAAAAATATACTTTATATTGCCCTTCCTCCTGCCCTAAAATGAAGTTCCCAGATAATATGGGTTTTTTTCCACCTTAACTGTTGTTTAAATTTAAAAACATATTAAGAAGACAAAAGCTATCTAATTCTCCTAGGAAACAAAAGTGATGTTAAAACTGAAATTCCAGCCCCTAGTTTGTGGGTGGTCCATAAATTAATGGACCTCATCCACAATTTTTCTCATGAGAAGAGTAAGACCCCTCCTATGTGGCCCATGTCAGTTATCGGTCATTTTGTTATAAGGTTGTTATGACAACCATACTCCATGCATTGGGAAATAATTTGTGCTTCATATCCAAGGGCCCTCATCTCATCCCTCAATGGATGAATATAATTAGTCCAAAATTTTTACTCTTAAGCCCGGACTGGTGTCATCAACCAATGACTAATTCATGCTAAAGGAATAATTTTAAAAAGCAGTTTATAACAAAGTACTACTTTTGTATCGTAAAAGTAGCAATTAATGTTTGCATTAAGGGCAGGATACATAAGGGACAACTTGGGCTCCTGTTCTCATGAAAAACTACAGATGAAGTCCATTAATCAATATTTATTTACCGGTCACCTACAGAATATGCCCTGAGATTTTTTGGTTTAAAAATCACTTGTGGGCTTCCCTGGTGGCGCAGTGGTTAAGAATCCGCCTGCCAACGCAGGGGACACAGGTTTGAGCCCTGGTCTGAGAAGATGCCACATGCTGCGGAGCAACTAAGCCCGTGCGCCACAACTACTGAGCCTGCGCTCTAGAGCCCATGAGCCACAACTACTGAGCCCGTGCACCACAACTACTGAAGTCCACGTGCCTAGAGCCCGTGCTCCGCAACAAGAGAAGCCACCGCAATGAGAAGCCTGCGCACCGCAACGAAGAGTAGCCCCCGCTCGCCTCAACTAGAGAAAGCCCGCGTGCAGCAACGAAGACCCAATGCAGCCAAATAAATAAATAAATAAATTTATTAAAGAAAAATCACTTGAATGTTCTCTAAGGGAATTTGATAGATCCCCTTTTCTAAATTTTAAAACTCTTTCTTTTTTGTACCTTTATTGAGATGTATATACAATTTTCATACCATACAACTTTAATATTTTTGAATTTGAAGGCAGTTACAGTGAATTGTCAAACAAACCTAAATAAATTAAAAAATAAATCACCCCGCTGGCTCAACCAAACATAATAATGGCAACTACTGTTTATTGGGCATCAACTCAGGTGACAGGTATGGCAAGCAGCACTTTACATAATCATTCCTAATCTTTACAACATCCCTGAAGAGTTTGTTTCCCACTTTACAGAGAGAAAATCTGGCCTCAGAGGATCTGGAGAACTTCACAGAGGTCACCACGAAGGGAGCTCCGGGGCCAGGATCAGGAAGCAATTCTCTGACTCAAAGCCTTTCTCTCTCCCTTACTTCATCCTGCACCCAGTCTCCCCAAAAACAGAAGCTAGAGGCTGGAATATATATATAGAAACCCTCCACCCATTTTAAACATAGATCAATGTCACACCCCATCGGGACTAGCTTCTCAAGGGCTCAAATTTTAAAGCGTTTTAGTGTCCTACAGGGATTAGCTTCAGAGACACTTCTTAATGGCGTTACCTTTAATGCCTTATGCTTAAGTAGAATTACATATCCTATAAAGGTTAAATTGGGTTTATCTTGTCTCCTTCCTCTCAAAAGGACCTATGTTAATTGAAGTTTCTAAATATATTTAGGAAAGCAAGGGGGTGGGGTAGGAAAATTGGTAGGGCCCTGAGTTAATGGATTTTACTAGATACAAGTGAGCTATTAATATCTGATGACTGGTAAGGGTAGAATCTGCTGTGTACTTAGGCAGACACCCAGGGCAGAGTGGCTGCCAGTTCAACCAGTTAGGAATCATACCCTTCCAGAAGTAGAACAGGAGCCTTCCATGTCCCGACCAGCAGAGACAAAATTACACTACCAAAATAAATCCTTGCCTACAAAGGGATAAACAAGAATCTGGAATGTGGCACTACACAGAAGGACAATGGCTGAAGTTGTGGCAAAGGATGAGAATTCCCAGTGGAGCGTTCTTTCAGCAGATGAAGTAGAATCCAGGTGAAAGCAAGCACGGAAGAGTGGCTTGAATCCTTTGGGGTTAGCAGCACCCTAAGACTGGTGGTGAAAGTTACAGATCTGAGATCAGGCGTGGCAAACATTCAAGTAGAAATGGAACCAGGAATAAAGAAATGTTTTTAGAATTAGAAATTAGAAATGTTTTTAGAAGAGATGTCCTACCAAGGAGTTAGTCTCTAAATTAGGGGTGACGTAGGGAGTGATGTAAATGAAAATCAATATTTATAAGCACCTCGACAGCACAAGTATTTAGCAAATAGGATAAAACTTTCAATATAGTCACCTCAAGCTTCTTCAGTCAAGAATCCACAGATGGATATCACTCATTTGGAATCTAAAAAATACAACAAACTAGTGAATAAATCAAAAAAGAAGCAGATTCATAGATACAGAGAACAAACTAGCGGTTACCAGTGGGGAGAGGAGGAGGGGCAACACAGGGGTGGAGGAGAAAAGGGGGTCATTATGGGATTATATGAAATCATGTGTGTGAAACTTTTGAAAATTGTAAAGCACTATAGAATTTAAAGACTCTTTCATTTAATTTAAAAAAAGAAAAAAAATGCAGAAAAACAAAACAAAACAAAGACTCCACAGACAGGATTCTTGTTGGAAGCATCAGGGGAAAATGGACAAGATTTATGTTTTATTAACATTAGTTATGCTACACACTGGGCATTTCTTTTTTTTTTTTTTTTCCTTTGCCAGAACTCACTGCATTTTTCTTTACTAGAATGTTTATTATTGTTATGGGGATTTGAAAAATTCTTACACGTTTCAGGTCATCTACCAACTCCCAGAGGTGCCAAAGAGCCTACCACCCCCCTTTATTGAGAGGCCTGCATTTATGAAGCCCACTGGGTCAGCATCACCAATGCCACCAAGCCACTACTAAGCATTCAGAGCGTGCCTGGCTCTGCACCAAACATTCAGTGTGAATCACACAACCTACGAGAACATGGCTATTATTTTCCCATTTTACAGACAGTGAGACTGAAGCTCAGACATTCATTCACTTGCCTGAAATGACACAGCTCGAAAGTGATGGAGCCGGCATTAAAAACAGGTCCCTATAACTCAGGTGCCCTGACTCAACAATCACATCCACATGGGATGGAAATAAGGTGGGGGCGACTCTGACCCAAGACCAAGGGAAAGAAGAACATTTTCTCCCTCAGGTTCTCAAAGGGTATCTAGTCCTAAAGGGTAACAGCAGCTCAATTTCAATGTTTTTCTCCTCTCTTTTTTTCCTTTTTAAAACTTACTCTATGTTAAGGGATAAAGAGAGCTGAGCTGTGTTACTTGGATTTATTTGGTTTTCCAATCAAGGGGGGCGGAATTTACACATTGTCAGCTTTTCACAAAGTCTTCCTTAAAGAAGTCAGTCTCTACCTTTTAAATATAATACAGCCCTGCCTGTTAAATATCATGTTACGTTTCAACTGGAGTGGATTATGGCCTCTCAATTGCCAGCACCAAGCTTCCAGATCTGCCGAAGAGGTTTTCAGTTCCACTGCTTGGAAACTGCAGCCCTCAGGATTCCCTACAGCACCCTCTTTGGGCACCACTGCCTTGAAAACCACTTAAGAATGATAAAAGTCACCAGACTCAATAAAAACAGACTTTGCAGTAAACTGCCTACAATTTTTCCAATCCCACTTCTCCCAGAAAAAAATAAGAAACGTGTATGGAACAAATAAATCAACTAACATGGAGGCTAACAGCTCAGCTACTATGTTGGGGGAAACCTACTAGTGAAATCTAAATCTAGTACAATAACTTGCAAGGCTTGGGCAAATTATTTCTTTTTAATAAGTTCTGCTAGTGTAAGAAAACACTGTAGACCCAATGCAGGCAATACACGAAACATATTCTTTTTTTTTTTTTTTTTTAATTAATTATTTATTTTTGGCTGTGTTGGGTCTTCGTTTCTGTGCGAGGGCTTTCTCCAGGTGCGGCGAGCGGGGGCCACTCTTCCTCGCGGTGCGCGGGCCTCTCACTATCGCGGCCTCTCTCGTTGCGGAGCACAGGCTCCAGACGCGCAGGCTCAGTAGTTGTGGCTCACGGGCCTAGTTGCTCCGCGGCATGTGGGATCTTCCCGGACCAGGGCTCGAACCCGTGTCCCCTGCAGTGGCAGACAGACTCTCAACCACTGCACCACCAGGGAAGCCCCAACGAAACACATTCTTTTAAGAAAAACCTACTGCTCTAAATGATTCAGCTGGTATTGTATCAGCCCAGAAATTACCCGAAGTTTCCACACCCATGGTCCCTAGAGCTGGCAGGGGGCAAGGAGCTCTTCTACTTTACTCTTCTTTCGCCTGCTGGAAATCTGGTGTGCTTTGGGAAGTGGAGGAGACTGCCCTCACATTCTAGAGCAGCTAGGATCACCATCTTCCTGTCCTGCTATTGTGTCCGTCCCACTGCCTTCCATTCATTCCGCTTGCTGACCCTGCTCTTATTATGCACATTATCGTTGACATCGTATCATCTGGGGAAGCAACTAGTCTATAACCTGAAATACAAGAAATAAGACACCCAGGAGCCCAGAATTCTACCCCATGAGCTTCATCAACTTCACTCCTCCCCACACCTGTTTCCTCTTTCTTGAGTTCCTATTTTATTTAACTGTAACACGAACCCTATGAACTGAGCAAGAAATTCTTCAGAAATCCTTTCCAAAACCTCAGGCACAGGGAATCTTCAAAAGACACAGATGACGTAAATTAGTGTGTGTGAAATATGCCAAGCACTGGGGAGAAGGAAGCTTTTCACCTTCCACTTGGCTCCCTCTCGGATCCTGGGATGAATTGATAGACGCTCCTAAGTCTCTCTGGCTTTCTTTCCCATTTGTCTTCCCTTGAAGACTGATGTTCTTCTGGATTCTTTTTTCTCACTACAGTAGTTCTGCTGGTCCCTTGCCCTAATTCCACTGTGAGCTCCTATACTGTCTCCTCCATCACCCTAAATGACCTCAGTGTCCATGCTGTTAGACCATATCATTCATTCATTCATTTTTTACGGAGTACCTATCACGGGTTAAGCACTATCTGGTGACACAATGATGGGCGAAAACACTTGTTACCTAGTCCAAGCTCTTAACTGCTCACCACACGACAGGCCAGTAAATCGAGAGACGAGGTGTTGGGGCAAGGAATAGTGACTTTAGTAGGAAAGCCGACAGACCAAGTAGATGGTGGACCAGTGTCCCAAAGAACCATCTTCCCCAAGTTAGAACTCAGGCTTCTTTTATACTAAAAGGGGAGGGGCTGTGGCTGGTTGTTACAAACTTCTTGGTGCCGGAATCCTTTGTTCTTACAGCTGTCCACGTAGGTCAGGTCATGGTGTTCCTATAAACCTGCAGCAAGACAAATATTATTCTCTGCTCTGCCACTTTTTCTCTCTATGTGAATAGAAAGGTGTTATCCCTTTAAAGGTCAGAGCCTTGAGGATGAGCTATCCTGTATATTTCAGGCTCTAGGCAACGTTCTTAACTCCTAGCAACAGCAACAGAATACAAAGTCAAAGAAACAGATCCAATATGGAGTCAGATTTGTTCTTCCCTATGACACACTTAACTCCTCTCAGCCTACTTCTTGGTTCCTTGATTTTCTTTCCTCCAACCACTTTCACAGCTCTACCCCACAAAGCACCATTTATGAAGGGCCTTGGTTCAGGATTTATTGTCTGAGATGCAGCATTTTCAAATTTCTCTGAGAGATGGCAGGAGAGCAGGCTGTGGTCATTCACACCAAACATGTTCTCTGGTCTCATCCCAGTTTCCCAGCAACTCCTGCTTGGTTTCTCATTCCTCATTTGCTTCTCAGCCTGGACCACCTGGGCCACCGTTCCAATGATGGTCATTAGTCCCCTTGAGTTTCCCCAGGACTGCCTTGTCAATAATCAACTCTGGGAATCTTACCACAGTCTTTTTCTCTAATCCTGCCCCCGATTCCAGAGCCTTTATGGAACCATGAAGATGGGATCGACTTCCAGGCCATGTCCCCCACCTCGGCTGTGCCAATGATGCTCTCCCAGGGCTCGAGCTTGTTGCTGGTTGAGTCCTCTCTTCAGCACCTGCCATGGCCCTTCCACTCTTCCCCAGCCCAGCCTCATCCTCTTGTGGTGGATGACCTCACCAAAGAGGCCACATCATCTCACAGGCGTGCGATAGCTCTTTGTTCTAACACAGCCTTCCTCACATCCTCCTCTCTCCAGCCACCATATCCACTTCCTTGTCTCCTCCACACCACTCAACTTTTCCAGATTCAATGCTCTTTGCCTCCACTTTTTTAGTCCAGACTCTCTAACCCTTATCTGTTGGCTTTATGCACCACTCCCCAGAACTTCTAAGGTCGCCAGAGACTTCCTAAGTACCAAGCGTAAACTTTTTTCTAAGTTCTCACCTTTCTGCATCTGTTCTCTTCATGTTGTTCTTTAAACCCTCCTTATTGACACGCTCCCCTTGGTTTCTACGATTCTTTTCTACGTGGTTAGTTCCTCTCTGCTCCTTGTGTGTATGCTTCACTGTAGATTCTCTCCTGGACTCTGGACGGTCATAACCACTTCTAGGTTGAGATCTCTAGGAGCTAAAATTCTAGGGGGGAAATCCCATTTTTAGTATTACATATACAAGATCTTTAATGACCTGGCCCCTTCTTTCCCCTCCATTCTTTCCTTTACCATTGCAAATTGCCCTACACTCCAGCTACACTGCATTTTTGCCCCCAAAGGTAGCAGGCTCTCCTACCCTCTGCCCCTCCTGCCTGGCACACATCCTTCCCCACCCATCCCATGCCCATATCATTCCTAGCCAGCACACTGAGACCGAGCTCCTGTTATAAGTCTTCCCTTACTCTTCTGGTCCCGTTTATATCCCCTTCTGGGCCCCTCGCTGTCACAGCACTGTGTCGTTGCCTATTCACTTGTCTGCCTCTATCAATAGAGTGCAGGCTCCTTGAGGGCAGGGTTGAGGATTTGTTTACTTTTATCATCCTGCACGGTGGCTGGCACAGGACTGGTGCCAGTAACTGCTTAACAAATGGAGCCAATCATCATCTCTCTAATAAGACCAACCTTTAGACCTGAATTTCCTATAGCCTGCTGAGTATCTCTCTGCCAGGTTATCATAATCACCTAGTTCAAGGATAAATTTACTTATAAAGGGTTAGTACAGGTGACTTTGTTTCTTCTTTTTGTTTTTCTTGGACTTTTAAAATCTTGCATGAACAAGAATTGCTTTGGTTAAAATTACCTATAAAAATGATCTATCTTTAAAAAGTCAAATGTGTTCTTACTTGTATTGCTTAAGTCACATTTGCTTGCAGGTAACAAAAACGCAAATCAAACTACATGAAGCAGAAGAGGGGATTCTCCCTAAAGATTCTGGTGTGTCCCAGGATAGCCAAGAACAGGAACATGGCAGCACTTGGGAAATCCTAGACCCAGGAACCAAGATTCCCTGAGAACCCTATCTCTCTCACTTTTTGTCTCCAGCACAGGTAGCAGAAGAGATGGCAGGAGACAATTCCCAAGGTTTACCATAGCTTCAGCCAGGCACAGAAAAACCCTCTTCCCTATTTCCAGTCCCAGAACAGGCCCCTGCCTGGACCATGTGACAGTAGCCAGAAGAGACATCACATTATACTGTATGGTAAATCCCACAGTAACCCTGTGGGTTGGAGACGGGTCTTTAGAAATTGGTGGGCAGATGCTGGGGTGTTCCAAACAACAGGTGACTGTCACACACACTTCTACTCAGACTGTTCTCTTGCCTCAAAGTTTCAAAATGCTTTCATCCTTCACGGTTCAACCTTAAACACCACTCTCTATAAAACCTTCATTGATCTCCACTCAGCCAAGTCCGAACATTTTTCTTTCCTCTGTTCTCTTCTATGCTTTTCATTTTGCCTTATTTTATTATTACTATTTTTTAAAATTTTATTTATTTACTTTTGGTTGCGTTGGGTCTTCGTTGCTGTGCGTGGGCTTTTCTCTAGTTGCGGCGAGCGGGGGCTACTCTTTGTTGCAGTGCGTGGGCTTCTCATTGCGGTGGCTTCTCTTGTTGCGGAGCTCGGGCTCTAGGCGCGCGGGCTTCAGTAGTTGTGGTGCACAGGCTTAGTTGCTCCGCAGCATGTGGGATCTTCCCGGACCAGGGCTCGAACCCGTGTCCTCTGCATTGGCGGGCGGATTCTTAACCACTGCGCCACCAGGGAAGTCCTTGCCTTATTTTATAGTAAGTTTACATGTCTGCAAACTGACAAGAGTAAGAATATAATGGAATTAACTCTCGATTTTAATTTTTTTTTTGGCTGCACCGCGTGGCATGTGGGATCTTAGTCCTCTGACCAGGGATCGAACCTGTGCCCCCTGCAGTGGAAGCGCAGAGTCTTAACCACTGGGCTGCCAGGGAAGTCCCAACTCTAGATTTTAAAATCAGACCAGAATTGAAATTCTGATTCCCATACTACCTAGCTAGGTGACTTTGGACAAGTTATTTAGCTTCTGAATTAGTTTTCTCATTTATTAAAAAAAAGGACATAAGGAGTCAAGGACATTGTAGCTCACACATCCTTGTGAGGATGAAAGAGTATGTTTGGAAACTTCAGGCACAGAGCCTGGCTCAGTGGACACTCACAAATTGCTAGTTTTCTCCCTTCGGGTTTCTCTCACTGAGCTGTAAAATCCTTTAGGTCAGGATTTCCCACTGTGCTTATTAATAAATGCCTTAAAGGTAAGTAGGTCTTCCTCAAATGTTCGTTGAATTGAACTCCTTTTGGATTGTCTCCTGAGCCAGATTTAATCAGTAGTATTAATACTCATTGAGAGGTCCCTAAGTGCTTTGAATGTATGTACTTAATCTCCGTGATAACCCATGAGGTAGGCTTTATTGCCTTTTTTTTAAAAAAAATAAATTTATTTATTTATTCTTGGCTGTGTTGGGTCTTTGTTGCTGCGCACAGGCTTTCTCTAGCTGCGGTGAGCAGGGGCTACTCTTCGTTGCGGTGCCTGGGCTTCTCATTGCGGTGGCTTCTCTTGTCGCAGAGCGTGGGCTCTAGGCACACGGGCTTCAGTAGTTGTGGCATGTGGGCTCAGTAGTTGTGGCTCGCGGGCTCTAGAGCGCAGGCTCAGTAGCTGTGGTGCACTGGCTTAGTTGCTCCATGGCGTGTGGGATCTTCCTGGCCCAGGGCTCGAACCCATGTCCCCTGCATCAGCAGGCAGATTCTTAACCACTGAGCCACCAGGGAAGTCCCATTGCCTGCTTTTACAGATGAGGAAATAGGTGCAGAAAAGTTCAGAAACTTGCTGGAGGTCTAATTCTATGAAGTAGTGGAGTGAAGCAGTGGCTTCAGGGCCCTCCACTTCTAATCATCCCACCTAGTGCTTTCTTAGGGGCAGAAAACATGTCTACTATGAAACAGTTCACATCGCCTTTTTTGTTTGTTTGAACTAGCTTAAATTTTTTCTAGTAATCCAAACAAATGGTTGCTTTGACTTTTTCATTCCTTTAATTAAAAACTTCCAGGAGACTTAAAAGCCTCCTATGGCTGATGACAACAGTCCTAGGATTTCACCAAAAATACAAATAATTGCAGTTGTATGAGGACCACACTGCCAACTCCTAGGGTCGTGGACCCAGTACGTTTCAATCTCCTGGACAATCTGGGGGTTTCACCTGATAGATCTCCAAGCTGGCTGCCAGCATAGCTACACCAATTAACCCCTTGCATAACTGTCTTAGCAGGCAGCCCCAGGAACTCGGTGAAAGCAAAAACTAGCTGTCCACTAGGAACAAGGTGAGAAATCCTGACCTGAGCTCTTTATTCTTAGACAATTTCCAGTTATACTTCATTGCTGGCGCCTGATAGTTTTATTAATCTCCTTTTATTACAGCTCACCAATCCCCATTGTGTATCCAGATCACCTGTGCCAGGAATGATAGCAGTTAAGTGAGAAAACAGAGTACGGGGCGGGGGGGGGGGGGGCGTGGGGGGCGTCAAAGAAAACAGTGAGCCCATACTGGCACGGCAGTTATGTTTGCCAGGTATATTCAAACACATTTTTCTTCCAATAGATCCTCCCCTCAACCTGTGATGAGGACACAACGACATTACCTCCATTTTACAGATGAGGACACAGGTTCACAGAAGTGAAATGCCCTAGCAAAGCATGAATGTGTGTCGTAATGGAGGTCTTCCATTCAGGGCTTTCTACACTTACACCACGATGCTTTTGGAGACAGCAAGATGCAGCAGAAATTTCTGCTTGGTCATAGTTTGGGGAGTAGAAGGGGCTGATAAATAACTCTGGGAAAGAGGTATAAAAATGTACAGGAGGGGGCTTCCCTGGTGGCGCAGTGGTTGAGAATCTACCTGCCAATGCAGGGGACACGGGTTCGAGCCCTGGTCTGGGAAGATCCCACATGCCACGGAGCAACTGGGCCCGTGAGCCACAATTACTGAGCGTGCGCGTCTGGAGCCTGTGCTCCGCAAGAACAGAGGTCGCGATGGTGAGAGGCCCACGCACTGCGATGAAGAGTGGCCCCCGCTTGCCACAACTGGAGAAAGCCCTCGCACAGAAACGAAGACCCAACACAGCCATAAATAAACAAAAATTTAAAAAAAAAAAATTAAAAAAAAAAAAAAGTACAGGAGAAACAGTGGCATCTATTTGGCCAGGGAAGAATCTGAGTCTTCCCAAATCTGTGTCCTTCGTGGGCAAACTCCATTTTGGGGGTGAGGTGGGGCTGAGAGAGAGAGGATGGGCTCATCCCAGTCACAAGTAGATGGCAGAAGCGATCACCCTGTCTCGCTGCAGTTTTAGTTCTCCTTCTTCCCCCAGTGTTACATCCTTTCACGTTCACCCTTGCATCCTCATCTGAAGTTTAGAAATTGGGACTTCTGGTGGACTCAGAGGCATCCACCAATAATGGCTGCTGCTGCCCCTGCTCACACGAGAAAGCCTGTACGTTTAGATCTGGAATTCCAGGTTGTGCAAGTTAGCTTTTTCTTAATTTTTCAAGTTCCATATGTCCTTTCTTTTCTGATTCAAAGGGATTCTGCTCTTTTCATGATTCAGTCTCCCTGTCTCTGCAATTTAGGTTTTCAGTCATCTAGTGTGTTATGTTTGGCAAAGAATATTTGAGAAAAATCTCTCAAGAGAGTGGTGAACTTTATTAATCTTAAAATCTTGTGTGTGAAGAAAGGAAACAACAAATTTTTAATCAACGTAAGCAATAATGACAGGTTTATTTAAAATTTCCAGTAGAGAAAACCCACTAGTTTTGGAATAAAAGTACTCAATGTACGAGAGCGTAAGTGAATATAAAAGATTAGCAGAAGAAAAATAAAACCAAACATAGTACAAAAAAACTTAAAAAGTTTGGAATGGATTTAAACTGAGATGTTCCTTAAATCCTCCAAATATTTAACAGAGTTACTAGGTTTGGCAAACAATTCACTTGAAAATTAAAGCCTATTTCTGTATTGTAAACTCCATAAAAACTCCTTATTAAATTCAAGCACTCCATACAATCGGTACTGAAACATACAGGCAGTCAATTTCAGAATAGCAGGAATTATTCATTTGCTCTCACAGTTATATGAATTAACCAGCTGCATAACTGTTTTTTGGAGAGGATGGGATAGAAGATGGCAAAAATAAAAAAGGTAGGATAAAATCTCTAAAAAATTGAAACACAGCAAAATTCAGACATCAGTTTGTTTCTTTAAAGCAACAAACTGAATTTTTACAGTATATTCTACATTTGTCATTTCCCTCTCCCCCCGCCCCCTCCAATACTCCTAAATCCACTAGTCTAATCAATTCTTAACTTCCAAATATTCTGTACATATATATTTAGCAAAGAGCATATGCCTAACATTATTCTGACAGCATTATGGTCAGCATACAATTTTAGAAAGATTACTATGTATATCACCAAGATTAACCTTTACTTAAAAAAACGAACAAACAAAAACCATTACTAAACAAATAGTTTTAAAATATTATGAAAACCCATGCGAGAAGACTCCACATGGGCTCTAAACCTGATAAAAACACACGTCAGAAAGACTATTAATGCTCAGCTTCTGCCAAACGATGACCTTAAAGTGCCAAACACAACAGAATCTCTTAGGACCGTTTTTCCAATAGATGATTTGTCCCTGGCTTGGCCATCTCTCCTTTAACTATACACGAAGTCCTGCTAAAAGTATGCATTTTAGTTGATTTTACAATAGAATGTTACAATGTAAACTAAACAGGTTCTTGATATCAACAGTATGTTACCCAGGTTTTTAAATTTCTGAATCCAACAGTTGGTCACAGAGGTCAAGTATTATCAAGGCTCCTTTGTCAGTTCAGATGGTGTCTGACTCATCCATCCTTCAAGTACATGCAAGGCTCAATAGTTTTCAAGAGGCAGAAGCCCGAGGCCGTTTTAAGACACAGATGAAATAGGATTATGAGGTGAACCCATCTGGGTAAGAACTTTATCCAGCCACTGGAGGGGGCCATGCAGATGGATCTCAATCCAGCAGGGGGTGCTAGTAACATCCTGGCGGTGATATTCTGCTCCCCAACCCTAGAAACAACATTGGAGGTCATTTAACTTGTTTGATTCAGTGGTTAAACTTATGAAGTAAAAAGAGCTCACACAGTCAGACACTCCGATTAAAGATCTGGTTCTCTCCACAAGACAAACGTGCACAAATGTGCACACATGATTTGGCAGGCAATTTCACAGCTCCCCGAAGTCCATACATGGATTCCAGATTAAGAAGTACTGGTCTTGGGGAATGAAAGTTTTAAACTACATTATAAGGCTGTTGTAATAAAGACACTTTCTAACTTTCATTTTTATTGCCCATTATCTCACCGATAATATTGTGACAGATGTTGTTAAATTCTCAATTCACCATCAAGAAAATAAGGAAAAAGGTATGTAAGACAAACTGACATTCTGTTTCTTCCTATTTTAGCCACTGAAGTCTCTATAAACACAGAGCTTGACCTTTCAATCTCTAAGCAAAACTGGCAGGAGCACGTAAGTATCCAAAATTCTATTAGTAACACCTAACCACTGTCTTGAATCTGTTAGTAACACCTAACCACTGTCTTGAATCTGTTAGTAACACCTAGCCACTGTCTTGAATCTGTTAGTAACACCTAACCACTGTCTTGAATCTGTTAGTAACACCTAGCCACTGTCTTGAATCTGTTAGTAACACCTAGCCACTGTCTTGAATCTGTTAGTAACACCTAGCCACTGTCTTGAATCTGTTAGTAACACCTAGCCACTGTCTTGAATCTGTTAGTAACACCTAGCCACTGTCTTGAATCTGTTAGTAACACCTAGCCACTGTCTTGAATCTGTTAGTAACACCTAGCCACTGTCTTGAATCTGTTAGTAACACCTAGCCACTGTCTTGAATCTGTTAGTAACACCTAGCCACTGTCTTGAATCTGTTAGTAACACCTAGCCACTGTCTTGAATCTGTTAGTAACACCTAGCCACTGTCTTGAATCTGTTAGTAACACCTAGCCACTGTCTTGAATCTGTTAGTAACACCTAGCCACTGTCTTGAATCTGTTAGTAACACCTAGCCACTGTCTTGAATCTGTTAGTAACACCTAACCACTGTCTTGAATCTGTTAGTAACACCTAACCTTGTCTTGAATCTATTAGTAACACCTAGCCATTGTCTTGAATCTATTAGTAACACCTAGCCATTGTCTTGAATCTATTAGTAACACCGAACCATTGTCTTGAATCTATTAGTAACACCTAACCATTGTCCTGAATCTATTAGTAACACCTAACCATTGCCTTGAATCATCTGTACAAGAGGGTAGCTTGCCAGGCATCTTCAGGATTACTGAATTAGGACATGAAAGCTGACAGAAGCAAGTCCCTGTACAAAAGAGGAAAATAGTTTTGCCATTGCAAAGATCAAAACCTCACTGGTATGGTGGACGATGGCATACAAGGTCCTGATAAACCTTGTTTCCTGAGGGATGTCAGAGAAGGCCAGGTTCTATTTATCTCTGCTATCTACCTACCCCAGGAATTTCAAGAAATGTATCTGAATATCAGAACTTTCAGGAGAAAGTTGTGATACATGAACATGTATAAACATCCAAGCATTTGTCCATATATCAACAAACTGCTAAGTTTAATCGAAAGATGTATGTGCATGTTTCCTACATTAGATAGGAAGTTCTTTGAAGGCAGAGACCAGATCTTATTTATCTTTGACCTCAAACATCTAGCACAGTGACTGGCACAAAGCAGAAGCTCTAGAAACAATTGTTCAGCTGAAATGACTTGGATTTTTCAGATATGTGGAGTTTACTGTGCAAATAATTTATAAAGTATGTGTTTTATATTAAAGTCCAAAAATGATCATCTTTAAAAAATAGTACAAAATTGGCTATTAATATTAGTAAAACGTTCTATATCCTTTCTCTAAGATGCTAAGTGTGAGAGGGCAAAGTATGCAGTCCTTATGTTAATAAAGAACAATGTTGTACCATGTGCAAATTTTTTGTTGCTAATGTGTAGTAAAGTAGCTGCCCTTTATCATGTCAGCAGGGGGTTTAAAATAAGATGTTTATCTTTAACTCTCCAAATCCAGCTTCCTAGCTATGTCCATTATAGCCTGTATAACCCTTCATTCCAATACTTACCACTTTATATTATAATTAAACACAGACTGGGCCATCAGCATCTTGAAGCTAGAAACTTTAGGTGCTTTTTCATCTTTGTATTAATTCTCTGGAATGGTGCTAAAAATGTTCGCTGAATAAGTGAAATCTAATACATTTTTAATGCATATCTTTGCCTTATAAACACTTTTTATCAGCATAACGGTGGTTTTTACTTGTGTAGAAGTCAGTAATTAAAAATGTGTAAAAGTAAAATCATTAAAATTGATTGGGTAATCCATAAGAAAGAAGTTTGAGGAGAAAGCCAATTGGAGCATTCGGGTCATAAATTCTCCTAGAGTGGTCCTTCAGTGGCAATGGACTTATCAAGGGACCTCAGTAATGATCACCACAGTTCCCCAAATGCAGCCACCCATTTTAAAGATAATGAAAGTGGGGATCAGGAAGGAATCCCAGGGCCTTAATCACACACACAGAACTAGAACCTGGATCTCCTGACTCTCAAGAGGTCTTCTTTCCTCCATATCAATAAAAACAACAAACACAAACAATGCTGGCAAGTCACTGTTCTCATTTTAAAATTCATTTCAGTCAAAATGCTAAGTCAAAAATTAAACAGTGCACATTAATAATGGATGAGAAAGCTCTTTGTAGTCTCATAGGTACATATAGCATATAGGTAAACCTCTTTAAAAGGTAAAAAAAAAACCTCCTTCAATACTAAAAAGGTTCCAGACTCAGCTATAAGAAACTGTTGAATTGTGTTTCAAGAAAACAAACACTAAGAAAACACAGTGAAAATCTGCTAATGTGACTCAAAGAAGTAGGGAAAAAATGATATTCAGGGAAAGATATCTTTGACATAAAGGATGATTAACAAAGTAAGGTTCCAAAGTTACCCTCTGTAATAAATACATCACAGAACAGGTTTAACAACAAGTTCTGTAAGCTTCTGAAGAGAGGATATGAAAGGTGACTGCCTCGCCCAAATATATAATTAGTTTTGTTTCTCAGAGTAACAGAGGAGGAAAATCTATCTTTGAGGATTCAGAGCCAAGTCAGTCAGCCACTAGAATAAGTTTCTAACTCATAAATTTAATCAGACATATGAGTTTCTTTTTCCCATTTCGATGGCATCTTAAAACTTTTTATTTCTCAGAGGCAGAAGAGGAGGCAAAAAAGAGATCAATTCTTGTGAGCAATGTCTGTAACCTTCACCCTCCTCAAACCTCAGAGCACGATCCTAGCGCTGAGGCAAGGGCCTTATTAACTCTTGAATATAAGAAAATCGGGGGAAGGGGAGGCTGGGATGTAGTGAGAGAGTAGCCTTGCCATATATACACTACCAAATGTAAAACAGATAGCTAGTGGGAAGCAGCTGCATAGCACAGGGAGATCAGCTCGGTGCTTTGTGACCACCTAGAGGGGTGGGATAGGGAGGGTGGGAGGGAGACGCAAGAGGGAGGGGATATGGGGATATATGTATACGTACAGCTGATTCACTTTGTTGTATAGCAGAAACTAACACAACATTGTAAAGCAGTTATACTCTAATAAAGATGTATTAAAAAAAAAAAGGATGAGTGTCATATGGGACAGAGCCACCCCCAGTGGCACTCATACTAGATCAGTGCATCCCTTGCCCACCCATACGTACCTGAGAATAAATTATTGTTTTTTTGAAAAAAAAAACAAAACAGAAAATCACAAGCTTTACTGGAACCACTAAAAAACTGACCAATCAAAAATAAATCCCAGTGTGATGAACTTTTACTTTCACACAAAAAAAAGACCACTTGCTTATTGTTGAAACAAAAGTAACAAGTGTCACCGTCCTAAAAGTACTAACAAGCATAGCATTAAAAAAAAAAAGAGGGGTGCGTTTATAGAACTGATCTCTGGGAATTCCCTGGCGGCCCAGGGGTTAGGACTCTGCGCTTTCACTGCCTAGGGCGAAGGTTCAACCCCTAGTCAGGGAACTAAGAGCCCTGAAGCCACACGGCACAGCCAAAAAATAAATAAACAAAAAAAGAAAAAGAAAAAGAATGGATCTCATAAGACAACCGTGAATTTAAAGCATATACTTTATATATATATACATAACATATTCTAATAGTATTACAATAGCTAAAATAGTGCTACTTGAATAAGGAAAAGTTATTAAAGCCTGCTACTACTAACATTTAACACAAACACTCCTATATTCCAATGATACTTTCCTCATAGTTGACATCCTTGTTAGAGGTTAAAAATGTCTAGATAATAAGTTGGTGTCTATGGACACATATCAAGAGGATATAGATTTACATATAACATGGAAGTGCGTTAAACCCTGACCAGAGGAATCAGAGATCACTTACCTTCACAAAGCTCATGCGAATAGTACACATTTTTGTAAGCTCATAGACTGTCTCAAAGCCATGGTTCACAGACTGTGCCAGTAACTGAGCAAATTCTTGGTTGTTAAAAATTTTCAAACTACACCCACTAGGGATCTTGCAAACAGTAGTGGGATGAAATCCGTGATGGTAGTTGCAGTTCCGACTTTGCACAAAGATACTACTGTCACTGAGGCATTCGGCATATACCTCGCCTCCGACATAATAAAGATGAACTCCTGCAGGGAGACAAAGCATAGAGTGTGGTCATTATCGCTTTTCACAGCTGAAAAGCATCCATGTAGCTTCAGAATGTAAATTTACATGGTTGATTCGATAAACAGACATTCTCCAAGTCTTGCACAATTGATAAAATCTTAGTTAACTGTATTAGTTAATACAATGTCCATATGTCAACATGCATGTCTAGAAGGTTGCAGGAAATAACACAACAAAGTCTCTTAAAAATAAGTAACAGAGTGCAGCAATTTCATTTTGAAAAGCATTTAATGCCTATTTGGCCATGGATTGAGAGCAAATTCTCACTTTAAAAACATAGCACAATAAAGCTGAACTTGACCATGGGATCCTACGCATATTCGTTACATAAGCTCTCTTGTATTTATTTTGCAGCTAAGCTTTTCGAAAAATTTTAGGGTAGGGGAAGGGAGGATCGAGAGGAGTAAAGGAACTAGAAAACCACAGGTGGAGGAAGTATTGCTGAGAAGTGTAAGATGTAAGGTCCAGGAAAAAAAAAAAAAACCTAGAAAAAATAATTCATACTGTGTGGAATCTGATCTCACTCAACTATTATCTGCTCCAAACTTCTTCCTGTGAGACACAGAGTGCCAGGAGTGTAGGAAATTGATCTTACCCAGCCTTTAAAAAAAATGAAAGGGGAAAAAACCACTCTCACAAAACCCCCACACCATTATAGGCCACCCAGCAAACAGAGTCACATCCCATGTGGCTTTCAGTGATGGACCTTGCAGGTAACTCTGGCAAAGCTTAGTCAATGCTAGAACTATTGTCTCATCCAAAATACTATGTGCTCATATATAGAATCCAAAAAAAACAGTACTGATGAACCTAGGGGCAGGGCAGGAATAAAGACGCAGACGTAGAGAACGGACTTGAGGACACAGTGGGGGGAAAGGGAAGCTGGGACGAAGTGAGAGAGTAGCACTGACATATATACACTACCAAATGTAAAATGGATGGTTAGTGGGAACCTGCTGTGTAGTGCAGGGAGATCAGCTCAGTGCTCTGTGACCACCTAGAGGGGTGGGATAGGGAGGGTGGGAGGGAGACTCAAGAGGGAGGGGACATGGGGATATATGTATACGTACAGCTGATTCACTTTGTTGTACAGCATAAACTAACAGAACAGTGGAAAGCAACTATTCTCCAATAAAGATATTAAAAAAAGGAAGAAGGAAAAAAAATCCAAGTTGAGCTGCTGGCTGTGTCTACAGGGCTGTCAGGATTTGAGTGAACTAAAGTATTTTAGAAAAATGAAAAAAAAATACTATGTGCTGTGTTGATACATATACACAATGGCTAAGACTGCTGTAACAATTAAATAGCCGCTGGAGCAGAAGCCCATTTTTCTGTCTGATGTAGAGAAAACAATTTAAGGGTGTGTGTGTTTGCTACTTTTTTCCTGATTATAAAAATGAGGAATTTTCATTTTAGAAAATTTAGAAAGTAAAGCAAAATATAAAGAAGCAGAAAACATTATCACTCCTTTAGTGGCCCAGAGGCAATAACTGTGAATACACATCGTATTCGGTCTTGAGTTATCATTAAACTTTCTTTGCAAACATTTAACAAATCTCCACCATTGAATGACTACAACAATTTATTTAAAGGATTCTCCCATTACTGGACCATTCTGTTGATACTAATTTTCTGCTATGATAACAATGCCATGATCAGTGTCTCAGCATAATTTTTGATAATATCATTAGGAGCGATTCCTGCAAGTTAAGTCATTGGATCGAAGGCTCTTGATTCACTTTGCCAGAGTGCTTGTATCAATATACTCTCTCTCCAGCAGATGAGTGCCTTTCTCACTTCACCTGCGCCAGTACTGAGTCTGAGTTTAAAACAAGGAAATTCCCCTAATTTATAGCTAGAAAACAATATTGTTTTAATTTGCACATGAGCCTTGATATGCTCTCCTCTGTTTACTAGCCATCTGTGTTTCTCTTATGGATTTACTGTTCATATTTCTTACTTATTTATTCCTCTGGGGTTCTAGTATTTTTATTATTTTTTTAATGAGCTGTGCATATAGGAAAGATATAAATAATTTATTTCTTATTTGTTTCCCCATTAGTCCTTTGTCTTTTAATTTTGTTCACGGTATCGTTTTTCTTTAACCTACAGTTTGAAATCTTTAAGTAGACAAATCTCTTGCAATCTTTCTGTTGCTTTTTATGCTTAGAAAATCTCTGCCACTCTTTTTTTTTTTTAAAAGCATTTTCCAGTCTATCTCATCTTTTTTTTTTTTAATTTATTTAATTTATTTAATTTTTGTCTGTGTTGGGTCTTCGCTGCCGCGTGCAGGCTTTTCTCCAGTTGCGGAGAGCGGGGGCTACTCTTCATTCCGGTGCATGGGCTTATTGCGGAGTAGTTATGGCACGCGGACTCAGCCGCTCCGCCGCACGTGGGATCCTCCCGGACCAGGGATCGAACCCGTGTCTCCTGCATTGGCAGGTGGACTCCCAACCACTGCGTCACCAGGGAAGTCCAAATCTCTGCCACTCTTGATCAATATATGTTCTTCTAGCTTTTCAATAGCTTGCCTTAAAAAATAATTCAACTCATTAAGCCATTTGCATATGTGGAATGAGGTCAGGGTTTCTACCCCCAGCCTCACCCCAAAGCTAACTTTGTTATTGCAGGACCACTGGAAGACTCTACTAATTTGTTACGCTTCACTTATCATACATTAAATTTTTAAACACAGTATAGTCTGAGTTTACTTTATTCTATTGTTTTGTCTACACACCGATTTAATTGTAGTTTCATAATCTTTCATTAATCCTCACCTTGAGAATTTTTTCTTTACTCTTCCATTAAAAAATTTAGCTACTTTCACTTATTTATCCTTCTGGGTAATATGCAGAATACATCTTCCAACTTTCAAAAAACAAAACATTGTGATTCTGACATGGATTGTTTAAACTATGAATTAAATTAGGAAGAATGAATATCCTTAAAATGTTCTCACAATATTAAGCCTTTTCTTTAAGGAACACAGACTACCTATTTATTATTCAAATTTTCTTTCGCTCTCAGTGAAATTTGGTTTTCTTTTCATAATTCTCATATATTGCTGCTTCAGATTATTTATGCGTTCTGTTGCTACTCAGAATGTAATTTTCCTCTCCATTATATTTTCTAACTGGTTATTGCCAGATTAAAGAAAACTGACATATAATTTATAAAAATAGAGTCGAGGCATCTGGAACAATTTGAAATAACAGCATTCCCAGAATCCTTACTTTCTTCCTAATTGTTAATAGGAATGTTCCAGAGTACAATGGCTTTTTACTACGTTGGAGTAATGGTCAACTTTAGAATATAATGAAAACTGTCCCTCTGTCCCAAATGTATGCAAAATTGTGTTTATATACAATTTCAGGGGTTTACAGACCGCAGAAAGATACCCATACGATATGAACCTGAGTTCTGACATTTCATCATTAGATGTGTAGTTTAGGCTTATTTTTTTTCCTTAAGCATACTAAGGAACTATCTATCAGTTCCTGTTTTAAGAGTTGTTGTTTGTGTTTCCAGGATTCAATGTTAAACTTCTTCTCAAATGTCTTTTAAGCACATACTGAATAACCTTTTAATTTGGTCTAAATTTCATAGTAGGTCATTTAAAAAAATTTTACTCTGGAAATAATTTCAAAACTTACAGAAATAGAACAAACAACAAAGAAAAACAGAACAAAGAACACCCACACAACCATTCTCCAGATTCACCTGTTGGGACAGTTCACTCCATATGCTTCATCATGGGTACCTCCGTCCTCTCTATTCTTCCACACACACCCTCATATACACACACACAGGTACATACGTGTATACATTCGGACACAGGATTGTTTTAGGTGGAGAGATATCTCTATCTATAAACATAAGATACATATATAATTTCTTCCTGAACCACTTCATCATGGTCCTTTACCCTTACATACTTAAGTGTGTATTTCCCAAGAATAGGGGTCTTCTCTTGCAAGCCACAGCATAAGCAGCAATGCGACTGCATTTAACACTGATGTAATACTTTTATCTTATCTACCACTCATATTCTAATTCTGTCTGCTGAGCCCAGTAATGCTCTTTGTAGTATTTCCCCCTGTCTGCTGCAGGATCACGACCAGGGGCAGATTATTACATAGAGCTGTCGTGTTTCTTTAGCCGTTTTAATGTGGAACATTCTCACACCTTTGTCTTTCGACATCAGTATTTTGGAAGAATACAGTCAGTCCCTCTTCACCCTTTGTGTCTGGGGTCTGTCTGAAGGCACCCTGAGATTCGATTCAGATCTGCATGCTCAGCTGGATTTCTGTGTAGGTGACGTTACTCCCTCCTCAGAGCACCACAGCTGGAGGTTCACGACCTCCATCTGCCGCTCACTGGCGATGATAATTCTCATCGCCTAGTCAAGATGTTGTCCAATTTCTCCACTAAATAGTTACTGATTTTTATTCTCCCGTGTCAGTAATAGGCAGCCTGGGAGGAGATGCTTAAAGACCATGAAAATATCCTGATTCTCATAAAAAATTCTCTCTATATTTAGCATCACTGACTATTCTTGCCTGATGGCTGCAAAATGGGGACTTTCTAACTCCACCAACTCACTCTGCATTTACCAGTCAGCCTCCCCCATTCATTTATTTATCGATTATCGGCATGGACTTATGAATTACTATGGTTTTCCAGTGGTTTAAAACTCACTACTGTATTTAATTATTTTGGCGCTCGAACTGTCCCAGAGTTGGCCAGTGGAAGCCCCTCCAAGTTGGCTCCTGGGAAATGCCTCCATCTTATGCATAAGTATTTGTTTACTTCCGGACATAACAGAATGTTTCGGCTCATCTTGCGTCTACCTGTCCCAGCCTTGCAGTCAGCCCTTTCTCCAAAAGCCCCGGTTCCTCTTAGCGGCCACGGAGTTAAGAGATGATGGTCTGAGCACTGTATGTGCATATTACTACTGGGTATCTTTGCCTCTTGGCCCTCTCAGCAGACAGATCAGAAACTATATGCATGCAGAGACACATCTACATATGCCTTCAGACACGTGCATACATACATGTGTACAGGAGGACATAAACATGCATATACACATTATTAAAATCACGATCTCACACTGATACCTCCACAGGGTTTATTTTTTACCCTCCTCCACACTTGTATGTCTCTTCTTATTCCACAGTGAAAACCCAGGTTTCCCACAACAGCCACACATTTTGTCATTTGCTTAATACTATAATACATCTTAAAATTTCATAACTGTCTCCTTCATACTGCCACTAAATAATCAAGTCTACTAAAAAGAGTTCAGGATTTGTTTGCAGTCGCTCTACCTTACCTGGCTCAGGCTGAGGTTCTATAGCCAAATACTATATATTCATAAGTTTTTTTGAATTAGTTCTTTTTTTTTTCCCCAGTGAGTTATGGTATTCATTTGAAATACACTCGGTTTACTTGTTTTCATTTGCTTTTTGCTTTTAGTTTTAGGTTGTAAAGAATTTTTTAACAGCTATTTCATTCTTCGGCAAAACATGTGATAGAATGGTGTCCCCAGATAGCAAATCACTATTCCAGCTATAATTATTACGAGTCAGCAAACCACAAAAATTGCTGATTGGAAAATGAAGAACTTCCTGATAATACAAATTGAAAAAATATTTACAAACTGTAGCGGCAAGTGTATATCATCTGGTATTGACTCCAGGAACGACTGGTGAGTTCTGGGGGAAGAGGGACACGACAGACAAACATTTGAGAGAGGTTCCAGTGAAAACTCACCTTTCCCGATATGTCGCCTAGTGTTTTCGATAGTGGAATTCCGGTTGACGTTGGAGAGCAGCCCAAGGCAGAAACGGTTCTTGTTGTTGGAAGGATCGGTGAAACCATCCACCAGCACGCTCGTGGAGGAGGCATGGAAAGCTTCGCCCACACGATTATTGAGCTCGTAGTAGACAATAGAGCACCAGTGTTTTGGTTCCTCGTAAGCAACTGCTTGAACATCTTTAAGAAAGAAAAGCTTAGAGTCAACCATGGTGAGTGCCCTGGGCTCTCAAAAACTGAAACTGTGTCGTGAAGTTGGCTCAGGGTCGTGGAATGAAGATGTGAAAAAGCCACTGCTATTACAATGTATAGAGTTTATCTCTGATCTCGGATGCAGGTACTCCTTGCTAAGTGCGACGTTCACCTTTCACTGGAAGATATTTTCTCCAATGGCTATCAGATAACCGAGACACTGGCTAAGCAAGCACACGAGCAGCACGTGCTGAACGCCCTGTAATTCACCAAAATGGAAATGACCCCACCACTGACCCTGGCTCACCATCTAAAGAAATGCAACAAGTGGCAAGTGAAATAACAAGTGCGGAGAGAACAATAGAGGACAGGAAATATGCCAAAGGCGCTGGCACAAAGAGGAATTACTTTGGACAATGCCTCAGTATGCCGATGCTTTTTCAAAGCAATGAAAATCAGTTTCTAATTATTGATAAGAAGTTACCTTACTTCACATTCGGTTGCCAATAACTCTCACAGCTACAGCTTTGCTCCAGTCCTCAAGCTCAGGAAGAAATCCTGCCAGCTGGCCATTCTTACAGGATGAATCATATCTCTCTCATCCAGATTTCATGCTAACTTCCTTATATTTGCTTTAAGTCATGCAGAGCAGGTGTGTTTTGTCTCTCCATTCCCAGAATGGGCCAACAATGGAAATTACCCAACTTTACTGACAGGATGCAGCTTGTTAAGTCAAATCTCTTAAGACTAACAAATCTCCAAACAGAACATGCTTCTAAACATTTGCAACTAAAAAGTTCTAAAGATAAGTTCCTTCTGTAGTAAAACCTCTTATACCACTGCTTTAGCAATTCCAGGAATACAAACCATATTTATCTAGTATGCCAATATGCAATGATCTGAGGTTTATGAAGACTTGAGTGTACAATCTTAAAAAAAAAAAAAAAAAGAGAATATCCACATTGGAAGCACGAACTCTAACTGTTAAGGGAGAATGACCTCTGTGTCCTTAACATCAACCTCCACGAATGTTAAAATGAGCTTTACTGTAGAATTCGGTAAAGAAAATAAGGAAAATGATCATTAAGAAAATCCACACAAACAATAGCAAAGATCAATAAAACTAAAAGCTGGTTCTTTGAGAAGATAAACAAAATTGATAAGTCATTAGCCAGACTCATCAAGAAAAAGAGGCAGAGGACTCAAATCAATAAAATCAGAAATGAAAAAGGAGAAGTTACAACAGACACCACAGATATACAAAGCATCCTAAGAGAGTACTACAAGCAACTCTATGCCTATAAAATGGACAACCTGGAAGAAATGGACAAATTCTTAGAAAGGTATAACCTTCCAAGACTGAACCAGGAAGAAACAGAAAATATGAACAGACCAATCACAAGTAATGAAATTGAAACTGTGATTAAAAATCTTCCAACAAACAAAAGTCCAGGACCAGATGGCTTCACAGGTGAATTCTATCAAACATTTAGAGAAGAGCTAACACCCATCCTTCTCAAACTCTTCCAAAAATTGCAGAGGAAGGAACACTCCCACACTCATTCTATGAGGCCACCATCACCCTGATACCAAAACCAGACAAAGACACTACCAAAAAAGAAAATTACAGACCAATATCACTGATGAATATAGATGCAAAAATCCTCAGCAAAATACTAGCAAACAGAATCCAACAACACATTAAAAGGATCATACACCACGATCAAGTGGGATTTATCCCAGGGATGCAAGGATTCTTCAATATACGCAAATCAATCAATGTGATACACCATATTAACAAATTGAAGAATAAAAACCATATGATCATCTCAATAGATGCAGAGAAAGCTACTGACAAAATTCAACACCCATTTATGATAAAAACTCTCCAGAAAGTGGGCATAGAGGGAACCTACCTCAACATAATAAAGGCCATATATGACAAACCCACAGCAAACATCATTCTCAATGGTGAAAAACTGAAAGCATTTCCTCTGAGATCAGGAACGAGACAAGGATGTCCACTCTCACCACTATTATTCAACATAGTTCTGGAAGTCCTAGCCACGGCAATCAGAGAAGAAAAAGAAATAAAAGGAATACAAATTGGAAAAGCAGAAGTAAAACTGTCACTGTTTGCAGATGACATGATACTATACATAGAGAATCCTAAAACTGCCACCAGAAAACTGCTAGAGCTAATTAATGAATATGGTAGAGTTGCAGGATACAAAATTAATGCAGAAATCTCTTGCATTCCTATACACTAATGATGAAAAACCTGAAAGAGAAATTACGGAAACACTCCCATTTACCATTGCAGCAAAAAGAATAAAATACTTAGGAATAAACCTACCTAGGGAGACAAAAGACCTGTATGCAGAAAACTATAAGACACTGATGAAAGAAATTAAAGATGATACCAACAGATGGAGAGATATACCATGTTCTTGGATTGGAAGAATTAACATTGTGAAAATGACTATACTACCCAAAGCAATCTACAGATTCAATGCAATCCCTATCAAATTACCAATGGCATTTTTTATGGAACTAGAACAAATCATCTTAAAATTTGTATGGAGACACAAAAGACCCCGAATAGCCAAAGCAGTCTTGAGGGAAAAAAACGGAGCTGGAGGAATCAGACTCCCTGACTTCAGACTATACTACAAAGCTACAGTAATCAAGACAATATGGTACTGGCACAAAAACAAAAACATAGATCAATGGAACAAGATAGAAAGCCCAGAGATAAACCCACGCACCTATGGTCAACTAATCTATGACAAAGAAGGCAAAGACATACAATGGAGAAAAGACAGTCTCTTCAATAAGAGGTGCTGGGAAAACTGGACAGCTACATGTAAAAGAATGAAATTAGAATACTCCCTAATACCATACACAAAAATAAACTCAAAATGGATTAGAGACCTAAATGTAAGACCAGACACTATAAAACTCTTAGAGGAAAACATAGGAAGAACACTCTTTGACATAAACCACAGCAAGATCTTTTTTGATCCACCTCCTAGAGTAATGGAAATAAAAACAAAAATAAACAAATGGGACCTAATGAAACTTCAAAGCTTTTGCACAGCAAAGGAAACCATAAACAAGACGAAAAGACAACCCTCAGAATGGGAGAAAATATTTGCAAACGAATCAACGGACAAAGGATTAATCTCCAAAATATATAAACAGCTCATTCAGCTCAATATTAAAGAAACAAACACCCCAATCCAAAAATGGGCAGAAGACCTAAATAGACATTTCTCCAAAGAAGACATACAGACGGCCACGAAGCACATGAAAAGATGCTCAACATCACTAATGATTAGAGAAATGCAAATCAAAACTACAATGAGGTATCACCTCACACCAGTTAGAATGGGCATCATCAGAAAATCTACAAACAACAAATGCTGGAGAGGGTGTGGAGAAAAGGGAACCCTCTTGCACCGTTGGTGGGAATGTAAATTCATACAGCCACTATGGAGAACAATATGGAGGTTCCTTAAAAAACTAAAAATAGAATTACCATATGACCCAGCAATCCCACTACTGGGCATATACCCAGAGAAAACCGTAATTCAAAAAGACACATGCACCCGAATGTTCATTGCAGCACTATTTACAATAGCCAGGTCATGGAAGCAACCTAAATGCCCATCAACAGACGAATGGATAAAGAAGTTGTGGTACATATATACAATGGAATATTACTCAGCCGTAAAAACGAATGAAATTGAGTCATTTGTTGAGACGTGGATGGATCTAGAGACTCTCATACAGAGTGAAGTAAGTCAGAAAGAGAAAAACAAATATCGTATACTAATGCATGTATGTGGAACCTAGAAAAATGGTACAGATGAGCCGGTTTGCAGGGCAGAAGTTGAGACACAGATGTAGAGAACAGACATATGGACACCAAGGGGGGAAAACTGCGGTGGGGTGGGGATGGTGGTGTGCTGAATTGGGCGATTGGGATTGACATGTATACACTGATGTGTATAAAATTGATGACTAATAAGAACCTGCAGTATAAAAAAACAAACAAACAAAACAACTAATACTAAACTTTCATTGGGTTATTTGTATGGAAATATGTTAATATAAATGTTTCAGACATTACATAAAATTTCTAAAAATCTTATATGTTCTGGTATAATGTTATAAGTCATAATCCTAGTTATTACTTTAAAATGTATATCTCAGAAATAACTAATTTTCTTGTCAACTGCATTATTATGAACTTTCATCAAATCTTTAACCGTGGTCATTTTTAAGTCTTTTGTCATTTACAGACAGTTCTGGGTGTACTCTGATGCTTTTGCAAATATGTTCCTATAAAAGGGTTTCATCTTCAAGAAATTCATGGAAAAGACTCTGACAAGTACAGGTTTCTGGTAACTGACTGTACTGATGAACTGAATGAATAAGCATTTTCAGAACTCTAATGAAAAACTGATGAACTCAAAAAAGTGCTAACAAAAGATCAAGATAAAAAAAAATTAATTACATGGGACTGAGTGAACTGATGAGGATGAGTATAATTTTTGTGACTTTCTGTTTGAATTAAAAAAAAAAAAAAATCCCACAAGGACTCAGAGGCAAAGAATATACAAATCAATTTTCACTGCAAAGTAAAGGAGCTGTTACAGTGGAGGATTACCGGACTGAATGTCAATATTATGACATAGTATGAGTGTGTTTCGTGTTTGGTAATTGCAATCATTGTTGCTTTTGTTGTGGTCATCCATGTACAATGCTTGGTGTCAGTCTATTTATCTCTTGTAAAAATAAAATACAGTGTGTGTGTGTGGAAAAAAAAAAAATCCACACATACAGTAACTGCTTTATACACTTAAGCGGGTAAGCTGAACACAAACATACACCATCTTCCCTGTTTGCTAAGTGTTACCCCATGTCAATAAGCTGTATTTCAAAGAGCAAAGTTTTAGTGATTTACAGGTGCCAAATCTTAAGGAAGACTGCAACATCATTAAGAGAAGGCTTTTTTTTTTTCCGGCTGTGCTGCACAGCATGCGGAACTTCCCCGACCACGGATCAAACGTGCACCCCGTGCATTGGAAGCTCGGAGTCTTAACCACTGGACCATCAGGGAAGTCCAAGAGAGGGCTTCAATCAGCTATCAGGATTGCTCACAGGACTATTCATCCAGGTTGGAGGCTGACAATTTTTTTTCTGTAAAAGGCCAGAAAGGTCTTGGGGGCCACGTGGTCTCTATGGCCCCTATTCAACTGTGCCCTAGCTGTGCAAAAGCAGCCACAGATAATATGTAATGAAAGAACACAGCTGTGTCCCAATAAAGCTTTATTTACAAAAACAGGCAGCAGGCTGAAGTGGCCTGTGGGCTGCAGTCTGCTGACCCCTGCTCCAGGAAAACCACCAAAGTATAACAACCACAAGGCCAATAGCCCGTCCTCATGAAAATATTAAGTGTAAACTTATTCTAATGGGGAGAGAATTTTAAGCCATTTAAAGGAAAAATTTTAAAGCAAATTAAAGGTCTATTTCCTGAAATCAGACATTTTGGGCTTAGCCACCATGGCTGCAGGTCCACAGGCTTATAACTGTTTCACAGTGCTGTGCCCATTCTCTCCTGCTATTCTGTTCCCCAAATACACATTCCAAAGATGTGTGAGACAGGAGTTATTTTCCCCAACCAAAATCTTTGTCAACTCATAATTTTATGTTTGAGAGTATATTCTAGAGATTATCAAAATACAGAGCTAATAAAAAAGATATAAGAAATGTTTATAGATTAAAAAGGTGTAAATTCCAATTTATTACACTGCACACTGAAGGAAGGTTCTTTGAGTTCATCCACAACTTTTAAGAAGTTAAAAAATATCAGCAACTCTGACAAAGTCTGAGGTATCTCCAGACCTTTACTAAAAAAGTGATAAGAATGCGATAAGACATACCTAGTAATGAAATGGCATTTTAACTTCAATTTGCATTAAATGAATACAAATTGAATGATCCATCTCTGCCGCTGTTGAGCGGGCCAGTGAAGCACTTTCCTCCAGGGGAGGTTACCTGGGGACAGTTTCATTCAACGTGTGGTCATGACTTCTTACAGATGCTCAGGGATTCTCCCAATGCTTATTTACCCGAGTTCCCTGCTCGCTTAAGCCTCTGCAGACCTGGCAGAATGATGCATCCTCCTCTCAGACACTGCCAGAGATCACAAAGACCCACCCTCTACTAGAGAGGAAAAGAAGTCGGCTCCTCAGGGTAAGGATAGGAAAAACATGTGCCTCCCATCCCTTCTTGTAACAAGGTAAGAAACAAATAAATAGAGCAAGAAGGGAACAAAAGCTATTAGTTTGTTTCAGCTGCAGCTATACATAGATGAGGCCTAGAAAATAGATGGGGCTTATGAATATCTATCCCAACGACCAAAGAACCTTTTGGAAAGCCTTGTTATATGAACTATAAATTTTGGACATCACTGGTGAAAACTCTAGTTTTATGTTCTTTTTTCTCCCTCAACATCCTTTGTCTTTCACTTAAAAATACTCTTTTATCACCAATTCAAAAGTATTGAGTATTGAAGTTATAAACAGATGACTGCACAATTATATCTAGGCCTTCATTAGTTAAATCAGTGTGCCTGTTCTTCATATAAAAGGCTTATCTGTAATCCAAAGAATTCTTTCTATTGAGCTTCTCTTACTATAAGTGCTCTATCTTTTTCAAATAGCTATCTTTTTAAAGACTAATAAAAATCTGTGAGAGAAAGCAACACTTGGACAGATAAACTTCAGACTCTAAAAGGGAATAAGCAGCAATTCATTTTACCTCCTCTGTTGATTTCTGAGGGCAGTGAAGGCGCCATCATATTTGTGTCCATGGGCTGAGAGCCATCCTGGGTCATGGGGTCTTCAGGAGGCAGATAAGCAGGTGGAGGCGTATCGGCTACAAAATTTGAAAAAAAGCTTTAGTAAACACACGTGCTTAAAACATATATTCTCTTCGGTGCCGAAATTCTTAAAGAGATTAAGTTGCCATTTCAACCTCCCCATCGGAAGATTAGATGCTACAGGCGCTGGACTTGGTGTACACTTTTTGAAAATTACTACCATCTTATGCAATAAATAATCTTATACAATTGTAGTGAAGATTCAGTGGGACGAAAGCACCATATGCCAGTTCTAGAAGTTGTCTGCCTACCGAGGATCATGCCATTTTAAAACAATCAGAAGGGCATTTAAACATGCTTTCACCCAACCCACTTTAAAAGGACCTCTGCATTTCATCATTTCCCTGGTGGACGGAAAACCTTCGAAAGCTACGCAGGACTTCTTAAGAAAAGGAGCTTCAGGGTCTCTTGCATTAAATCTATGGGCTCTTAGGAATTTACCAACTGAGTTTCATTACAGCCAACTTACTGACTCCAACTGTGAATTTCCCATGACTTCAAGAAATCTGCTAGGACTACCTTCTCCCTACCCACTTAAATATATAACAGATTCACTTTGCTGTACACCTGAAACTAACACAATGTTGTAAATCAACTATACCCCAATAAAATTTTTAAAAAAATCTTCTATACCCATATTAAAAAAAAAATAATCACGAGTTTCGAAATCCCTAGTAGCAGAATAATAGGAAAGAAATCAGTTTGTCACAACTATCTTCTATTTCAGAATTTGCATACATGTTTCTCCTGGAAAGCTCACAGCTAACTGGCAAATAAGAGGCAAACAGTGTGATTTTTGACACAAAGAACACTAACACAAGTCTTGTGCTTTCTTAAATAAGGATTTCCCACAAACAATCCTTTGTGATGGAAAAACAAGTTCCTCATGGGCTATGGTGAGCCCACCTCGTACCACTTAGCACATACAACAGAGCAGGGAACAAAGTTTCACCTTAAAGAACCACCAATAGCTTGGATAGGTACTCTGGACCACTCAGGGCAACCATCAAATAGAAAAAGCTAACACTACTCTTTCAGAGTTTCTCAAGAGATTTCCCAGACTGACTTTCCAGCTGAATCACAACCTGGCCACTTCTACCGTCCAGGTGCTAACAAGCCAGGCCTCAGAGCACAAAGACAGGACTATGGGGACCTGATCTGGATGTATTTTCCACCCTTTCTCCAGCTTTTTAAAATTCAGCTTCTTCCCTGCAGCTGTAACACTGCCTCTGCTTTACTTCCAGCCAGGAATGAAGACAAAGAGCCTCCTCTGAGACCACATCCAATACCATTTCTGCAATCAAGCTGGTGAAAACGTCATCAACGGCTTCAGGCATCAGCGTCCCTGGGAGGCACCAGATACTCTGAGTGATGCTCTGCTCTCCCCACAAGGTCCTCCTCCCACCCCCTCAGCTTTCTCTGCTCCGTATTTCCTCTACTTGGCCTGTGCCTTAAATTACCCTGACAGCCGGGGACAAGGTGTAAATTCAAGCAGTAATCTTCAGTTTTTTCACTCTTGGGCCCACCCTGGGTCTGCCACCGCTCCACAGCCTTCCGAAACAACCTCCTTGCCACTAACCTGTTCCTCAAACCCAGCAGGTCCAGGAGGGAGTGCGGTGGATAGCAGATTACCAGATGATACTAGTTTGATTTTGAAACAAGTCTATCCCTCACCCTCATCTTAAACCGTTTTCGACTGAAAAACAAACAGTGCAAAATAATAGGCTAAAAAATGTAAAAAAGCAATAAATATATAAATAAAAGATAGGAATATCAAGTGTGGACCACTTTTCAATTCTTGAGGACATACCAGCTCTGCTGTCGAATTCAAATCTGCCCGAAAACATTTCAAGTGATACATTAAACATGCTTGCCCACTCATTTTCCCTTCCTGCAATGTTAACAGATGTCAAGTGTATCTTTGCTTAGCGTATCCTTTGTGAGGTCTGCTGGCGAGAAATTGGGCACTAATCATTTTTTGAGGTGCTCGCTTATGAACCTATAACTCGAAAAATATAATGTCCTAACTAATCATTTAATTTGACAAACATTACACCACCAGAGAAGTCTAAAAAAGAAGGATAATGGTTTTTTTGTCTTTGTTAAGTTAAACAAGCAGATGGTTTACAGTACTCCTGATGCAAGTCTTTTGTTGTTAAAGTATATGTTTCTGGGGATTACATCACCACTTAAACGAATTTAATTAAGTTGTGTGGTGGGGTGTGATCCCCCAGGAAATATCTTTTCTGAGGTTGCACTTACGACAGGGTTTTTTCCTTGCATGGGAACAGCAAATGCGTGCAGCATGCTATTTTTTTTCCCTCTTTCTTTTATCAAGCGCAAAGGCTGGAACAACTATGCCACTCCCAGAAGGATGCAGCTGTTTTAAAACCTTTCAAAAATCAAAAATGAAAATGTATTCAAGCATCTGTGCCAGACAAACAGAACACTGGCTTACTTGGCTAGAAGTCCCCTTTCATTCAAAGTTGCATCCTGAGTTCTAGAGGCAGCAGTGCCACGTACCAGGGCTGGAAAGCGCTCTCCATTCCAGGGAACCCAGCTTCGCCTTAACACTGTGATGACAATTTGGATCTGACCACAGAACATCACGGAACACTGCAACCTACCTGGCATCTGAAAGGGGCTTCCTGGGTCCGAGCTGGTCGGAGAGTGAGGGTAGGTGCTACTGCTGCTCCCAGGAGAGTTTGGGTAACTGCTATTGGGAGAATGAGGAAACGGATGGCTGCTGGGTTGCTGGAAAGAATCCGGGAAAGTGGCGTTGAGTGGCATGTGAGGCTCATTTTGTCCTAAGTTCCGGAACTGAGCTAAGAGGCTGTGCTGAGGATTATATTCACTGTGTCTTGGAACCAGTACTGGAGGAAGAACTGGAAAAAGGGAAAGAAAAGAAAAGAGGGACAAAAATGAGAATGATGAAAATCGTTAATAACGTCACAATAAAACACAATAAAGTTGAATCATAATCTGTAAGTAACAACAAATTATTCGAACACTGTCATGCTGCCAACTCAAAAGCACCATTCAAATGAAAAGACATTTTTCACTCAGGAATAAATGCAGTAAAAACTACGGTCTCCTTAGAATCACTGATGGCCTATGCCTGAGACCTGCAGCATTGACAAACTACCCAAGGAAAGTCTGAAAAATACATTCTTTTAGGTTAAAAATGTTAAGGTTCCCTTATTCTTAATTTTTTCATTCACTAAAAACCAAAGCACAACTAGGAACATATATCACCACTGACAATTCCAGTTTACATCCCTGGCTGATAAGATTTCACATTTAAGAGTTAATAATATTTATTGAATGCTACGAGTTATTCACCACAAATGCTTTAAATGGACACATTAACTCACTTTAAACCAAAGGAAGTGTGGTAAATAAAGTTGAGAGGGTAAATACAGTGAGCTGTATAAAATCCAAAGGCCAATGAAAACAGTTAATTAGATAAAATATGATTATTTGTGGGACAGACTTTATGTTGTGTCCTAGCAGTCATACTTTATGAACATTTTTCCTCTAAGGATCTTAATGTATTTACCCACTTCTCAGTAATCCTTATCACTACCTGATAGGCAAAGGAAGAAACAGGTCATACAATCCACATTTTGCTAACTGAATGAATACTCAAGGTACAAAGGCCAGAAAACATACACACCAGTAGAGAAGGAAATAAAACAACTCAAGCCATTCCTAAAAGCTCCGTATGTTAGGAACCTAAGGAGTTAATAATTAGCATGGTCCTCAACCTCCAGAAACCTCCAGAGGCAAAGCCACTACAAAGGCAATGATAAAGGGAAGGGCAGGCTGGCTTCCAGAGCCCTAACTGGGGTTAGATCCTAAGCTTCTTGCCAGGGTCACCAGATGGCTCCTCCCCATAATAAAGGTCCTTGGAATCCCTACTGCTCTTGTGGCCTTGGCTGGAAGGAGAAAAACAAGCCATCTGGTAAACTACATGGGAGGAGAGAGGAGGAGATTTAAAATCTGTTATTGTTGTTGGGAGTTAGGCCTCAGAATACATTTTCCCAAAGAAACCATATTTAGTGGTATTAGGAATTAAGTAGATTTTTGAGGGCTTTCCAGGGAATCTATCCATGACTGATACCATTTCTACAGGAAAAAGTACTCTTAATGCTTGGATTATCACTAATTTATGAGCTGAAAATTGTTTAAGAAAAAAAAAAAGTTTTTGAAGGTATTAAAAGTTCTCATGTGCTATATCGTAAATTTCTCCATAATCCTGTAGCAATACGATTTGCTGATTCCCCTACTATTTGATCCCTTAGAAACAAATCTTTTTAGTATAATAAATGTATTTCCTTTTTCACACAGTGATGGAATCTGTCCAAATCAAGACATCAAAAGCATGATTCCTACCTATAGTGGAAAAAGAATAAATACATATATATATCAGAATTCCTTTGTTGTATGCCTGAAACTAACCTAACATTGTAAATCAATTACACTCCAAAAACCCAATGCCCCCCCCCAAAAAAACCCAAGAAGGAAAAAAGTGGGGGGAAGGGAAAAGAAGGCCTAATTCCTCCTACCTTTCAGTAGTCATTTGAAATGTAAACCACTTTGCTTTGTTGTCGACAAAGTTCCCAACAGTCACAAAGGCTCCCCCAACACCAAGAGAAATCTATATTCCAAAATAAACACATGCTCTGAAATAGTGCAATATCTTTAAATTACCTATGCAATCAAACACTTTTCTTTTTCTTTCAACTGTTGCAGCTTGAATTACCGCTTCCCAGCTTGCCTTTTATGGTCATCTAGCTACAGCCTCCTTTAAAAGGTGGATAATATTGGCTTCTAAACCCCTCCTGCCAACTACAGCACCAGACAGCAACTTAAAACAATTCTCCATCTCTCTTCTCCCTCCCACCCACACCCCTTTACTGGAGCCCCTGTTTTAGTGACTCTTATTGCCTAACAGAGTTTTAGAACTGGGAATTTACTTCTTCCCACTGCTTGCAGGTGACAGCGGCAGCAGAAGGCAATGTATTTCTGTACCTCCGGCTGATACTACGCACACGTGTTCCTGTGTAACTGTTGCGTGGTGTGCAGTGGTCTGGCTCTAAAGCACCGGGCTGCCCTTAGTGTACACCACAGGTGAGATCAATCAGCTTTTGTACATGACCTGGGATGTCAGCCACCAACTACAACAAAGCAGCACTCTATAGATGAACTTGACGAGATCGATACCTTTTTCTCACCTCTGATTATTAAGATGAGATGATTTTGCTGCTGCTGATACAGGTACAGGTATATTTTAATGAACTTAAAAAAGGTATTGAGGTATCACACACCTATAATAAAATGCAGAAATCTTCGTATAAATGAAATCGTATATACTCTTGTGTCTGGCTTCTTAAGTTCAACATTATGTCTGTATGATTGATTCATCCAATGTGTGTAGCATCTCATCATATGTATATATTACAATTTATTTATCAGTCCGCCCATCTAACCTCCTCAGAGGATAATCAATTTCATTTTTTTTTCTGTTTTAGCCTTTCTGTGTTTCTTTTTGAAGAAATTAAGCAGATAAATGTTTGTTTTCTTATTTCATCTTTATTACTAAAAAGAAAGGCAGCCTACTATACAGCCTTTGCACTTAGCTTTTTCAACTATATCTTAGAATTAACTTCATATTAGTTTATAGAGATTGACCTTATTTGTTTTACAGCTAATAGTACCATAGTTTATTCAACCAATCTCCAATGTCTGGGCATTTAGGTAGTTTACAATATTCTACCATTACATACCATATTGCAATGAATAACTCCAGGCATATATTGCAGTATTGTTAAAGGTGTATCTTCAGGGTAAATTGCTAGAAGTGGAAATACTGGGTGAAAGGGTAAATGCAGGTATAATTTTGTTATTGTCAAGTATCCCTACATAGGGGTTGTACCATTTTGTATTGCTACCAGCGACAAATGAGAGTGACTTTTCCCTCAAAGCCTCCTGAACAGACTATTTTGACAGGTTTTTAAAAAATTTTTTTGACAACCTGATGGGTGGAAAATGGTAGGTATTGTGGTGCAATTTTAATTAACATTTGTATTATGGTGAAAGTTGATCATCTTTTCATGTATTTCAGAAGACGTATTTTTATCTTTTTTTGGTGAATTGTCTGCTTGTGCCTTTTGCCCATTTTTGGTCTTCCCATTTTTTTTTTTTTTTTAGCTTTTTTTTTAAACATCTTTATTGAAGTATAATTGCTTTACAATGGTGTGTTAGTTTCTGCTTTATAACAAAGTGAATCAGTTATACATTTACATATGTTCCCATATCTCTTCCCTCTTGCATCTCTCTCCCTCCCACCCTCCCCATCCCACCCCTCTAGGTGGTCACAAAGCACCGAGCTGATCTCCCTGTGCTATGCGGCTGCTTCCCACTAGCTATCTATTGAACATTTGGTAGTGTATATATATGTCCATGACACTCTCTCACCCTGTCACATCTCACCCTTCCCCCTCCCCATATCCTCAAGTCCATTCTCTAGTAGATCTGTGTCTTTATTCCCGTCTTGCCACTAGGTTCTTCATGGCCTTTTTTTTTTTTCCTTAGATTCCATATATATGTGTTAGCATACTGTATTTGTTTTTCTCTTTCTGACTTACTTCACTCTGTATGACAGACTCTAACTCCATCCACCTCACTACAAATACCTCCATTTCATTTCTTTTTATGGCTGAGTAATATTCCATTGTATATATGTGCCACATCTTCTTTATCCATTCATCCGATGATGGACACTTAGGTTGCTTCCATGTCCTGGCTATTGTAAATAGAGCTGCAATGAACATTTTGGTACATGACTCTTTTTGAACTATGGTTTTCTCAGGGTATATGCCCAGTAGTGGGATTGCTGGGTCGTATGGTAGTTCTATTTGTAGTTTTTTAAGGAACCTCCATACTGTTCTCCATAGTGGCTGTATCAATTTACATTCCCACCAACAGTGCAAGAGGGTTCCCTTTCCTCCACACCCTCTCCAGCATTTATTGTTTCTAGATTTTTTGATGATGGCCAATCTGACCGGTGTGAGATGATATCTCATTGTAGTTTTGATTTGCATTTCTCTAATGATTAATGATGTTGAGCATTCTTTCATGTGTCTGTTGGCAATCTGTATATCTTCTTTGGAGAAATGCCTATTTAGGTCTTCTCCTAAAATTTTTGGATTGGGTTGTTTGTTTTTTTGTTATTGAGCTGCATGAGCTGCTTGTAAATCTTGGAGATTAATCCTTTGTCAGTTGCTTCATTTGCAAATATTTTCTCCCATTCTGAGGGTTGTCTTTTGGTCTTGTTTATGGTTTCCTTTGCTGTGCAAAAGCTTTTAAGTTTCATTAGGTCCCATTTGTTTATTTGTGTTTTTATTTCCATTTCTCTAGGAGCTGGGTCAAAAAGGATCTTGCTGTGATTTATGTCATAGAGTGTTCTGCCTATGTTTTCCTCTAAGAGTTTGATAGTGTCTGGCCTTACACTTAGGTCTTTAATCCATTTTGAGTTTATTTTTGTGTATGGTGTCAGGGAGTGTTCTAATTTCATACTTTTACATGTACCTGTCCAATTTTCCCAGCACCACTTATTGAAGAGGCTGTCTTTTCTCCACTGTATATGCTTGCCTCCTTTATCAAAGATAAGGTGACCATATGTGCGTGGGCTTATCTCTGGGCTTTCTATCCTGTTCCATTGATCTATATTTCTGTTTTTGTGCCAGTACCAAACTGTCTTGATTACTGTAGCTTTGTAATATAGTCTGAAGTCAGGGAGCCTGATTCCTCCAGCTCCATTTTTCGTTCTCAAGATTGCTTTGGCTATTCGGGGTCTTTTGTGTTTCCATACAAATTGTGAAATTTTTTGTTCTAGTTCTGTGAAAAATGCCAGTGGTAGTTTGATAGGGATTGCATTGAATCTGTAGATTGCTTTGGGTAGTAGAGTCATTTTCACAATGTTGATTCTTCCAATCCAAGAACATGGTATATCTCTCCATCTATTTGTATCATCTTTAATTTCTTTCATCAGTGTCTTATAATTTTCTGCATACAGGTCTTTTGTCTCCTTAGGTAGGTTTATTCCTAGATATTTTATTCTTTTTGTTGCAATGGTAAACGGGAGTGTTTTCTTAATTTCACTTTCAGATTTTTCATCATTAGTGTATAGGAATGCAAGAGATTTCTGTGCATTAATTTTGTATCCTGCTACTTTACCAAATTCATTGATTAGCTCTAGTAGTTTTCTGGTAGCATCTTTAGGATTCTCTATGTATAGTATCATGTCATCTGCAAACAGTGACAGCTTTACTTCTTCTTTTCCGATTTGGATTCCTTTTATTTCTTTTTCTTCTCTGATTGCTGTGGCTAACACTTCCAAAACTATGTTGAATAATAGTGGTAAGAGTGGGCAACCTTGTCTTGTTCCTGATCTTAGTGGAAATGGTTTCAGTTTTTCACCACTGAGGACAATGTTGGCTGTGGGTTTGTCATATATGGCCTTTATTATGTTGAGGAAAGTTCCCTCTATGCCTACTTTCTGCAGGGCTTTTATCATAAATGGGTGTTGAATTTTGTCGAAAGCTTTCTCTGCATCTATTGAGATGATCATATGGTTTTCCTCCTTCAATTTGTTAATATGGTGTATCACGTTGATTGATTTGCATATGTTGAAGAATCCTTGCATTCCTGGAATAAACCCCACTTGATCATGGTGTATGATCCTTTTAATGTGCTGTTGGATTCTGTTTGCTTGCATTTTGTTGAGGATTTTTGCATCTATGTTCATCAGTGATATTGGCCTGTAGTTTTCTTTCTTTGTGACATCTTTGTCTGGTTTTGGTATCAGGGTGATGGTGGCCTCGTAGAATGAGTTGGGGAGTGTTCCTCCCTCTGCAATATTTTGGAAGAGTTTGAGAAGGATAGGTGTTAGCTCTTCTCTAAATGTTTGATAGAATTCGCCTGTGAAGCCATCTGGTCCTGGGCTTTTGTTTGTTGGAAGATTTTTAATCACAGTTTCAATTTCAGTGCTTGTGATTGGTCTGTTCATATTTTCTATTTCTTCCTGGTTCAGTCTCGGCAGGTTGTGCATTTCTAAGAATCTGTCCATTTCCTCCAGGTTGTCCATTTTATTGGCATAGAGTTGCTTATAGTAATCTCTCATGATCATTTGTATTTCTGCGGTGTCAGTGGTTACTTCTCCTTTTTCATTTCTAATTCTATTGATTTGAGTCTTCTCCCTTTTTCTCTTGATGAGTCTGGCTAATGGTTTATCAACTTTGTTTATCTTCTCAAAGAACCAGCTTTTAGTTTCATTGATTTTTGCTATTGTTTCCTTCATTTCTTTTTCATTTATTTCTGACCTGATCTTTATGATTTCTTTCCTTCTGCTAGCTTTGGGGTTTTTCTGTTCTTCTTTCTCTAATTGCTTCAGGTGCAAGGTTAGGTTGTTTATTCGAGATGTTTCCTGTTTCTTGAGGTAGGCTTGTATTGCTATAAACTTCCCTCTTAGCACTGCTTTTGCTGCGTCCCATAGGTTTTGGGTCGTCGTGTCTCCATTGTCATTTGTTTCTAGGTATTTTTTGATTTCCCCTTTGATTTCTTCAGTGATCACTTCGTTATTAAGTAGTGTATTGTGTAGCCTCCATGTGTTTGTATTTTTTACAGATCTTTTCCTGTAATTGATATCTAGTCTCATAGCGTTGTGGTCGGAAAAGATACTTGATACGATTTCAATTTTCTTAAATTTACCAAGGCTTGATTTGTGACCCAAGATATGATCTATCCTGGAGAATGTTCCATGAGCACTTGAGAAAAATGTGTATTCTGTTGTTTTGGGGTGGAATGTCCTATAAATATCAATTAAGTCCATCTTGTTTAATGTATCATTTAAAGCTTGTGTTTCCTTATTTATTTTCATTTTGGATGATCTGTCCATTGGTGAAAGTGGGGTGTTAAAGTCCCCTACTATGATTGTGTTGCTGTCGATTTCCCCTTTTATGGCTGTTAGTATTTGCCTTATGTATTGAGGTGCTCCTATGTTGGGTGCATAAATATTTACAATTGTTATACCTTCCTCTTGGATCGATCCCTTGATCATTATATAGTGTCCTTCTTTGTCTCTTGTAATAGTCTTTATTTTAAAGTCTATTTTGTCTGATATGAGAATTGCTACTCCAGCTTTCTTTTGATTTCCATTTGCATGGAATATCTTTTTCCATCCCCTCACTTTCAGTCTGTATGTGTCTCTAGGTCTGAAGTGGGTCTCTTGTAGACAGCATATATATGGGTCTTGTTTTTGTATCCATTCAGCCAGTCTGTGTCTTTTGGTGGGAGCATTTAATCCATTTACATTTAAGGTAATTATCGATATGTATGTTCCTATTCCCATTTTCTTAAATGTTTTGGGTTTGTTATTGTAGGTGTTTTCCTTCTCTTGTGTTTCTTGCCTAGAGAAGTTCCTTTAGCATTTGTTGTAAAGCTGGTTTAGTGGTGCTGAACTCTCTCAGCTTTTGCTTGTCTGTAAAGGTTTTAATTTTTCCATCAAATCTGAATGAGATCCTTGCTGGGTAGAGTAATCTTGGTTGTAGGTTTTTCTCCTTCATCACTTTAAGTATATCCTGCCACTCCCTTCTGGCTTGCAGAGTTTCTGCTGAAAGATCAGCTGTTAACCTTATGGGGATTCCCTTGTGTGTTATTTGTTGTTTTTCCCTTGCTGCTTTTTATATGTTTTCTTTATATTTAATTTTTGACAGTTTGATTAATATGTGTCTTGGCGTGTTTCTCCTTGGATTTATCCTGTATGGGACTCTCTGTGCTTCCAGGACTTGATTAACTATTTCCTTTCCCATATTAGGGAAGTTTTCAACTATAATCTCTTCAAATATTTTCTCAGTCCCTTTCTTTTTCTCTTCTTCTTCTGGGACCCCTATAATTCGAATGTTGGTGCGTTTAATGTTGTCCCAGAGGTCTCTGAGACTGTCCTCAGTTCTTTTCATTCTTTTTTCTTCATCCTGCTCTGCAGTAGTTATTTCCACCATTTTATCTTCCAGGTCACTTATCCGTTCTTCTGCCTCAGTTATTCTGCTATTGATCCCGTCTAGAGTATTTTTAATTTCATTTATTGTGCTTTTCATCGTTGCTTGGTTCCTCTTTATTTCTTCTACGTCCTTGTTAAATGTTTCTTGCATTTTGTCTATTCTATTTCCAAGATTTTGGATCATCCTTACTATCATTATTCTGAATTCTTTTTCAGGTGGACTACCTATTTCCTCTTCATTTGTTAGGTCTGGTGTGTTTTGACCCTGCTCCTTCATCTGCTGTGTGTTTTTCTGTCGTCTCATTTTGCTTATCTTACTGTGTTTGGGGTCTCCATTTCACAGGCTGCAGGTTCGTAGTTCCCGTTGTTTTTGGTATCTGTCTCCAGTGGCTAAGGTTGGTTCAGTGGGTTGTGTAGGCTTCCTGGTGGAGGGAACTAGTGCCTGTGTTCTGGTGGATGAGGCTGGATCTTGTCTTTCTGGTGGGCACGTCCACGTCTGGTGGTGTGTTTTGGGGTGTCTGTGGCCTTATTATGATTTTAGGCAGCCTCTCTGCTAATGGATGGGGCTGTGTTCCTGTCTTCCTAGTTGTTTGGCATAGGGTGTCCAGCACTGTAGCTTGCTGGTCGTTGAGTGAAGCTGGGTCTTGATGTTGAGATGGAGATCTCTGAGAGATTTTCGCCATTTGGTATTACGTGGAGCTGGGAGGTCTCTTGTGGACCAGTGTCCTGAAGTTGGCTCTCACACCTCAGAGGCACAGCCCTGATGCCTGGCTGGAGCACCAAGAGCCTTTCATCCACACGGCCAAGTACGTGGGGAGTTTCTTGCCTTTTGGGAGGTCTGACGTTTTCTGCCAGCGTTCAGTGGGTGTTCCGTAGGAGCAGTTCCACGTGTAGATGTATTTCTAATGTATCTGTGGGAAGGAAGGTGATCTCCGCGTCTTACTCTTCCGCCATCTTCTTCCCAGCTCCCCATTTTTCATTTATATATATATATTAGCCCATGATATATTATGTTACAAATATCTTATCACAATCTGTCAATTTGTCTTTTGGCTCTGCTTATGTGCAAGTTTATTTTTTATTTTTTGGTAGTCAAATTTATCAATGTTTTCTTTTATTGCATATGGATTTTGAGTGATAAAAAGCCTTCTTCTACACCCAGACTGTAAGGAGGAATTCATCCATTCTTCCAGTGCATATAAAGTTTCATATTTTACTTAAATCTCTGATCCATTTGGAGTTCAGTTTATTTACAGTATGAGGAAGAGATCTAACTTTCTCTTTTTCCAAATGGTTAGCCAGTTGCCCCAATACCATTAATTAAAAAGCCCAACTCTGGGGAATTCCCTGGCGGCCCAGTGGTTAAGACTCCATGCTTCCATTGCAGGGGGCGCGGGTTCGATCCCTGGTGGGAGAACTAAGATCCTCCAAGCCAAGTGGCGAGGCCAAAAAAAAAAAAAGCCCACCCCTGTCCTAGTGGTTGGAGATACCACCTTTCTCATAAATGTCCATGTATGTTAGGGTCTATTTTTAGACATTCCATCCCATTCCATTCTAGTCTGTGCCCCAGTATCACTCTGTTTTAATTATAGAGACTTTATAGCACATGCTAATATCTGTAGGGCTAGTCCCCTCTCACAGTTCTTCCTTTTCAGTGTTGTACTCATACGCTGACTTTTCCATATGAACTTTGGTTATCACCTTGTCGACCTCCAGAAAAAAAGATTATTGGTACTTTTATTGGGATCACATTATATATATATTTTTTTTAAGTTATTTTTTATTTATTTATTTATTTATTTTGGCTGTGTTGGGTCTTCGTTTCTGTGCGAGGGCTTTCTCTAGTTGCGGCAAGTGGGGGCCACTCTTCATCACAGTGTGCGGGCCTCTCACTGTCGCGGCCTCTCTTGTTGCGGAGCACAGGCTCCAGACGCGCAGGCTCAGTAGTTGTGGCTCACGGGCCTAGTTGCTCCGCGGCATGTGGGATCTTCCCAGACCAGGGCTCGAACCCGTGTCCCCTGCATTGGCAGGCAGATTCTCAACCACTGCGCCACCAGGAAAGCCCGGGATCACCTTATATTTAAACATTAATTTAGTAAGAATATCTTGATGATATTAAAATATTCTATTCAAGAACTAGGAATGTCTGTCAACTATACTTTTGCATCTTTCAGGACTGCCCCATAGCTACTGTCTGTATTAATTTGCCAGGCCTGCCCATAACAAAGTACCACAGACTGGGGGACTTAAACAACAGAAATTTATTTACTCAAAGTTCTGGTGGCTAGAAGTCTGAGACCAAGGTGTTGGCAGGCTGGTTTCTCCTGAGGCCTCTCTTCTTGGTTTGCAGATGGCCACTTTCTTGCTGCGTTCTCCCGTAGCTTACTTCCCTGGTGTTTCTCTGTATGTCCTAATCGCCTCTTCTTATAAGGACACCAGTCAGTTTAGGGTCCAGCTCAATGGCCTCATTTTAACTTTCTAAAGACCCTACTTCCAAACACAGTCACATTCTTAGGTATTATACTTATGATTAGGGCTTCAACAGATACATTTTGCGAGGGACATAATTCAATCTATAACAGCATTAGGTTTTAAACATTTCTTATAAAATTAAGTATTTTATCTTTTCCGTTGCTATTTTAAATGGAGTTTTCTATTCCATTATATCTTCTATCTGGTAATTATTTATATATATGGTTATTGATATTTCCATGTTATCTTATATATTACTACCTGGCTGAATTCTTTTGTTGTCTGAGTTATTTTTATCATTGACTCATTATAGAGTTAGTTCTCCAGCAAATGATCATGTCTCCAACTAGTTTTACTTTTTCCTTTTGAATTGTTTTCTCTTGTCTGATTGCACTGGCTAGTAGTGCCAATACAATATTAAAAAGTAATGGAGATAGTGAATTTCCATGACTCATTCTTGACCTTGGTAAGAATGCCTCTAGTGTTTCCCCATTAAGTAAGATGCTGACTTTAGGACTGACATATATAAATTATATTAAGGAAGTATCCATCCATTCCTATAGTTGAGTGCTTTTACTAGGAATAGGTGTTGAATTTTTGTCAGAAGATTGTTCAGCATTTCTAAAGATATTATGATTTTTCTTCTTATACTTATTAATATGGTGAATTATCCCTGCATTCAGGCATAAGACCTGCTTGGTGATGATGTATTATTTTCCTAATGTGGGGCATTAGAGTCTTATAACTAATATTTTATTTCAGATCTTTATATTAATATTCATAAACTATATTGATCTGTAAGTTTCTTTGTGTGCTATCATTAGCAGGTTGTCATGTCACTGTGACACTTGCTTCATAAATGTTTGTGTGCTCAGAAACAGTTTATGTTTCTAAACAGACTCTAAATGTTTGGTAGACTCCCTCTCTTAAACTGTCTGGGATTGGTGCTTTCCTGTGGAGTAGTTCCTTAAAACTTTCTCTATTTGTCCTCTGTAAGTAAATGTAGGCTTTCTATGTCTATTAAGGATAATTTTGGTAAATTATACTTTCTTCTAGAAAATTATCCATTTCATCTAGGTTTTTAAATTTACTTGCATAAAGGTATGCTAAGTAACCTTACAGTAAAATTTTGTATTCTCTTTATCAATATCTATTTCCCTCTTATTTCTTATTTTATATTTGTGCTTCCTTCTTGCAACACCTTTTTCTTCCTTTATTAAATTGACCCTTGGGTTGTTATTTTTTCAAACCAGGATTTGGATTTGTTGACTTGATCTGTGTTTTTATTTTTACTATTTCATTATTTTTTGCTTTTTATCTTTATTATCTTTTTCTTCATACTTTGGTTTTTATTTGGCTTACTTCAGTGTTCTTTTCCTAGCCTTTTGATTGGGAATTTAAATTTTATTTTTATTCTTTCATTTTTACTGATATAGGTGTTCAACGCTATGAATTTTTCTCTGATCACTGGTTTAAATGCATCCCACAGATTCTAATATGTAGTTGTTTGATCATTATTTTCCAGAAATTATATAATTTATCTTTATATTTTCTCATTTGCCAATAGGTCATTTAATAGAAAAAGTTTTAAAATTCCCAGAGAGAAGAGCTTATTTGCTTCAAATTTCTAGGTTTATGGCATTGTGATAAGAATGCTGATTGCAGTATTTCTAACTTATGGAACTTGATATTTTCTTTGTGATCTACAATATTATACATTTTTGTGAGTGTTCCTTGCACACTTGAGAAGAAGGTATATTTTCTATTATTAGGATGCAGTGTTTAATAGGTTTCCATAAAAACTACCTAATTAATAATGTTGCTTAGGTCTCCAGCATTGGGGGGGGGGGGGGTCAGTGAACTTCTTTTGTAAAGGATCAGAGAGTAAACATTTGAGGTTTTGTGTACTACAGGGCCTCTGTCACAACTATTCAACTCTGCTGTTGTAGTAAGAAAGCCATAGACAATATGTAAACAAGTGGATGTGTCTGTGTGTTAAAAAGCTTTATTTACAAAAACAAGTAACAGATTTGACTTGGCCTGTGGGCAGTTACCTAACCTCTGGCTGCTATGATTACTTACGTTTTTTCCCACATGACCTGTCTTGTATTTAGACTGGTGTATTAAAGTTCCCATTATTGGTGTGTTTCTATTCGTTTTCCCTGCCATATCCTGCTTTATATAGGAGGTTGCTGTGATGTTTGGTGCATATATGTTCATTTTAAAGTGTTCTCTGTGTCAGTGCTTTTTAGTCTTCTGAATTCTATTTTGTGTGATATCAGAATCACAATCCCCCATTTCCTATTGTTTACAACTGCCTGATATACCTTTGCCAATTCCTTGATTTTTAGCTTTTTAATCACTTGGGGGGGGGGCGCGGATGGGTCTTCTGAATACAGCATAAAGTTTTGCTTTATGAACCAACTTGAAAACCTTTTAATTTTAATAGGTGATTAAACCCATATATATATATATATATATATATATTGGCCATGCCACATGGCCTGTGGGATCTTAGTTCCCCGACCAGGGATTGAACCCAGGCCCTTGGCAGTGAGAGCGTGGAGTCCAAACCACTGGACCACAGGGAATTCCTGCCCATTTACATTTATTGATATGACTGATGTTTGGTCTCAACTCTGTCATGTTATTTTTTATTAGAGTTATTGTAATATTATATTTACTATATTTCTCTATGTGATGTAATTATTTGTCTTTGATTTTTTTTTAAAGGAAACTCTAAAGATAGTTTTATATTGCTGTGCTATGGTTATTTTTCTATTTGTATCTTTTAAGGTCTTCCATCTCTATTTTTTTCCTTACTCAACCTCATACTGTCTAGTTGGTCAGTTTTAAATGGTATCTTTTAATTCTCATCTATCACCTATACAGTCAATGATCTTATTTTACTTTCCCCCTTTCCCTATTCTTCTGTTCCATTTTTATAGTTGTACTCTTTCTACTTTGTCAGAATATCTAGAGTTTATATACTATTCTTTCATCCATATCACTACACTTATTTTAGCCTTATCTCTATGACTGAATATATTAAATGCTCACCACCTGTCCTTTTGCCAAACTTTCTCCAGTCATATCTTAGTTGAATAAAATGACCCCGGCAGATGCCTCAGGAAGAGCTAGCTCATTGTTACAGTATCCTCTGACTTCTTGCACATTTAAAACTTTCTATAGCCCTGATGCTTGAAGGAGAGCTTGGCTTGTCCCTGATTTCCTTGTTTCTTGAAATGCTTTTTCACTGTTGCCTATTTCTAGATGATGCTTTTGAGAAGTTTGATTTTAGCTTTACTTTCTTGCCTTTACAAGTAATGTGCTCTTTTTACCTGGAAGCCCTGAGGACTTTCCTTTGTCTTTAAAGTCTAATAGTTTTACTAGGATATGTCTCAAAGTTGATCATTTTAGGTGAAATTTCCCAAGTGTAAGTGAGTTCTTTCAATATGTAGATTTAGGTCTTCACTAACTTCTGGAAAGTTTTAAGTATTAGCCCTGTTCTACTGGCTCTGGGGACTTTGGAGCTCCAGTTATATATATTTTGGATCTTCTTTTTTGTCCTTTCCAATCACTTTCTCTTAGACACTTTTTATCTCATTTTAAATTTCTTATTCACTCCTTTAGTTTTTTTCCTGCCATTCTTCAATGAACCTTACTACATTTTAATACAAATCCACTGTTCTTTGGCACATTGAAATTTATTCTGTATTTATGAAATGTTTTTCTTTTAAATTTATTTACTGAATTCCATCAATTCTCTTTGATTTTCTTCCAATTTTTATCCATTTCTGTATTTAGTTTCTGAATTTCTGATTTTTTCCCCACTAATGCTTGTTTAAGGATATTTATTTTGAAGTACTGTCTTACACTTAACACATTGAAGCCATAGACTCAAAGGAAATATTTGCAATCACGTATCTGTTAAAGTACTTGTGTCCTGGATATATAATGAACTCTCAAAACTCATTAATAAAAATCCAAATAATCCAATTAAAAATTAGGTAAAAGATATGAACACACTCTTCATCAAAGAAATTCTTAAAAGTATTATGCTTAGTGAAGTAAATCAAACACAGAAGGAAAAATATCCTACTTATATGAGGGACTTAGAATAGAAAAATTCACGGACAAAAAGTAGAATAGAGGTTACCAGGGGCTGGGGGAAAGGGAAAAGACGCAGTTATTGTTTAATGAGAACCAAGTTTTTGTTGGGGATGATGAGAAAGTTTTGGATATGAATAGTGATAATGGTTGCACAACACTGTGAATGTATTTAATGCCACGGAATTGTACACTTATAAATGGTTAAAATGATAAGTATTACATTATGTATATTTTACCACAATAAAATTTTTTAATTAAAAGGCTTAACCATATCAAGTAATGGCAACAGGGATTTTCTCCCACATTGTTGGCTGGAATGTAAAATGGCACAACCGCTTTGGACAATATTTTGGCAGTTTCTTGTAAAGTTGAACATGCACTTACCATATGACCCAGCCACTCTACTTCTAGGTATTTACCCAAGAGAAATGAAAACATGTATTTACAAAGGCGTGTATATTTTATTTGTGATAGCCAAAAACTGGAAACAAACCAAATGTCCATCAACACATGAATGAATAAACAAATATGGTACATCCATACAATGGAATACTACTCAGTAATAAAAAAGAATGGAACATTGATTCACACAGCAACATGGATCGGTCTCAAAATAATATGCTGAGAGGAGGCAGACAGAAAAAGAGTGTACGCTGTATGATCCCATGCAAATAAAATCTAGAAGATGCAAACCAATGTATGGTGACAGAAAGCAGGTCAGTAGTGGCCTGGGGATGACAGTCGGGGCTGGGGGAGAGACTGAAAAGGTACAGGAGTACACTTTTGTGGGGTGATGAGTATGGTCATTATCTTGATTGTGGTGATTCTTTCACATGTATGTCAAAACTAATCACATTGTACATTTTAAACATGTGCAGTATATTCTAAGCCAATTAATCCTCAATAGAGCTGTTCAAAAAATGAATGTGAAGAGGCAATTTAAAATCGTCTTTTGCTAATCTAAAAAAACGGCTAAAATTTTCTATTATCTATTCCTTTCCCAATCCCATCTTCAAGGTTTGCAAACCATTATTCTGAGCTCTCAACAGTACTACATTCCCAGTTAAAACAGTTTTATCCTACCACCTCTTCTTCTGGGGCTATATATAAGATGTATATCTCCCAATTCAGAATCCCCATTCAGGAAAGGAATTCCAGTTTGCTATCACAGATACACCAGATCCTACAGGGAAAACCAACTGAAGATACCAAAAGGAAAGAGCTGCAAGGAAGTCTCATGCTGAAGGGGGTGATAATCTTTAAGACATATGTCTCCTACAGGCTGTTCAAAGTTAATAAGCAGAACTGCAACGTAAAAAAATAAATGGATATCCTCCTATACACTCTTGGAAGAAGACATTTCTGTCAAATTTACCTGAAGTTCAACTTAACCCTCTAACAATAGCAGCAACCAGTGCTTCAAACCCTCTCAAATTACCCGTAGAATGTTTCTGAAAGACATTTTCCCAGTATTTCTCAACATTCTCCACCAAGGTAAGCATCAGTGACAGAGGAGAGTGAATTCACCCGGGGTCCCAGCAGCACCACTGGAAGTGAAATTACATCGACATGTTGATTTATCTTCACCAACTCATATACATTTTACACTCTGCTCTTCATTATTTATCAAATATAAAAGTGATATCTTAAATAATTTACAATCCAGTAAAACTGATCCTCCAGGAAGATGTGCTTGCCATGTTACCTATGGCTTTGAGTAGCTGGTGTGGGACACTGTGCTGGGGTGGTTTGAATGTGTGGATTTCCTATTTCCTCAGCGTCACAATTCTAATAAGTTACTAATTTCTCAGAAAATTACAGCAAAAAGTGACTGGTCACAGCAAGGAGGGAGGCAGATAAGATATAAAGCTAGACTCTAGAACTAAGAGCATGTTCGTAGAAGCAAGGAGATGTTCATCAAATTGGTTTTCAGGTGATCACCAGAATCTACAAAATTCAGATTACCACCACTAATATTTACTTTAAGCCTGGAACCATACCGAGCACATTATCACACTTTGCAAATAAGAGTTCTAGAGGGATGACTTACCTAAGGTCACAGAGAAAGGGGCGAGAGTTGAGATTCAAACAAAGGCAATGAGCACTCTCAACCACTGAGGTTCTGCTGTCTCGATTACTAACTTCCAAGAATGTTAAATTATGTCTGATATAGTTTGTTTAAGGGATGGGTGAGTGGAATAAAGTCTAGAAGTGTTTCTGGACAAATTAAAGGTCCGCTCAATTGAAAGGAGAAAACTCCAGTCCGGTTGAGTAAGTTCAGTTATGAGACACTTCTAACTCCTTGATGATGCTAAGAGATGAATCATTATCAAAACTGATTTGTGTAGTTTTAAGATTATAAGTAGAGTATCTGTATATTCTGGCTTGCCTGGGACAATCCCAGTCTGTACCTGTTGTCTGATGGAATTATTAATAGGTGACCCTGTCACTCTCAAAAGTGTTCTGGTTTAGACAATAAGTTTTACGGTCATCGAAACTATAAACAATAACTGATTAAATTAAGGAGAGGAATGATATGGGTCTGGGGTGTGGAACAGCTGCTAGTCCTAGAAAGAAGTATTAATGTGGAAGAGAAGAGATGGGGTGGGGGGAGCTAGCTAGGCAGGGTTAGGCCTATATACACAAACTGCTCTAAAACAACAAGGCCCAGGCACCTCGCCTGTGTGGAATCCTGAAGGAAAATGCACTTCCCTCCCAGCTGTCTTCCCCACTCCCCATCCCCAGTCCTTGTTCCTTTCATTTCAGCAATATTTCAATATTAAGGTATGTTTTCTACTGGGGGAAAAGGAAAGAATAAACATCCAGACCAATTATCTAGTGTAAGTAAACCTATGTGCAATTCTTTTTTTTTTTTTTTTTGTCTGTGTTGGGTCTTTGTTGCTGTGCACGGGATTTCTCTAGTTGCGGCGAGCAGGGGCTACTCTTTGTTGTGGAGCACGGGCTCTAGGCGCGTGGGCTCCAGTACTTGCGGCACGTGGGCCCTCGAGTGCGCGGGCTTCAGTAGTTGTGGCGCACGGGTTCAGTAGTGGCAGTGCGCGGGCCCTAGAGTGTGTGGGCTTCAGTAGTTGCAGCACGTGGGTTCAGTAGTTGTGGCTCGCAGGCTCTAGAGCGCAGGCTCAGTAGTTGTGGCGCACAGGCTTAGTTGCTCCGCGGCATGTGGGATCTTCCTGGGCCAGGGCTGGAACCCGTGTCCCCTGAATTGGCAGACAGATTCTTAACCACTGAGCCACCAGGGAAGTCCCCCTATGTGCAATTCTTATTTCTTGGGTGAGAGGTTGATTACCCAGCTGAAAGAAGTAGGATTTGCAAACTCTGCTTGACTCAGGTCAGAAATAGGAAGGGAGAGAGAGTGAGGAATGCCTTCCTCTTAATATTTCTTTCCACGTTTCAGTCTATTCCATTTTATGGAAAACAGAAATATGGGAGCACTGACGCTTCTGGGGACCCTTTTCCTCGGCAACGGATGAGGTTACTCCTACTTGGCAACTTGAGAGAAGTTTGCGGCTTCCCTTTAAGGGCTGCTCCTACTGGTTAATTTGAATTACAAGAATCTCCTTTGAAAGAGGGGCTCAGTGTTAAAACACTTTCTTTACACACATAAATTTCTTTTTGATTTGAATCACTGAAAAATCAGATTGTGTTGTGTCATTCCTGTATTCTAGGAGTTGTACCCCTGGTTAAAAAAAAAAAAAAAAAAAACAGAAAAAACCTGAGCTGGTTGCACACCACCTCTTCAGGTGTATTCTAGTAGGGGGTGAGGGCAAGGCTCCTAGGTAATTTCACTACACCTCCCTCCACCTACTTGAAAATCTCTAATAATTGCTGTATGTCTTTAAAGGAGGGAGCTTTCTTCCCGTCTTTTCCTGACCTCCCGGGAGGAAAAAGGTCAGATTTCTGCCTTTTCTTAGTGATGTATACCTCTGCTTTTCAAAGTATTTATGTGTCTCTTTTAGTTAAAAAAAAAAAAAAAAAAATCCCTTTTCCAGTCAATAGGGAAACCAGACTAAGAAAGTTTCAGGAGGTATTTTCATTTCAGGAAGCGAGTTTCAGAAGACACTTGTGATTCTGCTACTGGACTCAGCTTTTCTGCGTTACCAGGGCACAAGGAAAAGGAATGAAAAAGAAACAGCTAACATTGCAAAGAGGGGCTGAGTTGTGGAAAGTATTCCTGTACACCCTCCAGATTTGTGAACATCTTCAAGATTTTGAAGTATTGTTTGAAATTCTATCACCAAGTCATCAGTGTAAAGTAGTCTAGTGACCAGACTAAGGCTGACGAGGTTGTGACCTGCCAAATGCTCGTGGACGAGACTTTTTTTTTTTTTTTTTAACACACAAGAGAGTTCTGATAACAAAGCTGCCAGGCTGTTGCCTATGTTTGTCCACACAGACATCATGGCAAATAAGCTGGCTGTGACCCAGTGGTACATAAACGTCCTTTAGTTCCGAAGACCTGGGAAATGAATTGAGGTAACAGTCGAGACGCCTGAGTTCTAGCCTAGCTATGATAATTATTAGTTCTGTCACTTTGAGCAAGTCACTTAATTTCCCAGGGTCTCAATTTCCTCACTCCGAAGAGCAAGGGGTCTGAATTCCGAGGGCCCTCCTTGCCCTAAACTGTGTGAGCCTGCCGCTGCTGCTTGTGGACATCTGGAGCGCCGCGGTGCACAGGTGTCAGACCACATCTCACTCGGGTCTCAGGACAGCCAGTGAGGTCACCCAAGAGCAGGAAGGTGGCCCAGGGCTAATGGGAGAACAGCCTGAGAGCTGGCCCAGCGGCCACCATTCTCATTTGAAAACAGGTGGGGGGGGCGGGAGGGAAGGGGAAAGGGGAAAGGGGAAAGGCAGCCAAGCTGCCAGAGCAGCTGTGCCCAATATAATATCTACACTAGACAGATGTCCCTAAATATGGTGTGTGTTCATGACCTTCTAAATAGAAGCGTTTCCAGGAGAGAGTGGAGGAGAGGGTAAGACTACTTAAAAGTTAATAGTATATGCATTTATGAAATAAAATTCCTAACCTCAGGATATGTCAGGGAAACTACACTGAAGAAAAGATTCTCATAACCTTTAATCGAGGTTAAATTTTAATGCAAATATAGCCCCACATCCCCGAGTGGTGGCCCTTTATCTTTTTGCATGCTTATTGGTGGTGAGGTGGCAGAAGGGAGGGTTTGAGTAATATTAGATACTGTTCACTGGGCACTACATACATGCCCATCGAATACTGACCTCAGGGCCAGGCTCTGGGTGGGACATGGCAGGTGCAGACGTCAGCGGGACAGCCACTGTCCCTGCCCACACGGAGTTTATAACAGATCCCTGAACCCTCACAGCAGATGAGGAAGCAGGCTCAGTCCAGCTCCATGACACGTCCAAGGTCACACAGCTGCTAAGTGGAGGGCCAGGGTTTGAATCAAGGTCTGTACATAATAACCACCAGACTATGTTACTCAGTACTGCCAAACTGGAAAGAGACTGTGGATCTAAAATTCTGTTTCCAATCTTCTGTTTAGTTTTTTGAGGGAACATCTTTTTAAAAGTTAAGATGATTTTGCCTAACGATAGCAACTTTGTAGTATTTGTTTTCTAGGAATATATCAATTACTCTTGAGTACAAATACATGAATAGAAGATGAATATGTGAACAAAATTTAAATATAAACAGAGAAATGAACGGTATTCAATAAAAGTATCTGCAAAACAACATGAAATTGACTTAAAAAGAGCCTGAATTGAAATCAACTTCTGAGAACCCAACTTCCTAGATAATTCTAGGCTGGGGATTCTCTCTTTTTTTGTACACCATGGGTGATTCCTTTGAAATACATCTCATCTGAGAGATTACGTGCCCACAGTACGTCCTTTAAGACTCCAGGATCTAGTGCAGATTCAGGGTCCAACCTATCTTTTGGGGTAACTGCCCTCTCACCCCACTCTTCACCCAGCCACCCGGAGCTTCCTGCAGTTTCCACCTGCTGGTTTCATACTCCTGTACCTCTGCTCACTTGGCATCCTTCTAATCTCAGTTCTAATGTCATCTCCTTTATGGTATCTTTCTTGGTTTTTCTACTCACCCCCAGGAGAAATGAATTCCTCTTTTCTTTGTGCCCCATTGTGGCTTAGATCATCATGGCATCTGTAACATTTTATTGCTAATTTGACTTTACCTCACCCAGACCATAAGCCCCTTGGGGGCAGAATTGAGTTTTCTTTCTTCTGTATCATCCAGTGCCTGGCATATAATAGATCCCTAATAAGTGCTTTTTCAATTAATGTATGTTTGTGAACTATATTACTATTCTTAGATTGCTTATTATAACCTGATTAATATAGACCAGTCTTGCTCAAAGTATAGTCCTCGGTGAATTAGCAAGACACTTGTTTAAAGGCAGATTCCTGTACCTCATCCCAGACACAATAAATCAGGCCTCCTGGAGTCTGGCTGAATGCAGCCTGGGTGGGGAAGATGAGGGGTTACCATATTTGTGGGCAACACAGCCCCAGGCCTCTTGCCCTGTCTATGTCTCTAACTAGCTGTGGAGCTTGAACTTCAATTTTCTCACCTTAAGTCAGATGTCTAGAAATCATCCCTTTCACCTCTAAAACTCCATACAGCATCAGTCCCAATTCTCAGGTATACAGATTAAATTAGAATGATACAGAAAAGACCAGCATGGCCTTAAACTAAGTTGACAAGAAAATTCACAAAGTGTCCGGTTCTTTTGGTCAGGTGTCTTGGTGCTGAGGAAAAAGCACTGGCTTTGGATCAAGAAGCCCAGGGTCCTACCTGCATGAATCAGACAGCACAGGCCTTTGTCTCCCTGCAGGGCTAGTGACCAAGCTCTGGCAGGTGGCATGTGGCAGGCTCGCAAATGCTGGCTCCTCCCTATAGCTCCTCTTCCCATCCTTACCCCAGGTTCCTTTCCTTTGCCAAATACTTATTTGCTTAACTACCACAGAAGGAAGATGCTATATTATTAGAGACTTCATAGTTTGTTAGAGGTAGAAAAACTTCAGGGTGTCCGCTAAAAATACCAGGAGAGGAAAAAGTCCTTCATAAGGTACACCGGAAGTTTAGGAACAGTTAGAGGCGGGCTTTAGTTTTGGACTTCTGGACAGAAGTCTTGTTCAGTTATTTACTAGACGATTAACGGGGAATTTACTCTTTGCACTGAACTTCTTACTAGTAAAATGGGAAGAGTAGTACTTCTCCCAGATTTCCTTTTCATTTAACGTTTACATTGTGCTTACATATGCCAAGGGCTGTACCAAATGTTCACTCATCTAATCCTCATAACAACTCTGACCTAGGGTGGATACTGAGGTAGAGAGAGATCAAGTGACTTGCCGGTAAGTATACAACCAGGAACCAGTGGAGGGAGGCAGGTGTCTCTCAATGTGGTGCAGGTTAGTTTTAGCAAGTTCCTGGGCTCTGGTCAGCCCTCGGCCTAGCGCGCCTAATCATCTATCAGACGCTATTGATGTGGAAATGGCCATCCCCAGGTGTCACACCAGGCAGCTGGGCTTCATTTGTAATTGCAGCTGAATGTAATTAGTTCTCTTTCGGAGTTCAAATATATTCTAGGAAACAGACACTTATTATCTAATGATAAAGACTGACCAATGGGAAATAAACACAAATAAAGCTTCCAGAAGCATCTGAAGCACAGGTGTGGACTCTCAATTTACCATTAGCAACCCCAAATTCAAGCAGCTGTTGCACACATGTATTTCAGACCAAATGCTCTACCACTGAAAATTTTGGATACCTTTCCCCTTTGTCAGAGAGAGAAAATTGATTAGGGTGGGTGAGGGGGAACGACTTCTTTTGGGAAGCAGTGGTGTGGTGGGTAGCAGCGTGGACTTTGCATTTAGACTTCAATATGAATCCCGCCTCTCCCCTTACAAGCCATGTGACAACTTACTTAAATTGCAGCTAAGTGGCCCTGTCAGTGGGTACCACTCTCTACCTTTCACAGCTCGGTCAGGATGAAATGAGAATACACGTGAATCCATAAGCACAGTACCTGGCACACAGTAAGCATAAAAAGTAGCTATTTTAATTTCTATTGTTACTATTATTAATACTGTAAAAATTGACCCTTGAATAACATGGGTTTGAACTGCACAGATCCATATACACGGATTTTTTCCCACTAAATATGTACTACAGTACTACACGATCCACAGGTGATTGAATCCAAGGATGCAGAACCACGGATATGGAGGGCCGACTATACATTTACACGTGGACTTTCCACTGCATGGAGGGTGTGTGCCTCTAACCTCCGAGTTGTTCATGGGTCAACTGTATTATAGTTTTCTGCAGATCTGTTTAGTGAAAACTTAACATTACAAATTTTGTTTTTATTCTAAAGAAGATGTGCACAAAAGCTATGCTCTTTGTTTCACTGTTTCAGCCACATTATGTTTCCAGAATGCATAAAGCCTTTTCATGTGCATTATTTAATTTAAGCCTCAGCACGACCTTGGAAGGTAAATACCATCGCTCCCCATTTCACAGGTTAGCAAACACAAGCTCAAAGAGGACAAGCAACTGGCCCGAGGTCAAATATACCAAGTGCCAAAATTTTAGTCCTGAACTCACCTGAGTTTCCGCCCCACCATATTTTAACCTTACAGCTCCAGAGAAGTATCTCCTTTAATAGTCCCCATTTGTCCTGATTCTCCTGAAGAACTCCACTCCACATCTACCAGTCAGCAATCAGCATTCTACTGGGAGCAAGAGTACAATGAGTGCTATCAGCATGGATCCCTGTTTTTATCCCCCAGTGGCTGATAATTCATTTCTGCCCTTAAATATCTTGTTGATCAAACTGTCTGATTTAGCCAGAAGCAGCCCCTTCAAGCTGACCTCTGTGTCCCTGTGACCTGCTCCCACCAGTTTTCTCTTTTAAAAATAACTCATTTTAAAATCAGCTGTTCTATTTCCTGTTTAAAAGCTGTTAAGTTTGATGTTTCAAAAGCGTTTACCCACAACTGTTTCCTAACTTGACCATCGTACTTAAATACCTGTCCTGGTACACCACCATAACCTGGAGACACTTTTTAGATGCTCAAAGAAAGGGTACTGTCACAAAAAATACTGCTGAATCTGCTACAGAGCTGGTCAGATGTAACTGTCAGGAATTTATAGGGAAACATACAGGAAAAAACATACAAGGGAATTCCACTCTGTTGTCATATATATGTTTACTTTTAGTTTACAAAAAGCTGCCCAAATACCACTCAAAAAATCACAGGCTGGGGGCTTCCCTGGTGGCGCAGTGGTTAAGAATCCGCCTGCCAATGCAGGGGACACAGGTTCAAGCCCTGGTCTGGGAAGATCCCACATGCCGTGAAGCAACTAAGCCCGTGCGCCACAACTACTGAGCCTGTGCTCTAGAGCCCGTGAGCCACAACTACTGAGCCCTTGCGCCGCAACTACTAAAGCCCGTGAGCCCTAGAGCCCGTGCTTTGCAAGGAGAAGCCACCGCATTGAGAAGCCCGCGCACTGCAACAAAGAGTAGCCCCCACTCGCCACAACTAGAGAAAGCCCGCGCGCAGCAACGAAGACCCAGCGCAGCCAAAAATAAATAAATAAATAAATGTATATATTAAAAAGAAAATCACAGGCTCTCCTTTTGTCTTATTCTGACTGAAGATCCCATACAGGAGCAAGTGGGAGGTGGTCAGGTGACGCAGGACTACGTAAGCCAGACACTCGCGCTTAGACAGGAAATGGCTCGTTCCGTGTGAGAGCGGGGAACTGAGAACAGCGGCATCTGGGAGAGCTGTTTTAGAACTGACGTAGCGATGCAGTAGTACGCAAACCTCTTCTTCCGCTGTAAGGGCTGCTAAAATGCCAGAGTATAAAAACGACCATTTAAAGAACCGGGGGAAAAAGCGCCAAACAGTCCTTTGTGGACCTAACTCTCTTTATTTAAACATAGTCTCTGTTTCCAGATTCTCACTCTTTTCTCGGGGAGGTTACCGTTACTTCTAGTTACACAACCCACGTGGCTCGCAGCACACCTGTCCCCAGCCCTTCTGGCACGAGAGGCCAGTTTTGCAGAGGACAGTTCTTCCATGGACCGGGGTGGGGGGGGGGGGTGGGGGTGGGATGATTCAGGCGGCAATGAGAGCGGTGGGGAGCGACGGGGCAGATGAAGCCTCGCTCGCCCGCCCGCTGCTCGCTCACCTCCTGCCGCGTGGCCCGGTTCCTAACAGGCCTCGGACCGCGGCTCACGGCCCGGGGGTTAAAGACCCTGCACTGCAGTTTTATGAAGAGCCGACTGGATGCAGCGTTACGAGCAGGCTTCGGTGCTAAAGGTCATGGGAATGGAGAAGTCCAGCTGAGGCACTGGTAGTTAGGTAAGTGAAATGGGTAAGTGGCAAGTTCAGCATTACCTCCCCATCTCCCACCCACGGGAAAGAACTGCTGCTGACACGGTGGAAGCCCAGCCCAGACTAAACGCAGGGGAAGCAAGTCTGCAGCTTTTCAAACGAGTCCTGAGACCAGTATCTGAGAGCAACGAATCCCCAGCCAAGCTAGCAAATGAACAAAATTTGGGTTTTTTTCAGTCCTCCCCTTCTCCAGGCCCTCTGCGATTTTTAACACAGTGCTCAGGGTAGCCTCCAGCTGCCCCAAGTCCCCCAGCTCTGCTCTTTAAAATAAATAAGTATCCACTCTTTGTTTCCCCATCTCCTCCCCAAACAAATCTCCTTTTTCCAAATAACAGGGCAGAGGTCTGATGATTTGGCTAATTCATGATTATAAGGCATGATGCTGGGTCTTTCAAGAGAATATCTGCACCTCAAAGTGGAAAAAGACAAGGGGATGGGACATACATTTTGGAAAAGAAATGCCCAGGCCTTTCCTTGAGCCTTTGAACAGCTAGTACCAAGGAGGCTGAAAGTAAAACCGAGAAAATCAGTCTGAGATCATTACAAAAGCCAGCTTCCCCTCCATTTCTCTCACTTATCGTGTCTGTCAAGAGCCTAGGGCACTACCAACCTGGGGCAAGTCACCTGTGGCTCCCCACCACAATCACACAGAACATTCCCAGACCGACAAGACATCACTGTTTGAGGATTTTCCACACGTGGGGATACAAAGCCAAAAAGCAGTACTCACAGGTCTCAATGTTATTTCACCCAAAGTTAGTCTTGGAAGTTATTAGCCAGGCTTTCCCTTTTGATTTGAAACATTATTTCCACACAATTGCAATCAGTGAACTACTTTATTAAGACAAATGTTTTTCTGTGGTTTTCAAAATTGCTTTTTCATCAGCCATGGTTCTGTGTGTGTGTGCTTTGTTTTTAACAGCTGCCAGCCGGCTAGTGTTCCTTCAGCCCTATAAACTAGCAGGGGTAGAGAGAAGAGTGCTGAGCTTTAAGTGAATCCAAAAGGTCTGAAAATATCTTCTCTTGCCCACCTAATGTTGCAGAGATAGAAAAGGAATGAAGTGGGGGATAATGGTCAGGAAAGCAAAAGTATGAGCAAGATACTTTGTATAACCTATGGAGTATGGTCTTAAAATTTCAGATTGGAGTAGACCTGGCAATAGAAAAATGCTACCCAGAAACAAATCACAGAATTATGGCCTCCATGTCTGCTTCAACTTACGAAATTTATGTACTTTTACAATTTATGTAAAAGTTAACATACAGTAACTGCTAAAACTTACCATGTGTTCATCAATTAATAAGTAACACAAAACCAGTTGCCCAAATCATGCACTAGGAACAGTTGCTCGGGGGAAAAAAAAGATCGGAATAATAAACTTCACATTTTGCCTTGGATTTGAGAAAATGGAATCCACTAAGAGATCTGGGTATAAAATCCCACACATGATTACATTACTTCATCTGTTTCTAATAATATTTGAGATGACAGTGATGAAATTATCAAACACAAGCCAAATGCCAACGATAATATTTGGGAAGTAAGTTCAACATCTAAACTCCACGTCCACTTGGCTGTCCCTTGAACTCGGACGGAAGCAAAAGTAGTAACCAAATGCTCTTGCAAAACAAAACTTCCACATGGATGGGAGAACGGGGCCCTGAGTGGACCATGGAAAAGCAACTGCAAAGTCAAGGGACACTGCCCTCGCCCCAAGGATCCCTCCTGCAGGAAGTCTCTGCAAACTGCCTCTGTGGCTCTACCCACCACCCACCCTCAGGCACAAATGTTCTGAACTACCTTTGACAGCTTTCAAAGCCTTCTTCCTTCTTTTCAATGTCATACACATCTCTCTCCCACACCAAAAGTAGGAGAGAACCATCCAGACTAGGATCACAAACTTAAAGTAACGATGCACAGCAGTACACCTGTATCATAGTGAGTCATGGACGCGTATGTGCTAATTTTCCTCTTAGTCTTGACCTTCCTTTTGAATTTGTTTTCCCTGGCCTACCTTATTAGTTATACTTTCTACTTTACTGTAAGTCTTCTTATAAACCAATTTAAATCCTTTGTACAATGAAATATACTATATACTTGTATAACTGAACCACCACATAGGCTGGAACACAATGTCCAGATGCGCTGGAGTCCAGTGAGCTTTTCTGTGGCCACTCTCAGGCTTCTAAGAGTTGGCTGCATCTCCCGTCCACACTTCTACCATTCAATTTAGCACACTGTGCTGTACTCACATGCCCGTCTTTCTCTGGCAGACCCAGTTCCTGAGGAGTTGTACATGGGCCACAGATGTTTGAGTGAAGAGGAATTTAAATGTAGATGATGAACACACGGTGTGATGGTTAATTTTATGTGTCAACCTGACTGGGCTGAGGGATGCTCAGAGAGCTGGTAAAACAATATTTCTGGTTGTGTCTGTGAGGGTATCTCCAGAGGAGATAAGCATTTGAATTGGTAGACTGAGTAAGGAAGATCACCCTCACCACTGTAAGTGGACATCACCCAATTGCTGAGCACCTGAACAGAACAAAAAGGCTGGATCACCTATCTTCTCCTGCCCTTGGATACGGTGCTCCTGGTTCCCAGGCCTTTGGACTAAGACTGGGACTTCCACTATCAGACTTCCTGGTTCTACAGCTTGCAGACAGCAGATCATAGGACCTTGCGGCCTCCATACTCATATGAGCCAGCTCCCATAATAAATCTATAATATATAACAGACTTTTTTAAAAAACTCTTTTTTTTTTTTTGGCTGGGCTGTGAGGCTTGTGGGATCTTAGTTCCCCGACCAGGGATTGAACCCGGGCCCTCAGCAGGGAAAGCGCCAAGTCCTAACCACTGGACCACCAGGGAAGTCCCAATAGTAGACTTATAAATAGAATAATAAATTAATTTAAATTTAATAGGATCCTATTAAATATATAGGATCTAGGTATATAATACATATGTATATAATATATAAGATCTATATATATAATATATATGTGTGTGTATGTATATATATAGATAGATAGATCGATCGATCGATCCCATTGGTTCTGTTTCGCTGGAGAACTCTGACTATAATATACATGTCATAATGCTTTTTAATTTTTATAGTTGATTTTGTTGCTAATTAATCCTAAATCTTCAAAACACTTGTCACCATCGTATCCTGGTATCTGGTTTACAGCTTCAGTCACCAGACTCCTAGATACAGCCACTCAGATAAACTTGAAGGAAAAGTCAATACGTCCCCCCACCCATCACCATCCTCTGAATGGATGTACTAATACAAAGACTTAAAAAAAAAAAAAGGCACTTTAATTAGAGGTTTTTGTCATCATTGGCTCATGTAAAAACACATTCACAACATGAAGAAACATTAAAATTTTTTGATTTTAATTTTTTAAATATTACTTTTATTAAATCTTGATCCTTGAGTATATGTCTGTCTAATATTCTGTGTGACAATATAAAAGTACTCACAGAGCACCTCTGCTACATGCCAAAACACAATGGTTGTCGAGGAAAAGCACTCAATGTGACTGAGTCACGAGCTGCACTAGCTGCTTTTTCAGGGAATCACCGTTTTTAAAATTCAAATAATGGCAGATTCACAGGCAGCTGTAAGAAGTAACAGAGAAATCCTGCCTACCCTCTTACCCAGTTCCCTCAAATGGTAACATCCTGCAAAACTATAGAACGTAATAACAATCACGACACTGACACTGATACAGCCAAGATACGGAACACTTCCATCAACCCAAGGGTCCCTCCCCCATGTTGCCCTTTTATAGCCACACCCACTCCCCTCCTGCCCCCAGCAACCACCAACTCATTCTCTATTTCTACGATTTTAAGGCCTTCTTCTTAAGGTAAAATTTACCAAGCCAGGAATTACCTGGTGACCGAGGCAGCCAAAGGGGCAAAACTTGCATTCGGTCAACAGGTGAAGAGGATTTTAGGTGTATTTTAAACAGCTGGGAGCCATGCTGCTGAAAATGGAAGAAGCACCAGGAAGTGAACAGCAGGGTGTTACTTTAAAGATCAAACTGAAATCTCAGAATTTCAAGCTCAGGATCAATATGGCCTTGCAAGTGGACGAAGTTCAAAGTACAGAAGATAATTCTCAGGAACCATGTGAAAAACATTAAAAAAAAAAAAAAAAGGCCAAATGACAGGAAGTCTCCATGAAGACATTTTAATGGCGGCAGAGAGCAACTGAATAGCCTTCTCATACCACATTGAGATGACTGACTTTACCCTGTCAGCATTTGCTTTGGTAAAGAAAAAGAAAACCGCCATTTAACCCAACCACTAATAAGTAGCCTGGACTCTAAAGGCTACCAAAAGTCCAAGTAAACAGTCACCTGTTACATCATCAGCAGGGGCACAGTCTTCAGAAACTGTACAAACAAACTTCCTCTTTCCTATAACTATCCACACACTTGCAGAAAAAGAAATTCTTACCACTTTCTACTTTCCCAAAGATGCATTTTTCAGTAATGGCCAAGGTACTTACTACCTTTCACCAAAAGGAAGGTTAGTCCCTCTCACACTCTCTGCCATCATTGCCTATGATGAACACAAGTTGTTGCAAAGTGTTTCTGTAACTTTCGGGTTTTTCCCCCGCCACAATGTTTAGACTCTTTTATTTATAACAAAATTAATGGCACAGGTTAAAGAAAAACTACCTTTACTTAAATCCATTAAAATTATTTTTGGTCAAAGAAACAGAGATAGTAAAAGATACCCCAAAGAACAATTATAAAACTTCCACTGGGCCAAACAACAAAGCATTCCTTTCTCCCCTCACTCCTCCACTCCCTTAAAGACACCTTTATCACATTGTATCAGAATGCTAACCTTAATGAATATCAGCAGGAAGGGAAATTCTGGAAAGAGCAAGTCAGTTTCATACCCCTAACAAGATGCAAAGTTCAAAATGATGAAGGACTTCAAACTGTAACTCATTAGCATCTCTTTTCAATAAGAGACTTCATCTTGCCAGCTGGACTTGACCTGCCTGGATACCTTAAACCAGTGGTTCTCACACGTTAGCCTGAATCAGAATCACCTGGAGAGTTTGTCGAAACAGATTGCTGGCTCCATCCCCAGAGTCTGATTCAGCAGGTCTGTGGAAGGATCTAAAAAATAAAAATATTCGCTTCTACCGAGTTCCCAGGTGATGCTGACGCTGCTAGTCTGAGGGCCACACACTTTGAAAACCACTGCTCTAAATCTAGAGACTCCCAATTTCGGCTGAATTTTTCTCTAGAGATCCCCAAAGGGGCCTTAGCAGAAAATAACAAGTTTGGGAGACCTGACTATCTTATGCTTAAACTGTTAAATTGCTCTTTGAAATACTTTATCTGAGGTAAAATAGTTACAGAGTTCAAAGTAATTCAGTGTTGAGCTGCGTGTCCGCAGCTTAGACTTCCAGACCCCTTTTTTCCTATTTCACGGAAACAATAACCAGGTGTGCTCCAAGCTGCATTACAGAGGGAAAATGCCTACTTAACTCTGGGATTGTGAGGGGCTGAGGCCCCGCTGCACTTGGATTTAGAGGGGCTTCTCCCCATGAGGTGCAGGGGCTGCTTCACAGTGGTCTCCAGAAGAAGTCCAGTTACTCTTATTCCCACCATATTTTCACTTTACAATATAAAAAATATAAGGAAAATCCTGATATGTTCAAATTCAACAGATATTGGCCTCACGGTTTTTGAGAACTGGTCTATGCACGGCTGCTCACCAGATTCTTGGCTAAAGGGGAGGACGGAATGATACTCGTGGAGTCTCAGAATGCCCTATTTTAGCTTGTTTTCCACCTCCTCCTTCTCAAGCCTTTTACATGTAAATTATTAAGAGCGACAAAATCACCTCAGCATTAACTTTTAAAAAAGCCTTTCCATCTTATGTCAGATAGTAACGGCAATGAAATGAACACGAAAGGGAAGATGATCGCTGGAGGACCTAAACAAATTGAAAGCTCATCTCTAAACAAACAAACAAAAAGACCACACAGAGAAATTAAAAGAAGTATTTTCATTTAACAGCAAAAATGTATTTAACCATGCTCACTACTAAATGTAGAGATGTTAATAATAAACATGGTCCTTGCCATCATGGAGCTTGATTTACTATCCTGCAAGGAAGACTAACAATGGTAAATGTAAGTGTGAAGAACATCAGGAAGAAATTCAAATTGCTATGGGAAACACAGACAGGCCTGGGGGTAGGGGGTGGGGGGCGGGGGGAGGAGGTATCAACAAAGGCTTCTCAGCAAAGTCGGCCTCCATTAAGTTTAGGCCTGAAGGATAAAGAAGAGTGAACTAGGCAAAGAGGGAGGAGAAACGAGGTACAGAGGAAGAGTGCACTGAGTGTCCCCATATGACTCAAGCACACGAAGCATGGAAGGTGGGAAAAGAAGCTGGCGAGGTAGGTGAAGACCAGAACACAGAGCTGTGCGTAAGAGCAATGGGAAGCAGGAAGATTACATGGCCATAGTGCGCATCTTCAAAGAACACTCTCTGTAGTGCGCTGGTCCCCAACGGCTGCAGCGTAAGATGAAACGGAGCAGAGTGGAGGAAGGGGTGGCCGGAGAAAATGTAGCCACAGTGTTTTCTCAATACTGAACCTTGGCTGTCTGACACACAGGTCACTTAATTTATAGGGACCTCAGTTTTACCGTTTGTGAAGTGGGATTAGAATCTTCCCTGTGTACCTCTTAAAGTTACTATGGGGATCTAAAAACCATGTACCTAAGCAATCCTGTTTGTACATATTACACGCTAAAATTTACGTCACAGTGGGTGTGACAAGCAGTAAAGAATGTCCAGATTAGAACAAGGAGAATTCAGCAAGATGGCTGGAAAAAAGCAAGTATAGTCCTAGCCATGAACAACTGTAACAAGATGTAACTTTTAAAAGGATACAATAGGGCTTCCCTGGTGGCGCAGTGGCTGAGAATCTGCCTGCCAATGCAGGGGACATGGGTTCGAGCCCTGGTCTGGGAAGATCCCACATGCCGCGGAGCAACTAGGCCCGTGAGCCACAACTACTGAGCCTGCGCGTCTGGAGCCTGTGCTCCGCAACAAGAGGCTGCGATAGTGAGAGGCCCGCGCACCGCGATGAAGAGTGGCCCCCACTTGCCACAACTAGAGAAAGCCCTCGCACAGAAACGAAGACCTAAGACAGCCAAAAAAATAAATAAATAAAATAAAAAATAGTAAAAAAAAAAAAAAGTTAAAAGGATACAATAAAACCCAGTTACCTAGAAATAAATCTAAGAAAAGATGTGCAAGAACTTTATGGAAGAAACTTAAAAGACCTAAATAAATTTAGAAAAATACTGCGCTCAAGAGGAGAACTATGTCAATCCTTCCCCAAATGAAATCAATGAAATTCCAATAAAATCTCCAGAGGATTTTTCACAGGCCTGACAAGGTAATCCTAAAGTGTGTAATATAGAAATCACAAATCAATGATATTGAATGAATATAGCAACTTGTAGGAGGATACTCCAATATCATTATACAACACCTTTAAATATACAAAATTGACAGTACATACTGTCAAGGATTCAAACACATACAGAATTGCTGTATAAAAGCATGCATGGGAATGATGAACTTCAAATTTAACCATCAAATTCAGGACAGTAGTTACTGAAGGCAACTGGGTGGTGGATACAAAGATGTTTATTATATTATTCCCTAGTCCTTAAACTCTTCTTAAATATTCCATAAGAAACCAGAATGCCTTTTATTTGAGAGCCATGTTATTACAGGATCTAGCTTAGTAGTTCCCAAACACCAATCCAATAGTTCCCATCAGCCCTACCTGGAGTACTTGTTAAAAACACGGATTACCAGGCTATGCCAGAATCAGAACTTCCGGGGGGGAGCCGCGTGAATCTAATGCACAGCCTCATTTGGGAACCCTTGGTAACCACCAGCTATTAATAACTAATCCATCAACAAAACTGGTTCCAATCTGACAATGAGATATTTAAGGTCTTGAGATTGCCTAATCACTTTCCAACTGATGTAACTGTCTAGAATGTGGACTCTAATTTGAGGGTAAAACCAAGTAAATTTTAAAGTATATCCTTTACTGTGCTTCTCCCCCTGCCCACCGGCCAAGGTCATATATGTAAAAACTAAGAATATCTTATAAAGTAACAGTATCAAATGATTCCACAGCAGAACATAATTCCTTCATATCCTCTACAGGGAATATGCCATAGCGAAATTCCACTGGAGGTGATAAAAATTGCTATTTTTAAGGATAAAGTGATTCAAGTCACTGGCAACTGCCCTCAAGTAGGTAGACGGCAACGCCATGCTTCTTTCCTTTCCTGATTTTCTTCCCTCACAATAAAATCATAGCTAAATTTGTCTAGAGAAATGCACAGAGCCAAAGGGAAACATAAAGAATAAATTTAGAAAGAAAACAATTTATTACAAGTTAGAGGTATTAGTACCGGGATAACAGGTTTCACAGCCCTGCTCCTAAGAAATAAGGTTAACTAGAGACTACGCTGTTAGAACGTATGACATATTCAAGGGCGGACAAACGTACCTTTTCCCCTAATATTTGACAATTACAACTAAAAACATGGAAAGGAATGATTTTGAGAAACAATACAAATCTGCTAAACGCATCAACACAAAAGGACTCACTTACCAGGGCTTTCTACTCGCTTATAGTGGTAGGGATTGATGCACACCTCCTTCTGCTTGGAACCAAAAGGAAACTCACAGCATTCCAGTGGTTTTAGTTCATGGTGGCTCTGAAGGTCGGGCCAGCGCCACACACGGCAGTAAATGACATGAGGCAGCCCCTTCCGGTGGGAAACTTGCAGCCTGCCGTCCAGGGAGCGGGGAATGGTGACACAGTTACTGGGCTGCCCCGGACAGCTCAAGGCCTTTTCCAGTTCCTCCATGGCACCTTTCTTTTTCTTCAGTTTTTTCACCAAAGCGTCAACAGCTTTCTCTGCCCATTTTTCTTCTTCATCACCCTGTTTCCACCCAAGAAGTCTCTTCACAGCTGGACTTGTGAAGGAAAACAAACTTGTCACGTTCATGATGGCACCACGTACACTCCTTGCGGATGGAGAAAGAAAGACGTCCCCAAATGTGAAAGGACAGCAGAAGAGGTTTCACTTTATTTACATAGGATTCTCCTTAGCTTCTTCGTGCTGAGGTCCTGAAAAGTAGAAATCACCATTCCTAGTGTTTCCAAAAGTAACCCAAAGTCAGCACCTAGAAAAGAAAAAAGGGAAAAAGATGTTTTAAATCATCTCTAGCACAAAATCACAATTTATTAAACAATTACCATGGGCCAGATACTATTTTAAGCACTTTTATGTATTACACTATGCTATGGGCTGAATTATGTCCCCCCTAAAACTCAGGTTGAAGCCCTCAACCCCAGTGTGACTGTATTTGGAGATGGGGCCTCTAAGGAAATAATTAATGTTAAATGAGGTCATGAGGATGGGGCCCTGATCTAATTGGATTGGTGGCCTTATAAGAAGAAGGGAGAGATTTCTCTCTCCCTCCCTACATGTGCACGCACTGAGGAAAGGCCTTCTTCATAGAGAGAAGGCAGCTGTCTGCAAGCCTGGAAGAGAGCCCTCACCAGAAACCAAACTGGCTGGAGCCTTCATCTTGGACTTCCCAGCCTCCAGAACTGTGAGAAATACATTTCTACTGTTCAAGCCACTCGGTCAGTGGTATTTTGTTATGGCAGCCCAAGCAGACTAACACAGTATTTAATCCTTTAAATAATTCCTTCAACTAGGTAATACCATCATTGCCATTTTATAGATGAATAAACTGAGATGCAGGTTTAAAAAGGAGTATGTTACTGTTTACATGAGTTCTGATAGAAGCAATACACCCCTTAAAGCAAAAAAAGTTCAAGTTCTCAACAGATATTGTGATGTTTTATATTTAGATTCATTTATAGGCTCTAAGATATATATTTCAAAATACACCTCAATCAACAAAAACTGAAACCAAAAGGAAGAAATAAAAATGCAATAGTCTTAACATCTATTTTTGGTTTGTTCCTCAAGTATGTCTTATGCTATAAAAAGGGTAGTTATATTTACACTATATAAGTGTAGCAACATTTGAGGGTATTTATTCAGTAAACCAGTAAACAAGCCTATGCCTATGGGCTATCAGGCAAGTAAGGTAGGAAATACACCCCCTACTTTTTCAAATTTGCTTTTTATTGACATGAAAGGAATGAAGCACGTGAACACATACTGTACCAAATACTTTTGTCAAGTTGTCTCATTTAAACTTTCTAGTTACTCTTCACCAGATAAAAACACAAACAGTGAAAAAGATTAAAGATGGTAACTTTGTACCAAGTCTGGCTAAGATTCAGTAGCAGGTATCAAACCAACCTCCTCCCCAAAATAACTATAAAAGCTGGATAAAATACAAACGAACAGATCAGGGGGAAAAAACCCCAACTTTTTAAAGGTATCAAAGAGCAACCAAAGTACACAGGACATGAGGGGCCAAGATGCTGGAGAGATGTGAAAAGCAATGAAGTAATAAGCTGAACACTCTTCATTGCTTTTCTTCTCAAGGCATTTGCCAATGCCTGTGCTGTGAGTAGCCAAGCAGAAAGAGGCTAAAGAACCAAACAGAGATTTCAGTAGTCTCCTAGTGCTGAGGAGACCAAAAAAAAAAAAAAAGAAAAGAAAAAAGAAAAATGGAGTTGAGGGCCTGGTAAACATACCAGGCTTTCAGTTGAGATCCCTGAAGCGGTATGCCCTAGTGTGCAAGGGCAAAATTGAAATGGACCAGTGTTTACAAACACTGAAACACAGCCTAGAATCATCTTAATACTAGACTGGAACAAGATGATGGGAAAAGAGGAGAGAAAAACTGTGAGAGAGGAAATATTTGTAGATACTGGCCAAAGATTTTCCAAAAGTGACAACAGATGTCTAGCCACAGATTCATGAAGGCCTACAAATCCAAAGAAGGAGAAATAGAAAGGTATCCACAAGTTTTAATGTGTCATATCACAGTATAATTGCTGAAAACCTACCACAAAAATCTTTAAAAAGACACAATACTTTCAAAATGAGTACAATAAGGCTGACAGCTGACATTTCAACAGAAACAATGGAAACCAGATGACAGTGAAATGACATCTTTAGCCTACAAATAAATAGCTGGAAACTCAGAATTCTATACTTAGTGGAGAAAAATCATTCAAAATGACTGTGAAATAAATACGCTCTCCAACAAACAAAATCTGAGAGAACTGGCTTCCAGCAGGAATTTTCAGGCACAAGGGAAAAGCAAGGAACTGCAGGAATGAATGAAGAGCTCCAAAAGGGTACTGACTTTACAGAACAATTATAGCAATGTCTTGTGGTGTTTAAAATACAGAATTAAAATGCATAACAAAAAAAAGCAGAAGGGGTAAATGAAGTCAGATTTCTAAGGTCCTTGTATTACCCAGGTTGTGGTAAAGCACTAAAGTATTGTTGATATGTTATGAATTCATGTCATAATAAAGCAACAACTGAAAGAATTTAAAAACCATAAAAAGGTAATAGAGGAGTTAAAAATATGGAATTATTTTTTAAAATATGCTTAATCCAAAAAAACTTAAAAGGAAAAAAGAGCACATAATAGATGGGACAAATAGAAAACAGTAAGATTCAGATCTAATCCTCAAAGTCTCAAGACTTACTTAAATATCAAGAGACTAAATCTGTCAAGCAAAAGACGGGGGCAGGGGTGGGGACACCACTTAACTATACTGTACTTACAAGAGACACACATCGTCGAATATAAAGACAGAGAACGGCTGAAAGAAAAAAAAATATGGAAAGAAATATAGTATGCATATTCTAACCAAAAAAGCTCACACAGCTATCATATCAGGCAAAAGAGGCTGTAAAGTAAGAAGCATCACCAGGGATAAAAGAGGGACATTTCATAATGTTAAGAGTTGATCCACCACAAATACATCACAATCCCAATTTTTTATCCAAGTAATCACAGTTTTAAAACACATAAAGCAGAAACTGACAGAATTAAAATGACTAACAATCTTAGTGGGAGATTAACACAGTAAATGACTAAACAAGCAAACAGAAATCAACAGATATAGAAGATTAACAACATGTTTAAAAACTTGACTCAATTCATGTATGCACCCAACAACTGAAACATACATAATACTTTCAAAAACACATGGAATACTTATCCAAATTGACCATATAATGAGCCATTAAGCAAATCTCAACACATATCAAAGGAATAAAACCATACAGAATATGTCCTTTGATCATAGTATAACTAAGAATAAATGCCAAAAGTATTGTTATTGAAAATAGTTACACTTTTAAATAATGCATGGATCAAAAAAGAAACTACAGGAGAAATTAGAAAATATTTTAAACTGAATGATTATAAAAATAAGACACATCAAAACTTGTAGGATGTGGCTCAATCCATGCTTAGCGGGAAATGTGTTGTCTTAAATGCATACATTAGAAAAGAAAAAAAGCTGAAAACTAATTTTCTATGTATCTATCAAAAGAAAAAAAAAAGGAACAGCAAATTAAACCTAAAGACAGTAAAAGGAAATGAGAGCAAAAATTAAATATATATATACAAAATAGAGAAAACCTATAAAATCAAAGTTGGCTCTTTGAAAATACGAATAAAATCAGATATTCCTCTAAAAAAAACTAATCAATAAAAGAGAAGGCACAAATTACCAATAACAGGAATAAAAGGGGGAAATCATTACTGATCCTCAGAACTCAAAGGGATAATAATTATGAACAGCTATCATAGCAAACTGTGCATGTCTATAGCTACTTTGTGGTATAGACATACAGCTGTGCATGTCTATAGCTACTTCCTCACTAGAGGAAAATGACTCAGGAATTCTATCTTACTGTCTTCCTAGCTTTGGAACCTAGCCCTGTAGCTGGCACATATCAGAGTCTCAATAAATGTTTGATGAATGATTTAGCTCCCTGAAGGAATCAGAAGGCCAAATGTGGAGCTTTACTTATTCAACAGGCTGTAGCGGGTCAGTTGTTTCCTTTTGTAAAGAGTTTTACCAGTGCTTTGAAGCTGGCGTTATTTCCATTGAACAGAAAAAGAGAAAACAAAACTATGCTACCATCAAAAGTCACACTTGGTCAGAGTCTACCTCCTGAAATGATCATTTACTTTTACTAAAGGTTAATTGTGCCAAAGAACAAGAAAGACTTCTTTTCCTTGTCCTCTAGCAATTTATAAAAGGAATACATTTCTTCTTATTCTGTATGTTCTTTTCTTCGACTCCAAAAACTGCTTTTTTATATTTTGGTCAATGGTTTTCAAATAGAGGGGGTGAGTTTATATCAAAATCACCTGGGGCTGTTTCAAACTCTCGCACTGATGGGTTTGTTATAGAAGGTAAGTATGTGGGGGGTTGGGGAGATTAAGGACCACCATTTCAGACCTTTGCTTTAACTGCTCAAAGTGACATTCATTCAGCAAAGCTGCACTGAGTGCCTGCTAAGTACCTATGCTATCCACAGAGGATGGAAGCAAAGATGTCTCCATCCTGAAGAGCCAGTGTGTAAACAGTGAACTCTCTTGAAGCAAATTGGTTCCCCAGCATCCCAAGCTAAGGGACTGTACTGCGGAGTCTTGGGTCAAGTGCAGACCTCAGCAGGAAGGAATGCCAGGACTGTAGCAAGGTGAACCCTGAGTGCAGGAATAGAAGAGGCGGCCCATGTACCATGCATTTGCCCACCATGAACCAACAATAACACTGTGTGCAAAAGCTCTATGACAGGTATAAACGATAACGTATAAAAGCAGAAAAGGAGAGAAAAGTTAATTCCAGGGATTTCAGGAAGTTTTCCCAAAGAAGAACTATCAGACAAGCATTAAAGGATGAGTAGAATTTTGCAAAACAGGAGAGCTAATATTCTGAGTGATCGTTACTTGATAGACACTGTTCCAAGCATTTTATATCTACTAACTAGTTTAATCTTTGTGACAAACCCTCTTTAGTGAACACTCTTATTTTCCTCATTTTACAGGTAAGGAAAGTGAATATACAATACAAAAATTAAATAACTTGTCCTAGGTTTTATGCGCACAGTTGTAAGTGGCGGGGCCACAGTGAACCCATGGTATCTGGCTCTAGAGCCTCAACTTTTAAACCACTTTTCTAAATTGCTCGTTCTAACCGACATCAGAGAAATGCTACGGTTCAAGGTTGTTGTAGATGATACAAGGCTGATAAAGGCAGGGCAAGACCGTGAAGGGCCTGTCATACATCTTATCCTGTGGACAAATGGAAAGCTTTAAATCAGGGCATCAGTGTGATTAGATTTATGTTTTAGAAAGACAGCTAAGGTGATATCCTCAATACAAAAGGCTTCTCCACACAGGGAACGAAAAATGAAAAAAACCCCCTACGGTCTCCAAACACCACAGGGCCAGTTGTGGGGGTTTGATGCCACTAAAAACATTAAAGTGACAAGATCACAAACTCTTGCATATAAATGTGCATATGAAACAAAATACAGGCTGATGACTGATTTTTGCCTACTTGAGTTAAGCATATTTTTATATTCAAGTCAAACAAGTAACCTACCTCCCATCAGGAACTCAAATGTGTCCATGACACTATGGCCTTGGCAAGGCAACTCATTCTTTTTCTGCCCCTTTTGGTACTTCCTGCTTTAGTTTATGTCAAAAGCTAAGTGGCGTTATCAGTTTAAAGTGCAAAATAAAAACATGAGTCAGCAAACAGAGATTTCCTTCCCTCTTCTCCAAATACAAACATTTCACACTGACAAAGAAGCAAAAGCATGCATCTGGTAAAGAACCCCCTAGAAGCCTTAAAAAATAGGGAGATCTTTGTTCCGGCAACTTCACTTCTAGAAATTTACTCTAAGGAAACACTCTGCACTGGAAAGGTAAAAAAGTTTTTGCACAATGATTTTCATTAGAGCATTCTTTATTATAAGGAAAAAAAGAAATATCTAAAAGTTGGAAAATAGTTAAGATGTAGTATAATCCACTCGATAGAATATTATGTAACCCTTAAAAAATTATGTTCATAAAAATAACTGGGAAAAAACCTTAAGCAGAATGTAAAATGGTATATATAGCATGAACAACTATGTAAATATACCAAAATAACGGTATACACAGCATGAACAACTATGTAAATATACCAAAGCATGTAACGGTGGCTGGGTCTGGAAGGGTAATAACCTCTCTCTCTCTCCCCTACTTGTTAAAACTTTTCAAACATTCTTTAATAATAAACTGTTACTTTCAAATTTTTTAAAAGCCTCTATATACAAATATTTGAAAATTACACACAAAAAACAAAACAAAACCTCAATTCATTAACTCAAGCCACATACAAAGTCTACTTATAAATCAGGTTGCACTTACAGTGTGACCCGATTTTGGAAGTAATAAAAATGCAGTTTAAAACAGGGTTCTAAAGTCAGGCCCTTTCCCTATGGAGTCTCGCCCAGGGGAAGGATTTCTATTAGCAATGCCAGAACCAAATGAGAAAAATACTCTTATAATGCTCCTTTGGACATGGCTATTGAATTCTGCAACTTATGTGGTATTCCTTAATGTTACAAGGAAAAAAGGAAGAAGTTGTAAAATATCTTTAACTGCTGTGAGACTCGCTCTGTACTGAAAGGAAACCTCATTAGCCAATTGCACAACAACGGGCACTTTCTTCACCTTCATCTAGCAAAGAAACATGTAATTATCCAACTGTGTGACTATCAACAAAATACACTCTCTGCCATGCAACACCTCAGATCCCAGACTCCCACTGAAAGTTTTAAAAGGAAATTATTCTAATTTGTATCTGAAGCACAAGAAAAAGGTGGGCGGGGGGGGGGGGCTGCCGGGTGCGCCAAGTGCTACAAACTAAGTACCTTTAACAGAAGGAGGAGGAGGGGAGGAGACAGACAATGGCCAGTCGCCCTCTACAGCTTCAGACCAGTGCTGTTGCAGTTCCTGCACTGGCACACAATTCAGTGAACTAGACAAAACGACTGATGCCTTTAAATACTGAGGGAATAATGAAATGATTCAATAAAATCAGCATGAAATACAGGCTCCAGAAAAGTGACTGGGGGAAAAAATATCAACGACTCCCTGCTAGTACCTTAAAAAAAGTAGATAAATGGTCTACTGTCAATGAAGCAAGTAACTCTCCCCAACCCCCGACTTCTCGTTCTTTGGTTCATTACTGTCTTAACTCTAACGGTAAAACATCAAGGCATAAAGATCAAAAGAATCGAGGAACTAAACGCACGGGTATTGATTAACTTCGTTTTGGAACTGTTTAACCGTTGGATATGTTACTTAAGAAAAACGAAAACTTTACAAAAATTATCTTTCTGTAAAAAAATGCCTGATCCATTTTGCGGGGGAAACAAGTATTTCCAAGTAACTAAATAAACTGTATGCATATTTCCTGACTTATACCACTAGCTCTTCTTAAACAGATGATCTTGTGAAGAAACAGAAAAAGTAAGACTCTAGCTCCTAAAGAAGAGCTACTGCGCGGCCTTAGAGAAATCACAGGCAAACTATATGATTTCTGTAGTTCGGTAGTTGTATCTAAATTATTTCACCAAATACCTCACCAGAATGCCACGGAGATGTCAAGTACATCAGAGGTGTGTTGTATAAGGTGACTGGCGGCAATATTAATTAGTTCTGTGGAAAGGTATGTGTCATCTAGCCTAACATCCAATTTCAGATAGGATTCAAGGCCTGATGAGAACTCTTGCCTCCCCCGAGATGCTTAGCTAAATTAAAACACCAGAAAGAGTCAGAAAGTTAACATACCAGGAGATCTGTAATGTAACTTTTCATTACTCCAAAATGGACTTTTTTTTTTTTTAACGTACTTCATTTCATTCAGGTACCCACATCAACCATATGTATACTCCTAACCAAAAGCAGAATCATCAAAACAGATCATGATTCCCAAGGAGGATAAAAAAAGACAAACATTCCTGATGCTCATAGGAACCACAGAATCACAGACACACACTATAGATTAAGGTTAAAATTGCTTAAAAAGATGAAGGCTGGGGCTTCCCTGGTGGCGCAGTGGTTGAGAATCTGCCTGCTAATGCAGGGCACACGGGTTCGAGCCCTGGTCTGGGAAGATCCCACATGCCGCGGAGCAACTAGGCCCGTGAGCCACAACTACTGAGCCTGCGCATCTGGAGCCTGTGCTCCGCAACAAGGGAGGCCACGATAGTGAGAGGCCCGCGCACCGTGATGAAGAGTGGCCCCCGCTTGCTGCAACTAGAGAAAGCCCTCGCACAGAAACTAAGACCCAACATAGCAATCAATCAATCAATCAATAAACCTTAAAAAAAAAAAAAAAAGATGAAGGCTGCAAAGAAAAATATTCCAGAGACTCAATGCCAGCACATATTTTAAAACATAAAGAGCAACCCATCATTAAGCCAAGAATTGCAATGAGCTTTGCTGGTAAGAGTATGATGGAGAATTCACAAAAAAGGCAGGGTGGGGGGGTGAAAACCATAACCATATTCATTAGGCCTAAATAAAATTAGGCTACAGAATTAATCCAAAGTCCTGAAGAACTGGGAACTACCAAACTTTTGATAAAGCTAAAATACTTATTACTTAAAAGTAGAACCGCAGACACCCCACATACTGGCTGAATAGGAAGGCTTCCAGCTGGAGAACCAACTCTGTGAACGGTACCCAGGGAAACCAGTAACGAGGACAGGCAGAGACAGTACTCTGGACATACAGGACACAACCAGAGTGGAACCAACTCCAAACAGTTCCTAATAAAGCATCAGCAATTACTGATCGTACAGCTCCTTAAGGAAAATGATACACCTTTATCTACTCTTAAGGCAAAAAGGGGGAAAGAGTTAAAATTTGCTACACAAGTATAATGCCATCACAATGAAAATAAAAACGGAGATGGGTTTTCTCCAGCTATTTCAGTCTCAGAAAATATCCCAAAGCAATGATGGTCTGTGATTCTGTGACATCCTTTCAACAAATAACCTGTTCAAATGTTTCTTTTCCCTGGTTACTCCAATTAGGAACTCATTTGGCTTTGAGATACTTGTCTTGAAGGAGAAAACAGGTGAAGTCCCTCTGCATTTCCTTTTCCTGTTTTAAACTAGCAGTTAGCCCTGGACCTTCACTCAACATTTCTCAATTTCAAACGGGGCAAATGTAGCTAAATAAAGCTCACCACTAACCAAAATAAAGGGGGAAAAAAAATCCTAGAAGAAGAAGAAGAAAGTGAGGATGAGTAAAACCTCTCTCCATTTCTTTTACAGACTTGAAAGCGCTTTTTAAACTACCAACTTCTTTGCTGAGAAGTTGGGCTAACAGGAACTCGACTCTGATGAGTCCTCAGAAAAAGAAAATATATTTAAACCGAGTCCCTACACAAGAAAGCGATACGAAGATCCACTGGCGGGTAGGGACAGATTGGGAGTCTGGGATTGACATGTACATACTGCAGTGTTTAAAATGGATAACCAACAAGGACCTACTGTATTGCATAGGGAACTGTGCTCAATATTCTGTAATAACCTAAATGGGAAAGGAATTTGAAAAAGAATAAAGAAAAAATTTAAAAACATATTTTAAATAATACTTTTTACAAAGAAAAAAAAAAAAGATCCACTGACGATCACAGAAATCTGCTGGTCTTACAGCAAAGTCCTGTTGTCACAAACATCCAGAAGGCAGACTTCACTTTCCTGAGCCTCTTACTGTAAAGCCTTGTTTCGGTTACTTCCAAACATTTCCCAACTTTCTAAATGTCAGTTTGATGACAAAGAATAGCTAGTTTGCCTCTTTTTCATTAAAAAATTGTCTTCAGAGGTTAATTTTCCAAATCTGGAGAAACTAGGGGGTGAAGGTGGAAGAGAGGACCAGCTCTTGAAAGCTATTTTTCATAATGAAGTCATGCAGGTACCAGTGCCTTTAAAACACAGGCACTAACAGCCGGTCTACCAGTCTCTCAGGTGTGACCTGAGGGACATGCCAGCAAGACCTGCCGTGATGTGGTCTCTCAACAGTGTTGAGTAGGAATCTTAGGAATCAAAAAGAAGAGCTTACCACCTACCACTTGGAAGTTCATCGTGAGCGGTGACATTTCAACCAAAAGCAGCATCCCCTTGAGGACAATGAAGCAAGGAATTTAGGGATGTCGCACTTAGATGCGTCTCTAATGACAGGGCTGTAGTTTATGCGTTTAGTTGCACCAAGTATGCTATTTAATATATGTTCGTTGTGTTAGAAAATTCTTCAAGACAAGAACTCTTTCTGGTTCTGCTCTGCATACACAAGTCCTTCCATCCTGACAAATTCAGGCTGCTGACAGGGCACCTGGTCAATTTTTCTTAGTCACAGAGCTTCCCTTGTAGAATAACAAGTGTCAGTTCTGTTTTGTTTCACGAGACCATTACCTGTTTAGTTAAAGTAGACTGGAGACACTTAAAAGTTTTCTTGCTGTCCTCAACTTCAACAAACAAGCTTGGCTTATTTCTACATCTCCTTACCACTTCTCTAGAAGTTGTATAACATTCCTTAATCCCCCTGAAGCCCTGTTCTCGAATTCATGCTTGTAATGGAAAGCTGTCCTTCAGCACGTGGTAGCCTTTCAAGATATCCAGGTCCTAATGGCCTCACTCTGATAAATCTCATCTGCAGTCACCTCAACTCAAAAATTGTACAGACTCATTTGGCTCGCAAGTGCTTACTCCTCAAACACAGGAAACTGCAGAGCAGGGGCATTTGCAAATTTAACTGTACAGACTATAAGCGGGAAAAGTATACAGTAGTTGTCTCTCAGAAAAAAACTCTTCGCTTTGAGTCACTGTTATCGTAGTATAGCAATTTTACTGATTGCAAAGCATGCTAAATGCGGTAAATTCCCATAAGCGACCAGTTAGGAATGATTCAATCATTAAAAAATGAAAGAAATTATTTTGAGCTATTACCTTATGCAAGGATTATATTGGTCGTTTTTACAAACACGATCGTATTGACTTCTTAGAGCAATCTTTCAAGATGTATAGCATTCTCTCAATTTTAGTAATAAACCTAAGGATCAGAGGTGAAGTAACCTTTTCAAGATCATATTCTAGTAAGTGGTAGATTTACACTTGAAACCAGAACAGATACTTAAGTCTATGAATCAGGTTAAGAAAAAAAAAAAAATCAGTAATTCAAATGCCAAATTCACAAATGAAAATGGAATAGGCCGAAGGACGGAAAAAAACTGTCCCTTTCATTTAAAAAAGAAAAATACCCTGCTGTATTTCATTTTTTGGAACATTTCTCCTTCTCCACTGATCTGGCAGGTGTTATTTATGACAACACATACACACATCTGTAGGGGTGAGCTGACACCCACAAGGCAGGACAGCCTGAACCCTCTCCCTATATTTAGATCCTCCAGCTCCGCGCTTAATTGAATAATTTAATCAGGACCCTCTAGAAGGGAAACACATCCATATTCATCACAGGCATCAAAGGAAACATCTTTACAAGTTATATCCTTTTACAAACCAACATATGGTCTCACGCCATTCTCCCAATTGTTGAGCTCCTCCTCTGGGAAGAGCATGGAATTTTCTTTCTTTTTATCACTTGAAAAAATCACTTCCCTCCTAATTCAGTAAAACTGGGTGGAGGCCACTTCCTCCACAGGTGAGAGAAATAAAACTTGTTGCTCTGTCATTGTCAGGAATTTTAAAGGGAACCATGTATTTTATGTGCTTTCCAAATGGAAACAAAAGGCAGGCGAAATCTAGAGTAAGAAATCAGGGCACAGTCTCCAGGCTTTCAAATAAGACCCCCACCATGTTTCTGTCATTTTGAGATGCTTCTAAATGAGAAAGCAGGAGCCCTTCACTTGGAATGAAAAAAGATAGGTCTGAAGAGCAGCTTTCCACTTGGCAGCTGCTCTTTGAACAAAACACCTCTCTGAGCCTCAATTTCCTCTTCCATGAAATTTTGATTCCACCACCTACCCCGCTGGGCTGGTATCAGCCTTAAATAGGAATCGGTAAAGTTGATTTGAAAATTATAACATGCTGAAAAATGTAACATATTTACAGAGCTGGTTCACAATAAGCTAATTCTAATATTTACACAAAAAAAACAAAGTTTGTGTCCTAGCTTTTGTCTGTCCAGTGAAGTTCTAACTTTGTACAAAAAAAGGAAAGAAAATGATAAAAAGAAAGGCTGATGACCACTACAGTCATTCAACTCATTTGACAAACACCCACAATATACCAGTCACTATTCTAAGCACTGGGACACAGTGCTGAACAAGAGACAGAAACAGCTTTTCTTCTTTTTCAAAAAGATCATGCCTTCATGAGACCTACGTTCTAGTGGTCAGGGAAGGCCTCAGTGAGAAGGTGATATTCCAACAGAAGCCTGAAAAGGTGAGGGACGGAGCCACGTGGATATCTAGGGAAGCATGTCGCAAGCAGCGGGGGAGCAACGGCAGAGGCCAAGGGGCAAGAATATGCCTGACATGTTCCAGGGGCAGCAAGGAGTCCAATGTGACTGGGATGGAGATAGCGAGGGGAGAGGAGGTCGGAGCAGACAGACAGGAGCGCCGCAAGGACTCGGTAGCTTTCCCTCTGAACTGAGACGAGAACCGCTGCAAGCTGGGAGCAGAGGTGCCAGCGTCATCTGACTTCTAGCTTAGCAGGCTGACTGTGGTATGGCTGGGCTGAGCACAGCCTGAAAGGATGGAAGGAGGAGGAGGAGGAGTGATAGTAGTAGGAAGGAGTAAAGAGACCAGTTAGGAAGCTATGGCAATTGTTACAGTTCAAGGTGATAAAGGTTTGGATCAGCCCAGCAGAAGTGGTCAGATCCCAGCTACTGTGTATTCTGAAGGTACGCCTATGAACAAATACACTTTATTGCTTAAGTAAATGAGGAAAATAATTAACCATAAAGTTGGTGAAATCGGTTTAATTTTTACAAGTGCAAAATCCCATATTATGGGCCTATGAGACTGAGTACCTGAGCTGGGGTCAAAGGTCACTGGAGAAGTAGACCAGGAATGATCCCAGGAGCGGCAGGAAGGAAATAAAGACACTAAACTCCTGTAGGAATGAGGGTGGAGGATGGGGAGTGAGGCAGTAAGTGAGTAACACAGACGGGAAGTGTGGTATAACCTGACAGGACAGTCAAAGGTGGGTGTTTTTATGGAGGATGGTGGAAGAATGGTCTGGAGGAGACAGTTAGGAGGCCCCTACCTCCAGCAGGCCCTGTGGTATGAGGGTGAGGAGAGAAAACAGCCGCAGAAACAGCTACAAGGGAAGCAGCATCCTCAGATGCGTTTGATCTGTGTTCAAGATCATTCATGTTCCACATAACCCAGGTATCTAACAATAATGGAATGATTAAATAAATTATAGTACATCTGACAATGATGTAACTGCTAAAAAAAAAGGGGGCGGGGGGGAAGGACAGCCTTTCATGTCTAACATGGGAAGAAAACCATATGATAATTGTTCAGTTAAAAAAAGCTAGAGAACCATACATATAGTACAATCCCATTTTAAAAACACAAATAGAAACGAAACCTGCACATGCATAATATATGCACACCTTTAAAAGCCTGGAAGGAAATAAACAAATCTGAACAAGTGGTTACCTTTAGGAGTGAGCTGGCAGGAGGGGAGTTCAGGAAAGCAGACCATTTTTACTTACAACCAATTATGGTTTTCAATTTTAAGACTCTAACAATAAAAACAAATAAAAACTGAAAGTAGGTAAGAGATTTATTCTACACGGCTCAAGGAGACAGTATTATGACCAACAGATGACAAGATTTATCGTTTTATGAAGAAAAAAAAAAATAGAAAGTGTCGCTGCACAGAATGGAATTATCACTGAACTAGGATTTTCAGAGAAATGTATTCCGATATATGGGGTTGGGATATATGACCTAATTCTGGGTGAATATGATATGGGTGGGAATGTATTTTTTTATTATACAATTCAGCCATATGATCAAAAAATTCAATTTTACAAAATGGCATATTATAACAAAAAGTCAGTTTCCTCTCCGTTCTAGTTCCTGGTCCCCTTTCCATTAACAATTCAAATCTCCTTCCAATTTTTCAGGGCATGAATTTCTTACCAAAGAAATGTTTTGTATTACTCAAATATCTCAAGAGCAATTTGGTCCTGTTCCTTTTCCAGTATGTAAATCTGTTATCTGGAAGAATAAAATAACTTCTCAAAATCAAAGTTTACATAACCACTGAAACAAACATTGAGATCAGCCAGATTTCACTCTCCTCCATGATCAATGACATCCTGTTTTCAATCTGCCAAAAACTAAGCTGGACTTACAGACATTCACTCGGCCACCTCAGAGGAGAAACTGAACAAAGAGAAGCAGCCCTCTTCCAGAACAGTAAGAGCTCCCTCCAACTAAGAGCGAAAAGAAGCAGATGCTCCGTCTTTCACTGGGTTAGGGAAACAATGCTGTGGATACAAGCAAGCATCACCTATAGAATTAGGTGAGACCAGCACCATCAATCTAGATCTCTTCTGCCTCAGATCACTTGTTCAGTCAGTTCTATTCATTAACCTCCCCTCAGTGAGTTACTGACCAATCGAGATGGAAAAACCTAATAAACAGAGCGCTCTTAGAAGGCTTCAGAACACAAGTTCTCCTCCTTTGTACGTTCAACTACTAAGAGGCGTCAGTCTCCACCAATTCACTATGTAACTGAACAGTACTTTAAGTGCTTATCCCCAACATAAAGGTGCAGTAGGAAGAAAATGGGTATGAAACAGTTCCCAGCATCACCCTGCTCACCGTTATGGGGGGCGGGGGGTTGAAGAACCATATTATCAGGTTGATTGTGATAGAGTCACAGGACGTGTTCAGGCTGTTTATCTAAGGGACAGTGGCCAAAAATCTGTGCCATTTCTTTACCACAACTACATCTCCTGTGCATCTTGGGCTTTGTGTTGCCTACCCTGATGTGGAAATCCAAACGAGTTCAGCTGACTATCAACCACTTGCATCAGTGGGGATGAACCACGGAATGGATTATCCAAAGCAGCCTTAATAAAACTTAACCATTGCTTTTCGAATATGTATTATGCTTTTATCAAAGAACACTTTTAATTCCTTACCACATGTTGCTTACACTAACCAGAAAACTATTATATACTCTGAGAATGTAGTAAATTCTAAAGAAATGCCTGCTCAAGATTCAAATATTGCTGTGGAAAAATCTATACGTGGATGACAGAGACTTAACTATAATGGTTTTATTATGTTATAAAAACTTAAAAACATATTTCATCACATAAATCACTCTCTCCTCCTCTGGAAATTCATTCTATTGGCAACAATCTTTACAGAACGTCTGAAACATCCCAGTTTGAGGACTCCATAAACTCTCATCCTCATCACCACCCACTTCGAAGGGAGAGAGGACTGTCACGCAGGTGGCTCTATGGGTGACATCACACAAGAGTGTATCCATGGTCTCTGTCAGTTTCCAACACAGCTCAAGTATTCAGAGGGAATAAAAGATCATTCTCATATCGTCCTCGTCATCACCATCACCATCACAATGAAACACCAAACACTGTCCTGAGCACTTTATACCTATTCCCTCTCTTTAATCCTTATGGGAATCCTATGATGTAGAGATTATTTTAGAGATGATGAAACCGAGGTGCAGAAAGGTTAAGGGCTTGACAAGGCAACCCCTCTACCACCCTGCTTCTCCTAAATAACCTCCTCCTTTGTCTCATGCATAAAGTAGAGGGACTGACAAGCAAGGATGTGCTTATGGTTTTACTTTAATCCCCCTGGTTCCTTCTCTCCCCAACTTATTTTTGTTTTCGTTGTTGTTTTCCTTCTTGGCATCTTGCCACCTTCCTAGAACATGAAAAAACCAAAAGTTTTATCAGGGCAGCGATGACAAAATTAAATTCATTTTAATCTAAACAGCCTAGAATAGGGATAAGTAGTTGTAAGCTATAACTCAACAAGGACACAAGGAAATTGGCACCATTACCTCACACCAACAGCCCACGTATGTGTTCATCTCTTAATACTCTTTTCTTATGATGAGGCTGTGGAATATTAAAATTAAACTCCTTTTAAGAAATTCATTTTCTTTACATTCCCACTGATTGTTCTTTTTTTAAAATCTAGTTTATTTTTACCAGTTACTGTGTAGTGGTTTAAAAAAAAAAAAAGACGTATGGCCTGTATTTTCTTATCCATTCCTAAAAGGGAGACACTTGCGCTGCCTCAAACTCCTCCTTTATAAATGCTGCTGTAAGAAACAGCAGTTTAAAAAGTAAGATTTTAGTAGATAGCCTTTGTTAAGATTGGAAATTTTCCTTTTATTCTGGTTCTCTCAGAGATGGATTGATTGATTGCTTTACTGGATTTATTTTTTTAATGTTTTTTTTTCCAGTTTTACTGATCATTCTTAGTATCCTTTACTGAAAACATAAGCAAAACAGAACAAAAATTACTGGCTCATTTCTTTGTGTGTGAATTAATACTGTCCCATTCAAGCAAATGCAGAGATGGAAAATAGCTGAAGGACTCTTTCAAGTACCATATTTTATTATAGGTAATTTTTAACGGCTCATACACAGCTGGCAGTCACAATCCTATCTACAGATAAGGGCAAAAAACAGTGCTCTTGACTCTAGAGGATTTGGGAGAGGGGCTAACACAGCAAACAGCATACAGGTGTGGCAGAAACAGCCGTCTGTGACACTACCACTTCAGTATCCTATCTGCCTCCTAGTCCCCTTCCTCATCCCCTATTCCAGGGTTTCTCAACCTCGGCATTTCAGGACATTTGGCAGCATCCCTGCTGGTGGAAACAGCCCTGCCCCCGCCCAGCTGTGACACCCAAGCACTCCTCCAGACTCCGCCAGATCACCTCCGCTATCACCTCCGCTATCACCTCCGCTGACGCTCTTCTCTCCTTTTCTCTTTGTGCTCTTGGTGCCCCAGGTCGCAACAGATTTATTTATTAGCTCTACTTCTAGACTCTAGGACACAGGGAATTGCTGATTCCTTCAAGAACGGAAAAGCGAAAGCTCTCAAACACACATATCCTTTCTTTCTATCTCTTCTCTCCTCAAATTAAAAAAGGGGGAGCAAAAGTTAACCCTCAGAACTACCTGGGTCGTCTGGAGCACCTAGAACAGGTATCACCCAGCACCAAGTGCTGCTGGGTATCAAAGACGTAGTTCATATTCACAACAGACCTACAACATACCACAGGTCCTATTTCCTGACATGTTTTTAACACATCAAAATGAAAAAATTCACTCGTCACTACCATGTGTCAAGCCGACAGTTCTCAATGCTGTTGTACATTAGACTCACCTGTGGTGCTTCTTTAAAAGCTCCCCAACCGTAACCCTGGAACCAGACCCCCCCAGGGGCGGGCCCTGGCATTTTTGCGGTGGTTGTCAGTCACAGGATTCTGATGTGCAAAGTGAGAACCACTGTGCTAACATGAAGATCGTGAAGATACTGTCCACATACCCTCAAGGAACTCAGTCTAAAGAATGAATAAGATAACTGTAATAAAAGCTATTAAAACAGAAGCCACATTAGACAAGCAGGTTCGTATTTTTCCTCAAAGTTACAATCTCAGTGCAAATCCTACATTTATGACCCCTTATTCCAACTTTATCAAGCTCTATAAGAGACACTATGAACAGAAGTATACGTAGAGATGCTCAAAAACTTGCTGAAAGAATCCACTAAGCTGGAGGTGGGCATGGCGCAGGAGCTCTACCAACTACATCAGATTTCTTTCCTAATCCCTTGATTCTGAAAGGCTATCCCAATTACTGAAGAAAAACACTCAAAATAAGACGCTATAACATGAATAACGATGGCTTGTTATTTAGCTTTTCATATAATCATAGTCTCCTCTTACCAGTAAGATTGCTTCTGCACAGCAAAAACTGACTCAGATGTTTCTCTTTCCCTCCCCGAAACAGAGCCCAGCGCTGGATGCATGAAACATTTGCTGAATTGATTAATATTGGCTCAACAAAAAGTAGAACTGCTCAGTGAGGATGCACCAATTTTAAAGGAGGCTTTCCTGGAATACAGATCAACACCTCAGCCTGCACAGTATGACAAGACAGAACTCTTCAGTGTTTCCATGCAAATAAATGCTATAAATACAGCTTGGATGCCAATCATTTCAAGGATAATCAAATTAATTTTGCTCACAGTTTAACAGAAGGCCATTTGAAACCAATCAGACGTTCTCTCGAGCTTGAACAAACTGAATAGAAGTCCTGAGCACACACAAACACGAACACTGGGAAAATAAAGAGGTTGTTATTAATTATGCAGACTGCAAAGCCAGCAACGGACACAAAGCAAAACAGGAAGCCGTAACAGATGGGATGGCAAGCTATGTACAGGCAGCTGTGCTGAGCTGTCACAGGGCTAAAGGTGTAATTCCTAAAGCAACACTCACTGTAGCATTACCACTCCCTTTCACACAAAGCTACCCATAAAATTAAAGACCCATTTTGATAAAATTAAGGCTCGTGTTGCCAGCATTCGTCCTCCCTCCCCAACTTTGCTTAAAGAGTTTGAAGGACGGCTCTGACTAATGCATACCAGTTCCAGCCCCCTACTCCCAGTCACCGTCCTCTGAAAGGACGTAAGAAAGAAGAGGCGGGGGTAACTGGCCTGTGGCTGAAATTGGTGGTAAGCCTGGGGGTGAAATTCAAAACCCTTGTTTTCCCCCAACTCTGAAATATTTGCAGATCACTTAAGAGGGAGGAGATGATGAGGCAGAAGATGCTGATGAATCCTCTTCTGTCTAGTGGCCAGGTAAAAACTCAAGGCCGAGGTAAGACTGGGTGTACTTCGGTTAGGTAAGGACCCTACCAATAACCACCTTACGGGCAGCACATGAGAAGCCTTTCTTATGCCCACGACCTTAACTATTACCCTTAAGAGACAATCTGGGAAATCAAACGCTAATGCCTAACTTTAAATTTTCTTCACTTTATAAGAGGTTTTACTATGTGGGAGAACTTCTTATTTCAATACCTTATGAACCAGTCTAGCTCAATAAGCAAAACCATGCTCTAAGACCATCACTGTGTCTCATATGAATACGAAAATGCCACTACAAATCAAATCTAATACTGCGACTCAGGTGGGAGAGAAAGAGGCCCATTTCGATGTGCTCTATGGAGCACTGGTATCCTTAAGGTTCACCGATCGTGCCAGCTGGTTGAGAACCTGCATAGAACTGTGAGCCCCTAAAGCGCTGGGAACACCTCACATTCTAATGAGGAGACTCCCAGCCCAATGTCATTAGGGTAGTGGGGCAACATCAAGGAAATGGGATGGAGATGGCCTGTCTCTTATAACTCCAGCTTACATTCATTGGGTACCTTGGGTACCTCCTTGTGACCCCAGCTTCTCTTAGGAGGCAGGGAAATTTTGGCTTCCTTTCCTTCAGTGAGAAAAGCCCAGTTTCCCCAGACTGATCCTTCCAGGTCCACAAAGAATGATACAATAAAGTAAAAGAGAAGACATCGTCCCCATTCCAGTGAAGAGTCTCTTCCAGGACTCGGCAGAACAGTTCATGTCTATTAGTACTTTGCATTTCATTCGTTTGTGAATTGTTTCTGTCCTTTACCAATTTTTTTAGGAGCCCAGAATTTCATTTGTTTTTTTTTTTTAATTGAAGCATACTTGATTTACGTTTCAGGTGTATGTACACACACACACATATTCTTTTTCAGATTCTTTTCCATTATAGGTTATTCCAAGATATTAAGTATAGTTCCCTGTGCTATACAGTAGATCCTTGTAGTTTATCTATTTTACATAGAGTAGTGTGTATCTGTTAATCCCAAATTCCTAATTTATCCCTCCCCCGCTTTCCCCCTTGGTGACCATAAATTTGTTTTCTACGTCTGTGAGTCTTTTGTAAATAAGTTCATTGTATCATGTTTTTAGATTCCACGTATAAGTGATATCATATGATACTTGTCTTTGTCTGCCTGACTTCACCTAGTATGATACTCTCCAGGTCCATGTACCAATTTTTCTGTAGGGGTGGTATTTCCTATTGATTTAAAAAGTTTTTTACAAGAAGAGTAACTTGCTGCAAATTTGAAAGGTTGTATTTTTGTGTGTGGTCATTCAAGAGTGTGTGTTTGGTCACATAAATGTTGTCAAACCTATAAATTTTTCCTTTATGGTTTCTGCCTTCAGAGCCATGTTTAAAAGAGCTCTACAGGGACTTCCCTGGTGGTCCAGTGGTTAAGACTCCACACTCCCAAAGGAGGGGGCACGGGTTCGATCCCTGGTCGGGGAACTAAGATCCTGCATGCCACACAGCGTGGCCAAAAAAACAAAAAACAAAAAAAAAACCAAAAGAGCTCTACAGGCAGCTATTAGTACTACCCCCGCCCCCGTATCCCCATCTCTTGAAAATGACAATTCACTCAATCAATGACAATCGAGAATCCATCTCCCCCTTTCCTTCTGACACTATGACAAGAATCCACGCCGGAATCTTTCTTCACTGAGTGTGTATTCTCTAATGAAAAAAAATTTTTTTAACACTAATGAATAGTGTAAGAAAAATCCATAGATAAATTCACAATACTTACTTTTAAAAGCTCTAGGCAACTTTAAATAGCTTTTTAAAATCATTAAAGGGCATTCTTCTCTTAGTTCAATTACTATACTTTTCTTAAAAACCTTTAGCTGGCATTGTCAGGGAAACGCTCCATCTACAAATTCCCAAACTTGCTATTTCACAATTTCATTACCGGGATTCCCATTGCTTAACCCTTCTCAGTTCATTTAATCCATCAGACTTATAACCTGTAACCCCTTATCTAGATTGGATTCGATATTAACATTCTAGACCCTACAATCACATTGACTCTTACAAATATTAAATAGCTAACATTTTCCAAATCCTTATTATGTGCCAGGTCCTAAGCTAAGTCCTTTATGTATTCTGTACTTCACTGACTGCACGATGTACCCTCTCCTAACCAGGAAATTTACGATCAGTGGTATGTTGTGCCTAAATGATGGTTTTTTCCTCAGTAGTACATGAAATAACATCTTATGATTAACAGCATCTTAGATGAAATATGGAAGGATAACTCATCTTTCTATCAGTCCTGAGGCTGATACTATTATCTCTATTTTTCGGATGAGGAAAGTGAGGTTCAAAAGTTAATGGTCACAACATTGTAAATCAACTATACTTCAATTAAAAAAAAATTAGAAAAAAAAAAGTTAATGGCAGCTTTCCCAAAGTTATAAAAAAGCAAGTCAGTGTTGGGGGCCGGGACTTAAACCCAGGCAACCTGACTCTAGAACCTCATTTCTTAGCCTATTTTCTATCCCTCAGCCAGAATCATCTCTGTCAACATTCCTCTCCAATCTTACTTTCAGGCCACCAAGTTACACTAAAAAGCAACAATTACTAGTCTACAGCCACATCAAACCTCACCCCAGGCTTCCTCCGACTGTTCAGCCTCTGAATTCACCATAGATTTCCTGGCACATCACCTACAATGGTTCTTCCAAAACTTGTCCATTATTCTTAAACTTCCAGTACCATTTTCTGATTCTCCCGGCTCACCATCCCAATGAAGGGACTGACTTGCCTCCGACACTACTGGGAAAACCAGCGCAAGTTGACAGGAGCTCTGTGCCATCTGCTTTCCTCTCTCGGACCCCATTCTGCTTCCTTCTCAGACAATCTCCCTCCTTACCATGACTCATATTTTGTCACCTGCGCTCCAGATCACTAACTCCATCATCTTTGATTGCTTTCTGTCCATTAACTTCTTTCCCTCAACCTTCAAATAAGAAGTCATCTCATCAATTTTGAAACATAAGTCACTCGAGGGCATAGAAGACTCTGTTTCTCATTTCTTAATATACTCAGTCTCTTCACCTCAGCTGCATTCACTTGATTACCCTGACCTTCTCTCCTTCACCCTGAACCATACAACATGTGCCCCTTTGAACCTTCCTCTGGAATCTCTCTTCCCTTGGCTTCCTGGTTTAACTTCTCCTCTGACCCCACACCTTTCTTCCAGTTCCTTCTTTTGTCTACTTCAAACATGCCTCTCCTTTCTACCACTTCCTAATTGTGGGCATCAATGGAAGATTCAACCCACCAGCTCTCTGTTTCTCTGTTCATGATCCTCTCCAAATACCGATCCATTCCTGGACGTTCCACCATCATTCCCAACAGATCACTACTTGGCATCTACGTAAAGCTCCGAGCCCTTCCCTAGGCTTTAGCTTAGTTATGTATCTCCAACTTGCCCGTAGAATACTTAGATACCCCACCTTAAATTCAACCTGTCAATTCTAATTTATCATTCACACAATTTTTATTCCTTCCACAACCAGTTCTTCTCTATTCTTAAGTAAAGGCTTTATTAATTTTCCAGCCACTCAGGTTGGAAACTTAAGAATAATCTGACACCCCTCTTTCCCATTACTCTATAGCCAAATAACCACCAGGTGTCTTTTCACTCACAAAACCCACCCCATCAGAGAGAGAGAACTCAAAGCTCAAAGCTTTCTTATCAATCTCCTGGCATATGGGCTGTACCCTCTCCAACCCAAACTGCAAGTTCAAACACCTTCTGTGACCTCCCAATGCTTCCTTATTCTGGCACGCTGAGGTCCTCAAATCCTCATCCTCAACTCAACCTTTCCAAACACCTCTCCCAGCTCACCATACGGGACCCCATCAGGAACACCCTCTGTGGTCAGGCAGAGCTGCAGACTGGCCTCCAGATCTGTGCTGTCCAATGTGATAGCTCATTGTTAAACAGGTGTCTATTTAAACATAAATTAATGAAAATTTAAAATGCAGTCCTCAGTTGCACTAGCCACATTTTAAATGCACAACAGCCACTTGTGGCTAGTGGCTATAGTGCTGGACAGCACAGATACAGCACATTTCCATCACTCCAGAAAGTTCTATCGGACAGCGCTGCTCCCAACACTCCTGTTACCTTGAGTCTTCCACACCGCTACTCTGCCCAAATGTCTCTTCCTTCTCCCTATGCAAACCCACACGTCCTTCCACACCACAGTGGGCCTCATGTGAACTGTCTGTACAACCTACCCCTGTATTACCCTGCAACAACTCTTGTGATGTTGCATTTAATTTTTCATTTTTGTGGGTCTCCTAATTACTGAGCCACTCTGAACTAACAGACTCACTAAGTGAAGTATATGCTCATTACCACACTGCATCAAAATTATCAAATAAGGAGATATTTAATACCCCTCTCCTCCATTAAAAAGACATGTTTTCCTTCAATCTAAACAAAAGATCTTGCATTTAGCTAACTAAATAATGACTTAATTTAATGCCTAATTATAATACTTGAAAGATAATTAGTTCCCTTTTCTTCTTGTGGTATTCGAAACTGAAAGAAAAAAAACTATAAAGGTCTGAAATACTTCCACTTTGCATAAGCACACCGCAAAGAAACCACAAAAGATAGACATGGAGAGGAAAATGAATGAATAGTTTGAGTAACTATACCCTAACTATCTGGAATCGTAGGAAAAAATATAGTACAGCTGCCCTAAAATTAAGGGGAAACTACAAATAAAGCATTAAAAAATTACACATATAAATATATTTTTGAATCAAAAGCTAGACCCCTCTATCCTCCTTTTCACAAACATGACATAGTGAATATTTATTTTCATCGTGAGCTCAAAAGCATATAGATGCATAAGTAATTGCTGTGTATGCTGTATGTGTTCCTTGAAATCCAGGCTTGTCTGTCTCAAGAAAATTAGTTAAGAAATCAATCCACCAACCATAGACCTGGGTTCTATATAAGGCTCCTATGTGAACACTAGGAACCAAGCAGAGAGATTTGGGAGAATTGCCAGGTATAGATTCCCTCAAACCTTAGAGAGTTTGATGCTTTATCTTCAAGAGGGAATGTTCTCTAAAGTTCTGATTTTAGCTTATTAAAAAATCACAGGGCTTCCCTAGTGGCGCAGTGGTTAAGAATCCGCCTGCCAATGCAGGGGACACGGGTTTGAGCCCTCGTCCAGGAAGATCCCACATGCCGCGGAGCAACTAAGCCCATGCGCCACAACTACTGAGTCTGCGTGCCACAACTACTGAAGCCCTCGTGCCTAGAGCCCGTGCTCCACAACAAGAGAAGCCACCGCAATGAGAAGCCCGCGCACCGCAACAAAGAGGAACCCCCGCTCGCCAAAACTAGACAAAGCCGGCGCGCAGCAACGGAGACCCAACGCAGCCAAAAATAAAATAATAATTTTTTAAAAATCACAAAGATGTTAGATTAAACTGCTCAAACACTGCAGTTCCCAGTATCAGCCTAAAAACCCGATGCAGTCATTGGAGTTGAACTGTTTTTGAAAGATTGGCTTTTCCCATCTGAAAGACAGCTTTCCTTATGCAAATGAAGGTTCTACAGGGCCCGCTCATTTCTGCAAGTCAGCAAGCAATAGCTGTAAATGTTACTTTTTTGCCTAGGACTAGTAGTACATCTCTAAAACTGACATTATTTTAATAATGAACACCATAGTGAAGATTTTGACTTAGATTTTAAGTAAATACATTCATGCAACTTAGCTTTTTTTTTTTTTTTTTTTTTAAAGGCAGTAACTCCAGAAGTGTTAAAAATACTTCAGGTATTTTTGCAGCAAATCAGATGACAGGTCACCAGATTAGCCTAAATAGTTGCAATACGACGTAATAGCAGAAAAGGGGGATAAAGAGTCAAGAGTTTTCAATTCGAGGCAAAATGGAGATGCCTCTATTTGTTATCAAAGCACTTCCTGCTAATCTTGGTACCAAAAATGAAGACCAGAGCCTCCAGGCTGGTGAACACATCAAGGTGCTATGGGGATGGGGAGCCTGGAGAGGGCATGGAGCTCACGGCGCCCTTCCCCCATACCTTGCCCCGTTCATCTCTTCCATCTGGCTGTTCCTGAGTTATATCCTTTCATAATAAACCGGTAATAGTAAGTTTTTAAAAAAGAAAAGAAAAACCACATACAGAAGTACAATTACACAGAATACTTCATCAGCCTCAATGTCATTTTATAACTTTATATTCATTTCTAAATTTTTATATTTAAATTATCCCTTTTCTCCTTAGACCTTTCCAATTCTCTCCCTAGTACCTCCTAACTCCTTCCCTAAATACCCCAATCTCTGACTTTTGGTTAGGAATATGATTTGTTTTTGATAGCCAAAAGAGGAGATTTGTACAGCAGACTTGCCTGATTTAATCTGAACTTCGTAGAATCTTGGATCTACCATTTTCTAGTAAGGTCCCATTGACTAAATCAGGCATAAGGCGTTTCTTTTCCATCTCTAAAATTAAAAAAAAAAAAAATCAATTTTAATCTGTAAAAAACATCTCTCTGAGGCTGTCAGACTTTTTGATTCATACTCAGCTCAAACAATGTTGGGTACAAAAAGTTAATATCATGCCAAAAAATTCTTCTTTCCTCCCCTCCCCAATTAACACTGGATATGCTCAGACCAAAGGCCCAGGAGCACAGCGAGTGAGGAAGGAAAAAACAAACAAATGGGAACTTGACAATGACAGTGATCCAGGTGCAGGCTTTCCCTCCTCCAATCACTGGATGGGTGACTTCAGGCAAGTCCGCTGTCTTCCCTGGGCCTCGGACTGCTCAACTTGATAGGAACATCAAAGTAGCTTTTAACACTCAATATCTCTATTCTTTGTAAAGGAAATTACAAATCAGTGTTTATGAACACACTTGGCAAGGCAGTCCCATGGATGTCCTTCACCTGAAATTTGGGTACTTCTGTGCACGCACAAGCTTACCAGGGCATATAAGCATTTTTGGATTAGACGATGGGAGTGTGATAGGGGATCCAGGGTTTCATCAAATTCTTAAATAGCCCTGACCAAAAAAAATAAAAATAAAAATGACTGAAACTGCAAGACTATACAAAAGTAGACATACATGTAAAAAGAGAAAAAAAAAATTCCAAGGAATTTTCAATGAACTATTTGTATCTCAAGGTGCAGTGTTTACCAGCTAAAGAAGACTAATTTTAATGAGATAAACTGAACTACTAGAACTTTCTTTTTTAGTACCATCAGCTTGTGATTATACAAGAAAAAAGCAAGGGGAAAGTGACAGGAATTATCCAGAAAAGCAGAGATAAAACCAATTTGGCTTTGAAATGCATTACTTTTATGTCAGATTTAGTCTTCCAATTATGTTCTGCTTAGAGAAGTGTTAACATTATGTTTCCTTTCTTAAACACTTAAAGGAAGACAACAGAAGATGGCCCAGAAAAGCACAATAGAAGGCAAAGTTGTCTAAAAGCCTAAACAAATAAAAGCAAAGTCATGTCTATACCAGAATAATAAAGCCCAGCAGAACAATGATTATTCAGGTATTCTAGATATATATATATATATATATATATAAAAGAGAGGGGACTTCCCTGGTGGTGCAGTGGTTAAGAATCCGCCTGCCAATGCAGCGAACACGGGTTCGAGCCCAGGTCTGGGAAGATCCCACATGCCGCAGAGCAACTAAGCCCGTGCACCACAACTACTGAGCCTGAGCTCTAGAGCCCACGAGCCACAACTACTGAGCCCATGCACCGCGACTACTGAAGCCCGTGCGCCTAGAGCCCATGCCCCACAACAAGAGAAGCCACCACAATGAGAAGCACGCGCACCGCAACGAAGAGTAGCCCCCGCTCACCACAACTAGAGAAAAGCCCGCGCGCAGCAACAGAGACCCAACACAGCCAAAAATTAATTAATTAATTTTTTAGAAAAGTGAGATTCTAGAGCGAGCTTGCCTTGTTCACTTCATGGCTAAGAATATAATCACTAGTTATGCAGCCTGAGGCAAGACAATGAATCACTCAGAACTCAGTTTCCTTACCTGTAAAACGTGACAACAACAGTACTGAGGGAAGTTTTGACGCTTAAATGAGATACGAGTATTAAAGACAAGGACACAGTAAAAACTCAGAAAAAAAATCAGCTACAATTATTTCTCCTACCCAAAACTCTAAATCAAATTAGAAGCCATGACACCAATGATAAATATGATTGACAGAAGAGTCAACCTCATTTTATGCAGTAGCTTCAACTGTCACTTCCAAACTCTTTTAACAAGAGCAACTAGGAAGTAGCAAAATTAATTGACATATCTCTTTCTCCCTTCGACCCCACAAACTCATCCACAGAGGTAACAAGTAAGAGAAGCAGCTGAAAGGTGAGTAGAAAGTGAGGATGAGGAGAGGCGAAGGGTCTAGAACAGCATTGTCCAACGGAACCTTCTGTGATGATGGGAATCTTCTATGTATACATTCTCCAAGGTGGTAGCCACTAGCCACATTAGCTACTGAGCACGCAAACTGTGGCTAGTGCTACTGAGATGAATTTTAATTTTAATTTAATTTTAATTAATTTCAACTTAAATACCCACACATGGTTATGGCTACCTAATTGGACAGCACAGCCCTAGATGACCCATAAATTGAATAAGGATTGCCAGAAATTTCAGCAAAAAATAAGAATCTTCTTTTCCTGAATTGTTTATGTGTTCAATTCAAATATCTCTGTTTCCAGTGGAGACCTGGTAACTATGATTAAAGAAATAACGTATCAGCGTTTGCATCAATACAGTGCAACTCGGTGTTAATAAAAGGATCAGAGATGTGAAATATGTGGTCCTCTGATATTTTATAAGGTCCCTAAGGCCAAGTTAAATTCAAGCTCACATGAAGCATGATTCAGTGCATGGATCAGAGCTGCAAAGGTCCTGATCGGCACCCTCAAAGCATCTGTTTCTCCACTACCAAATGCAAAGCTACTTAGACAATGCAGACTGAACATCCCTTAATTTAGCTTCAATTTTTTCAGAAATTCAGAGTTCTGTAAGCCTTTCCCCCTTTTCAGAAACACTAGCGTTCCTTGCCAGTTTGGCCTTTCCACTATAAACAAAATCCATGTACCACCCATATCTGAAGGATAACGCCAGACTCCTGCTTAGCTGCCCCTGTAATATGGTTTAATTATGATGACTGAACTAATAGGCTGACATCATAGACTTTTACAGGCTGACCCCATGTCATCCTGATGTATCATTTTGCACCAGTTCAGTGCTGTAAATCAATTTAAGATCTCAAGCAGGTTGAAAAGGCTGGTAATGATGCTTTCTCTGCCGTCTCTGGAGACTCTACATTATACACAACTTACATTATTTATAAAGCCTCAATGATGCTTCCATTAGCCTTGTAAGACTACACAAATGAGATCTTTTATACACACACAACTTGGCCTTGATTATGTAGGCGACTGCAGCTTAAATATACTCATCTAATTACATTCAAGTTTATTCTTTTTCCACTCTAACCAAGTTACTAAACCCAGAATTACTAGAACTCAAAATTACAAACTGCAATTTAGTTTTCAACTAATAAATGTATTTGGAAAAATGAGACTTCCTCTTAATGCTTTAATGAACTTAGTAGGAAAAAAAAATTAAATTCCAAGAGGTGTAAGAAGTTAATATTTTATATTGCCTAAAAACTGTCATTTCTCTAAAATGCAAAGGTCATCAGCTCTTCAAGGGTATAAAACCAAAGGATACTGCAAAAAGGAAAAATGTATTTGGTTACATACCTACGGTTGGAGGGGTCAAAACTAAATCAAGGACAAATCCCTACCCTCAGAAGAAACCCGATCCTGCCTGGATCCTCCAGAGGCTCAGACATCACCCACCTCTAGAAAATCATCTCCCACGACCCTGGTTACAGTTTCCTAAGAACTGCAATATTACACAAATGTACACCACCTGCACAGAAATATCAAATAACTACAAATGGGAAAGAGGAAGGGAGAGGGGAGGACAAACATTTAAATCAGTTACAGCATATTTAGGCCTGGCACCTCCATGAGAATTAACACTGATGCAAAATATTTATACTAATTGAAAATCCCGCGGCAGTGCACATTGATTCTGCCCTGATTCTTTTTCAATCGTGGTTCCAATACAGCTCAGCTACCTCCAATAAAGCGTCAAGTGGTAATGAGAAACAAGATGAAAAATCAACATGGGCAGAGAACAGTTTTCTCATTGTGCTACTGAATGCAGGCATGTTATCCACGGCAGGTAATGAAAGCGAGAAACGTTCTGAAATAAAGGCATTTTGCGATTGAGCTGCTTGCTAGGAGTTTCAGTAAGAGGAAGCACATACAGAGATCAGGCAACTTCTGTATCATTCCACCTACTCTGAAATTTCAGCTACAATGGCAAGAGAACCTCAGGGGAAAGAAAGAGGCCGGCTGTCACAGCACTCACGACGACGATGTTTTCTCGGGAGAGGGTTCGGAGACGCGCCTCGATTTTCAGAAGGGAAGCGCCCGGCCGGGGATCTTGCAAGTGCATTGAAACATCGTCCGCGCCGCAAAATAAACAAAAGCCGCAGCTACTGTAGTTGTAAAATCCGGCAGGCATCTGTTCCCCCTCCCTTCCCAAAGTACATCAGGGAAACGCTCTCCCTGGAAACCTTCAAATATATTAAGCAACGAGAAAAACAAGCTCACGTCTGTCTCTCTCACACCCTACACTACCACCCCCCTTCCTGCAGAAACAACCCCGAGAAACACTAACAAAGACCGGGCGCAGAGTAAATGAACAGTTGCTGCACAGCGAACTCACAAATACACATGCAGTGAGGCAATCGAATCCGGGAAAGGGAAAGGAATGAGACGACACTCGGAGACTCCGGGGGGTGTAGGCGGAAGAGAAAAAAAAAAAAAACTACGCGCGCCTCCGCCGCCGCCAAACCTTTGAATAAATGAGAGGGAATTTCAGTGCGAACTTTCCTTGACCTCGACCCCCAAGACGCTGGTGGGGCACAGGAAGGAGCCCGCCCCGGACGCAGAAGGACCCAGGGCACCGGGTGTCCCCCTTACGCCAGGCCCGCTCCGCGGAAAAGGCAGCGCCGGCGGCCGCCCTCCGACTCCCGCAGGGGTCGCCCGGGCCGGCGCGGGACACAATGGACCCGCGGGCCGCGCCGACGGCCCAGGCTCGGCTGCAGGAAGGGGAAAGGAAACGGGCGGAGGGGGAGGGTGGCCGCGGAGGGCCGGCCGCGGGCAGGGCCGGGGGCCGAGGAACGCGGCTTCCCCACCGCAGACCCAACAAAGACGCGGGGGGCACACGGGCCCGAGCCTTGCCCGGCTGGCCAGGCGCGAGGAGAGGAGGAGGTGGCAGGCTTGCTCCTCCGAGCGGCCGGGAGGCGCCATCATGGGGGGGGGGGAAATCCCCGGTCCGCCCCACGCGGGGAAGAGCCCCCTCCCCGCCGCCGCCCGCGCCGCCAGCCCCGCGCGCAATCGTGGCCACCCGGCCGGCCCGCGCCCGCCCCAGCCCGCGGCGGCAGCAGCGGCGGCGCTGGGAAGCCGGGGGCGCCGAGGGGAGGGCGGGGACGCGATGGAGGGGAAAGTTGGGTTCGGGTCTGTTTCGTTTTACCGGGTTGGCTGCGCGCCTGTCCACGCGGGCGCACGAGTTGGCCGGGCGAGCGGGGTCCCCCGCGGCCCGGGTCAGGCCGGCCGGGCGCTGCGCTCGCAGGGTCCCTCCCCGCGCCTCGGCCCGGGCTCAGCGTCTCGGCCTCTCCTTCCTCCTCCCGCCCGCCCTCTCGCACACTCGCTCGCTCCCGGAGCCTGGATTGATCTGGTCGCGCTGGCGTCAGGGAGTCGGAGCCGCCCAGCCTCCACTCCTCAGCTGCCAATACCCGGCGCACTCGCCCGCCCGCCTGCTCTCTAGCTCGCTCACACGCGCACTCGCGCGCGCCGCCGCTCCCGCCGCGGCTGCGCGACCAGGGATCCTCTCCAAATTCCCGTCCCCGCCGGCGCGAGCGCTGGGCCCGCGCCGCCTCCCGCGCCTCCAGCCCCACGCCCCGCTGGTTCTAAGGAGAAAACACCACAGCCCCTGCCTCCTTTAGTCCCGGGGGAGCGGACTCGGTACCTTACCTGCCGGTGAAGTTCCGAGTTCAATTTTTATTTTTTTGAAATGTTCCTCGAACACGTCCACCGGGCCCACCGAACCGCTCTATAAACGTGGAGTGCGTTTTGACAATTACCTTTCGAGCCTCGCCTTTTTGTGTCTAGTTTCCTTGCCCCTCGCTTACTCCTTAACGATTTTCAAGCCCCAGAAGTTGCAAGTACCCAAAAATGGATAACCTAATAACTATTGCATGTGCTTGTAACAAACCCTGAATCAGTACGTGTGTTTTATGCCAATTCGGGATCTAATGATTCCAGCTGGTTACCTCGCTGCTCCAAATAATGACAGATGCCACAATAGAACTTTAAATTTTTTTGATCCAGTTTCTACAATCTTTTAGATGACACCAACCTCCCAAAATAAAAAGGAACTAGCTCCCAGATACCTGATCTGCGTAGACATTGAAAATATTTTTTTATAAGATTTCATTTTTCTCTTGGCCAGCTCTCTTGGAAGCTGGCATGAAATCTTGGATAATTACCATAATGTTGAGTTATGTTTAGAGGCGAATAATTATTCTGAGGAATAAATTTCACATGTACCAAAAGAACCATTACCAGCAATATTTTTTTAAAAATCCAATTAATGGTACTCTCCAATTGTTCATGTACTTTTACACGTGCACATTCCATTTAAAATTCTTATTTATTAACTATTTTTTAATTTCTGCATTCCATGTTTAATTATTCTAAGGAAATGCAACAAGTCCCCCAAAACACATAAAATAGTGTTTATGTATAGGTCAGAATATTCTGCTAATTTCTTCATTAAATGATTTGAGCACTTACAGGTCAATTCTTGGGCCTCATCTTATTTTCCCAAAAAATCAACTTTTGATACAGTTATTCATTCTCTACTCCTCAAAACAGCAGTTGGAGTGAGCCTTGTTAAATGCCACTCCCATCAGATCACTCCTCTGCTCAAACCCTCCTTTGATAAATAGAATGTGCTATATCCATACAATGGAACATTATTCAGCCATAAAAAGGAATGAAGTACTGACACATGCTACATGGATGAAACTTGAAAACACTGTGCTAAGTGAAAGAAGCCAGACACCAAAGACCACAAGTTGTAAGCTTCCATTTATACAAAATATCCAGAATAGGCAAACCTATAGAGACAGAAAGGAGAATGGTGGTTGCCTTTGTTTGGGGGAATTGGAAAGGCTGGGGGGGGGGGGGTGGTGATAGCTAATGGTTATGGGGTTTCTTTTGGGGGTGACAAAAATGTTCTGAAATTAATTTGTGGTGATGGTTGCCCAACTCCGTGGATATACTAAAGCCCACCGAATTGTATACTTTAAGTGGGCAAATTGTATGACGTGAATTTTATTTCAATAAAGCAGTTTAAAAAAAAAAAAAGACATGACAACTAATCCTTGTTTGAATTCTGGATTGGGGGAAAAGCTATAAAAAGACGTAGAACTGTTCATTTTTTTAAATCTATAGATGACCTTTCCCAGCACAGCCTAGTAGCCCCAAATGATAATTACTAATACTACACATGCTGTGAAATTTGATCTTGCCACTTGTGCCAGTTATTTCTGTCAATGGTAATAGAACATTGGACTGTTTTCAAAAGGACATTATTGGGACAGTTGTGAAAACTTGAATGTGGGTTGCATATTAATATCATTGTATCCAAAAAAATCCTCCCTTGGCTCCCCATTTCACTCAAAATAGAAGTTCTCACAATGTGTACAAGAGCCTACATGAACTTTCCTTCCCGTCTTTCTTTACCTCTCTGACCTGGTCTACTCTCTCCCTTGCTCTTTCCTCGAGTCTCTGTGGCCTCCTCACAAGTCCTGGGACCACTGGGGCACACTCCCACCTCAGGACCTGTGCACACCGGCTGTTTCCTCCCTGGAAAGCCCTTTCCGCAGACGCCCACGTGGGCCTCTTCCCTCGGGTCTTCACTCAAACATTCCTCTCTCAACGAGGCCCACCCTGGCCACTCTATCTAAAATCTCACCCCACCACCCCCACCCCCACCCCCGCCCACCATATCCCGCCCAAATACACACACTTTATGTCCTCTTTCCCTGCCTGGTGTGGATGTTTCGCTTATCACTACCTAAGTACTTCCTTCACCAAAACAGCAGGATTTTTTGGTCTGTTCTGTGCATTGCTGTACCCTCAGTGCCTGGAGCAGAGTCCGGCACCTGCTGAATAAAGGAATGAGTGAATGAATCAATCTAGCACTGTTCAAGTCACAGGGGATATGGTGCAAACAGATACAAATCCCTCAGTGGGGACAAATAATGAATAAATACACAAATATGCCAGGTGGCTGTACATGGGATGGAAGCCAAAGGGTAACAGGGATGGAGAATGGGGACAGTTGCTGTGTCCATGCGGGTAGGGAAAACCTTATTCACAAGAGGTCCTAGAGGAAGATGGAGCATATCACATGATCTGCAGGGAGGGTTGCCAAGTGCAAAGACCCTGAGGCTGAGTCTTCTTCCCCCTTTCACAGAAGAGCCAGGGGCCGGAGCCCTGAAGCAGGGAGAAACTAGCACAGAAAGGAAGGCAGTGTGTGGGCCCAGATGCACAAGGGCTGGTGGCTGCGGAGCTGGGAACACAGGGACCTTCTCTTCTCTCTGCTTCTCTTTTCTTGGTGAAATAGCCACAGACCCTACTTCCGGAGAAATGGTGAGGGTGGAAGAGGTGCTGGAGGTTGGAAAAGAGAAGAGCACATATGAAACGGTTATCTTTTGGGAGAGTTTGAGAGCAAATGAACCATGGAAATGTGGTAGGCTTGCCAGGCAGCACTATTAAGTGCCCATTTGAGGTTAGTGGTCATGAATTTAAAGCAAGGCCAGTCAGCATGGCTGTGGCTTTTCCTCCAGCCTCAGTCGGCCTGAAGGGACAGAGCTGGGGTTTTGCAGGTGGGTGTGATGGAGGCAAAGAGGGTCAGAGAGCAGAGGGTGTAGGCAGGGGAGTGACTCTGGGGAACTGTGATAAGCAGAGAGGTGAGGACACGGGAGAGTGTGCTGATGATGGAAAGATGAGAAGATCAAAGGAATGAAGGTGGGAGGAGGGGAATCCAAGAATTGCTGGAGCAGGGAACCACCCCCAAAAGCTGGGGAACAGTCTGAGAATGGGATGCTGGAGATTAAAATCATGGAGCTGGGACAGTGCGGGATAATGCCAAGATCTAGCAGTGTGATCAGAGAAAGTAGATGGGCTGAGCTAGGGAGGAGGACAGGATCCTCAGGGAAAAGGAGATATCAAGGGACCGAAAGCAAGTTAATGATGCTATTTAAGCAGTTTGTCTCCCCCTGCCCCAAATCAATTACTAATCATTTACAATAAGGTGAGCCCTTAAAATTGGCTGCAAATTTTATATACACAAACTGTGAACCCAAAAACTTATTTAAAGAGATGGTTCTACTCAGAAAAATAAATGCAATGTAGAGTTTGTGTATCAGCTCCTTAAATGAATTTAAGTGAATTAGTTTCCCTGGAACAAGCCTGCCAAGGATCACTGGTGTGGTATTCTTCACATTAAAAAGGGATACTCCTTTTCTTTTGTATCTAGGTGAGAGGACAGATGTTCACTAAACTTATCATGGTCATCATTTCATGATGTATGTAGGTCAAGTCATTATGCTGTACATCTGAAACTTATACAGTGTTGGATGTCAATTACATCTCATTAAAACTAGAAAGAAAAAAAAAGGCAGGAGGCAAAAAAAAGGGGGGGGGGTGTTCCTGGGATAACTGTGGTGGGGGGAATTATATATTTTTGATGTTGAAATCCCTTTATTCTCTCACACCCTTTCCTCCAGAGAACTTTGAACTGTTTGTAATTATAGACGTATTTAGGCATGTTGTTGATTATTCGTGGGAAGACCCTATCAGCCTTCTAAGTTGTGTGTAGGTGGGAGCGCTATCTAGTTTGTTTCCCACTACATCCCCAAAGTTTGCACAGACCTATCACAGTAGACACTCAAATATTTGCTGAAGGAATAAATCTCTAATAGAATGGCTGTGAAAATTCCAACTGGTGTCTTTCTTAAAGTAGAGCATACTTCACAGTAATGCTTCTTTCTCATTATTGTCCTTACCCTCAAGTCTAAATTTCAGATCTAATTATAATTCTAAGAACTTGCAAAAAGTTGTTAGCCTTTTTTCTAAGAGTTTCAAAACAGTCTGTATACTATGTAAAAGTTCTATGTGAACATTTGATGGTAAATATCATGGTGACAGTAGAATTTTAGATGAATTTCAACAGTTTCTGAAGTCTGTGGGGCATTCTATAATCCTTGCTTAGAATTATTCTCTGAGACCACATTTCCAGTCAGGGTCAGGTAGTATTTGCAGCATGTAGACACAAGCCTTTGAGGACTGTTCCCTCCTCCATTTTCCTGCCACACAGAACTTCAATGTTGTTATTCCCCAAAACTCACAGTGAATATTCAAGCTACTGAACTCCTAAACTGTAATAAATCGACAGCATTCTTTTTGCTTATCTGACCTCTATTAATTCAACCATTATTAACAAGGCTGATCCCCAATTTTGTGAGCTTACTACCTATCATTCAAACTGTTTCCAAATTCACCTAACAAATGTTCAGACCCCCAGTTTCTGCCAGGAATGAATGGCTCTGCACTAAACTGCTGAACTGTCACATCTATTCCTTGCCAATTAAATCATATGGGAGAATTTCCACAGGTTCATCCCTTCCATGAGATATTCACTTCCCTCTTGAAACCCTCTCATGTCCTTCCTTTCCCATGCTCCTTGTTACTTTGATCTCATGCCTAGACCTCTAGTGTGGTCCCCCAACCCTCCTCCATGCCTCAGGTAACACTTATATCATTCTCGTTGCTGAAATAATTTCCCAAGGGGAGTGGTTTGCGCATGTCATTCCCCTGCTCAGAAAAGTTCAGTGGCTTAGCAGTGCCTCCCAATAAACTTCTAACTTCAAGGCCTGGTACCCAAGGTTCTCAAAGTATGACCCTGACTCACATTTCCTGCCTGGTCTCACACATACTCTCACACAGTCGTGGGCAAATTTTCAATGGTATTCCCCCAAAGCATCTAAATAGTATATCCTGTGTTCATACTTTGGTGTATGAACCAGAAGCTCCAGTTTTCAAAATCTGACCTATTCTTTAAGGTCCAACATCATCTCTTAGATGTTAAACAAACAAACAAAATTACTTTTTAAAGTTGGGGTAGATGATGTATTGAGCTCAGAATTCTCATTTTAACAAATGAGGGAAATGAAAAGTTAAGTAATTTGCCCAAGGTCAAAAAACTAGTAAATGGCAGAATCAGGTCCAACTCCATGTCTCCTGGGCCAGAGTTCTCTCTTCTCTACACCAAAGCCCCATCCCGAGGCCTTCTCTGTTCCTTAGCTCTTGCTGTGCCCCATATACTTGGTTTGTATCTATTGCATGTCAAATATCACTCATCCTTTGACATATTAATTATATATCACAAGGCCCCATAAGTACATTATAGGGATGGATGAATAATACTAGCCTTCTCTCCCACAAAAAAAGCTAGTTTTTTCTCCACACTGACACAATATTTTGCTAAATTAGTGACACAGATCTCACTAAAGGGCCTCATCTGACTGCTGTTCTGTATCGAACTCATAATAGCCAGAGTTTACTGAGCATTTACCTGGCACAATGCTAAACACTTGAGAGGAATCATCTCCTCATAGTCTCAGAACCTCCCTATGAGATAGATGCTCTTACCCTCATCTGCTGGTAATAACAGTGCCTAACCAATAGGGTTTGTGGGGAATAATAATCATGGTAATAATAACTAACACTTAGTGTTTCCTATTTGCCAGGCATTGTTTTGAGCACCTTACACATATACTATTAACTCCTTTATTTTTCAAAACCCCTCTATTATATAACTATTATGTTATCTCCGTCTTATAAATGAGATGAAGCACCAAGATGTTGAGTTGCTCAGTGTTACACAGCAAGTATGCTGATGCCTCTACAGTGCTTAGCACAGTATCTGGTACATTGCATGTGTTCAACAACAGTGGCCAAAATTCTCTTCACTGGTGGTTCATGGTGCTGTCCTGAGAATACAATTTCTGCCTCTAGAGTCAAGTATTTTAGGTAGACTCATTCCAACAAAATATTTAGTAGATTGGTCAGTGTTTTTTTTTTTTAATACATTTATTTATTTATTTGTTTGTTTTTGTTTTTGGCTGTGTTGGGTCTTCATTGCTGCATGCAGGCTTTCTCTAGTGGCGAGCGGGGGCTACTCTTTGTTGAGGTACGCGGGCTTCTCATTGCGGTGGCTTCTCTTGTAGCAGAGCACAGGCTGTAGGTGCACAGGCTTCAGTAATTGTGGCATATGGGCTCAGTAGTTGTGGCTTGCAGGCTCTTGAGCACAGGCTCAGTAGTTGTGGTGCATGGGCTTAGTTGCTCCGCGGCATGTGGGATCTTCCTGGGCCAGGGCTCGAACCCATGTTCCTTGCATTGGCAGGCAGATTCTTAACCACTGCGCCACCAGGGAAGCCCTGATTGGTCAGTTTTTAAAAGTTTTAATGACTATGTGATTTCCAGAAAAAAAAAATTTTAAACAGTTTTGCTTCTGGTTGCAATTTCTCTTTACTAGGTCTGCATCTATTGGTGAGTTTGCCCAAGGTGAAAGGCTGGCTTTGGCTGCCTTTGACACAAAACCTAAATGACAGTGGTTTAAGCAATATAAGAATATATTTTATTTCTTATTTTAAGAAAGATCAGAAATAAGAACTCCAGAGGTGGTAAGGCACCTCAAAGATGTCAGGGCCAAGATCTCTGTGAGTTCCTTGTCTTCTCTCCCTAATTGTTGATCATAAAATGGCTGCTGCAGCTCCAGTCATCATGTATGCATTCCAGGCAGGAAAAAGAAAAGATAAGGGTAAAAAGGGTGAGCTGAGTCTGAAGCTCCTTTAAGGAATGCATCACTAGCACCACTCCCACCATGACATGTGCCTACTTCTCATCAGCACATGCTCTCTTATGGCCTATTTGCAAGAATGACTAGGAAATGCCTTTCTTTCTTTTTAATCATAGAAAATTGCCAGTGCAACAAAATGGAATTTCTGCTAGTGACGAAGAAGAGGAGGATGAATGCAGTGATGTGTTCCAAATGGCTCACTCTGGTTTGTGAGAGCCAATGGTTAAATTTTCAGGGTTTTTTTTTACAGGGTGGTTGTTAAACACATTGGTAGCCTGAAATTTGTCACAATGGGAGCACTTACAGCACAAAAATTGGCAAACACCAAAAAGTTAAGGCTTTCTTTTTTTTTTTTTCTAGAGCCTGTTGTTAGACATATACCATACCACTGAATATTGGATAAGTAGCTAGAAGACCGTGCTACAGAAGGCTTTTCATCTTCCTTACTACATTTGTCATTTATCTCTGACCATAATGGTTGAGGCTTGTGAACACTTAGGCAGGTAATCTTTTGAAGTACTTGGTATATTAACAATCTTCCTCTTTTTGTTCTGTAAAGATGTTAGGCATATCCATTTATATTGGGTTTTAGTATTTTCCCAGAGATTGTAAAAGTTGTTCTTCAGTATTAAGCTAGGGATGTCATAAAACAATCAAATTTCTGTCCCGGAACTTCAAAAAGTTTTATGTAAAAATATTCTGTTCTGGTAAGACTCATACATGTGCAGAAGCAGCCCCTGCATTTTGTATTTGAGGCAATTGTCATATCGAGCTGTCGCTAAGACTGACCAGCTTTTCTAAGTTAAGGTATAACTTTCCTGAGATATAAAAAATTTCTTTAAAATAATTTCTTCTTCCAAAATGTATTCCTGGAAAAAGTGTACAGTGGAACATTTTCTTCTCCTGATTATAAGGAGGAATTGATAGTTTTTCACTCTTAAGGAGGAGACTCCTTGGTAGGTTTTGTTTTGGTTTGTTTTGTTTTTGCTTTTCTTTTGAACACAACCAGATGCTTGAAAACACAGCACTGAAGGGACAAAGAGTGCCTTCCCTCTGGAGGGATAAAATAAGAAGAATGATTTCAGGAGTTGAGCCAGAAACTGAAACGTAAATCTCAAGGGCTTGTGAACATGACCCCATCTAAGGGGTTTCACCTCCAAAATACAACTTAGGGTATTTAGAAATGAGAACCAGAAACAAAGTCACATATAAATTAGAGTTGCCAAATGTACCTTTAGATTTTTCTTTATCTTTTTCTTGTGATAAACTAACAAGACTGACAAAGAGAAGCCTTTGAAATTTTGCATTAAACTTTCCTTTAACTTTTTATTTCTTTGGATGATATCTTTTATGACTGGAATTTTTAGTGTTGTTTTATCACCTTTAGAGTCCATTGTATAAACATAGTAAAGTTTTTTCTTGTACAAGAGATTTTTCTTTTAAAAATCTTGCTTTTTATGATTTGCTTTAGCTAATGTTATCTGACTGTAGCGGTTATGATGAAGAATCTTATTTGAAAATAAAAACAGTGATCAGTAGTGATCTATCTATAAGGCTTGGGTATCCAACTGAATCAACCACATTTGAGCCACTGTCTGTCCAGGGGTTTTTGGAGGATGGTTGACAAATAACACTTCCTTTGTCTCCTGAGTATGGAGACAAATAATAACCAAACCCCAAAGTCAGGCAGATGGAATTCAAAACACCATCTTTATTATCTATAAAGTAGCTTGGAATATTTAGCCATAGATCTGTGGCCAAATTGGCTTGCTAATACTTTACCTCCAAATTAGACAGTCTTAGGCACTAGCATAGTGGGACAGCCATAGGCTGCAATTTATTTGTACGACTGGATAGAAGGGGTCACTCCCTCACAAAGAATACCCTTCTTCTGGTTTCCTAAAGGATTCTTCCACTCTGCATCAGCATATACACTGAGTTATCTCATCTTTCAAAAGAGAGGCTAATGTTGCACTTTTCCACTTGACAAGGTGATCAGGTTTTTTTCCAGTTAACTCGGGGATACTCCACTTTGCCTATATAAAGCTCCTGAAATTTGCATTTTGTTGTTAAGGAGTTCAAACTCAAATTTTGTCCGTTTCAAAGTTTCTGCAGTTGTATTTATTCCCCAAAGTCATAGCTGTTAAATTGAAATGCTTTGTGTAAAATAAAAGGAGAGAAAACTAGAGGTAAAAGGATGTGAAGATTACTGTAGCAGGTCCTTGCAAAAGTCAAAGAACAATATTAATACAGTTACCAAATGTATATTGAGTGGCTACTGTGTGCTGGGCATTGTTTAAGGCATTGGGTTTACTACAGTGAACAAGAAGTTTTCCTTTCAGTTGGCACATATTTTAATTGGGGAGACAATGAACTAAGGAGCACAAGATAAGTGAAGATGTGATCATTTAAGCTATGAGGACAATCAAACAGGGTGCTGTGACAGACAGTGACTTTAAGGAGCAGGCAGTGTTCTGTTTTAGGTAGGGCAGCCAGAGAAGGTGCCTTTGAGCCAAGTTATGAACAATGAGGAGGAGGCTGAAGAAGTTACAGATCATCATTTGCAGACCCTCATAAGGACTTTGGAGTCTTTTCTAACTGCCATAAGGAGTCATTGAATGGTTTAAAGCAGGGGAGAGACAGGATCTGAGTTATATTTTCCTGGCTTCTCTGTAGAAAAGTGGGAACCACAGAAACGTCACGAGTGAAAGCAGGTAGGCCAGTTTGGAGGCTACTACAGTGGTCCCAAGAGAAGATGGTGGCTTGGACTAGGCAGTAGTGGTAGTGATGGACCAAAAAGGATAGAATGCTGTAATAAGGATAAATGCCTCTTATACTATAAGCTTCAAGGGGACAAGTATGAGGCCAGTGAAAGTTGTCTTTTCATGGTGACTTGAGTTCCTATAAATTTCAGGAAATGTATTTTAAAAAAGATGCTTGTTACATGTTATATTTTCTAACCATACTTTCAACAACCTTAAGAGTCTTCTCTTCAAAAATGAAGAATTACAGCATCTCTCTGCAATCAACACCTTCTTTTCCTCTCATTTTAACTCTTTCTCTTTATGGCTCCTTCCCCAAACAATAAACATGCTGTGATATCTTCTATTCTACAAACACATTTGCACAAACATTCATAAACATATAAAATAGAGCCCCCCAAATAAAACCCCTCTTGTTTCCAAATACTTATCTAGTTACACTTCTGTGTCCCTTCTTGTCCAACTTCCTCAAAGAGTAGTTTATACTTCCTGTTGTCTCCTTTTTTTTACCTTCACCCAGTGACCCACTATAATCTGATTTCAGTTTGCACCATGACATTGAAACTATCCTTGCTAAGCTAGGTTCTGCATACTGCTGGGTAGGTTGTGTGTATACATCTTAGCCCTGGTTAAGATTTCATTGACCTTCATATTGCCAAATCCAGTGAATAATGTCTTCTATTGGATGGCTCAGATTCATTGGACACAACTAGTCATTCCTTCATTCTCAAAAACTTTGGCTTTGTAAAAGATCGCAAACAACCCAAATATCTGTTCCTCAAGGCCTAGTTGAATTAACATAATGGAATACTTTGGAGCTGAAATAAGGAATCAGGACTATTTTTTATATGCTACATGGGGTAATCTCCAGGATATCTGGTTAAGTGAAAAAGTAAGGTGGAGGGAATTCCCTGGTGGTCCAGTGGTTAGCATTCTGCGCTTCCACTGCAGAGGGCATGGGTTCGATCCCAGGTCGGGGAAGTAAGATCCTGCATGCCACACAGTGTGGCCAAAAAAATAATAAAATTTAAAAATAAATAAGTAAATAAATAGTAAGGTGGAGAAAATTATGTATAGTATGTTATATCTATTTCAAGAAAGTGGAAAGCTATGAATATATATTTATAGATATTTGCTCATAACAAAGCAATAATGCAAGGATAAACCAAAAGTTTGGGGTTTTTTTGGTTTTTTTAAGTTACATATAAGGGAGAGAAAGACTAAGGTGGTAAAAACAGGGATAGAAATTAGATTTCTCTGAAAATACCCTATTTGTGAATTTGGTTTTGGAACCATGGAAATGTTTTACCTAGTTATAAAGCAAAAGTAATTTTTTAAAAAGAATCAATGAAAATTAAAATCAAAATGAAACAAATGAACCTAAGTATAAATCAAAACTGTGACCTAAACACACAGAGGTGAATTATTTCAAATGACAAAAAAACAAACAAACAAACAGTAATTTAACTATAAATCCCTACTGGGATATAATTTAAGGACAAAAAGAACTAAACAAAATCTTAAACTATTTTCAGTAGTCTTGTTATTAGTAATAATATTGGGCATTTTTATTCTGAAATTATAAAATATGTGATTCTGAAATATATAAAATATATGATAGAAAAAAGCAATACAAATACTAATTTAACTAAAAATGCTTAATCTTAGTTTGGAATTGGGAATATCAGTATGAACTCATGATGAATTTTGTCTAAAAATACATATTCCTGGCTCTTTTGAGGAAAAAAATCCTAGAAATAATTACCAACGCAATAGCAATGAGCACCTTCATCATCCAGATTGTGGTCTCTAAATACCATTCCCCATTAAAAGAAAACAGAACTTTTTGGAGAAATAAGGAAATCCAGATCTGGAACAACAAATGCATGAAATGACTATGGAACATCTTGTCATACCAGAAAGCAAGAGTGAGCAAATGCTACTGGAGTTATCTCAGAAAACTCAGGAACCAAATTTTTAAAGTTCCTATGAGCTAAAAATGGGACAATTTGTACGTTTATAATAATTGCAATACACTGAAACAAAAAATTTAAATAAATGACTTTATGATAGTCATGATACTTTGATACTTTGAAATAGTCCTTGTTAAACGCTAGGAAACCAACTTATTATATTAAAAAATGGTTACTAAAAAGAAAGGATGAAGCAATTATCCTGCCTTTCTTGTATAACTTCACCATGGGTAACCAAATAGTTGATAGGGGAAAGTTTCTCCCTATAAAAGTATTTCAATTAATAAATGAAAAGAGGAATAAAGGAAAAAGAATGATAGAATCAGAATATTGTAATTTCTAATAAAATTATGTATGTAGATCATGACTATCAATGATTGCTATATCACAAAAAGAGAGATAACCAGAAGTGTACAATATCTCCTGTGAAGCTATTCTTCACAAAAAATGGAACTTAAATCAGTCAAGCCTCACCTCTAGATCTAAATTACGAATACACAGGAAATAAAGTAGAATCTGCAAAATCCAGAATGTGGAAAATTCTACAGGACCCAGTTTTTTTCAATAAATAAGTAGCCAAGAAAAAGAGTAAGTGGGTAGGGTGAAAACTTGTAGGTTAAAAGGGAGCTAAGAGACATGTCAACTAATTGCATTGTTTCGACCTTATTTGGCCCTGCATCAATCAAAAAAAAAAAAATGAAAAACCAAAAAAAAAATTATAAGACAATTGGGAAATTTTGGATATTGACTGAAAATTTGATGATATTATGGAATTGTTGATTTCCTTCGGTGAGATAATGATATTATTGTGCTATTTTTCAAAAGAGGTCTTATCTTTTAAAGATGTATACTGAAATATTTGCCAATGACCAATAAGATGTCTATTATTCGTTTAAAAAACAATACGATTTAATTGGCGGGAGGGAGTGGGTGGAGATGTAAGTAAAATAAGATTGGCCATGAGCTGACCGTTGTTGATGGCTCTATGGGAAATCACCATGTTATTCTTTCCACTCTTTTTTTTATGTTTGAAATTTTATATAATAAAAAGTAAAACAAACAAACAATAAAAACCCCTGATTCCCATGACAGTGCACTCCCCCAGCTCTCTCCTACCTCTCTGACCATTACCTTTGTCCTCTTTCTTCCTTACCTGTTCCATAAAACATGGTGCTTCACTCCTAGCTCACTGCTCTTCTCCCGCTACCTGCTCCCCTTGAGCAATTTCATTCAGCAAACTCCTGGCCCTATCCTGGCTCTAACTACCACCTATCCACTTGGATTCCAGTTTAGAATCCAAACTGGTATCTCTGGCCCAGAGCTCTCACGCTCTGGGCTTTAGATTCTCATATCCAACTGTCAAATGATTTTATTCTCCTGGGACTCTCACACATTCTTCAAATGCAATATATCCAAAACAAATCACCATCTCTACCCCAAAGCTGCCCTTCATCCTGTAGTATCTACCACTATTCATGGTATCACTCATAGTTATCCAAGCTAGAAACCTGGAACTCAGTCTTTTTTCTATCTCATGTCTACATCATCAGGTAATGTCGATTTTATCTCCTGAGTATTTCTTGAATTTATTATTTACTTATTCATTCGGTGAATGTTTACTGAGCACTTACTATGTGCTACACCTAATCTAGGTGGTGGAAATACAGAATTAAATAAGACAGACAAAATTCCTGCTCTCACAGAGCTTATACTTTAGTTCTAGATTTTGCTTTAAATGTTCCTTTGAAAGCACTTTCCAAATTACTGATATTAGTCTTCCGAGTGGTCTCCAGCCTTGCCCCCTTCAAATACATCCTCTATAACAGTAGTGGAGGCCTCAACGTGTGGTGCCAGCAGCCACAGCATCACCCGGAACTTGCTAGGAATACAAATTCTCAGGCCTCACACCAAGCCTACTTGATGAGAAACTCAGGGAATGTGGCCCAGCCATCTGTTTTATTTTATTTTATTTTTAAAGATTTTTTTGATGTGGACCATTTTTAAAGTACTTACTTTTGTCCGTGAGGCATGTGCTCACCCCCTGCATTGGAAGGCGAGGTCCTAACCACTGCATTGCCAGGGAAGTCCCCAGCCATCTGTTTTAAAAGTCCGCAGGGTGATGCTGGTACACACGCTGAAGTTTGAGATGCGCTGCTGTGAAAAGCCATCAGAAAAGATGTATCTAAAACATAAGTCTGGCCATGTTGTTTCCCAGCTTAAAACCTTTCAGTAGAATCTCCCCGAATACAGAGAAAAGCCCAAACTCCATGGGAAGGTACACAGGGCTCTCCATGATCTGCTTCCTGCCTACCTCGTCTCAACCACCAACTTAATGCTCATTCATCTTTTAGGGCTTCCTTCTGGCCTGGCTTCCTCTAGGAAGCTTTCACTCATGGTTACCACCACCCCAGTCAAAAGCCCTACTTCTGCGTTTTTATAATACTGTGTGTGTGTCCATCATTGTATATGCTACACAGAAGCAGAGGAAAGCTTCAAGGGCTCTGGAGCCAGATTAGCCATGTGAATTTGGGTCAGAAACTCATGCTCCTTGCTTCATCTATGAAATGGATTAATAGGCCCTCCATGGTAAGATTGTGAGATTATGTATAGTGCTGGCTGGCACTTGGTAAGAGCTCAGTGTCACCTCTTTTGTGAATTACCTTTGTGCGAGCATCTCCTCGCTAGATTATGACCTGCTAACAAGGCAATGCCTTGGTGTTATTCAGCAACATGTTAGAAATACCTACTACAGGATCTGCCACATAACCGGCACTCAGTACACATTTGTAAATGAAGTAATTTCCCAAGTGTTACTTTCAATTCAGATAGAAAACTCAATAGCTGGTCTCTAAGTCTCTGTTGCTAAATGATCAATATACTATTTATGGTGAAACATTTATTAATAAAGCAATACACAGAATCAAAACTGAAAAATATGACAAATACATGTTATCATTTAGTTGACTCAATTCTACTTAAGTTTCCTAAATGTCAATAATGCTAATTGTGTAACACGATCTCACTGCCAGTTTTTTCTTTTGGCAAAATTGCTTTTCACACATTTAAATGGTCCTTTCGATAACAAGGAAATGCATATAAATTGTAAAACTTTGTTGCCCACCGTCTTACCTCTACTTTTACAGTAATGAGAACCCAGCCCTGCGTGAGTAAGTTTTCTAAATGTGTTTGTTTTTCCACTCAAGATTTCTGGAACCTGTAGCTGTTTCAGTCTTTCAAAGTGTCATGCTTTGAAATTCTAACTTTTGCAGAAAGCCCTTTTGTCTGAATTAAGTATAAGCTTTTCAGGCCAGAGAAACCTTGTGCCTTTTCAAAATTCTACATTTTTCAAAACTCTTCCCATGCTACAAGTAGCAAGACACAGATGATTTACTAGATCATTTTCTACATTAGCATAACGAAAAAAGCCTGGTACAAGGTCCCAGGAAACCTGCAACAATAGAGTTTCCTAACTAAGTAACAAATTTTTAAAAAAATCAAAGATAAAATATTCTTCTTTCCCAGTAAGTAGAGGCTACCCTGACCTTTTCAGTCACTCTGGGGGGAATCAAACCATTAGTACACGTACGTGTACACGTTCAGCCCCAAGCATCCTTGGATAAGTTACATCTTACCATCGTTCCATTTCTTCTCGCATAGTCTAGACATCACAACATGACTTAGACCTCAAGCCTCACAGTGTGGCTCCTAGAATTATAGAGAGAACAGCAGAAAACATCTTTCCCCACATTCTCTATTACTTCCTGGACACACATTACTCAACGCCGGCTAACCCACAAAGGGAGGAAAATATACAGTCTGGAATAGGTCTTAAGGTGTTGTCTCCTTTGTCTGTCATCTTTAATGTGCTGGAATATCTGGCATCAGGCCCAGAGTATTGAGATTTACTTCCCCTTCTTTGAAGCTCTCTATTTCCTCTTGGTAGGGATACTCATCTGTAAGCAAATGTTCTCTGGCTCAATTTAGCTCTGAGGGACATAGACTGAAGCCCCCTATCACACAAGCTTTCTCCCCAGTGTGTTTGTATTAATGTGTTCCTTCCTCTCACCAATCCTCCCTGAGGAAACTTCTCCCTCCCTAGTAGTGTTTTCAATGGACAGAAATTAACCCTCATCCATCTTAAATCGTGCATAGTAGTGTTTAGATACTTTCATGCCCCTTAGCTCACTAGATTCATTTGTTTGTTCAATAAATATTTACTGAGCTTCTACCTGTCTCTCTTATAGGTCAATAAGCAAAGCACAACTCTTGCTTTTGTGGAATGGCCAACCTAGCAGATCCTGCAAACGTCCTTGTGAGATGGCTTCAAACAGGCAGCATGCTGGGATGTAAGGAAGACGAAGCATAAAGAACCAGACTAGCACATGCAGATTTCCTTTCTCAAAGCCCTCACTATTACCCTCTGGGTCCATTTTTCTCAGAGATAGGCTGTGTGCTTTGCTTCTTATATTCCCAGAAACATTGGGCTTAACTGCAGGTGTTGTGGGAATACATTTAAGAAATTTAGAGAAAGACCGTAAGGGAAATGACTCACTTGCTAAAAATCCATGTCAACGGTGTATCTGGAATGATCCACAGCTACTAGCTTGGAGTACAAACACAGTCACCTCACTTTTATTTATTCAGTGTATTGCTCAAGCACTCACCTGCCCTCAGTGACGGGAGGTCCTCTTATTCCCCAAGGCTTCCCCCAACCACCCTCCTTGGGCAGGAATACTAGGGACTTAGTTCAAAGAAGATCGGTGCTACTGCAAGAAGCCAGGAAGAGAGAGAAAACCAGGAAGCGTGACCAGTTCACTAATGCCGTGGCTTGGGACTCTGCCACGTGAGGTTACAGGTGGTCCTGCACATTCAGATGGTAGGAAATTTGTTCATGGTTGCTAAGATACTCCTATTGATTCAGCTCTTTTCTTCCCATCACCCCAGCAGCGTCCCCCTGAGCTCTGAGGACACTTCTCTTTTAGATTGCATTCACACGCTCAGCCATTTCCCCCTAATGCTTAGAAGAGTGCCAGGTGGGCCACGCTGGAGAAGAGCCCAGTGCCAGCCTCCTGAGGTGCTGGAATAAGTCTTCCCTGCGGTGCCTGGTTTGCTCCCCCTGCATGGGACCACCTCAACACATCCCAACAAGGGATCTCCCCCTTGCACCTAAAGGAGAAAGGCAAATGTTGCTAAGCAACAAATACACACCTATTTTACATAACCACACCTACACCTACACCTACACCCAACCTTTCACTGGCAAGGATTGCCTGTTTGCTTACATTTTCATAACTTTGCGGGTCTTTTAAATCCTTCTCTACAATGAAGCAATAACCTCCAAGGGACTGTTCTTGGCTATACAGTAGAAGTGGCACCCCATTCCAATACTAATTTTTCATAAAGAAAAGTCTGCTCCAAGACTATGGCTATTGAGTGATGCCAAGTAATCATCATTCAGGGCTTGAATGCTCATTGGGGGAGAGTTAATCAGCCATTTGCATCTCCCCCAGCATCTGGTAGTTTTACCAAGCATTAGAATTTTTTTCTAACACATGTAACTGCAAAGGATTAATATCCAAAATATACAAAGGACACCAATGGTCAAGAAAGAAACAGTGTAGTAGAAAAATGGGCATTTCACACAAATGGAATCTAAATGGCTAATAAGCCTTTATTAGTAACCTTGGAAATTCACATGAAAACTATGAGATCCATTTCACACCCACCAAAGGGGTAAAAAATAGAAATTGGACAAAACCAAGTGCTGATGGCATGTGGAGGAATGGAGATGCTGGTGGGAGAGGGAGTCGCTTCAACTCCTTGGGAAGACAGTGGCGCTCACGAGGCACCATGGTGTTCAATTAGCCCCAAGTGTCAGTGGGTCAGTGAGCTGCGGTGCATTCATCCAACAGGCGTCTGCAGCGGGGGACCAGCGAGGCCTTTCCAGGACTGGCCGGAGTGAGCAGCCCACTGCCCTGAAGGAGGCCCAGTGCCACCAACACCAATGAATCTCAAAAACCTTCCCAGCCCCCATGCATGTGAGCTTGGGAAGAAGCTAGTGCTTCCCCAACTGTAACGGGCATGGTGGGCAGCCTCACGTCCGTCCCAGTGAGCCTGCCCGTTGGCAGTCAGGACCTCAGTTGTCCCTCCCAGTCTGAGTGAGGCCAACCTGCGTAATGACACAGGTGACTTTGGAGGCACCGGGACTTCCTCCTGCTTCTCCTGGACCACTTGCTGTGGGACCCCAGCTGCCATGTTGTCAGGACACTCGAGTTGTCCCGTGGGGTGGAGAGGCCCCATGACGAGGAGCTGTCACCTCTGGCCACATCTGCATTCACTGGCCGGGCAGTGAGTGGGCCCTCCGGGCCCAGGCAGGCCTTGGCCAAGTCTTCCTGCAGCCTTAGGAAGGACTGAGCCGGAGTCATCCAGTGAAGCTGCTCCCTGACCCTCGGAAACGGCGTGGAGGGGTGGGCGGTGCGGGAAGGAAGGACCGGGAGTGTGGGATTAGCAGATGTAAACTCGGACATATAGGATGGGTAAACGACATGGTCCTACTGTAGAGCACAGGCAGTTATGTTCAATATCCTGGGATAAACCGTAATGGAAAAGAAGAGTAAAAAAAAGAATTTCTGTATGTGTATAACTGAGTCATTTGCCATACAGCAGAGATAGGCACAACACTGTAAATCAACTATACTTCAGTCAAAAAATTAATTAAAAAAACAAGAAAGGGCGTGAGATCATAAATGTTTACTGTTTTTAGCACCTACAGTCTAGAGTGATGGGTTATGTAGCTACAGATTGTTGAGAAACCTTGTCAAATGCAGATTCTCTAACCATCCACTGCCGGAGGCTAGGATTCGGCGCCTTAACAAGATCCAGGTGATGCCAGTGGCCCAGCACGTGGTCCACGGTGAGGAGGAGGATTCGGCTCCCGCCCCCACAGCGGTCAGAGGCGGCAACACAAACCAGCGCAGAGGCAGCAGCCCCAGGGGTGCAGGAGGGGCCAGCGCAGCCAGGCTGCGGGGACGGGCGAGCACAGCCCAGCGCAACTGCGGTGACCAACCCGAGGGCCCAGCCTGGCGAGGGAAAGATGCCTGGTGGACTCCTGAAGGTTCTTTGAGCCTGGAGCCTGCCGGTGAGTGCTGGTTCCATTTAATTCAGAGTTTGCTCAGTGGACTCCAGAAGGTTCTATGTGTTCTGGTTCCATTTAATTCAGCATTTGTCCCATGGACTCTGGAAGGTTCTGTCGGTTCTGGTTTTGTTTTATTCAGAGTTTGTTCCATGGACTCCGGAAGGTTCTGTGAGTTCGGGCTCCATTTAATTCAGAGTTTGCTCAGTGGACTCCAGAAGGTTCTATGTGTTCTGATTCCATTTAATTCAGCATTTGTCCCATGGACTCTGGAAGGTTCTGTCAGTTCTGGTTTTGTTTTATTCAGAGTATCCTCAGTGTACTCCAGAAGGTTCTATGTGTTCTGGTTCCATTTAATTCAGAGTTTGTTCCATGGACTCCGGAAGGTTCTGTGAGTTCTGGTTCCATTTAACTTAGAGTTTGCTCCATGGACTCTGGAAGGTTCTGTGCTCTCTGGTTCCCTTTAACCCAGCATTCGCATTTTAATAACTGAGGAAAATATGATAGGGAAAATGTTACTGTGTTATTTGAATTGCTTTTCAGGGAGCCTGATGTTGAACAAGCACAAACGAATGATGACATTCAAGCCTCTCTGGGGACAGAGCACCCATTTCAAGGCTCTGCTCTGCTCCTTTCTCCTTCAAACCCCTCACCATCCTCCTACATTCAGTGACATTACATGGATCGCAGAATCCAAGTCCAAAATCTCTAGCCGGGCATGCAACGTCTTCTACGATTTGGCCCCTTTCCCACCCATTCATCTTAATTCGTCACTATTTTCCTAACAGAATTCTGTGCTTTGGTTATATTTGTTTACTCATGGTTTCATGAACTCATTTTGAAAGATAAACTTTCATTTGGGATAATTTTAGATTTACAGAAAAGCTGCAGAGATGGTAGAGAGAGTTCCTATAATATGGTTTGCCCATTGAATCCGGGGGTTCTGCAACCTTGGATTCAACCACCCGTGGATGGAAGTATTTTTTTAAAAAATTCCAAAAACTTCCCGAAAGCAAAACTTGAATTTGTCACAAGCTGGCAACTATTTACATAGTACTTCCATTAGATGAGGTTTTACAAGTAACCTAGAAATGATTTAAAGTATATGGGAGGATGTGCACATGTTATGTGCAAATATTACGTCATTTTATATAAGGAACTTGAGCATCTGCAGATTTTGGTATCCACAGGTGTTCTGGAACCAATCTCCCTGGGATACTGATGAACGACTACACTCCTCACCTAGTTTCCCTTAATGTTAACATCTTACATTATCACGGTCCATTTTTCCAAATTAAGAAAACAACATCAATATGTTACGCTTAACTAAATACCAGTTTTCCTGCTAATGTCCTCTGGCTGTCCCAGTATACAATCCAGGACACCACATTCATTTAGATGAGGCACATTTTTTATTTCTAGCCCCTGCTCATCACAGTTTCCCTCTCCAGGGTGCCCTTTCCTCTCCTGACTTACTTAAGTCCTACCTAATCTTCAAATCCATTCAAATCTTATCTCTGCAATATCTTTCCTAATTCCTTCTCTCCTGAATGATTTCTCTAACCTTCAAACTCCAGAACCACTTTGGTCCAAATCACATATTTGAAACACGGAGTTGGATCTATATGGTTACATATCTTTTTCTATTTTGTTTGCCAATTAGCATTTAAGGCAAGGATAATATCTCATTCATTTTGTGGCATATCTGCAGGTATTGTGTTCTCAAAAGCATTTATTGGTAATGAATTTTTATTTTCATGTTATATTATTTTACCATTAGCATAAACAATTAGGAGTAGACTGTAAATATTAATTGAATTCTTAAATGCCCAGGTTTACTACATTTATATTTTATAATATAATAGATATAAATGCAACTTGACAAAATAAAAATAACTAATATTTATTGAATGCTGACCATACACCAGGCACCTGGCTAAATGTTTTCCATGCAGCATCATAGTTAATTCTCATGAAACTTTATGTAGCAAATACTGCAATCGTCCCTGTTTAAGGTTAAGTGCTTTGTCCAAGACTATACAACGTGAAGAGATGGAGCCAGGAGTCATACCCAAGCATTATGGCTCTAAAGCACACATTCCTAACCACGTCACTTTAAAGTGCTTTTTGTCCCAGCAGTGATTTCAGATGTGTGGTTTACACTTGATGCCTTCTTTTTACTATCATTCAGCCTTTCCCTAACTTCTGAAACAAGGTGTCCCCAGTAGCCCACTGACACTGCTCTTGAAAGTGTCAAATTACTTTTTTTCTTATCAGTTCCAATGGCCTTATAACTTGAGCCATGACATTTTTATTTTGCACACTGGATTAGAACTTAGCTATTTTGCATTGTGTCCCATCTCTTTACACTCCAAGTGCAGGGACTTTATATCCTTGTGTCTGGTACTAAACACTGAACATCATAGAACACCAACTGTTTGTTTTTCCTCTTTGTGACAATATTTTGAAAGTCCTAAAAAATTTTAATTATAAAAGAAGTTTATGCACATTTGAAATTCTAAAGTATAAATTTAGAGAAATAAGTGAGAGCCACCTTCTTTTCCTTCCTATTCCTCAGGGATAGAGTGTTTAAAATTGTGGCCTTGACACCGATTGTTAAAAATTATGAATATTTTTAATTATAAAAGAAATACAGGGCTTCCCTGGTGGCGCAGTGGTTGAGAATCTGCCTGCTGGTGCAGGGGACACGGGTTCGAGCCCTGGTCTGGGAGGATCCCACATGCCGCGGAGCAGCTGGGCCCGTGAGCCACAACTACTGAGCCTGCGCGTCTGGAGCCTGTGCTCCGCAGCGGGAGAGGCCACGATGGTGAGAGGCCCGTGCACCGCGATGAAGAGTGGCCCCCGCTCGCTGCAACTGGAGAAGGCCCTCGCGCAGAGACGAAGACCCAACACAGCCAAAAATAAATAAATTAATTAATTAAAAAAAAGAAATACAAACTCATAATTTAAAAATTGAAAGCTTTCCAACTGTACAGAAGAATATGCAAAAATAAAATCTCCCTAAGTCCTACTTTTCAGAGGAAACTGCTCTTGAAAGTTTACTACTGTGAAAGCTCCAGAAGTTTTTCTCTACCTAGACGCTTTTTGTGTTTTGTTTTTGTTGTTGGCAGGAATAGAATCCCGGCATGTGCTGTGACTCTGATCACCCCCAGTCCAGGTGTCCCTAGATTTCTGCTGCCTTTGACACTGTCATGCATTCTTTTTTTTTCCCACATCCTAGCCACTCATTTTCTAGACACGAATCAATACTTTTCCTCTTTTGTAGACTGCTTTCCGACTCCGAAGAGTGAGCTTATCTGGGATCTCTGCTCTTTCTCTGAATATCTTCATCCTCAGAGAGTTTCTCCATTCTCTGAGTGGGCTACCATCTTCTCTCACTCTGTTCTCTTGCTGCTAAACTTCTTTTTAGACTTTCTCAGCCCACAGGCATCCTCTTGTGATCTGATTCACATCCACCACTCCAATAAAATTACATTTCAAATTTCCGGAGACATCTCTTAATCAGAGAAATTCCCTTAGGCCCCCACCCTATAGGCTTCTGGGTGCCATTTACTCTCTTTTGGAAGCACTCCCTTCCTGGCTTCTGAGACATTGCAAAATCCAAGTTCTTCCTCTGCGTTTAGGATCTGAGCTTCCCTCACCTTATTACTGCCCCTCTGGGTCTTTTGCTCCCGATCTCTATCTCTCCCAGCGTCTCCCTGGGGAATGTCTTCATAATCTCAAACACCACTCAACTCCACATGTCCAACGTGAATTGACCTCTCTCAAATACCAGTTCCACATTTCCAGCTATCTGCTCGTCAGATTCACAATTTTGCCCCAGGGCTAAAGTGTCAGAGCTTAAACTCACACCACCTAAAAACACAGCCTCTTCCCCACTTCCTTGCTTCTGTTAATGGCACCACCACTCTCTTGGTCAACTAGGGGACACATTGGTCATTTTCCTCTCCAGTGCCCCTGGCGTCCCATCAGTTGTCTCGCTCATGAATCCTACTGCTATATCCCTTTGCCTGCTTCTTCTACCTAATCCCACCATCTCACTGCTTCTCAACTGCATCTTTATGGCCTCCTGATTGTTTTATCTTCACCCCCCCCGCCTTTATTGTCCATCTACCCACAGATAAGTCAGATACGTCTTCCCCAAAGCCTGACTCTAACCTTGTACTTCCCTGTTCAAAACCCTTCAGTGAAAGCCACTGCCTGTGAGTGAAAGACAAATTCTTCAATGTAGTTTTAGAAATCCTCTATAACAGTGATTCTCAAGCTTTTTTTGTTTTAGGATCCCTTTTCACTCTTAAAAATTCTTGAGAACCCCAAAAAGCTTTTATTTACACGGGCTACATCTGTCACTATTTATTGTTATTGGAAGTTAAGACTGAAAAAAATTTTAAATATTTACTTATATATGTAAAAATAATAGTAACAAACATGTTAACATAATGTTAACATAACACGTATTGTGAAAAAAATAACTTTTTAAAAAAAATAGTGAGAAAAGTGGCATTGTTTCACATTTTTGTAAATCTCTCGAGTGTCTGACTTAATAGCAGACAGCTGTATTCTCCTACCTGCTTCTGTGTTCAATCTATTGTGATATCACAGGTCATGTAGCCCCTGGAAAATTCTACTGTATACTTAGAGAGAAGGAGAGTGAGAAGGGAAATAACATGTCGGTATGAATGGGGAATAGTTTTGACCTCACAGACCCTATGAAAGTGCCCCAGGTCCCCAGAACATGCATTGAGAACCACGCTATGTCTTCTCCCTCATGTCTCCTCAATCAACCTCACACTCCAGTTAAACTATTCTTTACCCCCAAACATATTCACATTTTCATGGCTCTTCTCTGAAAGTATTTCAGCCAAAAATATTTGTTTGTTTATTGGGAGTACCCTATGGTTTTCCAGGGTACCGGGATTTAGTGAAAAAAAAAAAAAGAAAAAGATTTTTTCTCTGACTTACTGGAAAGTACTCAAGACTGGGAATCAAGGAACTTAAATGCTAGTGGCAATTCTGTAACTAACATTTTACATCACCTTGGACAAGTCATTTAACTTGGTTAACGCCTTGGTTCTCAGTTCTTGTATGTGTAACCAGAGGACATAGATAAAATAATGTCTGGGAGTTGTTCCAAGTCTGAAATCATCAATGATCTGGAATTAAATCACCTGCAGTCTATCCTGAAGAAGTAGGAAACACTGCCATTTCCAATCTTCTGTATATCCCTGCCCTTAGTTAACTACAAACTGCTGTCTTTTTATGAATGCATAAAAAAATCAGGTTCTCTGTGTTTGCAGTTTCTAATGATTGTCTTGAAGGGCTTCAAGAAAGAACCCACTGGAACCTTTGTTAAATTTTTCCTTTTTTAATATTAAGATATAATTGACAGATAACATTATACTAGCTGCAGGTGTACAACATGATTCAATATTTGTATATGTTGCAAAATGATCATCACAATAAGTCTAGTTACCATCCATCACCACACATAATTACAAATTTTTTTTCTTATGATGAGAACTTTTAAGATTTACTCTTAGCAACTTTCAAATATACAATACAGTATTATTAACTATGCTGTCACTGTGCTATACATTATATTCCCAGGACTTAAATTTTGAAATATCTACTTTTGTGCTTCTAAAACAAACAAGGCTTTGTACCTTTTGACCACCTTCACCCATTCTGCCCACTACCCACCTCCACCAATCTATTTTCTATATTTGTGAGTTCGTTTTTGTTTTTTGGTTTCTTTTAGATTCCACATACAAGTGATACCGTGCAGTATTTGTCTTTCTCTGTCATATTTCACTTAGCATAATATCCTCAAGTTTTGTCCATGTTGTCACAAATGGCAGGATTTCCTTCTTTCTCATGGCTGAATAATATTCCACTGTATTAATGCATCACATTTTCTTTATCCATTCATTCATTCATGGACACTGAATGAGTTTCTTAAATTGAAGGTATTTGGATTAAATTTGGAATAATTTTTTGATACAGTTCATGAAATCTGGGATAATTTCAGCCATTATTTCTTCAATTCCTGTTGATGGTCCCCTTTCCTTCCTCTCTCCTCTCCTGCAGGACTCTGATTACGTATTGTCACACACCTGTGATGTTCTGTGGGTTTTTGTTTTTTGTTTTTTGTTTGTTTGTTTTTGGTTTTTGCCTTTTTTGTCTCTGTGTTGCATTTTGGATAGTTTTTATTGCCATGTCTTCAAATTTACTAATCTTTTCTTAAAATACATCTATTCTTTTAAAATCCCATCCAGTGTATTTTTCATCTCAGATTTTGTATTTTTCATCTGCAGCAGTTTTATTTGGGTCTTTCAAAAAAATCTCTTTCATGTCTTTTCTTAACATCTCATGATTTCCTCTACTTTCTAGAATATTTGGAGTATATTATGATAGCTGTTTTAACATCCTTATCCACTAATTCTGTATTTCGTTTCATTGGATCTGTTTTTATTAATTGGTTTTTCTTCTCACTACAGATCATATTTTCCTTCTTCTTTGGCATATTTTTCTTCTTTGCATGCCTGGAAATTTGCTATTAGATGCCAGACATTGTGAATTTCATATTGTGCATGCCGGATATATTATATCTTTATATTCCTTTAAGTAGTCTTGAACTTTATTCTGGGATGCAGTTAAGCTACTTGGAAATAGTTTTGTCTTTTCAAAGCTTGCGTTTAAGCTTGTCTAGATGGAACCAAAGCAGCCTTTAGTCTATGGTTAATTTAGCCCCATTACTGGAGCAGTACCTTTCTGAGTACTCTGTTGTCCTGTGTAGTACGAGGTTTTTCCATTTGGGCTGCATTTGCCCTGTGTGATCTCGGGAATTATTCCAACTGCTCCTTTCTGGTATTCTATCCCTGGTTCTCAGCACATACATGAGCTGATCAATAATCAGCTGAATGTTCAAGGCGAAACCTCTGTGCATCTCCAGAGCTCTCTTTGCAGCCATCTTTCTGGCACTCTACCCATAAATCCCAGCTGCCTTGGCCTCCCTCAATCCTCAATGCTGTCTCCTTAACTCTAGGAGCTCTGTTTGGGTTCCTCCTTCCTGCACTGTGACCTGGAAACTTTCTTTAGGCACTAAATTGGAACAGTTCCAGGGCTTACTTTGTTAATTTCCATTTTCTCAGGGATGGTGGACCTGTGTCGCCTGATGTCCAATGTCTGAAAACTGTTACTTCACACCTATGTTCACTTTTAATAAGTTTTAAAGTTTTGTTTTTCACATTTAAGTCCTCAATCAATCTGGAACAGATTTTTCTTTGGTACATAGTAGGTGTTATGGACTGAATTGTGTCCCCTCCAAATTCATATGTTGAAGCCCTAATGCCTCCCCCCCCCACACCATGTGACTGTGTTGGAGATGGGGCCTTTCAGGAGGTAATTAAGGTTAAATGAGGTCATAAGGGTGGAGCCCTAATCCAATAGGACTGGTGTCCTTATAAGATGAGGAAGGGACACCAGGAGAGCATGCACACACAGAAGAAAGGCCATGTGAGGACACAGGGACAAGGTGTCACCTGCAAGCCAAGGGGGGGGGGGGTGGGTCTCATCAGAAACCAAACCTGCTGACCCCTTGATCTTGCACTCCAAATTGTGAGAAAACACATTTCTGTTGTTTAAGCCACCCAGTTTGTGGTATTTTTTTGTGGCAGCCCTAGCAGACAAAGACAGTAGGGATCTAACTTTATTTATAGATGACCAGCCTTACTTACAGATAACCAGATAACGTGTTTATTGACAGTCACATCTTCTCCCCACAGAACTGCTTTAGAACCTCTGCCATGTAGCAGATGTCCTGTTTTTGAACTCTCTATTCTGTTCCACTGGTCAATTGGTCTATTCTTGCACCAAGACGTTACTGTGTTAATTATTAAAGTTTGATGATGTCTTAATATCTGGTGGGCAAGTACATCCACCTCATTCCTCTTCATCAGAAGTATTGATGATTCCTATCATGTTGCTCTTCTGTATGCATTTTAGAATCAGATCGTCAAGTTCCACCAAAAGCAATATAGGGATTTTAATTGTGCTAAAAATGGAACCTATAGATCAATTTGGGGACATATTTACATATTTAGAATATTTGAAGCTTCCTGTTCATGAATACGGGATCTTATTTTTTTAGGTCTTTAATGTCGTTCAATAACATTTTATAGTTTGTCCATAAGGATTGTAAACATTTTTTGGAGTGAGATTTGTTCTTAAGTATTTTTGGTTCTTGTTGTTGCCATGGTAAATGGGTATTTAGAGTCCATTTGCCCTTTGTGGGCTGGTATATATAAATGCAATTGATTTTCATGTATTGATCTTTTGGCCAGCTACCTCATCAAACTCATAATTCCAATAATTTATCTATAGATTCTTTTGGGTTTTCTATGTCTGTATAGCATCTGTGAAAAATGACTGTTTTTCTTCCTTTCTTTCTATTCCTTGTATCCCATTTTTTTTCTCTCAATTTATTGTACTGGCTTGGTTTTCTAGCACAATGTTGAATAGCAGTGGAACTTTTTGTGTTGTTCCTGATTTTAAAGGGAATATTTTCAATGTTCCCCACTTAAACTGATAGTTTATACAAAATTTTGGTAGTTATCCTTTATTAGTGTGAGAAAATTCTCTTCTGTTTCTAATCTGATAGGGATTTTAATAAAAATGAGTGATACAGTTATACAATTTTTATTCTACATCTGTTGAAATGATCACATGGTTTTTTTCCTTTAATATATTTTATGTGGTAACTGACATATATAGATTTTATAATATTGAAGCACTCTTGCATTCTTGGGATAAACATACAACTTGGTCATGGTATATTTTGTTTTTCTGTACATGCTAGATTCAGTTTGCTAATGTTTTATTTAAAAATTTAGAGTCATGTTCCCAAGTAAGATTGACCTATAATTTTCTTATACCATTCTTTTCTAGTTTTAGTATCAAAGTTAAAATGCCCCATAGAATGCATTCCTAAGTTTCCCCCCGTTTTACATTTCTGTCTAAGTTTGTATGAGACTAGAATTATTTATTTCATAAAGTTTGGTATAACTTGCCTATTGCATATATAATAGGTACATACTTATTTTGAGTCACTTTTTGGGATTTTTTTTTAAGGATTTCTGCATTTTGTCTTTATTTTCAAGTTTATATTAATATAAGCTTGTTCATAGTACTTTTAATATTATAACCATGCATACAACAGAGATACAATCTTTTCAATGTTAGTATTGATCACTTGGGCACGCCTTCTCTTTCTCTCCCTTGCTCAATTTTACAAGAGGTTGACCTTTTAATAAATATTTTTAAAGAACCAACTTTGGTTTTATTGATTTTCTCTTTTGTAATTGTTTTCTAATTTGTTCATTTCTGCTCTTATCATTATTATCTCCTTCCTGCAGGCTTATCCTGTTTTTTCTAACTTGTTAGTTGGACATTTAACACATTCATTTTCAATCACTCTTCTTTTCTACAACACTCCCTCATTTGAAGGGTCATTTTTACCTCACTCCGCAAGTTGTGTTTGTTTTATTCATTTCTAAGTGTTTTAAAATTTAATTTTGATATTTGAACTATGATTTAATAGTCTGTTTTTAATTTCTAAGTGTATGTGGATTTTATTCATCTTTTCATTATCAACACTGTCTCATCTATTTTTATTGTTGACTAATTTGGGAAAACCACAATCCAGTTTCTCTCATGTATGGGCTATAAGACATCAGAGCATTTCAAGATTTCTAGTGCAGGGCAAATTTTAAATAATCTTTGAACTGACAACACTCAGTAGGTAGTTTGTCACTGAAAAGTGATGTACTTGTTTAGGCAGAGTAATATGAATTTTATATAGTATCTTGGATGATATCAGAATTTTGTTAAATCAGCAGGAATTTATATTTTTCCCATGTATTTTTATGTCTCATTGTCTTCATTAATTGTGTTATCAAACAATCAAAGAACCTATTCATTATTTCTGTTTGAAATGAATCTATTTTTCTTTCTTTAAAAAAAACTTTTATTTTTTAAAATTTATCTTTTATTGAGGTAACTGTTTTATAACATTATGTAAGTTTCATGTAAGTAAGTTTCATTATGTAAGTACATTATATTTCTACTTCTGTATAAACTACAGTGTACTCACCACCAAAAATTTAGTTTCCACCTGTCACCATACAGTTGATCCCCTTTACCCATTTGGGCCTTCCTCACCCCCTATCCCTTACCCCTTGGTAACCACTACTCTGTTCTCTGTATCTGTGTGCCTGTTTTTTGTTTGGTTTGTTCATTTATTTTGTTCGTTTTTTTATATTCCATGTATAAGTGAAATCATATGGTATTTGTCTTTCTCTGTCTGACTTATCTCACTTAGCCTAACACCCTCAAGAGCTATATATGTTGTTGCAAATGGCAAGATTTCATTCTTTTTTATGGCTGAGTAATATTCCAGTGTGTGTGCATATATAATATATATCATACCTTATATAGTATATATTATATACATCATATCTTCTTTATCCATTCATCTGTTAATGAGCACTTTGGTTGTTTCCATATCACAGCTATTGTAAATAATGCTGCAATGAACATAGAGGTACATATCTCTTTTTGAATTAGTGTTTTCATATTCTTTGGATAAATACCCAGAAGTGGGATAGCTGGATCATATGGTAATTCTATTCTTAATTTTTTGATAAATCTCCATACCATCTTTCATAGTGGCTGCACCAAGTTACATTCCCACCAATGGTGTATGAAGATTCGCTTTTCTCCACATCCTTGCCAACACTTGTTATGCCTTGCCTTTTTGATAATAGCCATTGTAACCGGCATGAGGTGATATCTCATTGTGGATTTGATTTGCATTTCCCTGATAATTAGTGATGTTGAACATCTTTTCATGTGCCTGTTGGCCATCTGTATGTCTTCTTTGGAAAAAGTCTGATAAGAGGTTAATATCCAAAATATTTAAAGAATTCATCCAATTCAACCCCCCCCTCGCCCCCCCACCAACAACCTTGTTTAAAAATGGGCAGAGAAGCTGAATAGACATTTTCCCAAAGGAGACATACAAATGGATCTATAATTCTTAATGCATTATGGTTTTTGGTATGAGCTTAAAAGTTTTTGGTTACAATTTGCTTTATGTCAAAATAATTCCTATTGATTTCATCAATCATCTTTATCACTTTAAGATTCTAGTAATTTTAAATGAGTTTTACTTCTGTTGTTAAATATATAAATTTATAGATGACAAAAGAAAATACCCTTCGTATATGTCCAAATCAAGCATTTTTAATGTTCCAAGTGGCTATACAAATTGCAATTAAAATGGCATAACTGGCTGTATCAATTTTTTGAATAAAGATTTTTCAAAAAGGAAAATGGACTTGGATACAGGTTTCTCTTCCAAATCTCTGAAAATATAGGTTATCCTTAAAATGCAAGACTTGAACAACCCTATATGAGATAGACCATATGACTACATTTAGTTTCTTTAAAGAAAAATCCAGGTTAGCATATACATTAGTTTGTTAGGGGTGCCATAACAAAATACCACAGACTAGGTAGCTGAAACAACAGAATTTATTTTCTCACAGTATTGGAGTCCAAGACCAAGGTGTTGGCAGAGATGGTTTCTGACAAGGCCTCTCTCCTTTCTTGCAGATGGTGTCTTCTCCTTGTGTCCTCATGTGATCATCCTCCTGTGTGTGTGTGTGTGTCCTAATCACTTCTTCTTATACAGACGTTAGTCAGTTGGATTAGGGCCCACCCTAACAGTCTCATTTTAACTTAATCACCTCTTTAAAGACCCTATTTCCAAATACAGCCTCATTCTGAGGGTTAGGAGCTCAACATATGAATTTGGGGGGTGGGGGACACAGTTCCATAGCAGCCTACATATTTAAAACAGTCCATCTGTGGGGCAAATTGGAAAGACATAACTTTGCAAAACACAAATGATGTGAAAGGAATGAGCCTTACACGACATATATGCAAACATATTAATGTTTTAAGTCGTGCTTAATAGAAGTGTTGTCCTAAGACTGACAATGGCTGTTGTTCAACGGCAGGTTATAATCGTCCAGAATTCTACCTTGTTGAATAAAATAACAGAAAGATGATTTTCAGTTGGCAAAAAAGATTAAAAATAGTTTTTAGGGTTTCCCATCATAATTGTGTCACACAATTACCATCTGATTGGTATTTGTCACATCTGTTGTGACATCTACAAGAATGGAATAGTATCTGTTGTCTGGTTAATTTATTGAATTTGCTGTTTCATTTTGTACGTGTTTCCACACTGTTTTTACTAATTCTCCATAAATTATTTTGGATAAGTAGATCACTTGAGTTTTTAATTTTGACGTTTCCATGTGACCATGGGGAAAAAAGATCGAATTTAGCAATGTTTAATGTAGTCCATGAAATTTCCATTGTTCAAAGTACACCATGTTACTTTATGATGTCTGAAAGGCAAACTTCTTTCACTTAAAATTAAATAACCACAACTACTCTTTTTATTTTAAAATAGAACTGGCTATTCTTCCTGGTCTGTTCATCTGTTCAGTACATCTTTATTTGATTTATGTGCAATCCAGGTGAACTTGCTTTCTTTTGCTCTGTGGAACCCAAATGACTTTTGAGCGGATTCTCAATATAACATTCAGTCAGAAAAATGTGTCAGATGTAAGTATATCCATATTGTTGAAAAATGTTTGTGAACAAAACAAAATATTTAATTTTTAGTCTTGGAGTAAGCCAGGATCTCACAACAGTTTTATCACTTCTAAAATTTTTTCAAATACCTGTTTGAGAAGCATTCCTTTTGTTCATTGTATGTCCTATATGACTGTCTACAAATATTATTGGGATCTTGATTTTTTTGGGGGGGGGGAGTGTCTCTAATAATTTCATTCACTATTGATTAACTAATGGCTATATCACCAAATTGAAAGATCATGGTTCTCAACAAAATAAAGCTGTTGCTGATCTTTGCGTGTTCCCTGTTAACTAAGAAATTGTTTTTTCTTTACTACTACTTTTATCTTCTTTCCAATTTTTTTTCCCTTTAGGAGTGTCTGGATTATCATTCTCCCAGTCATCTTTATCTTTTTTGTTGTCATTTTCATTACTTATATTTTCTTGTCTATCGTGTTACTTTTCTTTCTCCATGTGATTTTGATTACCAAAGATTTTAGTTTTGCTATGATATTTATAAGAGAATAATAAAATAATTATTTTGGGTTTTCTCTAGGGTACTTCCCATCATATTCGTATTTTGGCATGATCAATATTTCTGGAAAGTGTAAATAATCAGAAATTAAGGCATACATAAGAGAATTTTTAATGTATTTTAAAATTGCTACCATAATATGGTGGGCTATAATTGCTTTTTACTTTTACAATATATAATCAAATTAATTTTACAATATGTACATTGACTATTATGAATATGAGAAACTGTTTCATCATTGGAATACTTACATCTTCAGGCCATTTTACCAGGGTAGTGGCAATTTTCATCTGTAACTTCTAGATCGGCAACAAGACCAGATGTGTCAGGAAGATGGGATGCATAAAATGTACAGCTTCACATAGTTGTATAGTTTGTGGCATCGCTTACAAAGATAGGAATTCTGATCAGTTTTATTCCATTGTGTGTAGTTGAGGTCCACTGAGAAACAGATGCCAGGTAGATGTGAAAAGATTTATTTGGGGGTGGGGGAGCAGGAGAAGGAGGGGAGAGCCTTCGATTGTGATGTAGTTCTGGGAGAAGAGAGGGAAGGAAGGAAGATAGAAAGATTCTCAGACTCCAGTGCAGTTCCAAGGAGGTTCAGCCAGGCTGATGGGGAGCCCTTAAGCCGAGCGACCCACTGGAAGAGTCCCATATCTCACCAGAATTAGTCCATATTAGGGCTCACTGTGCTCAGTCATTGGCTGTGAATGGTCTGCAGTAGTGTTGCCTCAGCACATAGTGCTGAGTCCAGAGGGGCAGGAGCTGGGGTGTCCGTCACTGATGCTCCCTGCAGCAAAATTCTCAGACGGCCACAGTCACCCCTTGTGCCACACAGATCTACCTCTCTGTGCAGGTTCAGAAAGAAATTCCTCCAGGGTTTCCACGAGCCTTTCTTTCTGGGGCAAACATAGAAGTGATTGGTTAGTGAGATGAACTACAGCCTCCATCACTGTGGGGGGACTCAGGGCCATAATGGGGCTCATCCTCAACCTGCTCTACTATCCATTCCCAATGCCCCTCACTCTCCACGATCACCTCAGCAGATATCTGTGGCTTACCTGATAGTGATCATCCAAACCTTCATTCCTGAGGTGCCTGAACTCTTGGCAATCATACCTTTCCCAGACTAGGTTTGCTGCACATATCTGATCACAGTTACCAAAGGGTAAGCGTGTAGGAGAGCAGCCTTCCTCTCCTCCTAATTGGGGTCAACTACCTGCCAACTGACCTATCCCTTGCCAGTCCCTAGTCAAAGGAGTACAAAGGGCACTCAGGGTAGTCAAAGCTTGTAGTTCAATAGGACCTTCCTGTGTCCCCTGCAAGAGTGGGACTCCAAGAGTGGTCGCTTTTAGGATCTTCCAACATTGTAGAGCCCAGAATTGTGGGGATGAGAAAGAAAAAATCCCAAGTGGGTCATTGGGAATAATGGTAAGGTCATTATGCTTCCACCCCTTGGTTTCTAGGACCATGTCTTCTTCCTAGTGGGGACATAGCACAGCTCTTTGATTAAATACATATGTTATATCCTGGAGAATAGTACCTAACCCTTCCAGAGTATTGTCTTAGAGCTGGCATTGAATAACTTGAAAAGATTATTCCAGTGTTCCATAAGGCTGGCTGCTTTTGGATGATGGTATGCACAGACTAGTGGACCATGGGCCCACTCTCACATCCTTCCCTGTGAATAGGGCCTCTTGCTTGAATGCTATGCTCTGTCAGATTTCATGCCTGTCTGAATCATTGCCCTGCACATTTGTTTCCCTACATTGGAACATTTCCCCAGGTCATCGCCACTAACATCTTTAACAATTGAGCCTCCACCCTGGGCCAGGGTGCCCTACCTGTCATTTGGGATGATATCCTCTTTGCCTGCTAGGCAGTGAGTAAACCAGCCCCAAATCTCCATCTTACTGCCTGTTATTTGGACCACTCCCATGATCACTTGCCTTAGTTCAGGTCCACAGGGAAGCAAATGCTAAGATGAGATTAGATGTACATGAGATTTATTGGGAGAGGGAGCAGGAGAAGGCAGGGAGAGCCTTCAGACCGTGATGCAGGTCTGATATCTGTGGAAGGAGAGAGGGTAGGAAGGAGATGGAGGGAAGGGAAGGGAAGGGAATTGAAAAGAAGGAAGAGAAGGGAAGAAGAGCCTTGGACTGCAGTGCAGTTCCAGAGAAGGTTTGTCCAGGCTGATGGGGCATCCTCAAGCCACTGTCACCCATTGCAGGAGTCTTGACTTTCCCAGAATGGGGTGCCTTGATACCATGAGCACCCCTGCCATGCTCACTCACTGGCTGGTGAATGCAGTGGTAGATCCAGTGGAACAGCAGTTGGGGCTATCAGGCAATTATGATTTCTGCAGCAAATGACCTGAACAGTGTATTTTCATGGTCATGACATATGAGCACCAAATTAAAAAGCGAAAAACTGCATGGTCCATTTCAAATTGTATAAATATATTAGTAAGCACATTACTAACAGAAGAGAACTTCAGTTTTGATTAGGCCTTGATAAGAAACAAATCTCCTGCTTAAAATACTTAAACTTTTAAATTACATATATTGTATATACAGAATAATGCGATATCTATGTTCTGACCACCTGCAACCTGCCTGTTAAGCCGATGCAACAGAATTTTAGTTCTTTGTCTTGGTGGTACCACACTCACCATGTACTGGGTGCCAATTTTCTATTAGGATAACAAGCTAAGCTGCTGTAATAAGAGACTCAACAATGTGTCTTTAAGAACAAAGAAGTTTATTTCTCTCCTACGTAACAATGTCAAGGTGACCATGAGAGCTCGTGGGCACCTTTGCTCTGTGCAATTATCCAGAGGCCCAGGCTCACAGTGGAGTTGTCATCTTCAACATCTGGCTTCCAAAGTCAATCTAGTCATTGCCATTTCAGGCAGTGTGAAGGGTGTAAAGGTGGACATCCAGGGCTAGGAGTTTTCTCCTAAGCAAATGAGGCAAGAGTTGCCCAAGAACTCCCATTCACATTGACCACAACCAGCTGAAAGAGGCTGAAAGGTAGTTCAGTTGTATGTCCGGCAAGAAAAGATGGAATGGATTTTAACAGGATAGCTAGTAGTCTCTGCCACAGGGCCTACACTGGAGAACGTTTCCTCCAGAGAGGCCCAGCCTCCCTACCGCCTACTGCTTTGCTGGCTCCGAGGCTCAGGACCCATTAGGCAATGGTGCTGCTCCCACCATGTGCCCTCCGTGCAAGTCAGCCTCTCTCCAGCCCCGGTTCCCTGTCACTCTGCCTCAATTCACTTCTCTTGTGAGGATGAACTTTGGAGACCTGTCCTACTTCCTTTGAGGGCAGTGGTGCTTCAGAGAAGGACACACCGAATAGCGGTTCTGCACTGGGCGACTTCCCCAGGGTTCTGCCAAGAGCAAAGCCTCACTCATCTCCACCCACTCCTCCCTGTCTTTACCGCTTCAGCACAGCTGTTCTTACTGCGTCTCCGATGACCTTCATGCTCTTGGGCCTGACGGAGACCTTCTAGTCCTCCTTCTACTTAACATTTCAGCAGCATTCCAAATAGTTGACCCACTATTGAAATTCCTTCTTGAAATTCCTTCCTCTGCATTTTCCTGCTATCTCTGGCCACGCTTCCTCAAACTCCTTTCTTGGATTTCTTTCTTCTGCATGACCTCTAAGTTCTGTTGTTCTTCTGGGCTCAGTCTAAACCTCCCCCCTGGCTTCCAAAGTCCTTCATAATCTTTCCCCAGCCATTTTGTTCACCTGTCTTCTTCATGCCAATCCAAAATGCACCCTTCATGTTAAATGCCTCATTCTGTATCGCCCACTTCTGAAACTTGGCTCAATACTCTCTTCTAGAATGCCAACATATCCCCTTTCTAACTCTCCATACTATGCATCCTACAAAGAACATTAGACCTCCCAGCACCTGATTGACACATTCCCCAAATGTTCTAGTGCACTAAAATATCTCCCTTCTCTACGTTGGGTCCCTGTCCCTTACAGCATTTTCACCTTTCATAAGAGGCTCTCATCCTGTGCTCCAATGATTGCTCTAGACATTAGAACAATGTTTCACAAACTTTTCTGATCAGAAGACATAAAGATAATGCTTGTTAAATACAGATTCATGGAATCCCAACTTATTCTTCTGAAACTCTCCAGGGGAGAAAAGTAGAAATCGCATTTTGTCATGGTTCTTGATCATTAAGAACAGAAGGTTGAGCTAGTCTTTGGTCAATGCCAGGTCCTACTCTTATGCTATTTATCCTCTCTTTCTCATTCCCTGTTCCTTTCCTCTCCTGTCCTCATAGGCATCCCTCTTAATGTCTGTGGGGTATTACCTTTTTTATTGCATGTATTTTTGAATTACAGGTATTGTTGTCTTGTATGCATGTATTTTTAATTTATGTAAGTGTTATTGTGCTGTATATGCCTCTGCTTTTCTTTTCTTTTTTTAAATTTTTATATTTTTATTGAAGTATAGTTGACTTACAATGTTGTGTTAGTTTCAGGTGTACAATAAAGTGATTCAGTTATATATATATTATAAAATATATATATATATATATATATTCTTTTTTAGATTCTTTTCCCTTATAGGTTATTACAAAATATTGAGTATAGTTCCCTGTGCTCTACAGTAGGTTATCTATTTTATATATAGTAATGTGTATGTATTAAACCCAAACCCCTTTCCCCTTTGGTAACCATAGGTTTGTTTTCTATGTCTGTGGGTCTATTTCTGTTTTGATGTAAGTTCATTTGTATCTTTTTTTGTTTTTTAGATTCCACATATAAGCGATATCATATATTTGTCTTTCTCTCTCTGGCTTACTTCACTTAGTATGACAATCTCTAAGTCCATCCATGTTGCTGCAAATGGCATTATTTCATTCTTTTTTATGGCTGAGTAATATTCCATTGTGTGTATATACCACATCTTCTTTAACCATTCATCTGTTGATGGACATTTAGGTTGCATCCATGTCTTGGCTATTGTAAATACTGCTGTAATGAACATTGGGGTGCATGTATCTTTTTGAATTATGTTTTTTTCCCAATATATGCCCAGGAGTGGGATTGCAGGATCATATGGTAGTTCTATTTTTTAGTTTTTTAAGGAATCTCCATACTGTTCTCCATAGTGGCTGCACCAATTTACATGCCAGCCAGCAGTGTAGGAGGGTTCCTTCTTCTCCAGCATTTATTATTTGTAGACTTTTTGATGATACATGCCTCTGCTTTTCATTTTTCCATGAAGTAGTATGTGGTTTAGGCCCACTCATGTTGCTACGTGTACACATAAGTCATTGCTTCTAACCCCTGCACAGTATTCTTTGGTGCGCATTCACTACCCAGCAGTAGATCCTGAGGTTACCTCCAACTTCCCACCAGTACAAATACTGCAGCAACAGACAACATAATCCTCTTTCTAGGAGCCTAAATTATCTTTCTCATTTGATGAGATTATTATTTATTTAGTGAAGGTTGAGTAGAGTAAACAAGTATAGATGAAAGAGGGGAAAATCTCATGCTTTCCAAAGAGCTGTTGGATACCAGACGTGAAGGAGGCCAGGAACCCCATTATTTCCTAACTAAAGATGATGACACTACAAAACAGTATTTATTTTCAAGATACAAATTTAGTAAAATTAGTAGTCTTGACAAATCCCAGGTAATTTATAACAAGGCTTGTAAAAAGGCTGAATGTTCTTAGCACTAAGCTTTCATTTATTTGGAATCAATTGTGGGAACACCCTGTCACACCCTTGAGACAACCCTGACTCAAAAGAAAGTTTTGCAGACAATAGTGATCTCCCCAAAGCACTCCTGAGGACTGCCCAGCCTGAATAACAATCAGGCCCAGTTTGGAGTCATCACATGCACTCAAGCAGAAGCCAGTTGTACTGCACTGTAGTGCAGGTATTTTTAAAATCTGAGCACAGTAGAGACTCCCCCATCAACTCTGGCTGGCCTCAGTTTGTTGCCTGGAGCTATATTGCAGAACCTCCGATGTATTGCCAGAGGGGTCACCGGAGGATTGTGTATTTGCTCAAAGATACTCTGACCCTCTTGTCTTTGCCCATAAGTCATAGCATTGAAATGCATGTATTGGCAAAAACTACTCCAGCTGCCCAGGAATGCTTATGACAAGCCCTTTAGATCTTCTGCCATCATATCCAACAACACGTGGAAAAAGAAGAGGTACCTATCTCTCTTGAAATAATAAGTACAGCACCAAGGCTGGAGAATCTGAAGGAAATCCAAGGGGTTAACAAGAAGTCATAGTAACAACTTAAGGCAACAGAGTGCTACAGCTCTAATAGCGTCCCTTATTTACCTGGCTCAAAGAATTAAGACTGCTTATTATTTAAAAATGTAAGGGGCAAAGAATAAGGAACTGCAGGTTCCTCATGTAGATTGTACCACTGGAGAACAGGCAGTGTCCAAATTCCAACCTCCCCTCTGCTCAGCCCAGGGCTCTAGGAGAAGGGGCACATTTTTCTATTTAGTCCAACCAGAGGGGCACCTTTTTCTAATTGGTCAGTCAAAAGGGGACACATTTTTGTAAAGCCCCACCTGGAGGGATTTGGATGAGATTTCCATCTCCTCTGTTAAGAGGTACTTTATGTTCCAGGAACAGCCCTGGGGGGAGAGACATTGTGCCAATCATATCTTAGCCCTCTGTGAAAAGTGCAGTGAATAACATGGTGATTGGCGATAAAATACAAGTCTGTTGAACTGAATGCTTGTCAGACTGGGATGTGTGGCTTTAAAATCTTAGCGCCCGTCTCCAAGGGTACACTCACAGTAAAGCCGATAAATCCATTTTACCTGACTCCCCAGCTACATGGCTGGTTTCCTTTTTAAGAGTGAGAATCACGTATCCATTTTCTTTACGGTCCCCAAAGCAGCATGTAGAGTCTTACGCCCAAAGTAGATATTCAATAAACATTGGTGGATGACTCATCCAGATAAAATGGGGAGTTTGTTTTAAAACCTGTATCATAAGGTGTATGCCATTTGAGAATTGCTAGAGCTGATTTGCTGAGACTCTCCTTTTCAATGTAACTTTTGACCCAGAACTTTGGAGTCCCTAAAGGCAAATCTTAATTTATACAAGTGTTCAAAAGAGACTACCCTGAAGGTATACAGGTGTTTCTTAACACAGGTGAGTCAAGACTGGCAATGGGAACAAAACAGTTTGTGAGTTTCTTAAAGAGACAGCATTTCTCAATACAGGCAAAGAGGTTGACTTGTTCCTCTCCTCTTTCCTTATTTTCTACTGTTTAACTAAAGCATAGACTTATGGTGTTTACAGGTAAATTATAGGGTCTAACTGGTCTCCAATTCCATCTAACCCTCCTCAGAAAGAATGAAACCAAGCATTCAGAAGCAGAAACTGAAATGACACATTAAATAACATGCTGACCCTCCCCCACTTTCCAAAAAAATTATCTGTAAAAAGGAAGGAAATGTTTGATTTATTTATTTAGACCACGACCCGCGATTTGTGGGATCTTAGTTCCCCCACCAGGGATTGAACCTGGGCCCTCAGCAGTGAGAGCGTGGAATCCAACCATTGGACCGCCAGGGAATTCCCAAAAGGAATGTTTTAAAAGTTTAATACTGTCTCTCTACAGATGATGAGATACTTATATTCTCTTTTTTCTACTTGTCTAACATTTCTACAATTTTTGTAAATGACATATATTTTAATACGAAAAGTGCTTTGTTAAAAAAATAACAGTATTCTGCTCTCCCTTGGCAAATGGGTGGGCATATGATCCAATCTGGGCTGCTTATGGTTCTTCCCTAGGATGTTTCCATTTGGAACTGAAGGAGAAGGGGTCCTATCTCTAGAGTCACATAGCTGGAAGGATGTGCAAATATAGCTGCTTGGAAATATCTTCCCTGATACATGGAGAAAGCCTGGCTCTGTAAGAAAGACTAACAGTCAAGCATATACAAAAACAGAGAATTCAGAAGTCAATGAGGCAACATCTGAAAACAGTGTTCCTACAATATCTTTTCACTTTACTTTGGTCATGGTTAATTTTTAAAATATTTATTAAGCAGTTACTATGTGCTATGGGCCAGAAACTGTGATAGATGCTTAAGTATGAAACAGTGAATAAGACATAATTGCTGGGGTTTACATACTTATCTTAGGTACCTCTTTGTTATTCTGGACTAATAAGGTAAATATACACACTTTGCAGTAGGCTGTGGTTCTGCTGTGACACTGTACCTTTGAAACACTAGAAACTGGATTTCTACTGTTGGCCAAAATGGAGAAAAAGGGATCAAATTTCCCTCCTGCTTGAAACAACCAAAAAACCAGACAAGATAAATGAAACAGTGATTTTTCAAAATATTGGAGATGGTCATTGAGGCACAGAAAACAAAAAGGTGGGCCTTGCAATTGCCTTGGTTTACTGATTTAAGAGAAATTCCAGGTTGCGGGGCAGGAAGCGCAAGCCCATGTTTGTGGAGCCTGGCAGACTCTCTGAGTTGAGGAGATGGAGTTGAGGGTCCAGGTAGATCAAGATGGTTAGAATTCATAAGACAGAGAAACAGAGAAGAGAGAAATGGGGCAGAGAGAAAACTCCAGAGACTGCATGAATGCATGTGAGGAAACCAACCAAGGCTGGGGAAAGAACCACCTGAAAAGATTAGAGGAAACAGTACCTGGTGGTCCCCCAGATAATCCAGGGTAAGCTCCCTGTCTCAAGGTCCTTAACCTTAATCACATCAGCAAAGTCCTTTTTGCCATAGGAGGTAATATGTTCACAGGTGCTGGGGATTGAGACATGGGCATCTTTGTGGGGTCTAACATCTAATAAAGGACTTGTAACCAGAATATATAAAGCACTGTCAAGACTCAATAGTAAGAAAACACACAATCAGATTAAAAACTGAACAAAAGATTTGCACAGATTTGAAACAGATGCACTTAACATATTAAGGCAAATAAGTACATGAAATGATGTTCATCATTATTAGTCCTACACCTTTTCGAATAGCTAAAACTAAGAGGTTTGACCATATAAACTATTGGTGGGGATACGGAATAACTGAAACTCTCAGAGACTGCTGATGGGAATGTAAAATTGTACAACCACTTTGTAAAGCAGTTTAAAAATTAAACAGACACCTGTCATATGATTTAGCTCTTCTACTCTCAGGTATTTATCCAAGAGACGTGAAAGCATGTGTCCATTCTGAAATGAGAGGACATTCTTAGTGAGAGCATTCTGCCCACTTGTACATAATTGTTCATAGCAGCTTTTTTTTTTTTTTTTAATTAATTTATTTATTTTTGGCTGGGTTGGGTCTTCGTTTCTGTGCGAGGGCTTTCTCTAGTTGCGGCAAGCAGGGGCCACTCTTCATCGCGGTGCGCGGGCCTCTCACTATCGCGGCCTCTCTTGTTGTGGAGCACAGGCTCCAGACGCGCAAGCTCAGTACTTGTGGCTCATGGGCCTAGTTGCCTCGCGGCATGTGGGATCTTCCCAGACCAGGGCTCGAACCCGTGTCCCCTGCATTGGCAGGCAGATTCTCAACCACTGCACCACCAGGGAAGCCCCCATAGCAGCTTTATTTGTAATAGCAAAAAGCTGAAAAGACCACAGAGTCCATGAAAAGGGAAATAGATGAACAAGTTATGGTACAGTCATGCACTGGTGCACTACAGTGCAACAAAAAGTAATAAACTATTGATACGTGCAACAACATGAATAAACCTCCAACCCTCCCCCCCAGAGAATATATATAATACATATATTCATGTGTATTAATTTCCAAAAGATACGAATGAATCCATAGTGTCAGAAAGCAGATCGATGAGTATTTGGGGGAAGGGGGAGTACAGGGAAGGGCAGGAGGGAGGGACTAGAAAAGAAGTAAGAAGAAACTTTTGATGGTGATGGATATGTTGATTAGTCTTGACTGCGCTAATGGTTCCACAGGTGTTTACATATGTCAAAATGTATTAAACTTTACATCTTAAATAGATGTAGTTTGTTGTATGCAATTATACTTCAATAATGCTGTTTTTAAAAAAATACAAGGCAATAAAAATGAAGTCTATCTTGTATACTATTTAAGGGGCTATAGTTTTTCACTGATGTAGCAAGAGAAACTTGCTCCATGTCACTTTCATTAACCTGTCCAGTGGCAAGGACTTCCAGAGGGATTGCTTTAATATGAAGTTATATCTAGTTACCTATTCTAACATGATTATGATGACTTAATCTCTTTTGCTTAACAAGATAAATAAATTTCATCCTGGGAAATCCTCCTTTTCTTCCATCTAGCTCTTTGTACAAGAAACAAAACTAAATTTCATCTCTGCTATAGCATAGAAAGATGCTAAATAGCAACAAAAACAAAAGAAAAAAATACTCCAAGTGGAAAGAGAAAATCAAGAGACAATTGGATAATAAAGCTTTGGATAGTTAGTAAGTTTCAGTGTGTTTTTGTGCCATAAACCCAGTTCCTATATTTTCAGGAATGGTGTTTTAAACATTCTAAGCATCCTATGAAAGACCAGTATCTTATACTTCTTCTGTGATGACCACAAACCTAGCACACATCAGATGGGGTATAATGCAGTGATTAAACACAATAGTTTTGTTTGATTGATGGCCGTGGAAACTTGAACAAGTTACTTAATCTCTCTGGCACCCAGTTTCATTACCTGTAAAATGGAGATAATAGTATTTACATAGGAGAGGGGTTTTTTCTTGGTAACAGGTATTAATTTTCTTTTTTATTTCTTAAGTACATGTTGATAGTTTACTTTTTGAAGACACTTATCCATTTCCACTAAGTTTTAAAAATCTTCCTGTATTTGTATTATGTCTCCCTTTTCATTTTTTTTTATTGAGGTATGGTTGATTTATAATATCATATTAGTTTCAGATGTACAACATAGTAACTCAAAATTTTTATAGATTATACTTCATTTAAAGTTATTATAAGATATGGCTATATTCTCTGTGGTGTACAATATATCCTTGAAGCTTATTTATTTTATACATAGCAGTTTGTACCTCTTAATCCCCTACCTCTATTTTGCCTCCCCACTTCCATCTCCCCACTGGTAACCACTAGTTTGTTTCCTATATCTGTGAGTCTGTTTCTGTTTTTTTAATATTCATTCATTTGTTTTAGTTTTTGGATTCCACATAAAAGTGGTAACATACAATATTTGTCTTTCTCTGTCTGACTTATTTCACTAAGCATAATCCTCTCCAGATCCATCCATGTTGTTGCAAATGGCAAAATTCCATTCTTTTTCATGGCTGAGTAGTATTCCATTGTGTGTGTGTGTGTGTGTGTGTGTGTGTGTGTGTGTGTGTATGTATATATACACACCACATATTCTTTATCCATTCATCTGTTGATGGACACTTAGGTTGCTTCCATATCTTGGCTATTATAAATAATGCTGCTATGAACATTGGAGTGCATATATCTTTTTGAATTAGTGTTTTGGTTTACTTTGAATATATACCCAGGAATGGAATTGCTGGATCATATGGTAGTTCTATTTTTAGTTCTTTGAGGAACCTCCATACTGTTTTCCACAGTGGTTGCACTGATTTACATTCCCACCAACAGTGTACAAGGGTTCTCATTTTTCCATATCTATGCTCACATTTGTTGTTTGTAGCCTTTTTGATGATAGCCATTCTCATAGGTGTGAAGTAATATCTCATTGTGATTTTGATTTGCATTTCTCTGATGATTAGTGATGCTGAGCATTCTTTCATCAGGCCTGTTGGCCATCTGTATGTCTTCTTTGGGAAAATGTCTATTCAGGTTTTGGCCTTTTTTAAATATATATAAATTTATTTATTTTTGGCTGTGTTGGGTCTTCCTTTCTGCACGTGGGCTTTCTCTCGTTGTGGCGAGCGGGGGCTGCTCTTCGTTGCAGTGCGCGGGCTTCTCATTGCGGTGGCTTCTCTCTTTATAGAGCACAGGCTCTAGGCACGTGGGCTTCAGTAGTTGTGGCACATGGGCTCAGTAGTTGTGGCTCACGGGCTCTAGATCACAGGTTCAGTAGTTGTGGCACATGGGCTTAGTTGCTCCGCAGCATGTGGGATATTCCCAGACCAGGGATTGAACCCGTGTCCCCTGCATTGGCAGGCAGATTCTCAACCACTGTGCCACCAGGGAAGCCCCTGGCCCATTTTTTAATTGGGTTGTTTGTTACTTTGATGCTGATTTGTATGAGCTATTTATATATTTTAGATATTAACAACTGATCTGTCATATCATTTGCAAATATTTTCTCCTTTTCAGGTTTTCTTTTCATTTTGTTGATGGTTTCCTTTGCTGTGAAAAAGCTTTTAAATGTAATTAGGTCCTATTTGTTTATTTTTGCTTTTGTTTCCTTTGCCTTAGGAGACAGATGCAAAAAAGTATTGCTATGATTTATGTCATAGAGTGTTCTGCCTATGTTCTCTTCTAGGAGTTTTATGATTTCAGGTCTTACATTTAGGCCTTTAATCCATTTTGAGTTTATTTTTGTATATGGTTAGAGGGTTTGAGAGAATGTTCTGATCTCATTGTTTTACATGTGGCTGTCCAGTTTTCCCAACACCACTAATTGAAGAGACTGTCTTTTCCCCATCTTGCCTTTGTCATGGATTAATTGACCATGAGTGAGTGAGTTTATTTCTGGGCTCTCTATTCTGTTCCATTAATCTATGTGTCTGTTTTTGTGCCAGTACCATACTGCTCTAATTACTGTAGCTTTGTAGTACAGTCTGAAGTATGGGGGTGTGATATCTCCAGTTCTGTTCTTTCTCAAGATTGCTTTGACTACTGGGGTCTTTTTTTTCCATACGAATTTTAGAATTATTTGTTCTAGTTCTGTGAAAAATGCTGTTGGTATTTTAATACAGATTGCATTGAATCTTTAAGTTGCCTTGGGTAGTATGATCATTGTAACAATATTACTTCTTCCAAATCATGAACATGGTATATCTTTCCATCTGTTTGTGTTGTCTTCAATTTCTTTCATCAGCATCTTATAGTTATCTGAGTATAGGTTTTTTACCTCTATAGTTAGATTTATTCACAGGGTTTTTTTTTTGATGCAATGATAAATGGGATTGTTTCCTTAATAACTCTTTCTGATAGTTTGTTGTTAGTGTATAGAAATGCCACAGATTTCTGTATATTCATTTTATATCTTGCAACTTTGCTGAATTCATTGATGACCTCTAGTAGTTTTTTGGTATTGTCTTGAGGATTTTCTACGTATAGTATCATGTCATCTGCAAACAGTGACAGTTTTACTCCTTTTCCAATTTGGATTCCTTTTATTTCTTGTCTGATTGCTATGGCTAGGACTTCCAATACTATTTGAATAAAAATGGCAAGAGTGGGCATCCTTATCTTATTCTGATATTAGAGGAAATGCTTTCAGCTTTTCACTGTTGAGTATGTTAGTTGTGGACTTATATATGACCTTTATTATGTTAAAGTATGTTCCCTCTCTACGTGCTTTGTGGAGAGTTTTTATCATAAATGGATGTTAAATTTTGTCAAAACCTTTTCCTACATCTATTGAGATGATTGTGTGATTTTTATTCTTCAATTTTTTAATGCAGTGTATCACATTGATTTGTGGATATTGAACCATCCTTTCATCCCTGAGGTAAATTCCACTTTTCATGATGTATGATCCTTGTAATGTATTGTTGGATTTGGTTTGCTAATATTTTGCTGAGGATTTTTTAATCTATGTTTATTAGTGACATTGGCCTGTAATTTTCTTTTTTGTAATATCTTTATCTGATTTTGGTATCAGGATGATGATGGTCTTTGGAAGTATTCATTCCTCTGCAATTTTTGGAAATATTTTGAGAAGGATAGGTGTTAACTCTTTTCTAAATGTTTGGTAGAATTCACCTGTGAAGCCATCTGGTCCTGGACTTTTGTTTGTTGAAAGTTGGTTTATTATTATTATTATTACTATTACAGATTCAATTTCATTACTAGTAATTGATCTTTTCATACTTTCTATTTCTTCCTGGTTTAGTCTTGGGAGATTGTTTATTTCTGGGATTTTGCCCATTTCTTGTAGGTTGTCCATTTTTTTTTGGTGTGTAGTTGTTTGTAGTAATCTCTTATAATCTTTTGTATTTCTGGAGTGTCAATTGTAACTTCTCCTTTTTCATTCAGATTTTATTAATTTAGGCCCTCTCTTTTTTTCTTGATAAATCTGGCTAAAGGTTTATCAATTTTGTTTATCTTTTCAAAGAACACATTCTTAGATTCATTGAACTTTTCTATTGTTTTTTAAGCTCTATTTCATTTATTTCTGCTCTGACCTTTATGATTTCTTTCCTTCTACTAACTTTGGGTTTTATTCTTTTAAGTTCCTTTAAGTGTCAGGTTAGGTTATTTATTTTATATTTTTCTTATTTCCTGAGGTAGGCTTGTATTACTATAAACCTTCCTCTTAGAACTGTTTTTGCTGCATCCCATGGATCTTGGGTTATTGTATTTTTGTTTTCTTTTGTCTCCAGGTATTTTTCTATTTCTTCTTTGATTTCTTCAGTGACCATTTGTTTCTTAGTATTATATTGTGTAGCCTCCACGTTTTTGTGTATTTTGCAGTTTTTTCTTGTAGTTGATTTCTAGTCTCATAGCATTGTGGTCAGAAAATATACTTGATATGATTTCAGTTTTTTTTAAATGTACTGAGACTTGTTTTGTGGCTTAGCATATGATCTATCCTGGAGAATGTTTCATGTGCACTGGAAAAGAATGTGTTCTGATGCTTTTGGATGAAATGTTCTACATATAATCTATTAAGTCTATCCTATCCAATGTGTCATTTAAGGCCAGTGTTTCCTTATTGATTTTCTGTCTGGATGATCTGTTCATTGATAGGATGTTAAATTTTGTTGCTATCAATTTCTCCCTTTATGCCTATTAATATTTACTTTATGTGTTTAGGTGCTCCTATTTGGGTGTGTATATATTTACTATTGTTATATTTTCTTCTTGGATTGATCCCTTGATCATTACATAATCTCTAGAAAGGGTTGTTTTGAGGCTAAAATTAGATGCCTTCTTAAAGCAATTGACCGTTAATACATTTTGAGTTCTAGATGTTTTGGGGTAATTAATCTTCAGGACAGCCTTGCAAAGTGGGCATTATTACTCTCATTCTACAAACTAAGAAACTGAAATTTGAAGGTTAAATAATTTATCAAGATAACAGAATAGGTGGCAAAGTAGTTAATCTGACTCAAAAGACCAAATACTTTACAACATGCCATATTATTTTTCTAGTGTAGTTAATAAATATTTTCTGATTAATTGTTATTTAACATATGACTTTAAAAGACACTACAACATAAATATCCAGAGTGTGAAGGGGTTCTCTAGGGAAGACATTTACTTATGATGTCTGTGCTCAAATTTTTAAAATAGAAATTTCTTTGGAATCTGTAGTTCATTCCTTTTTATATGCTCAATGTGGCCAAATTTTAAGATGAATATGGTTAAGGAAAATAGCCAAATACATGGGTGTGAGTGACTAACCTATGTACTTATACTTGGGGTAAAAGTAAGATGATAATACTAATATTGCTTTTTTGTAGTTTAAAAACACAATTTCAAAGAAGGAGTGTCAAAAATGCGTTAAATAATCATGGTATCAATTAAAATAACTGTGTAGTCTTTTATGGTGCCCACTTTAAAGTGGAAAACACTAATTTTAGTAACATCTGATGCTTACTTGAAAAATATAAAACTCGTCATGTCACAGTCATAGCTCATTTAGCCTTGATCCTGCTCTGTTTCAAGTTGTGAATCAAGGGTGACAAATCACTTAAGGTAGCTTTGCATATATAAATATTATAGTTAAGTGTATTGTTGAGTTATCAGCTAGTTAGTTGTCTTTGAATACCAATTTGAAATACTGATTTAAAAATCTGTTACATATTTACCATGCAAGTCTCTAACACTGAAAAAGAAGAAATAACTGTTTGTTACATAGTTATTCTAATGAATGCAACTGTAGAATCTAGAATTACAGACAATTGTAATAAATTGAATGCAGAAATCATTCTGTTTATTTACACCTATGACCTGGAGAATATAGTGGAACCAAGCTTTCAAAAGTGAAAGACCAATTGGCCAACTTCCCACGTCATCCAGCATATTAATGTTAGTCATTTAAGATTCACATAACTACCTAGCTTCATTGTTTATTCCCAAAGCATGCAATACAAAGTATGGTCTGGTTACTGATGAACATTGCTGTTGGAATTTTTGTCATAAACTGTTTTCCAAATGCCCTGTGTAGGATTCATTTTATTTTTGCCTGTCAAGTAGTCTGGAGCCAAACAAGATGACCATCAATAAGCAATGCCTATGGACATATATACACTACCAAACGTAAAATAGATAGCTAGTGGGAAGCAGCCACATAGCACAGGGAGATCAGCTCGTGCTTTGTGACCACCTACAGGGGTGGGATAGGGAGGGTGGGAGGGAGGGACATGCAAGAGGGAAGAAATATGGGGACATATGTATCTGTATAACTGATTCACTTTGTTATAAAGCAGAAACTAACACACCATTGTAAAGCAATTATACTCCAATAAAGATGTTAAAAAAATAAATAAATAACTTCGAAAAAAAAAAACAATGCCTATGTTTGATGTCTTTTGAAGGCAGCCACACACCCCCCCCCCCACCACACACACACACATGCATGCATGCGGGAAAATAATTAACTGACATCTGTTATTTTCCTTCAAATTTGGGCTTGGCTAAAAGGACACAAAGTACACAGCAATGGCCAGCTGCTGACAAGTAAAATTCCACAAACATTTTAAGACTGTGCCAAAATATTTACTACCTCTTCCTCTGTAAAATTTAATTGTGAAATATAGAATCACAAAATGTAAAAGGAAGACTCAATTATGGAATATAATCTTAACTAAGATGAGCTAAATTTGTATGCTTCCATGAAAATTCATGCTACCAGAGTCAAGTTTTACCTTTAAGTAAGAATTCACCTCTGGGAATTCATTCTGATGCTAGTAACCTGGTCTTTTAAAATTTTGCATCAAGGCTTTCATAGGCCACTGCAGATGGGCCCCTAACACATTTTGGTTATCACCTTCAATATCTAAGGTTGTACTTTGTCATTTTTATTGCCTTTCAATATTCTGGATGCTCAGCTGAAAATGTAGGAATTAACAACTGTGTAGACTCTGAGAGATAATAGCAAAACAATCAGGGTGCTTCTTGTCATCATCCAGTATAAACATCAGTCTAGTCACTTATTTCTACAAATATTCACAGCACTTACCATGTGCCCAGTGTGGTCTCTGTGGATACAACCATGCACAAGACATATTCCTTTCCCCAAAGAAGTTACCATATAGCAAGTAATAAGCAAGTACTTTAATCTCAAATAACCAAGTAATAGATCTTTGTGCAAAAGGGGAAGATTTTTACAGCTCTCTTTTCATTTATCAATTTGGGGATATGCCTAGAGGTGTTAAGCACTTATTAGATACTAACCAGAGTTTGAAAACTCTATCTGTGGGATTTCAGTAAGGAAACTATGCTAGGCATTTGCAAATGAAGATCTGAACACCTAGCAGCTAACAGTAAGACTTCTTCTCGTAGTACAGGCATATTTCTGAGGCACACAAGAGTACAAATGTAGGAAATGACATCAAACTTATGGGAATTTAGTGACTGTGGTGGTGTATAAAATGAGAAGAAAAATGGTGATATAAAAATGTTTTATTGTATTTAAGGTGAAAATTTAGAGCCCTCAAAACATAATCAATTTCTGTTTCATTTAATCATAGCTTTTTCTCAATTGTAGCAAACATCAGTTTTCACCAAGTTGGAATGAAATCAATGATAAGTTTTAATATTTTCCTAGTTGGTTAATTATTGCCCATACCCTGAGGACATAAAGCAGATAACTCCCTTCAACAGTTGTCCCAACAACATTAGAGACTTCAGCTTCTAAGCACAATAGTATAATAAGCATCGAATTTACTTCCCCATCTTAAATAAATATAAAACTGGACAAAATATATTTATAAAATATAATTACACAAATGATAGAATTAGTAGAAAAGGACATCAAACTATCTATAAAAATACTACCTATATTGAAGAAAGTAGAGGAAATCATAAACATAAGAAGGGAAAGGGAAGATATAAAAAAAGACCCAAATAGAACTTTTAAAGATGAAATATACAATATCTGAGGCAAAAAACAGCATGGACAGAATGAACAGCAGATTAGATACTTCAGAAGAAAAGAAAATAGTGAACTTGGAGACCTAGAAATAGAAACTATTCAAATAAAACAGAGAGAAAAAAGACTGGAATAAAGCGAACAGGGCACCAGTAAGTTGTAGAACAAGGTCAAGCAGCCTACCATATTTGTGATCGAAGTCCCAGAAAAGGTAGGTTGGGGAGGGGAACAGAAAAGTTATTTGAAAAAATAATGGCCACAATTTTCTAAATTTGATGAAAAGTATAAACCCAAAGATCCAAGAAGCTCAATCAACTCCAAGCAGAAAACATGAAGGAAACTATATTAAGGCATATCATAATCAAATTTCTGGAAACTCCTAATAGAGAGAAAACAGAAATTTTACACATAGAAGAATTAGGATATATTAGTCAGCTCTAGCTGCCATAATAAAATGACATAGACTAGGTAGCTTATACCACAGAAATTTATTTTCTCCCAGTTCTGGAGGCTGGAAGTTTGAGATCACATGCCAGCATAGTTGAGTTCTGGTGAGGGATCTCTTCCTGATTAGCAGATGACAGCTTCCTAGCTGTGTGCTCACATGGCCATTCCCCTGTACATACACGTGGGGAAGGGGAGAGAGAAAAAGAGAGATCTCCCTCTTCTTATAATGCCACCAATCCTGTGGGATAATGACTCCACCCTTGTGACCTCATTTAGCCTTAATTACCTCCTAAATGCTCTATCTTCAAATGCAGTGACATTTGGCTTCAATATATGAATTTGGAGGGTGGGGGAACCACACAATTCAGTCTATAGCAAAAAAAACAATAACAGTAGTCTTCTCATAAAAAAAAGAAAGAACATGATTCACATCTTTAAAGTATTCAAAGGAAAAAAATTATAAGCTCAGCAAAAAGATCTTTCAAAAGACTTCATATATATAAAATCTGAGAGAATTTATTACTAACACATTATCACTACAAGAAATAAAAAAGGAAGTCCTTCAAGCAGAAGGAAAAAATTATTTCAGATGGAAATGTGGCTCTTGCAAATGAATGAATGGAGAACACCAAACATGGCAAATATGTGAATAAGTATACTAGATTTCTTCCCTAATTTTTAAATCTCTTTAAATGATAATTAGTAAAAGTAGTAATGTATTGTGGGGTTTATAACATAAGAAAAAGTGAAATGTATTATAATAATAGCACAAAGGTTGAGGTGTGGAATGGACATGTACTGCTATAAAGTTCTTATACTATGTATAAAAATTACATATTTGAAAGTAAACTCTAATAAGTGAAAGATGTACACTGTAAATCCCAGAAAAATCACTAAACAAAAAACAAAAGCAAAAACCCCACAAAACCCAGAAAAAAAGCCAAACAAAAAAACAAGCCAATAATAGAGATAAAATCAAACCATAAACACACATACACACACACACACACACACACACACACACACAATCCATAAGAAGGAAGGAAAAGAAGAAAAAGGTAACAAAAAACAGAAAAAAACAAAACAAATAGGAACATGGTTACTATAGATTGAATGTTTGTGTCCCCCCCAAAATTCATATGTTGCAATTTAATCCCAATATGATAATATTTAGAGTTGAGACCTTTGGGAGGTGATCAATTAGATTATGAGGGTGGAGCCCTTGTAAATGTGATTAGTGTCCTTATAAAAGAGGCCCCAGACAGCTTCCTTGCCCCCTTCCACCATGTGAGAACACAGTGAAAACACAGTAGTCTTTGAACCAGAAAGTAGGTCCTCACCAGATACTTTAATCTTGGACTTCCCAGCCTCCAGAACTGTGAGAAATAAATTCCTGTAGCTTGTAAGTCACTTAGTCTACAGTATTTTGTTATAGCAGTCCAAACCAAGACAATGGTAGATTTAAAACCAACAATATTGATAATTACATTAAGTATAACTAGGCTAAATACCCAATTTAAAAGGCAAAGATTGTCAGCTTGGATGAAAAGCAAGACCCAACTATACAATGTCTACCACAAACCCACTTTAAAAATAAAGACATGTAAATTAAAGTACAAGGATAGAAAAATATACACCATGCTAACATAAATTTTATGAAAACTGAGAGGCTATAATTAACTTCAGACAAAGTAGATTTCAGGACAAACAAAATCACCAGGGATCAAGAGTCATTTCATAAAGATAATCAATTCATTAAGACTTAAAAATTCTAAATATTTAATCTAGTAAGAGTTTTAAAGTGCTTGAAACAAAACCTGATAGAACGATAAAGAAAAAATAATGACCCCACAATTATAGTTGGAGGTTTCAACATCCCTCTCTTGATAATTGAATATAATTAATTATTCTCTTTTTGCTTAGTGAAAGTTAAGTACATTTTGTCCAGGTCACTGTTCCTTCTCTTCTACTCAACTCTTTGTACAAGAAACAAGAAACAAAATTTTATCTCTGCTATAGCATGTAGAGATGCTAAAGAGTATCAAAAACAAAAGAAAAAAGTAGCCCAATTGAAAGAGAAAACCAAGGAACAATTGGATTATACAGCTTTGGGTAATTAGGAGGCTGTTCAGTCTGTTCCTGTGCTACAGACCCAATTCCTGTATTTTTAGGAATAGTGTTTTAAAGATTCTAAGAGCCATGAGGAAGGAGACCAGTGCCTTCTTCTGCGATGCCCACAAAACCTAGCATGTATCAGGTGGGATATAGTATAATGATTAATCACAACAGATCAAGAAAAATTGAATTTGATTGATGGCTATGGAACCTTGAAAGTTACTTAATCTCTCTGTCACCCAGGTTCATTATCTGTAAAATGAGAATAATAGTACTATATTCATTTCTTAGGGTTGCCATAACAAATTACCACAAGCTAAGTGGCTTAAAACATCAGAAATTAATTGTCTTACAGTTTTGGAGGCCAGAAATCCAAAATCAAGGTATCGGCAGGGCTATGCTCCCTTTGAAGTCTCTAGGGGAGAATCCTTCCTTGCCTCTGCCAGCTTCTTGTGGTCCTGGGTATTTCTTGGCTTGTGGTTGCAAAACTCCATTCTCTGCCTTTGTCTTCACATGAACTTCACGTGGCCTTCACTTTTCTCTCTCTCTCTTGCTCCCTCTCTGTCTCTCTTGATGTTTCTCTTATAAGGACACTTGTCATTGGATTTAGGGTACACTTAGATTAGCCAAGATGCTATCATCTTGAGATCCTTAATTTCATCTACAAAGCCACTTTTCCTAAATAAGATTACTTTCAAAGGTGCCAGGTATTAAGATGTGGACATATTTTTTTGGGGATTACCATTTGACTCAAAAGTATCTACCTAAAATGTTGTTTTATGGCTTAAATGAGATGACTTTTCTAGAGCACCTATCTTGTAATAATTTTTGACTTCTAGGTACATTTTCATTGATCTTCATAATAACCTTGCAAAATGGACATGACATCCCAATTTACAAATTAAGAAACAGAAACTGAAGTGTTAATTCAATCAAGGTAATGTTGGTTTAAAAAATTGAAATTAAGAAACAAAGCCATCTACAATAGTTTAAAAATATGAAATACTCAGGGATAAATTTGACAAAAAGTTTACAAGACTGCTACATTAAAAGCTTCAAAGCATTGCTGAGAGAAACCTAAAAAGACTTAACAGAGGTGTATACAAAACTCATCGCTCTAAAGGCTCAATATTGTTAAGAAGTCAATTTTCCCCAAATGGATTTATAGATTCAGTACAATCCCCAGCAAAATCCCAACTTTCGTGGGTTTTTTTGGTAGAAATTGATGGGCTGACTCTAAAATTTGTATAAAAATTCAGAGACACTAGAATAAACAAAACAATTTTGGAAGAAGAAAATTGGAGGACATACTATAAGAGTATTATAGACAGCTATAATGATGAAAGCAATTAGACTTGACATAATGATAGACATAATTCAAAACAGAAAAGAGAGTCCAGAAATGGACTCATAGATACATGGCCAACTGATTTTCACCAAAGGTGCCAGGGAAAGGGATAATCCAGGGAAAAGGATAATCTTTATAACACTTGATGCTAGAATAATTTTTGCACATGTTAAAAAAAAAAAAGGAAAGAAAGAAAAGGAAAAAAATGTAACCGCCTTATCTCATATCATATTCAAAAATTAAGTCAAAGTGGATCATAGAACTATAAGTCAGAGGTAAAAGTCTAGTATTTCTAGAATAAAACAGGAGAAAAACTTCGGTGATCTTGGGTTAGGCAAAGATTTCTTAAACAGCACCAACAGTAAAAGAAAAATAAGTTGAACTTCATCAAAATTAGAATATTTTGCTCTTCAAAACACACTGTTAGGAAAATGAAAAGGCAAGTCACAGATTATGAGAAAAATGTTTGCCAAATATATATCTGATAAAGCATGTGTGTACAGAGTACATAAAGAACTCTCATAGCTCAATAAGACAACCCAATTTTTTTAAATGGGCAAAAAAATTTTACGGAGACTTCATCAAAGTCAAATAAATGCACGAAAAGATGTTCAACATCATTAACCACTAGGTCATTGAAACTGCAATGAAATACCACTCCACACCCATGTGAGAAACTATATATATTTTTTAAACTGACAATACTAACTATTGCTGAGGATGTGGAGCAGCTAGAATTCTCATATATTGCTGGTGGATATGCAAAGTGGTACAGGAATTTTGGAAAATAATTTGGCATTTTTTCTAAAGTTAAACATTCTTACACAAGAGAAATTAAAATATATATTCACACAAAGACTTGTATACAAATGTCTTGTAGCAACTTCATTAATTTTGGACAAAAACTGGAAACAGCCCAAATGGCCATCAACTAGTAATGAATAAACAAATTGTGGTATATCTTTACAATGGCATACTACTCAGCAAAAAAATGAATGAACTGCTGATACACCCAATAGCATAGATGAACCTTAAAGCATATTCAGTGAAAGCAGTATGGTAGGCAGAATGCCCTCCAAAAGTTGTCCACGCCCTAATCCCTGGACTCTATGAGTGTGTTACATTAAATATCAAAAGGGATTTTGCAGATGTCATTAAGGTTAAGGATTTAACATAAGGAGATTATCCTGGATTATCCAGGTGGATCCAGTCTAATCACATGAGCCCTTAAAAGCACAGAACTTTCTCCAGCTGGAGTCATAGAGAAGCAGCTAGAAAGGGAAGAGTCCAAAAGATTCCAAGTGTAGAAGGATTTGATGTGCTTTTGCTGGTTCTGAGATATAGGGGGCCATGTACAACCACTGGAGAAAGGTCTCCAGGAGCTAAGGAGGGCCCCAGCTGACAGCCAGCAGGAAAACCTCAGTCCCGCAGCTGCAAGGGACTGACTTCTGCCAACAACCTGAATGAGCTTGGAAGCAGGTTATTTTCCAGAGCCTCCAGTTAGGAGCACAGCACTGCCTTATGATTTTGGCCTTGTGAAATCTAAGCAGAGAACCCAGTTGAGCCACGCCATACCTGGACCTCAGACCCAGAGAACTTGAGATAATGAACTTGTGTTATTGTAAGCTGCTTGTTGTGCTAATTTGTTACAGCAGCAAAAGCAAACTCCTACAAGGAACCAGACACCATACTGTATGATTTCATTTATATAAAATTCTGGAAAAGGTAAAACTACAGTAATAGAAATCAGACCAGGTGTTCTGGGCAGGAGACTGACTAAAAGGATAAGAAGAGAACTTTTTGGGGTGATGGAAATATCATGATTGTTTATGGTAGTTACGTGACTATACATTTATCAGAATTCATCATATTGCACCCCTAAAATTATTACATTTTATTGTATGTAAACCATGCTGCAATAAAACTGATACAGTACACAAAACATAACACTAGCCCTCTCCTTGACTTTTCACTTATCACAGCTATTTTGATGCAAAACTATTAAATCTAAAAGTAATAGCACACCTATCACTCATATTCCTGTATTCCTGAGGTTAATACATTTTTAACCATCTCAAAGGCACGGGTAAAAATGTACAAAATTATTTCAATATACTGATACTAATGTTACAATCAATGATTGTGTATGTATTATTATGTATTGTATGCACACAGACATACAATCATACAAACACATACACAATCGTATACCTATAGAAAGATAGGGAGACAGAAACTTTTCTTCACTACTCTTAAGTCATTTTCTATTGCTAATGAAGCGCTCATTGATTTGGTCTTTTGGGGGCAACATGAACACATTCAGGGTGATGCTTTATTTGTCAATAAATGGCACCCAGGAACCCCAAAACCTGTAGTGTAGCCAGGTGAAGTTTAAGTGAAAGAACTTTTTATTATTGAGCAAATCTACATGCTAAGTCTATATGGTTTGTCACATGATTAGGTCCAAACTCCTTGATCATGTTAGGAGAACTTAAGGGACTAATGGAAGGGAAACACAATAATGGACATCATTTATCAGCCACTTGCTCTGACGCATTTTTGTTTTTGATGTTTTACTGCTGACAGCTTTTAAGCTTCATCCTCCCTTGTGCCCCACATCTGGGGGAAATAAGAAAGCCAGGGTTCCCTCCTTTGGCATCAAAGGGAGATTCAAACCAGAAATGTCCTGCTTTCAGCCTGCCCCACCTACTAACCACAATGAAACTCCCACCCAGCCTCCTTCACTTGCTGTTCTAACACATTTTTGGACCAGCTTGGGAGGCTTGCCATGCTCTCCCCCAAAACCTCATTAATAAACCTTTTTACACCCTTTTGGTATGTGTGTGTGTGTCATCAGCCTCGACATTTGTATCAGATTTTGCCTGCAGATGGCCACAACACAGACACTCTACTATGCATTTTACGTGTGCTTCCCATTTGCAGTCGGGGAAACAGAGAAACAGGAGAACCGGCTAGGGATTCCCTGGCGGTCCAGTGGTTAGGACGCAGTGCTTTCACTACTGTGGCCCAGGTTCAATCCCTGGTCAGGGAACTAAGATCCCGCAAGCTGCGTGGCGCGGCGAAAAAAAAAAGAACTGGCTAAAGGTCACACACTGAGTCGTACAGTTGAGACTCACACCAGAACCCATGCTGTTAACAAAGACGGTATTCTGCTGATTGAACCGTGATGGCAGTGGTGATGATGATGATTATATCTTTATTATTGAAAGCGTATTATAAAAACGCTGAAGGGAATGTAAAAGTCTGTTTCAAAATAGCATAGCCTTGCCTTAGTTACCTGGTAGTTTAGGTTCCTGTTACATTAGGCTAATAGTTTAAACAATGAGTGTTATGATTCAGCTCTAGAAAGCTTCCCCTGATCAATTTGGCACTAGGAAGAATTGTTTCAGGAATGTCTCCTTGTGGCCCTCTCCCAGTATTTTGTGGCCCCCGCAATCGGCTCACTGTATCTAGTTAAAGAAACAGAAGACTCCGTTTCAAACGTCTTTCCAAAAGAAGTGGATGACCCACAAAATTAAGGAATGTGTCATGTAGTTACAAGGTCAGTCTGCTGTTATGGAAGTTTCAAATGGGTAAAGGATCATCATGAAGCCTTCCTGGAATTTTGGCTTCCAAAAGAAGGAGGTAGATTATGTGGGATCTTGAGGGATTAGAACCAAAATAGTTAAAGATGCAGAAGAAGCAGAGAACGGTCATGGTTGAATCATCCAGGGAGGCATTTTATCAGGAATTCTTTTGGAAGTAAACTCTACTTTTCCTTGATCTTTTACATCAAACCAAAGTATGTAACAAAGTCTGTAGAGATGTGATAAAGGTCAGTTAAAAGTATTTAAAAAAAATTTTTTTAAAGGCCCAAACAAAAAAGGGATAATAAGAATGTCAAAACAACCGTTTTTGAGATTTTTGAGATCTTACTGTTTTTCAAGTTTGCAAAGCACTTTACGTTCATCATCTCATTTAACCCTTAGAGTAATTCTTAGAAGGAGGTATTATTTCCATTTACAGATGAGCAAACTGAGACTCGGAGAGAGACAGTGTCTTATACAAGGTCACACTTCTAGTAATTGGTGAGGTCTGAATTCAGACCCTGACTCCAAAGACCCTGCTCTGCTTAACTGCCCCGAAATACTGCCTCTGAAGTGCTGCCTACTAATTACTTTCCAAAAAATATGCAAATCAGAGTGCTATCACTTGAAGGTCCAACTTCATTCCCCACCCCATCACACCCCCCTCATCATTTGTATTTAAGATACACGGCTCCATTTATTAGCTCATAAATATACCATAACTCTTAAATAGACCAGTGGTACATTGATTTCCAAATATTTCCAAAAAACAGTGTTTTACACACTTCATTCATATGCTTTTGTGATTTTTTCTTATCTATTTAATGTTTTCCTCTAAATTAACTGTTTCTTTTTACTTTAGTTTCTTCCTAAATTGTAATATTAATGAAGTCATAGGTTTGATATGCTACTTACATTTTTCTAATAGATATAAACATATGTAATTATCAAAATAAAATACAAATTTCCATCTGGTTCCACAACGACTCACATTCTACCACCTGAGAAACACTTTTCTCAGCAGAGAGAATTGCAATGTCTTCCCCAGAGCTGACCTCATAAAGAACACCATCCCCGCTCCCTTAAAGTGGATTTTTTGTTTCAGCCTCACCCAACCAAATGGTGAGACACTTTCCTGGTTTCCAGAATCTGAAACCTTCTGCACTCACTTGGTAGAATTTACCATCAAATGATCCAGAGTACCAGGCCCTGAGACTTTCCCCTAATCCTTCTCTAACTTCTACCCACCCTAATTCAGGGTCCGCACACTTGACCCTTGGCTTGCCAGTCTGCTGCCTCTCCCCAGACCCAAGCAGGGTCCCTACTGAGGATAATTATAGCTCCTATCTCATCTTCAAAATCTCCTTTCCCATTGAGCCATTTCCCTAGGGTACATCACAATTTTCTTATCTTACCCATGCCAAGTGCAGAATTAATAAATTAATGCAACATTTCTCCCAGGTAAAACTTTTGCACATTAATTGATCTTTTTGGAGGCCGTAGTATGGCTCTGAAGGTGGAAATCCAGGTATTCTGACAGTCTATAGTGAGGCAGTCCTTCAGATCATCACATCAGGTATGTGGCCGCCAATTCCCTCTCTGTATGGTCCGATCCTATCTCCTCCAGGTATTCTGAGGCCCTGATGACATGGCTGAGCATGGAATCACCCCTGTGATATTCCTGAGGGACTGGTTTGGATCTCCTTCCATTGCAAAACTCCTATTTTTATACAATACTCTCTCCTGTCAACATATCCAGAAGATATTGTACTATTTGTGAAAATTCATCATCACTGTTTCAAAATATACTTAATAAAGACATTTCCTCAGTATTACATTATTGTCAATACTGTATGTAAAAATATATGTGTATATAATAACTAGGTATCACTTAACAAAGTAAACTTTGTGTAACTTTGTTCTGGTGACTGAAGCACAGAACTTTCACTCCTGGGGATCCTGTAGACCCAAGTTTTATGCTTGAAGATTGGAAGAAGAATAGAATGATTTCCTCCATAATCTGAAAGGTGAAACTGGGACCTGCCCTAGAATAGCCATGTGAAGATCAAGACATTTTTATACTTATTCTGAGAAAAAGCAATACAAATATGAGATATCAAATGCAGTTGGGGGAAACATGATACGGTGCTGTGTCCTCGATCTTTTTTTTTTTTTTTTTTTGGTTGAGGTTTTGGATTTTATTTTTTAATCAAAGGAAATGCTTGTTTACTGCATATCGCTAAACAGTGAAATACTGATATAGCAAATCACCTATACACTTAACAATCATTTGTAACAATCATGAAGTTTTATTAAGTGATACAATGTATTCCCTCTGTGAAATTTAACAGATTTTTACTCTTATAATAGGTTGAGGTTTAGGGTTTTATTTCTAAACATTGCTTTTCAGCAAATGAAATATTTACTGAATGCAGGTCATGAAGCAGTAAGGCACTTAAATAATAAATCACTTTTGCATTCATGAAAATGTTTACAAAATGAAATTTATTAAGTGTTCCCATTTAATAAAAGGAGCACTTGCTAGTTGCTAGAAATATAAAGATGAATAAACATAGACCCTACTTTGAAATAGTTCACAGTTTAGTGTAGAGAAGCTTATAAAACTCTGATAAATACCAAGATAGAGAAGAAATTAAAAACAGAAAGGGAGGAGGGCAAAGAGAAGGGTCTAATTCTGTAGTAACTTTAATAGGAATCTGGACATCATTTAGAGCAGCGGAGGTAAACCCCTCTGATATGAAGTGTCTGGGAGCACTTTGTGGTGGTGGGAGAAGTTATGCCTTGGTGATTCATGGTTGCATGTGGTGGCCGTATCAGAGTGATGTGACAATAGGACTGAAGGGATAAGAAAATAAGAAAATTCAGAAGGAGTAGGTTTCGGGGGAAAGGCAGTGAGTTCGGATTGGGGTGTATTAAGTTTGAGGAGGCTACAAGCACCCCAAGTGCATTCCCTTTTTAAGTGCTGTGCTGGGTGTTGAGGTGATGGTGGTAAAGATCTGCTCTCAGATTGTGCCACCTCCCTTAGAGGTAGGAATCTGAAGTTGGGTGGAGAGGTGAAGGCTGGAGATAGATTTGGGATTCCTCACAGGTGGTAGCTCAAAACATGAGACTGGGTGGCATTGCCCAAGAGGAGGATGCGGAGTGTGAAGGGCAGTGCCCTGAGGGGAGAACATGGGGGAGTACTCACATTTAAGGGTCGGTGGGGACTCCATGAAGAAGATGCATTGGGAACTGGTTGTCTGGGAGGGGCAGGAGGAACCAGGGAAGTGCAAGGCATGGAATCCAAGGTGGAGAAGCTACATCAGATGTTGCCAAGATTCTAATTCCATGATGTTTATAAAGTTCTCGCAACAATGTGGGAAAATGCTTATGTTTTAATATTTAGTGAAGGCAGGTCCCCAAACTTAATATACAGTGTATTCTCAAATATGTTTAAAAATGCATGGGGGTGGGGAAAAAGCTATACTAGGCCTAAATGTTAACAATGGTTTTCACTGGATGGCTGGTTTTTTAGATGTTTTTCTTCATAATTAAAAAATGTTTTTCATGTTTTCTACATCATGTTACTATTACAGTCAGGAAAAAAATTTTAAATAAAGCCATAGAGCCCATTGTAACAATTGCTTGTATTTGTCTAAAACAGCAATGTTACCTTTTAGGTTATGCTCTATATGTGGCAGCCAAGTTGATTTTATATGATCAAACTGTTTTGGTCAATGCAATAAAGTTTTGGGGGCCATTAGAGTCTGTAGTAGATTAGCATCTGGTATCTTATTAATAGAAGAGAAAAATGACTATTATAGCTGTCCTGTGACGTTACTTGTCTGCTGGATTCAACAAAGTTGGTTTCTCATAAAATACGTTCCTTCCCCGCACCCCAGGAATTAAGAACTTGTACTGTGAAAACATTTGACGAAATCATATATCCTATGTGTCCTCGATCTTTAAATTTGCCTTTATTTGAGGCTTGGCAGCTCACGCCACACCTAACGCAGGAACTGTTGGTATGTTCACTCCCTCTTCAGGGAGGGCGCATCTCCTAGACCACACGTTTTTTTTTTTTCCTTTTCACGTTGCTTCTAAAAGAGCATCCACAAGGGGTGAGAGAGGGCTGACCAAAAGGAGTTAGAACTGGCCCAAAACATTTGACTATTTCTTGGCGTCTGAGAAAGGATGAAACTTTTTTATTATGAAGAATAGTAATGTTCTCACTGTTCCCTGAACATACGCTGTCTTGAGCATCTGTGTATCCTGGGAGTCCTTTTGTTACCGAGGGAAATCTCTACATGTGTCCTATCACCTTTTTTTCATCAAAGAACTCAGAAATGTTCTATCAGATTTTCCCTTCTGAGCGAAAAACAGACGTGTTGGGAATGGTACAACTTGCTCAGGCAATTCTCTCCCTAAATAGAAGAAAGT